>NC_134459.1:144452679-145889346 GCF_047948215.1 Lycorma delicatula | reverse complement strand
TTTCCGCGGTTCATACAACATTCACCGTTCTGTAAAATCATTCGAGAAAAATTTTAGCCGGTTTTTCACCTTCAGAAAGCAAAAAACGGATCGTTGAACGTTGTTCAAGTAATTGGAAACTTCAAGCTGACACGCCATCGTTAAATGCAATATTAAGGTTATAAACAAAACAATTTTTGTCCGTCAGCTGTTCTCAGCTCATCCCAGTGATGCCGATGCCAACCTAAAGTCATGAAAGTACAAAACTCCTCCTACAAACTGTTTCATTTCTACATCAATTTGTCTCATTAATTATTAAATGTCCCCCGTATACATATATATATTTGTCTTCAGTCATTTGACTGGTTTGATACAGCTCTCCAAGATTCCTTTATCTAGTGGTAGTCGTTTCATTTCCGTATACCCTCTACATCCTACAGCCCTAACAATTTGTTTTACATAATCCAAACGTTGCCTGCCTGCACAATTTTTTCCTTCTATCTGTCCCTCCAGTATTAATGCGACTATTCCAGGATGCCTTAATATGCGGCCTATAAGTCTGTCTCTTCTTTTACCTATATTTTTCTAAATGTTTTTTTCCTCATCGATTTGCTGCAACACCTCTTCATTTGTCACTTTATCCACCCATCTGATTTTTAACATTCTCCTATAGCACTACATTTCAATGGCTTCTAATCTTTTCTTCTCAGGTACTCCGATCATCCAAGTTTCACTTCCATATAAAGCTACGCTCCAAACATATACTTTCAAAAATCTTTATGCTATATATATATATATATATTAGCAGTTTCATTAATCTCTATTAATTAATTTAACAAATATAATTTAGAGTCTTTATTTTTGCATATATTTATTTACTTTGTATTTAATCATTGGTTGTTTTTTCTGCATGTCATTTATTCTCAGACCGACCTTTATTAATTACTTAACTGAATTCTAGAGAGTAAAATTTTCATGGTTGAAAATTTAAAAAATGCTATTACGTGTAGATGTTTGATATATATGATCTGATCTCATTAAAATACAACAAAGCACAATAATTATTTAACTTAATGTATTTTTCATCGTTAAAAATTAGGTACACTTTTCTTCATGTAAGAGCAGAAAAAACAAAGATCAAATTTTAAACTAAAAATATTTACAAAGGAACTCAATAAAAATAAAATTTTAAATAAATAGTAACTACCCGAGAAAGGGCTTACTCCCCCGTGGAGGTCACACAATATATATTTTAAAGAGAAGTATAAATTATTTGTGTTATATAATAATTTAAATGGCCTTGATAAGCCAAAAATTAGGTGTAATAATGTAATTACAATAAAATCCTTAAAAAATGGTAGCTTTTCAAATTATAACGTTTTAAAATTCATTCAAAAAGCTTTTACGTGAATTTATTTTACTGTTTTAGAATTTAAAATATGAAAATGGGAATTAGAAAATTATAAAAGTTTTTTATTAAGACTGATAAAACTTTAATTAAGTTCTTAAAATGAGATAATCTATGTATAATGCTGGTATTAAGAGAGTTCATTATGTTTCAGACAATATTAATTTACTAATTATTTATTGCTAAAAAATGTCATTTCCAATTAATCGGTAATTATTATTCTTAACAAACATAAAATCTTTATTTTAGATTATCTAAAATTTATTTTCCATGTTACAACAATTAATTACCCCTGTTCTACCCCTCATTTTCTCTAATCCACTGTTTTTTTATATCAAACACAAAAAATATGTAATCGTGTTGTCTTATTAATATTTCTTTAATTTACGCAGGTTTAAAGTGCTTTACTGTATAGTAAGAGCAAGTATTTTATATACAATTATCATAATAAACCAGGTATATTACTCATTTAAAAATATCTGATTAACTTCTGCATTTTAGAAGAGATTATAATCCATAATTTTAAACACCGCGTCAAGTTAAATAAGTACTATGGTACATTGAAATTTAAAAAATCTACCACCATAAAATTTTATTATGAATACTAAGAATTTTTGCACTTAATGTACCGTCATATGCATTTAAAATTTATATTTCTATATATGTTTTCCTTCGTTATTTCTAATTTAAATATTCCTAAATTTAATCATTTAAAATAAGTACCATGTTTTTTGTTTTTTATAAAATTTAATTTAATTTTTGTTTATTATTTTATAAAAAAAAAAAAAAATTATTCATTAAAATATCTAATAACTGATACTTTTTAAAACTATATACTTTTCACTTTACCACAATAAATAACTCGTGATTATTTTTAAAAAGGTACCTTATAATAATATACTTTAGGCTGTATTGCGGTCGTAATTTAAATAATGATTGTTGATATATATCTTAAAATTCATTTTAACTCTCATAATCCTCACGATCAAGTATTTAAATTGACAAACTTTCACTTTTTTGGAACGAATTTTTACTATTCCAATTATATTTTTAATTTCATATTATGGTTTTTAAAAAAATTTCATTCACTCATTTTAATGTTTTTATGTCAGATTTATTTTATAATGATATCGTCATTTATCTATTACGGTGTTACAATCAATCTCTTGGTTACATTAAAATTAATTTTTTTATAAACAGATAGAAGGGAAACATTATGAATTATTTAATTCAGTTTTTATAAGTAAAAAATACAGAATTCTTAATTAAACTTTTTTTAAATATACTACTTTTGATGATGTATAAAACTTTTATTTCATAATAAATCAACTGAGAATATCACTTATACGATTTTTTTTTTTTATGATATTCTTATCATACAGTGGATCTGTTATCTGATTCTGTATATTGTAAGTTTTAAACGAGACAAAGGTAGGATTTCCATCGACATCGGAATCGTCGTTAAAGAGCAAGAAACCACCCGTGGGTCCGCCGACAATTTGGCTTAACCGTGGTGGTTAGGTCAAAAGGTAAGACCTATGCTGACCTCTTTCAGGAGGCTTGATCCGTCAGTGGGCAGTATCGCTGGGTGATGTCGGGGTCTTCTCCGAACAAATGGGTCAGGAGGAGGACCTACATATCCGGGTACGGCTGAACAACTGAGCAAGGACGGTCGCCGAAAAGGGAGAGGGTGCCACTACGGCTCTGACGGGAAGAGATGGCCGGAGGGTCCATGTTGTTGTTAAGGACGTGAACGTACTCACTACGAAGGACGAGTTCCTAAAGGAACTTCGTCAGGTTGGAGGAATCCCTTCAGGTTCCCTCGCTCGAGGCATGGCATGTACCACAAGACCGAGTCCCGGCTACCTGGGTGGGGCCTAGCGCCCTACCGCGGTAGTTTGAAACGAAGGCACTCCTCAGAGCTGAGTTTATACGTAATTGCGTAATTGCGGCTTAGGGGGGTGGGGAGATTACAGACGAAAAAAAAGGTCGAATTTCGTAATATAAGTATATTACCTCTTTCTAACTTTGCTTAAACGTTAACTAAGCTCTAATATCCATTCATATCTTACAAAAGATTAACATTTCATTGTTAAGATAAGATTTTGTTGTTTTAAAAGTTGTTTAAAAAAACTTTTAAATCGGGAACATAATGAATTATTCTACTTTTTTAATGAAATTTGTTTTTTTTTTTACTTTAAAAATAATAGAGCCACTAAAAGACAAAGCAGTTGTTTTTTTTGTTTTTTTTTTTTTACATTTTAAGCCTTTTAATTTTATTGTAACACGCATTAAAAAAATCGGCATAGCGTTGCTAGTTTTCTCGGTAAATATCCCTGACCTCTCTCTATTTTCCCACCTCTTTCAGAATCCTACTCCAGACTTTATTATAATTAATACCCCATAACATCTCGCATAATAATTTAGCATAATAGTAATCACCTTCTGCATATAGGAGTTTTTTTAATAAAAATTTTTAACGCAATGAAATTCTAATTAAACGTTTTTGTTTACTTAAATGTATTTTTTATTATTATTAATCAATGTAATTATTTACTATTTAAAAATGTGAATTTTATTATTAATTGGATTATTTAAATTTGTGATAAGATGAATCTGTATTCAAAGATGTTTATCATAAAAAAACTATTATTATTATTATTATTCATGGTCCAAACAATGTCGATTTAACCAAAAATAGATGCCATCACAGTCACGTACGTAGAGGCTTACACATTTACGAATAGATAGGTTATTTCCGCCCGATTTTGCATTTCTTGTAGTTTCATGACCTCCCTGAGTAAAAAAAAAGTAGAAATGTGATTTTTGGTACTGTGAACATAATTTTTCACTTTTGAACATCCGGGAAACTCAAGTGTATGTAACAAATCACTTATTGACACTTATTAAGAAACAATATTGCTTCTGATTTAGAAAATGACAAAGAATCAAAAATAGTTGCTTACCTAAAAGCCAGTGAATAGTAACGCGTTTGTAGTAAGCCTTCGACGATAGTCAGTATGTGTTACATTTGACTGAGAATCCCCTGTTTACATATTAACATAGTGGGGTCTCAAAATTATGTGGTACTGTCAAGACTTTTTTGTGTACTTTTCTTTTAATGTGTGTTTTATGTTTACCTTTTTTTTACGTAAATTTCAGGGCCCTTTACACCCAGTACGTGCTATATGTGTTTGTTTTATTTTATATTTCATGTTTACATTTATTTTGTGTTTTATTAAAATCTAAGGGCCTTATACACCCTTACATTTGAGGATCCTATTGGTGATTTTGTTCTGTTTTTTCTTTGTAAAGAATATGACGAGTCCTAATGATCTTAGATATCGATGCCCGTATAACTCAATTAAAAAGAAAAAAAATGTTTCTTTACACAAAAAAATTAAAATAAATACAAACTAATCAATAAGTACGCATGAATGAACAAAATGTCATTTACAATTTAATAACGCATGTTTACAGAAAATAAATACAAATTACAAATATAAGTTTATTTTATTATATTATCGTAACTTGTAGTTGTAAAAGAATTTTTGTTGTAAATAATTTACTGGGTAATATGTGTTCGTACTACAACCACTCATGTAGGCAACGTGACACCCCCCCTCGACAGTATTACTGAGTGCAAACGAGCGAACGAGTATGTATATATATGCATGAGGTTGTTGCATATAATATATTTACATGGTAAAAACTTTTATTTAATATTTTTCTAGTAAATGTTTGTTTTAAACTTACTAAAGTACATCTAAAATATATAATTATTTGTTCAACATCTACACTGCGCTTTATTGAATTGTTTTGAAAGAGTCCTTACTTCCTGTCCTCTTAAATCCCTTGAGAAGAAGTAGGAACAATTTATCCTTAAAGTTAACGCGAGCAAATATTATTCTGGAAAACACAAATCTCCTTCATCAGTTTGTTTGCCTTTAGGCGAGATAGATCACAAAATATTCTTTCTTTATATTGTTTGTTTTTCAATTTACTTTTTTTTTAAGTATTTAAAATATTTTTTTTTAAATATTTAAAATATTTATTTTTAGATATTTTAATATATGTATTTCAACAGATTTTTTGTTTTTTTATAAAAGTTAATAAATTTAATGTAATAAGTAAAATAAAATATAATGTTAACATTTGTTAACGGCATTTTATTGCTTTGTTATTATTGTGATCGTGAAACACAATGTTCAAGATTGATATTTATTTATTACGGTTAAAGAAATTTGATTTTTATATTTACGTTTGAATAAAATTATATTTATCAATTATTTTAATAAAATTAGAAAAACAATTCGAGAAAATTATACATTAATCTATATAAATAAAAATGTAAATATTCGTTTGTTCAAAATCTTAAATCTCCGAAAGTTCTTCACCGTTTGCTTCGAAATTTTGACACAACGTTGCATTCGAATACGCGCGTGTTTTTATATACGTAAGATGTCACACTTAGGACAGGTAAAAACGTGCTTTTTTTAAAAACAGCGCTATCTGTTGGACGTAAAAGAAATACACGCTATACTAAATATTTACGATTCCATTTCAATGTTCCCGATATGTGTGTCCACCATAGACTAAAAAACTACTGGACAGATTTACGCGCAAGGAAATAGGGAAAAATCGAAAAAGTAAAAGGGAAGAAGAGGAAAATGGTAAAAAGAAAAAGGGGAGAACGGGGAAAAGGAAATGAAAGGGTGAAAGGGGGGAAAGAGGAAGTCGAAAAGGAAATAAGGGAAAGATAAATGTATGAATGAAAGTGAAATGGAAGGGGGAAACATAGGGTAAGAGGAAATGAGAGAAAAGGAATATGGAAAAATGAAAAATGGAAAAAGGAAAGTGGGAAAAGGGGAATAGGAAAGGAAATGGGCAAAAGGAAAGGTTAAATTTTGTGAATTTCCGTAATGTTCATTTAGTTAATGTTTTATCAAACATATATATATATATATATATATATATATATATATAGAGCATCAGTGAGATTTCACTTAATTTACTTCATCAAAGTAATCCTTTAATCAGGCATCTTGCTTAAGTATTAAAATCCATTGTTTTTTTCCTTTTTTTTTATTTTTATTTTTTTTCGATACTTTGTTTTTATATATATATATAACAAAAAAAGACACTCAAATCTAGCAATAGCGTAGCATTGCCGGGTCTGCTAGTTTAATATATAAATAATGCGAAGGTTTGTGGATCTATTTGTTTGCAATAGCATCACCCGAAAATTAACCGACCGATTGCTTTCGAATTTTCAGGATACATTTGTGATATCGCAGGGAAGGTTTTAAACTATAAATCGAGACCCATAATATCTTAACCCTTGCGGCTTAAGATATTAAAGATAGTCTTTAAAGAAACAGAAACTATCCTCTTTACTTCATTATACTTCCGTCACCATTGCAAACAGAAATAAAGTATGAAGTAAAAATGACTAATTTTTTTTTTGTTTAATGAATATCTGTAAAATATTTCATATTCTCAGTTATGAGGACAACAAACGCGTCGGTAGTCCTGTAGCCAGGACCACCAACGCGAACGCGGACCACCGGTCGGGTGAGCGAAACGAGCCCTGACCGGCTAGTTAATCTAATATTATTCTAGTGTTTTACAAATACTTAACTAATTTTATATTATTTTTATTGTTTTATTTTTCTTAATTACCAATAATAATCCATTGAATTGTTAAAATGGTATCAGATGTATCGTGTGTTAAACAAAGCTCACTGATATATAATAACTGAGGTGTACTAGGCTAAGAGTTATGGGGTAAGAGATTGTATTATTCCCCATTAGATAATATCTCTCTGTACATTAATATATAGGCGTAATGATGGATGTATAACTATGATGGATTACAAATTTAACCTATGTATAGCGTACATCCATCATGACAAATCATATTAATTAGACTATTAATTTAGTAAGAAATGATAAGAAGACAATAACAGCTCCAGTATTTTAGGATTTGCATTTATATATTTATCATTTTGGTGGTCGTTTAAATAACAATTTTTTAATAATAAACTAAAAAGACATTTGTATAACAACAAAATTAAATAATACTTTGATAATATTTTTCTTTAATTGTAAATATTTATAATTTATAAATATTAATTTAGGCTTGGTTAGTTAAATATTAAAATTTTAGGGAAAGATATGAAACCAAAAAAAAAAAAGAAAAAAGTCTGGTAAATGATTTAATTACTTTTTTAATTTAAATATTACTGTTGTTATTGTGTTACAAGATATTGCTTGGTTTTACTTAATAATTTTTTTATTTTTTATTTACTTCATATAGTTTTTTATTTATTAATAATTATATTTATGATCTCTATTATAAAGAGGGAATATAATACAGTGTTACAAGAGAATATAGTCAACTTAATTAATTGTTTTGAAATTGTTCAGCGCTTTTAATTAACTAAACAAAGCATGGTTCTATTTAAATTTGACCTTTTGTCATATCATCTGTTTGTGCGTTTATGACATAGTTACAAACAGATCGTTTCCAAATTTTTATGACATCTTAAAAAAAGATTTTTCTTTATTAGGTGGATGATCATATATGTAAAAGTTTTTTAAATAAAATTTTCAGTTTTAAAATGAAGACTGCTAAATTTCTTTGATCGGATGATACAGGGGGAAGTTTCTATCATCGAACCACTACTGACAATATACGGTTTTCCCTTCAGTCCATAATCGACCTACTTCAGAAGTCAACCATTATTTCAATTTGATCTCTCAAAGACTATTTTTTCACGTTTTAACCGATCTTGAAGTACAATATTTATCTCTGAAACTGTTCTCTCTTTATTGTTCACTATCGAGCCTTTCTCAATACGTTATTAAATACTTTTTAAGTCGTTTTCCAAAATACTTGAATAATATTTTACAAAATATATGTAAAAAACGGGATTTAGTGGAAATATCTTCTCGACAATCGATGTTCAATTCCTTTTTGAACTCTATTTTACTTTACATTTTATTAATTCACTAACTGCAGGGCGTTCCTACGGCACGCCTTCGCAGCTAGGCCCTCCGGGCGGCGTCTCGGAATGGGATTATTACATATCAAAAATTGATTACCTCTTGTGTAAAAATATTTTTTTTTTGAATGATGAAAATTGATATAACGAAAGTTAAATTAAGAATATAACTCTAGAAATTGATACTAACAAATCGGAATTTTTCCGCTAGTGATCGGTACTTTCCGGTACGTACTTTTTGGTTATATTTCATTATTTCATGAAGAAAAAGAATCACATAAATAAATAAAAAATATGTAAAAAAATTTAAAACACCACTCTTAAATTGAACGAGTAAAAGGTAACAAATAATTTTAGGATATCTCAGAATAAATTTGAATGGAATTTGATGGTGATATGAAAGATTATGTGAAAGTCATAGTTTCAAATTAGAAATTTTATGTTTTTGGCATTTTTTTCATATGCGTGTTTGCATTGCACCCCATTCTTTAGGCCATTCATGACGGTTAAAAAAGAATTGGTAAAAACATAACATTTTTAATTTGAAGCTATGACTTTCACATAATCTTAAATATCACCATCAAAGCTTGTTGTCAAATCCATTCTGAGATACCGTCCTAAAATTATTTTTTACATTTTAGTGCGTTTAATTTAAGAGTGGTTATAAATTTCTTTTTACATATATTTTATTTTCTACTTTTTAGTGCATTTAATATAAGAGTGATTTTTAAAAAGTTTTTTATATATTTTTTTGTTTTCTACTTTTTAGTCTTCATAAGTTTATACTTTACAGCTGCGCTAGAGCACAGGTTTGAGCGTATTTAGCGAAAGATCAGGTCGGTGCATTTTACGGTGGGCGATTGCAATCAAAACATAGGACTAAACGATCTAATTTCCGGATTACCAAGATCCGTACGATCAATGTACCCGATGTGTTAAACAGTTTGCTCTCGAACTAATGATACATACGCTGTTTGAATCGTAAAAATCGGATGAGCTGATTACGGTGGCACCCCATCTCAACCCCTCCGCAATTTCCGAACGGCGCCCCGGAGGCACTTAAAAATATTATCATCCGTCGGGTACCACTCGGAGCGAATGGGAGTATCATCTAGGCCGATGGAAAAAATTTTTCAGATCGTTAGGAGCGACCGATTTCGAGATATTTGCAATTTTCGTCCGAAAATTCGGATCCGGTTAAAAAGTATTAAATTTTCCCAATACTTCGAGATATATATATATATATATCGATGTATAATAATATAACAAATATACACCTGACCACTACGAAACATGTGCCTACGAATCGGGATTTTCCGCTATGATCGGTACATTACGGTGCTAAGCTAAGGGGGAGACACACACAGACAAATCCCGTTTAGTAGGGTAGGATTATCATTGTTAAACTCAGTGCAATGTAAGTGAGCACTCCAATACACACATTTATATTTATTTAATTTTTTTATATTGAAGTGAAATTCAACGATTTTTTAAATTCAATTTTTTTATGGTACCTATAATCTAATTTTATTTGATTATTTTTTGGTTATTAGCCGGTCTGGATTCATAAAGGCTGCATGACGTCGACTGATAATTAGTAAAAATATATTAAATACTTAACACAATGATACTATTTTTTTTTATTTTATATTAGCTGAAATAGATATAATCCTGAAAAAGTATAAAGAAAAATAATGATATTTTAACTATAGGAGATTAAGTAAATCTAATCAAATATAATCGTAAACCATCTTGTTATTAAACAACTTTTGTAATTATTATAAATATAATATTAAAACAGATTACCAATATATTATTTGAATTCCTCAAACGTTTTCGGCTATTCTGGCATCCTCAAAAGAAACTAATCATAATTTAGAATTAAAATATAAAATTTACATGATAAAATTAGAGATAAAACAGTTGATCGTCATTATATATTTTAATCCTAAATTGTTATTATTATTAGTTTCTCCTGAATACGGCAGAATAGCCGAAAACGTTTGAGGAATTCCAATAATATATTGATAAGCTGTTTTAATATATTTATAATAATTATATTTTACCAAAGGTGCCATGTTTGAAAAACTAAATTTTGTAAGTCATTATAAATATTTTTATATTAAATATAGTAGTATTATATTTCAAAATTATATTACGGTAACCATGATATTTCATTTTATTTTTTGTAAATTTTATTTTTCTAGTAGAAACTTAAATTCGTTGAACACGAAATAAATACTAATTTCTTTGAAGTTAAATCTATTTTATATAAATTACGTAACATATCTATACAAATAAAAATAAATAAATTGTATTAATAATTTTTTAAATGTAATATATATATTTCATAAATACCTGTGATGGTGAACATTTTTATAAAAATATATATTAACAATTCTTTACGTTTTATTTGTGGAAATAGTCGGGAATAAAGAAAATTATTATTATACAACTTATTTCGTCAACGCTTACTTTTTCGTTAATTATTTTTTGTTTAGTTATCAAAATATTTAATTAATCTGAATAATATACTATAAAAATATATTCATTAAGAACAGGTAAAAAAAAACGATCCAATAAAAGTACTGCAGAATGATATAATAAACTTAATTTTCAGTAAATTATTGTTAATATAAACGATTAATATCCTCTGAGTAATAACCGTTAGTAAACGTGTCTTTTAGAAAGAAAGGTTAGATTTTTTAAAGGAAAATAAGGGAGAAAATATGAGAAGTTAAAATATTGAATAGGTCAGGTGTTGCAGACGATGATGATGATAATAATAATAATGTGGATAGTAGTAATTATGAAACATTCTTACTTCCAACGAATCGATTTTATCACCTCAAACTTCTTGACGTAATTATTATTGTTTAACTTAGTTAATAAAGTAACTTTATTTTGAACTTCATTATGTATTATTATGATCCAGTAATTTCCGATCGTAAAACTTTATTTAATTTTATGACATTTTAAGGGGAGGAGATAAATATGTGTGAGAAAATATTTATTATTATAAATTCAATTAAAACTTTTTATGCTGTTATTAGTATTTTTTGTTTTTTTTTATCTATCGATATAACTAATTTTATTTATACTTTATTTATTACTTTAAACGTTTAAAAAATAAAAACGCCCCTTTTAAAATGTTTTATACTATTATTTTTTACTTTTAGACGAAGTACCTAATTAGAAACCAATAATTTTGTAACATTCAATTCGACGACGACTTCAGGAACTAAAATTTAAAAAATTGAAAGAATTCTATTTTAGTTTGATTTTTAAGCTAGTTTTTTAAAGTTTATTTTTAATTTGACTTTTTAAGTTAGTTTTTTAAAGTTTATTTTTAATTAAATTGTTTTTATATTAATTTTATTTAAAATGCGGCTGCTATAAAACCGCTCCTACAAAACCGCTGCTGGTATGAAAAAATTCCGTTCGCAAGAAATAAGGAACGAAAAAATGTGGGTATTTGTAAAAATTATAAAAAATTAGTGCAGAAAAAGGACTTAAAAGAAAATGGTACTGAGCACGAACTAATTGCTCTGGAATTTGAGAATATATACCATTCTTTCCCCAATATTTCAAAAACGTTTCTAGAACTTTCGCTCAAATATATTTTGAATATCACAATAACATGACACCACACATCACTAGCTGTAAAAATTAGGCGATAACATCAGGAAAAATGATTGTGGGGAAAAACATGAAAAATGACTGACACTGGAACTTTCTGTATAAAATAAAACGGAATTTTCAAAATAGGTTCATTTTTTGAAGAATAAAGATTGAACATTCTTAAAAAAGAATCCACACAGTTAATACAAAACCATCTATTTTTTTAGAAGCAGAGAAGCTTAAAAAAAATTTTATTCGAGAATTGCTGTTTTATTTTTCTTATTTTTGTAAGTGATCGGTACTTAAGAAAATTCTATTAATACTTTTCTTTTTATTCCCTGAAAATTAACGAAAAAAAGAGCAGAAAACAATTAAAAGAGAACATCCATTTTCACAAAATTGATTGGTTACTTCGTTTTTGCAATCTCTAAGTACAGACAGGTCTATCGCCTAATCTTTTAAACGGACTTTGATGAATGATACCTCGATGTACAGTAATCTTCCTGATGTATTTTAGAAGCTTTTCATATATTGTATAGCCTTATCATGAAGTTTTCAACAATTTTAATTGATAAACAGAAAAAAAACAGACTAATTTATAGCTCTTAAGAAAAAATAATTTAAAATATAAATAACTATAACAATACATAATTATAATATCTTTAATTTATAACTCTTAAGAAAAATCTGTATTTAAATACTTGAATTGTAAATATAAAAAATTAAAATAAACAATTAATTATTTATATTAAAAACAAATTAGGGGAATACTTTTATCCGTAAAAGTGTATGTTATGCTACTAAATGTTTTTTTATTGAATATTTATTGAAAAATAATTTTTAAAACTGTTACTATTACATATTACACGATCTCAACAAAATATTTTGAACTAGATTTAAGCAAATACAATTATTATCTTGTAGAAACGCTGAAAAGAAAGCCGACAAAAGTGTACACACGAGCAAGCACTCTCTCCTTCACACAAACACACGCACGCGTGCCACTAACAAACAAAATGTAAGCAACTTCATATAATGGCAGAAAAGAAAAAAAAATCATTCTAAAAGAGCTCATAAAAACAAGATTGTATACAAATTTCGTATAACAAACGCTTACTTACTACTATATTTAATATAGTATATTAACAAAATTAAGAAAGAAACTAACTTAACAAACACAACGTACACAAATATATTCAGGTGCATTTGTTATAGTATTTATGTTATGACCAACTGTATTATTTTTATTTATGTTTTAAATACGTTTTTGTACTTTCTTTAAAATGCTAGTCACTCATTATCTTTGCTGATGAGTTTGTTGATGAGTTTATTTATAATAAAGGTAAAAAATCGAGGGTAAAAAATTTAATATATACGTTTTATAGATGTACAAGAAAATCTATAAAGTAGAATAAACCAATTCTTTTAAAATAACTGCTACATTAAGTGTTGCAGGAGAAAATATTCTGAGACGATGTAATAACATAGATTTCACAGAAATTATTGAGGACAACTGGCTCATAAAACAATCCACCAGTTGATAATTTCTTCCAACAGTTACTGTACATCCGAGCTGATGAGAAATACTTATTTAAATGTTTATTTAGTAACATCAATTCATATGCAAAGTAATGTACATATAAATATTTGTGTATATACAGAGTTTGTCTTAAAGTAACTGGACTGGCCTGGTGGGTCTCGTAGGCGCAGTGAATGGGGAAACTTGTAGTGCGTGTGTCTTAGCAACACATCGCACCCAACGTCCAAGTGCTGCAAAACTTCAAAAACGCTTCGTTCGCGTCCGTCCTGAGATCTTCGATAGCTGGTTCCTCCAACATGCCGATGCGTATAGCCACACTGGGTTGACAACGAGGGAGTTTCTGACCGACTAGTGCCAACGCTGCCCCCAGTCGCTCTATAGTCCCGACCTGTCTTCCTGCGACTTCTTTTTGTTCTCCCGGCTAAAAGGAGACATGAAAGGACACCAATTTGCGACCGTTGAAGATGTTCAAGAGGCCGTGATGAGGAACCTCAGCACCAGGAGTTTTTTCTTTTTTTTAGCTTCCGGGACCACCGTTAGGTATTGATTCAGACGATGAGATGAAATGACAATTTTGTAGCTTGTAAAAAATTCCATGCCTGATCGGGATTCAAACCCGGGACCTCCAGATGAAACCGCAACAGGAGTTTGTGAAGGCGTACCGAAAATGGAAACATGGCTAGTAGCGCTGTGTGGTCGCACAATGAGCCTATTTCGAAAATTATTAAATGTAATCTGCTCATATCTTCAATAAATTGAGTTTGCCAGTATCAGTCCGCTTACTTTCAGGACAAACCGTGAATATATATATATATTTGTTTTTTTTTTTTGTTTTTTTGTATTTTATACGTTTTCTTTACTCTACTTATCAAACAAATATCGTTTTTTTTTCTCTTATTTCTAAAAATAACCATTCCTGACTGAGATTGCTTTTATTTGAAAATTTGCCCATAACTGGAATATTTTGATAGAAAACTGTTAAAAGTAAAAAATAAAAATGAAAATATCTAACGATTAAGTTATTAGAAAACTATATTTTTAGATTTTTTGCGCTATATATAAGTTCATATCACGTTAAAAACATAATCAAAACGGATAATTTTATTAATTTTTCTTTAGTTACATAATGAAATTAATTTTTTTCAGATTAATAGAAAAAAATTGGAGAATAAAATAAAACCATCTTTAAATTTAATTATTTTTTCAAACGAATTACTTATCTTCAAACTCATTAGAAAAGATCGTCTGCCTTCTTTTTTTTTTTCTATGTTTTTAGTTAAAATGTTGATTTATCTTTTTAATATTTCATAATGCATATTTGAGTATTTGTTCATAAAATATTAGGATAGTTTCACACTTTTCGGAAATTATAGAACGGAATAAAATGAAAAATACTAAAAAAAAATAAATATTCATTACTGTTTCCCCTGTGAAGTAAAGATGGTAAATAATAAAAAAAGAAAAAGGGTAGGATGTATAAACAAAATCAACAAAACAATGAGTAGAAAAAAAACATGAAATGAATTATTCTATATAGCTATTTCAAGACAGAAAATTAAATGATAACGGTAATAAAAATACTTATATAAGAAGAAATGAAGTTAATTTAATGCGCACTAAATCGTTGACAAATTAATAATTTACTAAACATAATAAATCAGATAAAGATAAAAAATACAACATTTCATGGTGAGTAAATAATAATAATATTTATTAATAGTAAAGTTTTTTTTTTATATTCTCTACCGTATAATTTACAAATTATTAGGAAGTAACGCATAATTTTATTTTATAACAGCGTTAAAGATCTCCGCGAAATCGTAGGCTATGTAATATCTCACTTTCAACTAGTCTGCTGACTGAAATTACGTAATATTTGTCCGCGTAACAAATCGGCGAACAAACCGGGTGTTGTGGAAATAAAACCTGATTCAATATCCTGTAACACTTCTTAATAAAATTTATCGCTAGTGTTTATTATTGTTATTATTTATATTGAAGATATTGTATTTAATTCTTTTATCTGCATCTATAATAATATTATTTATGGCCTCTATAGTCACCTCCATGAATATATACCTATCTTAACTGGAAAGCGGTATGGCCAAATCCAAGTGCGTACAGAACAATGTAGTAACATATTTTACCTAACTAGTGACGCATAAAGCGGGAATAAAAAATAAAATAAAATAAAAAATCAGTTAACATTAAATTTTGTAACGTAAGTCATAAAATAAAAAAAAATAATACTAAAAAGTATTAAAAATAATACTCAAAAGTCACAGTAATATATACAAACATACAAATAAAATTCAAATTAACGATATTGAATTGAAAACTGCCTTTATTTCCTTTGACTTCGTTTGAAAATGTGAATTAAATTACCATACTCACTAAGCGTATAAACACATCTAGCCTTAAATAAGCAGGCGGTACACGAATACTAATATTATCAATAATTCCAAGAATTGAACCATTCAAAAATTTATGGGCAGAAACCATTTTATATACAACACGATGAAATTTAAGAGTACAAATTCCCCATTTCTTACATCTATCTTCATGATTATCGCTCGAATGAGTGAAATCATGGAAACGTAAAAAGAATGTAATTCTCTTTTGAACCGCTCCTATATCAGATGAGGTTGTTGTCTATCACTGTTCCAAATTACGGCACAATATTGAAAAATGAGTTGAATCATAGTTTTACACAGATGCATGATGGAGGTTACGTAATGCAGGTGCAATTAATTCATAGATACAAATTGAAATAGCTTTAGGGATTATAGCAGAAACATGCACTGAAAAAAAATTTAGTATCAAAAATAACCCGAGATCAGAAATAATTAATAATAATAATTGTAATTTATATCTACAAGGAAATTCCATAAATGAATAAAAATGGAATACAGAATAAATAATATAAAATAATTTAACAATAAATAATTTTAAGAGCTATTAATTTTTTTTTTTTTTTTACCATTGAAATATATGTATAATCTGTTTGTAAAACCCAACATATTGAATGTTTTTGCTTTAAAAGATATTTCATTGATATCCCTTTAATGTTTATAATATATAAATGAGTGTGGTTTTGTAGTTATTAAAATATGTCTGTAGGCGTGGTCGTTTCAGTCTCGTAGGTGACTCACTGTTATCAAGAAGGTTTATTGCACCGACTAGAAAGTCGACGCTATAAACCTTCTGGTTTACTAGTTTTCCTTCAGATGTGATGCTAAAGGTGTTTAATATCTTTGTGAATTGTGAAAATGTTAATATTTTTTGCGTGTTTACAGTATTATTTATCTAACTGAGTGAGTTTGTGATGATTCAAGTATTTCTGTCTGAACCTCCGAAGTATTTCGATGTTATTGTCATACTATTTACTATCGAATAGTTTACCGAATTATAAAAAAATAGTTTATCGAATATTTACTATCTCGTACGTCTATACAGGTTTAAGGACTGTTTTTTATACGAGTAATTTGTTGTTACATAATAATTTTGATTTTTTTGTCGAATATTTAATTAAGTTTTTAATATTAGCAATTTAATGTAAATTTTTTCCGTATGGAACAAAGAAAAATTTAACTTTTTTATTATCAATTTAAAAATGATTTAATACATTTTTGGAAGACAAAAAATAATAACTTGTTAAAATTTAATAAAAACAACTCGTGCATGAAAAAACCTGTAACAATTTTACTATAAATATTTAAATATTTTTATCGAAGAGTAAATGAAGTTGCTAATTTTTTAACACGTCCATTATTCTTAACTATATTGCTTTTATTCAAATAATATTTTTATTCCACTATATTTTTCGGACTTCATTTAATTCTTTATGAAGTAATTCTCATTACTTCAATTGGGGATATCATTAAAAATCCTCATTCATAAAAAAAAACAAAATATATTGCTATATATGCTCTTAAATTTACTTGGACCTATGGCGTTCAAATTTTTTATTTGAATCTAAATAATCTCTAATCTCTAGATAATATCAATCCTTCCAATTAAAGTTTCTTAGTACGATCACCAATCCTCCGAATCTTTCTTTTTCCTGTTTAGCCTCCGGTAATAACCGTTCAGATAATACTTCAGAGGATGAATGAGAATGATATGTCTGAGTATAAATGAAGTGTAATCTTGTACAGTCTCAGTTCGACCATTCCTGAGATGTGTGGTTAATTGAAACCCAACCACCAAAGAACACCGTTATCCACGATCTACTATTCAAATCTTTATAAAAGTAAATTGCCTTTACTAGAACTTGAACGCTGAAACTCTCGACTTCCAAATCAGCTGATTTGGGAATATGCGTTTACCGCTAGACCAACCCGCTGGGTTCCGAACTATATATCTAACGATACATTACATTCTGATGTAAAGGTCCTCTCGTAGAAGATGACAAAATAATTTATTCTTTCACCAAATTTTTGGTTTAAAAGAGTAAAAAAATGTCATACGTAGTCGAACGTCAGACAAAGCAACCAAACTTCATCAATATATGAAAAGAACATGAAGTTGGGATATTCTCCAGAGAGTTTAAAAATCGTTCATTCTTAAATATCATACACCACAAATATACAAACCTTTACAGTTTCGTTCCTCCCTGAGTGTTGGATAAAAAGTAATCTATTTTCTTTTACCCACTTAGTCAGTCTAATGCAAAATCATTGTCCCATATCAGCTGTTGTACCAGATGATTTTCGAAATCGACTTACTTAGATGGTTGGGATTCAATCAAACACACTTCTCTGGAATTGTGATTAAACCAAAGAGCTGTACAAGTTTATACCTCATTTAAATGTCTATATATATATATATCATCCTAATTCCAGTAGCCCAAGAAGTCGGTTATTGTTCACAGATTAAACAGATGGCAACGTACACATTAGTTATAGAATATAAACGTTTTCTTTTTAATAAAAATTTTAATCAGATAAAATCATCTCATTAAGGAGAAATCATTTCATAAAAAATTTATGAAATCTTTGTGTAAAATTATGAGAGCATCTGAATACGGTTAAGTTAGGATAATCAATGATAAATAGATGAAAAACTAATATAAAACCCTCTTTTTTTATTTTATCCCAGATATATATTTACGGGAAATATATGAGATAATTCATCAAAATGTTTTTCTATAATTCAGATTTCAGAAATTATGCATAATGTCATTTATATTTATACATGAAATTATTGAAGGATTTTTAAAAGATTTAACTTACAAAAAGACATGCTAAACTTTTTTTATAAACTTCTTAAACTAATCTCTTTAACCAGTTTGATTATAATTTTTTACTTTTACTTCATATATTATAGGCCTAGTTCATCTAAGTTTTCTTTACAAAGCTAAACTTTTAATGTATAAATAAAACGTAAGGCATTCATCGGAAACCAGACTATCACTGACCGTAGAAATTCATTTTCTGTATAGAGAACTAAACTAAATTTTGTCAAATTATTGATGAGTAATCTATTAAAAATCTTGGATCACTGAAAAATTTCTTTATGTATAACGTGTAATGAATCACATAGTAGATTATCATCTAAAAAGATAATGAAGTTAAAACTGAAACCTTTATTATCTACATGACGTTAAATTAATTATACTACTGGCCTAACAGTAATTAAGTGATATTTTTTATATAAGAATTCCTGTTGGCTTCTTATCGTTAATTATTTTGTCAATCTATGATTCTGAATCGATTAAAGCTTGAAGTTGTACCGGTTGAAGAGAATCTATTATAATTCACAAATTACTCCTGAAAACAAAATAACCATTTTTATGATTAACCAGAATTTCATGCCATGCTATAGAAAAATATATGATCCCAGCTACATTATAATAAACTAATCATCCAAAATTTAAAAGGAAATTGTCATGTTACATCCATTTACCAATATCTCCATAAAAAAATCAAGAAACTGTAGAAAACTAGATTCTTTTTTAATATTTTTTTTTTTTTTTTTTTTTATTATGCATATGCTAAGAAAAAATAAAAATAATTAATCAAATGTTTCCCTAATCGATCGATTGATTAAAATAAAATTTTTAATAATAAAGTCAATTTCTTAAAAAGAAATTAAAAAATTCAAAGAAAAACAACTCGTCGACATCAGGAGGAAATATAAAAAACAATGATTTAAAACACAAAGTCTATCTGTCACTTTACAAAAATATAATTAACATAAATTGTGAAACAGAATGATATATACATGTTTTTTACATTTACTATCGGTTTAGTATATTAGAAACCACAAGTAAATTCCATCATAATAATCAAGTTACAAAGAAGTTTCCCTTGAAACACCTTAATTAAATACTTTCTAAATATCAACAGTAAATCAAAGGTAGCATAAGAATTGATGAAGTCCAGCCAGTATTGAACTATAAATCCTAATAATGTCCAGTATTACCAATAAAACCACAACATAAAAGAAAAAAATAGTAACATAAAAACTGATAACATTAGAAACATAAACATAAACGCTTTGATGATCTACAACATAACAATAGAAGCCTCGTCCTGAGTATCACAATTAGGTTCCTAGGTCCAACACATGTACCCGCTTTAATCGCCTTACACCTTCCCCACTGTCTAAGAGGTTAACAGTTAAATAGTTTACGTGGCCGTTAATTCTTATTTTGTACTTAGTTACGAATCGATCGACTTTCTCTCGAACACACGGTAACCCTAAATACTTCTTACTTTCGTTGATCCGTATGAACTACGGTGCCTGTTTAATGCATCTTGGAAATTTATTTTAGAAACGTTGAAAAATCTTTATATTGCTGGTATAAAAAAAAATAATGTTACCAACTTTAACAAGTATCGGCTATAAGATATAAAAATTATCTGTTAACTGGTACATACGAGTACGTAACTCGTAAATTTAACTACCGTTAAATTTGTATATTTATTATTTATTTTTATTTACCACCTGTGTGTATTATAACATTTGTGTTCTTCAAATCAATTATTCGGTTCAAAAATCTGCTTAAAATTAAAATATCGATTAAAACGAAAAGCAAAAGATTTTTATTTTTATAGGTAAGAAAACCAGTTGTTTTATTAATTT
This sequence comes from Lycorma delicatula, assembly GCF_047948215.1. Taxonomy (NCBI): domain Eukaryota; kingdom Metazoa; phylum Arthropoda; class Insecta; order Hemiptera; family Fulgoridae; genus Lycorma; species Lycorma delicatula. The sequence continues at coordinate 145,868,702 of NC_134459.1, read as the reverse complement.
GCTTAAAATTTCGGTCAAAAGAAAACTCTTTTTTGTTAGAGATTGTTATTATTTATTTATTTTTTGAAGTTTTAGAGTCATTGACTGCTAAGTCCATTAGCCCCTATTATTATTACTTATTATTTTTTTTCTTATACGAGCACTGAATTCTAAGGTTATTAGCCCTCGTCACATTCTTTAAAAGGGTTTTAAATCACCATCAGATTCGTCATATGTAAGGGTATAAAGGGCCGTTACATTTTATTTATAAATACCAAAAAAACAACACAAAACATTTAGCTACTATTTACTAACGACACTAAGAACAGTTACAGATTGTAAAGGATCCCGATATTAAAACTAAATATAAATAAAACACAAAAATATAAATGAAAAAGATCGATTTCACAATGCTAAAATTTATTTTTTTCTCTTATATTTTCTTCTTTTTTTTTTTTTAAGCACCCCCGGAGCAACCGGATCTGCCGTTAAGCATTACATCAGTCACCCCAGGAACTGTCGTGGCAATCAACTGTCGGGGGCAATCAACTGTCGTGGCAGTTGATTGCCCCCTATAAATTGTCCTGTAGAACTTAATCCATCGGGGTCCTCCCCTGCGTCATAAGAGCAATTCGACCACCTGTTCAGGACGGCCAAAGAATCCCTTGCCGGGGGAAGAGGTCCCCTTCCCGGTCCTGATATATCTGGTTCCAGGCATGCCTTGCGCGTACCCTTTGCCCCGCGCAGCCATCCACCTTCCAGTGTCCCCTATGCCATCATCGGATACGCCCCGACTCCCATACTCTTACAAGCAGGCGAGCCCGGGTGTCCTAGGCAACAGGGCTACCTAACGGTCCTATACGTGCCAGGATTCACGATTCCCCTTTTATATATAGGATTAAAGAGATTCCTTAACACAGCTTGAATTTGCTTAAAGACTTGTTAATAGTCCACTGGCGTGCAGATACGCAACTATTTTTCTTTATTTCCATTTTAAAAATCAGCAGCAATATTATTTCTTAGAACATTGGAATACTGGTTCTCCCTATATTATAAAATTGTAAGAAAAATTTTGAAACTAGAGACGTAATCATCTACTGGGTCGGGCAATGTCTTAAAACATCCAGGAAAATATTGAAATGTAAAATAAAAGGAAGAAAAAAGCGGGAAGGGCCCTCTAGTATAATATAATAATGTAAGCCTATAAATACTAATTTGTAGAAAAGAAAAATATTAAATAATAAAAGTAAAAGAATAAAATAATTTTCATAATAAAACAGAAAATAAATACTTAAAAGCAATAATTTGAACGGTAATTGTACTAAATAATTGTATTGATTATAATGATTCAAAAGAATATTACATAATTTAAAAATAATGTTGATTAAAAATATAAAAACTGAAAGAAAAAAAAATTTAATAAAAACGGTAAATAAATGAAAATACTCATAAGATGCTTAAAAAAATTAGCTTTACTATAATCTTATATTAAGCAAAATATAATGCAGTAAAATTTATTCAATGATATTAATAAAATATACGACTGATCAGAAGTTATTGTTTTTAGATAGCAGTGCTCTTTTATTAACTTCACTATATTTCAGTTGAAAGCAAACGATTATGAATTTTAAACGGATAAAATTTGAAAAGAGCGAACTAAAATCATTTACACATTAAAGAACCCACTGATAATCATTGTATTTTACGACATAAACAATACCAACAATACTATATACAGTATAAATTTTATGTTCAATAATTTCATTTATGTATGCTATTACATCATTTATATATATATATATATACTCACTTTCAATAGCATCATTTATCTGCACAGATAAAAATTATTTGTTAAATGCCATTTAAAATGGAATTTAAGCCATTACTGACGTCATTAGCCAACATTATCCATGAAATCACATCCAGCGTTGTTAAATTTCAGTAATATACGAAAATTGTTTTTATTGAAGTGTTGGTTTAATCTGTTGTTTTATTTTACTTCCGTCAATTTTAAAAATATGCTACTCCCTGAGACGTTATGAAGGTAACGGAACCTCAGGTTGTAAATTTAAATGCAGTTTATCATCTTACGTAGGATTTTCCAAAACAGCATAGGGTGTATATTGTGTTCTGTATAGAGGTTTACTACGTAGGCCAGGTTGTTCGTTTAGTTCCTGATCAGTGTCATAAAAAAATCGATGAAACATTTTTTAGAAATACATCAGATTTAATTTAATAATAATCTGGTGTTATAAAAACCGATAATTAAATTTAACAATACTGTAAATAATTACTACAATAGATTCTGGTACAAAACTGTCAGTATCTGATCGTATTACGTATACGATTTGATAAAATATAAATATTTTATTAAAGTTAAAAGATAATATAAATGGGAAAAAGTTCCAGGTGATCAGATATCAATTACTTACACAGTTGTATGTAAAAAAAATTCTGCTACATGCAACAGGAATCTTTAAATTTATAAATAATAAGTATTAATCTCTCTAAAAAATTAATCAAATAACCTACTAGTTTCAATATATTTTTCTGTTCTTTTACTAGTGGTTCTTGAATTTAATAGTAAGCAATATCAGGCAGGTAGAAAGGACTTTATATAATATTTACGAGTACTTTAAATTTAATTACAACATAAATAAATATGTTCTGTACAAACATAAAATATTAATTACCATATTTACTTTAAACGAATATATATATTTTTTTAAATTAAGTTTTGAAAGTTTTCAATTCAGTTTTATTAACTTTACAAATCTTTATGGAGAATATTGTAATATTTTCTTTAAGATAGTTCACAAATAAAAAGAGACATATTTCGTTTTGATCCGTATGTACTATTTTTGTTCAATTATTATTTTTTTACGAACGGTCCATTTTTGACGATTCTTTTCTTAATCTTATAAAGGAATTGACTCTCGTCGTTCGTTAGCACATTTTATTCCGGATAACTTTGACGGAAGATATATAAAAATATATATTTATAAACTACGTTAACTTCATAGACGATTTTTGAAAGTATTTTTTTTTTTTTGCCATCATTATTGCTCATTGGATTTTGTGTATTTTTGCTAGGCTTATCTCACGATCAGCAGTATTTTTTTTTTGTATCCTTTCCCTATATTCTTTAACCTACTTTTTTCAAGTCAAAGAGATTTTTCGCTTTTTCCATGACATAGAACGATTTATTTCTTATTACTACCAATTTTTTGTTGGGATATAAGATTAAAACTGAAGAAACTGAAATAAAATTTGATATAAAGAATAAAATCGATTTAAAAAACACTAAATAGTAAGAATAATTTAATAATAATATAAACATTTAATAATAATTTCAGAGGTAATATAACTTTTTTCTTATTAAAATTCGACTTATTTTTTATTTATTATGATTCGACTAAACATGGTCGTGTGAATGACAATAAGCGCTGAATAAATTGTTGTACAAGACGAGAAGTAATGTAACGTAAATTAGTTATACCTTGTTGAACTCTCACTCTTTTTTTCACTTTCAATCTCACTCGTACTCTCTCTCACTCTCTATCTATCTCACAAACACGCGCGCGCATGCATACACACACACACACAGAGAGAGAGAGAGAGAGAGAGAGAGAGAGAGAGATATTTTCTCTTCTTGTTGTGTGCATAATTATTCCTAATTACTGAATTTATATTTTTTTTTATTACAAATTCTATTTAACGACAAGTGCATTGTTAGACATGCAATCGCTGTAATTATTTCAGGAAAATTAATAAACTAATTCAGAAAATTTAAATTATATAACGGATATCCTTCGATCCGTAAAATTTTATTTATTAGTATCATTAACATTAATCATTAATATACATAAATTTGAATTGAAATAATCATGCTTAAAGAGCTTATAACAATGATAGAATAAAATTTTATTAACACGGAAGCGTTTTATTTAACAGCTTTAATTGTGCTTTCCCTTAGCACAAGAAATATTCATTTAACTTCAGGGCAAAGGTTAAATTATGAAGACAAGTCGGTCTAGTCTATAGTCTGGTGCGCCGGTTCACCTTACTTTTAGTAGTTCTAACAACTTTCACTAAATTTTGTTTGAGTATAGACGTGTCTTTAACTCAACGATTAACTCATTATATTTTTTTATTTCTATCTTGCATACATATACACTGTTATTTACTATTATTATTCATCGGTATTTAGGCCGCATCCTGAAGTACATAATTAAATGTAGAGCAACTAGATAATTAATATTACCTTAATAATTTTGATAAATTGATTTACGATTGTAATGTTGTTGAATAGAATATCACGAAATTTCTTTTTTTCCAGTAAAGATAAACTAATTCATCATAAGGACCTTAAAATAAAATGGTAAGACTCAGACGCATTGAGAAAAAGAGGCATTAGCTTCTTTAGCCATCTCTTCAGAATGAATAGCAAATTGACAAAACAAATTTTTTTAATTCTTTACTTCTAGAAAAACAAAGGGCGAATGGTTTAAATCGGTTTAAGATCAGTAAGGTCTACTTGAAATATGAATAACAAAAGAAACCTTTAAAGCGAGAAAAAACTAAGGGAGACATTAAAATAATGGAAGCCAAAGATTCCAGGAGAAATGTTCCGAAATCAAAAACGTGGAAATCAAAACAAAAGAAACAATATCCGAAATAATGAAAGCTACCGGCAAAAAAGAGAACCCAGAACGCATAATAAGTAACTGATTTAATCGTATCCTAAGCTGGGGAAAAAAAGAAAAAGCGCCGATCTTCGTTGCGGAGTGGTAGCGTTCATCCGGAGGTCCTGGGTTCGAATCCCGGTCAGGTATGGCATTTTTCATACGGTAAAAATTTCCATTGAGCTAATGATCAAAGCAGTTGATGCCCGTAATCTCCCATACCAAAAAAAATAAAAAGTGGTTTAATAAACTTACTACTACCTGTTTAGCAACACGGTTTACACTTTAATTATCATAGAATGTTTAACGCTCCCTTCAAAGTATGACACAATGGTAAAACAACGATTGGATATTGAATCTTTCAATTTTGAATTAAATGGAGCTGAAGACCGTTATATTGTAGGAAAAACTGAAGCTCTTTGACAAAATTATTATGTGTTTTTTATTTTTATCAAACGACACATGTGTTTTTTTTTTTTAATACCAATGTATACTTTTTATTAATTTTGGAAAAGAACGATTCGTATATTGTCATTTTTTTTTAACTTAAGAGGATTAAAGGGGGGTTATCGATTTGCGGTTACTTTGTTTCATAATCTAATATAGACGCCCATATAGTTAGTTACATATTCAAAAAATTTTACGATTAAGATTTTATTTTGGGATATCTACGACATTAATACATCGAAAAATATAAAAATGGAAATTACTTTTCACCCGTAACCAATATTTTACCCTATCTTTCTCAGTTACTTTCATAAATACGAAATAAGAATGGTGTAAATTATAAGTAGTTTTTATATTACATGTCTTAAAAAATATAAAATCGAACAATTTTTTGTTTATCGATAAATAATATATTACGTAAAAAAAAACTAGTATTCCATTGACAATAAATTGTATTTTGTAAGCTTATTGTTAAGATATAAATTCTGAAATGTACGTTTATTATGAAATAATATTGATTAAAAACTTGTTTCTTTTAACTTCCTTGCAAAGGAAGTATTATGATGGCGAAAAATTTCGGTTTTCAGATTTAAACGGAAATATCCAATTTGACCATTCCTGAATTCATTTTGACTAGTTTCGGCGTGACATCTGCACGTACGTATAGCTTAAAAATGATTAGCCGTAGGATGTTGAAATTTTAGATTTAGAGCTGTTGTAACATCTAGTTGTGATCCCTTTTTGATCGCAATCTACTGAAATAAAAGTATCCAAAAAAACCCAAAAATTTGGATTTTGGACTTTTTCTTAAATGCAGTATTAAGCCCTCAATGGGAGATTTTCAACGATGTATCGTAAGTAGTACTTATTTTCATTGGTTCCAGAGTTATAGCCAAATAGAATTTTAATTAAAGAAATATTTGGATCTTAAGGGAAGGCACATTGGTTCAAATTCGACTTCATCTCCTTTTTTTAACTTTTTTTTAAATTGAAATATATTGATTTATTTAATAATAATTATAAATTTCTGATTGTAAAAAACAATACAATAAATAATAATTCAGTAATAAAAATCAAAAAAAGATATATGAAAAAATATCAGAGGTTACTAATGAAATAAAATTTTATGCACTTTTCAGTTTAAAGAAATGTGTATACGTAATTTAATAGGCGTTCAAGGAAGTCATGTGGTATTCACATCAGTTTTTTTAAAAAGATTTATGAATTTTTGTGTATTTCATTATTAATGTTAATTTAGAAAGAGGTATCTTAAATAAATATCAGTATTATGGCTCTACACAAAATATCTTAATTATTTTTCTATGTACAATTATGAATTATTAAATAATTATTATTTTTAACAAAATTTTGTTATCTTTTAATGATGTAATTTATTTAGAAAAATTGTTATTTTTTGTTTATACCAGGAAAGGAATAGAGTAATTAAAAAAAAAACTATTTTCTGTTAAATGCTTCTAATTTATTTTTCACTATATTTATTTATATTTAATATCACGTCTATCCGATTGACTTGAAATAGTAGTATAATCATCCAATGATTTAAAGATCCCGATGGAATTGAAACTTGCACGATTCTCTTTAGTCCAATACATCCCTTAGGATAGCACGTACGTATGTATATAGGCTAGACAGTTCTAAACAACGACAAACGTCCTTGTTTAGTGAAAGTTTGAAACACCTAAGGGAGATTCCAAAAACAACACCTGGTCTTCCTCTCATCATTTTAGTCCCGTTTCCCCTAAGGCTCAAATTCCCGTAGCACTGCTTCAAATAACATTTCGACTTTACTCGCTAGTGGTCATTAAACTGAGTATTAAAGTAAACAAGAGAAACATGCCTGGATGGAAATTATATATATATATATATATTTTTAAATAATTTTTTTTTTTTACGATGAATTGATATTATACCTTTCTAACTGTTATGTTATAAAAAATAAATAAAGTATACCTACGATCAAAAAAATTATTAAGTTTGATATTTATGGAGTCTGTGAGGTCACAGATGTTCAAAATTACTAAAATTCTTGGTTTCAAAGTTCTATAAAGTGTATATCTGATATCGATAATTTCTGTTGTCACGGTTTAACTTAACGTACAGTTTTTTTTTTTTGTTCTGGGGGTATTAATTCTGTTACCTTTTTGAAGTAAAGAAACCAAGGAGGAGGTTGATAAATGTACGAGGAAGTATTGTAATCGTTAAAGATCTCGGTTTTCAGATTTCAACGGAAATATCCATTTTGACCATCCCTGAATTCATTTTGATTAGTTTCGTCGTGACGTCTGCACGTACGTATCTCGGATTGCTCAAAAACGATTAGCCGTAGAATGTTGAAATTTTTAATTGAGGACTGTTGTAACAACTAGTTGTGCACCTCCCCTTTTGATTGCAATCGACTCTCCGGTCGACCCTCCAGTTTTTGGGTTGTTAGGGATCAAACGCCAAGATCCAGAAAAAACTGCATATGCTCAAATTGGACCGATTAAAATATTTTCCCTTCTAGAGCTACAGCTCTGCTATAGCGCTATCTTTCTTTTTTCCTGTTTAGCCTCCGGGAATTACCTTTCAGGTATTACTTCAGAGGATGAGTGAAAATGAATTCTAGTCTTGTACAGTCTCAGTTCGACCATTCCTGAGATGTGTGATTAATTGAAATCCAACCACCAAAGAACTCCGGTATCCACGATCTAGTATTCAAATCCGTATAAAAGGAACTGCCTTTACTAGAACTTGAATGCTGGAACTCTCGACTTCCAAATCAGCTGATTTGGGAAGTCGCGTTCACCACTAGACCAATCCGGTGGATTGCTATAGCGCTATCTAGACGAGTAAGTAAAAAAAAATACTGGTTTTAAAAATTTGTCTTCCAAATAAATCAGGCTATACGGTAGAAGAGTTTTATCGTAAACTTGCGATATATTTTTAGATATATAAAAATAGTTAATTAGTTATACATAAAATTTATTAAATCTTTAGTCAAATTAATATTTAAAATATCCATACCAAAATATAAATTAATAAGAATAAATATATAACCGACGGCAGAGTGCAGTATTATGTTAAATTAGGAGCCCTACGACGTTAAAGCTATATATTGCTGTTGTCTCGCCACTTAAGACATCCTTTCAACTAAATAAAACCGTTTTTATCATTTGAGAAGGCAGCCAAATTGATGGTTTAAATTAACCAAAAGGGAATGTTATCAATTTTAAAGTCGTATTTTTTTTGTAATATTTTTTTCAGTATAAACTGTTCTATAATAAAATTTTAACAGAAGATTCTATCAAATTTAGTTTTTGTTTAATTGAAAACAAATTAGTTTATATTGATAGATTTTAAAATTGTTTAAAAAATAAAAATAATTTAATCGGTAGAACAGTTTTCATTCTTTTGGAATTTACTGAAGTAAAATTTTATAATTATGTGGGTTTACTATTATAACTGATATAACATTCTTTATATATAGCACAATGTCAATGTATCAACTGACATTGGTATAAAATTTGTATGATTCACAAATGATTAAGTATAAAGCTAAATAAATAACAGAACTAATGGATTAAAGTAAACTTTTATTTATCATCTTGTATTGCTTTTCTATAATTATATATAGTATGATAATATTTCGTAGTTTTTTTTATGTTTAAAATAATAAATTATAAAACTTTTCAACAGCCAATTTATTTCTTTTTTTCCTACTGATTATATACGTGTCATAATTTACGAACAAAATTATTATTGAGCAGTAAAAGTATATTTTTAATGAAAGTAAACAAAAGCTGGTCCGTTTAAAAAGGATTAAGTTGCGATGGTATTTCGGTAATGGCAGTTTATTTAACGTAATGCAACAAGTTTACATCTGTCAAAGAATCAACAGGTACTCTTTCGTTAAAAAGAGTAAAAATTTATAGAAAAAAAATTATCATTCTGTTTCGTTTTAGGATTAAATTAAGAGAATTAAAATAAGAATGTATGGTTATTTAAATAATACAAAAAGTGATTTAGATTCTACATTTTAATGATTATTGATGGCCATAATTATTTTTGATCACTATTGTACCTACACTAAAAATCGATTTAAGAAATTAAACCTGAATCGCCCTAATTAGTAGCTAAATTATAAGTTATTGAATTCTATTTTTAGTACATGAAGAGATTTTTTTTTAATTTTATTTAGGCAAATTTAATCGATTCATTAATGATTTTTATTACCAGATGGTCTTAGACACCAGTCGTCCTTGTTGTTTTTAGCCTGAATGTCAAGTTAAGGTTAACTGATTGTCCACAAAGAAAATAATGGTGACTAAAAAAAAAAAAAGTTTTTTAAATAAATAAAAATACACAAAATGACATAACGAAAACTCGTTTCTCAACTTATTTTATATTCAGCTCTGTTTCTAACTTTTTGCCTACGATGTTCTTAGAAGTTTGTGATTATTTGATATAGATATTACATACAAGTTTTGAAGTGCGTCAGGAATCTCATGTAACATTATAGATATCAATTATCTGTAATTATTAGAAGTTTTTCTTTCTAAAAATATACTATTTTAGTACGATGGTCTTTAGACTACTGTATTACCTTTTTTCAATAATATTTTAATAGAATTTTTTCGTCTAAAACATTTATGTTTCATTATATCGTCTAATTTTATTTTATTTTCTTTATGGAATAATCTATATATGGAGAAGAATTTTGTAAAATAATGGTTCATACAACAATAATATTAAATTTATAAATTTATTGTTGAAAAATAAAGCTGTTATATATTCAGTGAAACTTTATTGTATACGATTATACACACTAAACTTTATTTATATACTCATTCATAAATCAGTAGTTGAACATACAATAAAAATAGAACTTTCTTTAAATTTTTCATCGGTTAGTGCGGCTAAAGTTTTAAATTTAGTAATTACTCTTTATGTAATAGTTTTACTTCATTTTTTTCTTTCTTTTTCCTGTTCAGCCTCCGGTAATTACCTTTTAGATAATACTTCAGAGGACGAATGAGGATGATGTGTATGAGTGTAAATAAAGGGTAGTCTTGTGCAGTCTCAGTTCGACCATTCCTGAGTTGTGTGGTTAATTGAAACCCAACCACCAAAGAACACCAGTATCCACAATCTAGTATTCAAATCCGTGTAAAATCCGTGGTTTTTGGTGTCTGGGGGATACGAAACGCGAAGATATGTCGAAATTTTCCGGAAGTCGAAACACGGTACCCATTACCATAGGCAGATTTCTTATGAAATCTACCTAATATCGTATGGTATGTCTAATCAAAATGTATATTCAATTTATATAAATGAAATTAAATTTAATTCATGTTGGAGTACTGTCGTTCAGAGTGAAATTTTCAGTCTTTTAAAGCCATTTTTAATTATACGACATCTAATTTATTAATATTTGCAGTTGTTTCAATAAATTTCAATAAAATCGAATAAAAGTAAAAAAAAAAAATTACTTACAATTTTTAATGAAAACGCATATAAATGTTATAAGATTATAAGCTATATACATGGACGTAATTTATTTTTAATTAAAAAATCATTTGAATATTTTTAATTTAATTTTAATTGTCAAGAACACATTTTAGCTACTTAAAATTAGCATTCATGCATTAATCAATCCTTAATAATTTTTATATATGATATTAAATCAAATAAAATTAATTAGTTAAGCTAGTAAATACGTTGACATCTCGCATATAGTTTTGTTCTTGTTTGCTTAAATTTGGAAAAAATACAAAAGCGATATTTTGAGTAATATCGAGCCTAGAGATGTAATGGAAAAAAGATTTTAAGATAAAACCATCAAACAAGAAAAACATCACAGTGTCGGTCGGATAGTGTGGGTAGGCGATACATCAATTTCCGTCAATACAACTTGTTCTTAAGTTCGACACAAAAAAAAGTATACTACAGCCACGAAACATTCTAACGTAATTACTGACAACTTTCCTTTTAAGTAATTAATTTTTGATCCTATTATAGTGTAAGAAAACGGATAATTTAAAATATCTTTTGGCTTCAAATCAATCATTTAAAATTTAATAAATAATATAATTTTTTCTTTTGCAAAGATTAAGTGGCTATATCATGTTGAAATTTGTGCGTGGGTATATGTTATAAAAAGTTTGTTACGTATGAAAAATTTAAAGCGGGACACGATTGAAATCCAGAAGATACCATATCGTACGTTTATATTAAAAAAATTACTGTCTACATCCAAATTTTCATTCGTTTTCCCTCGATATGACAATTTATTTCAGAAATGGTACTTGTAAAAGTAGAATAAAACTATTTTTTTTGCGATAGTAAAGTTTAATTTACAATCCGTTCAATTTATCGGAACGATACAGAAATTTGAATACAAAAAAATGACATGCAGAAAGAGGTTATTTCCCTCATGTTTCCATTGAAATCCTTCAAAGAACTGTATACGTATAAATATATGTGTTATGCATACATACATAAAAAAGATGAATCCAAAGAACATTGATCAAGTTCGGAACATAAAAAAACAAAGAAAACACCAAAAAAAGAGTATTATCAATCGCACAAAGAATAACTTGACAAACAACCGATAAAAGTTAATGGCGAAATGAAATGAAAAATTTTGACGATGCACAACACCCTAGGGTAGCCCTCTTACCTCAAATCTCGGAGAAGATAAAACACAACCACTAAACAAAAAGAGGGGTTATCCTTTTTTCAATATTGTGTGTTTATTTATGTTAGTGGTTGCTTTATTTTCCTCTTTTTCATCTATTTTCTGATTGTGTTTAATAGATTTTATTTTGATTATTATTTTAAATTAGTAGTAATTTTTTTTTAAGTTGTTCAACTTTTAGATGTAACATATGCAGTCGCTTAGGCGCCTTTATCCAGATGATTAACCGTGAGCCCGTTCACATATTTGTTCCCCCTCTTCGAATATTAATAAAAACTTTATCAACATAGAATTTTTATATTTATTTGTTTTAAAATTATTGATTTTCTTAATATTAATATAAAAAAAATATAATGCTTTTTATTGTGAATAACAACTAGTTTTTAATGTTACATTCGTTTTTTATAAAAATCTTAGCACTAAAAAAAAAAAAAAACACTTAAAAATATTTCAACGTAATGAAGTAAAAGTTGGTCAATGTTTCCTATATTGATGAAATAATCTTAATTAACACATTACGAATAGTAATTATTAGTTTTCAACAAGAAAAAAGAAGTAAATATTTTATTAAGTATTATAGTACTTAAAAAAAAATTCAAACCTTAAACATTTATAAATATATAACATTAAATCTTTTCGTTATCGTACTGAACAGGTCACTTATGTGGGGCTATTATAGTAAACTTTGTCGTAATGGTTACCCATTTTATAAAAGTACTCCAAAAATATATTCATTTTTATTAGAAAACATTTAAAAATATGTTTATCTTAAAACGTTATTTTTTTATCTTTTTTACTTTTATCTAATTTATTAAAATTGTATCTTTTCAGAGAAATAATAGGCCTGTTGTTATATTATCATCCAAAATTTGAAAGTTAAAAGCTATCTGTTACATAATACACGGCTTTAAAAATGGTAAAAGCTTAATTATATTTTAACTTAAATTTTGTCTTTATACCACTTTGTTAAATTCTTTTTTATTAAGTAATTTTAAATTTAGATTTTAGAAAGAAATACCTTGTTAAATGTATTAAAATTAATATTAAGAAACTATTAAGAAAAAAATATATATATACCTAATTTCATTTAAGAATAAATTTTTAATTATTAAAAAAAAAATTAACGAAAATATGTGGTTATTTCATTGAATTCTAAAATGAAAACTTATATACTAGGGTTGGCTAAAATTTAATGCCCATACGAACGAAACGGGAGAACAAAGTATCGCACCAGCCGCAATAACTCATTGACCCACGCCCTCTCATTTTCTATCAGTTGCCAGTGTTATGGTGTCGAGTACGCCTGGTATTTTAAAGCGTTATCATGACAAGGAAGATGGCTTTTTTCAATATTGTGAACGGAGACGAAGCTTGGATATTTCTTTACGATTAAGTGGAAAAACAGCAAAGCGTGGAATAATGACACCATGTTCGTCGCAATCAGTGCGGTACACAGAATTTTGTTAAGCGGTGAGGGTTATAATTGAAATTGTTTACAATTAACATCGGTATTTTAAATTTTATGTTTATTTTATTATTATCATAATTATTATATCATGTTACGATATATTTATTTTACAATTTTCGAATATAGCACATACATAAATACCCTTTCTTTTTCCTGTTTACCCTCCGGGAATTACACCGTTCAGATAATACTTCAGAGGATGAATGAGGATGATATGTATGAGTGTAAATAACGTGTAATCTTGTACAGTCTCAGTTCGACCACTCCTGAGATGTGTGGTTAATTGAAACCCAACCACCAAAGAATACCGATATCCACGATCTAGCATTCAAATCCGTATAAAAATAACTGACTTTACCTAGGACTTGAACGCTGGAAATCTCGACTTCCAAATCAACCAATTTGGGAAGACGGGTTCACCACTAGACCAACCTAGTGGGTTAGGAATTTACACACTGGCAGACTTAGAGAAAACATTCTCTGAAAACAAAAAAGCGATATCACAAATTGAAAGTCAGTCAAAGCATATAAAAGTGAATTTGCTTGTAAGGACGAGTCTTAGTCACTCTTTTAATATGCTTTGAAGGGTTGCAGTAATAGGGTCATACAACTCCACCACCGCGGCCACGGAATTATACCTTTCCAACCTACGTGTTGTCCAAAGTTGAACGATTTTTTCACGGCATGAAGTTGTAGTTTCCATATCACTTATCGCAAATTTTAAAATATTTTGCCTTTTAGGGCTATTAAGAAATTCTTACAGATTCGATATTGTACTCATACAGTTTCTATGGCAGTTACTTCACAAGCACTAGATACAGCTAAGTTGAGGCTCTGTGCTGAGCAGTGGACATATAAAGCTGACGGAATTATTTCCTTTACATGTGCCTGGACTTCGTTTACTTTTCCTGACATGGAAATAGCTCGGTCATACCCTTGACCATGAATCTTATTTATGTTTACATTTAATAAACCCAACTTGTCCAATATAGCCGTTGCGATTTCTTTGCAACATCATATAATGGTAAGAATTGTAGAAATTTTTCCTTCATATTGAAATTTTCTCTATCAACGTAACGAACACACAGTGATAACTGTTCTAAGCCTGATATGTCTGACGTATCATCAGTGAGTATAGCAACCGGAGGCATTAAATTCTTTCACGATATTTCGAACAGTCAGTTCGTTGCACACTTCAATTATTTAATTCTGTATTCTAGCATTGGTGTACTGCGCATTTTCAACACTACACGTCAACATATTTTTTAATACAGTATCAGTCTTAACTTCGAAAGCGAAGAAGTACCCTGAAATTGCCATTATTTTATGCTGGTTCTTGGTCGACCTCGACCTCTATTCGTCCCGAATACCCCTGTCGCTATTCGTCCCTGTGGCTTCGCAGAGTGGTACATTGTTTCCCGCAAAACAAAATACTCTCAATAATAGGAATAAGTTTTTTCCTGTTCTCCAGTTTCTTTTGAGTTGTTGCAGTGTATTACCACATCTATAGACGTTTTCTTCCCACATCAAATTTCGGTCAAAGTACCGGCTACCTTCAATCTTTCTTTGTAATAAAGACACTTCTCGTGTTCGCACGACGGCATCCTTCCAGTTGTCAAATTTCTCACTACAAAATTAACGTAAGGGTTGTTTGCCAGATCCAACACCATTGTTTGAAGCAAAATGTGAACAAAATTTACAGAAACTTCCTCCCTTAAAGTCGGAATATGCAAGCCACTTCCGGTGGTAAAGCCATTTAAACTGAAATTGCAGATTTATCTTTCCTTTTTTTTTTTGGAAAAACAAACCCTGGAATTGGTTCCCAGTATTGTTCAAGACATCCAGTTTTTATTCATTAGACAAATAATCTTTTGCTACGTAAACACCAATATCATAAGCGTGTGGTTCTCTGAAACTTGAAGATGTTGAAGCTTCCGGAACCAGAACAATACACTTACCACTTTTAAAAGATTCAGCGGGTACGTCAACATTATTGAGTGATGTCGATGTACATTCAATACCAGCTGAGTTGTCACAGGAGGATGTGAAAATAGTTTCGGGAAAAACGTTTGCGACAGTATCGTCACGTTGCGGCAGCGAGGAAATATTTGGCAATGTGAAATTTTCACTAACGTTACAAGAATCACTACCGACACGCGACTTTTTGCTAAAAAAATTGTAAAATTGAACTTTGAAGTCGCTTAGACATATTAAAGAACAAGGAACGATAATGTGAAGTTTCTATTTAAAAATATGAACTGCTAAACGCACGAAACGTTAAACGAACGTTCCACGACAAACTCGTTAGTCTGAGTTCAGACTAACGAGTGAATACTGCTCAAAAATGTACAATAATATGCACTGCAGAGCTGCCCCGACAATATTTTTCACAAGTTAGTTTATATGGTGTCGGCCATATTTTATTAGAAAGTCGGTATTATTATCGTACCTTCTTAATATGCGGCACGGCTTTGATGGTCTTTTCTCTCTTTCAGTAGACGGGGAAGAGTATATGCTTTAGCATCTATCACGTCAGTGAGACCAGTACCGCCTTCTCAGAATGCTGAATGACGGCTACTGTGTCGCTCGTTGAGTGATGTACTATATGTGCCGCTCCGAGTACAGGGATTAAATTATTGAAGAAGGAAGAGCGGCGGACTGGATCTTATGTCGATTGATTTTGTTACTCTGACAGTGAGAAATTTGAGGAGAGAATAGGATGGATTTTTAAAAAGATACTCAAATATATATGTATAAATTTATAGTATGTTTATTTTATATAGGCCTAATATTAAATGTACTTAAATCTTCAAGGGGGGGGGGTTCAAACCCGGTAACCCCCCTTGCGTACGCACTTAGTCACAATCAGTCAATAAAATTCAAAACACAATCCTGTGGAAAAATTTCTCTTGACAGTGATATGGGATTCCAAACACGTGTATGTGATTGAATCTGTATTTCTGAAATCTGGGTTGACTGTAAATTCTGTGCGATACATAGAGAAGTTAAAACATTTTTAGGAGACGTATGTAACCCACCGGGTTGGTCTAATGGTGAACTCGTCTTCCCAAATCAGCTGGTTTGGAAGTCGAGAGTTCCAGCGTTCAAATCCTATTAAAGGCAGTTAGTTACTATTATACCGATTTGAATACTAGATCGTGGATACCGGTGTTCTATGGTGGTTAGGTTCCAATTAATCACACATCTCAGGAATGGTTGATCTGAGACTGTACAAGACTACACGTCATTTATACTCATACATATCATCCTCATTCATCCTCTAAAGTATTATCTGAACGGTAATTACCGGAGGCTAAACAGGAAAAAAGGGGACGTGTGTGTCATTTTCAACGATCCACAGAGCCGAAAATTCTGCAACATGATAATGCTTGACCTCACATATTCGTGCAACCACCAACAAGGCTCTTCTGAAGTTGAAATTTGAATTTATTCCGCAAACTTTCTACTCACCAGATTTGGATCCCTCTGCGATTTTCACTTCTTTCTACAATTAATGAGGGATATTAAGGGCATTCATTTCACCAAGGATGATGAATGTATTGACGTCACGAATCAACGAAAGATCATAAAAATTCTTCACTGCCGAAATGAGAAAACTGTTTTCACCGTTAGGAGAAAGTGAAATAAAGTGAAAAAGTTTTTAACAAAGATTTTTAAAAAAAATTGTTTATAAAAAGTTAAGCTTTACAACAATGTTAAAGCTTTATACTGTTACTGAAAACTTCAGTCTTAACTGAGAATCGAACCTAATTCATTTGTACAGTAGGCAGTAAAACTAATGCAACATTAGATTTATATGCATAATTAAATGTCTTTTTAATATCTTTCATTCTATTAAAATTGAATTATGAAGTATTCCCTATAGTTATGGACCTGGAGATCCACCTATTTTATTATATTCTAACTTTAAGCTATAAACTTAATGTAAATCTTAACTTCAAATAATTAATTATATTTTATCGTTCAACTTGAAATCCGTCATTACATTAATTACAAAATGAGAAATTAAAAGGTATTGGATTGAAAGATCACTTTTATACTAATAAAGTTCAAAAACATTATACAGTAATATGAATTCTAAAAAAAATAGCATTAAAATCATATTTGAAAGAAAAACAAGCAGTTGCGTAAAAACATAATAAATAACTTTCAAGAATATATATTGTTCTTTGGTTGATGATTTATAACAGTTGAAGCGAAAAATTTAACAGAAAGCTATTTATATTGGCACTGGCCTGAAGAAATAGATTTTTTATTTTTATTAACAACCCCAATTTCAATAAAAAATACATCAACCGTTAAATAAGTCATTAGAATTTCTCATTTTCAATAAATATATAACTTTCAGAGTTTAATTACGGAGTTTACTTATAGGACTGCTTGTTTTATTTTATTTTCGAGGGGTTTCTTTATTCGTTTATTGCGGCAGTTTTTTTTTTTTTTTTATTATAAAAAACCAAATTATATGTTATTATTATTATTATTATAATTATAAAAAAGTATAAACCTAACCTAACCAAACAACATAATTGTGTTCATATTCACATTCACATATTTAAATTTTTGTATATATATATTTTGTATTATTTTCAACGAGAATCTTTACATTTTCCTATTTTTCTCTTTTGAAAATTGAAAGTAATTTTGTTTGTAATTATATCCAGATGTTGGATGAAAGTATACTGAATTCACAGATATTTCAATGAGATCCATAAAAAAACACTGCCAGCAAAAATAATCCTTCTGTTATTGATATTTAAACCTAAACGACATAAATATACTAAAAATGCCTTCACTTTCATAAATACAGTAAAAATGATTAATTTGGAATGTTAATTCTTTCATTCATATTCCCAGTAATATCGATACATGTAGTGATCCGTATGTAGTCGAGACAAATTGTTTTTGTTGATTTTATAAAAATAAAGGTTAGAATTATAGGATCAGAATTTCATACCACTAGAATACATTTGTTCATTCTTCTTCAGACGTTGCCAAATTTAAATGAAGTTTCGGTCATTTTGGTGGGTGCAATGGGTTGTTCGTATAATGTATACTATAAGATGGATCTGCAACCGTTCGTGCTATTACAACGATCCAAACGGGGAATATCTTTGTAAGCTGAAGGTTAACTGTTGCATGCATCAGGTACACTTTCGATAAACCAGATCTCCGTTATTCGGAACCTCGCATCACACGAGAACCAACCGAACGATTGCTTTCAAATTTGCAGGATACATTCATATTATCCCGGGGGGGGGGGGTTATTAATCCATAGGCCGAGGCGCTAGTACCCTTGAGGGTAATCTTTTTCTAATCTACTTAATTGGGTAAGCTTTTTTTAGATTTAGATAAAATAAAATTTTCGTTTTGGCATTTTTTCTTTTTTTTATCTTCATATTCTCAGAGATATCGGTTCACTTAGTAATCCTTATGTAGTTGAGACAAACTGTTTATTGCTAATTTTATAAAAATCGGTGGAGCCATTAAGGAATTGTTAGAATTATAGGATCGGAATTTCATATATCAGTCGAATAAATTATTCACTATTCCTCAGGTGTTGTAAATGAGTATTTTAACTGTTTAATTATTATTTTACAGTTTTCAAATTACATTTCAAAAAATAAAATGAGAATTCTAATTGTATAATCACTGCTACTGGAATTTGGAATGACTATAATTGTTTTCTTTGTATAGTAATCTATTTCTTAATAATACATTATAATAATAATCTGGAGAAAGGAGAATTTGATTTGTCTGAAAAAAAATGACAATGTTAATCGATGGAAGACTAAAGTACTTCATGGAACACATTTATCGACTAAGTGAGAATATTGATTTTGACGCCTAATGAAAGTGGCTGCAAGTAAGAAACGTATTCGCTGAGACTGAGAGATTCACGATAGCCATTCAAAACCAAATGGTCGCAACCAAGAATTATGAGAAGTACATTCTTGATTCAAAGACCCGGATGTGAACTCAGACATCTGCAGATTATGCGACGAAGGCCAAGAAAACATTGAGTAAATCGTCAGCGGTTGCTCAATGTTAGTACCTGTCGAGTACCTCCGACGTCACGATAATATTGCCTAAGTGATTCATCAGCGGATACGCAATCAAAAGAGTCTAATTAATAACACTGAACCGTACTGCAAGTATCGCCCAAAAGCTATATGTCACAACGAAAAACGGAAAGTTCACCGGATCCGGAAACTGAGACCTGACCGGACCACAAATCACAATTTATTCGATATTGTTCAAAAGATAAAGCAGCAGAGCGCACACACCTAATTAATTAATTAACATTGTAGTGCCAGCGGATGTTGGCACAAAAATCAGGGATATACAATCAAATATCTAATTTTGTCCAACGAGATCAAAACCTGTGGCATCAGAATAAAGTAGTTGTGCCTATAGTAATCGGTGCACTAGAAGCAGTACTTCCAGCAGTTGCATCGTGCCTTACATCGATAAGGACTCTATAAGAACATCTACATACAATTACAAAAAATTGTTACTTTAGAGACATGTAAAATATTGAGGAAAGTTCTTGCAACGAAGTCAGTCTGCAATAGCCGGACATAGACTTTGGGATCTTCCCAGGCTATGGACGCACGCTCAGCCTGAGAAAAAGACGATGTTAATAATAATATTTATTAGATAATTTAGTATTAAAATTTTAGGATGTTTTATTTTTAAGCTGATTTAAGAATATGAAACTTAATTTACTTCAAATACATTTTTCGTAAAACATCAAAGAATTTCTTTTCAACTAAATAAAATAACGAAGAGATTAATTCTTTATAACTAAACCATATGACATGCCGTGTAGAAATCTGATTACCACATAATTCTAAGCAGTTTATTATAATTCTTATTGTCATTGTATTAAGTTGTAACTTTATAGATACAACGCAGAATGTAACTTGGAAATATATGGAACATTACGGTATTATTTTCTTATATTTATTATTTTCATGCTTTTTTTTCTTTGGGTATCTTAGATATAATCAGTTATTTATGAATGAAGATGAATAATTATTTCTTTGTATTTTACTAGAAAATAAAGGACACTATAAATATTATTATGGTGTGAATTACAGCCACATTCCAACAAGATTTCTTCCTGTTTAGATGTCACAAATCCGTTGTAGGCACCGCTTTTATATATGGAAATTTTATTAAGCTGCAAGGATTCGCGTTGAGATCAAAATCGTAGGTTGAGTAACGTTAGCTTTAAGTTCAAGGACCGACAGCATTAAGTGGGCAGTCCATATTTATAATGTGTATCAATGGTCATTGACATTACGTTAAGAGCGACGTAAATTTCCTTCATCGTACTGTTTTCATTATTATTACGGTTTATATTTTTGTAGGTGTTGATTTTAAAAAAAAAAAGGTTTAATATATATGAAATTTACTTTATATCTATCAATTTTAGTAATACTTAATGGCTAAAATTTAATTTTTTTTAAATTCTTTTAAAGCAGATTTATTCACTTATGTTTTATGTAAGCCTATACATTAGATTCATGCGTTATTAAAATTGACAATAAATTGAATCCAAGCAATTCATATAATTTTACCCAAATAAAATAAAAAAAATCAGAATTATAATAATGTAATAGATGAACAAATAAAATTTGAACCACGATGACTAGCTAAGGATAGATAATAAATTCAGTTTAAAATAATCATAAATGAATCATTTATATTGAAAAATACACTTAAAGTATTAAAAAGAATAGTTGTTTTATTATATATGAACAGGTTGTGATATCCATAGAATATTTAATTTTTTATTTCTGTGTCTAAGACAGCAAACAAATTATTTAAAGTTTTAATTATTTTTTTAAATTAATTATATTAAAAAAAAATCTGATGTGGATACCATATGACTTCCTTGTACGCCTATTAAAATTACATATTCATATTTTTTTAAAATGAAAAGTACATAAAATTTTATTTCATTAATAACTTCTGAATTATTATTTATTGTAAATGTTTTTTGTTTTTTTTTACAATAGAGGTCAATAATTATTAATAAATCGATATATTTAAATTAAAAAGGAGATGGAGTCGAATTTTAACCGATGTGCCTTCCCTTCGTAAGATCCAAATATTTCATTAATTAGAATTTTATTTGGCTGTAACTCTGGAACCAATGAAAATAAGCACCACTTATATCATTGAAAAGCTCCCAGCAATTATAATAAAATAAACTCCCAACCCAGAACAACAAAAAAAAAGAATAAACAATAAGAAAACCCAACAAAATTAAAGCTAAAACCTTACTCTAATTTAAATACAAAAAAACAAGGGTTCAAAATAGATGAAAATCAACTTAAAATCTAATAATTTAAAGCATCAAAACCAGAAAATAAAGCTGATTATATGAATACTCAGACACAAAAAAATAGAATTTGAATCATACATAAAACCACAAAATGAAGTAACTTCATTTCGACTAATTGAAGTTGACAATCGAACAGCTGTTTCATTTTTAACACAAATCCGGATAATTGTAACATCTGATGTAATCCACTCTTGAACAATCCCATCGATTAGGAAATCAAGATAAACATGTTTCCAGTGTTCTTTATTTTTACTTGTTAGGTTTCCAGTCATATAAGACTACCATTTAAAAAATACACAAACATCAAAAATGTTAGTTATTTTAAAGAATAAAAGAACAAATTTAATTGGCTAATTTTACGTTTTCCCTAGAATCTTCTAGTTTTGCAAAAGTAAAAAAACATACACATCAACCAAACTGGACTGGTCTGATTCACTACCAATACCATGGGTAGGTATAGTTGCTGATACCGCCACTTTGGCGAACTGCCACTTCAAAGACAAACCAAATCGTTTGTATCCCTCTGTTTTGTTAGTCTTCGTCAATCATACTGTTGGTTACCCTCCCCTACTTTAGTCTATTCAACTGTATTTCTCCTCCCCTCCTATTACCCTTCTAATACTTTGATAAACCGTAAATAAAATCTCAACTAAAAATTTGTTTTTTTTTATAGGTATTGAAGGGGGAGATTTTTTAACTTTAAAAATTAAATTGGTAAAATGGTTCGTTTATCTTAATTTTCTATTCGAACACTTAACTTTCCAGTATTTTTTTTCTTTTTTGTTAGTAAAAGATTGATTTCTAATTAGTTGTAATTAATAGAATATACTATTATTGAATAAAAATTATAATGAATAAAATAAACTTAATTTTTTACAGGTAAAAACTTAGAACTCTACGATTATTTTAAGTTCTAGATAAATTTTAACTATTGATAATATTTTAGGATGATTTTTACTTTGTTTACGCAATACATTTAATCACGATTCACAAGTTCAACGATCAGGTAGAGGTTATTTTGTGCATATTTCATTGAATAAACCAAATGAACATTGTAATCCATCCTTCCATTATTCATAAATCCACATTACTTCTACCAATCCCATATTTTCATTATACAATATTGCAGGCTTTTTTAACTGTGGACTCCTTTAGCAGGCCATGTTTAAATTTAGTGATTTTTTTTTTAAATTGTAGTACGAACTTTTTAGTATACTTACAAGTTGTAAAACACGGCAAAAAATTGAAACTGTATATCGGAATTTCAACATAAAAAAATCTTCTAACATAAAAATAAATAATTTCAGAAAGAGCAAAATCAAACAATAAATCTGTAAATAATATCTTATTATAACTATTATAATATCGTATTAAAAACTAAATTCACTGATGAAAAGTTACGGTAACGGATTCGCAATTAGTCAACAGAACGGTGGTTGTATGACAGTTTCATGATATAGTTGTAACCAATATTTTATCCACAACGAGTCAGTCGGTGTTTGTTATATCGCGGTTTGTATAAAACACGCTGCTTTTAATCATCTCACACACTTGAATGGTTACAAACATAAAATTCTCATATATATGGTTATTTTTTTGCTTAAATTTTTTCATCTATTAAAATATGTAATTTATTCGACATGAATGTCATCCACTAATCGATATATTCTTTTAACTTCACTCTGTATTAGTAAGGTATTTTTATTTAAGATAAATATTATGTAACACCAAAACTGAAATATATGAATCTAAACTGCGACCTATATCTTTTAAAAAGAATATATCTCAATATTTTTGAATAGCATGACCTTCGTTTCATATATTTAATATGAAGCGTGAAATAGATTTATATAATAAAATTTCTATGATATTTTAATTATAATTTTAAAATCACGGAGCTCGTTAGAACTTCATCGGTAAGAGGCGATGAAGTCAACGAACTACGTTTACAGTTCTAAACATGACCCAACCTAACAATGGAATGGAAATTGGGAAAAAAATAAAATGTGAAAACATTTTATTTCAGTTCAACTAGATTAGTAATAAAGAATATTTTCAAAAAGTACCTCGAATTTTGCTACACGACTTTTTTATCCATTTGATGAACCGCGGCACTCGAATATGACATTTTATTCATTTTTTTAATGTAGCTTTACGAATCGCGCTGCTAGATAGCAGTACTAGGTAGCGTACAAAAACTTGATGTACTTGAAATAATAATTATTTAATAATGATTTAAATAATTTATTTATTATTATTTAAATAATAATAAATTTAAAAGAAAATATACCACAGCTTGTTTTAATAGGAAATGCTGTTATGTAAATGAAGGTACTGAAGATAAAACAATTTTTTTAATTCCTATCACTGCTTTAAAAAAATAAAATAAAAGTATTAGTTTTCGAGAGATTATACTAGTTTTATTAAAAAAGGAATAAGTAAAACAGAAATGAAT
Organism: Lycorma delicatula; assembly: GCF_047948215.1. Lineage (NCBI taxonomy): Eukaryota > Metazoa > Arthropoda > Insecta > Hemiptera > Fulgoridae > Lycorma > Lycorma delicatula. The sequence goes on along the minus strand of NC_134459.1, from coordinate 145,844,594 downwards.
TCGATTGGTAAAATCGAATTTAACGATAAAAATCGAGGGTTACACTTGCAAAATAATAAGTGCAATATTACATCGCGGATTTTTGATTCGTAAAGGTCATTGTATTAATTAAGGAAAAATTTAATTTATTTATAATACATATTACATTTACAGAAATAGTACATTTCTTATGATTATTCGTTTTTTAATAAATGAAATCCGGCTGGTAAAAGTTTTGTAACAAATTTTTCTTTTTTTTTGCTTATTATATGGAACGTTTAAACTTTGTTTATTATCTGTTATTGCTATTGTTTATTACGTATATTTAAGATGTATTTTTTTAAAGAAAATTTTAAATCAATAACAGATTTTGATAATAGTAATGTAGTATTTCATCTTTTTTGATATCAGTATCGTTTTGTTAAAAATAGTTTTATTTATATTACAGAAATTTTTGTTTTTTGAGCGGAAGAAATGATATTTGCGAGACCATACTGTTTACAATTTCATTGTATTTTTTTCTTGGATTGTATTTATAGGAAATTAATTTATCCGTTGATAATTTTATTATCACACAAACTGTATTATTGCTATGTATCTCACTAACCAACAAGGGAACGTCCTTGTTGGACTCCCTTTTTTATTACGGCTTCTATCTTATGTTCTTCGATTATTACTGTTACAATTTGGTTCCTGTAAATGTTAGCAATTGTTCTGTCTTAATACTAAAAAAACCCTAATTTTTTTAAAATGCTGATCATTCTATTCCAGTCTATGGTATCAAATGCCTTTTCTAAGTCTATAAATGTCATATTGTAAGTTTGTTTTTCTTTAATCTTCCTTCTAATATTAATCTGAGGCCTAAAATTGCTTCCCTTGTTCCTATACTTTTCCTGAAACCAAATTGGTCTTCTCATAACACTTCTTCCACTCTCCTCTCAATTCTTCTGTACAGAATTCTAGGTAAGATTTTTGATGCACGACTAGTTAAAACTAGTAGTTTTGTGTTATTCACATTTATCTGCTCCTGCCTTCTTTGGTATCATGACTATAACATTCTTTTTGAAGTCTGATTGAACTACCGCTTTTTCGTAAATATTACACACCAATTTGTATAATCTATCTATCGCTTCCTCACATGCACTGCGCAGTATATTTTTTTAATACAAAACATAAAAACTAAAAAATTATTTTGATTCGATCCAGAAATAAAGAATAAAAAAAATAGATGTACTTATAACATAAAATCCATGGAAGTGACATAATGGCATGATTAAACTATAGAACCGCTACAATATTAGGAACATTTAAATTCGTTTCTTCATAGTACATAAACACGAACATAAATGCTCGTTAAATGATGTACAATATTTATTAATTAATTTCAATATGTTTTTAATAAATTATAAGCGGTTTATTCCAGTAAATAAGCATTGTTATTACTTACAGGGTCTGGTAACATAGACATTTATGTTTGAAGACACTATGTAGGTTTTTCAAGCGACTATTTTTTTAAAATTATTTTCTTTTTTTTGCATACAATTTGAAACAATAATGTTATTTTTGAAGGTTTATCTTATTATGAAGTATTTGGTGTAAATTAGTATTTTTTAACCGATAATCTTACATTTTCCGTATAAATCGAAATAAAATAATTAGATTATAATATTTTAAATGATTACACATATTATCATTACATGTTTTAGTAGATATTTATTATTTAAAGATGTAACCTTCGATGCAATGAAAATTTTAAAGATGAGTAAGTAAATCAGTGTTATGTATTTACGATACGATTAAAATAATTCAATTTATGATTTCAAATTAATATTGACAATGAGATTAATATAACTCATGAAAATTACATTATTTAGTTATGAGCAGGGGCGAATCCAGCAACTGAATTTGAGGGGCTATTGCGGGTAAGAGGTCATATTTTCGTACAACCTTCTAATTGGATTGGGTATATAATATTTCATACACTTTTATTGGATACATACTATATTCTAAACTATTTTTAAACACGAAAAATCGTTTAACCAATCATTAGTATTACTGTAAAAGAGCCAAAGAGGGACAAAGTTTCGGTAAAACCAAAAAAGAGCATAAATTTCTTCAATTTATTTCGATTTATAAAAATTAAGCTGTAAGTTATTCGAAGTGATCCTCTCAGGGACTCCAGAAGCTAAATGAACTTTAAGCTCGGATTGTATATCCTAACAGCTTTAATCAAAACTGCCATAGAAACAGTTAAAATTACAAAATAATATAAGATGGGAAAAAAATAATAAGATGAATATTTACATTAAGTCGATTTTTATTTGTTCATTCATTTTAATATTTATAATTAATCCAAAATTTTACTCATTTTATTTCATGCATTAATAATTATAATAAATATAATAATTTATTTACAGAATAAATTCGAAATAAATAATTGGATGATTACGCAACTTAGCATACAGATCGATAATGCGATCTATATCAATTTGCATGTCGTTATGAATATGCATTAGAGCAAGTGACGTCTTCCTTTCTTAATTACATATAAGAAAAAAGATATATTTACGTTAATTATAGACTTGCAGCTGTTTATTTTGACAATACAGTATTAGTAAAATAGTTCAATTCCTTTCAACTGTCTTTTCAAATGCAGACCCTTTTGGGGGGCATGAAGGCCACTGCCTCTCCGTAGATCCACTCCGGGTTATGAAAATTTCTTTATATGGAACTCTTTTACTTCTAATAAATTCATAAGCCATTTTACTGGTTTGATGTTATTCTTCATGCCTTGCTGTTCTATGCTAATCGATTAGGATCAGTGTTACTTTAACCTAAATCCTTTGTTATCGACTTTATAAATTCCAATCTTTTTTTTTTTTTTTTTTTCTCATGTCCCCTGGGCCGGACCGACTTGTTGTATTACGCTGCCCAGGGGAGTGTCTTTAAACTCAAATAGGCCTCCCCACCTACCGGCTATATACCGGCAAGGCAGGTCGGCCTACCGGTTAGCTCTTTTTGAGAGTTCTTTATCAATATTGGCCTCTTGGGGACCCAAAAGGGCAATACTAATACACCACGGCAGACCCAGTTCGCCGCGACGCGGTACCGGGTCCCTTCAATATTCAGTGTGCTCTTGCCCGACTGTTACCCGTGGAGTCCTTGGTGGCTCATCAGTGCCAACACACCGCAGCATGCTGGACCTCACCAGCAAGGCTGTCCACCCAGTCCTATTCTAGCCAACACCTTGTCTTCTCTCATCGGAGTATTTCTGTAGAACAACTTGTCTAACAAACCTAGCAAAATTATTCCAGTTTGACTCGCTTCTTAGCATGTAGTCTATTGTTGTCTCTGGAGTTATACCTGTGAGTGCCTTACTATGTCTAAGTGTGTCCCACCTATTGCACTCAAAAAAGGTGTGCTCAGCATCATCTATCTCGTTGCAGTAGTTGCAAATTGGCTCTTCTCTCTTGCCTATGTTGTGCAGGTAGTTATAAATTCCAATCTGTGTCTTCCTCTCTTCACGTTCCTGTGTTTTAAAATAACTAATCCTATATATATCATAATAAAATATTGTGATACCACTTCGCCGATCTCTGTGGCGATAGATAGTTTACGTGGTCAAGTCATATTTTGTTCTTAGTTCCAAATCGATCGATTTCCTCTCGAACACACGGTAACCTCAAATACTCGTAAATTTTGTTATTCCCTACAAATCATGGCGCTTGTGTAATGCATCTCGCAAATTTATTCTGGAAACGCTGAATATTCTTTATATTTCTGCTACTCGCGTTACTCCTGAGTAGGATTCCTTCTGTCCAAACCGGTTTTAGAATCACTTTGTGTGCAAAGTAGCTTGTTACATAGGGATAATTGCAATTTCCTGCACGATAACTAGTGTAGTTCCTAAACTTTGATACCGAGCTAGATATCAATATTTTTTATTAAATGTGAACCTTTCATGATAGACGACAATCTAGGTAAATACCTAAATACCATACATTTTCAGCTCGCGTGATGTAACCTCCATCTAAATGGATTTCTGGGCAGTCAGAAAGTTTAATTTCTGGGCACCATTCGGCTAGAAAGTCTAACCTAGATTGCTACGTAGTCGAGGCTTGAGTTGGATATCATCGACAGCTCCGATTTCCATGTCGTCGGTGAACGATGCAATAGTGGTATTGTCTGTGAATGAAAGCTCTGCAGTGAAGATCGAGTATAGAATAGGCCCCAACACTGAGCCCTGAAGAACATACGAGGAAGTATCAAAGCATTCTCATAACTCCTTGTATTTAATTTTTAACAGCCTAAAAAAATGAGTTTTGTAATTTTCAACTAAGAGTAACAACTTCAATTTGATTAAATTTCGATATTTACAGTTTTTTTTTTTAATACCGATCTGTTGAATGTTACAAAGCTTAGTTACAGATAATAGTGTAGTGTTATAATTGCTTTAAATAAACTTTTAATAGTTCATATATTTGAAAATTATTGATTCAGTCTTTATTATTTTAATAATAATAACCTATTATAACTTCATTAAAAGTTTATATATCTATATAAATAAAAATGTAAATGTTCGTTTGTTCAAAATCTTAAATCTCCGGAAGTTCTTCACCGATTGCTTGAAATTTTAACGCAACGTTGCATTCGAATACGCGCGTGTTTTTATATACCTACTATTTATATATCTAAGATGTCACACTTATGACAGGTAAAAACGTGGTTTTTTTTAAAAACAGCGCTATCTGTTAGTCGTAAAAGCAATACACGCTATACTAAATATTTTACGATTTCATTTCAGTGTTTCCGATATATATGTCCGCTGTAGACTAATAAACTACTGGACCGATTTACGCGCGAGGAAAAAAGGAGAAAGGGTAAAATCGGAAAAGGGAATTAGGGGAAAATCCTAAAAGGGAAAAATCGAAATATGTAAAATGGAAGAAGGGGGAAACCGAGAAAAATGAAATGGAAAAGGGAAAGGAAAAAAGAAAAGGGAAAAGGGAGAAATAAGGAAAAGTAAAAAACTGGAAGGAAATGGAAAGGGGGAAATGTTGGAAAGTGAAAGGGTGTGTGATAAATGAAAATGGGTAAAAGAAAAAATGGAAAAAGGAAAATGGGGAAAGGGGAGAACAGGAATGAGGGAAAAGAGTAAAAGGGAAAGGGTAAATTTTGCGAAGTTCCGTAATGTTCATTTTGTTAATCTTTTCTCAAACTTTCAATTGTGTTCATTTAATTACATATATATGTATATGTGTATAAAATATGTAGGGTATTTTATGTAAATTAATTTGTTTTTTCTTTACTATTAATTTTATTTACATTCAGTTTAATGCAAAACTATCAGTAACGTTTAGCCGGATAGAAAATTAAATTTAATAGTATAGTACACAGCAGTATTGCTTTAAATAAGCAAAATTATTCTACAAATTTAAGAACTTAAACAATGATTAAATTAATGATAAAATGATAACGGAATAATGATAAACACTTATAAAACAATAAAATAACATAACGATAAATTATGTTAATAGTTACATATGGTAAAGGTATTACGCGTAAAAAATAAACAATGGGTAATGAAGGATGCTTGGAGATTAAATAGAATAAAATTATACAAATGCGTTATTCATTGAATCTGAACAAAGGATTGATTCCTTCACCCTGGAATACTTATGTAGTAGAGTGAGCGGTTAAGTGTATAGATGGTTTTCCAACTTTTATTTTATGCTGAAAAGCCAAATTTCTTATACCGTTTTTAAATATCAATCTGTATGTCTATGAGTGTGCCGTTTCTAATTTTAGAAAGTGTCCATGATCCTTTTAAAGATTTTTAATCGAAACCATTGGATAATTTTAATATTCAAGTCAGCTGCTGATCTGTAAGTTTCATTCTGAAGCCCATATAAATTTTTATTTTTTATAGTACAACAGTAACTTGTTTTTTAATGATAGATTAATATTTTGCCCATAATTTAATATGGATATCATAATTTCAATCCCTAATAGCTTTCATAAATTCCAGATATATATCTGGAATAAAATATTTTATTCCATGTCAGCCGGTCCTTTAAATGTATTCTCAAATATTAAAGTCGTTGTATTTTATAAGATATTTGTCTGCCGTAATGAGACGCACCGGTAAATTCCCTTCTTTAAAGTAAATATACATGTTTTGATTCGGCAAGGTATATGCAATTGACTGTATTTTAAACATCATATTGTTATTCTAACCACCAGTATAATATTAACAATAAGCTACATTAGTTATTTGGAATTAGGTAATTTTTATTCTGTAGCGATCGAGTAAACAAATTAGAATCGAACTGAAAGTGAAATCCTTATCGTCTAAAATGTTCCGCTGTAGAGTCCATGAATCATCAGTTTTAATAAGTAATAAAAATTAAGTAAACACCAAAATGGAATCGTATTAGTTTTATATTTCCGATAATCATTTATTGAAAAATAAATTTCCAAAATAGGTGTTTTAAAAAGAAGTTTTATTTCTTTTTTAATTTATTATCAACTTTATTGAAAACAGTAAAAACGTCGGGTTGTGTACTCAGTTTGATTTCTTTTGTAGTGTAAAAGCAGAATGAAGTGGAATGTAAAAAATCGATTTTGTGAGGTGGTTGTCGACAACAAACCCCTCTACACATGCCTATGTCATTTAACGTAAATAAGACCGAAGAGTTGTGAATTTATTCTATCACCCACTCTCCATACAAAGGTAGGCTTACAACCAAAGTTACGCCCATACCATGTACTCTTTAAAGATTTTATGGTTACAACGTTTTTAAAGTTTTTTCCCCACTTAAAAGCCTTTTTCTCTTTGCCCTAATATTTTATAAACATGAAATTATTATACTTTAAACTTTGTACCTCGATTGAAAAAACAAACAATTTTTATCCATAAAATATTATGTTTGAGTAATAACCGTTTAGTAAAAGTAATATTGATAATTTAACAAAAAATTATATAATAAAACCCACAACAAAAAGTACTCGTAAATGCTTTGACTGCTAACCTCAATATTTCCCATAATAATGGGTTTATTTTATATTTCCAAATTATAATTTTTTCTTGTAATTTTGAAATTTATGGGCAATTTTATTTGTATTTGGATTTTCAATTATAAAGTACAAGGACATCGACCACAGAGAAAAATAAGTCTGCGACGGAATATTGTAAAAATAACATAGTTGATGGGCCTCTAGAAGTTATGGACTTGATTATAGAATAAAGTGTATAGAGTAGAATCGTAGTCTTACATTTAAATGAAGAATATTAAAAAATATGAAGTAGATAATTAAAGATACAGGATCTAAGGATTGTTTTGAAGCTTAAAAATTGACATAAAAAAGGTACTGAGAGGCATCTCAAACCTATTTTAACTACTAATAACAAAATAAATCAATTTTTAAACAGGTACTTGTTTTAACTTTTTGTTAGCAATTATTTCTTACATCTCTTAATCATCCACTAATCGAAGGACTAATAAAAGAATATGACATAGTACATCTTTTACTTTCATTTCCTAAAATCTTTGAAATGCTTCATTACAATTATTAATGAATCATTTCTTACACTATTTCTTTTTGTTTATTATACACAAATTCGCAGAAAATAATGATGATACAGTTCTGGGACCAATCTTTTTAATTTTTCAGGTAAAAAATCATAAGAAACCACAAAATTCGCCCCTTAATTGACCTTCCCAGAATTTCAGTAGGACGTCATTTCAGCGAAAGAGCAGAAATCGGGACGAAATTTTTTATTAGCCGTAACTCGCTAACTGAGCGTTTTCGGATCCATGTTTATATGAACTTTTTTCATTATTTTAATGAAATGGTCTCCAAAATTTAGCAGAATCCTTCCGGGACACTCTGTTTATACGTATGCACGTAGACATTCAAACTCACTAAGGGGTCCAGAAGATTAATCAAAGCTATTTTTTTTCTTTTTAATCGATGTTTCATGTTTGGAAATTCCAAGATTATTTGGTCGTTTTAATCATCCTGTCAAATTTTATGTCAGAGCTTTCTTTCGATAGTTATTTTTTTTTTATTATTAAAATTGGTTCAATATACTTAAGTTAAAAAATACGATTTATATTTTTTCTCAAACTATAAAAATGGAGAAACTAAAAACCATCAAAGAAACATTGAGGATTTTCTTTACTTTTATTTTCTTATTTATTTAAAACAAGTTTTAGTTTAAAAAAGAATAAAAGAAGATCATTTAGCAGTTTTTCTTGTTTTGGTGGAGAAGGTGAACAGCTTATTTATCTTGATAAATTATTATAACTCATGATGACAATTAATTAATTACCTTTGGCAAAATATACCAAATTGGTTTAGCTGTTCATTAATTCTCCACAAAGCCAAAATTGCCCTTTCAATTTTTCGATATTTTAAGACAATATAATCTGCAACCCACATTATTTCGATAATTTTTTTTTTTTTACTAAAATAATTATCAAATTTTTGATCAGAAAAAACTTAAATTAGCGTGAAATTTACGATGGAATTTTACCTAGTAATGAACAGTTATCATTTTTGTAGATTTTCGTAAAGTATGCTACTTTGCGTAGTAATAAATAAATAGATCCCAAAATTTGTTATAACACAAATTCCAGTATGATAATTTATTAAAGTTGGAAGGCATTTTTTAATTTATTTCTAAATGTAACAGTTTTGTAGTAATCCATACAAGAATAATTTCTTAGAAAGTTCTATTAATATAAAAAAAATAAAAATAAAAATGAATTTTATAGAAAATTATTTACATACATTATTTTTTGTTAAAATACGTTACGTATAGTGGTTTAATTTGAATATAAATTAACGTTATATCTCATGACAAGTTGGTTGTTAATCGAAATTTGTTTTAAATTTTTATCTCTTTTTATAAAATTCATTTCACTACGTTTTTAAAATTGGTGCGCTATAAATATTAAAAGGTCAAAATAATTCCATATAAATGTTTTTACCTTATTCTTTAACTATTTTTTTTTAAACATTTTAAATACTAATTTAAATTATCCAATCTTTCTTCCCACAAAAAAGACATATATATATATATATATATATATATATATATATATATATATATATATATATGATTCTTCTTGCCTACTACAATAACATACATCTATTTTTTATACAATAATTTCAAAAATATTACTCATTTTATTAAATTTTCAAAATATCTATAAATACTTAATCACTAAATTCTGTAATGTTACCGTACGGTGCAAGAAAGGATGGCCGAAAGGAAAGCCTAGGAAGTAATTTTCTGGATTTGAAGTTATAGAAGAATGTTAAATTTTGAACTTTTTCGATTCATGAGAATGTGAAATACTGAACCTTTTTTTTTCTTTTTTTTGAAGTGGGATGGGGCTAATGACCAAAGTAGTCGATGCCCCTAAAAACCTCAAAAAAACAAACGTATTGGTCACTGTCAATTTTCTTTTAAAAAAAGTTGATTAAGAAAATCTGCGCTCTTCGGGAACGAAATAGAAATAGCCTTACAAAAGTACATAAATATCTATAAAAAATTGTCTATCTTTGGTAATGTCATCTGCATACCTTTAAATATGCCAAACAGCTTTATGTGTATTTTTATATATATATTAGAAAAAATTGATGATTTAAAAAAAGTAATTCGAAAATTTATATTCAGTTTGAAAGATAAGTTTTATTAGTATAAAAATATTTATTTGTCAAAACAGGATTTTAAGGATAATACTGCATAATAATGTGAAATAAATAAAACTTCTTGAAAGTAATCAAATTCATCCTCATTTCGATTTTTCAAATCCAAAATATTTATTCCCTACGAGCAAACACCCTACGTTTACTAACAATTCAGTAAACGATGAATAAGTCAAAATGTGAAATGTGTTGGAATCGATATATTAGCTTTTGGTAGGATGTTCTAAGAAACTCGGAATTGGAAGAGAGAGTAAAAAGAGACAGTAAAAGAAAGAGAGATAGAGATATATGAAAGGCTGCGTGCTCTCAAAAGAGTGTTGTCGGCCGTCCTAAATGGAGCGTCTCTTAATGATGACAAACTACTCAGTTCATCCCGTGTCTGTACCCAAGCACGAACTGAATTTTCATATCAATGTCAACACATTTTTAATATTGGTAAATATTATTTATCGATGCATAAAATCATATTACTGTAATTAAACAAAAATTGCATTCAATTTTTCTTTTTTTTTTAAAGAAAAAATAATTAATATTAATAATTATTATTTTTAGGATTGTTTTATGTATCTCTTTATAATAACAAATATAACAAAACTATGCCTTCTATATACTGGTAACATTTACTTGAATATGTGTCTTTCATTTAAAGGTGTTTTGAACCGAATAAGGTTTGCTTGAGTATAAAATTAAAATTTTTTTAAAATATTTTATTCTTAAAAAAATGTAATATGTATTTTTATTTACTTTTATTATAAATACTGAACTTTCCGAGGAAAATGTAAAGAATTTAAAAATTTTCTTACTCGTTTTTATATATTCTGAATAATTTTAAGAAAATTTCCATTATTTTTCTTTTATGTTTTAGAAAAGCTTTCTTTTAAATTAATGTTAACGTTTAATTTAATTTAATTTTTTACACCTCTTCTTTTCATTTTTTTCTGGAGTTACATGTAAAAGGTATTACAGGATTTTACGATTAGATTCCTTTTTTAATTCCAATTCACTACTTGTGGGAATGAAGTAAGGAAATATTTTGTGTGGAGAAATCATAATAATTAATATGAATTACATTATTATAATACATATTTTTTTGTTGAAATTTTTCATAAAAATATTCTTGAATTTTCCACAGAATTATAATTATTATTATTGTTCTGAATATTAAAATATTTCATTTATTCAACGTATGGAACGTAGATTATTAACGAATTTTTTTTTTTTTTGCAAATTAGTATGACATTTTTCAATAATTTTCTAGTAACTTTATTAATTAATTTACTAAGCATTTGGCACAGTTGGTAATAATGCAGTTATATAAATTAAATTTCCTCTTACCAACAATTTAAAAGTGTAAATCCTAGTACTTTCGGAGCTGTTACTCCACCTTCAGGGATTTTCTAAAAGATGTTAATTTAAATTCAAATCAATAATTGGTTTTTAAATTAAACTGTTTTCTTCATAATAGTCGGTCATCGTACAATAGGTCGTCAGATAATAGTCGCAAACATCTTACAAACAAGACATTACTGCCTTATTGACGTACGAATTAATTTTATTCTTCACGACCGACTATTATGAACATAATTAATTTAAAAACGATTATTGATTTGAATTTAGATTAACATCTTTTAGAAAACCCCTGAAGATGGAGTAACAGCTCCGAATGTACTAAGATTTATACTTTTTAAATTGTTGATAAGTGTAAAATTAATTTATACAAATTTATTATTTGCACTGTTTTGCCTTATGGTGTTTTCTGTATAAAAATTATAAATTGAGAATAAATTAATATTTTAGCACAAAGATAGCGGAAGGGAAAAATGAGATATTTATTTATTTATTATTATTTTTTTTTTTTGTTTATAGACACTAAAATTTTGTTATTTGTATTATTTTTAGGAAAATTTTATTATATTTTTGGATAAAGTACCTTAGAACAGGGTTGAATTTGTGCAGGTTTTAATTATTTTTTTTAACGTTTTAAACAATTTAATTTAAAATATTTTTTTTTAATTTTCTTGATAAATGAGCTATGATAAATATTTATGAAATAACATCGCTGGTAGAAGATGCTAAGAGAACCGTTTATAAAAATAGCTGAGAATTTTGTTTATTAAAATCTGTAGATAAGAAGAATTCGTAAAATGACTTAAAAATGTCAAAAATTGGAACTTAGAAAAATAAAAATAATACTTAAGAGATAGTAAAGTGTACTGTACATTTAACTGTGTTGAAAAATACAAAATGAAAGTGAAATTTGGCTTAATTATAATATAAACCACTTCAGCCTGTCCTGCTTGGAAAGATCACTAGTGTAAATATGAGAATAATAATATAAATCACAAGAGAAAAAGTAATTTCATGTATATCAATGAAGGAGAGATTGAATTTTTATCTCTGTTCTTATACTGGGAAATTTCACCCACACTTTTGCTAGTTTTTTATAATTTACTTATATTTGCAAATGGAATGATTACATCGTTATTCCCTTTTATTTAATTTTCAGAAGATGTATTGGAGTGATGATTATTTTTTTTTTCGTGGATCAATTTTAAACTCTCATCAACGCTGTGCTGTGGTTGAAATGTAAGCCTGTTAGGAATGGAGCAATATAGTTAGATGGTTTTATTTGATTTTTAATCCCCAGGTTTATTTCTAGTTTCTAGTTTATGAATTTGTACAAACGAAATGTATTTAGCTTTAAAAATTTATCTATTTTTTTAAGAAAATATTTTTTTCTTATTTAGGTGATATTACTGTCACTTTTAATAATACAAGTTTTTATAATAAATTTGTAATAAAAAAAAAAAGAAATTCATGAAAAATAATGCTATTAAAACAAAATGTAAATTATTTAATGTATTATATAATATTGTATATAGTTTACGTTGTTGTTTACTGAAATGTAAATTATATAGTAAAGTAGCAATAAAAAGTTTTTCTGTTATGAAGAAAGTCTATTAAAAAAGTTTCAAAATGTTGGAAACTTGAGAAACTTTTTCAGAAGAAGTTACGTATTTAAAATGAAATTTATTCTTAAATTGATGTCTAATTATTTTTTTAACTCTGAAAAGCAAAGTTTGTACTTAAATAAACTAACTATTTAATCGTTTATTGGTTGTATGTAAAATAAAAATATAAAACACTTTTTGCATATAATTAAACAATTGATTAATATAACAATTGTTACGTAAAAAAGTCAATGAATGTTAATGAATTAATATCATAGATAAATGTTTTATACTGAATGTTTCGATGTTACTGAGGTGTTTGCTGATACTTAAAATAACATAGAAATAATTAAAAACATATAACAGTAATTTTTTAATTGATTTATAATAATATTTTTATTTATTAATTAATAATAATAATAAATTGATAATAAGTGTGACTGATTTGGATTAATAGTTCAGTTTCCATAATCTCAAAATAAAAGTTGTTTTAAGCAATAATATGAATTTCTAACAATAGATAATTTGGATTTTTTTTCATTAATACCTCTATACTGTTATACAAAGGGGAAGCGGATTTTTTGTTAGGGATAAACAAAAAACTACTCATCTATAGCTACTAAATTTTTACCCATGTTTCTTGAAAAATGAGAAGTTTTTTGGATATATTTCTTCTCGAAAAAAATATACGTAGTAGTGGAGATTTTCCGGTTGAAACACAATCTTTAATGAATTGAATTAACAAATTGCGAGCTGTGAGTTTTTATCACTATATCAGCTGGGTTTGAACTGATTGATTGTGAATATCTAAAAACAATTTCTAGATTTTTTGAGTTTCATTCCGAGTTTCAAGGGTTAAGATTGATTTTTGAATTCATTTAAACTGTTATTTTTAGGTCGATTTCATAAGAAAGCTACTTATTGTAATGGGTACCATGATTCGACTTCCGGAAAATATTGAATATCAATATTTCACATATTTGGGAGCGTTTCACATCCCTCAGACCCCAAAACCACCGACAGCTCAAAAGTTTATATATATATAATTTCACTTTCTTGTAGACATGATAACTGCCATAATTTTGCTCCAGTCACTTTAAAATTGCTCCATAAAAAAAACTCTTGCAAAAATCTCTGATAAAATTGTTAATGGCCAAAATCGAATGGGGGTGGAAATGGGATGGTTTTTTTTAAAAAAAAAAAATATTGCTATAACCCTTTTATTAAGTAAAATACCAAAAGCGTTTAAAGTTCCTACAATTTTTAAGCATAAGGGCCTAAAACTTGTGTAACTAAAATTTTTTGATATCACCCACCACTGGCTCAGGGGTAAAAAATTAAGGTTTTTAAGACAAAAGAAATCATATCTCCCTTAATAGGCACAGTATCGCATCGGTTTAAAGTGGTCGTTAGTTCTCTAAACATATCCAAAAACTTTTTTCTTAAGCAATTTTTGATATGACCAACCCTTACGGCAAGGGATGACCAAAATATTGCTGAAATTGTAAGATGGAGGCTTGTCGTATGCTAAATATGTAAAAATTTTTTTCACATGCAACCATTGTCGTATTGAGTAAATTTGAAGTTTTTCTTAATTTTAAGGTGGAATTTTTTTTATCCCTCCTTAGCACCGGTGAAATCTTTTTATAAACTTTTTTTTTAATTTAATTATATTGATTTATTAATAATTATTATACTCTCATTGTAAAAAGGTTTTACAAAAAATAATAATTCAATAATTACAATAAAAAAAAATGAAAAAAATCAGAAGTTATTAGAGAAATAAAATTTTATGTACTTTTCATTTTTAAAAAAAGGAAATGAATTCGGATTCGAACCGATGTACCTCCCTCTTGTAAGAGCCAAATATTCCTCTAATTAAAATTTTATTAGACTATAAATCTGGAATGAAATTAAGTACCACTTATGATATATCGTTGAAAAGCTCTCAATGAGGGCTTATTACTGCAGATAAGAAAAACTCCAAAATCCGAATGTTTTGGATTTTGGGCTTTTTTTCGACATTTTGGTCTAGTCGATTGCAATTAAAAGGGGAGGTGCACTATTAGATGTTACAACAGTTCTTAATCCAAAATTTCAACATTCTACGCCTAATCGTTTTTGAGTTGTGCGAGATAAATATGCACATACGTACGTACAAACGTCACGCCGAAAATAGTCAAAATGGGTTCAGGGATGGTCAAATGGAAATCTCCATTGAAATATGAAAACCGTTTTTTTTCGCGATCACAATACTCCCGTTACTTCGTACAAGGATATAAAAATCTAGATTTATAAATAACAGTAAATTATTTTAATTGGTCCCAAATTAATTTTATTGGTAAATGGTTACTGGTTATTGAATTCACTGCTGTAACAATTCGATTTCGCAGACCTTGAAGAGTAGCAGGCTTAATTGGTAAACCCACCGGGTTGGTCGACTGGTTAATTCGTCATCGCAAATCAGCTGATTTCGATGACGAGAGTTCTAAGGTTCAAATCCTATAAAAGGCAAGAATAAATTTTTTTTACGGATTTGAATACTAGATAGTGGATACCAGTTTCTTTGGTGGTTGGAATTCGATTAACCACACATCTCAGAAATGACTACACTTCATTTACACGCATAGATATCATCTTCATTCATCCTCTGAAGTAATATCTAACGGTAGTTCCAATAGCTAAACAGAAAAAAGAAAAAAAAACAGAAAAGAAAAAAATATATATACATGTATACATATTTGTATTCGGGTGATTTAATTTTAATTAATTCTTGCTGTGTTCGTGAATTTTATGTTTTATATATACACACACACCACATTATATATATATATACATATATATATATATATATACATATATATATATATATACATATATATATATATATATACATATATATATATATATATATATATATATATATATATATATATATATATATATATGTATGTATGTATGTAACATTTTACTTCAGGGTTTTATATATATATATATATATATATGTATGGGTGTGTGTGTGTGTATTTGTTGTTTTTTATATTCTAATGTCGACATATTACAAAATAGAATTATAAATGAGTGTACCAGTCTAAAGAAATAAAAAATATTATTACATTTGCTATTTAAAAATTAAATTATCTCTTTAAAAATTAAATTCTCTTTAAAAATTAAAGAGATAAAATATTTCACGTTATTTTGTATTTAAATGACTTTACAATAATCACGTGTAATTTAATAATTAAAGGTCCGATGTTCTCTTATATAAAAGAGATAGTGTTTTTTAAATGGACTTTTATTCAAATTCAGTAAAAGACTTTTAATAATTAAACATAAATTATTGTTTTAATTTTTATGTAAAATTCTATTTTTCAAACCGAATGAATTATCCAATCGCTCTCAGTTCAAAAGTTTATATATACATTTATATACTTGTATTATATATATATAATTTTTTTTTTTTCACTTGTGTGTGTGTATATATTATATATATATTTCACTTTCTTGTTGACGAGATAACTGCCGTAATTTTGCGCCAATCACTTTCAAATTGATACGTAAAATTTAACGACCCAAAATCTCGGTCAAGTTCGTTAATGGGCAAATAAATAGGGTGGGGGGGCTTTTCTGAAAAAAAATATCACTATAACTTTCTTATTAAGTAAAATATCGAATTTGTTAAAAGTTCTTACTATTATTTGGATAAAGGCCTAAAAGTTATTTCAGTAAAGTTTTTTGCTATCACCAATCATTTGTCCAGGGGGTGGAAAAATAGAGTTTTGAAGACGAAAAACACCTCCCTTTATAGGCACAGTATCGAATCGGTTTAAAATGGATGTCGGTCCTCTAAACATTACCTAAAACCTTTCTCTGAAACAAGTTTTGATATGACCAACCCTTAAAGCAAGGGATGACCAAAATTTTGGTTATCGTATGTTTAATATTTGAAACTTTTTTTACGTGCAACCATTGTCGTATTGAGTAAATTTTAAGTTTAATAATTTTAAGGTGGAAATATTTCTAACCCCTACTTAGTACCGGTGAAATCTACCTACGCCTTCCGGCATTCCGAAAGACATTTTTTTTAATTTCTTAGTACAAATGACGAAATCAATTTGATTTTTCTGAGTGTAATCTTCATGTCAATAAACCAGTTTGTTGATTTTTTAATTCGACTTTGAATCGGGGTGTAGAAAGATAAAAAAATGTTGAAAAATAATAAATTATAAACTTCCCCAATTCTGACTATAGTAAACGAGATATTTAATAGATTTAGGCTTGCAAATACTCTTTAGATAAATGTCTGAAAACTGTTTTTTAATTCCGATTTTTTTTAAGGGATGCGAAGGGGTACGACGCTGAGGCTCAACCAACACAGCCACTGCCACCGTAACTATATCTGTAACTGGCTGCACCTGCCTCCGGTTACTTGACTAAATAACATAAAATTAAAAGATTGACCGCTACGGGAAACGCAATTAACCATATAGTGCGGGCGAAGCTGCGACGGGGACTAGTATATATAAAATTTGATTTACCTTTTATTCTTATAACATTAGTATTTACAGAATGTTTAAAATGGTGGGCTGGCTATACTTTTTCGCATTCTACTTGTAAAAGTAAAGAAAAAATATCGTTAGGAAAATGACAATTTCCCTTAGTTCTTCCACTGTCCGCCATCTTGTTATTTTTATATAATAATTTATATCTCAAGATCGGATTGACCAATCACATTATTATTTGGTAAGCGTCTTGGTAATAAAGTTTTAAAATTAGCAAAAAATCAGGACTTAAATAGCTTCGCAAATTACAAAATGGCGGCAGTGTTTATTTTTCAATCCGTAAATATTTTTACGGATATCTCACATATCACATTTTTCAATATCTCCATAAATATTAGTTTTATCAAAATTTATGTTCTCGTTAAAATATTAAGTCTTTTATTTTTAACAAAATGACATTTTACTTTTGAAAGTCGATTAAGAAGTAGTCGAGTTATGGAAGAAAATTGATGTTGTAATTTTGTTTCATAATTATTATGTCTATTATTATAAGAAAATTATTACTTAGTTTTATACTAATTTACAATACTAGAATTAACAATAAATAAAAACAATATTTAATCGAACTGAACGTAAAGTGGTGGACATGAAAACAGACACATAATCACAATATCAATAATCTGCCATAACTCGGCTATTTGTCAACCAATTTTCAAAAATAAAATGTCATTTTGTTAAAAAATAAAAGACTTAATATTTTAGTGGATAACATAAATTTTGATAAAATTAATATTTATGGAAATATAACGTATTGAAAAATGTACATGGGTGCCATTTTGTAATTTGCGAAGCTATTTAAGTCCTGATTTTTTGATAATTTTAAAACTTTATTACCAAGACGCTTACCAAATATTAATGTGATTTGTCTATCCGAACTTGAAATATAGATTTTTATATAAAAATAATAAAATGGCGGACAGTGGGAGATCGAAGGAGAAATTGCCATTTTCCCTGAGGATATTTTTTGTTTAGTTTTACAAATAGAATCCGAAAAAGTATAGCCAGCCCACCATTTTTGAAACACTCTGTACACATTTTTGTCTCGTAATTTATTTATAATCGGTTCCGAGTAACGAATCAAAAGTAAACTGTATTACGAAAGCATTTGATAAGGGGTTTCCAACGAACATCCTCAATAAAATGTACATATACAGAAAGGTATAGATAATGTATATACATATATATATATATATACAAGCACATATGAATTTCATATATATATATATATATATAAACATAGTCGCACTGAATAAGACCACATATGTACAAGACTTCACAAAGATCCTATGAAAAAATAAATGTATAACAAACATCATTAAACAGTTCACCAAAACAAATAAATCATAACATAACACGCTCATGGAGATAAATGTAAAAAGGCTAGGCTCTTCAGAAAGGTGTATAGAAAGATGCTCATCACTTATTTTATTTTGAACCAGCTTATATTTAAGGAAATTAAAATAAAATAAATTCCAAATTTTAAAATGTTATATTATCTGTATTACTAATTTATTCGCGTTAAAACAGTTATAATTATAATATTATATAACAAAATAAATATTCTATAACATTTAATATTATTGAAGAGATACAAAATTTAACAATATGCATTATTTCATAAAAAAAAAGTATTAATGTAATGTTATCGCCACTTATCTTAACTAGGTAGGATTCAAACCATTTGAAGATTTAAAATTCTATTGTAATAAACTACGTAAAAATAAAGAAAACATTAAAAAAGTTGTAACCATGTGACTGGAATGGAAGTTAAAATGTGGAAGATACTGCGTAGTCAAGTAGAGAAGTTTCAAATTTTTATGTAGTTTTAAATGACCTAAATAAGTAAAATTTAATTTAATTATTTAAAATTTAAATAAGTAAAATATTTTAAAAATATCTTAACAACAACGTCATAAAACATTTCGTCGGTCGGATGAAATATTTTGAGCGTAATACATGTTATGGAAATTTATTATCAGATTTATAATATCAATTTATAAAATGTTGACTTTATATTTTATTTTACTTATTCCAACCCTCCCTTTATACTTCAACAAAACATTATTATATTTGTTGTTTTTTTTCTGTTGCAGGTATATTCATAAATACGATGTATCTTTTTCTTTAAGTTCCCGGACTTAAATTTATATTATCTTACGTAGAAAATAATACTAAAACAGACAGTGGTAAGTTAAATTCAATCAATTCCATAAGATAGAAAATTTAGCGTTGAAGATAACCAATCCACAATCCAACTATTACAAGAACAATATAATATTTATCTTTTGCATTAGAATATCAAATGTCTTATTTCCTGTCTTTTTTCCTTTTCTTATTGCCACAAACGTTACATTTTTATTTGTTATACTCGTATTAATAAGTAATAATAACCATAGTCCACAACTTTACCGCATGAGCAATGCAAGTAATTTATTATAAGTTTCATATATTTATATATATATTTGAAAGAACTTATCCTGACTGACGGAGTGACGAATTCATCAACGCCCATCAATAACTACAAATTGATGAAAATTTGTATTCATATACTTCTTACGCTGTAAGTACGTACTAAAAAAGGATTTTTAGAAATACTGATTTTAATGTTTAAAGTGACCTAGCAATGAAATTTACTATTTTTTTTTTTTTAATTTCTCGATAACAGATGAAGATATTAACTTCAATTTTGGTGTGTCCAATCTTCATATATATCTATATATAAATTAATTTCTAATTTTTTTGAAATTCCCAGTTGAAACGGTTGAAATGGATTTTGAATTTTTTTTGAAACCCGGCTATTTTTTTTTTTTAATTTCTCATCAACAAATGAAGAATGGAACTTAATATTTCGTCCGTGTAATTTGCATGTAAATATCTAAAAACCAATTGTAAATTTTTCGAAATTTAACTTAAAAGGGATGAAGAAAGATAAAAATATTTGAATAATGATGCAAATTTTTCCAATTTCCGACTATACTAAATATTCAGTAGAATGAGGCTTGGAAAAATACTCTTCAGATAAATATCTAAAAATTATTTTTGTTTTTTTTTTAATTTTGATTTTTTAAGGGTGCGACGGTGTATGGCGTGGCGGCTCAACCAGCACAGTCACTGTTATTGTAGGTACGATACGACTGACTGCACCTGCCTCCGGTTACTTGACTAAGAAACATAAAATAAAGTAATTAAAAAAATAATAAATTAAAACGAGGTACAGTCACTTCCTACTGGTGTTTGTCGGGTAAGAAAGATAAGAACCGAAAAAATACATTTTTACCAGTAACCAGTTATAACTTATATCTTTAAGATGGAAGCCGACTGTTTTTAAACCACATATTTAGATCACTCAGAGTTAAGGCATGTACTGTGCAAATTGTTGCTGTGAAGAAATTACAGTACACTTAGAAATAAGTGAACAAGGTTCAATTTTTATTTATTATTATTCTCACAAGCACGAGTTTAATGCACACAAAGAGATCCTGGGAGCAGAGCCCCCTGACTACACCAGAAGGGGAGTGAAGCGAGTCCTGACCAGCTAAACATCCCCTAACCACGACAGGAAATGGAATATAGTACGGGCGAAGCCGTGACGGGTCTGCTAGTTTATATAAAATAACATGTTATGAGTGATGATTCATAATCAATGCTCAGCAAAAACTACTGAAAATGAATTAATTAAAATTTTTATACACGTTCTTCTTATAGTGTAAGTGTACGTTAAGAAAGTACTTTTTTGAAATTTCGAGTTTAAAGGGTTGAAATGGAATAACAATGAAATTTACTTTTTCTTTATAGCAAATGAAGATATTAACTTTACTTTTGATGTGCATAATTTTCATGTGAATATCTAAACACCAATTTCTAGATTTTTGAGATTTGACCTTGAAAGGAGTGAAGAAAGATAAAAGGATTTCGAACATTGATTACAAATTTCTCCCGTTTACGACTATACTAAACGAGATATACAGTAGATTTGGGTTTGAAAATACTCTTCAAATATCTAAAAACCATTTTCGGGTTTTTTGAATTTAGACTATTTAAAGGAGTGCAACGGTATACGGTGCGGCGGCTCAAGCAACACAACTACTATCACTGTTACTGTATGTGGGACGCGATTGGTTTCATCTGCCTCCAGTTAATTGACTAAAAAACATAAAATAAAAAAAGTGACCGCTACGGGAAACGCAAGTAATTATATAGCGCGGGTGAAGCCGCGACGGGGGTATAAATATAGAAAGAGAGATTAAAAATTACTTCTCATTTTTTCTATAGAAATATATTTCCTATGGGAACTCAGTTAAAAAAATCGAACGCTCTGAAATGAAGAAAAATTTTTCAAAAATGTAATTAAGGTAACTTGAATTTTTTTAATATATATAAAGTACATAATGCTTTAATAAAATCGAAAGTAATGATCATTTAGCAAAATCTGATTTTTTTTTCCTTTAATTATTATTACTTTTCTAAATGTACTAATATTTCAATTAATAATATTTAATTTTAGAAGTTCGTATGCAAATAATTTTAATTTATTGAATAAAAATTATAACCAGTTATATTTAATTATAAATATTCGTTTGCCTTTTTTTTGTTTTAATCTGAATGCAAAATTAGGGAAATGAACATTCAAATTAAGCGTAGAAATACCAACGTTCATTTACTGACTAAACATTGCAGTGTGGTCGTTGTACCCATGATTAATAGATAAAAGACTGTGAATATCGGTCGGGACGTTCACTACGCTGAATTTCCAATTAAAGGTATACATGCTCATCGTAACTCAGCTCGACTAGTTTTGCGGCATATTGAACAATTCTGATAAAAATAAACGTAAAATGAATACTTTCCATTTTTTTTTTTTTTTTTTTTATAATAATTATTTATGATTAATAAATAAATAAAAATATGTACGTGCATTGTTTCGGAATTAAAGGAATATGTTAGCGTAATTTTCCGTTTTTCTCTTGGATATTTATTTTTACTGTGTTCATTCCAACTTTTAAATTTCTATCACACAAATATGCATCATGATTACATTTTTTTATCAGAATATTCTATAAATTATTTACATCCTGGAAAAAAATATGAGGCATGTTTTTAAAGTAAGTACCGTTTTAAATTTAAAAAAAAAGAAAAAGTATACTATTCTTAACAGTTTTATTTTTACGTGAAAGCCTTTACTTTAATCTACTTTCCTAATAATTTCCACCAATATTAAGACACTTGTATCGTGCAACCAGCTTTTGAATAATTGTCATAGAAATCTGTCTTTAATAACCACTGCAACATGGTCGCTTTGACACCATCTTCACAATTTAATAGACAGCACTTCTTGAAACTTGAGGAAACTCTTCAGATATCGAAGAAATTGTAAAGCATCTGTTCTCTCTCACTTTTTCGTCAACTTTATGCACCAAAACTTCAGTAATGACAGAAGGTCGCCCGTTCTGTTCCTCATCATGAACATTCTGGCGGCCATCTTTAAAAGTTGTAACCCGTTTTCGTACCATTCCATCGCTCATAATGTTTTCTCCATACACTTCACTGATCTGACGATGAATTTCAGCCGCTTTCACGCCTTTAGAACTAATAAAACGAATCGCACTACGTATTTCACAGTCGGCGGGATTCTCGATCAGCGGAGGCATTTTAAATACTCACAAACAAACGTAAATACAGTCGAATATTTCCGTAATGGCGTCTATGACTTGCCAACAGATGCAGGGGTACACAGTGCGCATGTGTGGAATGGCGACCGCAGCGTAGCAGCGGCGGAATTTCAAAACGGTACTTACTTTAAAAACATGCCTCGTGTATATACATATATTGAAGAGTTATTTTCTAAGTTTTACCGATATTATTATTATAATAATATAAGAAAACCATTTGATTAAGATATTTTTAACAGAACCTTAATCAAACAAGTCTTTTTGTCGTCCTAAGAACTTAACTTTTTGAAATTGACTTAATTGAACCGACTTTACCAGTTGTATTTAGATATTAGTTTTGCAAGAAATCTTTTTTCAAATGAAATTTATTTGTAACCCGATTAAAAGAGTGGTTAGATGAGGTCGATATTTAACATGCGGTCTTTTGCGTTAAAGCCAAGTGCTGAATAAAATACAATGTAACTAGATAAAAAATGTCAGACTAAGGTCTCAAGATAATTTTAATCGCTATCATTCGATCTTACAAAACCTAATAGACGGTAAAACTGCTTTTCACTCATTTTATGAGACATGTAGTGGAAAGTTTTCATCCGAGGATAACATATAGTAATTTATGTAATTAAAAAAATAATCAAATTAAAGTAATTGTTACGTTGATGTAAGTTGAAATTAAAATTAATATTACTAATAAAAAATAATACGGTAAATTTATAGCATATTTCAGCTAATAACACGCTTTAAAATTGTATTAAAAAAGGTTTTTAAATAGAAACAGATCAAATATTTAGAACTTAAATTTTTACACATTTCTAATAAAGAAATTTTAGCCTGTGTTCGTTATATAACCACAAATTACGTAATCACTATTTTGAAAAAATATTTTACCTCTGTTTTTTAATCTTTGACCGCAAATATTGGTGGTATATTTATGATCACAGCTGTCAGATAACCAAATGGTTTTTTTTTTTATTACAACAAAACCTAATAGTCTACACGTGTTAATGACAATTAAGCAACCGCTTACTTAATTAAAGTGATTTTAATTTATAAAGTACTTTTCCGCTTTGTTTTACTTATAATTAGTTTACCCTTTCTATTACCTTATCCTATTATAACTGTGGCTACGTATTGTACTTCTGGTATGATTTTAATTATAAATAAAAATATTTTATATTGATTTTATATTAAAATCGTTAATAAAACTTGTCGATATACTAACAGATCTATCTTTACCGTA
Source organism: Lycorma delicatula (assembly GCF_047948215.1). NCBI lineage: Eukaryota > Metazoa > Arthropoda > Insecta > Hemiptera > Fulgoridae > Lycorma > Lycorma delicatula. Next base: position 145,820,476 of record NC_134459.1, on the reverse strand, counting down.
CAGTTTTATAACTCGATTAAATGAAATTCATATTTATTTAGTTATTTATTGAAATTCATTAAAATTCATTCATTGAAATTCAGTCATTTATTAAATGATACTGCTTTTACTTGAACCGGATTACAAGGTTGTTTATGGTAATATATAAATTTTATAACTTGGGAAAATCATGACTGGGATTGGTCAAACCCAAAAACTTTCAGATGAAAGTCATTGACACTTATCACTCCACCATACAAGTCAGGCTTTTTTGTATTATAAAAAAAAGTATAACATAAATCATATTCTAGTTGTACTGATTTTGTAACTTAAAAATTGAGGTATTCCTGAGCTTACAGTATTTAGATGAATAAATTGTCGTTTCTTGTGGATAAAAATATCAGTTCTACACTGTGAAAACACCAAAATAGGTTTTATATCATATACGTTTTATATTTATATAACATGACACAATTATTATACAGATTTAATTTATTTTATTTTTTTTTATTGAAATTTTTTCGTTAAAAATAAACAAGGACAGTTAAACCATCCTATTAATATTATAACAGTGTAACAGATGCGGTTAACATAGAGTAATAAAACACAAACAGCATGTCACTGATAGCTTTTAATTGCATCAATAAAAGTATATCTAAAATGTCGTGTTTTAATGGGTTTTGTAATACATTTAAAAAAAAAATACAAATCCAACCACATTCTATCGCAGATAAAATATATTTATACTCATTGTTTATGTTAGGAGTAGTGTTACATTTACATAGCATAAATTATTATAAAACTAAAAGCACCCGGTTGTTATAATACTGTATAGAATAATATACTGCGTACATCAGGCTAGCGAAAGAAAATATAAATTTATATATTTACATGAATGAAATGTGGGTGGAAACAGTGCTGTAGGTGAAATATACATATATATATATATATATATATATATATGTATGATATGTATGTATATATATATATATATATACATATGTATGATATGTATTTATGTACAACATTTACGAGTAGGTATATTGTGTGGAATTATAACTGGCAATATTATTAGATGTGTTAAAAATAACTGTAGGCTGGACGCTTGGACAATACTAGGTATTGTAATATTAATGGGTTGTAATTTTTTATACTTATCGGGAATTTTAATTATATACCAGTATAAATTATAAAGTATATAAATAAATTTAAAAATTATCCTTTAATTTTTTGTTTCTCTCTTTCAAACACGCTCACAAAAATATCTTCTTTTAATTTCCAACCCTTTTTTATTCGAGTTTAACGATGTCTATTCTCTTTTATATGTTATGTCAACATCTTTCGGTTACAATTATCTTTTATAAATCTTATAATGTTGTAATGAACAAACAGGTCTTTGATTATTCAGATTTAGAAATCTAAATTTATAAAATTATAAATTATAAAATTTATAACGATAAAAATTTAGTTTTATGTATGTCTATATGTTATTAACACAGCTAAACTTAGCTCACTAAAACTTTATAAGTTATGGTATATTGTAGATAACTATTTTCCTCTCAGAAAATGTAGAATAATTTTACGGCTACGGTAACTTATGAGATTGTTCCTGATATTTTTTTTTCTAATGAAGCCAACGTTTCCGTATAATTTTTTTTTTTTTTTTTGTCTTCAGTCATTTGACTGGTTTGATGCAGCTCTCCAAGATTCCCTATCTAGTGCTAGTCGTTTCATTTCAGTATACCCTCTACATCCTACATCCCCAACAATTTGTTTTACATATTCCAAACGTGGCCTGCCTACACAATTTTTCCCTTCTACCTGTCCTTCCAATATTAAAGCGACTATTCCAGGATGCCTTAGTATGCGGCCTATAAGTCTGTCTCTTCTTTTAACTATATTTTTCCAAATGCTTCTTTCTTCATCTATTTGCCGCAATACCTCTTCATTTGTCACTTTATCCACCCATCTGATTTTTAACATTCTCCTATAGCACCACATTTCAAAAGCTTCTAATCTTTTCTTCTCAGATACTCCGATTGTCCAAGTTTCACTTCCATATAAAGCGACACTCCAAACATACACTTTCAAAAATCTTTTCCTGACATTTAAATTAATTTTTGATGTAAACAAAATATATTTCTTACTGAAGGCTCGTTTAGCTTGTGCTATTCGGCATTTTATATCGCTCCTGCTTCGTCCATCTTTAGTAATTTTACTTCCCAAATAACAAAATTCTTCTACCTCCATAATCTTTTCTCCTCCTATTTTCACATTCAGCTTTGTTATTTCTACTAGATTTCATTACTTTTGTTTTGTTCTTGTTTATTTTCATGCGATAGTTCTTGCGTAGGACTTCATCTATGCCGTTCATTGTTTCTTCTAAATCCTTTTTACTCTCGGCTAGAATTACTATATCATCATCCGTATAATTATGCTGTTAATTTAAATCATTATTCTTCAATTTACGAGCGCGTTGAATTTTAAGAGAAATAATTTTAAAAACTTCATTGATTTTGTTCTAGGTAATTCAAGTTATATATTTCCCCAACTACTTTTCTAGCTGGATGTTTCAGTGTATACGGAAATACAATTGTTGCTACTAGATTGTCAGGCGTAGCTACAGATGTATTGCAATGCGAGTGTACATATACTGCTAAACATATAGTCTTGAATAAGGTTTGAGTCCTTGGAATCTCGACTTGGAAAATCAGCTGATTTTTTCATGACGCGTTTAACCGCTAGACTAACCCGGCGGACTGAAATATAATACATCGAACTATATTAAATTGTGTATATATTCTTCTGTTTAATAAATCAATATTGGTCACCGCATCTAAGCTTTATATCGAAACTTTGTCGTCTGATCAGAAGCCGCTCTACAATCATCGTTCTACTAACCACAATGCTTTTTATTTGTCTTTGTAGTGCAAACAACTTTCCGCTAATTATTCTAGGAATACCCGCCTTGTGACGCTTCCGGTCGCCAATCCCCCCCCTCCACGGGTCATAACCCTGATGCGCTTTAACGGAAGTCGTCTTTCGCCCTCTAACTATTTACATCTCACAGTATTAAGCCAGACCTCGTTGGGATGCCACCTATGTAAATGTCCCGATAGACATTTACATCGGTGATTCTTTAACTCAGCTTTTGCCTTCCCTATAGGCCTCGTCCGATAATTTCGATGAAATCCCAATCCCGTAGGGGAAGACACCCGCCTTGTGACGCTTCCGGCCGCCACACCCCCCCCCCCCCCCTCGGTTCGTAGCCCTAATGGGCTTTAATGGGAAATCTCGATGAACAGTTAATCCCGTCTCTTTTCAGCCTATGAGTATTTTTCAATATGCAGCCGACAAATTTCTCACTGTCTGCAGGAAAATCCTCAATAGCTGACCCGCTGTTCCTTTTTTTTACCCAAAGGATGTGCTCAGTTCAAAATAATCTGCCTGCTACACTGAAATATGCCAGAGCAAAAATCTTTTACTTCATCACTACAGTTACTGTCTTTATATTTTTACTTTACTTTTATTTTTCAACCTCTTAGAAATAAGATTGTTATGTTCTCATTTTTTTTATGTTTACTTCCCTCAGGCGTTGCACCTTACCCAACGCCTGAGTGATTTGAATACTAGATCGTGGATCTAGTATTCTAGTGTTCTTTGGTGGTTGGCTTTCAATAAACCATTCATCTCAGCAATGGTCGACCTGAAACTATACAAGAATACATTTCATTTATATTCATACATATCATCCTCTGAAATAATACCTGACGGTGATTCCCGGAGGCTAAACAGGAAAAAAAATTCAATAACGATAGATTAATTTATGAATTTTCTTTAACTTCAAATTTAAAAAAAAAGGAAGATAATTCTCTCTTATTTTGCTATAGTCGTTAGCAAATAATAATTTATTTACGTTTCAATACCGATTCAATTTTTCCTTGTCTGACTTGATAGATCCTTTTTTCTTTCTCATATTTTGCATTATAAACTGTATCCTTATATTCATAAATGTAGGCAGTTATGTAATTAGTGGTACAGAGGTTGCCAAAAAAAAAAAATGGAAAAACTTTTTAATGCTGCCGTTTGAACATATAATGACTCGATGAATTTTTTTTATCCGGTATAATACAGCGAGCACGTTAACGTAACCGCAAAAACCTTTTACGCTGTTTACTAACATTTTTTTCGTACTGTATTTTTCAGTATATTATATCCTGCTCTCTTGGGGGCACCCCAGGAGACCGGATAATGACAGCGTTGTTTTTAAGCCTCTTAATGTTTTAAATGGTTACAGAGATATTAAATTTCATGTCTTTTCCAGTTAGTTAAAAACTTTTATTATTTTGTTATATATTATATTATATGTTAAAATTGTTGAGCTTAAGTACCAAAAATAAGGAAAAAATGTATAAGATCAATGAAAATTAAATTGCAAATTGTTTTTTAGATATTCACATAGAATACTGAGAAATTTTTAAAATAGCCGGGTTTAAAAATTTCAAAAACCCATTTTAATACTATAAAATTGGAATATCAAAAAATCAAGAAATTCGTTTTTATATAATCAAATGACGCCAAATTTAATCTCTCGGTAGCATCATTTGCTACCGAGAGATTAAAAAAATAGTAAATTTATTGTTACTCCATTTTAACCGCTTAAACTGAGAATTTAAAAAAAATTATGCTTTCTTATTGTGCACTTACTCCGTAACAAGAAAGTGTATTCAAATTTTCATCAATTTTCAGTAGAGTTTGCTGGGCGTTGATTGTGAACCACTCACGACGTGTTTTTTTATATATTTAGGTATAGATTCCAAAATTCGTAAAATTGGAAAGCATTGCTATCGGTAAAATACCTCTTTTTTATTTTCTTCATCTGGATTTTGTGGTGCCTTGACCCAAAAAAAAAATACAAAACTATCTGTCAGCATTTATGTTTAACTGTTTGGCCTTACATCTCAGTAGCAGGTATAGTTCTATTAATTTTTTTTTTTAATTTAGAATAGTCGGGATGATTTCGAGAGACTAAAGCACGGAACTAAAAATAGTTCCGTGATGTAACTCGAATAGAGGTGAACCTTATAAAAATGTTACTCGTTCATTTTTTTTAACAGATTTATCACAAAAAAATATTTATATATTTGAAACATACAAATAAAATATCTAGAAGCCTCTTCCCCCTAAAATTCTACGTTTCATAAAGTTTTAGAATTTTAAGTCATCGATATGATATTTTTTATTCACTTTTTTTAAGAGATCTAGTTAGAGTGAAAACAATTTCAGTCGTTATTGTACCGACTCCTTAGTCAGGAATATCTACGAGTATTTCATTTTAAAAATATGAGTTCTTTTTTCAAATCTTGGAACTTAAGATTCTTTTCTAAATGAAGATTTCAGAGCGGGAATAGTTTTAAACATTTATTACATGAATTTGATTACCATACTTGTAATTTTTTTTAAGATAAAAGTCATTCAAAAAGCTAAAGTATGAAATGGAGAATTAACCAAATATTATATTATATATTTTTATTATAAATACAAAAATATTTATAGGTCAAGAAAATTTTGTTATTAAAATTTTTAAATTAATGAAGTCGAACTAATTATAAATTAATAAAGAACTAATTGTGATGCTAGTGTTTTTCTGTCTGTTTGGTTAGAAAAATAAAATATTGCGTTTATTATTTTTTTGTGTTTTTCTTATTATTATTATTATTTTTTTTTTTAATTTAATTATTTCGCCTATTGATTTATTTTAATTTTTAAAAGCTAATTGAACTATAAAAATTAATTCATCTGTCCTTTACCGCAACAGAATATTTCCAGAAGGTATTTGGCAGTTTCATTGCCCTTGACACAAAAAAAGACATGCCAGAGCATAAACACTAACATAAATTAAAATAAAATTAAACTAGGAAAAAAAAATTATTTCGTGATCAATTTTCTTTATCTGTCAATTAATTAAATCCGCATAAACGAACGATCCCTCCAGAAATTGCTCAGCTGATCAATTTTTTTAATATTTAACATATTTTTTAGATCAAGTTAAAATGATAATAATGAATAAATAAATTATAAAAAAACAAATAGAGGCTATCCTCTACAATTAAATATTTTTTGGCTTAGACAAATTTGAAGCTTAATGATACTTTTGCTTCATAATAGCGTAAAAATTCCATCTTGTTTATGTTTGTATTTCTTAATAATTTTTCTTATTAATAAAATTTAATGTAATTGCTGAAGTTTTCAAAAAAATTAAGAAAAAAGAATAAAAATTAAGAAATCCTCAAAAAAAAATACTTTTTTCGTTTTTTTATACCTTAGCTTTTTAGCCTATTTCAGATTTATGCATTTCTTACTTTTATCAAATAAGCCATTGTATTTTTCTCTTACAATTTTAATAACTTTTTCTCTGGTAAATAGCTGTTACATAAAAAAAAATAGTCGATAGCTGGGAAACCTTTCGAGAGAAAATTGCCTTAATTTGACGAGGATAACACAAAAGATTAGTTACTGTAGTAGTTAATAGTAGGGCATATTTTTAGTAGTACTTTTTTGTGCGTTTTAAATAGCGTAATGTCAAGGTAGGTTAAAAAAAATAGTTAATGAATAATAATTTTCTTTACTTTTCTTCATTTTTTTAAAGGTAACTCTTATTAATGAAACAAGACTGCAATTTTTGTATATTTAGAAAACTGATTTTTTTTTTTTTTTTAGGTAAAATATCGTGTCAGTATAATCTTACGCTTTATATTTTGTCGCTATTATAAACTCATCGATAAAGAAACAATGTGAGAATTACAGGTAGACATTAATTTCATTATTCTAGTTACAAAGAAAGGTTTTTTACATTAAAGTAAAATTATAATGATCGATGCTGCACGTACTGTACCAAAATATTTTATAAAATCTCTTAGTACAATAAAATAATTGACTACAAGAAAGGAAACGACACGTGAATTTGTCCACTACGAGGAGCACGTGCACAATTCCGTTCTAATATTTAACCGTTTTACGAACATAATTACGTGTCTAGGTGAAAGCTTTAGTAATGTCGTTCAATAAACCTACGGAAACAGCCCATCGGAGTATTTTCTATGCGGTGTGATTTGTATGTCGCGTTAGAATGTACATGTTCGTAACTCGGAGGAATGATAGAGTGCAGAGTGAAAGTACAAGTATTTTTGTACCAGAACTGTAATTTAAAAATACATTTATAAACGTTAAAAAGGATTAGATAGAATCTTTCTGGACACATTTAAAAAGGTAAAAAGAGAAGACAAACGATAAAGAAAACGTGGCAACAAATTATATACCTCAGTTCGTCTATCTAAATTGTATTCAGCGTCATTCATAATGCTCTCTTATTAATAATAATAATAATGTTTTCTTTAATTCATTTTACAATGGTAATATTCGTATAATATTGTAACACCATTATTTACAGCAGCGTATGTATATACAAAAGAAAAATAAAAAAATTAAAGCTATCATTTACATGAAACATTTATTCATGTATTCATCTATTCATTTATTTTATTTATGAGACAAAACAATGTGAAAGTTAAAAATAAAATGAGGAAATAATTATAATTGTGATATAATAATATCGATGTCAAAATAATAAAGCCGGCAAATTATAATAGATTATTTTTCATTAATCTTTCTTCTTTTGTATTTTTACTAACCGTTTATTTATTACGTTTTTTTTTTATTTCTGATGATTTTAGGTTTAATGACTCTAATTATTAATAAATTGATTAAAATAATTAGAATTTTTAATTTTTTTGAAATATCGATATATATAATTCGTATTTACGGACATCAAAAAATTATTTTACACTCATATTTTGTATCCTAATAAACTTATTCTGATTTTTTTAAAATATTTCTTTTAAGAATATTAAATATTGCATGAAGGAATCGGCAGACATAATAAGCGTTTTACATTAAAAAATTAAATTTATTTCATCTCTAACCTAGTATTATTTTTTTTCTAACTAGAAGTATTTATTATTTTTTTTGAGAGGACGTGCTTTAATAATTTTTACCTATGAGAATGTGAAAATTTATAGCATATGAAAAATACCATGCCTGGCCGGGATTCCAACCCAGGACCTCCGGATGAAAGGTTTAGACGCTACCACACCGCCATGGATCTCGGAATTTTTACTATCCCGTCTAGATGGCGTTATAGTAGAAGTAGTTATAGTAGAAAGGAAATATAGTGATCTACAGGTGAACGTAGAATTAAATAGATAAATAATATTTAAAGTGTAAAAAACTAACTCGGTTTGGCGGGGTTTCGAACTCGATCGTTCGGTTGACTCGGTACTTGGTGCGTTAAGCCTTGCGGCTACACCAGTCTGCCGACCGTTCAGGCGAAATTTGTTCTATGTAAGTTACGAAATTACATTAGTTTAGTTAGTGCTAACCGTTACCTTTAGTACCGTTACATCCGTGGGAATTAAATACGGTTTGCGCGCGCGCTTTAATTAGAATCATTGATTTAAATAAACGAAAAAATATTATATTTAAATAAAATGATAGATATTTTTAAAATACCTAAGTGCATGTGTGTGCAAGCCGTGCATTCGAAATAACTCCAGTTGTCCTACAACTGTGTTATCAGCTTTTTTATTATTCATTTTTAATCTTTGTCGTACGATTTATATGTTTAAAATTACTTATTAATATTTAATTCCCATATTTATCGATATATTAAACGATTGACAAATTTATTTTTCTTGATTTTTATGGTAATTTATGTTTACACATTACACTTTTACTTTTTTTTATATTCAAATTTACTTATGGTCCCGGTAAATTGGAATCGATTGTAAATAAACCATTGGAGGCAAAAGAAAAAAACCAATTATACTTGTTTATTTACTCCAGAAACGAAAGGCTAAATCTCGATCGAGGGAAACATCGATTTGTGAAAATTAGTTCTGCTATTTTAAAGTCACAGGAGCGAAAGGGAAAAGACATATCTTGAAGTACGTACTTATTTTGTATTTTATGTATTTGGGTACATAATATTGAAATTTAACGTGATTCCAAAGATGAATCTTGGATTAGTAGGTTAAAAAAATTTCTTTCAATTAAAGCTTGTAACGTTTAAATTTAATTTTTTCACAGATGTGGTGTAAAGCGAAGAATTTTTTTTTACCGATAATTCAATTTTTCGTTGTTTAAGAGAATTTTTTTAAGAAAAAATGCGAGAATGTAGAGAAATTTTTGATTTTTTTGATTTTTTTTAGAATTCTTTTATCGACTTAATTTTAACTAAAATTTACTTTTTCGGCATCTATTTAAATTTAAATTACGTATAATCGATATTTTTATTATTTAAATATCTAATATTTAGCGGGAAAACTCGGCAGATTTAATTTCAGCGGTGTACTAACTTTAAATTAAACGAAAATTCAGTGGGAAAGACCATTACAATGTTAATAATGAAATAAGTTAAACAAACAAACTTTTACTGGACCGTGTTAAGTGCAGAAACATTAAGTAGAAGAGTGCGGTTAGCAGCGGAGATACAAATACAAAAGGTCTTACCGCTCATCGAGTAAAGCTCTTATAAATAATGCTGTGTGCTTCCGACACCCACATATTTCCTGAGGGAATTTGTACATAAATCCCCCTCGGTTTTTGTCGTGTACTTTAGCCACTCTGTTAATCCCCGTAAATGACCGTGTGAAAAAAACACGCGAGTATACTTTTAACATGCTATTAACTACGATACATATGCGTTTTTGTAACGTAAATTACAGTTCGAAATTATAGTGTTGTTAATTGTGAATCGAAATTACAATTGTATGCGACTATGCATATATAAATAGTCGGTAACAAAAAAGGATAATAAAAAAGAATAAAAATTTAAAAAACCTATTAGTCGAAAGGATATAATATTTTTTATTGCAAAGTTAAGTTAACGAAAATATAAGCTATATTTATTTCGAGTAGCATAAAAGTTATTTAATCCCGAATAATTTAGACAGTTTTTTTAGTTACGAATAAAATTTTTGAGGGTTACAATTATTTCTTTATTCACATGACAACTGGCTGACACTCAATAATTATTATACTAATGAATGGTAATGAATATTGTAAGAAATGCTCAATTGAGATTCTAACTTGGAACCTCCTGATATTAAATAATAAAAATGTAAATGTTCGTTTGTTCAAAATCTTAAATCTCCGAAAGTTCTTCACCGATTGCTTTGAAATTTTGACACAACGTTGCATTCGAATTCGCGCGTGTTTTTATATACCTACTATTTATATACCAAAAATATCACACCTTTGACAGGTGAAAACATGCCTTTTTCGAAGAAAACAGCACTATATGTTGAACGTAAAAGCAACACACGCTATACTAAATATTTTACGATTCCATTTCAATGTTTTCGATATATGTGTCCGCTATAAACTAAAAAACTACTGGACCGATTTACGCGCGGGGGAAAAAGGGAGAAAGGGAAAGATCGCAAAAGGGAAAAATCGAAAAAGGTAAAAGGGAAGAAGGTAAAAAAGGATGAAGGGATGGAAAAAAGAAAAAAGGGTAAAATTGGGAAAAGGAAATGGAAAGAGGAAAGGAGAAAAAATAAGGGGGAAAAGGAAATAAGGGAAAGAGAAAGGGGAGAAAATTACTTATTTTCCTCAAAATGGTGAAGGGGAAATGGGGGAAATAGAATATGATAAAAACGAAAATGGAAAAGGAAAGGGGAGAAAGGGTAAAAGGGAAAGGTTAAATTTTGTGAATTTCCGTAATGTTCATGTTTTTAATATATCAAACTTTCAATTGTGTTCATTTAATCTATATATATATATATATATATATATCAAATCTAGCAATAGCGAATCATTTCCGGGTCTGAAAAGTAATAAATATAATGTACAATATTTATGTATTAGGAGATGCAGTAAATTACGTGACGTAGTTATTTTAAATGAAAGTAACTTATATATTATGTGTTGTATAAAATTTAAACGAAGTATTAAAAGAAAATTGAAACTTTAGGCCCAAACAAGAAATTCAGTACGCCTATTAACAAAAATGTGTCAAGTGGCAGTCTATTAAGTTGGTGAAAGATTTAAAAAAATTTTAAGAATATTGTTCATCGTAAATTAACAAACAGCTTTCTTCTGAATCTGTACCTTATAATTCATATGTAGTGGTTACGTGTATATATATATATATTTAAATAGAAACAAAATACACATTCCAGTGAAAATGAATGACACTAAAACCGACTCAAAACTATAAAATTCGGTTTCTTTTTAGAGAGCTAAATATGCCGAACATTAAATAACTTAATATAAATTAAGTACAAAACCTTGGCAGGAATTTATATAAATATCTAAACAGTTTTTATTTCTTATTTTATGAGGTAAAAATAAAATTAACTTCTGCAATAAAAATTATTAAAAGTATCGGAATTTTTTCAGGACGAGATTTCATAAAATAAGCTTTAACCTTTTAACTTATTTAAAGTGCATTATTTCAGAAACAAAGTCCTAAATATTTATTGATGTTGCAGAAAAAATTACATTAAGCGTTTTAAAAAATGGAAAGCAGTCGATTTTAATTTTGTATATAACTTTAACCCAATAATGTAGTTCTTTTGGAAAGTTGCTGTGCACTAGAATTATGGAAGGGTATGACATAACTTTCTTAATTATTACTTTGTATTTCTATTTCATTATTTTAAACTGGAATAGTTTATAAAAACACGTGCTGAAAATTACCTCTTCCAACGTCAGTACAACATTGCACACGTTTCAATTTGTTTTCAGACACTTTAACCGGCTTATGTGGTGGAATGTCTCATACGTATGCCATTATTGCGGTTTTTAGTTCGTCAATCCGTGGTCTGTTGCGATACACTGCTTATTTCGGCCCTGTAGAAAATAATCTGAGGGAATCAGATCGGGCAATCGTACAGACCACAAATCCCTGGAAATGATGCGTACACCAAAGAAATTTCGTAAAAACGTCAGTTTGTACCCTGTGGCGCCATCTTATTGGAACCAACCGTAATTGATTTCCATTTCTGTTAACTGAGTAATGAAGTTTCTTAAAACAGCTCAGTAACGATCACTATTAACTGTATTTTCAAAAAATATCGAACCCACAATGCGCGTTCTACTCACACCGATCCAGACTCAAAGTTGTCTACGAGTATTTTGTGTACGAGTATTTTGTGAATTAATATACCCTCCGGATTGAAACCAAGCTTCATCTGTAAAAACGTATGTCGAGGGTACCTAAGGAATTTTGGACAATAAAACAATAATTTAGTCTTTGGACATGATCTGTAGTAGGTTTCAGTTCTTGAACAAACATTACTTTGTAGGAGAAAAGTTTCAGTTCTTTTCTTACAGCTTCAAGATATCGGTAGCAAGTCCTTGCTGCTTGCTAATTCACGCATTGACTTTGATGGACTTTCGGCCATAGCATCCGAAATATCAAGCATCTTCTGTTCGTTTAGTTTAGGTGGTCTTCCACATCGATCAGCATCTTCAACAGAGCTTGTTGCCTGAAATTTTTCGATAAGATTTCGTACTGCATTGCGGTGAGGAACAGGATTTTAGAAACTTTTCAGAAAACTGTACTTCTCTAAATAAGTATATGTGTCACATTCACGTAAGACGTGTCAATGAGAAAAATGTGTTCTACCGAAAGAACCATTACGTTTCTCCCAACTAATGATTCTGATAAACAGAATAACACGAAACGAAACGAAGCACATTCAATCGCAGCTCAACAGATGACGTCTTGGTATATTATTTGAGCAACGCCCAACAAACCCACAGGGCAACCAACCTACGGCCGAAAAAACAAAATATATCATATAATTCCAAAGTATACTGCACAGCGGCTTTATGAACGCTCTGTATTTTATTAAATTAATTTTTGCAGTATTTACTAATTTAAAATTACACAGAAGTTAAAAATTACGAAATTTATCCTAGATATTTTCATTGAATTAAAATAAATGTCTTAAAATTTAGTTAATTTTATTTGAACTAAAGATGTTGGTATTTTTTAATTAAAACTTAAAATTATACAGTTTAATTGTGATTAAGGTTAACGTAAATGAAAGAATTTTTTTGTAGTGGCTTTACAATTGTTTTGCTTATATTTGCAAGTACTAGGTATGTATTGATATTACACTATAACTTCCGATTATCTGGAATATTTGGTACGGGTATTGAACCTCTACTTCTATGAAATCACCTTATTGCAATTTTAATTTTTTTTTTCTTTTGAGGCCACATTGGACCACTTTAGTCATTCATACTTCAGTTCCTCTTGAATTTCTGTATTATTCTGGCCTTTCGATTTTCCCAGTATTTCTTCATTTTATCGGATCGTTGCTTCTTGGTCTTGTCTGTGACCTCCACTTTGTTACGCCTTTCTAATTTTTTAACGTTGAATCTATTGTTTTGAAGTGCGTAGTTAATTTTCATTTTATCACAGGCGTCCTCAACTCTCAAGTCAATTTCTTGAAGATCTCTTTAGATTTCTCCAACATATTTTCCACAGATTTTTTTTGTTAATATTCCTTGTGACCACCAGTTGTTTTAGAATTTGGTTCTCAGGCATTCTTAATACGTGGAAAAAAAGGGAAATCCTTCGTTTTTTCATTGTACTGAGAATCGGGTCGACTTGTTCTTAGACTGTTTCATTTGTGGCAATTCGTCAGAATCCATCCTTTTGATAACTTTTATTTAAACAAGTTCTGATAATTCGCCTTTCCGTTTTAAGTAATTTTCTGTGCAATTGAATCCCGCTCTGGCAAGGCATCTTTTCATACACTACCAATTTCTACCGGGCTAACGACCATAACTGTTGATGTCCGCGCATTCAAAACAAAAAAGGAATATTATCTATTTTTTGTTAAAACAAACTTTTTCAAATTTTAGTGAAATAGAACTTAAAAAGTTAAGAATAAATTGTGTAATTCTTCCTATAATCCCCAAGATTAATTTTCTTTTAATTAGTTTTATAAGCCAGATTAAAATATTTTATTTAAATTTGTATATATTAATTGTCTTAATTGAAATTGCCTTCAAAAAAGGAGGTTTTCAATTTCACCCGTACTTTTTTTTCAATGTACTGTATGTTCCACCCTTACTTTTCGCCAAACGGACCTATTCCTATTATCCTTTTCAATACTTTTTTAAAGATTTTTCTACTAGAGTTTCTGTTTCAAGTTTTCTCCACATTTCCGCAAAACTTAAGTGGACATTTTTTTTTTTTTATTAAAAAAGTTACTTTGTCTTCATAAACGATTTAAAAATATATATGTTTTTGTCATCATTACTTAGTATTGAGTTTTATATCACAAGTAATATTTTAATAAATTGACGAGAAAATTTATCGGAAAGGTAAAATATAATATGCATTCTCGTATTCCCGAGAATCTTAGTTCACCCATGGTACCCCAGTCTCTTTGTAAGTATTTCTTTTTTATTGTTTTTATTAATAGACAGATTTTTTCTTTTATCGTTTATCGGAAAAGTTCTTCGTTTTATTGTGAAAAGATTTTTCATAGACCTATCCATATTTTAAATAAAATTAAAATTCATAAAATAACGTATACTTTAAACAAATAAAACCAACTTAAAAACAACATATCCTGACCCCCATAAGGGAAGACTCCCGCCTTGCGGGTCGCCACGCTACCTCCTCCATTCCTAGACTAATAGGATTTACTAGAGGTCGTCCTTTATACTCTCTAAACCTGATAATATAACGTAGACATCAGTCTGGCCTCCGTCAGGATGCCACCGTTGCAAATGCCTCGGCATTCATTTCCATAAGCGTATTTATTTACACAACCTACTATGCTTTCGTATAGCCTCATCCAGCCACGATCACCTACCGTAATTCACAACCAGATATCAAAATTAAACGATTCGCGGAAGAGCAATCCTCGCGCCATCCTTTAACACCGAAGGTTCACACAAACTCTTCCTACATCTAACTTCAATTAAACTACGCACTCAGCAGTAAAAAATATAAAATAATATTTATTTAAATCCCGAATTTTTAAGAAACCGGAAATTTATGAAAAATTGTAGTTTTTAATTTTACCTAACTTAAAAAGTTTGAAATTTTAAAAGGAATTCCAGTAGTATTATTTTCTATGAGGATGAATCGGTGATTGAATCACAAATGACTATACAAAAATATTACGTATTCAGTGACAATGAACTAACACTACTTTTCATCATAATCAACGGTTACATTTAAATACTTGTCCCATCTTTCTGTGAGCTTTCTGATTATAGTAGTATACAGTTGTTCATCTTAATGTCTGAGTGTTTTCATACCGCTCATTGTTGCACAACTAAGTGTCACGTAAAAACTCTTTGAGAGGACTAAACAAACAAAAATCTGACGTTGCAAGGTCATGACTGTAAGATGGGTCTGGCAATACTTCCCGACCCGACTTTTGAATTTCTTTCCATTTCTTCTTAGCGGTAATGGGGCGAGTAGTATCTTTTAAAAGAATTACACTTTTTGATAGAGAACTAAAACTCGTTCCTCGTTATTGAGGGTTTGTATTTATTTTCTATCAGTCACAAAAATACACACTGTTGATTGAGTGTTGTTCTTCTAAATTATTGTAGTAGACTGGGCCAGTATAACTGCAAAACATCGTTTCCATCGCTTTACCGGCTGCACGTAGATTTTGAATTTTTTCTTGGTGGGCGAACTCCATAGATGGTTTCATTCCATTCTCTGACGTTTGGATTACGGCTCAAAATGATGAATCCTAGTTTCATCACTAGTTATTATAATAAAAAGTTTTTAGCGACATTCCCTTCCGCTAAAAACGGTTGTTTTAGTTCCGTACAAATATGAATTAGAATGTCTGTTGATTTTGAGTTGACTGTCTCGGAACCCGCCACGAACATGATTTGCGGTAGTTCAGCTTATTATAGATAATGGAATGAACAGTGTCAATAGTCACACAATAAATAAATTTCAGCGGTTTCCAAAATTTTTATGAGTCTGACCTTGCAAATAAGATCACTAATGCGGTTCGCAAAGCTTAAGTCCAAACTTCCACCAGTATGAAGTAGTCTTCCGCTACTATGAAAATTGTGGTACTTGTTCTGCCTAATCTGAACTATTCGATCTAATTATAAAAATTTTCACGATAAATTCACTTTTTTACCGTACTGTTTTATCATCCGTGAGTGAATTCCGGCCGGCTATATACCTTCGGAAAAAATAAAATATAAAAAATAAATAAAAAAGGATAAAAATCTTTTCACAACACGATGTTCTTCCACAGTACACGTTTCAATCCGATCTGACATTTTGAAATAAACAAAAGAATGTATAATAATGGAAATTCATTTTGAACAGTTGATATCTTTTACGTCAGGCGTGCCAACTTGAACGTCAGATAGTTTCATTTTATTCTATTGAATAATTTTTCTGCTGTATACATTTGTCTCTTTATTTAT
Source organism: Lycorma delicatula (assembly GCF_047948215.1). Taxonomy (NCBI): domain Eukaryota; kingdom Metazoa; phylum Arthropoda; class Insecta; order Hemiptera; family Fulgoridae; genus Lycorma; species Lycorma delicatula. Next base: position 145,803,997 of record NC_134459.1, on the reverse strand, counting down.
TATTGAACGAGCCTCATAATAACCAGTTCGTACTTTGTGAAAGCTGTCATTAGTTTTTAAAAAGTTTATTTGATTTGGTTAGTTTATTTCATTTATTTGCTTCAATTTACTTATATATTCATAATTTTAACATACTTGTTGATTTACGCCCTCGTGTGTGTGTGTGTGTGTGTGTGTGTGTGTGTGTGTGTGTGTGTGTGTGTGTGTGTGTGTGTGTGTGTGTGTGTGTGTGTGTGTGTGTGTGTGTTTGAGAGCTCTACGTATTTTTATTCACATTCTTTTTGGTTGTGAATACAAACATATTATATACTACAAGTAGGTAATGTGTAATATGTTTATTTAGGTCTACATGAAATTTTACGCTTCAGTATATTATATTTTTCTTTGTAAGAACTGTTGTCAAATAATAATAAAAACTCTTGGTCAATTTTATTTTAATTTTTAATTTTTGGAAAGTGTGACCAATGATAGTAGGTTTTCTAACTACTCTATGTGATAAGATTATGTTTACATTTTAACTGTACCAGTTCATTAATTTAGAAAAATATCGAGCTAATTTATATCGATTTCGTTTCAGTACAGAAATAAAATACATTTGAATGTATATATTTGGAGGACTCCAAAAACTATAAAATATTCAGAAAATTCTATCATCAAAGTGCATAACACTTAAAATAACTAGGAAGTTTTAGGTCTTAGGTAAATTGGTAATTTTCATTATCTTAACACACTGTTGACTTTATTACACCTACACCTTCTCAAACAGAAAATATTTAGAAAATAAAAGGAAGTAAAAAAAACTAAGGTCTAACTTCACCTTTTATTTTGATATCATATATATCAAATAAATGTGGGAACACTGGATAAAAATCATATCGAATAGGTTATTGCATAGGATTACGAAGCATAGGATTACAGCATAATCCTATGCTGTAGCACATAACACCATACATTATGCTATACCGTATATAACATACAGCTTACCTAATAAGCCTTAGATTATTCTTTTGTCTTTAATAAATTTCATATAAACACGGTTTAAAACGTACATATCTATCTATACACGTACGATACGTATACAACAGAAAACGGATTATGTTATCTTTTCTATATAATGTCTATAGCAAAGCGTATCTCATACACTATGCTATAGCGTATCCTATGCTATCACTAGGACTACGAAGAGTATAACAACTGCTCTTGATGTGCTTACGGTCAAGCAAATGTTTTGATTAAAAATTTAAAAAGAAACTAATTGATTTGACTTTTTACAGACCTGATCGGAATCATTATTTTCGAAATTTAATTTTTTAATTAATTTATTTTTTCATACTAAGATTAATCCTACATTCTCTTGCTGATTTTATTGTAATGAGAGGTTTGCAATATTTTTAAATAAAATTATTCAGATTAAATATCTCACGTGCAAGTTAAAATGAATTTATTATTAATTAATATATGGAAAATTTAATCCACTTGTACAATATTTTGTAACGCTCATTTCTATTGAGACCGCTGCGAAGTTTGTCAGGTCTTTTCTTCTTCAACTAATTGAATTTCTTTTCAAAAAGATAAAAAGGAAGATAATAAATGTAATAATTAAAAAAGAGAGAGGGAAAACCCCTTTTATGCATGAAATTAAAAAGAAAATTAAATATTTTTCCATTAATTATTATTTGTTGTTTTTTTGTTTATTAATTCATAGCTATTAACAGCTGTGAATACTAGGTTGTACGTTAAAAAATGCAAAAACAATTGTATGTAAGTCAGTTTAACATTTCAATATCATTCCTCTTTTGATGAACCTCTATTATTTTAAATTTTTATTTTATTTCATTTATTTTACAAATTTGATTTTATCTATGTTTAAAATTTCAATATATTTTTTATAAAAATTTGAAGAATTTAAGAAGTAATAATAATAATAATTGACTACCAAACACACACACACACACACGCTAGCAGTTCCAGCAATGCTTTGCTATTGCAAAATTTGAGATATATATATATATATATATATATATATATATACACATAGATTAAATGAACACAATTGAAAGTTTGATAAAACATTAACAAAATGAACATTACAAAATTTACCCTTTCGTCCTTTTCCCTTTCCCACCTTCCTTTTCACCATTTTCCACTTGATAATTGATTCATTAGTTTTGCATAGTTACCATTACATTATTTCAATAACTGATTTATCTGTAGATTTAAAAAATTACAAATTGAAATTCTTTTTTTCCAGATAATTGTTTGTATGATCTGCCTAGTTTTAATGATTACAGGATATAAATCTCTAAAACGTTTTAGGGATTAATAAGATAACTAAATGAGTTGAATCATTTTCCCAGCGTTCTGAGCTATTACGCACGAAGCCTTCCAATAGTGCAGTTGGGAGCTATCTTCTCCATTATAAGTAATCCCATTTTTACTAGACGGTTGGAAAACCTACAAAAAGCTATAATAATGGCTAAAGTGTAGCAACGGATAAAGATATCTTGTTTGGGAAAATAGTTTTTAAGATGAGAGTACGAAAGCTTTTAGTTACACTAAATTACAGTAAACGGTATATAGATATGTTCAGAACTGATATAGTTGTTTATTAGATAATAAAGCATCAGGCTGATGCCCAATAACAGTTACCTATGACGAATAGAATTGTTTGCAGCATGTGAAAAATGCTGGCCCGACCAGATCTCGAACCCGGGACCTCCGGAAAAGTGCAGAGATGATACCATTCCGCCACGGAGATTTGCAGTAATAATTCTAATAACTATAATTTTTATACCAAAATCTTTTTTTTGTTAAAAAGCGTTAATGGATTATTGTTTTAATAGTGATCATAAATGTTACTTTGTCGTTAAACTTCTATTCAGTTATGTCATGTAAATTGTCGCTAATATGATACATAATAATTAGGGATGCTTTTTAGAGAGGAATAATAAAAACACTTTTCTGTTCTTGCATAATTTATCCTCTACATCTTGTAGGTAACATCTTCCACTATTTTTCTTGGGTTTATTTTGTGTTTGCGCGCGCTTTTTTATGTGTGTTTATAAATGTGAAACTTACTCGCCTTCATTTCAGTTACTATTATTGTTTTTCTGTTTTTGGTTTTTATTAAACTGTACTGAAATACTTAAAGTTCAGACGTAGGTATATGGTTCTCCTCATTGAATAAAAGGGATGCCCATCTCATTTACTGCTCAGGACTGTTATCTACAATAATGGAAACAATTATTACAGACAATATTAGAGAATGGCTATAATTCCGCTTTAAAAAAATGAGTTTTATTTTCTAAAGCTTGGATTTTTTTTGTTTGCAATTTAAATCTTAAAGTTCTATTTTGCAGATCATACCAAATGTCAGTTGCCATCATTGTAATGAAATAGCTGAAGGTCACTGACAAATGATTGCAATAAACCGGATATTTAAGATTAAATAATAAAAATTAAATCTTAAATCTGTTAAGTATTTATTTTAATTAAATAAATAATAAGTTGTTTTTATAATGAGAAAATGTTGTTATATCTTAATCGTCAATGTAAAATGATTTTCAGTTTCTCTAATTATTTTTTTTACAATCGCTAATGTGCGTAAAGACGTTCTTAAATACAGACAGAAAAAAATGTTTTGTTATTTTTATTTTATTTTTGGTTCCAAAGAATAACTTTTTATTATCGTTTACTTTTTTCTTTTGGGTTTCTATTTATAGACGCTGTATTTTTATTGCTCACAAAATCTACGCGCAATGAAGTTAGTTTAAACAACTTCGAGATCTTATTAACTTGAAAAAAAAGAGCTATCCGTCATAATACGTTTAAAACTATCCCACTCCTTTCTTTAACAACAGCTAGCTCATTAAACATCTTTATTGGTCCTTTATCATTGTTCCGCTTTGCAGCAACACTCTTCCTTTCTTTATACTTTCCTTTTCATCTTCTTTCTATTATCTGTGAACATGTATAGTACCATCAGCATCCTCCGTTCTTTACCGATCCAGATAAGATGCATCCTATCTTATAAATAATTATTCGCTTTTAAATACACGGTTGTTTGCTACTGTATAATGGTATATCTTAAAATAATAATGGTAAATTTATAGTTGAGGAATTGAAATTACCGTGATTGTATTTTTTCTAATATTTTAGAATGTAAACTTTTAGAATGTTATGAGGGCTTGTCCTCTGAAAAAATGATACGGTAGCCAATCTTTTTCCTTATGAGAAGCCTTCTTCCGTTTACCAAAAAATACCCCTATTACTCACATTTAAAAAAAAATCTTCACAATCTGTTCTTTTTTTAAATTAAAAAATTATGCTATCTTAAAAAATAAGGGTTTATTTATGGTAATATATTTGCTCATTTGATTGTTTCTATGATGTAGTTTTTTACATTGTAATACTTTAAATTTTCCTTTGTTAGCCTTCGAAAAATAAGTGCGATTAAAGATTTTTTAAATTTCCATTTCCCAATCTCTTACATCTTTATTTTTTAAGGATTTGAACTTTGAATACTGTATCAAAATTAATAATGTTCAAAAACCAAAATGCGCTAAAAGTATATTCATCAACTATTAAATTAGTTGATGAATCACGAGAATTCCCATCATATGGGAAAACTTCCCGCGGGAATTTTATTCCGGTAGATGTCAATAACTGTGGAGGTCTATTGCATAATATACAGTTGGCAGACGGTTCAAGAGTTATGTTAAGGCGTAACACATCGATTTCTGATGGTTTCTTTAAAGGCGCTATGGGGGTTGTAAAGAAATTCAAATGGCCTGCCCTACGAAGAGGCAACTGGAAAGCAGTGAGTTAGCAAAAGCTGTGTTAATAAAATTCGATGACGAAACAATAGATATTAAAATGAAGCCAGCCTCCTTGGCGCAATTGGTAGTGTGTCGGCCTTTCATCCGGAAATCCCGGGTTCGAATCCCAAGGTCAGGCATGATAGTTTTCACACACGCTATAAATCATTCATCTCATCCTCTGAAGGAATACCTAACGGTGGTCCCGGAGGTTAAACAATAAAAAAAGGTACAAAAATAAAAGATGTAGGTTGTCGTGTTAATGTTACACCTGTAAGTACAACGTCTCAAGTTACTAAAGAATATAGAGATGTAGAAAGACCTATCCTACCTTTAATTTTAAGTTGGGCGGTGGCAGTGCAGCAAATTGCAAGATACAACAGTAAATTGAGCTGTAGTAGATTTGGAGAAAAAAGTATTTTCAAAGGAACAAGTTTATGGTGTTCTAAGTCGAATCCAGAAGTTTATATTGTTTTGCTTTGAATGATTTAGATCCACATAAAGTACTGAATAGCCCACACAAAAAATCATTTGCTGAGACGGAAAGATTGAGAAACATTGCACAGGATTGAATAATGTGCTACACTTTGCTCAAGGCCTTGTTACGTTGATTACTTGTTGATTACATAACAATATTACGAGTTTTATGAAGAACTTTAGCTGTCCGACCTTGCGAGTGACCGCAAAAGACCATGTGATGTGATACACGTACGTAGAATTCTAAGATTCCCACTGTCCCTTCCGATGCTGTATAATATATTTATATAATGTATATGGAGTCTGAAAGGTTTAACATGAGATATCTCAAATTTTGATGATTTTATTAACGGTGCTACATATCTTGTGCACAGACTCGAATTACTTTCCCGACAAAAAACCATATGACATCATCTAACGTGACGCATATATATATATATATTTTTTTTTTTTTTTTGTCTTCAGTCATTTGACTGGTTTGATGCAGCTCTCCAAGATTCCCTATCTAGTGCTAGTCGTTTCATTTCAGTATACCCTCTACATCCTACATCCCCAACAATTTGTTTTACATACTCCAAACGTGGCCTGCCTACACAATTTTTCCCTTCTACCTGTCCTTCCAATATTAAAGCGACTATTCCAGGATGCCTTAGTATGTGGCCTATAAGTCTGTCTCTTCTTTTAACTATATTTTTCCAAATGCTTCTTTCTTCGTCTATTTGCCGCAATACCTCTTCATTTGTCACTTTATCCACCCATCTGATTTTTAACATTCTCCTATAGCACCACATTTCAAAAGCTTCTAATCTTTGCTTCTCAGATACTCCGATCGTCCAAGTTTCACTTCCATATAAAGCGACGCTCCAAACATACACTTTCAAAAATCTTTTCCTGACATTTAAATTAATTTTTGATGTAAACAAATTATATTTCTTACTGAAGGCTCGTTTAGCTTGTGCTATTCGGCATTTTATATCACTCCTGCTTCGTCCATCTTTAGTAATTTTACTTCCCAAATAACAAAATTCTTCTACCTCCATAATCTTTTCTCCTCCTATTTTCACTTTCAGCGGTCCATCTTTGTTATTTCTACTACATTATATTCTATATATATATATATATATATATATATATATATATATATTTATATATGTGTGTATATGTATATAGAGCATCAGGATTCCCATTGTACCCCCCACTCGCCGGGCGGCGAAAAATACTCTTTTGCCAACTTTCAGACCGATTTTCCTTGTCTAAGAAGTTTTTTTCAAAAAACACAGTACCACTGCGAAAAGCAGCTGTGTCGATTGCAACATATTTATTTGAATCGAATTAATAGGAAAAAACTATGCGCGAACAATCATTAAAAAAAAACATATGTATGGGTCGAATACATAACCTCCTTTTTGAAGTCTCTTAAAAATACTATCATCAAAAAGTACATAACTATTTTCACTACAAGTAGACTTTTAGTTAAGTTACTTTAGATTTTTATTCGATTAGCCACAGTGGACATAATATCAACTAATTTACTTTTTTGGTTTCTTTTTTCTCCATACCTCCTTTATCATTTCCCGGTATATTTCATTTCTTTCTTGCTTTCTTCTGTCCAGGTATATTTCTTTTTGTTTTTCCTTGAAACTTGTGATGTTTTGGAATGTCTTTTACTTTCCCGCCTATTGCTACAGCTATAGATGGTAAAGTATTGTAATCGATCCAGTTTGGGCATATATTTATATGCAATATATATTTTCACTGGATCTTTACGTATTGACATCTAAGGAACCCAAAAAAACCGGATGGAAATTTTCCGGATCTTCGTATGTACGTGTGTGTATGTTCGGGATATTGGCCTCTATATCATCTTATATCTCCAGAACTACTCGACCCATTTTGACCAAACTTGGTCAGAATACTTCTATATATGGTGATTGATGCCATTAAATTTTCAACTTTAAAAAGTCAAGGAGTGAGGCTGTAGAACGAATTCACCCTCAGTATCTCGAGATTTCGCCTAATTAAGATGTTATTTTTCTTAGGCACATTGGTTAACAATTAAAAAATAATATTTAAATTTTTTTTGCAAAATCGCACCCCTACTCCAAAAAATGTTTTAAATAAACTAATGGCTAAGTGGGTATACTATATCATTGGTTCCTCCTGTCACCACAAGGAGCGCTAGTGTAGCACTGACTTACAGCTGCTTTAGCCGTCTGCTTTGTTGTAACATTACAGATACCGGTAAAATCAAATAAATAAATAATATTTAAAGTGTAAAAAAGTATTTTAAGGGGCCGCTAGTACCGCCACACCCAACCCACCGGATAGGTCTAGTGGTGAACGCGTCTTCCCAAATCAGCTGATTTGGAAGTCGAGAGTTCCAGCGTTCAAGTCGTAGTAAAGCCAGTTATTTTTACACGGATTTTAATACTAGATCGTGGATACCGTTGTTCTTTGGTGGTTGGGTTTCAGTTAACCATACATCTCAGGAATGATCGAACTGAGAATGTACAAGACTATACTTCATTTACACTCATCATGCACATCATCCTCTGAAGTAATATCTGAACGGTAATTCCTGGAGGCTAAACGGGAAAAAGAAAAAGCCCATCAGCATTATTCTTTCAACCATTTAAAATTTATTGATCTACAGAGTTATTTACATTTTTTTAGTTTTTTCTTTTTTAATTTTGTAATATTATTTAATAATGGTGTTTTAAAAATTTTTTTACATATTTTTTATTTATTTATGTGACTATTTTCCTTCATAAAATAATGAACTATAACAAAAAATTAGGCACCATAATGTACTGATCATTAGCGGAAAATTCCGATTTGTTAGTATCAATTTCTAGAGTTAAATTTCTAATTTAATTTTTTTATATCAATTTTCATCATTCAAAAGAAATATTTTTACACAAGAGGTAATCAATTTTGGACACCTAATAATCTCATTCCGAGATGCCGCCCGCCAGTGCGACCCGCCAGGAGAGCCTAGCTGCGGAGGCGTGCCGTAGACACGCCCTGCAGCTAGTATTTGAATAAAATGATAAATATTTAAATTAAATTGTGTGTGTAAGAGTAAGTAAGCTGTGTATCAGAAAAAAGCCGCGTGGCAAGAAAGTCTTACAACTGCGTTGTCACCTTTTTTTATTCAATGATTTTTATTTCTTTTGTTATTTTCAGTTCTTCCATGAGTCTTTCAGTTTCTTTGATCCAGATATTAGTTTTTCGATTTTTAAAGTGAGCAAATATCTTCTTCATAGATTTTTTTATATAATCGGTATCTTTTTTGTAGAATTTTTAAATTTGAAAATTAAAATATTATTCCGATCCTGTACTTAAATTTTTTTTAGAATTTAGAACACGGTGTTTTTTTAACTTTCTTTAAAAAAAAAAAAAATACTGAATTTTGCTTACACTCATTTTCTGTTTTATGAGAACTAATTTTCTTATTTAATGGTTTGAACGTATCTTAAAAAAAAAGTTTAATTTTAAAGACTATTTATTTTATAATCCCTAATTTTTCTATACTATAAAAAATTTCGCAATTTTCCTTCTTAAAAAAATTATTTATATTGTTTATTAATACGCTTACCAAATTGTTATTTTTTATTATGTAAAGAACTTTTATATTTAGTGAAGACAGTAGCCTCGAATAATATTACCTGTAATTTTTTTTATAGTAGATCTCTAAAGTTATTCACCAATATTTCTTGTCCAGAATCATTGATAAGACAGTTTCATTAATTTAATCTTAGTGACCACTGTTTAGCTATTACAATTATAAATAAATTAAAAGCTGAAACTTTTTATAAAAATGCTATCAAAGAGTTAACATAAAAGTGTGATTTGAAAAAGGCAGTTTATTTAACTTCGATAAATATTAATACTTATTTCTTTACATTCCTAAAAAAATTTGTTAAATCTCTTTCTTTTGTTAAAATTTATTTACAATCTGTTGCAATATTACTTTTATAAGAATTAAACTTACACCGAAAGGATTTTTTATATCGTTTTTTTATGGTTATTTAGTGTTTGTTTTTTTTTAATAAAAAAAAGTATATGTTGATATAAAATTAAAACAACACAGATTTAAAAAGAGGCATGTTTATTTTATTTTTTTAGAGTTGGTAAACAAAACAGAATTTTAATTAAAATGTGTGCGCGCGTGTGTGTTATTTATTATTTAAATATTCTATTTATTTTTGCATACATTTTTTGAATAAATTTAAAAAATTCTTTTTTTGTTGGTATATTTCCTAATTTCCAACATTAACTCTTGATTTTATTCATTGTGATTTAATTCCGTATTTAAATCTGTAGTTTTTTGGAGTTGCTGTAAGTTTTTTTTTTATTTTTAATGACAATCATGATCGTAGAATAGGTACTCTATGAGTTAAAATGGATTGCAGACTTGATCGGACAGGTTTTTTTTCTTTTAATTGGGCTACTACGTAAGAGTATTTAATGTAAGTTTTATGATAATTTAAAATATTGAGTAATTTTAAAAGAGCACATCGATTAACTTGCATAGAATGCTGGTGTTGCATAATTTCAGGTTATAAATCTAAACACATACACACACACATGGAGTAGTATCCTCTATGCGTCTGTATAATGCAGCAGTTAATCGTCTTTGAAATACCACACGAAATCATTTGAACATCTTCGTGATATCATCTTTACTAGAAACGACTATGACTATCATAGTCCATTGATTGTGTAATCTGTAATAGATACTATATACAGTATATACCTAAGATTTAATTGAACGTGTTTTTTTTTTAAATCACTATTATCTATGTTATTTTTTATTTTTATTTTTTAAAGATATTTATTACAGGTTTTATACATTGTATGTATACATAATATATATTATGCTGTTAAAAACGGCATTGAATTTTGGACTTCTTGTTTATAAGAAAAAATGAAACGTAAATTTCAACATGCAACAAAATAATAATTTTTTTTTAAATATACAGTGTTCTATGAAAAAATGGAGAAACTTTCAGGATATTTTCTGCTGGTGAAAATAAAGATAAACGTTCATATAAATACAAGTCTGAAAATGCTTTTTTTTTAGTTACAGCTGCCAAAAGATTTCGCCCGGATTTTTCAGCTCTTCTAATAAAAAGAGACTTACTGTAAATTTTGGGACCCAAATTAAGGAGTAAAGTGGATGGTTTCTTAACCATCCATATGGTAATTTGAGCTGGGAAATTTAAGATATCCGACATAAAAAACAAAATCCGGTGTCGAAAAATTAACGACAGATTCAAACGAATTACGTAATTTTCATTACTGACCAGATTTTAATATTGCCATCCTAATCAGTAAATTGAATTGGATGTTTTAAATATTTCTAAACCAACATACATTTCAATTTTGTTTTTAAAATGAACGATAATAAACGTAAAACAAATTTCCTGTTCAGAAACAAAAAATGTTTAAGACAATTTTTAACAACAAATTAATTTTTAAGTATAACCTAATTTTTTTTCTGTAAATTTACAAATTCATAATGCTGCATTTTGAATTTGCATTTACATTAATTTTTGTTTGTGATGAATATTAACCAGGGTTTATGCCATAAAAAACCTAGATGATTTAAAAACAAAGTTTTCAATTAAGTGAAAGTTTCCCTAAATATTAACCTATGAATTTATTTATATACGTTTTTATACTTACACAAAGAAGGTAAAAATTCAAGTTTAATATTAATATTTTTCAAATTTCAATAGAATATTAAATTGGTGTATTTATTACCTAAATTATTTAATTAATTAAGAAAGGAGAATCCTCAAAAAAATATACGGATTTAAAAAAGACCATAGTGCTTTTATGTTAAGATTAAACAAAGTGGTATATCAAAATATCCATACACCAAAAGCAGATTGTAGGAAATGAAGTTTAAGACTTCTTGGACATATGTTGAGAATGAATGAATCTAGAGTGAATATTGAAATTTAATATTTTTTGAATATTGAAATTCAACATTTAAATACACAAAATAACAGAACATGGGCGAGAAGTTTCTAAGAAAAGGCGAACTTATTTGCTGAGCACTTTTCCGACGTATTTCAGCCCAATAATATCGAAACTGACCCAAATGAAATTAGGAAAATTTTCCCAATATTTGATTTCTCCTTTTCAGTACTTACCAATTAAACGCTTTACAATCCACGAGGTTTCTTCAATGATTAATAGTGAAGTACATCCAAAAAAAGCGCCGGGATATTATTTAATCATCGGTTAGGTTCTTCAAGCATTACCTCGAGAAGCGATACGTTTAGTTACTCTAATTTTTAATGCTGTTATTTGATTTGGTCGTTTTCCTGGTCCGTAGAAATTTTCACAAATAATATTTATACCAAAACCGGGTAAAGAACCAACTTATGTTAAATCTTATAGGCCTATCAGCCTGCTTCCAATGCTCTCTAAAGTGTTTGAAAAGCTCTTTTTAAAAATAATGAAACAGTTCGTAAACGATTAAATTCGAGATCATCAATTTGGGCTTAGGGAGAAACATGCTACTGTGTAGCAAGTAAACCGAATTGTTAACGCTATAAATCATGCTCTAGACAATAAAAAATACTGTTCAGGGGTTTTACTTTAAGTCAGTCAAGCTTTTGTCAAAGTTTGGCACGTAGGGTTGCTCTATAAATTAAAAAAGGTGTTACCGCATGTTTTCTATGTAGTGCTAAAATCTTACCTTGAATATAGACATTTTCAAGTTAAACATGAAGAAGTTTTAACGAATTTGTTACTAATAGTCAGGAGTACCTCAGGAAGCGTTCTCGGACCCATATTATATGTTTTATTTACTGCCGACTTGCCAGTTACGGCAGATACAACCGTTGCAAAATTTGCAAGTTAATAATTATTACTTTATTAATATATTGAATTTTAATTATATTGAATTTTTTACCTTATCATTTTCTATTAAGTTTTTACTTCGAATTTTTCATAATAATAAAATATTTTGCAGACGGTAAAAAGCATTAAGTAAGACTGTCAGATCGGCATTTTATATTTCATGAAATACCGAACGTACAATCATTATGAAACACTGCATAAAATATTATATCTTTAAGTTCTTTAATATTTAAATGAAAATATATATTAAATTCACACTGACACTTCAATAAACAAATAAAATACTTATTTTCTTTTGATTCATTTCTTTATTCAATATTTATCTTTTCAAGTTTTCTTTAGATATAATAGTAAATCGATAAAATGATGAATAATTTTCTATAACAAAAAATAGCCTTGTATTGTATTCATTCACATCTTTGAAAACTTGGTTCAGCCTTTATATTATATATTTTCGTTTTATACATTTTATTTTTTTTAGTTATTTCAAAAGACCCAGCAGCGTTTACATTAAGTACGATAAGTTATTGTAATGATATTTTCTACCTTTTTATTTTTTTTTAATTTTACGTAATATTAAATTCTAAAGGAAGAAGATATTAATGAGTTGAACGAGAAAAAACATGTTTTTCTTAAAGTTAAATACAAAATTAAAAAAGAAAAAACTCAAAAAATGTAAATAACTCTATAGATCAATAAATTATAAATTGTTGAAATAATAATGCTGATGGGCGTTTTCTTTTTCCTGTTTAGCCGCCGGGAATTACCGTTCAGATATTACTTCAGAGGATAATGTGTATGAGTGTAAATGAAGTGTAATATTCTACAGTCTCAGTTCGACCATTCCTGAGATTTATAGTTAATTAAAACCCAACCACCAGAATACCAGTATCCACGATCTAGTATTTAAATTCGTATAATAATAATTGATTTTACTAGGACTTGAACGCTGGAACTCACAACTTCCAAATCAGCTGATTTGGAAAGGTGCGTTCACCACTAGACCAACCTGTGAGTTAATGCTGATGGGCTGTAAAACACTAGGCCGATGAAAAAACAGCATAATTATAATAAATTTTTGTCGTAAGATACCAGATTATTATTATTATTAACTACATCAGTTTAGTGTTAATAATTACTATCGAAAGGTTTAAATTTTTTTTTTTTGTATTATAACTAAAATAATTGTATGTTTTCGAATGTGTATTTTGATGAACAGTCTCAAGGGATTTGGTGTAGGTGACATTATTTAGTAGTGTAACTGGACATTAATCAACAATACTTTTACGTCACGCATAAGCGGTCACTGTTGCGTCAATCAGATATAGAGTAGTGCATAAATAACAATAAAATTTCACGGTTTCAATGCGTTGGCATTCAATCTTTTTTTTTTAACGTTACAATAGAAAGGATTATGACACATAAGTTGTGCAAATTTTGTGTTGAGCAACGTGTATTGGTCTTAATAATAATAATAATAATAACAGCTACAACTGTTACAGACGTTGATACATATATATATATGTAACAACAAAAATGATTTTGTTTCTTGTGGTTTTTTGTCAAGGTCCAGTTACGCAATAGTTTGTTATAGCGGTACTCTTTTGTCGGTTTAATCATTTCTTTTTATAACATTGTACTATGTTACGTTATTTTGTATTATTGTTATTATTACTTATTAAAGTCACTTAATTGAAAGTTCCTAAGGAAATAAAAAATAATTTTTAATTTATTTCTCACTACATCTTGTTCTGTTCTTTTAAAGCTTGTTTCATAATAAAGCTGATTATTTATCTTATGTTAGTCCCCGATCATTATTCTGCTTATATATTTAATTTTATTTAACGGAAGAAAAACAAATGTTGCGTCAAGTACTCTTTTTTTGATAAATTTTCAACCCACCATGACTTAACGCTTCTATGAGAAATAATTCCCTGTTAATTGTTTAATTATTATTATTATTGCTCTCAACAGATCTACACTTTTTTCGATCAATAGTTTGTTTAATTTTTCGTTATATTTCAAGTAATAGCTATTTCAATTAGGATAATATTTTTAAATATATATATATATTTCTATCTGTAATAGCTATTTAAAAAAACAAAATACAAAATAGAAGTATAAAAAAAAAGTTCTGTTCGTTCTGAGAAGCAGAATAACAAGATATGTATTTTTTTTTTTTTTTGTCTTCAGTCATTTGACTGATTTGATGCAGCTCTCCAAGATTCCCTATCTAGTGCTAGTCGTTTCATTTCAGTATACCCTCTACATCCTACATCCCCAACAATTTGTTTTACATACTCCAAACGTGGCCTGCCTACACAATTTTTCCCTTCTACCTGTCCTTTCAATATTAAAGCGACTTTTCCAGGATGCCTTAGTATGTGGCCTATAAGTCTGCCTCTTCTTTTAACTATATTTTTCCAAATGCTTCTTTCTTCATCTATTTGCCGCAATACCTCTTCATTTGTCACTTTATCCACCCGTCTGATTTTTAACATTTTCCTATAGCACCGCATTTCAAAAGCTTCTAATCTTTTCTTCTCAGATACTCCGATCGTCCAAGTTTCACTTCCATATAAAGCGACACTCCAAACATACACTTTCAAAAATCTTTTCCTGACATTTAAATTAATTTTTGACGTAAACAAATTATATTTCTTACTGAAGGCTCGTTTAGCTTGTGCTATTCGGCATTTTATATCGCTCCTGCTTCGTCCATCTTTAGTAATTTTACTTCCCAAATAACAAAATTGTTCTACCTCCATAATCTTTTCTCCTCCTATTTTCACATTCAGCGGTACATCTTTGTTATTTCTACTACATTTCATTACTTTTGTTTTGTTCTTGTTTATTTTCATGCGATAGTTCTTGCGTAGGACTTCATCTATGCCGTTCATTGTTTCTTCTAAATCGTTTTTACTCTCGGCTAGAATTACTATATCATCAGCAAATCGTAGCATCTTTATCTTTTCACCTTGTACTGTTACTCCGAATCTAAATTGTTCTTTAACATCATTAACTGCTAGTTCCATGTAAAGATTAAAAAGTAACGGAGATAGGGAACATCCTTGTCGGACTCCCTTTCTTATTAGGGCTTCTTTCTTATGTTCTTCAATTGTTATTGTTGCTGTTTGGTTCCTGTACATGTTAACAATTGTTCTTCTATCTCTGTATTTGAACCCTAATTTTTTTAAAATGCTGAACATTTTATTCCAGTCTACGTTATCGAAAGCCTTTTCTAGGTCTATAAACGCCAAGTATGTTGGTTTGTTTTTCTTTAATCTTCCTTCTACTATTAATCTGAGGCCTAAAATTGCTTCCCTTGTCCCTATACCTTTCCTGAAACCAAATTGGTCTTCTCCTAACACTTCTTCCACTCTCCTCTCAATTCTTCTGTATAAAATTCTAGTTAAGATTTTTGATGCATGACTAGTTAAACTAATTGTTCTGTATTCTTCACATTTATCTGCCCCTGCTTTCTTTGGTATCATAACTATAACACTTTTTTTGAAGTCTGATGGAAATTCCCCATTTTCATAAAGATATGTATAACAATAAAAATATGTATACATTATGATTAAAAAAAATATATATATATATACTTCAAAAAGTTTTTGAATTTTTAAAAATTATTGGTTTAGTACAGAAACTATTATTTTCAAAATAGTCGATATTCGAAAAAGTAATAAATTCAATAACTCCCAAAATGAATGAAGGAAAATTAATTTTTATGCAGTTAATAATGCATAATTTATTAATTTTTTTTTTAATGCATTTATCCGGGTGTTTTGTTTATTTTATAAAAGGATAATTTTTCAATAATCCGTTTGAAAGAAAAATTTTATTAATGAAATGAAGTTTTATAGATTAAAAAAAAAATTAATTGGAAAGCTATTTTATAGATGAGTTCACAAAGGGTTTATTAGTAACATTTCTAAAGCTGGAGAGAGTTATAAGCGCTGAATTGTGTAGACCATCTTGGAAAGCGTGTTTGCGAGAGTTGATTATGCAACGATCGACAGGAGAGGATGTCACGCATTTGTTGGGTAAATGTTACATTTTGGAGGAAATTAGAAAAAGGTTGGAATAAATGTACTGTATGATAATGAGATTTTGTGATTTTTAAGTGGAGAATGTTGGTAAAATGTATTCGAGAGGGAATGAAGTGTAGCGTCTCGTAGGTTTAATTATTAATTCCTTAATATTGTTTTTGTTGAGTTAGCATTAATGATATTGTTATATCATTAATTTTATTGTTAATTATTTATTGATATTATTATGTATGATATTATTGTTGTCATTAAATTAAAATTTATTATTAATTAGTTATTTGTCGGATACTATTATATCTTTGAGATAGAATAAGTAAAGTAAATTTGGTATACTTTTTTTAATCATTGACTGACCTATTAAACATATCCCTGCATATTTTTAATTTTTTAACTAGGGTTTTAATCGAAATTTCCACTTTTACGTTATTAAAAAACAGAGATAAGACTGGAAGCGCTAAAACTAGAGATAAAGAACAAACTAACATAACAGTAAGTGAAAAATTTTTTTTTAAAATAACATAGTTTTATATAATCTGATCCAAACAGAAATACTGTACAAAAACCTGTTAGCATAAGGTAATAAAACCCTTTGTGATTTTAAATTCATTTTTTTAAATCTTTTGATATTATCCGGATTTTAAAACACCTTTATTAAAAACAAAAATAATTTTAGAACACGAAAATAAAGTTTTCAGATGTTAAAGGAAATCTTTACAGATTTACTACAAATTCTATACTTATAAAATACTTTTACTGATCAGCAAGCATTTATAAAAGGATTTTTTATTAGATTTTAAAAGCTACTTTAATAAGAAAAAGGAGATGTAACTTGAAGAAAGTAATTTTAAAAATATTCGAAGAAATAAGGAGTGTCAAAAGGAATCGGAATCTAAGTAGAAAAGGAATAAGAAGTAAATGAAAACGACTTTAATTAGGAAAGGAAGACTGAGAGGAAACGTCATTTAATTTAAAAGGAGCGCTCCGTTTCTAATGAAGAATTATTTTAATCTTTGCGCAGTTTTTCATTACCCGACTCGTTGTGTAGATTTATACTATCAAAATTACTTTTGAATAAGGAAACGTCATTGCTTTTACTGCGGCTAAATAAATTTACTCATCAGTTATTTTTTAATAATAAATGTATTATTTTTTTTTTTACCGTAAAGAATGTATTAAATTTTACCACACCTAGAAAGAAAGTATTTTCATTCGATATTATAATATATATATTCTTAAATCACGTAAAAAATCGTTTTCAGTAAGTCTTTCCTATTTTATCCGCACTCTCTTATTGATTTCTTGTTAGTTCCAAGCACATGATTTGTTTATAAAAAAATTTATTTTAAAAAATGAGTTATGAAGTTGGTTTATTTTAAATAAAAAAAAATACCACTTTGTTTATACTTCACCCGTTTTAAAGTTGCTTTTCTCAATTTTAAACAAAGTAAAATTTGAAAAGAAAACCATGTAGCCCTTAGTTTAATTCAATAACAGAACAAGTATTCTGGATATCCAGAAATTTCTAAAAAAAAATTTGCTTATTTGAGCAAAGTTTGCTTATTGAGTATTCATAATTAGTTAATTTTAATAAATTATTACTCGTCAAAGTTTAGAAATCTCTATTGATGCGTCGGTAGGGGAGGGATCGATTATTGGACTGGTGATTGGCTTCTTGCTGTATGTGACGTCCTATAACCGTACCTTATCCCCTCCACTTTAATGTAGCAATGACAACACTACTTCACTAATCCCAGGTATAACTACGCGCACATATTTGATACGCTTTGCTAAACTTGGATGAAAAAAAATATTTTTAAAAAATAAAAAATTAACCATACATGGTAAAAAAATTATGAAAATTGTAAAAATGGGTGATTTTCCAAATTATTATTTTTTTTTTCATTTAATGTAAAAACTTATTTCATGTGTATGTGTATATCTTTTTAATAATTATGAACTAAAATGAATTTTGTTTTTTTTTGTTTCGTTTTATAAATTATCTGTTTAATTGCTTTATTACCTTTTATTTCCAAACCAAATTTCTATATCTACATTTTTGTAAAAATCATTTTTTTTCTTTCGGTGTTTGTAATTATTTTTCTAATTCAAATCATAGGGACTTCAAAGAAATATAAAATTATAAAAACTTTGACATATAAATATTGTAAATAAATTTGCGATACTGTTAAGTTTATGTTACGAAAAATAAATTTTCGATTAAATAAAACGCATTGGCAAGTTAAAATGTTTTTAACGATTTTTCATCCTTTTAATCGATTAAAAGATTTTTTATTAATTTATTTCCAAATCTATCGTTGGGGTTATGAAAATAACTACATCTTGTAATCTGGTTCGATGAAATTATTGCCTTTATTAACTTTTTTTGTCTCACTAATCTTATATTTCCAATCGGTTTCGATTAAGAAACCCTAAGTAAATGGTATTAAAAAAATCACATGAAGAGGGATCTCCAGAGAACACCCTCTATTAAACGTACTAAATAAATAAACTTATGTATAAATAAGCAGCATATCTAAAAAAAAGTCTATATAAACAAACACATTTGCATTAACTGGAATCACAAATAATCAAGAGATCACAATAGTGTATTAAAAAACGAACCAAAAAAGAATTCACAGCGTTATTAAAAAAATCGATAGAGATAAATAGAACAGTATAACAAAGTTACGGAAAGAAGTAGAAGGACGCTAGGCTCTTCATTAAGGCTTAGTAATAACGTTTATCATACGTCTGATACCGAACCAGTTTAAATGTCACTCAGATATCCCAAGTCCAGCACCTGTTGGCGTTTCAGTCGCCGGACATCTTCACTTTCGTCTAGAAACTGTTAGGACGTTAACATTACTGTATAATCGCTGTCTGTAATTTAAACCGAACCGTTTGAAATGGTCGCGAACACAAGGTAATCCAAGGTACCAAGGTAATCGTAAATCTCCTCATTCCGAGTGAACCACGGTGCCTGTGTAATGGATCTCCCCGGTTTGCTCTGAAAACGTTGTATAATCTTAACGTTACTTTTGCAAGTCGGTCCCGTAGCTGTATTTCATATGCCCAAACCGGTTTTAGAATCACCTTTTGTATCAAAAGTTCACTGGACAACGACAGGTGGGAGTTCTTTCATAACAACCAATAAATCCTCTTATACTTGGTGTTAAGTTAACTTACTTGAACGTTACTTGAACGTTAAACGATAATCAAGGAGGCCATGGTTTTCAACCCGGTCAGAGTGCGGGAAGATGACCCCGTCCAGGTGGACTTCCGAACTGTCACCCCTTCCTCAGTGCAAACGTAATATGACTTGACTTATTCGAATTCACTTATATCCTCCATTTTGCTAGCCTCGCGCCGATCAGGTCTAACATCGATTGTAGCTTTGTTGAGGCTAAATGCCGTCCCTCGTCTACGGCCAGAATCGCTGTATCGTCAGCAGAGACGGTGACATCCGGAGCTGGAAGGTCCTCAGTAAAAATCGTGTACAGGTCTGGTCCTAAGACAGAGCCAGTGGAGCACCTGATTTGATATCAAATAATCTATGAAACTCATCGTTGTATCTACCCTGGGAGAAGCGTCCTTCGAGAGATAGTTCTGTAAGACTAGATAGAGTAGTTGAAGAAGATTGCGTTTCAATTTATGGACCAGACATGGCAGCCAGACCTTGCCTGGCACATCCAAGAAGGCCGCCTAGCAGAATCTCTTTTCTTCCAGGTACTATGCGATGACATTAAGAGCTCTGTGTGATTGCTCAACAGTTCTAAACATATAATATATTGTATTGTATTGTATTAATTATAATATAACAGTTAAAATTGTTAATCACAACTTCATAAATTATTATTGAGATTACAATTAAATTATAAGTTCAGTTTTTATTTATTATGTATTTTATTTATTTTATACATAGACGGATTTTTATTCAACAAGTAAAATTAATAAAATTATTAAATTTACTATATTTATAAATGCAGAACTAGGTGACAAACTTTTAATATTATAAAAAAATTTATTTTATTAAAATTAATGATATTCTTAGATTTCAAATGTTGGTATTCAGTTTTAAATACCATAGTTAATCTTCTTCAAAAATATTTTTTTCTATTTCTTCATAAATTTTCTCAGGTATTCTTAGTATCATATTCTGTTTAGATAAACCCTTATTCACTCCTCTAATAAATATTATTCTAAGAATATAATACGTGATTATCTGATATTCTTCACGGATTGTACGAAAAACAAGGCTTTACACGAACTAAAAAATATTGTGAGTTCATTTTCCAGCAATTGTATCAGTAGCCTTGTTTTCTTTAAAATAGTCATTAAACATGAATCCTCTTCGGTTTCATCGATTAGTTTACAAAAATGGAGATCACTTACACCTGGTTCCAAGAAGATTGCTAGACACGACACCGCAATTAACAGAACAATAATACTGCTGTGTGGCGTCTTTAGAAATCGTACAATTTCGAAGAACTTATAGTTCCCTTGATTAATTTTCTATGAGAAAAATCGAAGTAATATTGTAACCGACCATACAAGTTCGAACAGTAGAAATCTAAGATAATTCTGTACATTTTAAGCTCTTTACGAAACCAGTTGATTAAAATATTTAAAAAGAGAAAAACTAAAAATATCTAGGAAAAGAGATCCAATCACCACTTTCCAACATCCGTTATAATCCAACAGCGTTTAAGTAATCTCTGTTCTAAATGTTTATTAATCAATTAATTTACGCGTTTGTTTTATAATACAATGATTTTCTGAACTGATTACTATAAAAATAAATGTTAATGAAAAAACTGCATGAACATAAAATTTTATATTCTAATAAATATAAATGCGAAAATTTGTGGCTAGTCTATCACGATCTATGGCGAGTTTGTAACAGTATCACGCAAGACCAACCGATTGATTGCTTTAAAAGTTTTAAGATACATAAGTACTACTTCAGGGAAGGTTTAAAACCATATATTGGGGGCTTAGCCCCCTTGGGAATGAAGTTTCCTTGAAAACGTCAACACAGACGTCTGCAATTTGTTACTACTGTTCTTTTTTTTTGTAATTTTTTTTTTCAGTTATTTGTAAAGTCTGTATATTTTATTTTTTATTTATTAGTATTATTCTCACAACCAAAAATAAAACGAACACAGAGGAGGTCTAGACGAGAAGGGCTCGCTTCGTTCGTTCGGACGGCTAGTATTTTAATAAATTAAAAAAATAAAATATTTCTAAAATTAAAAAAAAATTTCATTATTGATGAAACGAAATTTCTTTATTTTATTAAAGCGAAATTCTTTTAAATTAGCGTGTTAATGTCGCGTTAAACCTATCTTAAATGCCATTTAAAATGGTAAATAAAATTCAGTAAATGCATAAAAAATTTACTTTTTATGACTTATTTTATGACTTGTCATACAGGCTATGACAAAATTCACTGAAATCTTACATTCTAAAGTTTTTTCTTTTTTGCCGTTTCATGATTATGTGAACTGACCTTGCATTACAATAATTGTTTCATTCATTTTACTGTTGTAATTTTTTTATTAATGCGACATAACTTCTAACGTTAAGCAACTATAATATCAACATACAAACTTAACGGAAAAATAATTGAATCACTGAACAAAGGCTGTTATTTGAAGAATACTTTTATTGAATTAAAAAAAAAATAAAAACAAACATTTCATTTATACCGGTATTATCTCTTTATTGGATGTACGAAAATGTCATCATTACCGAAATACTTCCGTTGTATGTTTTCTATCAAAATAAGAAAAATGTTTGTGTGGAAATAAATCTGGAAACATTTATTAATCCGCATATATCTGACGTTTTCTATTTTTAAGTTATAAATGTATATTTTAAGAACGGGTTAAACTATATAAATAGCATTTGGTACTTGTTTCCAACAATATTTCCCAATACAATATAATTGAAATATAATTTCAATATTTAATAAATAAATATTGAAATTTGGCGATTTAAAACTTCAAAACGATGGAATTGTTAATTAACATATATGAAATTATCATTTAAGTAACTCTTTGCGTTTAGCTAAACTCGTAGGAATTGTTTTGTGAATAAAATGCATTTTCATAATTTTTAAAATATTTAATTAATTTTTAATCATTTGTTAAAATATTATTTCAGACGACCGAAATTATAGTGTAATTATGATCGAATCGATGTTTGAATTCCAAAATGGTAATATAAATCAGTAAAGAAGTTATTTTGTGCCAGATTTCTTTTTTTCCAATAACTTTTAAATTAGGAGATTCCTAACGTTGATTAATTGCTCTGTTGCTGGTAAATGAATGAAATAAAAATATCAAACGCTTTTGGTACAGTCGATGTAAAAATATTGATGAGTGCCCAACGCTATTTTAATTTTGTATGATGCACGACAGATTTCTTTGAAACATTTGCTTATTTATTATAGTAATACTTCTTAATCTTTTAACATTAAAATAAATGTAATAAATAAAACGAGTTCAGATTTTCTAAGAATCGGTTGTAAATGTGAAAGATGAACAGAAGAATATAAATAAAATAGAACTAAGTGAATGAAAAGTAATTTTTTTTATAAATAACATCTCCCTCTTGAATATAAAAGCAGGTGGGCAAAAATATCTACCTCATGAAAAAAACTTTCTTTACATATTATTTAATCATGAAATTAATAAAACAAAATTAAACTAAAAAAAAAATTAAATTATACTGAAATAAATTCAACGTACATAACAAAAAAAAAAGAAGAAAAGTATGGAAATTATTCGTGATGGTTTAGGTAACAAGTGGTTAAAATAATAATTGTACGTTTTACTAGGACTTATATATATATATATATATATATATATATATATATACTCTTACATAATCAAATTTCACGAATAATATTTTAGATCGTAATAATAATAAAAATGTGGGAGATAACATACGAATTTTCTCACAATTACAATTCTCAAACAAGCTGTTTGTGTTAACTAATGTAACCCCGTTAGTTTTAGTATCCCAATATTGATTTTGTAATCATATTTGTAATATATAATGCAACATAATAATAGTAATAACAAAAAATAGATATAAAATACTGACACGGTTTTAGCGTAAAGTAGTAGAATGAAATGCCGGTTGTTCATGTACTTGTGTGTGTGTGTGTGTGTGTGTGTGTGTGTGTGTGTGTGTGTGTATATATATATATATATATATCCATTAATAATATTTTTTTTAAATCTTCCTGACAGTAAAATTATATTCATTGAATTTCCACTAGTTTATTATTTGAAATATGACATGAAATAGTCATAAACCTTCACCTGGTGAGATGAAAGTAAACTATTATTATTATTTATATATATATTCACATGAATAAATACTCTTTCCTTGTAATACTTACGAACAATTTAAAATGTTTGATTTAGTCTTATTGATTTATAACTTACATTTTTAAAATAGTACTATATATCCGATTACATATTTTAATAACTGTGATATTAAAGTAATATTCTATCGCCATCTATATTATCGATACCTGTATGAAAGATTTATAAACGCTATTTTTTTAAAAATTCACTCCTTCAAAAGAATTCACTATAAATTTGATTATTACTAAATATATTCTTAATTTACCGGTTCATTCATCTAATAAACGGTTCTGGGTTTAATTTTATTTATAGATTAGACTAAAATAAAGATATATTATTTTTTTAAATATATTTTTTTTAAACTTTTACGTAAACTATCTTAAAATAGAATTTTTTGTTGTAATCTTTATAGATAAACCGCAAAAGTTTTATTATAATCTGAATTTAAATTGTGATTTTGTTATTCTATTATAATTTGTAGTATGATTATTTTTCTTTTTTTGTGTAATTTGAAAACTGTTTATGTTGTTTATTTGTGTTTTAAACAGATTTTAAGTATAATGTTATTGTATAATTTTATCATTAGTATCTTATAATAATACTTTATAAACTCAACTACATTTTAATACTTGAGTTTAGTATTAAGCTCAACTAATAATAATATTATATAATACTATTTTATAGATAAATAATATTATTTTATAGGTCAATTTTAAATTATGTCTAGAATTCCTCAAATCCTCCAGAATGTAACTAACAGATTTTATAACTGTAATGTTATGTTGATTTAAAAAAGATTACTTTTTTATATTTTCCTAGATAATAGTAAAATAGAATTTGTAATATGTAAGTTATTTATTAAAATCAAGTACCAACCAACATTTTATTTTACTTATTATACAAAGTAAATTTACCTCTTCTTAAACATTTTTTTGAAATTAAAACTTTTTTTTTTTTAATTTTTTATTTAAAAAAAGAGAAAAAGTTTATTGGAAAGTGAAATGGGAAAAGTGAAGGCGTCAGTCACCTGCATTTTAAACATCAGTTGTGTCTATTAAATCACGTTTTACCAGATTTTGATAAAAAAGTTTTTTATATAGTAAAATAGTTACAACTAAGTTAAGGTGTTACATCTTGTTTATCGAACTGAATTCTAAAATTTTATATGCAGTCTGTAAATCTTCACCATCACTTTAGAATTTCTAGGCATTTTTTCTACTACTTCCATTCGATTCAATTCTGTCAAGTAAATGCATTCACTTGTATTTTGTTCTTTTACTGACTTATCGACTGTTTTTAAGTTGTATTCTTATGATAAATCCATATACAAGTGTAAATTTATTATAATGGTTGCCTGCAGCTTAACATTAAACCTTTTTTTATGTAACCATATATTCAAAAGACGCGCGGACGCAAACACAGACACACAAAAATAAAAATACCAAATTGTCATCGCTTTGTATCAACATACCATCAATTTATCCAACTTTATGTAAGCTGTTACATAAAGTTAACAAAAACAGCAGTTTCTGTAACAGCAGTTTATATAAAGTTAACAGAAACAGCAGTTAGTAGAAACAGCAGTTTCCTGCTGTTTATAACTATAAACAACAGGAGACTATTAATTTTAATATTTATTAAGATATGTTTATAATACGTTAAGAAATACCTTTTTTTGAAATTGTGTGAACTCAACGATACTGTTAGTTTGTTCTAAATTTTATATAGAAATTTCTAATACAGGCTGTAAAATGTATTATCATCAAATGTGAAAGAGAAAGCCTCGATTCATTAAGAAAATTAAATATAAATTAAATAATTTTATCGATTCTTGATAGAATGCATGTAACATTATCTTTTAACTGCCTTTCTAAAATGAATTTCTTATTAATTCAAACCGTACAGTAGACTAGGACGGTGGGCTAAAACTATACCATATATTAAAAGGAAGAGGGTTTTTGTTTGTTCTGGATAAACAAAAAACTATTCGATCAGTCGCAACCAAATTTTTACCCATGTTTTTTGGCATAACTTAGAAGGTTTTTAGATACATTTCATCTTGAAAATAAGAATATATATATAGTAATGGATATTTCCCGGTTGAAGCGCTAACTTTAATGAATTGGGAACTATGAGTCTCTATCACTGTGTAAGCTGGGTTTGAATTGAATGATTCGAATCAAAGAAATGAATAATATTAGAAAAATAATATAATTAGATTTACGTTAAATAAAATAAGGGTAACTAGAATTAAAAAATGATTGTTAAACAATAGTGGGCTTCCCATGGAAACTGCGTGAATGGTTAGAATGGTGAGAATGGTTAACACCTCGTGAGAAGCTAGATGACCAATCATTACCATCATTGATAACAAGCGGGGTGCCCCTGTGGCGCTGTTTTGGAAGGTGCAATGGGGTGTTCTTATAATATCTTTGCAAATAATTGTCAAATTTTCAAAATTCAAATGAGGTATTTGTTAGTTGGCTGAAGGTTAACTTTTGGAAGCATTAGGTACACTCTCAGAAGAAAAGAATTACTCTCACCTTATGATTGGTTAAAAACAAAAAATACGATTGGTTGGAACTTCGTGCCTGATAATGATAACAATTACTCTCACCTTACGATTGGTTAAAAAACAAAGAATACGATTGGTTTGAATTTTGTGCCTGATAATGATAAGAATTACTCTCACCTTATGATTGGTTAAAAAAGAAAGAATACTATTGGTTGGAATTTTGTTCCTGATTATGATAACAATTACTCTCACCTTATGATTGGTTAAAAAAGAAAGAATACTATTGGTTGGAATTTTGTTCCTGATATTGATAAGAATTACTCTCACCTCACGATTGGTTAAAAACAAAGAATACGATTGGTTGGAATTTTGTGTCTGATAATGATAACAATTACTCGCACCTTATGATTGGTTAAAAAAAAAGAATACGATTGGTTGGAATTTTGTTCCTGATAATGATAAGAACTACTCTCACCTTATGATTGGTTAAAAAACAAAGAATACTATTGGTTGGAATTTTGTTCCTGATTATGATAAGAATTACTCTCACCTTATGATTGGTTAAAAAAGAAAGAATACTATTGGTTGGAATTTTGTTCCTGATATTGATAAGAATTACTCTCACCTCACGATTGGTTAAAAACAAAGAATACGATTGGTTGGAATTTTGTGCCTGATAATGATAACAATTACTCGCACCTTATGATTGGTTAAAAAAAAAGAATACGATTGGTTGGAATTTTGTTCCTGATAATGATAAGAACTACTCTCACCTTATGATTGGTTAAAAAACAAAGAATACTATTGGTTGGAATTTTGTTCCTGATAATGATAACAATTACCCTCACCTTATGATTGGTTAAAAAAGAAAGAATACTATTGGTTGGAATTTTGTTCCTGATATTGATAAGAATTACTCTCACCTTATGATTGGTTAAAAAAGAAAGAATACTATTGGTTGGAATTTTGTTCCTGATATTGATAAGAATTACTCTCACCTCACGATTGGTTAAAAAAGAAAGAATACTATTGGTTGGAATTTTGTTCCTGATAATGATAATAATTACTCTCACCTTATGATTGGTTAAAAAACAATGAATACGATTGGTTGGAATTTACTGACTGTATCAATCTATGATTTTTAGAGTTGTGATATGTGGAATGTAGTGCTTTTTGATTGGTCAATCGTATTCCTACTCGTGATTGGTTGAAAAAATACGATATTTTGATACC
Organism: Lycorma delicatula; assembly: GCF_047948215.1. NCBI lineage: Eukaryota > Metazoa > Arthropoda > Insecta > Hemiptera > Fulgoridae > Lycorma > Lycorma delicatula. Next base: position 145,776,642 of record NC_134459.1, on the reverse strand, counting down.
CTAGTTCCTGACGTAATTTCTGGAGGGCGGAGAATGATAAGTGTAATCTGCTATATGCTTGGATGAATGTCAATTGCCATTGGTTTATTTTTATCGGCTTGCCTCTGAGTGGATTTGAAACATATTGGGTCATATTTCATTGTTTTTTTTTTGTACTTTAAGTGAATGTGATGAAGAGCCAAACTTTAAATAAATTTTCATCAAATTGCACTTTAATAAAAATTAATATATATTTATATCTTGATCTTTTACATATTCTTTCATTAGTTTTCCCTATTGTAAAATTTAACACAAACATTATTTACTATAACGCATGAATTTATACGATTACTTATTAAAATGTAACATTTGCAGGAAAATTGATATAACTTAACATGAAAATTTATAAGGCTTCATTATTTACTGTGGAATTTTACACAAATTTATTTCAACTTCTAAATATTACGTGTACCGTCAACTCGTTATCACGCTTGTTTTGAATTAAAAAACCATAAATACTGAAATACGATTTGTGATTTTTAATATGAATATTTTAGGTAGTGTTTATTAATAAATTTGTATATGATTATAAAATATAAAGTAATTAAAATTATTCAGCATTAATAAATAATGAAAACAATCATTTGAATGCTTGTCTTTAAATACATACAGGGTGACCAAAAAGATGTCTCTTGGTATGCTGTTAATACATAGATACAGTTTATAATTACATCGGTTGTAGGGACATATCAGTTATTATGACTACTCCAAGGCAACATTTGATCGTTTCTAATGACGAACGAAAGTGACTGGTCATTATCTACAGAAATATTTTGACGGTTAAAATGAGTCACCTTTTCCTTTTTACCTGCATGACTATAGTTCAATAACTATAGTACATGCAGGTAGTATAGTTGAAATTTTCTTATCTTCTTCATATACCAGATTATTGTACGCTGAAGCAGCCACATTCGGTAGTTATTAATATTTTGCTGTGAGCGTATCATATCGTGCGGGTACAGTATTTTATTTTACGTATCCTGTCTAATTCATTCAATAGTGATTTAATTATGACTTCACGAAAAACATTCACGATAGAGGAAAACGCGTACATTATCTGGCAGTTATAGAATGGTGAAACTAATAACAACATCGTCCAAAAATTACGCATAGATCATTCGACAATATAACAGTAACAATATAACAATATCAAAAATAACAGTATTTTTTTTGGATTCTATGAAATAAAAAAAAAATACTGTTTGTATATTTGCTAGTTTCGTAAATATCTCGACATCGGCACCACTTGGCGGCTCCATTTTTTACAAAAATATTTATTTTCACGTAACTAATATATAATATCAGTACTGTACTATCATATTAAGTAGGAGATGCGTGTAGCCTGTTTGATATGTGACGTAACATTTTTTTTTTAAATTTCGGGACCACCATTATGTATTGCTTCAGACGAAGAATGATTTGTAGCGTTTGTGAAAATGCCATGCCTAACCGGGATTCGAATCCGGGACCTCCGGATGAAAGGCCGAGACGCTACCACTCACGCTACGGAGGCCGGCACATTGACGGAGCTAAACTTTACTTATAGGACAATTACTTATTTATTTAATGTTTGATTAATAATAACGAATTCTCATTAACGTTCCCAAAGATCGAATTGAATATTTGTTTTAGCTTACACAAAAATAATAATACTAATATTGGTAATAAAGATTCTATCTTTTCTACTAAAGTTATTTTAAACATAAAAAAGATTGCGTGTATATTTTCCCTTATCTTCATAGAATACAAACATTTTTATTGAAGTACAAAATAAAAGTGTATTTTTACATAGAGAGAAGGATAGTTATGTTATTAAAATTATATTTTTTGTTAATAATAATTTGTATTATTGTTATTATTATTATTACTATTGCCACAAAATAAATAAATAATAATTTATTTTTTGTTATTACTTTTATATTTCTAATTATTAATATTTATTATTTATTTATTAGTTGACAAAGTTGTTTTTTGGACAATGCTAGATGATTCGCAACACATTTATGATTTATAACCTAGGATAGATTTTATTAGATTTCGATATCTATTATGTCTGTAATAAATGAACGTAAAAAACCTGTTAAAATATTTAAGTGTTTTAATTTTTATATTATTGTGTAAATTAATAAAAAAGTCGTCATCGAATAAAATCAACGTATATTTCACAAGTTGTGAGCAGAAAAGGGTACATTAATTAATTGATTTATATAATCTATCCCAATATTTATCGTGGGTGTGACATATAAACTATCTGAGATACAGGAGAGATCAACTATCGATACTTTCTCTGATAGTTTTTTTCCTATATTGCTAGTAGTCTCTATAATGGCAATAAAGACTGAAAATATTCTGTAAAGAGAATATTTCATTTTTAAAGGTGATCCTCTGCTTTCAGCAGCAGCTGATCCATTGTACGGCAGTCCATTTGACTCAGTAAACATAGTAAAGATAAACAAATTCACTTTTTATTTTTCCTGGTAACTCTTAATAAAATTCTTCATTATTGGCACTGCTTTGTCCATTTCGGGAGTGACATGTATTTTATGTCAGATATCCTATAATTTTTTTCTTTATGCCATCTAATATATGTTACAAAGAACATTTTTTTTTTTAATACAGTATTAGGCATTTTACAAATTATAACATAACACCAATTTTTTTTCCATTCAAAAATGTTATAGTAACACATAAATATTCGAGTTAGTTAGCCAGTATCATTGATTAATGTAAATTCAATCGAAATTAATTATTCTTGAAATTCACATAAATTACTCTTACTGATATATTTTATACATAATTTTCACTCTCCAAATTATTTACGATGTACTCCAAGAAGATGCGTTATATTATTTTATATTATACTAGATAAATAAATGTAGATATTTATGTATCTATCATATAAATTTACATTGTTTTAATATATTTCTCGGTTATCATTTTAGTTAAATCTGTTGTTGAAAATGTAAGACATTTCAATTATTTTACAGAACTGAAAGATTTCGTCTTCTTCACGTTAACGAATCAAAAGCACTCTTCCGTTTCAAACCGTTTCCTTTCTCGTAGGTTACACGTATTTACAACTCCTTTCTTACTTGGATTTGCTCTTTCTCTCGTGTAATTTCCCCTTCAAGCAAATCTCACAGGATTCTAAACAAGTGATGGGCTTTGTGTAGCGTTCTCTCTGCCACACACCAGAACATTCTCTCCTTTTTGTAACTGACTCGGAACAGTAAACAAACTAGACCGTGAAAGAGTTTATCACCCCTTTTCGTATTATTAAAGTGAGCTCTTAATTTAAGCCGAAGTGATAACAAAATAAACATCTGTTTATCTTCATTAATAAATTTATTTAGTATAACATTAATAAAATTTTGTTATTTGTTTTTCAAAATTATTTTAAAAAAAATTAAATTGGTTAAAATAGGTTGTTTATTAATACTGAGTAAAAAAATTGGATATTTATTTTAATAATATCATGAAAATTGAATGATTATTGTCTTTTTATTAGCTTTTTTTCTTTTTTATACCATTAATGTAAGTCTATTTCAGATAACGTTGATCTTCCCATACATTTTAGAGATTTTTATACGAGCAAAAGCAAAATTGAATTGATTTCAGGAAAAATTTTACGATAGCTTTATCTTAATGCTGAAAAAAAAATAAGCCGTATCTTGTATTAATGCTGTGTAGAAAGAGGAAACCCCACCGTTTTATTAATAATGTTGTGTTTAATTAAATTTATTTTACTTGGAACGTATTTTAAATAAAAAGGCAACAAAAAAATACCCATTATAGTTTGCAAAAGTTTTGTCTAATTTTTTTTTTCAAGCAACAGAGCTTCAACTCTTTTTTTTGAGCAATTTATTATTTTTTTTACACTCAATCGCTAAAAGGACTGCGACCATAAATAAAATTATATGACTAAGAGTAACGTATCAGGAAACCATCCAAATGTAGCCCAGGTTTGGTTGTTTCCTTTTCCTCAAATCCAATACTAATAATGTGCATCACCTCTCGTGAACAAACGAAGCACTTATTTAATAAAAACGAAGATAACAGATCATAAAGGTCACAGATAACAAAGTCAGACAAATAGATAATAAAGTCACAAAACATTAAAGTCATCCAAGTAAAGTCACAAATATTAAAATTAGATAAAGACGGGTAATAATAGCATGGATTCTAAAAGTTTAAACTATATTTAACATAATAACCAGATTGTAATCACGGGTCACGCACGTCAATGATCATCCATGCCTTCAAAGATCGGCGAGGTCCAGTACATGTCATCAGTGTAGTAGACTAACTCAATTCTCTTACTTCCTCACCACTGTCATGAAAATTCAGCGCCGTATGATTCACGTGCTTGTCCAGCTTTGATATTTAGTCTCTAATGGTTCTTCGTATTTCCTCGCGAACACGTGGCACCCCGAGATACCCATGCACCTTATCGTTTCTAGCGAACCATGGAACCCCTGATACCACCCTGAGAACCTTGATTTGAAATCGTTGGATGATTTCAGCGTTGCTATTACGAGTAGTCCCCCATACTTGTGCACATATCTCTATACTGGTTTCAGGAAATCCTTACACAGCAACAATCTATTAGTCAAGGACAAATAAAACCATCTACTAAGGTGCCAGTATATGCCGTGGAAGTTTAGCATTCAGTTGTCTGCTCTTCTCTTTGACGTGATCCTTCCGGGTCAATCGACGATTTAATATAATCCTAGGTATCCTCTCCGCGTCAGGGATGAGAGTATTGTCCGGTTCAATTGGACGGCCGTCATTTCTCCTCGTGGTAAATGTCACGTGACTCGATTTGGCAGGATTAACATTTATCCTTCACCTACGCAGCCATTCGCTGATAAGGTCGAGTGCAGCTTGAAGTTTACCCGAGACAAGATAGGGATCACCATCTACCGCCAAAATCACTGTGTCGTCTCTGAAGGATGCGTCTATGACATCTGTACTAAGAAGGTCTTGAATGTACATTAAATATAGGATCGGATCTAGAACAGAACTCTATGGAACTCTTGTCTATACAAACAGTTCCTGGTTGTGTTTGGCTTGAGAAAACTGCCTGTCTAGGTAACGACCTAATACAAAATAGATCGGTTGAAGTAAGCTTGAATTCAGTTTGAAAAGAAGACCGGGAAGCCAAACTTTATCGAATGCTTGTTGAACGTCTAGGAAGGCTGCCGAACAGTATTCCTTTCTTTCTAGGCATCCACTGATCACACTAACAATTCTGGGCCTGCTAGATGAACGAATGGCCGCCTCTGAAGCCAAACTGGTGATCGGGATAACTTTACCCTGCTCAAGACAGGTAATAATCTTTGAAGGAACAGCCTTTAAAAGACCTTTGAAAGGATAGGAAGCAAGCATATAGGCCTGTACTAAGACACGTCATTTGCGGGATTATTCGGCTTCAAAACCATAGGGACCTATGATACCTTCCATTCTGAGGGGAACCATTGTGGTCCGAACAATTGCGTTGAACATATGGGTTATATAAACTAATCCCGAAGACGATAACATCCACAACATTTTACCTGTTACCGAATCAGATCCACGGTATTCATTGGTTCAGTTTTAAAGTATTTCGTATTTTTTAAATTGTATTTTAACGGCTATATTAGGTAGGAAAAGCCATTTCCAGGCTAATTCCTAGGCATATTGCTTCTATTTCTTTTATAATAATTATAAAATTTCATAATAATGTCTTGTTTAATTATTTGTAATATCCTACTTGATATATAGATTACTTAATTCTTTATTACATAAAAATTAGAACAGATGTAATTTACTGAATAATTTTATTCTTTTTTTGTCTTCAGTCATTTGACTGGTTTGATGCAGCTCTCCAAGATTCCCTATCTAGTGCCAGTCGTTTCATTTCGGTATACCACCCCATAATCGTACATCCCTAAAAATTTGTTTTACATATTCCAAACGTTGCCTACCTGCCTGCACAATTTTTCCCGTCTATTTATCCCTCCAATTTCAAATCTACTATTCCAGGATGCCTTAAAATGTGACCTATAAGTCTGTCTCTTCTTTTACCTATATTTTTCCAAATGCTTCTTTCTTCGTCAATTTGCCGCAAGTCCTCTTCATTTGTTACTTTCTTATTTTACTTATAAGAACCAAAACAAAAAAAAAAATTGTTAAGAAAATAAACCTCAAAATACTCAAAATTATTATATTAAATTAAATCATATATTTTAATTATATTTTTCACCATTTGCATGATTATTTCTTATAAATAATAGTACTATTTCTTAATGAATTTTCAACAGTTTTTATTTTATTGTTTGAAAAAGTGAAGTAGTGCAATTACAATTCTGATTTCTAAAATAATCACCTCGTAATACATGCGCCATAAAGACGAATTTTTTTAAAACTATTTATACAGCTATTATGAAGTTACAAGGATACAAATAGACACACCAACCAAACAAAATAGCTTCTATAGAGTCCTCGAATAGAAAAAATAAATAAATAAATAACTTTTCCTCTCGGTAAAAGTTAAAACTAATACACAAATAATTTACAATTTATAATTACAATTATCTTTTTGATATACTGTAAGTGAAATTGTAGTAAAATATTGGAACTTTAACAAACTCTATAAAAAGTAAGGTGTACACTCACAATGTAAGCAACTTTTTATAATTAATCTGTATGCAGTATAAGAGTAATACAAACAGATTACGGTGTTATACTAGATTTCTTTAGGTTTAGAGAGATTTAAGTAATATTCTAAACCAAACAAGAATCAACAATACTTGAGTAACTACTATGTGTATACAATTAACCTCACTGTAATCGTTTAATCTCCATCTTAAAAGATACCGCATCGTATGCGATACCTACCTTAATGCTAGACAATAATCTAAACAAAATACTAGTACGTTAAGTAAACCAGATTTGCTCATCGATAATGATATTTTTTTTAGGAAAGATACAATTAATTTTGTAAGAAAAAAAGGACCTCGTTCTATTTTTAAGTAATTCCTCTTTGGTATATCTACATTTTCGTTTTCTATTTTTTCCTTTAGAAACCATAGCTTTCCTGAATAAATTTATTAAAAGTAGTATTCTATCTGATATAAAACAATTTTAATTGAAAAAGCGTTTCATTGATAACGTGCAATAAAAACTTGATTTATTACGTTAGCGGCAGAATTCACTTATACTTAACTAATAAAAAATAAATTTTTCAATTCGTCTTGTATACCCTTCATTAAGTAGAACCAGTTTGAATGAATTTTATTTTGCTTTGTAGAGGAAATTACAGTTGTGGCCCGTTGTAAAGTTCTTCATATATTTCTAGGTATAAAAGTACTTTATAAATGAAAAGATAAATAATTTACATAGACGGTTTAAATATAGCTTTAATTCGCTGAATACTGATTGCCCATTTAATTTTCATAAGAATATAGTATACGGTTACTACCCGCTTGACACATAATTTACAGATAATTATATCTTTATTCAGTTGTTTTTTCGTTATCTTTAGCGACTACGGTTCCGTGGAGTCAATCAAAACGAACATTCACGGGGTCAATCGGCACTAAAATTGTTCCACAGACTCACTTGATAGTCTTCAGAAGTATAAAACTAAGGTGATGAAAATTTTGCTTAACAGTAGTTTCATTTGTTAGATGATTTATCAAGTCAGGCCGTTATATTAATTTTTACGTAACGGTTCTCTAGCAAAAAACTAAAATGTATACTTTTCTGCCACCAGAAATCTTTACATAATTTTTTGCATTTTTTTTTCTCGATTCTTATACTTATTTTTCCTTTTTTGAGTTTCTTACGAAAACTTTTCAGAAGAGTTGTTTAAATCTATTACAATAATAACAAATTAATGAAACAAGTTGCTGATTTTTGCTTCTTTTCGATTTAAAAATCAAAATATTTCAAAACTTATTAGTTTTTAGAATTATTATTTATTGTAAAGATTTTCTTACAATCAGAGATTAATAATTAATAAATCAATGTATTTTAATTTTAAAAAAAAAGTTAAAATAAAGAATGTATATGAAGTCGGATTCGAATTGATGTGCCTTGTAAGATCCAAATATTTAATTAATTAAAGTTTTATTTGGCTATAACTCTGGAACCAGTGAAAATAATTACCACTTATGATATATCGTTAAAAAGCTCTCAATGAGAGCTTATTATTGCAGTTAAGAAAAAGTCCAAATCAAAATTTTTTAGATTTTGGGCTTTTTTGGTCACTTGTGGTCCTGTCAATTGCAATCAAATGGGGAGGAGCAAAATTAGATGTTACAACAGTCCTAAATCCAAAATTTCAAACATTCTACGGCTAATCCTTTTTGAGTTATGCGATATACATACGCACATACGTACGTTCCTACGTACAGACATGACGCCGAAACTAGTCAAAATGGATTCAGGAATGGTCAAAATGGGTATTTCCGTTGAAATCTGAAAACCGAAATTTTTCCCGGTATCATTACTCTTACTATCCTGGCTAGTAACACTGACACCGATGACAGTGATTAGTGTTTATTGTATGTCAGTCAATTTCCAAGCTTTAAAATTAAAAGAAGTTAATGTACCTTATTTTGTTGTTAAATAATACATGGTATATAAAGAAATCCTTTATTTAATACAGATTCTAATAATTTAAACAGTACTTTATTTTTGTACTCAATTTTTGAAAGTTTAATTTTAATTTAAACTTAATTTAATTTTACAGAAAAGGGGTCACATTAATTATATGTTTTTTTTTTTGTTTTTTTTTAAATACTAAAATTCAGATTTGATTTCTTTGATAACCATATTTACAATTTTCAAAAAAATATTAAGTTTACTGTCGAGGTAAATTTTTTAATATCAAAGAACTTTACATTATCGATTAATTTACAATCGATCGGATGAACTTTATATTAATGATAGGACCAGGTGCTTTGTATAATAATCCATTCTGAAATAATAATTAATCAAAATTCATTTGAAATAATTGGTACAAAAGCGTATACGGGTGGGTACGTTACATTCACACACATTGACATATATCAATTTTTATATTACATTTATAATAATATTTGAGTATTTATAAAAAACTAAAAGGAGATTCTAGAATTTATATAATAGTTTTTTAAATATTATTTTTCAAGAAAATTCAACGTTTGGTGATTCCAAGACACACATCGTGGATGCATATAAAAACCAAAAATCTTTTAGTTATTTATAGATAACTGATATTTTATAATTACTCTTATTTAATATTCCAAGATAAACATTTAAAAACATTATGAACATGTTTGTTTTTCATCTGTTATATCAGCTGGTCTCGTTTCTCGATTCCCGCCAAGGGCTTAGCATTTTTTCTCATGCCGTTTCACCTATCTCATATACTCCTTCCTTGATATTCATTTAAAAATATATTTGAGTTCGTTCTACTTTAATGAAATAAAAATAAATATAACTTCAATAAAATAATTGACATTCATGAAATAATAACAATAAAAGTATAATATATCTTTTATTACAGAAAATTTGTATTAATCTTTACATTGTTGGGAGGGGAAAACAATTATTACACACATTCCATTTTTTAAATATAATTTTTGTTTCCCGTTAAATTATTAAAAATATTTCTTCTCAGATTTTAATGTTTACTAGATTTCCTAATTCTCCCAGTTTAGAATAATGACTTAAAACTGGGAAAATAAAGAAAAATATATATATAAATATATTTGAGGATTTTAAGTTAACATTTTTTACCCAAGGAATATTTTTTTAAACGAGTTTACTAATGAAATTAGTATATTTTTTTCTTTACTCCAATATGATTTATTTTTCATTTAATTGTATTGCCTATAGTATAAATCGGTTTATTATTTTACACATCGTTTAGTATTAAACGACACTTTAATCCAGAAATAAAACTGCATTTTTTTTTTTTAAGAATAAATAAATTGTTTCAATCTTAAAATAAAATGAAAGATTAAGCCTTCCTGTAAATTAGAAAAAAAATCATGGGGACGTACTTAAAAAATTATAAATCCTATTTTGATTTGTTTAATCTGTTATTTCACCGTTGAATTTTCATTTTATTTATTTTATTAAAAAAAGAAAATAATTATATTTATATATAATGAATGAATTTAATTGGATTACGTTGAATTAAATGATTAAAGTATTGATTCGTATACAGGAAAGCAATCTGAAATTGCACGTATTGGATTGAAAGAAATATTAATAATTATTTATATTATTCATATTAAAGACCGGTTCATTTTTTTCAATTTTATGTAGATATGTATTACGAATAAAAGTAAGATTACAGAGAATCCTTTCAATTATTTTGTTAAAAAAAAAGACGGCTAATTTTTTATAATATTTTTCATCATGTTAAAAATTCAAACATTTATTTGTTGATACCGACAGACTAAGCCTTTTGATTTAACGAACGTAACTGATTTTTTTTTAAGAGAAAAATTATTTTTGTATTGGATAACCAAACCGATAATATTATTTTATTCCACTTTTTTGTACATAGTTATAGTAGATTCATTAACGTTTTTAAAGAGAGTTAAAGAGAAATTTTTGTTTTTTTTTTTAAATTTGATTGAACAGCATTTTTCTTCTTACTCTTTAATTTTTGTTTTTCCTCATCCATTTTATAGTAGAATAAATTAAATTAAAATTAAAAGTTAAACTATATTTTATAAAATTATACTTAAATATTTTCATAATAATAAACCGGTACCATTTCATAAAAATAATATTTTTATTTATTTAACAATTACAAATATTTTTTCCAATCCCATCTTACCTGTTTATTTTATGGTAATTAATAATAAAAAATTATTTTTTAACATGTTTATATTTTACTAAGAGTTAAATATGTTCGTATTGAATAAGGATTACATTTAAATTCTTCAAAAAGTAAATTTTACTAAATATAAAAAGAGATATACAATAAATAAAATATAAAATCTTTCGAGAAGAGATACGGCGATTCGGTACAAGATACAAAATGAGACAAGCATGTGAACAAATATATTGTTAACCACCTGGATAATAACGAAGACGTTAGGCGCCTAAAGCGACTGCATATATTAGATCTGTAAGTTCTCCGAGATTTGAGGTGAATCGCTGCCCTAGGATGTTGTGCATCGTCAAAAGTTTTCATTTTGTTTCGCCACTTTTGTTAGTTATTTGATTTATTTCACTGTTTGTTTGATCGGCTATTCTTTGCGTGATTAATAAGACTATTGCTGGTGTTTTTTTAGCTTTTTATGTTCTGAACTTTATCAGTGTTCTTTGGACTCATCTTTGTATGTACTTATTACGTTTATTGTATATTTATGTATAATGAACGAGTATAAGGTATACATACTAGTATAAGGTATACATATACATACTCTTGAGAGATCTCTTGAGGGATTTTAATTGAAATCCTTTTCTGCATGTCATATTTTCTTTATTCAAAATTACTTATGGTTTTGGTAAATTGAAACCGATTGTAAATTAGATACTGCAGCAAAATAAAAAAAAAAAAATATATATATATATATAAATAAGGCTAAATAAATAAATACGAACGTAAGAAGTTATACTTTTTTGGCGTGAATAAAAAAAATAATTTTTTACGCATTCAAACTAATTTTAACTGATTCAAACAATCGATAGACAACATTAAATACCATGAATAAACGTTTGAATAAATAAAATTAAATAAAATATTATATAATTTATACAGTTTAAAAAGTATTGAATCATTCGTTGTCATATAAAACAAAGTTCGTAGAATATATTTCGATTAGTTTATTTCCATTAATTCTTCGGATGACGACTGAATAGGCACGAGGATATCAGCGGCTTATTATCTGAAAAATATGATACAAATAGTTTTTTTTTTATAATAGTGTATTTTATCAAAAATTTTGTTTTTTGGTAAATTTAAAATTATTTATGCAAAATCAAGAATTTATCTGACGTGTACTATTTTCTGTAATTAAAAAATATAATTTTATTCATAAAAAATAATACTTACATAAATATAACCTCAAATTTTGATACATAATTTTTGACAAAAAATAAATGTACGCTGCAATATAAATAAAGTTTTATGAATATGAATAACAATATTCACAGTTTAAAATATCCGTCTTCAGAAATCCGTGTATATAAATATATATTTATTACGACTCAATATCTATTATGTTTACAACACGTGCTAATCACTTAATTGCATTGAACGACTGACTGAAGTAGATACTACACACATATGTGTGCAAACTGATCCACTTGGCCTGCGCTTATCTTCATGGTGTGTTACATCGGTGCGCGCAACTTCCGTAACTTGCTAAAAATACACTCTTGTCAGTTTCTCCTAACGCGTCAAAAGAAGTCAACTTCAAAATAAAATTGAGTTCAACATTTAGACACAACAAAAAATATAAGTTTTATGAAAATTTTAAATTTAAAAATTAAAATTCCTTTTAATCTTTCGCTCAGATACTAAATTCAAATTCAAAACATATATGCGTGTATATACAAGTAGACTTTATTTGGATTGGCTTAAAAGTGAAGATAAATTAATAAAATTAAATTAAAAAGAAGAATTTTTTATAATAGAATTTTTTCGAAATATCTTCACGTTTCATTATACTTTGTATCATCATTTCCTAATGTAACCCGTTATGCTATCTGATCCTTTGAAATAGGCTGTGATAAATTATTATAAAGTTATGCACTTTGCCTCAACTTTTAAGTAAGTGTTTTGTACTTTACGTCCTGTGTATGATATATTTTTTTGATCTTTTAAGTCAGCATAAACTGAAAAAATAAAACTTACATAATTTTTTTACGATTTATAATTTTAACTGAATATTCGTTTTCGGGAATAAATACGTTATGAAACTTAGATAATGCAACATGTACTTTTTTTTTAAATTATGTATTCTTTGTATTTTAAGAACGAGCTACACTTCCGGAATGGTCTCGTTGTTACAAATAAAAAACCATACTATTATATAAATAATAGATAATTTCATGTAATAAAAGATGAGAGATCTACCAAAAAAAAAGATTTAAAATAATTATATGTGTATTATAAAAGGAATAATAAGATAATATTCTTTACTACTAGATTTATATTCCACAAAAAAAAATATGAATCAAAATATTTTATCGTAAAATATTAATATTTTTAACATAAATACGTAACAGATCGGAATGAATGGTATGATAATTTTATTCTTCTATGAGTTAATATATAAAGACGTATACCATTATTCGTATAAACTTGATTATTTTTTGACACATTGTCGCTAAAGTGAAATCTATTTTAATGTCAGTAAAAAAGTAACTATCTTCGGAAAAAAAAATATATATCATCATTATATAATGTTAAAATAACATGTATAAGATATGCTAGGCGAAGTGGTTTACTGACGTACCTGTCATACCTACTCTTAACACTCCAAGCTCTCATGAAAAATTGTGAAGGATATATGCGTTACCATTTTTCTAAAAAATAATATTTCATATGTCTCGGATGCAAAGGAATAGCTCTATTTAATTTTCGTATATCCCCTTTTTTTTTTTCTTTTTACGTAGCGTAAATTAATACATTTTTATCATTTTAACTGATATTTTCAATAATTTTAATTGAATTGTGAATTAATTTGTGTAATTTTTAAAATTATTGAAAATTAGATACAAATTAATAAATTATTAAGAATGAATAAAATTAACTTTTAAGTAAGAAGTCAGTTACCATTTGATTAAATATTTTTTTCTTTTTCTAATTCAGCTTTTCCCACTCTTAAATAAATGATTCTCCTAATTTTTGTTGTTGTATTTTCTGCATTATAAGTTCAATTTTTATTACGTACTGCCCTTAGCCTTTTTTGTCTATTTTTTTTGGTATTTTTATTTTTCATAATTGAACTATTGTTTTTACATAATTTTCTGTCTCTATTCGCAGATGAAATTCTAATTGTACGAGAGGTTATCTCTAAAATAAAGACCGTTTCATTGTAAAAAAAAGTTTATTCTCTAAACTTTATAAATATTTTTTATTTCTCTTAAACTACATACCTTATACTATTTTCTGTATAATCACCACATGAAGTAAAACATTTATCGTAGCGATACACCAGCTTCAACATACCCTCGTCGTATTCTTCTGCCGCCAGTCCATTTAGCCATTGATTAACAGCATTTTTAAGTTCATCGTCACCCGCGAATCGCTTACCGCTCAAAGATTCGTTCAATTTCCTAAACAAATGGTAATCAGAAGGAGTTAAGTCCGGACTATATAGTGGGTGATCGTAAATTTCCCATCCGAATGTTCTCAGTGTCGGTCGGACCCGAAACATTTGGACGTGAATTGTCGTGCAGCAGGACGACGCAGATGGTAAGCCACAACTTGTTTTTTGAATGGCGCGCCGTACCTTACGTAGAGTTTAGCAGTTGGCTTCTGCATTTATAGTCGTTCCACGTGGCATGAAATCAATCAGTAGTATGCCAAATGATTCCGGCCATCAGTTTGCGTCTAAATGTCTGTGGCTTGACTTTTGTTGGTCTGGTTGGTGATTGAGGATGACGCCATTCACTTGACTGCCGTTTTCTCTCTGGCGTGTAATACGAAATCCGTATTGTATCGCCGGTAACAATTGAATTAAGGAATTCATTATCTTTTTTTGTGTAGCGCATCAAAAATTCCACAGCAGATCGCTTTCGAATTTTTTTGCGACGTTCCGTTAAGACGTGCGGCACCCAATGTGCACAAACCTTTCTGAAGCATAAATGGTCATGAACAATGCGACCAATTATAACTCTTGAAACATCAGGAAAAAGACGGCAACAATGCAGTGTGTAAATTAATAGCGTGGCCGTGAACGACACATTTTCGCCAACCTTAGGAAGAGAAATTTCCCAGCGGTTTTTACTTTAGAGATAACCCTCGTAGTTTAATTTTAGCAAGGCGTTTCATTATACTTGTAATACATCAGCTCTGTTTTTAAATTTACCGATTGATGAAGGTGGCAGTGATAATTTTTTAAGAAATTATTTTCTTTACTTTCAGTATCAGGAGTCACACTGTTCACTAGAACTTTTCTTTCGTTTATGTGGCGGTGTTTTGTGATGCCATCTTTGTCTTTTCATTCTCATTATTCTCCTACTTATTTTCGTTTTTATTTCTACATCCTGTTTATCTTCGTTTGCAAAACCATCACAAACACCATTTTTCTTAATACTTCCTGTTTTTCCGAAACATTTTAAGACACTGCATTTTTACCTCAATATTTGTTTTGTTTCAAATGTGTTTGTCCTCAAATCTTGCATCCTCAGTTTAACATACTTTCTGACACTGCCTACTGATGAAATTTTTCACAGTTACTAAGGTCGCGTGACAATACAATATTGCGTGTGTACATATGTAAAACTTGCATGCTTTTTTAATACTAAATATCAAACAGAAACCATTTAACCAAAAGAAGTCAAAAAATTTTAACTAATAACTGTAAAGCTATTTTGCATTCTTTTGCTAAAAATTGAAAGATGAGTTTAAAAAATGTTTTGTTCATATAATTGAGTAATTTTTGGGATGCTAATGATCTTTATTATTCTGTTTCTCGCTCTCCATTCTCATAGATATGCACAGTTTATGTTTTAATAAATATATACTATTTGTTTATTTATTGACCTACGTTTTCAAGAAATGTTTTATTTATTCATACCTTTCATTTATATATATATATATTTAGGGACTGAATGGTAGATATCCTATTTGATTGAGGTAAAAAGTTATTTTCAACGAACAAAACAAATAATTATTATGATTAATTCAAGAGAGCAATTAATTTTATAGAAAATATAAAACAATAGGATCTAATCTAATGAATTACTGAATGATTTTATTGTTAGATTGTTATTAGAGAAAATAAATGGGCAGTGCCGATTATAACTATTTACTTACCTATTTATAAAGGAAAGGAAGGTCATATAGTTATTTACGAGATTCTTGATAAACACTTTAAACAATTGTCATCTAGCTATATTTTATATTGTCGTTAAAATAATCGTTAGTCATCCTGTTTTTTGTTTACTGTAAAGGATGTAACTTAGATACTTTTAAAATGACGTAAGAGATGTAAATGTATCAGTTATTATATTCGTAATTACTGTTATAGTTTTAACAGATAACTGATAATTCTTTTTACTTTATAAAATTCTATTTATTATTTTTTTTTTAATGCAAGGTTGAAGTATAATTTATTCACGATTAGATATACAATTCATACTTTCATAAACCGTCTTAAATTAATTCATACAATAAAGAAAGGAACTTGTTCAATCAATCTCTTGAGAATTCAGACTGAACAAGATTATTAAGAACAGCGTCTTGTTAGATTTTGTATACCTGTTGTTTTTGCACTCTCCCTTTACAAGCGTTACTGCAGCAACTACCCGATATATTTTTTTTTCACTCGACCTATATAATTACTTTCTAACTATCTGCATAGATACTACAACAGTGTTTCTTTTTATCTTATTCAGTTAGCTTGTTGAGTTAAGTAAACAGAATGCGCGTACTAGTGTTCAGGCGGCCAATTCAAAAACATCTGTAAGTCCTGATGAAAGAAAGTACGCGAAGTTAATATTCAGTAACCATGCGCTAATATATTTTACAGAAATTTTATATATATATATATAAATTTTCTTAAATTTAAAGAAAAGACAGTCTGAGTTTTTTAATAGTTGTGAAATTGTCAATTATCCACAAACAGTAAAAGTTCACCGTTACATGTTTTATACAGTTTTTCCATTCCTGCTGGCCGGTTTTATCGATGGCATTAAAGCATTAATTTTTAAAATCAGATATTTTAAAAGCAGTATTTTCTGATGCTACGTAACTTTTGATTTGTCCTTAAATTAACTCAATCGGGTTGTGTTCAGAATGATAGGGAAGTAATCGTAGCACGGTTTTGCCACTGGATCTTCTAACTAACTCATCAATTTTATGCACGATAAAATTACTTTTAATAAGTGAAACCCTCTGTAATAATTGGATCTTAAGTTCATCCTCTTCAAAAATCATTTCTTTTTAACTAAGCTACATTTGATATCATTCTTTTTTCCAAGACGCGGCTGAAATCTTTTCCTTTTTACATGAATGATAAGGATTGTTGTCTAAGACAATAATCAAATTATCTTCCTAAGGATGTAACACGTCGCCAAACCATTTCTCAATAAAAAAGACACCTTTTTACGAATTGCGTTTTTATCGAAATCGTCAACTTTTTACTCAATTGACCTGCGGGGTTTGTTTTCTTTAGAAAACCGTAATTCATAAGTAGATGCGTACTCGCATATCATATTATGCCTCGTACTACTGTTTCTCTGATGTTGCATCGTTCTTTCTCACTTTTTTCTTGTCCTTGATCCCAGTTAATCATTGATAATTTTTAGGATGTTGGTATGACCCTTCGCTTTGATGTTGGAGGGGCAGGTGCGTGGGAAAAATTGTGCAGGCAGACAACGTTTGGAATATGTAAAACAAATTGTTAGAGATGCAGGATGTAGGGGTTATACCGAAATGAAACGACTGGCACTAAATAGGGAATCTTGGAAAACTGCATCAAACCAGTCAAATGACTGAAGACAAAAAAAATAACCCTTCTTGGTCAATTTTGAGGATCCAGGCATAGTTGGTTTGATTTGGTGGAAGGGTAGCTGACAAAGGATCGACTCAGGAACTTGTCTGGTGTTACATAATAAGCCTAATGGTTTAAGTACGAGTAAAGTCGGACATTCTTATCCCTTGTAAGATATAAATATAATTTTTAACTTGCATTTATAACTTTTACCCGTAATAACGATTCTATTAATTCTTCTTTTTTTTGTTTTTACAGTTGTAGGTATATTTTAATTTCTACTTTTTTTATAAAACTCTTCTTCAAGCGATATCTGTCGATTTCCCGACAAATATCTTTCATTTACTTAATATATTTTAATCGTGTATTATACATTCGTAAAATTCATATAGATCTGGTTTTCTCCATTTTCAAAATAATGGACTATAATTTTATTTGTATGTAAATTAAATGAAACGTATTTCATGTTATCCAAGCAGAATTTGCTTCATACATGGATGTGTTTTATTTGTATGTACCGTGCTAAAATATGGTAATGGATAATTTATGACGTAGAGTAGGGGATTATAAATTTACAGCTAGCTTTTAGTCATCATGAATGAATTCATATACATGTAGAGAAATATATCCTCAATTAATTCATAATTTATTTATCATTAATATTGAAAAGATATATAAAATAAGTTTGAGGAGTATTATTTTCCTATATTAGTTATCATATTTTATTATTATTTTCAATTTTTTCTCTAATAATCTCAAAACTTATTCGAAGAATAAAAAGAATTAAATAAAATAATTCATGGTTTGTGCAAAAATATTATTTTCTCCTCCACTCCCTTCTTTAGTACTAATCAATTAAAAAAAAAAGAAGTATATGCATATATATAATTTCTCAAACCAGTTTTCCAGCTACTGCTGAGTCTGGGTTTGTGTATAGGTAAATGCAGTTACCGGCTTACCAGGTCTGACATAGCTGCAGTATTAAGTGTAAATGTACCCGTAAACATGTGATTTGGAATAGACTCAGATCGACCGCTCCTGAAACGTGTGGTTAATTGAAACCCAACCACTAAAGAACACCGGTATCTACATCTAGCATTCAAATCCGTATAAAAGCAACTGCTTTTACAAGGACTCGAATCTTAAAACTCTCTACTTCGAAAATCAGCTGATTTCGTGATGACGAGTTGACCTACTGGACTTACCCAGCGGATTAGTGTACTCAACTGACCCATGAGTTATTCCAGTGGCTTATATATATTTTTTTTTCTGTTAATAACATATGTATATTTGTATTACATATGTTTTATCATATGTAATACGTCTTATCATACATTTCTCATAGGAATATTTTCCTATGCATTTGTATATCAATACAATATTTTCCTATGCATTGGTATATCAGCATCATCAGGGAATAAAGATAATCGACAACGTTTCGTTATTCTTACCCACGAAAAAAAAAACACATAATATCATGTCACAATATTATATATTAAAATATATATTTACAAGAAGCACGCAAAATTGCCGTGTTATCCGGTCTAAGTTTAGACCCGAACCTTTTTTTTATGAAAGACTAACGAAACGTTATGTGGATAATTTTCATTCCCTGATGATGCAACGATACGTGCAGAAGAAAATATTCCTATGAGAAATGTATGATAAGACGATAATATAAACTATAGATGTGTTATTAGTAAAAATAGATACCATACAATAAAAAAATGCTGTTCAAAAATTATATATATATAAATATAAAATAATAACTAAACTCTATTGCTTGGTTAGGCAAATATAAAAAAAAAACTAAATAAGTTAGAAAATTATCCAAATTAATAGAAAATTTTCCAATGCGATTCAATAATCAAACAAAACAAAAATTACAAAAAAAGCAGAAAACCTTGACGTTTCGTCCAAGATGTAAGACATTATCAAGACACACCATAAAAATATTTTTGTGGTTTATGGTATATGTGGTTTTTGTGGTATATTTTTGTGTATTGTTTTTGGTTTGTCTTGATAAAGTCCTACATCTTGGATGAAACGTGGAGGTTTTCTGCTTTTTTTGTTTTGTTTGTTTGTTTGGTTGTTGACCTAATAAATTGCACTGGAAAATTTCCTATTAATTTGGATAATTTTTTAACTTATTTAGTTTTATATATATATATTGTCGCGTGTTCGCGGCTCGATCAGGATATTGAGAGATTGATAATTAAAATGATTATATAATTACAATTTATTAGTTAAAGAACGAGTAAAACAAGACAAATTAATTTTATTAATAATGACAATAATAATAATAAGCGACAATAATAAACAACTCACAATAACAATTAGAATAATAAGAATAGTAATCACAACCACAAAAATAATAATAATAATAAATGTCAATAATAATAAACAACAAATGATTACATACAAAACAGAATTTAAAGTAATGGTCAGGATTTATTCACAGGTAGATAAATAGTGAATAGCAGAATTCAGTTCCATTGACAAAATACATTGGCATGACCGCTAGGCTTAACACTTTTAACCACTAGTCCTGCATTAACAACAATAGTACAATAGATAAAACAAGTATAAACTTCTTTTACTACAATTACCTTTGCTGTTCTCAAATAAAACTACCCTAACAGTTTATGAATGAAATTAAGTGCACTATCTCTTTCACTTAATCTTACATTAAATTACCGAACCATTTCTTGTTTTCGTGTACTGGAATTATTCGTAGCGTCAACTTAGTTGCATATAACGTGCAACCGAAATTCGCTCCTTCACTGACCCCCACACAGAATACTGTCGCTGACTGACATCTTTTTTTTGCCCTACATCCCCGACCCGGACATCCAATTAAGTATACTCGACTCGGGGACGTGTCCTTTCCGGATCTTTTAATTGCCTGCCTCTAATCTCCAACGTAAGAACCAGGCCCGGCTATGCCGTTCCCAGACCCCCCGAGAAACCGGGTCTCGGTCTTTCCTTTTGCCAGTCTCAAACCAACGGCGCAGGAGCCGAAGCCGCCAAAGCGTATCCGGGAACCCACACCGCCGGCTGGGGGTGTGGGTTCCCAGTCTGCTGACTGACATCTTGCAGACAGACATCATAACATAACGTCTCGCATAGACTGATTTTGCAGACTGATCTCAAGTGGTCGTCCCCGAGTATTTATACTCCTATCTGCCGGACCATCCCCGGTTAAGCGTGAGAACGATCAACCGAACCCTTTCATTACCATGTATTTCTAACTTGGGTCCGGTAACAAAATGTATTAAGTGTTCAAGACAAAACGTCTTTTGAAAGAGATGAACTGAAGAATAAAATTAAAGTTGTAACTCCACTATGTTACTACTTTATTAATTTCTAAAAATATCTTGGACAAAATTTTGTTATTTATTGTAGCTCATTTAATCTTTCACCATAAAATGTTTTGATAGAATACCCCGAAAGAAAAAAAAATTCCCGCTTTAATTGTTATCTCGTTAGGTCTTTGAATGAAAACACTATAGATAAAAAAAAAAGGTAACAACGTTTCATTAAGAGTGAGTTGGACCAGGTACTATAAACAGATAAAATTTTTAAATGAGATTAAAACTCCTATGGAATAATTAATTTTAGTTTTTAAATTCATGTGTTCAGGAATTCTTTTTTTTCAGATTCTACTATTATACGGTTATGACCTTATAAGCCAAAATTTCAGAAATATTTTCACATTTTAAATAATAAAAAAAATAGATTTTGATAAGTAAAAATTAATGTTTCGTACAGTCCATACCCATATAGATTTAAGTGTTTAGATAAAATCTTGTTTTTATTATAATATTCTTTTATAAGACTATTTTTTTGTTATAATGGGGCTATAAAAAAGTCTTAAAGTATGGAATATCGTTAAATTTTAGCTAAAAAATTAAATACAACAGAAATTATTACATGTAAGTAGAACAACTTATAAAGTGCTATACAACAGTTTCGTATTTAGAAAGAAATATAAAAAGATTAAACATAACTCAGCCGGTTAAATTTTATGAATGATATATTCTCAAAAATATTCTTTAAGAAACAAAAAAAGAGTTATTAAATTTATAAAAATTGGTATAAATAATTCGTCTCCAATCAGAATACGTGTGTTTTTAATTTCTAAAATCAAATATTCATTTTTAATATTTTTTTATAACTGTTACTTAAATAATTTGATCCTTCCCATTCTTTGTCTACATCCATAGTTTGTTTTATGATATTAGAATGTTACAGTCTATATCAAATTTCTTGTTAAATTTAAAAAACATTTTTCACCTATAATTTCCGTTTTCCTTTTCTTCAATAACTATAGATTTTCGTTATGTACATTTTCATAGAGAAGAGCTTTCCTTTTTCCTATGAAAACAGCATTCTATTACTAAGTGCATCCTTTTCTTCTATGATGTAACCTAAATAAATTCTTCTCATTTTTTATTTGCTTCTGACACTTCATTCTTATAGTTCTGTGAGCTGTGAACAATAAGTACGTTCCATTTTCTACTGAATTTAACAGATTGAGCTTCAAAACGAAATTAAAATTAATTTCAAGCCGGAATTTTCGTTCATAATTGATTTTAGAAAATTTAACTGATACGAGAAATATTGTTACCATATTAGCGATATCGTAAATATCATCTGCAAGGACGCTGAATATAACTGACTAAAAACCTCTCGTACCTTTCTATCTGATAACCTAACATAACTATATATATATATATATATTCCCTTTTTTATATTCTTTGCATTTTTCAAGTGTTTGAGTTCATTATGTATAATAAGTATATAACAATATTGTTATTAACAAAGTTATATGGCCAAAGAATTCATTAAGCGAAGGCAAACAATATAGCTGTCATCCCGACAGTTATATTGAACGCCATTTTGAAATGGAAAATCACTCCGTCTAATAGTTAGGAACCTTATAAAAATTCCATAAAAATCAAAAATACGATTGGCAATAACTGTGCCACAAACAAACAGATGGAATTTTAAAAGATTGAGTTATAATTTTTTTTTGTTTTTTTTATGAAAGAACGGGCATCAGTGTCTATGGTCATTAGCCCGGTTGAAACTGTAGCGTATGAAAAGATGCTATTCTTGACCAGGATTCGAACCCTGGACCTGCGCACAAAATGCTGATTCGCTGCATTCGCTGATTCGCTTGCCGCCAGGCCTGTTCTGACGGCAAGTGCGGGGGCTCTAACCCGCTAAAAACCTCCCCTTCTAGTCACGCATGGGACAGACCTAATCCACACGGTATCACCCGACCTAATCCACAGCCCCAGCACAATCACCCGGACGCTTTTGTCACCGAATTAGAAGAGCCAGAGCGACGTCCCCATGGGATCATCGGCGAAAGACGACTCCGAGCAGTTCCCGGCGCCCACAGCCGTCCGGCATCGGTCGTTCCACCGCAGGTTAACTGCAGTCTTACAGCCTGCCTGCCCTTCTCCTCTGCTGCCTTGTTTCAAATTATAGCTGACACCGCAGTCGTTACTCTCGCCCGGCTGGAATAATTTGTTTTGTTCCGTCAATTCTTTAAAATAGGAATATAATATTTTATTTTATTTCTCTAGTCTGCTCAGATCTGTAAATTTTATGCTATTTTACTTTTTCAAAACTGTTTTAATTTTTATCCACCCAATGAAATTTGAGTAGCCATTTAAAAAATTTATAAATGTTTCTAAAAACGTTTTATAATCATTACCAGTCATTCTCTGACTGGTATGAGTAATATACATGCTATTCATCCTGATTTTGTTGTAAAACTCATTTTGAATCTAGACAAAGTGTTATTTTTATAAACTGCTGTACTAGAAAGTCTGTTCTTCTGAAATGTCCTCTTAATATCTAAAATTGTGCTTATCTATCTCGGTTTTGGTTTTCTTAAATTTTCTTGAACGTTGTTCCACTTTTTTAACTGAGAATATCTATCGATCTATTAAGAAAAGAAAATTAATTTTGTCTTTTTAGTAGAGACATTTTTGCCATTAATATATAAAAATATGAATGTTTTAATTTTATTATAAATGTTGTTTTAATTTAAAACTTTTTAATTCTGTATTCTAAAAAAAAATATTTCTTACAAAATAAAACGATAATTTATTGTTTTTCCTTGAGTTTCATTTAAAAAAAAGTTGTCTTTCTGTATATAATATTTTACAATACAATTAGTAAAAGGATTTTACTTTTAAAACTTGAAAAACTAATTAAAAATCTCTCGTTTCTAATTCGTAATATATACATTATAATTTTTTTTTTTTTTTAATTAAAGCAAGGAAAAGTTTTTAAACAAACTTACGCTGATTACATATACATTTACACCACTTTTATAAGAGCAAAAAGAAATTGCGAAAGAAAAGTTAAAGTGCTTAGTTCTATTTAAATTTACCAAAGAACTCTTTTAGAAAAAAAGGGGAGAGGATACTTTACACATTTAAAATCATCAGTTCTTAATGATATGTTATGAAGTATACTACAAGCAATTAAATCAAAGGGAATAATTTAATATTGTAAATAGAATGTACTTTAAATAAATTTAAAAGTAAAATTAAATACAGAGTAATTTTTAAAAAAATATTAGTTTAAAAATACTAATTAAGAATAAATTTCAACGTTCTTCAAGTGATCATCTCAAACTGATTTATTTAAAATTTATAACTGGAAAAAAAAATAACTGATGTAATCACCACATGACTTCCTTGTACGCCTATTAAATTATATATTCACATTTTTTTTAAAATGAGAAGTACATCAAATTTTATTTCATTAATAACTACTGATATTTTTTCTTTTTTTTGTTATTGAATTATAATTTATTGTAAAACTTTTTTTACAATCAGAAGTTAATAATTATTAATAAATCATACATTTAAATTAAAAAAAAAGGAGACGATGTCTGATTCGAACCGATATGCCCTTGTAAGATCCAAATATTACATTAATTAAAATTTTATTTGACTAAACTCTGGAACCAATGAAAATAAGTACCACTTATGATACATCGTTGAAAAGCTCTCAGTGAGGGCTCATTACTGCAGTTAAGAAAAAGTCGAAAATCCAATGTTTTTTGGATTTTGGGCTTTTTTGAAAGTTTTATTTTTAATGCTTTTATTTACAGTCGCAGCAAAAATTATCGTCATTGCAACTAAAATAACATTACAATGTAGTATTATATAAAACATCAAAACTAAACAATAAAGAATAAACATAGACAAGTAACAACAGTAAATACAAAATGAAATACATAAATCAGACAAAAATAACTAAATGGTATTCTTAATTCCACTGTAAGAGAGGAACCGTAACAGAAGTTTTACACCTTCGTTCTGGTTTAATAGAAATTTCATATCCAAACCCAGATCTAAGTTTTGATGGATAGTTCCAAAGGTTGGGAAATCAAAGAGCAGATGGTACACGGACCATTTTTTATATATTTTTTCTGTTTTATTTTCTTTAATTGTTTTTTTTTTACCTTGCAAGCTCACAGATCTTCTGAGGAGAGCCAAGTAGATGAGCGTGGGTAAGCCTGGTGTGTCCAATCCTTAGCCGAGTTAAGATGACTTGGTCTCTTCTGTTGCTCGGGGAAAGAGGTTTCTCGAGCACATTCTCCCGGATGTTAATGTAATGCCGTGGGAGGACTCAGCAGCCAGAACCTATTCCACTGAGCCCGCAGTTTTACACGGACTGACCTCATGAAGTCTCTCTCATATGTCGATTGTACTCGGATGCCATTTATTGCAGCTCTCTTGGTAACCTCATCGGCCCGTTCGTTCCCGAGAATGACACATGGCCAGGAACCCATACCAGTAACACAGTCTTATTAAAAGGATATCATGAATAATCTGGACGATATATTCAGAACGTTTGCAACTCAATCTCTCAAGTACATTCCTAGAGTCGGAAGCTCATTATTAGGAAGCTGTCATCGTTTCCGGTTTTGATAACTTTCAAGGCGGAATAAATTGCAAAGGCCTCGCAAAAGAACAGGCATTAAGTTTAAATAATATGTTGGTGTCAGGGAGTACAATAGAACAGCCACATCCGTCGGCCGAGACAGACCCATCTGTGTAGATGACAGTGTACCCATTGTACTTCTTAGCTATGTTGTTGAATTGGTCTCTAGCAAACTGGAAACCTGTGTCCCGTTTACGACTTCCAGATTGTAAGTATACGATCTCTGGAGATGCGCGTAACCAAGGGGCGCCGCATCCTATTCCCTTTTCAAGGATCTTCGGGGCAGGCAGATCTAGTTCTTGGAGATAGCGAAGCAGCCTGAGGCTGAAAGACTGCGATAAGGACGTCCTTCCTTCAAGTAGCGAAGTGCGAGCGTGTCTGGTCATTTGCCGCGAGAATTTTTGGTCAAGTCGATTGCAATCAAAAGGGGAGGTATACAACTAGATGTTACAACAGTCTTAAATCCAAAATTTCAACATTCTACGGCTAATCATTTTTGACTTATGCAAGATACATACGTACAGACGTCACGCCGAGACTAGTCAAAATAAATACAAAGATGGTCAAAATGGACATTTCCGTTGAAATCTGAAAACCTAAATTTCTCGCGATTACAATACTTCCATTACTTCCTACAAGGAAGTAATAAATTTCAGTGTTCTTCAAATGTTCATCTCAAAGCCATTCATTTAAAATTTATAATTGAAAAAAAAAATAACGATCGGTTGTTTAACTGAATGGATTAAAAATAGTTTAATATATTTTATATATTAATGAACCAACAGTATACATGACATAACTCGACCCATTACTTTTCCCATCAAAACATTTTTATGTTTTGATGGGAAAGCCGAAATTTAAACCAAGGACATCGTCTTTCTTCAAAAATCGGATATATGGTACATAAATGGCGTAAAATGTGATAAAGAACACACACACAAGCAAATAGAGAGAGAGTGAGTGTGGGTGTGTGATGGTGAGGGGGGAGAATGACCGGTAAATACTTAGGTAAAAAGTGAAGTATTCATATTTACTTCAAGCCTAATTATTTGGTTGAGATAAAGAAATGTTAATCTCCTGTTTACCTAAGGCAGTATTATATCTACTAGGTTCGAAATTTTAATTAAATAATAACAAATAATTTCAGCAAAAGAATATCAGTAAAGAATGGTTTTATATATTTTTTTTAATAATAGCAGTCGGAGTAGTGTTAAATACAACTACGAATACTGTTATACGTTTAGTGAAATAAAATTATAAAAGAAAAGTAAAAAAAAAATAAAAATTAATAAGTAAACGCTTATTAAAATATAAATTGCCCATTCTAATGTACGAATATAACAATTAAAATAACTATTTTTTGATGCTCGTTTAGTTCAATATTTTTTATTTTATTTAACTATTTTTAAGAGTTTTTTATTTTATAATAATGTTAATGTAAGTGATATTACAGTACCGCGCAGTTATTTACTTTAGAGTTATAATACAGTTACTTTACTTAGTAATAATACATTTCTGTGTAAGATAAAACTGCATTACTGAGTAACATTACTACTATATTATCATCTACCCATAACTTTAAAAGGAATAACAGGACCTCAACTGTTAAGAGTATTAATGAACGTCTCTAATTCGTCTCTACACTTCACTTTAGTTGTACGCTATATTTGCATAAATTATAAACTTTATTTAAAACTATTATATCTTTACGAATCATTCCTCCTATATTCAAAGTAAATATATCAAAAGTAGATATGATGTATGTTTTAAGCTTGTTTTTTAAATGAATAGTTCATATAATGATTAATTCGTATGAAATTTCTTCTATTTTATTAAAAATAAAAATTACTGAATATTCTTGGGAGAATAGAGAAATTAGTTTTGGAAGAATAAGATACATTTTTAGTATACATTACTTTTTTACGTTATATTATTTTAGTGGATTATGTTTATATCAATCCTTGGTTCTTTATTGCTTAATTTGTAATAAAAAATTTTAAAAACGTATAGTTAGCAAAGCCACATAAATCGAAAATTTAGTTTACTAATCTGGTACATATGAATCTATCTAATGACACAAATTCAGTATCAACATAATAACGAAAATACTGCAAATGTTTTATCTACGTGATGTCTCAATACTAATCCCTCATTTCTAATTATATTAATTGCTTTAATTTAAATTATTTATTATTACTTTAAGAAATATTTTAATTACATCTACATAAAAAAAAAATGTAAATGTTCGTTTGATCAAAATCTTAAATCTCGGAAAGTTCTTTACCGATAGCTTTGAAATTTTGGCATAACGTGCATTCGAATACGCGTGTGTTTTTTTATATACCTAAGATGTCACACCTGTGACATGTAAAAACATGCTATTTTTTAAAAACAGCGCTATCTGTTGAACTTAAAAGTAACACACGTTACACTAAATATTATACGATTCCATTTCAATGTTTTCGATATGTGTGTCCGCTATAGACTAAAAAACTACTGGACCGATTTGCGCGCGAAGAAAAAGGGAGAAAGGAAAAAATCGAAAAAGTTATAAAGGAAAGAAGGGGAAAATGGAAAAAAGAAGAAAATGAGGAAAAGGAAAAACAGGAAAAGGAAATGGAAAGGGGAAAGGAGAGAAACGAAAAGAGGAAGGGGGAAAAGTGAAGTAAGAAAAAGATAAATGGGACAGGAAAGTAAAAGGGGTAAGAAGGGGAAACTTGGGGAAAGGGAAATATGGGGGAAAGGGAAAGTGAAGTAAAATAAAAATGGGAAATGGGTAAAAAGGGAAAGGGAAAAGAGAAAAAGGGAAAGGTTAAATTTTTTGAAGTTCCGTAAAGTTCTTTTGTTAATGCTTTATCAAACTTTCAAATGCGTTAATTTGATCTATATATATATATATATATATATATATATATATACACTCAAATCTAGCAATAGCGAAGCGTTGCCGGGTCTGCTACTTACAAACACAAAATTGATTTATTACATTTAATGTTGTTTAACTTTTATCATTTATCAAACACCCAAAAAAATGTAAAATTGTTTTAGTATAAAACAAATGTAATATTGTTTTATCATATAATAATGGTTAAATTTTAATTAGTTCAGATAAATAAAAAAACAGCATCTCAGTATGGCAT
Organism: Lycorma delicatula; assembly: GCF_047948215.1. NCBI lineage: Eukaryota > Metazoa > Arthropoda > Insecta > Hemiptera > Fulgoridae > Lycorma > Lycorma delicatula. The sequence continues at coordinate 145,747,826 of NC_134459.1, read as the reverse complement.
ATAAATCATTTAAATGAAAAATGAAGATTTTATTTATCGCTACAACTTTGTTAGTCCATAATGTGTTTAAACAATTTAGTTATAATTTATTCGTAAACATGCAGTAAAAGAGGCTGTACTAATCATTACATAAGTTATGTTACTTTAACGCCTGTAAAAACTAATGTAGTAGCATCACCGTCAAAAATTAGTTTAAACATTATAAATCTGAATAAAACGTGCAGCAAAATCAAAAAACTATGATTAAAATATTTTTTATACTGCATCAATGTTATTAAAAAAAAAAAACAAAAAAACTTCAACATTTTTCCATTTTTGTATTTATATAGGTTTAGAAAAAGAATACTAAGTCTCCTTCTCCCTCGATATACAACAGATTATCTTTTTTACTTTAATATTTAATCCAATCAATTTAAATAAACATTCTCAGATTCACAAATCACTTGTTTGTGACCGAAATTTTCTAAAATGATGGCGGAAATTACGGATAAAATTATACTCCGGATAACCTGGAAAAAAATTTAATAGATCAGGATTTTAGTTTATTTAAATATAAACGAACTATAAAAAATATCGGTGGAATTTAGAGAAGCTTGAGGAAGAGGAGGTAAAGAAGATTTTTGAGGAGGACATCGCAAGAGGTCTGAGTAAAAAAGATAAGATAGAAAATGTAGAAGAAGAATGGGAGAATATTAAAAAGGAAATTCTTAAATCAGCAGAAGCAAACTTAGGCGGAATAAAGAGAACTGGTAGAAAACCTTGGGTTTCAGACGATATATTGCAGCTGATGGATGAACGTAGAAAATATAAGAATGCTAGTGATGAAGAAAGTAAAAGGAACTATCGGCAATTAAGAAATGCTATAAACAGGAAGTGTAAACTGGCGAAAGAAGAGTGGATTAAAGAAAAGTGTTCAGAAGTGGAAAGAGAAATGAACATTGGTAAAATAGACGGAGCATACAGGAAAGTTAAGGAAAATTTTGGGGTACATAAATTAAAATGTAATAATGTGTTAAACAAAGATGGTACACCTATATATAATACGAAAGGTAAAGTCGATAGATGGGTGGAATATATTGAAGAGTTATACGGAGGAAATGAATTAGAAAATGGTTTTATAGAGGAAGAAGAGGAAGTTGAGGAGGATGAAATGGGAGAAACAATACTGAGATCTGAATTTAAGAGAGCATTAAAAGATTTAAATGGCAGAAAGGCTCCTGGAATAGACGGAATACCTGTAGAATTACTGCGCAGTGCAGGGGAGGAGGCGATTGATAGATTATACAAACTGGTATGTAATATTTATGAAAAAGGGGAATTTCCGTCAGACTTCAAAAAAAGTGTTATAGTAATGATACCAAAGAAATCAGGGGCAGATAAATGTGAAGAATACAGAACAATTAGTTTAACTAGTCATGCATCAAAAATCTTAACTAGAATTCTATACAGAAGAATTGAGAGGAGAGTGGAGGAAGTGTTAGGAGAAGACCAATTTGGTTTCAGGAAAAGTATAGGGACAAGGGAAGCAATCTTATGCCTCAGATTAATAGTAGAAGGAAGATTAAAGAAAAACAAACCAACATACTTGGCGTTTATAGACCTAGAAAAGGCATTCGATAACGTAGACTGGAATAAAATGTTCAGCATTTTAAAAAAATTAGGGTTCAAATACAGAGATAGAAGAACAATTGCTAACATGTACAGGAACCAAACAGCAACAGTAGCAATTGAAGAACATAAGAAAGAAGCCATAATAAGAAAGGGAGTCCGACAAGGATGTTCTCTATCTCCGTTACTTTTTAATCTTTACATGGAACTAGCAGTTAATGATGTTAAAGAACAATTTAGATCCGGAGTAACAGTACAAGGTGAAAAGATAAAGATGCTACGATTTGCTGATGATATAGTAATTCTAGCCGAGAATAAAAAGGATTTAGAAGAAACAATGAACGGCATAGATGAAGTCCTACGCAAGAACTATCGCATGAAAATAAACAAGAACAAAACAAAAGTAATGAAATGTAGGAGAAATAACAAAGATGGACCACTGAATGTGAAAATAGGAGGAGAAAAGATTATGGAGGTAGAAGAATTTTGTTATTTGGGAAGTAGAATTACTAAAGATGGACGAAGCAGGAGCGATATAAAATGCCGAATAGCACAAGCTAAACGAGCCTTCAGTAAGAAATATAAGTTGTTTACATCAAAAATTAATTTAAATGTCAGGAAAAGATTTTTGAAAGTGTATGTTTGGAGTGTCGCTTTATATGGAAGTGAAACTTGGACAATCGGAGTATCTGAGAAGAAAAGGTTAGAAGCTTTTGAAATGTGGTGCTATAGGAGAATGTTAAAAATCAGATGGGTGGATAAAGTGACAAATGAGGAGGTATTGCGGCAAATAAAGAAGCATTTGGAAAAATATAGTTAAAAGAAGAGACAGACTTATAGGCCACATACTAAGGCATCCTGGAATAGTCGCTTTAATTTTGGAAGGACAGGTAGAAGGGAAAAATTGTGTAGGCAGGCCACGTTTGGAATATGTAAAACAAATTGTTAGGGATGTAGGATGTAGAGGGTATACTGAAATGAAACGACTAGCACTAGATAGGGAATCTTGGAGAGCTGCATCAAACCAGTCAAATGACTGAAGACAAAAAAAAAAAAAATAAAAAATATTTAACATTTTTGTATAAAATTAAATAAATTTATACGTATAATGAATGATATTTTTTTTACTAATATTCTCAAGAAAAAATTAATAAATTCAGGACATTATTATTACTATATTTTTCCAGAATAACTGGTAACTTTCGAGCCATTTCTATTAACACGGAATAGGCCGGATGTAATTATTTATTTATCTCTTAATTTTAATTTATCTGTTAATAAAATAATTTTTTTTCTGTTCCAGGTACGGTATTAAGAAACATGGTGATATTAAATATTTATAAAATTTCATTTATAATGAAAACATTTATAAAAATAAATAAAACATAGGTAAGTTAAAATTAATATTACTGTAAAAAAAATTATAATATAAAAGTTATTATTTATTTTTAATTAGTTTATTAAACGTATATATTTCTAAACATATTTCCATCGCATTCTATATCTTCGTTCAGTGACTTGAGTGATTTGATTCGCTTTTTATTCCCTTAATTTTTGTTAAAATAATCAGTCCGTTTTAGTTACTTTATTTTAATCATTACTTTATCCACGACTGCCCAGAAAGTAGTGTAATGTATTTAGAGTGTATGTGTATGTTTGTTCCAACGTAGAAGTTCAACGACTGAACCGATTTTGATATTTGACCCGCATTGGAATCCTTACGTTTTCGGGAGTGTATATTTATGTAATTACATATAAATATACATAAATAGCTACATATATACCCTATATATATATATATATAGGGTATACACACACACATGACATTACGTATAATCGTAGTATTATATATAATATATAAGTAGTACTGGAGATTTGCCTGTTGAAGCACTAACTCTAATGAACTGTAAACAGTGAGTCTCTATCACTGTATGAGCTAGGGTAATGATACGAATCAATCTAATTAATAATATTACAAAAATGATAGAATTAAATTTACATTAAATAAATTAAAAAAATTTTGTTTAATAATAATAATGGGCTTCCTGTGAGAACTGTGTGGTGAGGCGATGCGAGCACCTCGTACGAGGCTAGATGATCATCTAGCCATCATCACCATCAACTGGTAACAAACTGGGTGCCCTTGGGACGCTGTTTTGTGAGGTGCAACTGGGTGTTACTATAATATCCCTAAAACAGTCGTCCGAGTTTTCAAAATTCAAAGGGTTATTTACTACTATAACGATGGATCAATCCAGAACAATAATTAACTTACGTATATATTCAGAAATGGACCTTATTTAATGCTGCATACCATACGAATATACTAATTACAAAGCTACATCTGTTACTAGAAATTAATGTGAAAACATATTCTTAGATAAAACTATATCCGTAGATTTAGTGATATCAGACGAATGGGTCGTTTTGAATAACTGGCATTTCAACGCTTCATTCTGAACGATTCAGCAACCTCGTATCTCATACGTGTAAAGTTGTCTTACTAGAGTTTTTACATGAGTTCACAGTGTAAAGTGTGTCTAGTGATTAACTCGTCGTAGCAAATCATCTGATTTCAAAGTCGAGAGTTTGAAGGTTCAAATCTTAGTAAAGGGAGTTAGTTACTTTTATACGGATTCCAATACTAGATCGTAGATAACGGTGTTCTTTGGTGGTTGGGTTTCAATTAACTATTCATCTCAGGAACGGTCGACCTTAAACTGTACAAGATTACACTTCATTTATATTCATACATATCATCCTCATTCATCCCCTGAAGTAATACCTTACGGTGGTTCCGGAGGCTAAACGGAAAAAGAAAAAAATAATGATAGTTGCGACCCCCTGCCTAGCAACCAGTGTATTTCCCTGAACCTAATGTTAAACTGCATCCTTTTCTCACTGACATGACTCCTCCACGTCAGACGATGATCCTCCACATACAGTCCTATTTATCGCACGCATGCGAGATGAAAACGCCATTAAGTTGAACTCGCAAACATTCACCTCTTCTCATCGCAAACGCAATACGCATAGACTTAGCCGGATTAATCTTCATCTTTCCTGAAAGTAATAAAATTATGTTAAAAATGGATACTATTTTACTACTGTATTCCATTACGTTAAATTATAAATTAGTTTGGTCAAATGTTTTAACAGTTACTAGAGTTATATAATGTTATTTTTGATTGATCAAAAATGTTATTAACAAAAAATTCCTTTAGAGCTATATCTATATCTTTTTTATATTATTTTATCCCAGTTTAGCATATAAATAAAAGAATTGTTATTTTCAATGATATAGAGTTCTATTTTATTTAGAGGAAGACAAGAATAAAATTTGTTTCTTTGTTTGCGGTTAAACCTACCCCCTAAGCATTGTCAAATAAAAATTTAACCGACACGCTAAAAAACAGGAATTTTATTGAGAAACAAATATTTTATCTGTTCCGAAATTGGTCTATTGAAGAAAATAATACTGAATAGTTCTATAAAACGCAACAGTTTTTTTAAACGTGACAGTTTTGCCTTATCAAGAGAACGAACTTATATATAAAACAAAATATTACTCGTACTGTATTTTTTTCATTATTATTTTTTAATACTATAGTCTTCTATTTTTTCAATATTTTATTCTGTACAAACATTTCCAAACGGTTGATTGTTTCAAAATTTAAAAACAAAAAGATAAACCTGAATATTGAACTATCTGACATATCGCACAACTGTGCGTGTTGTAATAATGAAATATTATTAAAATCCTTTAAAATATTTTTTAACTTTTAAATTATAGTAACTTGAGGTTAAAAAAATTACTTCTCAAATTAAATTTTTTTCGTTTTTCATTAGATTCGTTGCCAATTCTAATATTTGACCAATATATAAACTTAAACAACCATCTTATAAAATTTAAGTTTAAAAATATGTTAAAGATGAAAACGCTATTTTTTTATATAATAACCAAAATTTGTTATAATTGAAAATGTAAATTATCTATATACGTTTAATTAATATTTATATAGACCGTATGATTTACATTTATAATTTGGTTAATATAAATTACGTGTGGGCCTCACACGTGAAAAAATATGATCTCAACTACGTGGACGTAGCCGTACAGGGAATTTTGAAATATGAAAATCAGGTATGTATCTTGGCGAATGTTTTAATCTATGAAGTAAATAATTTAAATCCTCATGCATTGATCGGAATTCAAGAAAATTTAATGAAACGTTTAAGAAAGTGTATTAAGTTTGGTTTTAAATGAATGAAGCATATTTTGATTTAAAGAAATGTTTTCTCACAAGTTTTCCCATCGGTTCCGAATTATGTTAAAAAATATAAATATTATGTCTCAAATTTTATATGCAGATATTTTGAGATTATTTAAAAATCCGAAGTATTGAAAAAAGTCTGTTATCGTGGTAAAATATTTTTTGAAAATATTCTCTGATTATTTTTAATTGTAATAAAAAGTAATGAATTTTTTTTTAGATGTGATGAACTAGTGAGAATGCGATATTATCTTAATATCTCATTCTAAGATGTATAATAATATATTCTATCGATATATAAGATTATATATCGATATGTTTGTTTTATAATTTAAGTGTTTAGGCTATTGAATAACCGAATTCTTATTTAATAATACAGATTACTAAATTTAATTCTGTTAAGTTTAATATTAGTTGAACTTTAAATATTATAGCCCTAAACGAAACTCATAACGTTTTTGCTTTCTTGTACAAAGTAAAGGAGGTATTATGATCGCCGAAAATTTCGGTTTTCAGATTTCAACGGAAATATTCATTTTGACCATCCCTGAATCCATTTTGACTAGTTTCGGCGTGACGTTAGTACGTGCATATCTCGCATAACTCAAAAATGATTAGCCGTAGGATGTTGAAATTTTGGATTTAGGACTGTTGTAATATCTAGTTGTCCACATTCCCTGTTGATTGCAATTGACTGGAACAAAAGTGTCCAAAAAAGCCCAAAATTCAAAAAAATTAGATTTTGGACTTTTTATTAATTGCATTAATAAGCCCGCATTGAGAAAGTTTCAACGTTATATTATAAGTAGTACTTATTTTCGTAGGTTCCAGAGTTATAGCAAAATAAAAATTTAATTGAGGAAATATTTGGATCTTATAAGGGGAGGCACGTTGGTTCCAATCAGACTTCATCTTCTTTTTTTTATTTTAAATATATTGATTTATTAATAATTATTAACCTTTGATTGTAAAAAAAGTTTTACGATAAATAATAATTCAATAATAATAATTAAAAAAAAAGAAAAAAATATCAGAACTTATTATTGAAATAAAATTTTATCTCCTTTTCTTTTTAAAGAAATGTGTAATGTAATTTAATAGGCGTACAAGGAAGTCATGGGGTGTCCACATCAGATGTTTTAATATAATGGCAGTCTAACTTCTTTTGTTGCAAAAATATCATTCGAAAAAATAAAAAATAATGCTTGAAAAACTAAATTAACTGAAATATTTAAGATTATTTAAATTGCTCTGACTCTGTAATAAGGCATGAATCTAGGCAGAAAGGAGACTGTATTAGATGAAATAGAAGAATTCAGAGATGGTTTAAACTATCTGACATATCGAACTTGAATATTGAACTTGAACTTGAATATTGAATTGATGGTTTGAATATTGAACTATCTGACATATCGCACAACTGTGCGTATTGTAATAATTAAATATTATTAAAATCCTTTAAAATTTTTTTTTAACTTTTAACTTACTGTAAATTGAGGTTAAAAATATTTATTTGCAATACTATCTATTCATATTTATTTCTGAATACAGTCGTTAAAGGACAGGATCTATTTTTGTTACAAGTTTAAAAATAATGTACTTTAATTAAAATTGTAATGCAACTCTGATTTTACGCACCTTCAGTTACTTCTTTCCCTAAATAATAATAGTGCTATCCACAGTAAAAAAAAAATGGGTACTACAAGAAACAGGTGCATAGAAATCATAACACGTATTCTTCTTAATCTGTAAAAGATATGAAAATATTATTAATTTTGGTGTCGATAAATATTAATTTTTTTTTTTTTTTGCTAAGATTGTCATAATTTTTATATTGAGTACAATTATCTACCCTTCTTAGATTCGTTATAATTATATCACACGTTGATGCGTTTCGGATATATTCCATTTTTAAAAGTGGTTGTTCTAACGCTGTACTCGCTGTAGAGTTTTGAAAATGGAATATATCCGAAACGCGTCAACATATGATCTAATTATTACGAAGCTAAGAAGGATCGATAAATATTAAGTATTATTGATACACTATAGTAATCATAAGATATTAATTTAAAATTAAAAAAAAGATGTGATATTCATTTTAATTAAAACGTTTTATTATTTTAATAAGTTTATTTATTTATGCAGTTAAGAAAATTTAATAAGAATTATTGATTAAAAAAAAAATAAAAGAATAATGATGAAAAATAAATTCATTTTACAACCATTCATTGTTTGTGTTCCTGCTTCAAAACGGATATTGGAAATACAAAGCCTAGAAAAAATTGTATTGCAAGATGTGATTCTTTTATTTTTTTTATAACAGTTCTTTTTGAATTTCCTGTTCCTTTTGAGTTTTTCTGCTCTTTTTTTATTTACTTTATATCTTACATTTTTATTATATATAAGATTTATAAAAAAATTACTTCACACTACTATTTAATATTCTTTTTCGTTATCTTTATTTTTTTATGAAGAAAAAATGATTTTATCTGGTTTTATTTTATTTGGATTTATTTTATATGGTTTTATATGATTTTATTTTTTTGTAAAATATAAAAACATGTGACCGCATCATTCAATAATTGATATTTTATTTTTATCTATACTAGAATACTTTTTGTATTTGTTTTACGAACATTCTTTATTTTCGCATACTTCAAAAACTGGAAAATTATTTCTCTCTCAAAATCAAAATTTAAAATTTGAATTTTAAAATTATAAAAAATAGTTTTTATTTCTCTCTAATTAGAGTTCAAATTCTTTTGAAATTAAAACACATATACTAATATATGATAACGAAAATAATCAATAATTCTATCATTTGTATAATTAAATCCAATTGTTTGATAAGGATAGATTATTATATAGCATTTATGGAATTTATTTGATCTGTGTAATTCATTGTTGTTTCACTTTCTGGAAGCCACCAAATCTTTATTACATAAACAAAACTTTTCTTTCTTCATTCGTCAAATACAAGTTTGTTCCCTTAAATTAATTGCTACATAATTATAATGAATTATCTTTTACGGTTTCTGTAGCTTCTGTAGAAAATGATCGTTTCAGCCCTATCTAACTTAACAACTTTTTTTTTCATTTGTTTAATTAGTTTTATCTTAGATTAAATAAAATTAATTTTAGAGAACTTTTTTTTTATAAATCCAGGCTTTCTTGTACTTAAAACTGTCAGTACAAGTTTTTGTACAACGTTTTGATTTCTAGAAATCAAAACAAGAACTCAGATGCCATAGAATGGATCACTTTTCGCGATTATGAAATTGTTGGCTTGTATTAACCTCGCAAGGAATAGATCCAGTTGTTACACAATAAATGAAGAATTTTACGAGGGCAATACAGTGAAATATAGGATTTAATGAAAAACCAAATCGCAGTTTAAAGCAAACCTTAAAAAAGTGTTTTTTTCACTAAACTATATGTTTTAACAACACGTATTTTTTTTTAGGTGCATAACTTATTTCATTTAACGTTGTTTTGAAAACCCCATTGAAAGAAAGTAGATTTTTCATTAAAAAAAAGGGCAAATTTTGAACTTTTTTTTTAGAAAAGAGTACAGTCTCTTCATTTAGGGATAACCATTGCTTAGAACTTGAATTGTTTGTATCATTTCAGTTTGGACCACTCACAAGCGATTACATTCATTTTCAATTTCATTTGTTGATTTTTTTTATTCTTTAATACCATTTATTAATAGATTTATAATCTAAATTTTTAAATTTAACTTAATAATAAAATCGGATTTCAAAATATTATAAAAACGTAGTGAATATTGACATTAGGTTAGAGTACCGATTTAAACCTTGTATTTATTATTATGTCAATATAGATACTCGTCTACACAAGTTTTTCATATCATAGTATCATTAAAAAAAATCGGGTAATATTTTCTTGAAATTCACTAAATACCTTACATGAAAGTGAATATTACAATAAAACTTTGTAAATTTTATCTTTAATCTAGCTCCTCTGAATAAAAAAATTATGGAAATATAAATTTTGAAGAAAGTAATATATTTTCTTAAAATTACATCTTAATCTTTACAATAAATAACGTACATAAAAATCATTTTCCTTAGCTTATTTAAAAACATATGAAGTTATGTTAGTATTATTTAAGATTAAAGAGCTATTTAATGTAAAAGTTGTGTTCTTGTATTAAAAATTATTCATCATAATTTCTTGTTACTTTCACTATACCCGTTTACTTACCATCGCCGTATTTGTGCATGAGCGTTTTACTACAGTATATTTAACAATTAATAATAATTTTTAAAAATCACAATTTATAAACGATAAACTCTTTATTCTCCGACTATGTATTTTCTCTCTACCCGAACAAGTTATAAGAAAAGTGCAGTTAAATGTATGTACTGTTTAATAAAACAGTTGCAAAGTCTTTTCACCTAATAATTACATAAAATGGTATAGTAGTACGCCTGATTAGCATAAAATATCTTTCCTTAACAAGAAATAGAAAGAGAGATAAATTAATGGCAGATCGTTTTTTTTTATTAACGAGTGAAAATTTGACTTAAACAAGATTAAAATGTGTGGAAAATGATTCATTCGGATCCATCTAGTAATTGCTAGCATTTTTTAGGTAGATTTCATAAGAAAACTACCCTGTTGATACCAATTGTAATACCTATGGTACCTATTGTAATGGGTACTATGATTCGACTTCCGGAAAATGTTGACATATCTTCACGTTTCACATCCTCCAGACCCCAAAACCACTGTCAGTTCAAAACGTTTTATATATATATATATATTTCACTTTCTTGTGGACACGATAACTACCGGAATTTTGCGCCAATCACTTTCAAATTGATACATAAAATATAACTACCCAAAATCTTAGTCGAGTTCGTTAATGAGAAAAATCAGACCATGGGGGTGGAAATGGGGGGCTTTTCGAAAAAATAAAATATCGCTGTAACTTTCTTATTAAGTAAAATATCGAATTCGTTTAAAGTTCCTACCTAAAAGTTACATAAGTAAAGTTTTATGATATCACAAACCATTGGCCCAGGGGGTGGAAAAAATGGGGTTTTAAAGACAAAAAAAATCATCCCTTCCTTAATAGGCACAATATTGAATCTGTTTAAAGTGGTAGTTGGTCCTCTACGCATTACTTTTGTCTGAAACAATTTTTGGTATGACCAACCCTTACGGCAAGGGATGACCAAAATGTTGGAATTGTCAGAAGATGGGGTTTGTCGTATGCTAAACATGTGAAACTTTTTTTCACATACAACCATTGTCATATTGAGTAAATGTGAAGTTTTTCTTAACTTTAAGATAGAAATCTATCTTATTCCCTACTTAGCACCGGTGAAATCTACCTCCGCCTTCCTACAAAAACGGGACGCCCCGTTTTTGTACTGTATTTTGCATTTTTTAATTTTAGAATTTTAATATAAATATTTTATCAATAATTGCTTTGAATAGATTTTACTTTGTTCAATTTGGTAATGAATGAAATTCTAAGAACGAATTTTATGGCTTTATTTAATGTAGATAAAGTTGAGGTTGCCGAATATAAACAGGATTGTCATATCAGTAGTTCTATATAATGCTGTGTATTTATTATTTATATATTGATATATAACCCGCCGGGCTCTAGTGGTTAAATTGTCGTAAATAAATGGATTTTTGAAGTCGAAGATTCTGAAGTTCAAATCCTAGTAAAAATTAGTTGCTTATATGTAGTTTTGAATATTATACAGTGGATACCGGTTACTTTGGTGGTGGGGGTTCATTAACCTCATATCTTAGGAATGGTCGGCCTGAGTCTATGCAAGACTATACCTCATTTACACGACATACATATCATCATCATATCATTGTGCCTTGGGTAAGTTCCTTATTGCTTACTAGTTCAGATTGCAATATATAAATTACGGAAAAAAAAAATATATATATATATGGTACCATAGCTATGAGGGTTGGTAAACCTGCTTCTGCGTTTCAGCATGAACTACTGGACTAAATATAACTCTGATCATCTACATTGACTCATACTTGATATATTTCAATATGATGAAAGAATAGTATTTGTAATTTATAGTTAGAAGTTTCCTTTTAACCTAACAATTTCATCATATTTATAATCGTTCTAGTGTTCTTGTTTTATTTATTTTCAAATCTAAATTGTTTGTAAATTAATTTTTTTTATAAAATTTTCACTTTCTTTAAAGTAAAGTTACAAGGCTTTTTAAGTATTTATTCCAGAATTTATTATTACGTCGTGCACATTATGTATTTACTAACCAGCTCCTATTGTTTCTTTAAGTATTAATTAATTATTAATTATCTTAAATATTAATTAAATATTAATTGCTATTTATATTACACAGCACTCTATTGTTTTTTATATTAAATTTCTAGTTTACAAATAAAGACTAGGGTAAATATTACATCGCTAATTTAAATTTAAATCTAGACACATTAAATTTTAATTAATATATCATGCCTTATATTTAATTAAATTTTAACTTTTGGTAATCGATATTATAATCGTTTTAGTAATCTAAATTATTAAATTACCCATTTTTAAAATAGGCTCTCTTAAAACTGTAATATAAGTTAAATCAATTACAATTTCATTCTTCAGCTTTTCCATTATAATCTCCTCACATTTTTATTCCGCGTAATTTCATATCATATCATTCATATTTTACGCGTTATTGTTTCCTGCGCATGTAAGATTTATTGCTTTGCTAAACACGATAAGAACTATCTTTATTTATGTACTGTATCTGCAACCTTTCTTAAAAATAATAGTCACTTATTCTTAAAAACAAACATTCGTTTATCCACCTCTACCAAAGCAGATAACAGAACTGTTTTCGTGTTAGTCAGCGCATTGTAAGAAAGGAACTTATGTTACCGAAAATAATTGCGAAAATAATTTTCATAAATAACTTTTGAATTGCTATGTATTTTGTAGAATTTTATATACCGTATTTATCATCTTTACTTAAAGACTATTTTGTGAATTTATATTTATAATTATTAATGTAGACTTACACCACTTTTACGTTTTACTTTATAATTCCTTATGTATTTTGTAATGCTGCCCTCTTCAAGGGTTAAACGTGATTTTCCTTGATCCATCCAGACAAATGGGGATATTTTTTTTATCAATGGCCAAATTACATCACGTCATATTCATGACGTGATGTAATTTATTAATATGTACTGAAAAAAAAGATTTATTCGTATTTTATTTTATCTACTACACAAAACAAATGTTGAGAGTTAATGAATGCGTAAGATTCAAATAATAAATACGTCAGAAATTTATTTCGTGTAATGATTCAACTGTTTTTATTACGGAACATTTTCTAATATACTACAAACCTTGTAATAAATAATTCCGGTATTTTATATCGTAACATGTTCATATTTCTTGTAGTTTAGTTTGTAATTTTTTCATTACGATTCTGTTTTTGCACAAACGAGTGTTAGTTAAATCTTGATTCCGAAAAGCTTGTAAATATAGCACTGTTCGTGTGCGGCGGACGGTCAGAAATTTAACCCGAGTCGTGAGGTTGCCGTTTCGTTAGTCTTTGTGTACATTATATTAAACGCACACGTATGACTAGGCAGTTATGATATTAGAGATGAAACACAAAATCTAGCCTATTCGCTGACTGCCAGGATGACCTTACTAGGAACTTGACCTCTGTTGACGACTACCTTCTCTTCAACCCACACCGTCAATTTGCATAACGTCAACGATTTCCTTCCATTATTCTCCCGCCCTGATAGAGCTAGTTCGTATGCAGTATTATAGGAAATGTTTCTGGCCTGAGATGAGCCCCCTGCACCGGCCTTTTTGTTTTTAAACTATCTGCACACAATGCCGTTTAGAATATAAACAAGAAAGTATATTGTTATTATCTGGTAATGGAGTCTGGCTCGTGGATCTGACATTACAGTAGTCCTGCTTTATCTGCAAAAGAGATTATAAAACACGCTGATATTTCATAGTATTCTTTTATTTTTTTTATTATTGTGGTTATTATTAAAAAAAAAAGAAACACATCGGCTATTTCCATATTTTAATCTATTTCAGATTTATTTTGCCGACTCGAATCGAAGAGTACTTGAAGATCGCCGTAAAAATGTTTTTGAAAAGTATTCTGGAAGAGCATGATTTTGGTCATCAGTAATATGATATCGTAATTGCATTCCCTACGTGCTGTTCTATACATCAAAATCAGCATTTATTCTTTCCTTCTTTCTTTTTCCTGTTTAGCCTCCGATAACTACCGTTTAGATAATTCTTCAGAGAATGAATGAGGATGATATGTATGAGTGTAAATGAAGTGTAGTCTTGTACATTCTCAGTTCGACCATTCCTGAGATGTGTGGTGTGGTTAATTGAAACCCAACCACCAAAGAACACCGGTATCCACGATCTAGTATTCAAATCCGTGTAAAAAATAACTGGCTTTACTAGGACTTGAACGCTGTAATTCTCGACTTCCAAATCAGAACCACTCATTATTAACTCTGTTTTTCAGTCATGTCGTTTACATGACGTTTCATGTCGTCGTTTTTCATGTATTATTCATGTCGTAGATTATACAACTCAAACGCTATCATTGTCTGTTAAAAATAACTTTGAACTTGTATAAGAAATCACCTTTCAGTTATTAACTTTCCTAGAAATCCATTGATCATCCCTTCGGTCTACACCGATGTTTACTCATAAATAACTCCTTTAAGAAGAGTCACAAATCACAAGTCTTTCTACCAATAACTAAATAACGTGTTTTTTCCTCACTGATTTCGATACTCCTAAATATTGCATTTATCTATTAACTTTCTTACCGTATAAATCCTATAATTTTCATACTCGCTAGTAGAATCTGGTCATAAGCAGATAAAAGAGGACCGATTCATTCATCACTTTCTTAACTCTCAAATACTTTCATTTTCGAGATGCACTCTTTGTAAAGGATTCAGAGACGCAAATTTTAAATAAAATAGAAGAAATTGAATAACCCTTCTGCAAACCTTTATTAACAAAGAATGAATCAGGTAACTCTTTATAGATCTTTATCCTTATGTGACTGTCTGTTCTTATAAAACCTTGATCGAATTTTTTTTAGAGTACGCTGCTCCTCCTCAGTCTACCGCTCCATTTCTACAAGTCAGTCCATTATGATGCTGTAATAAGCAAGTCAAAAAAACAAAAAATACGACTCCTCTTTCCAACTTTTTATCCATCAGCCGTCGATACGGAACAACTTACGTTCCTTCTCAAACACTACTTTGACTCTATTTCTTTCTCTAATCTTTATTTTAAAAATTCATCCATACAGTCCGCCTAATAAATGAACTATCTGATTCATCTAAAATTTGAATAGTCCAATCTGTTCTCTGTGTGTATATATATATATATATATACACGTACATCCTACCCTCTATCCTGTACTATACATAGTCGTATTCTTATCCCTATTTCTTATAAATAGTCCCTTATTCCCCCAATTTCTCTATTTTATCAATACAGGCACCAAAACCTCCAGTAATACTTGAACAAATACGTCACATTCTAAAACGTTGCTTGGTGCAAACTTTTTCAATTCAGTACACAAATCTCTTGGACCTGGTGCCTTCATGTCTTTATACATTTCGATATAATTTTATTTTCTTCTAGTATATAATCACTCCATAGGCACCTCCTCTGCAACCCTCTTAACTGATTTTTAAAAATTCGATTTTATTTCCGTAATTAGGTCCGAATAATAATATTTACTCCATTTATCAAATCGAACAGGTTATTTGAAAAGTTTCACTGTATAATTAATTGTTAAATACTATTCATTTCGATCTGCTTATAAAATATATTAGTACCTATTTCCCAAAAACTACATGACCAATTTGTGTAAATAAAAGGCAAATAATTACGTTATAATTCCTAATACTGTTACGAATTCACAGTTTCTTCTTACATAAACGATATTTCAAGAATTATATTTATTGTTGTAATCTGTAAAAGTGTGTACACATATTTTAAGAGGAATATATATACATATGTACGTAATGTCGTACGAAATGCCAGAACCTTGTCGGGAATAAAAAACTTGACATCATCTCACCTAAAAAACCAGTATATTTCACTTGAAAGCTGAATTTGATTTCCTAGTTTTTCAATCAAAAATATCTTCTAAAATAATCAAATAATTATTATAGAAATTATAGAAATGAGAGTAAAATAAAATATACCAAACTTTTGCCTGAACAAATTTTTTTTATATATACATATACTTTGCACCTTATACATTTGTTTTTACATCTTACGAAAATTTTGACTATAGCATATGTTCCCAATTGTTTTTTTTTTAGAAACTATTAATCCGGTTGTAATTTAAAAGTTTTTTTACAGTTACGAATCATGCTTGTATTCGGGTGCAAAATGGTTAACCAGTTAACTACTTTCATGTTTTTTCATCATAGTTTTTTTCAGTATCTATGTAAAAAGTTAAGAAAATGTTCTTAAATATCGTGTAGCTCACCGGACTGGACTCCGGAGTGGTTAACTCGTCGTTGTAAATCAGTTGTTTAACAGCTGATTTTTGAAGTCGAAGATCCTGAGGTTCAATCGTAGTAAAAATTAGTTGATTTTATGCGGATTTGAATATTAGACAATGGATACCGGTGTACTTTGGTGACCGGGATTCCTACATAGTCTCATTAACCACGTCGCCTCAGGATTGGTCGGCCTTAGTCTATACAAGACTCATTACATATCATCATCCTTATCTCAATGGCCGTGGGGGGCGGGTGTTGCTTATTGTTCACTAGTTGAATAGATTTAACTTACACGTTAGGAAAAACATATCATATTTCCTATGTTGATGGAAAAAATGTAAAATGCAAAAATTTTGTTTAACAAATTTTTATTTTACATGATACACAATAACTTTATTTATTACTTTTGAAGTTTAATTTAAGAAATTATAAAGCAATAAGAAATTTGTAAAAAAAATTTTCTTGGTTCAACTGAAAAAAAAACATATAATGACAAACAAACAAGAAATATTAGGTGTTAACTCCAACTAGTGTCAGTTTCCTTAACCATTTCATGCGGAAAAATTGTAAAATGGTGGATGTTATTATTTTTTCCTTTTACTGCTACATCTCTGATTTTATATATATATATATATATAATCAATTCTAATATACGTTGTACCAAAAAAATTAAGTGAACTGTGTATTCACTATACCAAAAAAAAAAAAAAATTATTAAATAATTTTAATAAGAATTTGTTACATTTAATACATTTTTTATTCTCTTTTCTTTCAGTCTTTTTAATGGTAACCAAAAATAATTTATACCTTTTACAAATTATTTAAAAATATATAATTGTTTTTTGTTTCTTTTTTTTTGTTTAAATCATAAGAATTTATTTAGAATTAGAGATTATTTTATCTCTTAATATATATATTATCGGAGGGAGTGACCCATAGGGGAACAATAAATGTTATTATTACTTTAGATGTATTGTTATTTAATGAATTTTGGTATTTTCCCATCGGTTTAATCATTAAAGTAAGAGTTTACTTTAATGGTTTCACAACCTGGCAAGCTCTGATATCAAGTTTTACATATTAATTAAATGCAAAGTGAGTTAGGAAAATTGGTTCGTGCAGAAAATTGTGCACTTTCTATATGGTAATGTTAATACTTTAATTTAACCATCTTTTAGTGCTTCTTTGTAAAGAAAATTTATATTTTTAAAAGTTCTTCATAATGTAGTAAATTACGGAATCAGTACTACAATTTATTTCAGAAATCGGTGAAAGCGATTAATTAGTCTTTGATTAATATTTTACAGGAAATATTCTTTAAATAATCGTGCAGACATAGTAATATATATTTTTTTCAATTCTTAGTAAACGAATAATTTAGTAGATTACAGTTTTATTTTATCAGATTAGGAGAGTTTAAGATGTTTTTTAAATTTATCAATTGTTCTGCGTATAGTAATAATTTCATTGTAAATTTAAACTTAGAAATATTAGACTGAAGAAATCAAATGGGATTACTACCCATTTGGGTAGTAATCTCATATTTTTGACGGAAACAAATACGGGATATAGATAGAGGTTGATGCTAAGGGATATTGATGTTAATAAGGAAAATTGGTGACTGCTGATCGGTCATAGTTTGAATGAAGGAGGAGGAAAGCTAAACAATAAATAAATTAACAATTAATATAATCCACCTTACCAGTACGTTGATGTGTTCTTTAGATCTTTCGGCTTACTTTGAAGCTATCATCAGGAGTTAAAATTAATGCATTTAAACTGCCGGTGCTGCTAATATACTGAAGGAACATATATATCACTATCATTTTAACTATGATTTTTTTAACTTTTGACTTTAAATGCATTGATTTTAACTCTTGATGATGGCTTCCAAGTAAGCCGAAAGATCTAAAGAACACATCAACGTGCTGGTAAGGTGGATTACATTAATTGTTAATTTATTTATTTAACATATCAGCGGTACCATAATTGAGAAATCAATTAACAATAATTTAAATTGGAATGATTTATTTGTTTATTTACATATTTACAGCAGGGGTACGCCCTCTTACAGTTATAAGAGATAAATTAAATTTGTAGCGAATGAAAAATGCCATACCTGACCGGGATTTGATCCCGAGACCTTCTGATGAATGACCGAGACGATACCATTCTGCCATGGAGATCGGAAAAATTATAGATATGGTAGGAATAATTTTTCTCTGGGCCCTGTAGGTGAAACACTTAATTGTTTTTATTAATAAAATATATTGACGTAAACCATTAAAATTCACACAATACAAATATTTTTATTTCGTCTATATAACCTGATTACTCGTAGCACGTTAGTTTATTTCGGCTTATTTTTTATTGTTTATTATTATTATTCTATTTTTTATGAAAAAAATTTAATTTCCAATTTGTATACTCACGAGTTTTTTCACAATTGTGCCGATAATTTATTTCATTTTTTTAAACATTGTTTTAATAAATTTTATTACAATCCTGCTTAGTATTTTCATTATTAAAAAAAAAAAAAAAATGTTAACGTAAAAGGCTTCGAGCGACAGCAGGATCCTAGACAGAAATTAGGATCTGAAATAAAAAATACAATACGTTAACTGTAGAGTAAATAAATATACATCTTTTTAATTCCTTGTACGAAGTAAAGTAAGTATTGTAATCGCGAAAAATTTCGGCTAACAGATTCCAACGGAAATATTAATTTGACCATCCCTGAATCCATTTTGACTAGCTTCGGCGTGACGTCTGTCGTATGTATGTATCTCGCATAACTCAAAAACGATTAGCCATACAATGTTGAAACTTTGGATTTAGGACTGTGTTGTAACATCTAGATGTGCATCTCCCCTTTTGATTGCAATCGACTGGACCAAAAGTGTCCAAAAAAGCCCAAAAACTTGGATTTTGGACTTTTTCTTAACTGCAGTAATAAGCCCTCATTGAAAGCTTTTTAACATTATACCATAAGTGCTACTTATTTTCATTGGTTCTACAGTTATAGCCAAATAAAATTTTAACGAGAAAAATTTTAATGAGAAATTTGGATCTTACAAGGGGAAGGTACATCGGTTCGAATCCGACTTCATGTCCTTTTTTTTAACTTTTTTTGAACTTAAATATACTGATTTATTAGTAATTATTAATCTCTGATTATAAGAAAGTTTTACAATAAATAATAATTCAATAATAACAATAAAAAAATGTGAAAAAATATCAGAAGTTATTAATGAAATAAAATTTTATGTACTTTTCATTTAAAAAAAATGGGTTTATGTAATTTAATAAGCGTACAAGGAAATCATGTGGTTTCCACATCAGATTTTTTATTTTATATATATATATTGTATGATGCAAAAGTTATAACAGATACCAGATACTGTATAACACAAACTCTGATATTACATGACTGCCCAAAATGGAGTGTAATGTATTTAGCGTTTTATTGCTACAGCGATTATGAAACCCCATATTTAAAATGAAAATAAAACGTTTTTAAAAATATGTAATATTAAAATGACCGTTTTAAAAATATTTCGGAGCCATTTTCAAAAAAACTACAAAAAGTAATACTTAATTTCTCAAACATGGTACCGCTGATATGTTAAATAATTAAATTAACAATTAACGTAAACCACCTTACCAACACGTTGATATGTACTCTAGATCTTTTGGACTACCCGAAAGCCATCTTCAGGAGTTAAAATTAATATGTTTAAATTCAAAAGTTAAAAAAATCATAGTTAAAAATTTTAAAACAGTTCTGACTGTCCCGGTGCTACTAGTATTCTGAAGGAGTATACATATACTCTGGTGGATTAAAATGAAATCAAACGGAACCATGTTATGAAAGAGATAATTAGTAGATAAAATTATTATTTCTTTATATTTATGTTTAGTATGTTTTTAAATAATATATCGTTTTTAAAAATTTTTTGTTTATTAATAAAATTTTTATTATTACAATATATTTGATATTTTTCCAAATTAGAAGTATTATAATATCTGTAAGACTATTTTAAAGTTGTTTACATTAATTGTTAATTTATTAAAAAGTAACACGTTTTTAAATTTTATTTAAATTTTACAAACTCATCACCAAACTTATGGTTGGTAAGTCCTTTGTAGTTGTTTTAAATTGCCGCCGACTTCAGAATGTAGGAATTTAAAGAACTATATATATATATATATATATATATATATATATATATATATTAAATAAATAGAATTAATTATTAAATAATTAATAATTAATTTAGTAATTTTATTTTAAATAGTTCGATTTAAAAATAATTATAAAAAATTAAATTTACATTTTAAAAATATACCAATTTTTTTTCATTTTTTATTTATTTATATTTTTTTGGTTTCTTGAGCAGGTTTATTTCTTATATTCTTTATAACTGATAATCTTAACCTTTTGTTTTATAAGAATTTGGATTGTTGTTTTTATATGTTATTATTTGAATTCTTTATCTTATTTTTATCTTTTTTGTTGATTTTTGTTTAGTTTTAGGTTTTTTATAATTATTTTTTAAATTTGTAATTTTATCCTTGTATTTTTATTATAAGCCTGAACGATTAAGTGTTGGATTTTTTTAATAATTTTCTCTACTCTTTTTGGTTCTTTATCTTTTTATTATGAATTTTTTGGTTGTTTTAACTTTTCTGTTATTTGGTTAACAATTTTTTTAATAATGTTTGTATTTTTTCTTTTTTAATTAAATTTGCTTTATCTGGGTTTTATTTATAGCGGTCAAAAGCTCATATGAAGCTCAAACTTCTGGATAGATAATTTTAGCTGGTAATATGTTAAAACTTCGTGATTATGATTTAATTAGTTGTTTATTTTTTATTTATTTTCTTTTAATTTAATTACGGCTATTTTTTATTAGTGTTTATTTATTTGATGATTTTTTATAGTAGTCTATTTTTTTTTTAAAAGATTTAAAATTTCGTTTACTTATATATATTTTTTTTTGTTTTTATATTTCACGTTTCATTTCTGTTTTTATTAGTCGCTTTCGCTTTCTTTTTTATGTTAATGTAGTAAAACCCTAATTACTTTAATAAAAAATTACATAACAATTTTGTAAATTTTGATTTATACTTAATCATTTTAAATGTTGATTGACGGTTTCCACCATAACTCGGTTGTTTGATATTAAGTTTAGAACTAAATTCTGACCGTTCTAATCAGTTGAATACAATTATAAAAATATTAATATTTTCAAAAAAATCATTGCCTCTATAAATTCTGAAACCTAAAATCGCCATAATTATTAGAAAATGTTTCTATAATGTTGTATAATAAATATTATTTTATTTAATGAAGTAGAATCTTAAAAATTGAAAGTGGTGAGGTAAAGTAAAATATCGCGGGTAAAGTCACGTTAAACGCGGTGGTTCCCGTATCTCACGAATTTAATACTGGGTGCAGTTCACTGCATGCTTTAGTATTTTTTTTTTTAATAATGACCACAGCATTCGATTCGACTTACAAATAATGGACTAATAAAAGAAGATATCTCGATTATTACTTGAGAAATAAATTTTTACTTAAATGAAAAGAAATAAAAACACGTGAAAAGATGGGTATAGGACATATCTTGCTTATTATAGACGAATAGAATCAGGGTAGTATTTTTTTTTTACTCTGTATTTAATTTTATTTTTTTATTTGTATACGAATTAATATTTATGTTATTTGTATATTATTTTTACTTTATTTGTATTATTTTTGTTCTTTGATTCTGTATTTGTTAATTTTTTCTCATTGTGAAATAAAAATAATATCTTTTTTGATCGTTATAAAAAAAAATCTTTTTCTAAATTAAATTGATGTTACTAGTGGAATTACTTTCTAACTGCTCAATTTATTACTATTTTTAATTTAGAGAATTGTTTCTCTTAATAACATTAATTGCATTGCGTTCTACAAAATATTGTTATTCATTATATATTTCTCAATGACTAACTTTAATCCATTATTTGTAACTGCTTTACGTATTTTAATACAAAATTTTAGTTAAATTTCCTATCATTATTTTATAGGAAACTTTTTATTTTTTTTTAACATTTAAACACGCTTATTAATAGATACATTTGTAACAACAAATAAGTTTTTAACTGTGCTACGAAATGTAAGAATAAGTATTTGATTGACTAAGTTAATACTGAAATAATGTTATTATTATGGAAAAATAATTATGAATACGGAAAAATTTTTTATGACTCATATATATATATATATATATATATATATATATATATATATATATATATATAAACTGGAAGAACTAAGTTACATATCAATATCGATATAATAAAATCCTCTTATTAAATAAGACATGCATTGTTGATCAAAACATAGATGAATTCGATAACCATAAAGTTATAAATATCTTCTTTTATTACAGCTCAAAGCGACAACAAACACATAAATATTTAATATGATTTTCCTTTCTCTACAGATTTCCCTTCTTTTAGCATCTATAATAGCAACAGTTATATGTAAATAGAAGGAAAAAATTATAAAAATATATATATTTTTTTTAATAGGGCAGTTATGATTTTAAATTAATAAGCACATTGATACAGTTTTCGCTACGCCACCACTAAATATTTTCTACTTAATAGAATAACATCAGTAGCTCAATTTTCATCTTATTCAGAGAGTTAGTTAATATAATGTGAAATATTCTTTTATTATATTCATTTTTTATTTGCACACAAATAATTTGCGTGCGCATTTGGGTGTGTGTGTGTGTGTGTATGTGTTTTACTGGTGTAAATAATGTAAAAGTTTCATATAAACATACGTTTGGAAACACTTCGTTTTCCAGTTACGGCTAGCCAAAGATTTCTTCCGGATTTCAACTCTTCTAATAAAAGGAAGTCCTAATCTAATTTTTGGAACCCAAATTAAGAAGTAAAGTTGGTGGTTTCTTATGTAATTTGAGCTGGAAATAGGATAAAACAGGTCCTAGAACTGTAACTCCAGTAGTTTTTATGATATCCGACGTAAAACACGAAGTTCGGCGTCAAAAAATAAGTTTTTTTTTAGGTTTGTAGTACAAAAACTTTGTTAGATATGATAATAAATGCGCGAGATTTAGTAAGAAAACTTTTAGAGAATTTAATCCTCAAAAGAAAATTAATGTAAATACAGCTAATAAAAAGTAAATAGAAACTTTTAAGAATCACTTTTTTATTGAAGCAAGACAGATAAAAAATAGACAGAAAAAACTATTATTCTTTCTATACCTAATGAACATTATTCTAAATATAGCAAAACAAAAAAATAAAATACATGAAATGATAAACGATAACAGAATAACGAGCCTCAGTTACTTTAACTGGTTGAATTTCCTCCTTCACAATATACATAGCATTTTTCCCGACCTAAAATATTTTAAGTGGCTTTCTGTGTCATCTCAGGATCGTTTTGTATAAATTAAGTAGCATTTCGTATTTCAATGAGTAAGTCTTTTTTAGTATTAACTTTTTGTTGGTATACTATCGATTTCATATGGCCCCAAATGAATTTAATCTAATGGCGTTAAGTCAGGTGATCATGGTGGCCAATCGATTGGTCTACCGCATCCAATCCAGTTTAATAAATTAGCTTTCAAGTCATAATAAAGAAAAATGTGGCGTTGCACCATCGGACTGGAAAATCATTAGTAATCTAATTTGTATAGGTACATCCTCCAAAAGAGCCGGCAAATTATTTTTCAAGAAATGAACGTACCCATCTCCCGTAAGGTTTTCATTGAAAACAAATGGTCCCAGAACTTTTTCATAAATAATGCCGTATCAAACATAAATGTGAAATCCATATTGAAAACTAGTTTCCATAGTACCATGTGGATTGTCTTGCTCCATAAATGATTATTTTTAGAAATGAAGACTCCGTTTCTCATAAAATTAGCTTCATCAGAAAATGAAATTGAATTTACCTTATTTGGGTTGTGTAGAAGTCAATGACTCAAATTTAACCGCTTGGGGTAATCAGTCGGCCACAAATTTTGAACCTTCTGCAGGCGGAAAGTCATTTACTAGTCATTTAACAAAGATATTGTACTGCAAATCTAAAAATAATTTGTATTTCGACACCGAATTTTGTGTTTTTTGTCGGATATCATAAAAACTACTGGAGTTACAGTTCTGGGATCTGTTTTATCCTATTTCCTAGCTCAAATTGCATAAGAAATCACCAACTTTACTCCTTAATTTGGGTCCGAAAAGTTACAGTAGGTTTTTTTATTAGAAGAACTGAAATCCGGGCGAAATATTTTGCTAGCCGTAACTAGAAAACGCACCGTGTTGGTCTAGTGGTGAACGCGTCTTCCCAAATTAGCTGATTTGGAAGTCGAGAGTTTCAGCGTTCAAGACCTAGTAAAGTCACTTATTTTTACAAGGATTTGAATACTAGATCGTGGATACCGGCGTTCTTTGGTGGTTGGATTTCAATTAACCACACATCTCAGGAATGGTCGAACTGAGACTGTACAAGACTACATTTCATTTACACTCATACATATCATCCTCATTCATCCTCTGAAGTATTATCTGAACAGTAATTATCAGTGGGTAAACAGGATAAAGAAAGAGAAAAGCCGTAATTCGAAAGCAAAGCGTTTCCAGACCTATATTTATATGATCTTTTTTTATGATTTTCAGCAGTAGAACGTCCTGAAAATTTCTTTCTTTCTTTGTGGTACACCTGTATATATTTTTTTTAAATATATTTGTATATTAGGAATCCTGTAATATCTAATTGCTGTAACGTAATAATAGCAAATAATTATTCCTTCAACGAGAGAGTTTTTTTTTTATTTTGTGTACGATGTTTAATTATAACACAATATTAAAATTTACTTAATTGAACAAAATAGTCTTATCAACTAATTATACAGAGCTATGAAGCTTTTAACAGGTATCGCGTTCCTGTTATATTTTAAGTCATTAAAATGTTTTTACAGTATATTACGTTAATCTATCTTCCCTGAAACATTCTTGTTAATTTTCCGGTGTTATTCACTAGTTTCCGATTAATAATATTTCCTTCAATAAATGTTTAATGAAAATTTATTTATTTATTAATTCTTTATACTAATACGTTTATAAAATTTTAAACCTATTATAATGGAATACTTAAATTTAAAACTAAATTTTTTTTCCTGTTAATATACTTTCCATAAATTAAATCAAGCTATTTTTAATAGGGTATAACATATGAACAAAATTTAATGTTTTTTTTTTAATATATGTATATATACAAAACATTTCTTATAAATGTTGAGAGTATCTAAGATTCTTTGATCACTAAAAAAACATTTTTTTTTCTTTATTAATTTAGAAGCTTAGAAAAATAATAATAAAAAATTCTTAGAAATATGATACTAGAATTGAACGGCCTTCAACTTTTGGCAAATGGTCAAAATAAGCAACATTGACATTGAACCAACTTCGATGGGTGGGGTTCGATCCGGTTTCGCTACTTTGTTTTTTTTTTTTTTTTTAACGAACCAGTTTTTTTATTCTATTGTTATCAAATATATTTTACTACTTTATTATCTTAATTTTCTTCTTTGAACTAAATCTATTTATTATTTATTTTAATGATATTTGTTACTCTTGAATTTCGTTAAATAACAATTTAAGTATTGATACCTATGAAAGCATGACAGATATATATTTTATTTCTAGTTTTCACTTATTAAAGCAATAATTAAAATTATAAAGGTATTAATTTCTATTTTTAAAAAAAACTTAGAAATTATTGTGAAATCAATAGTCCATCTGAACTCCATTTCTGAATAGTGAAACTGAATTTTTAGAATAAGGTAGAAATATTTATTTTGACAATTATGCTAATTAAAAGAGTATTGATTAACTTTACTTAATATGTAACCATTGGATGCAAGCTTATTTAGAATAATTGATGAACTTATTATTATCAAATCAGAAGGGAAAGTTTTCTCATTCCTTTTCTTTCTCTAATTTTTGTTTTCATTCTCCTGAACCTCTTGTTACTTCTTCTTTTTCTTCTTGTTCTTCTTCTTTTTCTTGTTGTTGTTGTTGTTCTTTTTCTTCCTCTTTTTCCTCTTCTTCTTCTTCTTCTTCCTTTTCCTCTTCTTCTTCTTTTTCTTCTTGTTCTTCTTCTTTTTCTTCTTCTTCTTATTTTTCCTCTTCTTCTTCTTCTTCCTTTTTCTCTTCTTCTTCTTCTTCTTCTTCTTCTTCTTCTTCTTCTTCTTCTTCTTCTTCTTCTTCTTCTTCTTCTTCTTCTTCTTTTTATTCTTCTTGTTGCTGTTGTTGTTCTTCTTCTTTTTCTTCTTGTTCTTCTTCTTTTTCTTGTTGTTGTTGTTCTTCTTCTTCTTTTTTTCCTCTTCTTCTTCCTTTTCCTCCTCTTCTTCTTGTTCTTCTTTTTCCTCTTCTTCTTCTTCTTCTTTTTTTCTCATCCTCTTTCTTCATTCTTTTCCTCTTTTATCGTTCTTCTTCCTTTCCTTTCGTCTTCCTCTTCTCTATTTTACCTTCTTCTTCACCACCTGATTCTATCAGTCTCTCTCTCTCTACTTTTTTCTTCTTCTTCTTGTTCCTCCCCTCAAACTCCGACATATTCCTCTTCTTCTTAGGTTTGAAGACTATATTAATTATAATAACTAAATAATAAATAGTAGATCCAAGTATCGTTATTTACTTTATGGTGGACAGATGTTTTTTTTTTTAATTCTATAAAAAAAATCTATTGTTAAAATATAGACATATAGGTTTTCAAACTTTTCCGAGTTACGGCGTCCTTTTTCAATTAAAATTTGTCCATGGCGCCCTACCCTAAGTAAAAGTAGGACTACTCATACATAAGTAAGAAATAAAAATAAATAAAATTCGTGTATTTTCATTATTTTTTTACTTTATTAACATTAAATTAATAATTATAAATGTCTTGGTTCAATTAATTATGAAGCTTTTACAATATTTCGCGGTGCCCCTATGAAGAGGCTGCGGTGCACAGTTTAGGAATCACTGATATAGACTATAGATAAAAAATGTTTCATTAATTTCATGTTTTAATTATTTGGATGGTTATGTTTATTATTTTTAATTTGAATTAATAATAGGATAAATTAATTAATTAATTTAATTTAAAAAAATGAAAACAATAATACATTTTAAAAAGTATGTAATAATTCTGGATACTGGTACAGGGTGGTTTTTCCCTCAAACGTGTTTTTTTGTTTGTTGGGTAAAAATTGTTAAAGCGAATTACGCTAATGTGTTTTCTCCCTTTTTGAAGCACCATAAAACATTTAAACAAATGCTTTAGGTTTCCCGCTAATGTGCTACAAAACAAAATAAAAATTAAAAAAAAAGAAAAATTACATCGTCAGCAGTTGTAATTAAAAGCACAAAGTTTTCATCTTTTTTTTCAGAATTTCATAATTTTATAACAATAAATATTACATAATCTATTTTATTTATTCATACTTCTTTACTTTTTTTTAATTTTATCATTAAAACACATTGAACCCTGTAAGTATATCTTTAAAATTTAATTCATAACTACGCTGTTTTATTTTTAGTTCGCTGATTTAATGAATGAACCTTGAGATTGATCACTTTAAATTAAGTATATTTAATCGAGGACGATTTCATTTTTAATCTAAAGATCTATATTTTCAAGTTAGAGTCAGATATTAAAGTGTTTATTTTATTAAGAACTTGACACATAATACAGAAAAAATTTAAGGATTTTTAATATAAACAGAAAATTTATTTTATAAACGTTTATACGTAAATGAAATTAATTACACATTATCTGCAAGAATGGCAATAATTGTAAAAGTATTTCTCTTTACCAGTAAAATAAAATTGCTTAAATAAACAAAAAAATATTAATTAAATTTTCTCTTTCATTCCTCTAAAAGAAGGTGCGAACAGGCACGTTTAAGTTTGGTAATCTAAGAAACCGGTTTATTTAAATAAATCTGGTTTCCGCCGTTTGACATATTACGTTTGCTTTTCTACTGTTACATTTCTAAAAAGTAAAATCACTAATAAAAGGTATTTTAAAATTCTCTGCGAGATAAACAAAACATGTACGTATAACACATAAATTAGGTGAGTTGAAATGGTAACAACGACCCCGAAATGCAATCATAAGTAATTATTCTTTTACTTGAACTTAATCGTTGATCTTCTACCATTACATTACAGTTCGAAACAATAGTCCTTAACACATAACTGACTTCATAACTTATCTTATAAAAATCAAAGTTTTTATTTGTTTGTTTGTCTAAATTTATCATCGTTTAGTGTTCTGCCAAGCAGCAGATCCCTTACGCTACCGCTGCTATCATCCATTTTTGTCTCAAGCCTTCTCCTTCTTCCCCTAGTAGTTTCCAAACTTTACCTTATCTATTAATTTCATCCTTCTTT
Source organism: Lycorma delicatula (assembly GCF_047948215.1). NCBI lineage: Eukaryota > Metazoa > Arthropoda > Insecta > Hemiptera > Fulgoridae > Lycorma > Lycorma delicatula. Next base: position 145,718,910 of record NC_134459.1, on the reverse strand, counting down.
TCCCTCGCTTCCTTTCTTCTTCAACTGATCCTTCCGATGCGTTTGTCAAGATTCCACTTCTAACTGTATCTATTAATCGCTTTCCTTTTCTTTGGATATTTACCACTTAAGTGCCCTTTCTTTTTTATTCCTGTTCATAACTTCTTTATTCCTTATTTTATCCGTCTATTTTGCTTTCAACATCCTTCTCCATACCCGCATCTTAAAAGCCTCAATTCAGTTCCTCTCCCTTTTCCTCATCGTCTACGCTTCACTTTTATACAAACAATATGTCTAAACTAATGTTCCCTTTAAAATTTCGGAACCGCTGTCGATCTGAATAATTCTATTACAGCAGGATTTATTGGAAAAGGCTTCAGCCGTAAATTTGTCAACATACCTCCCTTATTGATTCAGCAGTAAGTTTTACTTTGCTGTGACATCTTTCAAATAGTAATACTTCTAGCCGGTGATTAAAACAAATTGTATAACTGCTGTATGGTTTCTGAAAATATAATCTAGAAAACAGAATGAATTATAGTTTGATTTATTAAATCTAGGTAAAGGTTCTCTATATATATTCCAAATAGTATGTTTTACAGGTTTTCTAGGAAGGCGAAAAAATTGTTTTTCGTAACGTATTCAATGTAATATAAATCAAATTTTTTATACCTTTCTAGAAGGTGTATTTTTTAACGAGGATATTTTTCAAGTGATATTAATTTTTTTTTTTTTAATTACTTAAAGCAAGATTTAGGCTTAAACGTTTATCAAGAAACCGTTTTAATCGAATGAATTATATATTATAATTTTTTTATATTGTAATGCCTTTTTTAATCTTTCAACCGACTAAGATATCTACGTGTTCAGAAGAACTCTAGACGTATTTTACCCGTATAAAAATTAAAAATGTTCTCGTTTAGATGAAATCTTATTTTGATTTACACGTTCTGGAATCAATTTTGGCAAAACATTTGTATTAATTGTTCTCGGTTCTCGGAAGTTTTTATTTCAGTTTAATGATAAAAAGCGATATTCTACTCATCTTTCGGCAAAACCTTTTTTTTTTCTTTATTTTTAATAATTTAAAAGTAAATACTTAAAGTTCAAATTAAAAAGAAGAAATATTTTAAACAGGCAATAATAAACATTAAAATTATAAGCATAATTTTCTTTAAATAATTACAAAAAAAAATATTTTAATGACTTTGGAAAAAAAATTATCAAGCGATTAATATTACTGCATAGAATTTTTTAAATCTTTCATAAGATTTTTTTTTATTTTATACGGTGGTTCGTTCTTAATCTCACGGGCAGTTATTTTGCGATTTTTATTTTGTATTTATTATTTTGGAAAGGGTCAGGAGGCCCAAATAAAGCATTTCAGCCATTAGCCTCACTCTGCAGCCAGATAAAGGAGTTTCCGAATCGGTCTAGGTGGATTCCTACTACCAAACCCTAAAAATGCACTCACTGGCTCTGTAGGTCCCGGGATTCTCAGCATGAAGAATCTATCAAGGTTAGACCTCGAACCACAGGATTGATAATAGGGAGGCATGATTAATGATAAGGAAAATTAAAGTGAGAAAGAATGATCTACTCTCAGAGGAACCACAGTAAACTACCCCATCCGAGGAATGTTCAATGTTTTCTCCACACAAACCAGGCAGCTGTCTAAAATTCTTAAGAACATCGGTTCATTTTTACCCAGGACTAGCCTATTACTGATCAAAAATTTTGTGTAAATATAAGAAAGGAGAGGAGAATAAAGATGAATAAGGAGTATGTGAAGATGAGGAAGAAGAAGAAGCTGGAGAAAGAAAGAAGGAAACGAAAACCGAACAACTTCAAGGTATGTAAAAAAAAAAAGGTGTTTTTTTTTAGCAAAAATGAAACAGCCACTGAGAATAAAAATACGGTTTCTAAAGGAACAACCTTCAAGAGCCCTGATGGAAGAGGTAGTTCCTAAAGGAATAAGTAGCTTGGGAAAACATCCATTTTAGTTATAAGCCTTTCAGAAAATCACCATCGAAATTTTTTTCCAGAGATTACTCACTTGGAATAAGATTTTGTAAAACTCTGTTATGGGTTACGAATAAATAAGAATTAAAAAGTATATGTACTATTGGGGCTTGCGGAAAACGTTTCTTCATATTCTTCTGGCAGAGAGCCTAGAATCGTATAACTCCGGAAATATTGATTAAATCTTTAATCACTTGCATGCTTTTGAAAGCCGTTTCATCACTGAGTATTTTTAGAAATGTTATGATTATATTAGTTTTTTTTTATTTAAAGCTTATTACGTCTTGAAAATAAGCGAAAATGAAGAAGAAATTTGAAACATTTACATTTTAAAAAAGGGCAGAAGCTGTTAAAAGATTTTTTTATTTTTATGAACATTATGTAGTATAAATAATTGTAACACAAAGCTGGTTAAATCCTATTTAATGTGAAAATTTTGATGTGAATGAGGCACCTCATTCAGTTTGGCAGATGACTGAAAAAGTCGATGAAATCATGAAAAGAATTGAGCGAGATCAGCTTATTAGAAGTCATTATGTCAGTAACAAACTAAACATCGACTAAAAACAATTTTAGACCGTTTGAAGAAGCCTGGATACAAAACCGCGAGTTTTGGTTGCTATATGATTTACCATTGAAAAATATAATGAAACGAATTTCCATCTGCAGATCGTCGCTAAAAAGGAACGAAGTCGAACCATTTTTGAATCGGCTCATTACGGGATATGAAAAAGGGATCACCTACGACAACCTGTACGAAAAATAACGTGATCGGAGTAAGGTGAAGCTCAGCAAAATTTGTCAAACGGTGCATGTTCTACGTAAAGGTGTATGAGAAGCTATAATTCTGCACGCTGCTCTTTTCTGGACTCATTGAATAGGGTACAAATGTTATAGGAATATTTTGTTGAAAACCCAGCATCTTCTATTATCTGTATTTGCCTATAGGACTGTCTCACGAGAAGCGGCCTTTGCTATTTCTTTATTATGCCCATTGATACCCTTGCGACCGAGCGCAATTACGTTGTGATGTCAAGAAGGTTGGCCAACCTTCCTATGGACACATAAAAGAAATAGACGACCAAGATTTTTATTTATGGTAGGTCAGGTGGAGTGAATCGGCCGATGGCCATTACACGCATGGTATTTTCTCTGATGTGGAAAATGTGTAGGACATTAAGTGGATTTCCCCAATCGGTATGTTGCATGATTTCTTTCTGGACATGGTGATTTTCGAGATAGGTTGGTCAGATTGGTTTGATTACTTCAGACTTTTGTCCGTAGTGCAGGATTGATGATGTGCGCCAAATCTTATATGTTTGCCCCAGATACGCAGCTGAACATACCAGAGTAGTTAGAGAGCTTGCGAGGATCAAAGCCAGCACTGAAAAGAAAAGTGGTGGGATTAGAAAGGAATTTTTCACTATAAGCTGCTGGCGTTTGGTCAAACGATTGATTCTACCTCTAACCTCGATAAACAGATAAATTTTTCCGAGCAGCCGAGATAAAGAACCAGAATTTGTGGAAAGGAAGGTGTTGTTGAGCATCATGATAACGTCAGACCTCACACATGTTTGATAATCCGTTGAAAATTGAGAGAGGTTGGCCGTGAAGTTTTGATACATCCACCCCTATAGTCCTGATCTGGCCTGTGTAAATCATTTATAACAGTTTATGGTCCAGAAAACACAGAAGTTCTACAGTAACAGATCTATGATTTTACCTCAAAAATGGCAAAAGGCTGCCGATTATAACGGCACACATTTCGTTCAATAGACTTTATTCAAAATATAAAAACTTTATTTTACTTTTGCATAAAAATACGAAGAAACCTTTTCCCCGACAAGCTACGTTTCTTTGAATTTTGACTGAAGATTTTTTCCAATTAATTTGTTAGAACTTACCTATACCTAGAGGTATATTGCATATGTATATATGTATTCGTAAATGACACTTCCTGAGATATTCCGAGTGCAATGAATGAAACAACTGGATGATCAAAAATAACAGTTTTATTGTGCTTCTCAAGATTATCTTAATGCTTACTTTATAACAGTTGGAATTTTTACCCTATTCTGCAGAACCTGTTTGTTGTTTATTGCTGTTTTATTCCCCGTACACTTTTTCTTCTTTTTATCATTATTTATTTATTTTTTATTATTATTGCTTAATATATAGTTTTAGAAATTACAAACTAGCAGTGGAAGATAATAATTTACTTTTAAAATTCTTCCTTTTATTGCGTTTTCTTTTTTGAGTGTCTCTGAAAAGTACTTTTACAGAGATATTAGTTTTTCTCCGGAATGGATTTCTTTTGTTTGTAATAAATAAATTAAGGGCTTAATTAATTTTTTTACTTCCTTGTATTAAGTAAAGGAAGTATTGCAATCGCGAAAAATTTAGGTTTTCAGATTTCAACGGAAATATCCGTTTTGACCATCCCTGAATCTATTTTGACTACTTTCGGCGTGACGCCTGTACGTATTTATGTGTCTCGCGTAACTCAAAAGCGATTAGCCGTAGGATGTTGAAATTTTGGATTTAGGACTGTCGTAACATCTAGTTTTGCACTTTCTCTGATTGCAATCCACTGAACCAAAAGTGTCCAAGAAAGCCCAAAATTCAAAAACATTTGGATTTTGGGCTTTTTCATTTTAAAAAAATTTGTATGTATAATTTAACAGGCGTACAAGGAAGTCATGTAGTGTCCACATGATATTTTTATAGAAGTTTACTATCACAGAACTCTTTTTTGTTATTCCCTTTATTTCAGTAATTATAATAGTAAACATTTATCATTGTAGGTTTAAGAGTTTACCATGTTTTTAAGTAATTTATTATAATAAAAACAAATCTGTCTTGAAGTAGAAGAGATCTCGACGAAAGTATTCAACGGAGACACAAAAAATTAAAATCAATAAGTGAAAGATTAATTTTAATAAATTAATTTATGGAATTTATCAAGTAACAATTTGTATTATTATTATTATTATTATACTCGTACTTTCGATTATTATTCAATGTAATTTTTAATTATCAGCATCGTAAATAAACTCGATACGAATTGTAACTTAAAGAAAATATAATTTTATTTATCTTTCATAATTAAATTATTATCTTTGAGTATTTTAATCGTACAGCTCTATTTTATTCATTATCATGTTGAAGATAAGTTATTAGTTTGAATCCATGTAAGTATAATCGTCCGGTTGCAGCGAACAAGAACGTGCCGTGTCATCTCGTACAAAAGGATTAGAATACATCCGACTTACTGTCGTCACCATACGTTGTCGCATAAACCTTTATTGTTGCAAACGACATCATGTTCGGATTGCGTTCGTGTTGAACATCTCTTAAGTTACGTTTTCTTATCACCGTACACATCTACCTTCTTCCCATCATATCGTTACACTAGCGAATACAATAATGTATTATATTTTGTGCACTTTTTATCGTATTGTATTTATTCAACTCCGGTCGAAACTGGATACGTTATGAATAATTCAAATTTTTGTCCTGACTAAATCCGACAGCCTTTATTTATTTACTTTATTTCATCTTATCCTTGCGGCTAGAATACTCAAAATGCGTATAACTAGCCTTTCATGAATTACAATGTTATTATTAAATCGTAAAAATAAAAATGTACATTAAAAAATGTATATTTTTTATATTCATTTCATGTAACGAAAATGTTCTTTTAAACATACTACCTATTTTTATTATTATTGTTATTATTATATCTTATCCTTTTTGTCTGCTAAAGATAGCAACTATTTAAATTACGTATACACAAATTTATTTGAAGCTTGTAGAAAATCTATACACGGTACACCTATGACGGTAATTTTTTTACGGCAAAACAAGAAAAAAGATCATGCGAAGAAAACATTAAACTTTTTTAAAATTTGTGTTCTTATATAAATTACAGGTCTGGAATCAAACGTGGTACTTTTTGACTCTTAATTATTCATATTGAACGTAAAAAATTAAATAAATACGATAATGAAAATATTACTATGAAATTCAATCGTGAATAATTAAAATTTAAACCTAAATATGCACCTTAGAATTGAATAAAAGATGCTGATAAACTTGCTCTTTTTATGGTATTACGAGATCAACTGCTATCGTCATTAGTTCAAATAGAAATTTGTAGCATATGAAAAATGCCTTGCCTAACCGGGACTCAAACCCGGGACCTCCGTATGAAAGGCCGAGACGCCACTCCGCCTCAGAGATCGTACTCGTATTGTTTTTAAAGCAACAATAACTAACCTTCATAACTATCATCGTCTGTTTTTAGGATTAGTTTATCAAAAGAAATATTGTTTAGATTATTAACTGCAAAACTGCGTGTTTTACATTCAACACCTGTCAAATGGATAGTTTAGAGATATCAGCACTTAAATAAAAAAACAATAGCAATTCGAGAAGATATCTTGTTATATCCAAAACAGTAGTGTTTGATAAGTGTTTTGAGCCATTACAACTGCTTGGCTAGCGATACGACTTATGAAAAATATAAGGATATTTAAACTAAAGTAAGTTCTCACAGAGTAATAATCCTTAGGTGCGAATAAAGTAGTTGAAATAAACGAGTTCAGCTAGTAAAGCGCTGAAGAATAAAACAAGTAATAATATTCAACTGAAATGTTATCATATGATAAATTGATTTTTTATATTCTTGTAACAGATAGAGAGAAATCAACACGCTATTCAGTTGAGATTACTAAGTATTAAAGGTTGCATCAAAAGGAAATTGATGAGAAAAGACACTTTCAAGTCAGAATTTGGTGTAGTACTTCTGTTAAGCGAAATTATAACAAAATTTTAAAGAAAATAAAACGATTATTAGAGTATTATTTTGGAAGAGAGTCTACCTTTATTATTATGGAATTATAAACCGAATGGATGAAGAGATATTCACAGGCCGAGGAATGGGAACTGTAACAGTTCAATGCGATTAATCCGTGATGGAAAAAGAGGAAAAGATTTAGATAAATAATATCAGTTTTTTTTTTTATGTCTTTGATACTACGTTAGAAAGGTAGATAAATATAAATATAAATATTATCATGTTACTCTGATAACACCATGATCGCTTTTTTAAGCAATTTAAAGAGGATAATGAGACGATTTGATAAATTTTTCTTGACTGCCTTAAAAATCAAATCTTATCAAAGATAACTTACTTATCAGTTAATAGGAATATAGCTTTAATGTTTGTAATTTTTTAGTCATAAAAGTGTGCTCAAAAACTTTAATGTCGAAAAGTAACGGTTTTTGTTTGACACGGATCAAGAACAATTTAAAAAAAAAAAAAATCAAATCTAGTATCACTGACAGCATAACCATTTTAATTTGAAACAATATCTATTTCGGTTCCGCCTGGCAGCTGATAAGCTGTGCGTCTGCGGGGAGGTCCAGTCAAATGAACACCTGATGTTTGACTGCCTTACTCTTGGGAGGGGCCACGGGCCGGGCCACCGTGAAACATAGAGATCAAGGGGAAAATTGGCCCCTCACAAGCGGCGAGTCAGTGTGGCGAAAGCCGCATTGTCGGACCGTGTGGGAGTTCCTTGATGCTGTTCAACCGACATCAGTAGTTTACTTAAGGGAAAGACTCCTACTGCACTGCTGTCGGAAGCTAACCTAGAGATATATTGCTGACCACCAGCCAATTAAGGCTCCAAACGCTTTAACATGGTGGACAGGTACTTTCTGGCATTCAGCAACCTAGGAGTGGCAGCGAATTGCTGTCTTGGCAAAGAAAATTTTAATTTATGGATGTCATATATATTTTTAGTTGTTGACGGGGAGTGCACCTACCCATTTTAGTAAATATAAGATAAGTGAGCGGTTGGGACACGTAAGCCGGTGGTGTATGACACCGTGCTTAGTCCGCTCACGCTGTTAGGTAAGCTCTAGGAGCTATTTAGGACACTGATCGCTAAACTGTTTCGTGGCTCAGTAGCCGTTTGTGGCGCAGACATTCGGTCTTATGCTTTAGGACGACCAAATGGGGTGATGGCGGGAGAAATGCCAAGCAAACCAATCATTGACAATATTCAAGTTCTTCAAACATAAATTTTGAACAAACATTAAAACCTAATAACGTATGTGGATAGTTATGGAAAAAAAACTATAATATTTTTATATATATACCATTTTTCGTTAAAAGAATTTCGAAATTTAAAAAAAAATATCTTCTTCGTTGTAGGACGTTAATTTCTCTCCACTTGAGGGAAATAATTGAAGAAGTCTGGTGACATTATAAAAGAATATAAAAGTTATTTTAAAAATAATCGCATAAAACAAAAATTTTGTCTGTTATTTAACTAATCCCTTAACAATAATTTGTTTTATTCTGAGAGAATATGAAATAACAGCTTGGAAGGAAGAGCAAATTATCACTTGAAAAAACTTCTTTCAGAATTTTTCAGAAGAATTTTCAGCTCTGCAAAAGGTTTTATTTGCATATAAATTATTCAGAAAGGTTTTTAATAAAGATAAAGAATATTAATATGTTAATGATTAGATATATATTATGAAACGAAATAGGAGTGTTCTACGGGTAAATTATGAAGTTATAAGAAATTATAAGAGTCCCTTAATATTAAAAAAGTCAAACTTGATGATGAGAAAGCTAACTTTTGCCTCTATATTTAAACTTAGTAGAAGAGAAAAGGGAATTTAAATTATTTTAAGAACGTCATTCAAAGAAGCAGTAATTGTATCTGAAAATTATTATGAGAAGTACATACACTACACACGAGCTTTTAGAAGAATATGAAATACAAGAGGAAAATACAGATTTGTGTCTGTGTAAAAACATGAAATTAATGCTCGAGAAGTCTTTTTATTACGTAATCTTATAGTTATGATGTGTTTTATAGTGTCAATTTTTGATTTATGTTACAAATAATAACGGATAGTAAATGACATCTTTATGGGGAGAAATAATTCTCCCCATAAAGAACAAAACGGAAAATATACACTAGTTAACACATTTATTTATTGATTAACACAGAATTAAGGTACTATAAGTTAATCATAATATCGGAAATTTTATATGAATCTGGATGTTTAACTCTACATAAAGCATGAAAATTAGAAAATATTGTGAGAAAAGAAAGAAAAATTCTAAAAAATAGGGTTTTTTTCTTTCTTTAAATTTTCTGCAATACAAAATTATAAACTTTTTCCCAATTAGTCTGTATCTAAAATATCGTAAGTGGAAATATTTAATTATTTTGTTTTCATGAACCAGTTTGGTTTTACTTTTTGCTGCTGTAAAAATCAATCATTTTAAGTAACTTATTATTCATTCGAAAAATATATCCGCAAAAACAGAATCTTCCCTTTTTAATACTTGGTAAAATATTTTCTTGAGTGTTTTTTTTATATCTCATCATTAAATTGCAGTCATAGAATCCCACCTCCTACCTTTAATTTTTGGAACTAGAATATTTCCTAGAATTTTTTTATTTTTTTATTTGAATTTCGGCCTCCTCTTCGGTGTTGCTAAAATTACAAGATCATCCGCAAAAGCAAAATATTTAAAAATAATTCTATTTTTTTCAGCGCTAATTTTAATATTTATTTTACTTTCATTTAATTTTGATCGCTAAATTTTCATAGTTTTGTGTAAAACTGTGTTAAAACGAATGGAAGTAATCCATCTCCTTTTTTAATCTCGAAATTTGTTTGACATTTCTCCCATAAATTTTACTCTTGAAAATGTCTTTAGTTTAGAAATTTTTCAGAACCTTAAATAAAAATTAAACCTTAGATAAAAATCAGCAGTATCGTACGCTTTTTTTGAAATCCACAAAATTTTGAATTATTCTTTTACGTATTTGAAGGATTATTTCTTATAAATCTCTCGTGAAAGAAATTAATTTTAGAAACTATTTTGCACTATTTTCACTTTTAGAAACAAACGTAGCGATGTAAAAATTCTAGTTTTAAATATAATATTTGTGAGACGTTATTATATTTTTACTTTGTGTAGCATTTAAAATAATAGCTTTTTTTGAGTTTTTAAGAGATGTTACATATTTTTTCAATTTATTTATTTTAATTACAGTATCTCTAGTGCAATACCTCAGTAATCAGAAGTTTCCCATATTTGCTTTTAAACACTTAATTTTAAGAGACTGTAAAGGATTGTCTCCATAATTCTAGTAAGAAATTCTAATGCTTTGTGTATAAAATGCTGCGACGCGTTGTGATAAGGAGAACGTGATGTACCTTGCTTGTTGCTTATGTTTACATAATGCTACTAGTACATCAGTAACATGGATTCTTTTTTTTTTTTTAGTTTAGATCTGACTCAGCAAGAGATTTTCTTTTAATATAAACATCTTTCTTCTATTTTAAAGTATTTTTATTAAATTTAAATAATTCCTTGTATACGCCTAAAAAAAAGATCGATTTATGTTAGAACAGCTCTTCATGAACCCGACTGCCAAATTATAATTCAGTATAAGAAAAATTTGCGAAATAAGCTTAGTATTATTATATGTGCTGATCTAATTTCTTTGTAAATAAAAAATTGTTGAAATGACATATTTATCTTCAATAGAAGAATTCTACTAATTAGAATTTGGTTAAGAATAATACAAATACTAATTAACAATACCAAAACAAATTAAAAATTTTGAATTTAAATTAATAAGTGCTGAAAAAAAAATAGTATTAAATAGTCAATAATCAAACAAATAAATAAATGAATGGTCAAAATTCATATTAATTAAGAATGTTTAGAGTTAAGACTAAATTTGATAATTGCAAGCCCTCTTTTTTTTATAAAAATCAAATTAATATTAATTTGAATTTTTTTCACAATAAAGTAGTGTAGTATTAGAAACATATATCTTTAAAAGATATGTTTTAATTTTAATGTAAAAGCATTAATTTGCTGGAAAAAAATAGAAAATAATTATAATAAATGGAAAATGTCAATTATTATATGTATATTTTTTAAGAATGGTACTCGAAATTAATATGAAAAATTATTAAAAATATACGCACGCAAAAAATGTTAACGATTTATAACGAGTAATCGCTTTCCTTTATCCCAGAATAGATTTGCCATCGGCCTTCTAATCAACAAACATAACGTACGACTGTCAAAATGTAGTTAAACTGTCATGGATATTAGCGTCAGACCGAACTATACAGATTTTTTTTGACCAGGAACCAATTAGTTTAACAAAATTAAATTAAAATCAAAGATATAATGGATTTTTGGATGGTTATTTTATATTAGAAAACATTTTAAGAGATTTCGTCATAAATTTGACTAAAAAAATTATTTAATTAAGTATTATTGATACTTTGTAGTTTTAAAAAAGTAATTGTGTTTTATTTATAATTGATTTTTTTATACCTGTCCCTTCATAAAAATGTCGAATAATTTAACTAATTCTTACTCTGAAGTTAAATTTATACTACATCAAACTTGGTTTATCTTGGCTATGTTAGTTTATAATTTTGTAGTTGCAAAAATTTATCTGATATTTTATTTAAAAATGAATAATGACTGACAGAGTAGCTATATTCGAATTCATCCTTGAAAAATTCCCATCCTATAAATATATATATATATTCGCATTTATATAAATATGACTTGAGGCTAAATTTTAAACAGAATTCATTGATGTCTACCGTATCTAGTCGGCCATTCGAATCGAAGTCGATTCATTGCTTCACTTACCTCTTTTATCATTTTCTCTCAGTAATTCGATACAACTTTATCATATACTCAATGTTCTCATTACTTCCCAGTATTTCAAGATTTTTTTATTCTTTTATCATCTTGGCTTGAGTCTAATGATTATTTTCCTTTTGAATTTTCTCTTTACACTTTTTTCCACCTCTCCTCAATAAATGTCCTAGAACTGAATACTTTTCTCTTGATTGTTGCAATCACACTCGTCTCTTTGAAAATATAAGCGGCTTCTATTTGTTTCCTTTCTAGGTACTGTAAACCTTTTTTCAAAAATGTTCCTTAGAAATTTGTTCACAAAATATAAGCTTTTGTTTCTGTTTTCTTTTCTACGGCATAAAACATAACTGTTCTTACAATTACTTGTTTTCTACTTCCTTTATTTGGTTTCGGCTTTCTCAGAAACCCTTATTTGAATCAATATATTTATCCAATTTTATATTTATACATATATAATAGAACCTATCCAGTTACAAAAATTTTTAACACAAAATATATTCTGTTTAAATATTAAATGTTTTATTTTATGTTTAGTAGTTTAATAAACATAATAAATGTTGAACCTTTTACAGAAATGATAAAAAGAAACTGATTGTGTTTGTCTTGGTGCTTCATGATGTGGATAATTAGACGGTTTTAAGTAAAAAAAAAAATGTTGATCCGATTTTATAGAAATTGTGTCAAAAAATAGACAGCAATTTTTTTTAAATACGTGTTTGAAATCGCAGAACAATGAACTGTTTTTATTACCGTTTTTTTGTTAAGAATGTACAAATATGATTTCAACAACAGTTTCAACAATGAACAATACATTAGTACGTTGGTTTAATTATTAATTAAATAATAAAAATTGTGAAAATAATTAATATAGTATTATTAGTAATAATTATTCTCTGTATTCGATAATTCTTCCGAAAGAAAAAATATAATACATAAAAACTGGATGTACAATTTTAGATATCATAATATTGTACTTGTTACATCATTTACAGCTTTATATTTACTAGCCTTGTTATCTTTGCTGTTAAGTAGCTAAATATCTCCCTTCATAATAATGGTAAAAAAATCGAGGTTTATCTTATTCTCTGTTAACGTATGTAATTTCATCTAATCACTGAAATTTTTATTCAAAGAACAAAAAAACATTAAGAAATGTGCTTTTTTGAAAGATTATTAACCGTATTTGATTTTACGCCCGAGTTAAAGGCGCAGAAGTTATTCCATAAATGTGTCCTATTATCTATCTGATCATTAATCTTTTCGAATTATTCCTGCCTAATTTGAGAGTTTTTTTTTTATAGTAAGCCTAATTACTTAGTTGTTAGTTATTATCTATATTTATATTTATAGATTAAAATATGATTAAAAACTTTGTCCGATATGAATGACGAGCAGAAAATTTCCCATCTTAATATTAGTGTAATTCTTGTTCTATTTATAGTGATCCACAATTTTTTCCTCTTAATAGATTTAATTTTTAAAACACCAGTTAATCCACAACGCTACAACGGTTTTATCTGTTAAACATATTTTTTTAATTTATTTTCTATATAACCCAGTATTTTTTTAAGTTTTAAGAAATAACTTCTGGTTATTATTTGTTTACTTCTTGTCGGTCCAAATCCACCTAAATTTGGCGAAGACAATGAGAAAAAGATGAGCTTTTAGCAATAAATATAGGACATACGTTGTAGAATATTGTTTTGTGTTTCGTACACAAAATAAGTAAGATTAAAATATAATTAAAAAAAATACTTATCTTTAATTTTCAATCGCGTTTTTGAAGACAAATTTAAGTAAAGAAATTAAACTTCTTAGGTTAACTGAAAACTAGTTAAGGAATAAGACCTTCCTTGATTTTTTTATCGTTACTATGTTCATCAAACTTCAAAATCATTTGCAAAGAAATAGTGAAACCATTATGTCTATAATAATAACTTTTCGTATAAGTTATATCGGTTGAATTGGTAGTAGATAAAATATATTGAAATAAAAAATATTATTAAATAAATAATAATTTAAAATCTCGTTTTTGTCTACAGTTATATTAAAAGGCTGCAATAATATATAAATCATTATAATACAGTAATTTAATACTTTTTTTGTATGTGCGTGTGCGTGTGTGCTCGTAAATGAAATGATGTTAATAAGCGAGTGGGAAGATCCCATTCTTCTGAGTAGTTAATACTTCGGATGAGTCATATTACAGGTAAGGTACACCTCTTCACTATTAGCAAGGAAACAACTTCTTTTAGCCATAAAAATAATAATTCATCTACGTCTTCACACATATTATAATGCCTTTAGAAGATAAATCTTTAAACATTTAAATTGAAGTCTGTTATGCGGTGTGGGTGTGGATGTACAATTCTGTTTTCTGGTAAATCTATTTCTATATAACTCTTAATACATTAATCATATATTAAATTCGTCAGTCGCTTTGTTTTCAATTTGCTGTTTTAATTCCTTATAAGTATTTTCACTTTTTTTATGTCTTATAACTATTTTATTTTTTGTTCTTGTTTATTTCTTTTCAGAAATATATACTTTTAGGATCATTATTTTTTCAATCCATTTTGTTTAATTATAACCCTGCCAGAGTTTTTATTTTTTATTTTTACATTCAATCATTAATTTATTTTAATTTTCTCTTCGTGGTACTTCCAAACACCTCCTTTCTATCGAATTTTTATCTTATTCGTCTTCCTCTTTAATCGTATTTAAGAAATTCAAATTTTTAACTATATTATTGTATTCGTAATAAAAGTTTCCTTTGTCGTAAAAATTTACTTTTGATTTCTTTACAATTTACTAATAACAAATATGCTATTACTTTCTTGTAGCTAAAACAATAATTAAACTGAAAGAAAAGAGAATATGTAAATAAAGGAAAGATCATTCGATCTGAATTAAAATATTTTCTTCAATCACCAAAAAATCGTTGTGGCCCAGAGAGAAATCTGCTGTTCTTCGTCCTCGATCACTTCAAACTAGTTCAAGATTATTATTACCTCAGCAAAAATTTAATATTTCGCATACTGTTTGGTTTTATCCAATTTATTTGTTAAAAAATAACGTTTTCTTTTATAAGGATAATTTCATCCAAACTCATAAGTAATAATCTTTCCTTCTGTTTTCCCAGAATTCTGTTTTCTGATATGGTTTCTGTTGATACGGTTTTGTCAATAAGTTCATTAGTTGTTTATCACTGCGATTGTCAATACGTATATTATTTTCACTTAGTAAATTAATCAGCAACCATGTCTTATTTAATTTCTCTCTTTCCTAGTTTCATTTTCTTTGTATTTATCCTTAGATCAAATTCTTCCTTTGAATTATTTTTTTTTAAAGCAAATCATTTTTCGTGTATATTAGATAAAATAAAGAAGCGGTTGTTGTAGCTCGTCCAAGAATATTTTATAATCGTTCTCAAAAATAATAATCGCAGATCATTACAAATTTACTAGAGAAAGTGAAGAGTGAATAGGTTTGCCGTCGCTTACTTCACTTAACCGACCATATCGATAAGTTGATCCTTTGTAATATTAGTGCAATTCACCCGTTTAAGTGACTTTTTCATTTTTCTCATATAGAAAAGGATTGTACCATAAATATCATTACTCTTAGAGAAAATAACTCTGATTACTATTTCTTGTATAAGAAATGCTTGACAACCATAAAAAAGACTGGATAAATTGTGTTAAGCAATTTTAAGCGAAAAATGTATTTTACACTTTCTTCATCTTTAGTTGTAGCCGCCACGTTTTAGTTGAAGGATCACGTAACAGTTTCATTTCCTTCTTCTTTGTTATTTTCTTACCTTCCATTGCTCTTTTAACTTTTTGCTATGCGTTTTTTTCTAATCTCGGACCACTTTTTTCTCTTATTCTTCCTTCCCTGGAATCCTATTTTTCCCACTTTCCTACGAAACACATCTTTTTCTGTTATTTCATCTTCTTTTATGTTTTTTCTTTCTATTTTTTTTTATTTATTTCTTTAATCCAGCTTGTTGTGAACTTATTTTTCCATAGGTACTTGAAAATCTGTTTTGTTAACGTGTTGCCGTTTATTCTATATATGTGCCCAAAGAAAATCAATCTCTTTTACTCATTGTTTCCAAAATCTTTTCTATGTTTTTATATGCTTCACAATTATTTCTCATTTTCCCGCCTTCATTGTAATTTAGTGGACCCAGTCTTTTCGTAATAATTCTACTCTCTAACGATTCTAGTTTTTCCAATTTTTTAATTAAGTGATAGGCATTCACAAGTATATAAACATTCTGTTTTAAATACAGTATTATAATGCGTTATTATCGAATGTTTTGATAAGCATTTCTACTTTCATCTACGAAGTAAAGGAAGTATTGTAATCGCGAGAAATTTCGGTTTTTGACCACCCCTGAATCCATTTTGACTAGCTTCGACGTGACGTTTGTACATACGTATGTATGTATCTCGCATAACTCAAAAACGATTAGCCGTAGAATGTTGAAATTTTGGATTTAGCAATGTTGTAACATCTAGTTGTGCACCTTCTTTTTTGATTGCAATCGACTGAACCAAAAGTGTCCAAAATCCCAAAATATTTGGATTTTGAACTTTTTCTTAACTGCAGTAATAAGCTCTCATTGGGAGCTTTTCAACAATATATCATAAGTGCAACTTATTTTCATTAGTTCCAGAGTTACAACCAAATAAAACTTTAATTAATGAAATATTTGGATCTTACAAGAGGAAGGCATATCGGTTCGAATCCAACTTCATTTCCTTTTTTTTAATTTTTTTTTTAAACATATTGATTTATTAATAGAGTTATTAACCTCTGATTGAAAAAAATCAGAAGTTATTAGTGAAATAAAATTTTATGTTCTTTTCCTTTTAATTCAAACATTTTTACAGAGCTTAATAATTATTAATAAATCAATATATTTAAATTAAAAAAAAAGTTAAAAAAATATATGTAAAAAAGACGGACTCGGACCGATGTGTGTATGGTTACGGATCTGATACGTTCTCACTTACATCACGTAACTACTTCAGCGACGTGAAACAAAATTAATATATAAACTAATATAAAATACTGATAAGGACACCACAATAAAATGTGATGCAATGTGGTCTCTATCACAATGCACTTGTGTAACTGTCCACGTTTTTAAAGAATTGGAATATCGTATCTCACGTTCAAATGAAATAAGTTTAAATGAAGTGCAGCAAAAAATGTGTAATTTAATAGGCGTACAAGGAAGTTATGTGGTGTCCACATCAGATTTTTTGTTATAGATTTTTACTCAGGCTAAACGCTCTTTATATTCTATTAATCCTACCATCTACGGCGGATTTATCTAATTTATTTTTTTGGTTGGCTCTCGTAGATGGTTTTTAACCATCTTGATGGTTTAAATTTTTTAACCTTTTCTACGTAACCGATATATCTTAAACAAAAATATTGGTGCCATTCTTAATGTTGGACATAAATTTAGTTTTTTCTTCAGAGATTCTTAAACTTGTTTTACTAGGTACTTCTTCTAAAAGATTAATTTGTGTTGTCGCGTCATGCGTCAGTTAGATTTTCGAAAAGTATGGCAAAAACTTCTGAAAATGCTAGGTAGTTTACTGTATTAGATTTATTTTTCCTTCCCAATTTTATCGGTAAAACTTTAAATTTTTTATTTTCTCATTCCAAATTCTTATTATTTTTTCCTACACATAATTAAAGAGAAGCGGTGATAAATCATCACCCTGCCTAACACCTGTTTTTATTTATTATTGATTGTGAATTAGATTACATCTGAAGAGGAACATTTAAAAGACTTTTTGTGCATTCCTAATCTTCTCATCCTTTTTGGATCTCGGTTATTTGTATTTAAAATTTGCCCTCCAAATCAAAAGAAAAGATACTTCTAACATTTGATGTCTTTTCTTGTTGTGTCTGGTATAAATGGATTTTTAGGATAAATTACACACGGTGTAACATCATCTCGAAATTGACCATGAAAATTATCCGTGAGTATTATATTATCAGGAAATCGGATATAGTTTATTTTTTTTTAAGTAAAATACATATTTGCCTGAAAAATACAACAAATATTTTATAATTTAATTGTTGTTTTACAAATGTGTTAGTTTATGTTAGGAAAACACTGAGAAAAATTGAACCTTTTTCTTTTTATTTCATAGAAGCTAAGCATAACATCTCCTCCTCTTCCTTCTATCGCCTCGTTCCATACGCACTTTCTCTCAAAATTCAATATCTGTCTATAAAGATCCATAAGGTAAGAAAACAGACATTGTTTTATGAATCGTTTTTTAACGCCTCTTTTTGTTTTTTTTTTTTTTTTATTCGGGTGGAATGCTTTTCCTGATGTCAAACTATGAGAGGTAAAGTAGTATAAAATTTTTTAGTGAAAAAAGTGCCGTGTATGCCGTTATTCAATCCTGAAACCAATCTTGGATAACCCTACTACTCCGCTTCGGAGATCAGTTGAATTCTTTTCTATCTTGAGAAGAATTATAATATTTTAAATAAATGGGTAAAGTTTTACGAAATATTCTTGTTAAGAATTAGTTTATTATTTCAGTATATTTTGTTTATTATATATATATATATATATATATTGTTATAACTTATGCAAACCATTCGGGTTATGTTATAGGCAGGTATAGTTTTAAAATTAATATTATACTTTTTTAAAAATTGAAAAAGAAGAGAATTAATAATTCATATGTTGGACGAAATCATATTTCCACTGGTAATTAATTTCTTCTGTCACTTTAAAAATGTATAGATATTTAATTTATATAGAGTTCAACGTAGAATCGAGAAACTCTCGAGAACAGAAAATAAATTTTTATTGTTAATTTAAAAAATAGGTAATAGCAATAACAAAATTATTTTCTCGTATAAATTTCTTATTTAGCGGAATTCTATTTTTGACAGAGTGAATTAAAAAATATCTGCTGATGTAATTTTAAAAAAATAATTGAATTTCTTTCAACTGTTCCCTTCTTTTATAATTATTTACTTTTATTTATTTCATTTGACTTTTTAGTTTTATTTTGGACAATATTTCGTTGAGTTAATTATGGTGAAGGTTTGTTAAGCGTTAAGACAAAAGAAAATAATTTATGACTTTTTTAACTTTTCTATTATAAAAATTGTACCGTGTCAATAATTGTTTAATTTTTAATATTTATTTTATCTGAAGATATTAAAATTAGGAATAAATTTTAAGACATTAAATAATTATTTTGTTCATTTGAACACCCCGTCTAATATCTTAACACGATGAATGACATTTTAAAATTTTTTTAAAACTTTCTCTAGATTAAAAATAATTATCCATATTAGTTTTATGCAAGCCGATGCTAGATACGCAGGATTTCAGGAAAATTTTCCTGGTTAAAAGAAAATATTGAATTAAACATTTCTACTCGGCTTCCTGAAACGTCAATTCAAATATTATTAATGATCTGAGTAAAAGTTATTTGTAAAATTTACAGATGCAGCTTTCAATTTAAATGCAATTTAATGCAACGGTATTTAAGTGCCCTTTTATTCCGAAGAATAAATATCTAGAAGATCTGAAAAAATTGAATAATTATAGAAAAATGTTTTTTTTTTTATTTTAGAAGAGACTGGAAGGCCTCCCTTTATCGAGTAAGAACTTCAGTCTATTAGGCATGTTTCAGTTTATTAGGCCTACCGAACAGGAAATGTGGTTCTGACTTACTCCAGTCTCACACCAGAGATGCACTTGACCAATAGACCTCGTCATCCGTAAACTAGAAGAATAAGAACTATACCCAAAGAATTTTTAATGGAAAAAAAGGATTAAGGACAAGAAAAAAGAATGTGTGGTGAAAAGGCTGATGTATCTTTGGACAAACCGTAGTAAAAAAAATAACTCCACCCAGAAACAATGAAAGCTCAAGCTCTCCTCCTTACAATAAACTCTGTTCCATCCCAAAATCCCTGTAAAGATCGGGTCATTTTTACCTAACAGAAGCAACATGTTACTGATAGAAATCGTTTTTACTCTAGAAATTATAGATCCATCAGAGAAAAGTTACAGGATTCCTAAACGTATATTTTGCTTCCTCGTGAACTTTTTGGTGTATAATTATCCAACTAAACTGCAAATAGTTCAACCAAACACTTACTGGGGATGATGGATGCAACCATAGCAATGAGACAAAAGACAAAGGAAAATGTTTAATCTATTCAACTTTGTGTCATAAGGTAGAGATAGTATTATTAATAACTTTTATGTTATATTTAAAATCTATTTAGTTTATTCACTCAGCATTATTATATAAAATTCATAGAGACTACTGTAAAAGGGTAAAACCATGAGCCAAACATGGATAACCCTACCACTCCGCTTCGGAGATCAGTTGAATCTTTTTCTATCTTGAGAAGAATTTTAAATAAATGCGTAAAGTTTTATGAACTATTCTTATTAAGAATAACTATTTGTTTATTATTATTATAATTATTTTATATATATATATATATATATGTGTAAATTTTTTTTTGTTATAACTTAAACGAACCATTCGGGGTATGTTATAGGAACGTATAATTTTAAAATTAATATTCTACTTTTTTAAAAATTGAAGAAGAGAATTTTAATTTTTTAATAATTCTTATGTTAGACAAAAACATACCGTATTTATTCGAGTACGCCCCGCCCCCGAATAAGCCCAGCACCTCGATTTTCCGGAACGAAAATAAATAAAATATCGTGTATATACCGGTATTTAAAGTGCAACAGATATGATAAAAAAATACGTAAATACGAAAATGTTCAGAAAGTAAAGCATTTAATTCGTTCATTTACAATATTAATATTACAGTAATAATTAATTACCGTAAGTACTAGTTTAGTTCAGAATCAGTAGGCCAGTAAAACGAAAAGAAAGTATCATGTTGAAAAGAATCATTTCAATACACTTTTTAATATGGGATTTTATTTTTAATTAATCACTGTCACTGTCAGTAGAAGAGTTACCGGTAGTCTCCACGTCACTCTGCCAAAGGTGATCGTCTTCATTACCATCAAGTTCATTAGATATTCCGCATTTTTTAAAAAGTTTCCTTACTAATTCCGTGGAAATACCTTCCCAAGCATCTTTTATCCAAACACAAATCTGGTTAAAATCTGGGCGTTTGATTCTTCCTGTAGGCGTGAAAAAGAAATTTTTATCAGCCATCCGTTTACTCTATAGTTGTTTTAATGCAGATTTGAACGGTTTATTAATGCAGACATCTAGTGGTTGCAATAGAGATGTCAATCCGCCTGGAATTATTACTTAGTCTGTCATAACCTTTTTTAAAATGTCTTTCACTTTATCAGTCGTATGCCCCCGATAACTATCCACTACTAGCATACCGGTATTTTTTTTATTAAGTAAATCTCCTGATCGCTTTTGCCATACACCACCTGATCCGATCTAAAATTTTGTCCATCCAACTTGATTCCTGTGCTCTGATAATAACTCCATTTACCTGTACGGTAGGAAAAGTTTTTCTTTTAAAAACAATGTACGGAGGTAATTTTGATCCAACAGAATTAATGCAAAGCATAACATTACACCTTTGTTTTTCATTACCACCAGTGCGAATCTTAACACTTTTTTTTTTTACTGTTTTGTCAAATGGCATTTCAAAATATACGGGGGTTTGATCAGCGTTTCCTACTTGAGAAGGCAAATAGCCTTTATCTTTTCTAAGATTTACTATGTATTTGTGAAAATGTAATATTTTTTGTTCATAAGCGTCCGGAATATCCATCCACGGCTTGCTTTAAAATCAACTTTATTCAACGATTTAGCGATTTCACGAACGTATTATTGACACATTTCTGTCGTGACAGCATAACTGCATTTCCTTTTTTCCATAACAAAGTCATACAATTTTTTTTCTGTCTGTGTATTTCACAGACCATGAAATATAGGTCGACCATTCCTGAGATGTGTGGTTAATTGAAACCCAACCAACAAAGAACACCGGTATCCACGACCCATGGGGTGTAGAAGCAAATAAATGTTGAGAACATCGGTTTAAGCCACGAAAAGTCTTTTTATTACCAGTACTTTTCACCAGAAGTTGTTTCTTCTTACGACAGTCTCAAATGCAGCTTTCATCTACGTCAAAATTTCTTCCTGCCGCCCGATTTCCAATTTTTTCAGTTTCTTCTATAACGCGCAGTTTTTCATTTACTGTAAAATATCGTAGACGCTGTCCTTTTGTACTCATTTTAATGCCGTAATTAAAATAAATCACCGTATTAAACTTTACAAGATAAACTAAATAGATAAAATGCACATAACCGTCCACATATACAAACAGTACAATGACTATGGCGAATAGACAAGACGATGATGGGTAACTGATACTGTAACTGTAGTGTCATTAGAACCGGATGCAGTCTATACAGAATGAATCAGTTTTATAAAAATACCGTAACTTCGTTCCTATCGATAATATGAACAGGATGTTAATAACTAAGGATGTATTCTGTATAAGCGGCATCCGGTATTGATAAACGAAAGTTTAATGTAACTATATTTATGTGATTGAATTTAGGTACTTCTAAGAAAACGTTTACTTTACATAAATTATCCTTATTTTTCTCCCTTATTTTTCTTATCCAATTCCAAGAAAAAAAGTGCTGGGAATACTCGAATAAATACGGTATTTCCACTCGTACTTAGTTTCTTCTGACACTTTGGTAAGTAAAAAACACCAAAGCACAAGAAAATGTCATAATGAATTCTAGTTTAACTTACGCCTCACTTTCTTAATGTCATGAAATATTTGTAAACAAACTGAAGTCTTTCTTTAAGATACAATGCAACTTATCGGTTGAGTTTCTGTTGTCGTTGACAAGTAGTTATTAGGAGGGAGAGAGAGGACTTTCTGTTATAATTTCTTTTTGAAATACATACTAAGGTAAATGCAGTTCCAGATAAGTTTTCCTCAAGCAGTTTTTAGTGAATCTGATTTTAAAAAACTACTTAACCTAAACCAAGTTTAATGTTGCGCTGAAATTTTTTTTGTAATAAATGGAAACTGTTTTCATTATTTTTTAATATAAAACATTGTATCAATATTAAGAAAGAATTATTCAATTTTTTAGTTTTAATCTGTTTTAAATTATAGCGACTAAATTATTTATTGTTAATTCATTAAAAGTGTATAAAATCTTGTTTATGAAAATACATTGCCAAGGGGTCTTTCTTTTTTTTTTTTTTGTTTAGCCTCCGGAACTACAGCAAGGTATTACTTTAGAGGATGAAAAAGAATGATGAGGATGTATAAGAATGATATGTATGAATGTAAATGAAATATAGGTCGACCATTCCTGAGATGTGTGGTTAATTGAAACCCAACCAACAAAGAACACCGGTATCCACGACCCATGGGGTCTAGAAGCAAATAAATGTTGAGAACATCGGTTTAAAAAAGACTAAATCGAAATTAATCAATCATTCTTCTCGGAACTATGAAGCTACACAAATATTAAAAAATATTTCAGTTAATTACCCAGTCCCACTATGTTCCGTCGTTTATAATAAAACATCAAACTTCAAAGGATAAAAATGTAAAAGATAATTAACTACTTTGTTTC
This sequence comes from Lycorma delicatula, assembly GCF_047948215.1. Taxonomy (NCBI): domain Eukaryota; kingdom Metazoa; phylum Arthropoda; class Insecta; order Hemiptera; family Fulgoridae; genus Lycorma; species Lycorma delicatula. The sequence continues at coordinate 145,695,535 of NC_134459.1, read as the reverse complement.
TTATAAAATAATTAATACCATATATTTTTATTTTTTTTTTTAGTATTTAATTGCATTTTTTCTTTTAAGGTCAATCTACATCGTTGCGAATTTTATTTTTAATTTTAATATTTTCAATTAATGTTTTGCTTCTTGAAAATTATATCGCGGTAAATTAATTATTTTACTTAAATTTGTTTATTGTTTTTATTCAACTTTGTTTATTGTTTGTTTATTATTTATAATTATTAATTATTTGTTTATTATATTACTCAACTTTGTTTACTGTAGTAACAAGTATACCAAACCCTTACGTTTATTTAACTGTTATAATATTCAACTCGAAATATCCCATGTCTATGTGTCATTAATTATTTCGCTTTGTGTAACAATTACACGTATTATTTAAAGATTAGAAAATTACTTCAAAAAAATTATTTAAAGAGACCTTTATATGCTCATATATTACGATTAATATCTTAAACGTACTTCTGTTTATTATATCTGACATTACTCAGATATTTTATCTTTTAAATTAGTATCATTTTGCAGCATTCGTTCAGTTATTTAATTTATATTATTTTTTACCCTATTTAACAGAATATTTTATTGTCATTTGTTATCTTAACTTTGAATACATCTATTTTATACTTTAAAAATCCAATTACTTTTGACAACAAAATTAATCTGGATATTTTATTATTTATAATCACAAATTTTTAAGTATAAATAGAAATAAAGAATATTATAATAATAACATTTTATTTGCTTTAAATACGATGCAGAAATATTCCAATAATTAAAAACCTTTCACGGGCATTACTAAAAACCGGTTTTTTCTCCGCATTTGAATTTTAAATTTGTTGATTCTCATAACATAATTATAAAAAATATAAAAAATAATTATACGCCAAATGATAATAAAAATAAAGTAATTCTTAATCTAGGATAACTTTTTACAATAATAATGAAGATAACTTATCTGTTTATAAAATGAATTGCAAAATATAAAGACGTGATTTTTTCGTTGAAGTAATTTTTATTTCTGCTGTTATTTTTTAGGTAATTCTCTGCTCATAAGTATTGGTTTTTGTTTATTGGACTTGAATTTAGTTGAGAATGTATGGGGATAATAGAAGGTAATTAAACATTATCGTTTTTACAAGACTGTCCAAAAAGGAGTGTAATGCATTTAGGGTGTAAGTATGTTTGTTCCACCATAGCAGCTCAACGGTTGAGTCGATTTAGATTATGACCCCGCGTTGGAATCCTTACGTTACCGGGATTGTCATAAGGTATATAAATACATATATGTAATAATAATAATAGTATATATATATATATATATATATATATATAGTATATATATAGTGTGTGTGTGTGTGTTTTTTTAGTAGTAGTGGTAGAGATTCGCCGGTTGAATCACAAATTTTAATGAATTGAATTAATGAACTGAACTGTGAACCTGTGATCACTGTGTAAGCTGGATTTGAACTGAATAATTGAATCAATAGAATGAATAATATTACAGAAATAATAGAATTAAATTTACATAAAATAAAATAATATTAAATAAATTTAAAAAATTTCTGTTTAATAATAATGGGCTTCCCGTGGGAACTGCGTATGAGGCTAGAGTGGTGGGATGATGCGATTACCTCGTGCGAGGCTTTGAATACTAGATCATGGATACCGGTGTTCTTTGGTGGTTGGGTTTCAATTAACTATACACCTCAGGAACGTCGACCTGAGACTGTAAAAGATTACACTTCATTTACATTCACACATATCATCCTCATTCATCCTCTGAAGTATTACCTTACGGCGATTCCGGAGGCTAAACAGAAAAGGAGAGTGAGATCAATCATCATCATCAACTGGTAACAAACGGGGTGCCCCTGGGGCGCTGTTTTCGGAGGTGCAATGCAGTGCTCTTATATATCTCTGCAAACAATCGTCCGATTTTCAAAATTCAAACGGGGTTTTGCTAATATAATACAAATTAAAAATTAATACAGAATAAAAATTAACTGATATACTTATAAAAGGATCTTACTTAACGCTGCGTAGTAAACGAATGTACTGTTTACAAAGCTACATCTGTTACTAGAAATTAACGTGAAAGCATATTCTTAGAAAAAATTGTATTCATAGATTTAGTAACGACAAAAAAAATTTAATTTGAAAATTACAATTATTATAATAATTATATTTATGCCGATTTAAATAATGTCTTTCGATCGTGTCGCACAGTAGTTCTTATTATTAGAAATTCTTACTAACGTAAAACTCTGAATTATTATTAAACGATTGCCGAAAAGGGAGTGCAATGGTATTTAGGATGAATAAACACCCTATGTTTATTCTACCGTAGCACTCAACGGCTGAACCAATTTAGATAGATGTATGACCCCGCGTTCGAATCCTTATGTTACCGGAAGTGTCATAAGCTATATATACGTTTAAATAAACTTATAAAATTTGAAAAAAATTATACTTTAAACAAAAAAAATTGTCACGCACACGCTCTTTAATTATCCTATATTAAACAGCAATGTTTTTTGGCAGTCGTGTTTTTTAATATTTATCTCTTGTTATTTTAGGTAATTCGTTTCATCTACTGATACATTCCAACATTCTTTCAGTTTTCCTTAATTTCTACAATATTTTTCTTTTCATAAGATAGCCTAAATTTTATTTCCAAGTTTTAATTACCAGGCGCATATTTTCATAATTATTAATAAATTTAAATAATAATGAGATCGATTCGTTATTATACGATAATAGTATGTAAATAGATTTATTTATTCATCAAATAAGCAAACGAACTAGAATATATTTACCAGATATAAACTGCTTTTCAGCTTTTTTTTATTAAATTCTCAGAATACCACAATAATGTAATTCAATAAATTATGAATATTTAATATTATTTGTGTGACATTCTAAAATAAATCAAAAGTGATTTTTCTTTTATTATTGTGTTATACGCTAATTATATGAACATAAGTTATTTGTATTATTTACTAGCAGATCCGGCAATGCTTCGCTATTGCTAGATTTATGTATATATATATATATATATATATATATATATATATATATATATATATATATATATATATATATTTAGATTAAATGAACACAATTGAAAGAGTTTGATAAACATTAACAAAATGAACATTACGGAACTTCACAAAATTTAACCTTTTACCCTTTCTTCCTTTTTCCCCTTTCCCTCCTTTCTTTTCGCCATTTTCCTTTTACCATATTTCATTTCCCTTTCCGCAATTTTCCCCTTTTCCTTTCCTTCCCACACTTTCTCTTATTTCCCTTTTCAACTTCCTCTTTTCTTCTTTCTCCTTTCCATTTCCTTTTCCCCTTTTTTTATTTTTTCCATTTTCCCCTTCTTCCCTTTAAATTTTTCGATTTTCCCTTTTCCGATTTTTCCCTTTTTTCCGCGCTTAAATCGGTCCAGTAGTTTTTTAGTCTATAGCGAACACACACATCGGAAACGTTGAAATGGAATCGTAAAATATTTAGTATAACGTGTGTTGCTTTTACGGCCAACAGATAGCGCTGTTTTTTAAAAAAAAAAACATGTTTTTACCTGTCACAGGTGTGACATCTTATATATATATATAAATAGTAGGTATATAAAAACACGCGCTCAAAATTTCAAAGCAATCGGTGAAGAACTTTCGGAGATTTAAGATTTTGAACAAACGATTATTTACATTTTTTTTTATATAGGTATTATCATAAGACATTTATATTGTGATAAGGCAAAAGTCAATCACGAAAATGGCTGTGCCCGTTCAAAAAATATTAAGTCCCACACAAAGCTTATTAGAGAAAGGAATGACGTAGTTTTGTGGCCTTTTTCACTGAACATAGTAATTTGTTGTACATTAGTTTATTAAGCTATTTAAAAGCAAATAATAATATTATTTTTACAAGTAACATTATTATTTTTAGATAAATCAACTCTCACCACTCTCACTGTTACTTGTTTCTCATATACTTGCACGTCTCTTTCTCTCGCTCTCTCCCTCTTTCTCAAAAAAAAAAGACAAGTAGTATAAAGCGACAAAAAAATATACTATTTTGTATAAGTAACAATGTATTTTCAGTTTACTATGACTAACTTATACCAAAACTAATCAAACAGAAGTATACTTTTCAATAACGTTTATTGGAAAAACCTTTTTGAAGGTTCAAACAGGGGGCTCCTACCCTCTTATAGTAGAAAATTATTTTTATGATTAATTCACTGAGGATGTATTTTAGAAAAATATTTTAACGCATAAAATACATTTTTTTAAACACATTTTTAAAAAATTTTATTTAAAAAAGTGACCTAGTCACTTTTTTCAGTTTTATAATTTTACCCAAATTTTTTATATCCTAGGACCCATACACATGGTAAGTGTTATAAGCTACTTTGATAAAAAATTTTAAACACGATTTCCTGTCATTGGGGTTTCTAGCTGAGAGTGAAAACTGTCAGCTACTCGGAAAACTTTTAACATTCGAATTAGTGGTAGCACTGCCGCCAGCTGTTTTCTTTCTCTCGTTCTCTCACCGAGTATTAGAGGTTATGTTATTGTAAGATACTGGATAGTGTTTGGAATTAACACATAATGTTAACAGTTAAAATAAGTGAATTAGCCGATGACAGTAATATAAATGATAGTCCTGTAAAATAATGGAAGCGGAAGAAAAATCCAGAAATGTATTAGAAAAATGTAAATAAAATTTTGAAACTAAAAGGCAACGAATACATAAGGACATGGAGGAAGACAACACCGAGCTAGGTGAATCGTTCACCATGTAGGTAATTTTTTTACTCTGTTTTTCAATTAGAAAATGATATTTTTATGTAGGTTTCGGTTTATTATTATTTTACTATCTTCAGACTTTATGATGTTACCGTTACGCGAGTCAGATGTATTCGAAAGTTACTTGTAAAACGAAAATGGCCTCGTCTTAAGCATGGTAGACATTCTTGGGCAAAAAAGATATAACCAAATGAACTTTTGAACATACATCATCTCATATAAACACATTTCCTGTAAAGGAAACATAATACATTAGTGAAAATAACTTTATGTATGTGTCTCCTGAGCTGACTGTTAAAAAATTTATAATCTATGTACGGAAAAATATCCACCTTTTTTCGTACAATTGTCCTGGTCAAAATAAGAACCATACATATCCAGAATTTGTATTGTTCTAACAGACAATTGCAAGTTTAAAATTATAAAACAATATTTCCCTCTACTTGACCACTTTTTTATCCCTTGTGACCGGAAATTTAGAATTATAAAACGTTCAATAAACAAATGCGACAGAATGTATTCACCATATGAGGTATATGAACTTATTGCTAATGCCGGAAAAAACATCCAGGGACTTATTCCCTGGATGTAACTGTAGTAACTGGTGGCCTATTCATTATAAAAAAAAACTCCGTTTATTTTGATACCAGGCATCTTAAAAGTGTGAGAATATCAAGTATTGCATACCAAAATATCACTATTTGAAGTACTTTTAAGACAAAAAGGGAACTATTAAGTCAAGTGAATACATCTCAACAGGTGGTTTGCAAAACGTTTTCAGAATACATTTTTCGTTAAAAAAAAAAGTTGTTGTTATGTTACCGAATCAAAATGTTTACCCTTAAGGCAAAATATCAATCAAAAGGAACAAAGTTATAGTTATCGAGAAGATTATGTCATGTATTTTGGAGGAGCAAATAAAATTCTTCAAGGAAATCATCCAGGTAACCCACAACCCATGATGTTCTCACAGTGATGATGAATAAAATGAAAAAATATATGCACCATTGTTTTTTTTTTTTTTTTGTTTTTTTTATTTGTAAAGAGAATCTCTTTTGTAATAAAATATTAACATATATTTTCCATTATTTATTTTAATCAATCACAGCAAAATCTGTAATTTTAGTTGTTAAGTGTTAAAAGAGACACCTAAGCCAACGATACATATTTTTTTTTTTTTTTATTGGAAAACTATTTAATGAAATTTATTTAATTTACCTAAATATTTTTCTATTCACAGTACAATGACTTAAAAAAATTTCATTGCTCCATAAAATAAAATAACTATTTTTTATTTAGTTTTTCTCAAAGTTATGAAAGAATTATTTTAACAATCACCCGTTCATATATATATATATAAATTGCTCTTTAATATATATATATATATATAATTGCTGTCTAATATAAGATAATTACTAACACAGGGTAATTAAAAAGCGTGTGGGTGACAATTTTGTATATAGTATAACTTTTTCAATTTTTTAACATTTATTTTAACATATATATATATATATATATATGTGTATATTATAAATATATACACAATTACATAGTCTTTGACACTCCCAGCCACGTAAGGATTCCAACGCGGGGTCATACATCTAAATCGGTTCAGCCGTTGAGATGCTACGGTGGAACAAATATACATATACCCTAAACACATTACAACATTGCACTCCTTTTTGGGCAGTCGTGTAAAAAGGGGAAAATGTTGTATCACCCTAATGTTAACACCCTAAATACATTAATTCCTTTCTGGTCAGTCGTGTATTTAGTATTTGTATACAGTATAATTTTTTTTTTTTTAATTTTTAAATATATATATATCTTTATTTATTTATATAGTCTATGACACTCCCGGTAACGTAAGGATTCCAACGCGGGGTCATAATCTAAATCAGTTCAGCTGTTGAGCTGCTACGGTGAAACAAACATACATATACCCTAAACACATTACAACAATGCACTCCTTTTTGGGCAGTCGTTTAAAAAGGGGAAAATGTTGTATAATTGCAATGAATAGATTTAGTGGAAAATATTAATCGATGTAATTGAACTATAAACACTTTTTTTTTATAGAAAGCACGGATCTGTCCCACTCTGATGGAAATTTCTTTAATTTTTTTCATAATTTAATGGCTGGGTTAACATTTTAGGAATGAAAATAAATCATAAAACAGTGTTACAAGGAATATTTTTCAAAATTATGCTTAATATTTCCTTCTTGTTAATTCGTATGTAACAACAAAATCTTCCGTATGGAGAATATCTACTTATACAAGAAATAATATCAGTAATTAAGAACTATAATTAAGTTATTTTTTATTCCAATTGAGAAAAATGGGTTAAATTTATAGACGAATGGCATTTATTATTTATAGAAAAGGTTTACGTCGTCATTAAGGTGAGCACGTATGTTCAAAACATTGTTTTGAATATTTTAAGTAATAGAATTTAAGGTATAACATCATTAAGAAATCTTACATTTGCTATCTTTAATCTCTTTAAATCGTTTAATTTTTTTTTCTTTTACTTTATTTATACTTTTAATATCTATGGTAATTCATTAATTAATATGACAAAACAACTCTATTTTATTTATAATTTATTACTGTATTTAAAAATTTTCATCTAATAAGTGATAAACTAACCTTTTTTCCCCTTTAAAAAAAAAAAATGTTTATAGAAGATGAAAAATGATCCAAGTTGTCACTTTTTTTACTGCTGGTAGCAATTTTATAAAACTAACTAATTAATCAAAAGTCTGTTACCATGCCACAGAATTCATTGACAAATTGTATTTTGCAAAAACATCGAATAAATATTATCGTATTGCATTTTTGTTTGTTTTTTCCTGATAGAAAAATATCTTTATGATAATCTAATTGAATTTAATCAATCTTTTATTTATTTTGTCATGTCGTGTCTTTATTTAAACAAGGAATTAATTTAATTTGTTAAATTTTCTTGTTACATTTAAATTTATAAGATAAGAACTGAAACTCATTTGCCAGTTTTATGCAAAATTAAATAAATTTTGAAATTAATATGTAACATAAACTAATATAAATTTGTTTAAATATATATATATATATATATATATATATATATATATACATACATACACATTTTTTGAGATCGTATAGAAAAATTTATATTAAAAATAAAGAGTTTATTTTTATTTGTTTGTAAATTTAATACATACCAACGAACAATAACCACCACTTTGAGGATTATTCTTTTTAAAATTTCCTTATTTTAGCTGGGAATCGAACACGGAATCTTCTTGTTCCAGGCAAACAAACTGCCGGGATGGTCAATTTGAAATATGTGTAAATAAATACATACAGATAAAATTCATGTATAAATACTTATTTATTAGAGTACCTATTAAGAATATATTTTTATTACAAAAAAAAAGGTTATTTACTAATTTACATAACCTAAATAAACAATTTTATTCAACCCTTACTTTTTGAATTTAATATAATTGGTATAAAGTGCAGATACATAAAAATATTATAGTGTCCTAAGTAATGTAGAAAAATCGATGTTTTTTCTTTAAAAATACCGTCATCGATAAAAAAAATCATACGTTATTGAAGCCTGAATGAATACTTTACGGTCGGTCACTGTTATTACCCATGAGTGTACCTCATGTCGGTAACGTTGAAAATATACAGTAAGTAGTGCAGTCCAGCATGTGATAAATAATATAGTTACCATAGTAACAATTACCGATCATCCACCATACACGTACATCTACCATACAAATTAAAAATGATTTTCTAAGGAATAAACTCAATATATTTGCGATAAATGTGATCTCAATGCCTTAAATATTAAGCTTCTGCTTGTTCCATCACCAAATAGTTCTTACGAAGAAAATAAATTTTTAGTAAAAAGGTCTGGTGATCTTACAAACTGACAGATTAGTGATGTTTAATATAGCTTATTCCTGGAAATGAGGCAATTTTCAGACTACCTTTTACGATCACATCTTCCATACCTTTTACGATCTTTACTTTCCATATGAATATTTGTGTTATCTTTCTTACCCGTACGGAAGTTTGTAATAAAAAAACTTGCCATTAATCGCTGAACCCGAAAGAATATTATTTTTTTTTTTCATACTTTCACTAGCTGTAACTCGCAAACGAAGCACTTTATGAACTTTTTCCATTATTTTCACGAATAGAATAGGTTATAAAAGTCCTGGCAGAACTTCGTGATACACTCTGTATATGTATATATATTACATTTTCTCAAATAGCGTCTTTGAAGTTGTTTCCGTAACAAAACCTGATTCACACTGTTACAATAAAACACGATGATAAAAAACTTTTTTTACAGTATAGATACAAATGTTTATTTACTTTTCTAAAATGTTTATTTAATTTATCCGATGATATTTACTAAAATTAAAATAAACAAAAAAACTGTCGTCCTTAATGTAAATGATTTTTTATTTATTACAGAGAAAGAAAAAAAGATTTTATAAAGTGAGTTACATATGAACATAAAGTCGGCTATTTGAATTTAAAATAGAGATACGGCCTAAATTTATGCAGTAGTATCTGCATAACGTTATAATGGTTTTCATTGACGCAGCAACAAGCTCTGTGCAGCTTATGTAAATTATATCTCTATGCGACATAGCTTTTCCGATAAAAAATGCAATTTTTATACAGATTAAACCTTTTTTTTTATTTGTCAAACGTTTATTTAATGTTTTTTTAAACGATTTTTTCGGGTAATATAGGAACACTTATATTTAAAGATATCAGGAGTAAGTATAATTAAAAATATAATGCGTTTTACAATATCTCATTTTATCACAATATTAATATTATTAAAGTAATATATAATTATCATTGATCATTTTCTGCTTTACCTAGAAATAAAAGTAATTTTCAGATGATGTTTCTGAAGTTCGCTTGCTTTGCGATGCTTAGTATTTTTGAGAATAGCCATGCCATTTTTGTAGAGGACTTTTTTCATGTCAGTTCACCAAAAAAGAATAGAGAAAACAATTCTGTATCAGTATTTTTCGTGATTATCCATTACAAATTACGTCTTTGCATAGTCTCCATAGTCACACTGCTACACCGACCTTTACAAACGTTGAAGAACTTTGCCGTCAGGTTACTTAGCCGATTATAAACTGTATCGATGAACACATCACTTGTTTCAAAGTGCTGTGTAGACAGTAGATCAAACCTTTATTTTGGTGGAAATGTAATCACCGGCTAGTATGTCCGACTGTAGGAAAGATGGTCAAATTTTTTCCACTAAAATACTTAAGCAAAGCTCTTTCTATCATCTGTAGAATGGGAGTATGCACCGTAATGAAAATGAAACGATCATGTTTGTGATTTACGTTTGTGGTTAATTTTGAATTGACCTCTAAAGTTACACAATAAACTTTTTAATAATAACTCTTTTAACAAAATTCCCTTGTGAGTTCTTTAGTACTTCGAGGGAAGTATCTGTGGTACCTGTTTCGAGTTTTCTTTTGTTTAATAAGGTGAACAAGCATGTATTCACCTAACCATAATAAAATCATCATTAAGGTAAATACGAATAATCATTTATAAATCTCGGTTGTATTGCTTCCTTTCGCTTACACAAAATCAATCGTATTACGATCCTCACAATTAGCGTGAACAGAAATATGAAGTTTTATGTATCATTGACCGCAACTGAACAGAATGGATGGAAGATGGAACGTCACAAGAATACAGACCGACTGTGGTTACTGCCCATGAACGTGTTTCTCTGACAGCGGGTTTATTTTAGGTAGATTTAATAAAAAAAGCTACCTATTGTGTACCATGATTCGACTTCCGGAAAATTTCAACATATCTTCACGTTTCACAATTTCCAGACCCCAAAACCACCGTCAGTTCAAATGTTTATACATTATTATATATTTCACTTTCTTGTGGACACAACTGCCGTAATTTTGAGCCAGTTTTTCAAATTGATACATAAAATATAAAAATCCAAAAACTCGGTCGAATTCGTTAATGGGCAAAATCGGACCATGGAGGTGGTAATACGGGGGAGCTTATTTGAAAAAACAAAATATCGCTATAACTTTCTTATTTAGTAAAGTTCGAATTGTTTTAAAGTTCCTCCTATTCTTCGGATAAGGACCTAAAACTTATCTACGAAAAGGTTTTTGATATCACCAATCATTGGCCCAGGGGTTGGAAAAAATAGGGTTTCGAATACAAAAAATCGTACCTCCTTTAATAGGCACAGTATTAAATTGGTGTAAAGTGGTCGTTGGTCCTCAAAACATTATCTAAAAATCTGTGTGAAATTTTTGATATGACCAACCTTTACGGCTAGGGAGGACCTAAATGTTGCCTCACAAGTTGGGGCTTGCCGTACGCTAAACATGTGAAACTTTTTTTCACATGCAACAATTGTCGTATTGAGTAAATTTCAAGTTTCCTTAACTTTCCTAACTCCTACTTAGCACTGGTGAAATCTGTCCCTCCGCCTTCCGGCGGAGATTTTTTTTTAGCAACCGACTGGAAATCAGTTATACGAGCAATAAGCCCTTGTATATTTTTAAAGCCAATCAAATATCTTTGCATCTCATTTTCATAGGCTTTAAGTTTTTTTTTTTTTTAAATAAATAAATAAAAGAAAATAACGAAGGTCATTCAGCATTCGGACTGCACTGATACCACAGCTACTTAAATCAGATATACGATGTTAATATAACCCTCTGAATATTCTTTTTTTTACTTTTTATTATTTTTTGAGGGTCATCTATTATATTTGATAAAAAAGTAATAAATAAATCCATAAAATAACCCCCAAAATGCCTTTTAATGTCATTTCTTGTTTATTTATTTCTTCGTTAACCTTTGAAACTTGATATATTTCTTCGATTATATTTACTTCCTGTACAAAGTAAACAGAAATTTCGGTTTTTAGATTTTAACGGAAATATCGATTTGACCATCCCTGAATCCATTTTGACTAGCTTCGACGTGACGTTTGTACATACGTATGTATGTATCTCGCATAACTCAAAAACGATAAGCCGTAGAATGTTGAAATTTTGGATTTAGGACTGCGTTGTAACATCTAGATGTGCATCTCCTCTTTTGATTGCAATCGACTGAACCAAAAGTGTCCAAAAAAGCTCAAAATCCAAAGTTTTTGAATTTTGGACTTTTCTTAACTGCAGTAATAAGCCCTCATTGAAAGCTTTTTAACGATATATCATAAGTGGTACTTATTTTCATTGGTTCCAGAGTTATAGCCAAATAAAATTTTAATTAATAAAATATTTGGATATTACAAGGGGAAGGCACATCGGTTGGAATCCGACTTAATCTCCTTTTTTTAACTTTTTTCTTTTTTAATTTAAATATATTGATTTATTAATAATTATTAACCTCTGACTGTAAAAAAAATTTACAATAAATAATAATTCAATAATAACAATTAAAAAAAGAAAAGATAAATATCAGAAGTTATTAATGAAACAAAATAAAATTTTATGTACTCTTCATTTTAAAAATAAATATATGTATGTAATTTAATAGGCATAAAAGGAAGTGATGTAGTGTCCACATCATCTATTTTTTATATATATATATATATATATATATATATATATATATATTCGTTTACAATTTTATATTTCCTACAAGAAATTAATTCGGTCATCAAACTAACTAAACCTAAGATATTTTAATATATGCCCAACCATAATAGTTGGTCTCTTTATAAAATTCTTCCACAGATTTCCTTTCCGACTCATTTTAAGACGCTTCTTTCAAATTTTACTGACCCACATAATTTTGGTCATCCTTCTAAAACAACTTTATTTCAACATTTTTGTTTAAAATTTAATAAAATAAATATATAAATATTCAGAAGACACGATGTAAATAAAATATTTTTTAAAAATCAGCGTACCAAGTAGCTCGCAATAGACCGGTTGTAATCTCAGCGATCACATATCGGTGATAAGTTTACACCACCAAAAGTGTCTTACTATTTTAAACTATAATATTGTAGTTTAAATGATATTATAGTTTCACACACTTTTAAATTATTTCTTAATAAAATGATAACATGTTTTATTTTTTTCTGTTTCAGGTATGGTGTTAGGATACATGATGATACATGATGATTTTCTTAATAATTTTATGATAATTTATAGTTAAATAATAATAATAAAACTAGCATAGGTAAGTAAAAATAAATTCTACGTTAAAAATTATAGTATAATATAAGAAAATACCAGATTCATATAAGTTATAAATATCATATTTTTTCTTTTCCTTCCGACCACTACGGATCACGTTTACGCAGTTTTGACTTTTCCCAAAAGGTTTTCATTCTCTTGCTCTATTGTAGTCGCCTTTCTTCCGTGCATCTTTTCAAGTATATCCTTCTTTTCCTTTCTGTCTGGAAACTTAAATTCTCGAATTACTTTTCTAAATTTCTCTATCTTTTACACAGACCCTTAGAAATGTTTAATGTTTTTAGATCTGTTTCTATTTATTTAAACCGGTTGGTCTTTGTGGCTCTATTTATGTAAAAATTAAATATTTATTTTGTCAATTTTTGGTCGTTCATTGTCCGTAAAAGTCCATAAAACTGTAGTTTTCTTTTCCGGATTAAGTCCCTTATTTTTTCTGTATATTTGTAATTTATTTTTTCACTTTTCAATTTGTAAATTCTATCTTCATATGTTGGTCCATAAATTTTTCCTGTTTCTTGTTTTGAAAAAAACTGCAAACATTCAGCCTCTGCTTCTGGCAGGAATAGAGTTTTACAGTGCCTTAATTTGAAATCATATGCCAGGGAATTTTTATTGAAAATATTCTTCATGAAATAATAGGCAGTTCCCATTTTCAGTACTTAATTCTTCATCCCATTTTTTTACTTTCTTGTACGAAGTAAAGTAAGTATTGTAATCGCGAAAAATTTCGGTTTACAGATTTCAACGGAAATATCCATTTTGACTAGTTTCAACGTGACGTCTGTACGTACGTATGTGCGTATGTACCTCGCATAACTCAAAAACGATTAGCCGTAGAATGTTGAAATTTTGATTTAGGACTGTTGTAAATTTGGTTGTGCACCTCCCCTTTTTATTGCAATCGACTGTACCAAAATTGTCTAAAAAAGTCAACAAAAAAAAAAATTGGATTTTGGACTTTTTCTTAACTGCAGTAATCAGCCCCCGTTGAGAGCTTTTCAATCATATATCATAAGTGGTACTTATTTTCATTGGTTCCAGATTTATAGCCGAACAAAATTTTAAGTAATGAATATTTGAAACTTACAAGGAGAAGACACATCGGATCGAATCCGACTTCATATACATATATTTTTTTAACTTTTTTCTTTTTAATTTAAATATATTGATTTATTAATAAATATTAACCTCTGATTGTAAATTTTTTTAACAATAAATAATAATTCAACAATAACAATACAAAAAAAAATCAGAAGTTAGTGAAATAAAATTTTATGTACTTTTCATTTTAATTCAATTTTTTTCAATTAGAGGTTAATAATTATTAAAAAATCAATATATTTAAATAAAAAAAATAATAAAAAATATATGTATATGAAGTCGGATTCAAACCGAAGTGTGTATGGTTACGGATCCAACACGTTCTCACTTGCACCTCATATCTACTTGAGCGATGTGAAACAAAATTAATGTAAAATGCTAAGGAAATTTTTAGGGCCTTTTTTCTGTGTAACTGTCCACTTTATTAAAGAATTGGAGGATCGTATCTCACTTTCAAATGAAATAAGTTTAAATGAAGTACAGCAAAAAATGTGTATATGTAATTTAATAGGCGTACAAGGAAGTCATGTGAGGGGTCCACATCAATTTTTTTTCTAAAATTATATTTGACTATTTAAAATTATATTATGATTTCCCCAAATATTTAAATTTTTTATCTCTACTTATTTCTTTGTTGTCGAAAATTTTAAGGATTTGAGTTCTCTTCTCTTTGTCATTGGAAAACCAGTTAGATTTTCATAAGAAATTTGAAAAACAATTTTGCTTGCACATTCGCTTAGTTTTTGAATTTTGATTTCAGCATTCTCATGCAAAAATTGCAACATCGTCTATGAAGGCCAGAATATTTGTATTTATGAATTTAGTTTTAACGCCCATTTTTATGTATTTGTGTATGCTTAACTTTTTAAGTTCTTTCTCCCATTCTCTTATAACTTTTTCAACGGCACAATTAAAGAGGATTGAAGACAGTCCTTGCCTTACTCCAGTTTTAATTTCGAATGGTTCTGAAAGTTTCCCTAAGAATTTTAGTTTTGATTTTTTGTTCGCTAATGTTTCTTTTATAATGTTTATTGTCTTGGTTGATCTACTCGTATTTTAAATTCTTAAAAGATTTTAAGTAGAAATTACCTGTGGATAAAGTCGTATGCTTTCTTAACATCTATGAAAATTGTCATTAATTTTGGGTTTTTAATTTTTTGAAATATAAAATTTGTTTTAGATTAAAGATTTGCTCTGTAAACTTCTTTCAGGTCTAAATTCATCATGATGTTCTCTGACTTATTTTTGTATTGAGTTGTATTTTACTTAACAATATTTTGGACCAAATTTTGCGTGGGACTGATAACAGTGAAATTCCTCTGTAGTTGATGTTTGTTTTATTTTCTTTTTTGTGGAAGGGCTATATTAAAGCGTTTTTCCAACCATCTGGAATTCATTCTGTTTCCCTGATTTCTTAAAAGATTCTTTCCAGTTTGTCGTTCTGTTCATCGCTATCATATTTCAACAACTATATTGTTTTCTCCACATATTTTATTATTTTTAAGTGGTTTTATTATTTCTTTTATTTCCTCTGCGTTTGGAGGTTGGAAAACTTGGGATTTTCCATTATTTTTCTGGAAGTAAAGAATTCTTTAGGATCGGAGCAATTCAGCAGGTTTTCAAAATATTTAACTAACTGTATTAGATTTTCTTGATTATTAATTATATCTCCTTTTTCATTCTTAAAGTTAATACAAGCTGTACAAATTTTCTTCTAAAATTTTACATTGTTATTATTCTTTTTTTTTTTTCATTTCTAATGATTATAGAAGTTTTTTTATCCAGATTTCAGTGTTTTCTTTTGTAAGGTTAAAATATTTCTTTCTGTCTCGAAGAGCATCTTCACAAATATTATTACACCAAACAAGTTTTTTACTTTTTAGCCTTGGAGAAAGTATCTTCTGCCGATTATTATTCTCTAAATTATTGTGTTTATTAAACAAATAATTTTATTAACTTGACCCAAAAATATCGGGAATTGCATTGCGGTGGATGTTAGGTCGTAATTTGCGCTTCTGTCGCTGGAAGAGTCCAGGCGGAACTCTTCCGAGTTGAATTGCTAGGTGACGCTGTCGCGAGAGGTTCTACGGAAGCACGTGAATTAATAACGCAGAGCTATTTTGCAAATTCGCCGAAAATGTGATCGCTGAAAATCATGAGCGAAATGAACCGGCAATTTTTTTTAGCTTTAGGAAAATAACCCGGCGGAAATACGTGAAATAACTCAGAAAGCCTACAAAGAATTTGCGATGAAGTGAGAGGTTTTCACGCTTCAAAGGAAGAGATGTCGATTGAAGAACATCACAAATATGGACGTCGTACAAAGTTCAAACGAGGAGAATGTCGTAAAGATTCGTTACGTCATCGACGAAGACCGTCAATGAATCAACAATTTACCTGAAAGTTCTGAAAAGATAGTTTGTTTTTTTACGGAATTGGACCGAACAGATGATCGGTTTTTCCATCACGACAAACGCTCACGCTTGCAGTAAATTTTTGGCAAGAAACTGAATGACTTCCTTGCCCCATTCTCTGTATTCGCCTTATTTCCCACCTTGTGTCTTCGTTTTATTTCCAAGTATGAAAAGAACCTCGGGAAAGCGATTTGGCGCGGTAGAAGAGGTGAAACAAAAAACAGCCGATACCTTGAAAGGCGTAACAAATGAAGAGTTCAGAAATTGTTTTGAACAATGGAAAAAAAACGTATGGACAAATTATGGACGTTTGGATATAATGAAGAACACTTTGAAAGTGAATGAATTTTCAAAATGTAAAAATAAATAAATGATTTTTAAAAAAATCATTCCTGATTTTTTGGATACCCCTTCGTATTTTGGACTCATTTTACATCGTCAGTCAATGACTCATCGATTTGACGAATGTATGGCTAATAATATACTAACAAGTAATATATTTGACGAGTATTAACTTAATCTTTACCGTCTTAATATTTGGCTAATCGTTGTTTGTCTTTTTAAAAGATTCTTCCAGAAATTTCGCTTCTCTTCTAGTGTCTTATATTTTTTAATTTTCTTTTTTATCAATCTAATTAATTTTAAACATTCTTCTGTTTTTTTCAAATTCCTCTATTCTTTTTCTTTCCGTTTTTCTTATTCTTCGTTTTCTACTGTCTCAAAGAATAACACTCCATAGAAATATTTTCAAAAATTTTTTTCAATGCTTAAATTTATATATTTTATCTAACTTTTTCATTAAAGAAATATTAAAGAAATAATAGGATAATAAATTCGTTAAGGAAATAATATGAAATAACATTTTAAACTATTTTTTACGATAGCAATTTAAATGGGGTAAAACTAAGGTAAATAGTGTTGGTAAATAACTATATAATAATTTATTTATTTAATTTTAACTGCGTCACTAAAATTACTGTTCCTTATTATATATATATTTAAAACGTAGACTAATGTGATTGGATAATATTATTATTCTATTTAATCTTAAATATTATGTTAATGTGTTTTTATCAATCAGGTTAAAAATTTCTTTAATGTTAGAAGATGAATTCGAGATGGTTTTATTTAACATCAAAACCTGTTACATTTTTTATTTATTGATTAGTTTATTGTTAAATTCAATTTTACTTGAATAGAATTAACTCTAAAATACAGAATATTTCATCGACTACTTTGGCTTATTTCAAAATACGTATCAAAATAAATGACTCCATCTTAAAAAGATAAATAATTCTATAGCTTTCTTTCTTTATACATATTGATTTTTTTTTTTAGCTCGAGTGCATCTTGTTCTGAAGCATAGCATTTAGACCGTGTGAACTGCTCCTATACCATTTGCTCCTTCCCGCAGATCTGTATCGAATTTTCATCTTAGTTTACAGATTTGTAGAATATAACATATATTTCTCTATTTTTAAATTTTAGAATTAACTTTATTTATTGAGTGTAGTTCGATAATTATTTATAAATACCATAGTAATTATCTCCGTATAATTTTTAAACAATTTGTTGACAAATGCATGAAAATCTTTTATAAAAATATAACTGAACCTCAAGAAACAAAATTATTAATAAAGATACAGAAACGTAATACATAGAGGTCACTCCATACGTAATTGCTTTACAGATCTAGATTACTAATCTGTAACCTCTCCTTCAGTAGAAAGAGGTTTAGAAATGTTGTAGGTCTCAGATCCTTCCAGATCCACTTTTACATAAAGGATTAATAAGAAGAATAATTAAAATATTGTCATATTCAAACAATTTTTTCCAAAAACTGTTCTGCTTTTAGCGACAAGAGAATTTCAATGATGTCGAAACGATCCGACTCCCCTTTGTATCCTTGTACTAGGACTCCTTGTAATAATAATAACTGAAATTTTTTGACACTTCAGAACTATACCTAATACCCTGGACCAGTAAAAAAAAGTCAATATGCTGATATTATTTTTAAATTCTTGTGTGTTTTAATTTTTGTTAATGGGAGAGAAAATATAACAATTTTTATATTTATTAAATATAAAAATAAATAAGTTGTAAGCAGATAACAAAAGATACTAGAGCCGTTCGTTCTATAATTAACAGACAAATAGCAATATTGTTAAATAGAATAGACTGTCTGATGTTCAAGTTGGCACCCCTGACATAAAGAATATCAACTTGTCAAAAAGAATTTCTATTATTAGAAATCTCTCTCTTTTGTTTATTTCAAAATCTCGGCTTCGCTTGAAACATGTGTCGTGGAAGAACAGTGTGTTGTAATATAATTTATATTTTCTGAAAGTGTAAAACCCGGATAAATTTAACCGCTGATGTTAAAACAATAAGACAAAAAGTGTATTAAGTGGATCGAACATTTTTTAGAAATGGATCGACCATTTTTAAGTGGTTCGATGGTGCATATTTGTGTATAGAACATTTTAAAAATGGCAGACAAGTGATTTTCATCTTAGCGGAAGACCGGTGGAAGTCTCGATGGCGTAAAATCGGATTAATGATATTCGCAAGAACAAATGGATAAAATTTTTGAAAATTGCTGAAATTTATAATTGAGTAATGACACTGTCCACTCCATTATTCATGATAAGCTGAATTACCGCAAAACATATTCAAGGTGGGTTCAGAGACAGTCGACTCAAAATCACAGACACCCGAATTTGCTTTTTTACGGAACTTAAACAACGGTTTTTAGAGGAAGGTAATGTTTTTTTCAGATTATATTGCCGGCCTCCGTGGCGCAAGTGGTAGCGTGTCGGCCTTTCATCCGAAGATCCTGGATTCAAATCCCGGTCAGGCATAGCATTTTCACACACGCTACAAATCATTCATCTCATCCTCTGCAGCAATAACTAACGGTGGTCACCGAGGTTAAAAGAAAAAAAAAGATCATATTACGAGTAACTTGTGATAAAACACGAATTCATCATTTTGATTCGGAATTCAAATGTATATTACACGTCAGCTGGTAAAGTGATATGTTAACGGTGTCTCGAGACTATAAATGCCTTAATTATTGTGATTTTGGAAGAACTTATAATCAACAACGAATACTGTTGTGACCCTGTTTCTCTCAAAAGATGTAATTCTTCCGCATGATAATGTCTGCCTTCAAACTGCTCAAAAGTACGGAAAGCTATTCAAAAGTCGTGTTGGGAAATACCTTCGTTACTGTCCCGATCTCGTATCATCAGATTTTTTGTTCTGCTTGGGCCTCTTAAAGAGTTATTTTTGCGTGGTTTCGAGTTTGGCAGCAATGAACAGATCAAGAATGGGGTTCAAGAATGCTTCGAATATAAAGGGGAACAATTGTTTACTACTGGAATAAAAATGCTCAAAAATGGCTAAATTTAGTCAGGGATTATGTTGAAAAGGACAATTAGTTTCATTATCAATGAATAAATAATTTTTCTACAGACATTCATGTGTTTAATTTATTTAACCCTCGTATGATGATACAAAAGGAACCGATTTATTTTCAAAGGTCTACATGTACTGTAACAACAGAATTGATAAATAATGAGTAAAGACGTAAATTTATAACTCTATATAGAATACGTTCACCCTGAGAAGTACTTATTATTTTTCAGCGTTATTAAAAAAATAATTTTATTTCTTTTTGCTCGAATAAGAAAATCGATTAAAAGGGTTTTCACCGATATAAATTCTGTTAAACGGTACTTTGTGTAGTAGAATTGTACGTCTTTTCACAAACGTATTATTTTTTCAAGTGATACTTTTGCCAAATAAAAAAAATAATCATTGAATTACAGAGAAAAAAAAGAATATTTTGTAGGTTTCCTTTCCTTTCTATCGTATATATTTTTCTCATTTTAGAACGATATTATATATGAATAAAATTCATTACCTCATTTAAAAACTTTTTTTCAATGTCAATTAAGAATTATTGAAAAAAATTCAAAGTTAATTAAAATATTGTCAAATTGAAAAACTTATCGTTACATTTTTCTTTTTAATATAAATATTTATTTCAAAAGGTTAATTGAAAAATGTAGAAGAAAGGTTTCATTTCTTTTCATCATAAAATGAAATATCTTCAAAGAAAGATAAGGTATTCTGGATATTTTTTTATCGTCGTTACAAATAACAAATGAAGTTATAAATCTGCTACGTAAAATAATTCCAATATTTTCTTGATTTTCTGATGTAAAGATTTCATTTTGACTTATTGCATGTCATTTTTGAATCAAAATTTATTTTACAATATCAGTCGTCTTAACCTGTTTATTTGGCTTTGTGTTAAGCTCTTCTTACCCTGATCAAGAATTGCAGATTTAGATTTTTGTTTCTACAAAATTATAGTTTTCCAGTTGATACTTTTCAGTATCAAGCTGACAGACAATTTTTTAGCTATTGCGGTTAATTTAATCCTAAATATACATCGATTTTGAACAAAATTACCCAATTTATGTTGGATTCAAGATTTCCGGACTTCGACAAAACATTTATTTAATTATTTAATTTGAATTTCTGTTTTAAAGAGAAATCATAATTATGGCTGATAACATTATTAAAAATACTTTTCTTTTGCAAACATTCGTTCATTAAATTACTAGTTTACTAGTTAACTAGTTTATAATTATTTTTATTATTATTTTGCCAATCAACTGTTTATTACAATAAAGTATCTTGGAACGTCCCAAAAATTGAATTAAAAATTATATCCATTCATCAGATACATTGATTAGTTTATGATATTACAGTAGTTCTGTGTAATTTAATGCTACTTTGTTAATTCTGCATCTCTAAGCAGCAATAACCCCTTTATTCGCGTGAATTGATTATGCCTGTAGTTTTGTAACGACCCTGGATTATCAGGCCGAATGTGTTGTTAATCAGAACCATACAACAGATAAGTGATCGGTAAGCATTGTAGATGAACCGTTATTGTTAAAATATATTACGACCGAGCCTCAAACCATCCGAATTAGTAAGCAAACGTTAACCACCTGCATACACTTTAACTTTAAAGTTAGTAAAGAAGGTAGAAATTGTGCACAAGATAAAAAAGTATTTTGCATCCCAAATTTTACAAAAATATGTTACCAGAATTTTAATTCCGATCTGTTCTGACAAAAATAAAATCACATTCTTTCCCCGCCCGATCGATTCCGTGAAACACTTCATATTAAAATACTTTGAAAAGTTAATAAAAAAAGGGGAAACAGAATTTTAGAGTATGTTTGTATAGAACTGGAATTTATATTATAAGTATAAAAATTAGTCTTTGTTATACGGTTATTTGCCACAAAGTAGATATTTAAACTTTCTCCATTTCCATTCTCTTCTATTTCTAGCTGAACGTTTTACTTCTCATTTCCTTATAGATGTACTATAATTATAATTTTTTTTGTTCTCTCTTCTTCGCCTCTTTTATTGTTCCTCCATCTTTTATTTTAATTAACCAATCTCCTACCATGATATTTCATAGCCATTTGGGCTTCCTTATTCCGGATTGTTCTGATTATTTGCATTTACTCAACCTGAACATTGAATTTTTTTTTTCAATCTTTTCCATATCTCCGTGACAACATTTCAAATTTCTAGCCGCTTTATTACCCCTCTTTTCTCAATTTCGGCACAGAGATATCCATATAGAAACACTAAAAAGGTATTTCTACATGTCTTAACTCAATCTTATTACAATATAATTTGCTTCTTACAATATAATATTACAATATTACAATTACAATATTTGCAATTACAATATAATTTTTTGCTTCTTTAGATATTGCTATTCTGTTTTTTTCCTTTTCATCTACCTTTTGTTAAATGCTGCCTTTACTCTTCCAATTTTTTTTTTTAAACTCGTTCATCGCCTTAATTTTTCCTATAAACATCGCTTTTGTTTTCTTAATATTAATATTTAATGTATTTACTTATACTCGTACGTGCATAAATAACGTAGATTATGATTTATAATTTTTTAATGGGCGCCAGTCTTGAATTCGATTTAAAATTTTTCAGTAGCAGTAAATAATATTACTATTGTTGAATAATCAGCTCCTTCATTACGGTTAGTTTACAACTTGCGTTTAGATCATCCCTTATCTATCATCGAATTTTAGAATAAGATCTCTTGAGAGAATGTTTATAATGTTGTAAAAATTATTTTATTAAAAAAAAATTATTTTCTTTTCATATCAATATTCTAGCTACAGTAGGCACACCCTCCGGGCTCGGAATGGGATTATTATTGAAAAATTGATTACCTATTGTGTAAAAATATTATTTTTGGAGTGATGGAAATTAACTCTACGAAAGTTAAATTAGAAATTTAACTCTAGAAATTGATACTAACGAATCGGGATTTTCCGCTAGTTATCGATTCATTGCGATGCCTACTTTTTGGTTGTAGTTCATTATTTTATGAAGAAAAACAATCACGTAAATAAAGATTTTGATGCGGATACTACATGACTTCTTTGTACACCTATTAAATTACAAATACTTGTTTTTTCTGCACTTCATTTAAACTTATTTAATTTGAAAGTGAGATACGATCCTCCAATTCTTTAATGAAGTGGACAGTAACACAATTACTAAAATATTAGTTTTTATTAACATCAAAATTTATAGAATTTTTAATTCAGCAATCCTACATGAAATATTAGGATAGAATAAAAGTTCCTTTATTATTCGTATCTTCGCGAGTTGCTGATTAACAAAGTTTTCAGACTTATGGTGTGTCGAATAAATAAATAAAAGCTAAAAATAATAATTAAACTATTACGTTTTGGGAATTCTTGTATACTGGTTACAAATGTTATTTCGACCTTACGGTGTAAAATATTCAGTTTTTATTATTGGATATTTGGTGAATAATCAAAAATAAGAAAGAAACAATCATACAGTAAAAAGAGAGATAACAAGAAGAAATATATCTGAAAAAAACGACAAGAAGAGGAGGAAGAAAATTTCAAGAACAAGGGAACAATAAAAAATTAAGAGAAGATGACAAATAAAGAGTATGATGATGATTAAACCAAAGAGAGACTAAAAAAGAATCAAAGAAAGAAGGAAAAAAGAATGTTAAAAAATAAAATGCAAACAAAAAAATTAATAAACAGGAAGAAAATGTTGCAAAGAAAGAATAAAAAAATTAAGAGAAGATGATAAATTTAAAGAGGAAGAAACATTAAGACCAAGGGAAGAATAAAAAGATTAAGAAAGATGATGAAAATAAAGAGAGAGAAAATTTAAAAACAAGAGAACGTATAAAAAATTTAGATCAGAATTATGATATTAAACCAGAGAACGATGATTAAATGATTGGTAACAAAGGACAAATAAACGAAATGATGATCAATTCTGTCTTGGGAGACAATATTAGAGGAGTAATAACTAAAAGATAAACATTTTTTCCAATTTATTAAAGATCGGGCATGTATGCCCGATCTTTAATAAAGATCTTGTGAGGGTCTATTTTTCAGTCAATCTGTAGTTAACTTTAATGTACGAGTAGATAAGATTCAGCAGAAATTCAAGAATAATTAAATAAAATTAAGCAGAAATTAAACTAGAGAGTCCAAAAATAATACGATTATAAATTATAATTTTCAATTAATATTAAATAATTAGATGTAATTATTTATTGTAAATAATTTTTTACAATCATGGATTAATAAATCAATATATTTCAATTTAAAAAAAAAAGTTAAAAAGAAAAAGGAGATAAAGTCTGATTCGAACCGACGTGCCTTCCCTTTTAAGATCCAAATATCTCATTAATCAAAATTTTACTTGGCTATAACGCTGGAACCAATGAAAATAAGTACCACGTATGACATATCGTTGAAATAAAGGGCTTATTTCTGCAGTTAAAAAAAAGTCCAAAATCCAAATATTTTGGGATTTTGGACTTTTTTAGACACTTTTGGTTCAGTCGATTGCAATCAAAAGGAGTAAAGGTGAAACACTAAATGTTACAACAGTCCTAAATCCAAAATTTCAACATCCTACGGCCAATTGTTTTTGAGTTATGCGAGATACGTTCATATGTATGTACGGTCGTCACGCCGAAACTAATCATAATGAATTCAGGGATGATCAAAATTCCGTTGAAATCTGAAAACCGAAATTTTTCGCGATTACAATACTTCCTTTACTTCGTACAAGGAAGTAAAAAATATATTATTATTATTAATATATATATATATATATATATATTATATATTATATATATATATATATATATATATATATATATATATATTATATATATATATATATATATATCGATGTATATGCGTTTTATCGATATATAATAATATAACAAGTTATACACCTGACAACCACGAGACATGTACTAATGAATCGGGATTTTCCGCTAGTGATCGATACATTTCGGTGCCAAGCCAAGGGGGACGGACACACACAGATACATACACATACAGACACACAGTAGGATAGGATATAAACTTTTTACAGTCTATAATATTATGATAATCATTTTTTAACTAAATTACCGCTATAATATAGCTTAAACCTTTGAAACTTTTCTTTATAAAACGTATTATTTTTCTCATTTTTATCACTTAATATGAAAGCTTCTTCATAAATCATTTTTTATACTTGATTATATTACTTGTGAATATATATATATATAATAAGTTATTTTGAAGCTCCATCATCCAGAATCTTTGAAGTGAACCGGAGAAAAAGGAAGAGAAAGAGAAATATAAGGACAGAGAAATAACTGTGTGACATAGTATTGATTATTCAAGAAAGCAGCAGTCCTGTTCTCTCAACAATCTACTTACCAAAGTTTTACTATTCAAACAGAAATATTCTTTAAATTCTATAACTTTTTCTTCTCATTTTGTTAATTTGTTGTGAAGTCCTAAGAAGACCCATTTTGAATGCATAATAAATATTCAATTTTTTCCCCGTTTGAGGTTTAGAAAATTCTATAGAGGTTTTTTTATGCCTAGCGAACTACATTATAATCGTAATTTATTTATCTCTTTCAAGTTTCTTAATATTTGTTTGTATTAAATGTATTATATTTTTTTCATACGATTTCCATGTTCTGAGTTATAAAATTGTTTTATACATTTAATAATTTATGTTTAAATTCGTTCAGTAACCTTACCGATAGCCGAGAAATTTTAATTTTCTAAAATTTTATCAGAAATTATTCTTTGACTGCCGACTAAAGAATCGTTTTTATTTTTGTTTGCTGGTTATTACAACCGTAATGATTGTAGATAAGCTAATATGAAAACCGTATATACGTTTCCAAAAATTTCAAGCATCAAATTCCAGGATTAATATGGAAAGAAGGAATATTCTAATTTCTTCTCGACTATGTTGAATAAACGACTGAATATCAGTTCGCCAATTCCACCGATACGCAAATAATATTCAGTTCTAAAACGGATATACCTTCATTATGTTTACCAAAGGGACAGTGAAACTTTTTAAAGAAAACAAATATGATTATTTTTTACTTCACTTTACGGAATAAAGGAAGTATGTGAACGAAAAAATTTCGATTTTCAGATTTCAACGGAAATATCCATTTTGATCATCCTTGAATCCATTTTGACTAGATTCGACATAACTTCCGTACGTGCATATATACTTATCTCGCATAACTCAAAAACGATTAGCCGTAGGATGTTGAAATTTTGGATTTAAGACTGTTGTAACATCTAGTTGTATACCTCCCCCCCCCCCTTTGATTGCAATCGACAACCAAAAGTGTTCAAAAAAGCCCAAAATATTTGAATTTTGAACTTTTTCTTGACTGCAAAAATAACCTCTCGATGGCTTTTCAACGATATATTATATGTGGTACTTATTTTCATTGGCTCCAGCGTTATAACCAAATAAAATTTTAATTAATGAAATATTTGGATCTTACAATGAAAGACACATCGGTTCGAATCAGACTTCATCTCCTATTTTTTAATTTAAATATATTGATTTATTAATAAATATTACCCGTTATTGTAAAAAAGTATTTACAATAAATAATTATTCAATAATAACAATAAAAAAAATGTATATATATATAAAGAGAAGTTATCAGTAAAATAAAGTTTTATGTAATTTTGAAAACATGTATGTGTAATTTAATAGGCATTATTACATATGTGTGCATGAAATAGATTTGGTGAAACGTCTGATTATTTAATATTAATTTAAAATTATAATTTAGAATCGTATTATTTTTTAATTTTCTAGTTTAATTTCTCCATAATTTTATTAATAAATTGCAAAAAAATGTTATCTTTTAGTTCATTACTCCTCTAATATTGTCGTACAATATTCTCCCTAAGTCGGTGTGGATCATCATTTCGTTTATTTGTTCTTTGTTGCCAATCATTTAATCATAGCTCTTTGGTTTAATATAATTCTTCTGATCTTAATTTGTTAATCCGTTCTCATGTTTTTAAATTTTCTCATCATTCAAATTTATATTCATCATCCTTTCTTAATCGTTTTATTCTTTCCTTGTTCTTAATGTTTCTTCCTCTTTAAATTTATCATCTTCTCTTAATCTTTTTATTCTTTCTTTGTTTGCAACATTTTCTTCCTCTTTAGTTATCATTTTCTCCTAATTTTTTTATTCTTCCCTTGTTTTTTTTTTTTTTTAGAAATATTTCTTTATGTTATCTCTCTTTTTCCTTTCAGATTGTTTATTTTTTATTTTTTATTATTCACCAAATATCCAATAATAAAAACTGAATATTTTACACCATTGTTATACAATGTTACAAATAACATTTGTAACCGGTATACAAAAATTCCCAAAACGTAATAGTTTAATTATTATTATTATTAGCTTTTATTTATTTATTCGACACGCCATAAGTCTGAAAACTTTGTTAATCAGCAACTCTCACGAAGATACGAATAATACTGATCTAGTAATACGAATAATAAAGGGACTTTTATTCTATCCTAATATTTCATGTAAGATTGTTGAATGAATAATTGTATAAATTTGATGTTAATAAAACCTAATATTTCAGTAAGTGTGTAACTGTCCACTTTATTAAAGACCTGGAGGATCGTATCTCACTTTCAAATGAAATAAGTTTAAATGAAGTGCAGCAAAAAATGTGTATATGTAATTTAGTAGGCGTACAAGGAAGTTATATGGTGTCCACATCAGATTTCTTCTTTTGTACTTTCATATTCATTAAGGTCACGATAAAAAAGTAGGATAGAGGATATATACATTTAAAGGAACAAATTAATGTACTCCTTTCTGTCATATTGTAACAGGATTATTCACACTTCTTGAATCAGTAGAAAAAAGACGAGAAAATTATTATATTAAGAAATGAAACTACTATAATCAAGAAAGATGTCTTCAAAGTTTTACTTGGTCTTGAATTAATTTTTTTTGTGAGAATTATTAAAGTAATAGTTTATAAGACTTTCTTTAACGTCATAATACATCTATGGTGTATTGAGTAACCGAGCAGCTAAGTAGCGCCTCTGTAGAATACAGTGAAAATAATCCATTTTATTATTTTTTATATAAATATAAATAAATAATAATTTATTTTATATATACATAATAATAATCGGCTTACTAAATATTCTCAGTTTTTATTAGAACATAAATATGTAATTATAAATTTTACTCTTTTACATCGATTTTAAGATATGGATTCGCAGGAGGAAAATCAATAATTTTAGCGGCTTTACTGATTATACTCCGTTGCTGAATCATCATTTTATTTCAACTGCAATGCGATAATCGCAGAACAAATGCCAGCTCTCTAAAAAAAAAGAAGTCGCTATCAAAACGAGGATACGAATTAACGAGGCAGAAAAAAGACTTTTTTTTTTTTTTTTAAATATAACCGCCAGTGATTTTCCTGCTTTTGTTTGTTACGAGCAGTTCTATTTAATTATTGTCGCTACATTTATTATTCAATAAATATATCCCGTCTTTTTTTTATTATTTATTTTAAATTTAAATTTATTTTTGATTGTTCTTTTTTATAGGATAACTTATCTGTTTTTATATACTGGATATATAAAAAATATTGTTTTTTTTCTGAAATATATCAAAATTTTTGTGTCTAAACTTTTAAATTAACCAAAATTCTATAACATTACATACGATATATCATTATTTTAATGTTAAAATAAACATAAAGCTAACTGTAATATTTTTAACAAATTGTAAAAAAATATTTTTATTTTGACCGGTTTGTAAATATATAATATATATATACGTATATATATATATATATATATATAAAATGTACAAAAAATATATGGAGTTTTAAAGCTATTTAATATCGCCTACCTTTAACACACAGTAATAAATCACAAATAAAATTAAAAAGTACCCTTGCGGTTTTCCCCCTACAAATTTTCAATGTGGCCACCTTACGTCACGCGGGACACATCCAACCAACAAGGAAATTCGCCTCTTACTTTCCCAAACAGAATTATCCCAGTAAGGAGACGCACCATCTTGTTTCTAAATAAAATCCTGTACTCCCCTTGTAGAGCCATTCACGCAGCATATCCAATAACCAACTCCTGTTACACCTGCTTCAGCGAAAAAGAACCGTCTGTATACTTATTTGTCTATTACTTATTACTTTGTCTGTCGAGATATCACAAAGACACCATTTCATTTTGGAGAACCCTTTCGCATCAAAGTTCATGGAGATTCTCTGATTTCCAAATACAGAAATTATGGATATTAACTTTTCCATTGAGGTGAAATGCGACTTGTCACTAAATACAATATGATCGATCGTGAGAGTTTTCATACCGCAAACTCTTCATCTTCATACTGCAACATTTCGATTGTGAAATTGGTACGCACAGCGTAGTCGTTCAACACTTTCAACACAACGCAGGCCTTTCAAAACGTTGTGTAGAATTATGCAGGAAAGACTCTTTTACACGTTCACCATTTTCTTCAGACACCGTCGGTCGTCCCGTATTCATTCTTTTTACTCAGACTTGTCGTTTCAAACCGATTATGTCATCGACGAATTTTACTGTCAATCGGAGGATCGTAATTAAACTTTTTAAGGATTGCGCAAAGAACTGTAACTGCAGATTCACATTTAACGAACTGCAAAACACAGTAGGCGGCTTTCTATTCAGGAGTTTCCATCTTTGCTAGTTGCGCCGTCAAGCGGAAAGATAGGGAATCAAACTACGGTAGTACCCGCAACTAAAGCTGTTCTTTTTTTTCTCTTTGATTCTAGCCTTAAATTAATACTGTACACCACGTTCAAAAAATATAAAAATAAATTTAAACCCCGGTATTCTTTTTTGTACACCATATATTTATATTAAATATGTATTTCAGGCTTACTCGCTACCAAAACCATCTATTTAGTTGATTTTTAATGGCTGAAATGTATTGAAACTACTAACAGTCTTTTAAAGTAATACAATATCTACTTTAAACAATTTAAAAGAATATAGCAATTCAAGGTTACCGGCAGGTTACCGGACTTATGGAATAAGTCTTAGATATGCAAGTGTTACTTTAATGCTAAAATTAGGTTTATTATTATTATATTTTATTTTTTATAATAAAAAGAAACATTGTTTCTCTATTGATGTATAATTAAATACTTTTTTTTATCTAATTACAATAAAATATATTTTTCAAAAAAATATGTATACATGATTTGGGAAATCCATTTTCATTAATCAAAATCTGATAAATTATGAATAATCTGAAAATCTGTACTTTTAAGTACTATATTTATTTTTTTCAGTTTAGTTCTGAATATAGTTATAAAAAACGTGTTTAACGTTTTCAGAGGTTAATACATTTTAATTTGTATTTCATTAAATTTCATTATCTCTGATGGGAGATGAGTTTAGTTCAAAAAAAGAAAACCAGTTTTTTTACCTTTTTAGTTTTTTATCAAAAACAAATCATCGTTATCTTGGCCAATGATACTGATAATAAGAAAAAATTGCTATTAAACTGAATTCTACAGAGTTAACCGATTAACCGAAATTTTTTGTTCTCGTACTCTTTAGGTTTTTTAGATGTAAAATTATACATTTTATAAAAAGAGAAGAATACATTAGATTCTTCTGCACCCGCGTTTGAAACCAACTAGATTATAAATAAATTTCATTAATCAGGAATTTATTTTTCATATTAAACGATAGAAAAGTGATGAAATGTTTTCGAGATCATGTTTTTTTTTTTTTTTTTTTTTTAATATATCTGAATATGCCATAAACAGTTTTTTTCAACGTAATATTATTTCATAAACCTCGTAATATACTTATTAATTTAAATTTTCTACCACACATATTAGTAAATGCATTTTACATTTTTTTTCGTGGGTGTAAATATTACTTCAGTTAGATCACCAACTAAACTGGATTCAAAATTAATTCTTTTTTGGTTATCTGTTTTATATAATAACATGTTCCGTAAATAATATGGCATCGTATATATTCTAAGGTCACCAACCTTTGTTTAGTTAAGTTTTTCCTTGTCCAGCCTTTATGAATCATTAACTTGTTAAAGCATATGGCCGATAAATTTGGTTTTCCATCTTAAAGATGGACATGTTATAATAATTGTATTACATTATTTAATTATTATTTTTTAAATAATATTTCACTTGAAAGTTTCTCTCTCTCTCTCTCTCTCTCTCTCTCTCTCTGTGTGTGTGTGTGTGTGTGTGTGTTTGCCCGCGCATGTGCGTATGCGTGTTTGAGTATTTTTAATAATAAAATATTTTAAATGACTTCCTAAAAATTAAAATTATAAAATTTTTAACTTTTTTTATATATATATATATTATATATATATAAATATGTATATATATATTATATATATATATACACATTTTTTGTAGTTACTTGTGCCATTGTAACATCGTAACACCTATTCATCAACATATATGATGAAGTACTGGCTAAAAAAATTGCCCCGATTAAAATACTTAATGTAAAATCAATAATACTAAGAACAGAACGATTAAAAAAGGTTTTATAAGTAAATTAAAAATTTCATAAGTTATTAAAATTTATGAGATTTCAGTGTTTATTGTTAAGTTTAGAAACTGACCATGAATTTTTTATTGTTATTTTATAAAAAAAGTTATTAAAATTTAAACTCATCGGTAAAGATATGACGTGCAAGTGACTGTTATACAGAAGAATTAATAAAAAACTGCTGCATTTGAACAATAAGAATTTACCCTGTTACATACTGTCCAACGTACAAAAGCTGGCGGCATATTAATAACAGTGGATTAATGAAACCAGAAATGTAGAAATTAGTATAAAAGGTAATTTTCTGTAATTTATAGTTTTCAAGTATTTTAATAATTTTTCTTTAAAAATGATAGATAATATTTTGTTTAACCTGTCACGTACTACGTGCTGTATCATATTATATACACATCGCAACAAAAAAAAGAATGTTATAAAGCAAAATAGTACTTATTTAATTGCCTTAGTAAGGAGTAATTACCTTACGCCTTTCCTAACAATAGAGCATGTGATTGACATAATTGATTATAAAACTACTATACAAAATACTAGAGATAATAAATTGTTTAAAAAAATTAATTAAAAAATATATATATTTTACTTTTTAAAAAAATAATGAATACTTTAAAAATTCATTTCATTTTATTTTAAAATTACAACTAGATAATTAAATTTATACAATTTTAATCAAATTTTTATTTTATGATATAAATTACATTATAAAACTTTTTTGTTGTTGAAAAATTAACGTAATTAATTCTTTTATTAAATTGGAACAATAAATAGCTATTAATACAATTATTACGAAATCATTTGATTAAATAATAAAGATGAATGTATATCAGATGCTAAACCATGAAAAAATAGTTTTGATTCTTGAAAGTATCATAACTGCCCTCAATATCAGCAGAGCAATTTTCCAAAGAAAAGAGAGGTTTGCAGTAGTCTCCCACCGTTTTCTATGCTCAGCTGAGTATACTGTTGCAAACCGACATGACAAGACCATTAGGTGATTGATATTCAATCCTACACGTTATTCCTTCATTATGTTTACTACAGGGACCGGCCGAGAAGCTGATATTGACGTTGTCATAGGAAGAAACTGTGATCGGTAGCTCTTACTCATCAGGTGTTTTACATACGAAAAGAAATACTGAAAAATGTAGAAAAATAAAAAATACACGCTACTGATTAAGGGGATTAATAAGATATTTATGAAAAATTATTTTGATAAAAACTTCGTAAATAAAAATTAAAAAAATCGGAAAAAGGCAAGTTTGTTCTAGATAGATTTTTATTTCGAATATGCCATAGGCATATTATGTTATATATAAACGTCTTAATTATGCAAAATTTAGAGTATATTGTGAAGAAAATCAAAAGGTTAAATAAAAAGTTCTGATGTGGACACCAAATAACTTTCTTGCCAATTAAAATACATATACACTGTTTTTTTTTAAATGAAAAGTACATAAAATTTTATTTCATTAATATCTTCTGATATTTTTTCTTTATTTTTTTATTGTTATTGAATTATTATTTATCGTATTTTTTTACAATCAGAGGTTAATAATTATTAATAAATCAATATATTTAAAATAAAAAAGGAGATGTGTCTGATTCGAACCGATGTGCCTTTCCCTATAAGATCCAAATATTTCATTAATTAAAATTTTATTTGGCTATAACTCAGGAACCAATGAAAATACTTATGATATATCGTTGAAAACCCCTCAATGAGGGCTTATTACTGAAGTTAAGAAAAAGTCTAAAATCCAAATGTTTTGAATTTTTGGCTTTTTTAAACACTTCTGGTTCAGTCGATTGCAATCAACAGGGGAAGTACACAACTAGATGTTTCAACAGTCCTAAATCTAAAATTTCAACACCGTACGGCTATTCGAGATACATAATGCGAGATACATAATTCGAGATTGAGTAATGCGAGATACATACGTATGTACAGACGTCACGCCGAAACTAGTCAAAATGGATTCAGGGGTGGTCGTAATGGATTTTACCGTTGAAATCTAAAAACCTATATTTTTCGCGATCATAGTACTTCCTTCACTTCGTACAAGACAGTAAAAATTGGGTCTGGTTTGACCCCCTTGATCAAATGACGTTTTTACCTTAAAAATTATGTAGTATTAAAAGTATAATTAAGAAAAAGGACCAATTACTTGTTAACGAAAAATCAAAATTTTTCGTTAACAAAATTTGGATGATATTTGACCCGTTGCTCGACAGCTGCCTAAAATAAGCTTAAACAGCTACAACTTGATAGCAAATAAAGTAACAGCTATATTAAAATAAATATTAAATTCATAAATCAGATCCCATGGGACTCTCTTTTTAAAAACGTTCCCGTATCGTCTACATTAATACTAATATAGTTAACAATTTTCAAGATTAAAATTTTAAGAAAATTGATATAAGTTTGGGTCCCATTAAGTCCCTTTTTCTCGGCCTAAAAATGTATTTATTGGAGTCGGCCGTATTTGGTGTCAAAAAGCTAAAAAAAATGATCGTTTACTAAAAATAAAAAATATGGGGATCTTAATGCTTCCCTTATCCAATAGAGTCGAAAATATTAAGCCAAATTTGGAATGTTTACAGCTAAATATTTGTGTCAAATTTCAACTTTTTTGGTCTTCAAGTTTTCAAAATGTGAAGAAAAAAACTGTTCAGAAATGATATTGGATACCTCCCTGTCCTTAAATTCGAACGAATTAGAATTTAATGCTATCTTCGTCCTTTATATAAATTTGTTTGAGTCATTTCTGAAGAATTTATATCGTCTTATATAAATCCAGAGATAGTATCTTATTCGACGTTTGCAAGATAATCCCGATATCCAAAACTTTAGCCAATCGCCAAACTTTCCCTTTATAGCTATGTTGCTATGGTAGAAATAGAACAATAATGCCAGGAAACTTAAAAATGTTAGATTAACCTAAATTATAAATTAACGATACAGATTATCAGGTGACATAATTTAATTTTCAGAGATCCACTTTTTTTGCATTATTTTAAAGAATTTATAAGCCTTACATTATATTTAATGAAAAATCGAAAATATGAAAGTTATGTATCAGATTTCAATCTAATGCGCGAATCTATTTAAAATTAGTTCGATTATAAAACAATATTTCTTTTTATTTCATGATGATCTTGCCACATAAACTTAAGGCTTGAGCGTGAAAGATGGAAATGGAATTTTTGTACAGTATGAAAAATCCTATCCCTAACCGGATTCGAATCCGGGACCTCCGTAGGAAAGGCCGAGTCACTACCACCCCGCTACGGAGATCGGCGGAAATTAATCGGAAAATTACGGGATGGTTTGGAGATTTTTCTCCTTTTACTTCTAGTTTATCTTACTAATTTAGAACAGAATTAATTAGGGAATAAACTGTATTAACAATCAATAACTCCTTAATTCATTATATAACCCTACAGAATTTGTATACAATTGTAATTGAAAAACTATTACACCCACACTGAAATATATTTAATTTATTTTCTACAATTGTCGTTGTATTTTTCCAACATAAATTATATTTGTGCGCTGAGCGCTGATAGGGTGTCTTTTAAATTCAATCCGTTTTAACAAGCCTCTGATTAAGTACATATTTAGTTATTACTGTAGGTGGTAATGTCTTTGTTCTCTAAATGAGAGAGAGAGGAAAATAGATGTGACAAATGCCGAATTGCGATGACGAGTTCATGTAATAAACCAATTAAATTTAAATTAATTTAGTTCAATCAATAAAGGATTTTTTTTTTAATTCAATTGCTAAGTAGAATTTTTTATTTAGTCAGTTTTATGTAAACGCGCGCGCGCGCGTGTGTGTGATTTTTTTCAAATATATTACCTCGTGTGTTTATAAATATCAATTAATTATATTTGATTACTTTGAAGGAAAAATGTGTATACAACGCATCACAAAGTAACAGAAATACTTCTTTCAAGATCGTGATCTGTTAATAAATAAAAGTTAAAATTTCTTTAATAGTTATGAAAACGTTTTGTTTTTGAATTATAATTATGAAAATATTAACTCCAAATTTTAGGGTAAAACCGCTACTAATATTCAAATTTTGCATAAATACGTTAATTTTATGTCAAAATTAATGAATGTAGTTAACAAATTCAGTGATAAACTCTGATAAGGTTACATAAAGCATAAAATATAATTAATTTCTCAATAAAATTAGAGGTTTATACTGTAATAGAACAATAAAAAAAGGCATTTATGGTTAAAAATTGACGTTGACTAACTATAAAATTTCCCTCAACATAAAATTACCTCTATTAAAATTAGTGATAGGAGTTTAATTTTTAACTAATTTGTATAAATATAATAAATTAAAAAAAACCTTAACTGCAAAAATTCAGTTTTATTTGAAATAAAGATTTAAAAATCCGAAGATCTAGGCTGTTAGTTGTGTTTAGTTCTGAACTAATTTTTTTTTTTTTTTTTTTTTTGTTACTGTCCGGAAGGACCAATTATTCATTTAAGTTTAGTTTAATCTTTACATGGAACTAGCAGTTAATGATATTAAAGAACAATTTAGATTCGGAGTAACAGTACAAGGTGAAAAGATAAAGATGCTACGATTTGCTGATGATATAGTAATTCTAGCCGAGAGTAAAAAGGATTTAGAAGAAACAATGAACGGCATAGATGAAGTCCTACGCAAGAACTATCGCATGAAAATAAACAAGAACAAAACAAAAGTAATGAAATGTAGTAGAAATAAAAAAGATGGACCAGTGAATGTGAAAATAGGAGGAGAAAAGATTATGGAGGTAGAAGAATTTTGTTATTTGGGAAGTAAAATTACTAAAGATGGACGAAGCAGGAGCGATATAAAATGCCGAATAGCACAAGCTAAACGAGCCTTCAGTAAGAAATATAATTTGTTTACGTCAAAAATGAATTTAAATGTCAGGAAAAGATTTTTGAAAGTGTATGTTTGGAGTGTTGCTTTATATGGAAGTGAAACTTGGACGATCGGAGTATATGAGAAGAAAAGATTAGAAGCTTTTGAAATGCGGTGCTATAGGAAAATGTTAAAAATCAGATGGGTGGATAAAGTGACAAATGAAGAGGTATTGCGGCAAATAGATGAAGAAAGAAGCATTTGGAAAAATATAGTTAAAAGAAGAGGCAGACTTATAGGCCACATACTACGGCATCCTGGAATAGTCGCTTTAATTTTGGAAGGACAGGTAGAAGGGAAAAATTGTGTAGGCAGGCCACGTTTGGAGTATGTAAAACAAATTGTTGGGGATGTAGGATGTAGAGGGTATACTGAAATGAAACGACTAGCACTAGATAGGGAATCTTGGAGAGCTGCATCAAACCAGTCAAATGACTGAAGACAAAAAAAAAAAAAAAAAAGTTTAGTTTTTCTTATCTTCCAATACTCTTTCATTTTCCTGGAAAAATCCCTTTTCCGTTCCTCTGTCCAAAACGAACAGAACTCATTTATTTATATAAATTGTGGGAATTAAAATTAATTTTAAAAATATGTTCTGCATTCTGTTAACTAGAAAAACTGTTAAATTTAAAAACCCCTGACGGCATAAATTTTAATATATATGAGTTTTTTACGCACATGCGCAAAATAATGATTGTTAGCGTCGATTAATGCCGGTGAACGGCTAGTCTCCATGTTTGTATGGAAGGACTTCTCATAAAAATTTAAAGATTTGAAAAGCTATTTAAAATACAGTTCAACCCACCGGGTTGATCTACTGGTGAAATTTTCATCGCAAATCAATTGATTTTGAAGTCGAAAGTTCTAAGGTTCAAATCCTAGTAAAGGCTAGTGAAGTTACTTTTATTCGGATTTGAATACTGACTGGGTCGTGGATGCCGGTTTTCTTTGGTGGTTGGTTTCAATTAACCACATATCTCAGGAACGGTCGACCTGAGACCGTAAAGACTACATTTAAATTCATACATATATCCTCATTCATCCTTTGAAGTCATTCAAAGGATGAATGAGGTTAAACATAAAAAGAGGTTAAACAGAAAGGAAAACATTAAAACATAGCTTACAATTTCAAATATTTAAATAGCTAAAAATGTTCTTTAGGGAGTAAAAATCATTTCGAGAAAATAATACTGAAATCGGTCATTTCGTTTAATAGTTACAGGGGAACATAATAAACGGTTTCTGATTGAAAAACAGACACCCGCTTCGGTAGATGATTGTCAAGGGTAAAAATATTTGTTTGGGTAAACGTGTAAGTTGGTTTCATATTCCACACAGCGATAAACAGCTGCTTTTATCTCTAGCTTTATTGGCAATCAAATATACCAATTTCCACGTGTTTTTTTTAATTCTTTAAAGAAAAATTTTCATTGTTTCATAGTATGTTTCTTCGATGCCTACATCGATTTAAGATACTTTAAGTTAAGATACTTTAACTTTTTTACTGTCATATTATTTGGTATTGAATTTTTATGGCATAATAATACATGACCTAAAATCATTGTGATATCCAAAGAATTATTACACGTGAAACTTCAGATAAATTGTTGAAAACCTTAAGATAAAAAAACATTATAGATTTTCATAATCCACCAACGCTCAGTATTACTGTAGTCTTTTTACTTCCTTGTACGAAGTAAAGGAAGTATTGTGATCGCGAAAAATTTAGGTTTTCAAATTTCAACGGAAATATCCATTTTGACCATCTGTGAAACCATTTTGACTAGTTTCGGCGTTACGTCTGTATGTACGTATATATGTATGTGTGCGTGCGTACATACGTACGTATGTATTTCGTATAACTCAAAAACGATTAGTCGTAGTATGTTGAAAATTTTTATTTAACATCTAGTTGTGCACCATCCCTTTGACTGCAATCGACTGGGCCAGAAGTGTCCAAAGAAGCCCAAAATTCAAATCAATTTGGATTTTGGACTCTTTTCTTAACTGTTTAACTGTAGTAATAAGCACTCATTGAGATGTTTTCAACAATATATCATAAATGGTACTTGTTTACATTGGTTCCAGGGTTACAGCCAAATAAAATTTTAATTAATGAAATATTTGGATCTTATAATGTGAAGGCACGTTGGTTCCAATCATACTTCATCTTCTTTTTTTTATTTTAAATATATTTATTTATTAATAATTATTAACCTCCGATTGTAAAACAATTTTTACGATAAATAATAATTCAATAATAACAATAAAAAATAAAAGAAATTGAAAAAATATCAGAAGTTATTAAAGAAATAAAATTTTATGTACCTTTCATTTTAAAAACATTGTGTTTATGTAATTTATAGGCGTACAAGTAAATCATGTGGTGTCTAGATCAGATTTTTTTTAATTTATCAAGACACGTGTTTTTCATCTTCTCCTTTATCTTATTTTCCTTTTTGTGTACGGAAAGATTTAATATAGTACCGTCTTATTACATAAAATAAAACATTTTTTAAAAAATAAACCGTTTTCAAAAAAGCAATAAAATAATACGAGTACTTCATTTCTCCTTCAAGAACATCTAAATGTTGAAATTTAAAAAAGTTTTACTTTATCAGTATTGTCTCAGTTTTTAATAATTCCATTCTGAAATTTTTCGATATGTGGTTTTGCCTTTTATACGTGCAAATGCTTTTGTGTTTATTTTAGGAAGATTGAAATTCCTTAAAATTCATTTTATGACATGTTGATAGGTGAAAGTATGCAATTTTTTATAATTAACTAAACTACCATTTTGTAGGTGGTTCATCGGATAAAAAAATAGAAATATCATTTACACTATAATAAAATTTTTTCATAGTATTCATTGTTTCTAGTTTTTTTTATATGAAATATTACAGGTTCATTTTTATATTATTAAATCTTGACGTTATTAAACATATTAAAAATAAAAGTAACAAAACTGATTAATAACCAATTTATATTCTTGTGTAACAGGACAACGCATTATCATTATTATTATAATTATTATTATAATCGTTTAGGTATAGTATTAAATTCAGACACTTCCTCCTTTCTTCGACTTATTTTTTCCATTATTTCCTTCAGTTTACGTTGAAGGTACTATATATTAAAAAATATATATTATTACACTTCTATTATAAAAATATTTTACATTCCATTCATTTTAAGTTGTATATTACTTCCTTCCTTGCACAAGGTACCGTTATATGAAACTCAATAAATTCCCGTTATCAGTTATAATATTAAATTTTTAATTTAGGTGTACAGAGTATTTAATAAAAGTATTAAAAAAATTTTAAGAAGGGAAATTTATATTTTACATCATGTTAGGTAGCAAAAAATTAATTCTTGGTAAAATAAGTAGATAATTTTGTATAGATTATTTTAAGTTACCACATATTCTGAAAGCTTGTGTATAAGAATACTATAGTATGAAATATTTGTATTTTTTAAATATGAAAAATTCTAAACCTGGCCGGGATTCGTATATAATTTCAAAAATCCGACTAAAAAATGATCTTAAAAAATTCTAAAATTGCAACCAAAAGTTTAAACTACAAAAATTTTTCAATTCTTCTTTCAAATTTTGACTTCATGAAATCGGCCCTAAATTAGAAATTAATATCGAGTTACTAATCCTTTATATTTTTCTGATTTAAAAAAGTTGAGATTAATGGAAGAAATGGAAAATTATTACTATTTACGTTTTAAAGTTATTGACATAACTTGTGTTGTTGTGTTGTGTGTTGTAGTTAATATGTTACTTTATTTTAAATTGTTCCGATTTATTTTTATTTATAATATGAATAGATTATATAAAACAATCTAATAATAAATTTGATTGGTTTTGATTTAGATTACATAAAACAATCTAATTATAAATTACAAACAATCTATTCGATGATTACTAAAGTCTGAGCGTAAACACATTTTTTTGAAAGTACATAGGAAACCTCCTTCTTTTTTGAAGTCGATTACAAACGAAAGGAATTTATATCAAACTTCGAACATTGGAACATCTGTGTTTTGTATAAATATATTTAATGGAGTATCTTTTCTGATGTTAATAAGTTCTAAGAAGAAAATGGAGACCATTAATTTTATAGTTTTGTTGTAAAACAGGACGACAGGGAAACGTAGCAAAAAATTACTACCCTGACTGTGCTGTATTTGGTTTTATTTTATGTATGAGTGAATATTTGGAAGGATACCTCCTAATAGCTACAAGCGTTGGGCTGACGAGACCTCTCTAAAATTGCCTCAGCTTTGTACAGAAGATCATGATAATAACAATATTGGGAAGCAGCGTAAACATATGACCCTATGGATGCATAGGTATAAAAATGCAACTAATAATATTTGGAATAATAATATATTATTACATTTTTAAAATTAAATAGAAAAGCTACTATTTTAGCGTTCAGCTTGTTAATATTGGCCACTAGGTGCTTGGAAGAGAAAAAGTATTGCTCAGCAGTCTTTTTAGATGTCCAACAGGCCTTTGAAAAAGTCCGGCTACTTGGTCTGCTCCATAAGCTGAAAGCGAGCTTGCCTCAACCGCCCTACTTAGTTCCGCGTAGCTACCTGTATGACGTTTTTCCCAGGTCAAGTATAATCAGGAGTTGTCAGGGTTTTTTAATACATTGTTTCTTAAGACTTAGGTTTGGAACCTGTTTTGTATTATGTCTTCACTGCGGACCTTCCAACTCCGTACTATGTCACTTTGCTTTATTTGCTGATGACATGACGATCCTGGCTGTAGATAATGACCCAAATCAATTTTCCGCTAAACTACAATCTGAATTGGATCAATCATCTCGTAGCTAGCTAAGTGGAAAATGAAAGTCAATCCATCGAAATCCAGTCACATGATGTTCACAGTAAGGAGAGGTGACACAGCTCATGGTTCCATCTTCTTTTTTTCTTTTTTCTATTTAGCCTCCGGAACCACCGTAAGTTATTACTTCAGAGGATGAATGAAGTTGAATGCGAATAAAGTGTATGTAGTCTTGTATATGGGTCCACCTGAACGGCGTTTACTTCTCACATGCTGATCGTGTAAGATACGTAGTCTGCATCTGGAACGTCGTGGAGGATTCATGTGAGGAGGAAAAAGAGAACAACTGAATATCAAGTTTAAAGAACTGTACTGATTTCTAGGCAGAAAGTCGCAGTTATCGTTATCTAACAAGCGACTGTTTTACACAGTGATTCTGAAGCCGATTTGGACCGATGGCATCTTACTTTAGGGTACAACTAGCAACAGCAACATTGAAATTATTCAGTGATTCCAGAGCAAAGTAGTGGGTAACATAATGGAGGCACGTGGTTCGCGAGGAACGGCGAGATCCATGATTATCTGGGGTTACCGTACATTTGCGAAGATATCAAAAGGTTCGGTTCGAAATACAAATTATGGCTAAACAACCATGTAAACTATCTGGCCTTCTCTTGTACCTTCTAAGCAATAGCGAGGATGTTAGGCGGTTAAAACGACTCCATAAATTGGACCTGAGAGATTCTGTGTGGTACTTGGGGTGAACCTTCATCCATTGAGTGTTATACATCATCTCAGTATTTTCTGGAGAGTTAGTTGATTATGCTGATTTTACTGTTCCTTTCATTTGTTTCTGTTTTCTTGTGTTATTTGTAGTACTGTTCTTTTTACTTAAGGTAAGTGATTTTCTTACATGTACGGTATACGACTTAGTATTTCCTGAGGGGCTTCAATGAAAATCTCTCTTCATGTGATTGTTGAAATCCAAGTTACTTATGGTTTCTGTACAAGTGAAAACTATTGATTGTAAATAGAATTTGAGGCAAAACAGAAATTTAATGGGGTTATGAAACAAATTTAAAAAAAGAAAGGATTTAAAAAAAGGATCTTACGCTGAAACAGAGAATTTAACTATTTATAAAATTTTATTAGTCGTATACAGCGTAAGTGAAGTAACAAATTCAAGTAAATAAGAAATAAATTGATTCGATATTAATTAAAATTACTAGAAAAAACAACTAATTTTAACAATGTATTGAAATGGTTGGATTTACAGTAATCTGTGGTCTCAGAACAAATCTAAGAGCAGATTAACTTAAAAATTGTTTGTATAACCTTTTTTTATATAAAAGTAGAAAAACTAATAAATCTTTATTAATAAAAATATAAAAAAATACTAAGGTACCCATAAATTTTTAATGGCAAATCATTGTAAAGTTTGTTGATATTATAGATTATTTTAAGTAAATGCGGAATTAAAAATAAGGACCGGTAATGTATAATTTTTTGTTAATTAGTTTGTTAATTTCTGCTTCGAACAATATTAAGCTGTTTTAAGTGCCGTTTTTAAGACTCTTACATTAAGGCTTTTACTTCCGTACGATCTTATTTAATGACCTATTCTGTTTACGACCTGCACGCTATGTCCTAGCGGAAATAAATATTATTTTAACACCATGATATGAAATTTTACATCATATTATATTTTAGTATCATTTATTCACAGATACGTTTATAGAAATTAAAAAAAAGGAATAAATTTCTTAATAAATTCAGTTTTATTATGCTTTAAAATTATATCGTTTTTTTATCTTTAAGTCTGAACCGATGATAATAATTTTATTTAATTTCAGTTATTATATTTTCTTTATTATTTAAAGAGTAAAAATAAATATAAATCGCAATGAACAAATACAGATATGATAAATAAAATAAATCTTGCATTTTCAGTAGGTTATAAATGGTACGTTCAAAATATATTAAATTAGACGATACGGGTTATTATAAATTTATTTTTTTACTTTTTTTTATTTTAGACGACACGGGTTAACCAAATTTTAATTTCAGTAAATCGTATATAACTTATTAAATTACTAACAAATTTTACAAATAATACGTGCGCAATGTCATTATTATCCCTTCTTTAATTATGAATTTTTTTTTTTTTTGTTATGAAAGAACGACTATGAACAACTACCATGGTCATTAGCCCAGTGGAAATTGGTAGCGTATGAAAAGATGCCGTTCCTGATCGGGATTCGAACCCGGGACCTCCGCACGAAATATTGAGATGACCTACTCAGCCACGAAGGTCTGCAGTTATGAACTTAATTCACAGAAATTTAATTATTTACACAGTAACAACAGGCTTATGTCCTCTTATAGTTATTAGATGATAAATGTATTTTGTAGCGTATGAAAAATGCCGTGCCTGACCGGGATTCGAATCCAGGGGATCTCCGAATAAAAAGAGAGATCCTGCCATTCCGCCACGGATATCGGCGAAGTATTATATGTATTATAAATATCTGTTTCTAATATGTAATAATTTTAGTTACCCTATAATTTAATAATAATTATAGCTAATAAACAATAACAGAAAACAATCTAAATCTAATCTCATTTGATAAATTAACTTAAAAGAACAGTTTTAATTTTCACTGAAGATCAATCATCTAGTGTGTATGCAGTGTATAATACAGTATGTAATTTCATCGGTGTAAGGAATTTAGTAAAAGATTCTATTTTTTAAATTACATTACGATCTCTTCTTAATTTTATAATATTTATTTATTACAGATTTTTATTTGTTAGGTAGATTTCATAAGAAAGCTACCGAT
Source organism: Lycorma delicatula (assembly GCF_047948215.1). Lineage (NCBI taxonomy): Eukaryota > Metazoa > Arthropoda > Insecta > Hemiptera > Fulgoridae > Lycorma > Lycorma delicatula. The sequence continues at coordinate 145,651,319 of NC_134459.1, read as the reverse complement.
TGTAATGGGTACCATGATTCGACTTCCGCAAAATTTCGACATATCGTCGCGTTTCACAACCCCGAGACCTCAAAAACACCGTCATTTCAAAAGTTTATATATACATTTATATATATTTCACTTTCTTGTGGACACGATAACTGCTGTAATTTTGCGCCAATCACTTTCAAATTGATACATAAAATATAACAACCCAAAATCTTGGTCGAGTTCGTTAATGGGTAAAATGGGACCATGGGTGGAAACGGCGGGAGGGGCTTTTTTAAAACAAAAATAACGCTATAACTTACTTGTTAAGTAAAACATCTAATTCGTTCAAAATTCCTACTATTCTTTGGATAAGGGCCTAAAACTTATCTAAGTAAGGTTTTTTGATATCACCAACCATTGGCCTATGGGATGGAAAAACGGGGTTTTGAAGACAAAAAAATCATACCTCCCTTAACAGGCACAGTATCGAATCGGTTTAAAGTGGTCGTTAGTCCTCTAACATTACCTAAAACTTTTATCTGAAACAATTTTGATATGACCAACCCTTACGGGAAGTGATTACCAAAATACTGCTGGAATTGTAAAAAGATGGGGCTTGTATGTAAAATATGTGAAACTTTTTTCACATGCAACCATTGTCGTATTGAGTAAATTTGAAGTTTTTCTTAACTTTAAGATAGAAATCTTTTCATCTCCTGCTAAGCACTGGTGAAATCTACCTCCGCTTTCCGGCGTACCGAAAGGGATTTTTTTTTTTTACGAGAATTATGATCTTTTCAAACGTAAGTGTATACAAGAATAAATAACTATCACTTTAAAATTAAAACCTTTCATACTATTAATCATCCTGACATGTAACAGTGTCAGAAAAGGCAACGAAAAATCTCTTCACTCCTCACTTTTACTTGTAAGCCTGGCATTGGAGCTGTTATTTTTGAGAATGGCAAAACTACATTCGGAAAAGATATGCGTCTATGGTTGTTAGCTATAACCGTTAAGTTACAGGATCTAATAAATGGGTAGTAAAGTAAGTTTATTTTACTACCCGTTTGTTGTACCCGGGAAAGATAATTGGAATAAAATTAAAACAAACTTAGAAAATCGCAAGGCTTTTAATAGGCAGCGGGTCCATCTCACAAAATGAATCGAGAAATCGGGACATTTTTACAAAAGTAAAAATGTTAGTAAATTCTTACTAACTTTTACTATAGGAATACTTCTACTCATTTCCTTATGCATGTATTCAACTTTATTTCACACCTCAAGACTCCACCGTGAGCGAATGAAAACTAAAACCTGCAAACCGCTTTTCTCACCTTACGTTTTACCTGTTTTTCTTCATTTTTTTTAGATTCCTAAGTTTACCAGATGAAAGACAGAGAGACAAAGAAGTCGACAGAATGATAAATAATGTTAATAGCGGAACAATTAATGAATTTTTTCGTTTATCATGAAAAATATTTAATTTTTATATAAAAAATTATCTTTTAAATCTCTCTTATCCATTTAATAATAACCTAAACGAATATGAGATTTTTCAAGAAAATTTAAATGCATCTATTGCTTGAATCCAACATCTTTATAAAACGTTTATTTTGACTATTTTCATGCGTATACGAACGCATTTTGCGCGATATAAATTCATTTGAAACACAAAGAATGTCTTGAGTTCCACTTTTTACATCGGCATGTATTCAACTTTCAGATCCCATGTCCACAATTTATTGTATTTCTAGAATTGCGGTGAGAACGTGCACGCTTGGACAGTACAATAGAATATATAGTACACAAACGCTTGGCTACCGTATCGGGTATAACATTAAAAATAGATAAAAACAACTTATACGTGTCACCTTACGTAAAAAATAATAAATAGATAAACAACATGAAGTTTTTTTTAGAATATATTGTATTCAAATGTTTTTTATTGTAAAATTTGTTCATTTGTATATTTGTTATATAAGTTAGTGCTTGATATTTATTTTTAATGCTCTTTTCTGATTGAAAATGTTTCTTTTTTTAATGATTTTTATTCAGGTCTATATTTAGAAAATTACCATTCTTTATTTGGGTAACAAAGCAAGATCTTTGTTACATTCTCCATGTCGTTATGTTACTTTTGCGAGTAACTTTTTTTCTTTTATAAACAGATTCAAAACAGAAGAAAGATTACATTCACCTCGTGAATATATATATATATATATATATATATATATATATATATGAGGCTGCAGAGCCTCGCGATGGAAGCATGGCAGCTGTAATGGGGCACCACGTCTAAGGGAAGATTCTTCTATAAGTTTATACAGGATTTGGAGGATGGTATGCCTCGAGCACATTTTTAAGGGCATCGGGTGCCCGGGTGTTCACCAACCATGTTAATTTAAACCAATATCTATTTCGGTTCCGCCTGGCAGCTGATGAGCTGTGCGTCTGCTGGGAGGTCCAATCAAAAGAACACCTGATGTTTGACTGCCCTGCTCTTGAGGGGGCCAGAGACCGGACCACCCTGGAACTTAGAGGTCAATTAGCTACTCACAAGCGGCGAGTTAATGTGGCGAGAGTCGCATTGTCGGACCGTGTGGGACCGTTCCTAGATACGTTTACTTTGTTCAACCGGTATCAGTAGTTTGCTTAAGGGAAAGACTCTTACTGCATTGCTGTGGGAAGCTAACCCTGAGTATGGCTGACCACCAACCAATTATTACGGTTCCAAGTGCTATAAAATGGTGGACTGGTACTTGCTGGCATTCACCGACCTAGGCGTGGCAACGAATTGCTGACTAGACGAAATAAATTTTATTATGGATGTCATATACATTTTTAGTAGTTGACGTGGTACGCCTACCTACTTTATCAAATATATGACATGTGAGCGACACGAAAGCCGATGGTGTATGGCATCACGCTGTTAGTAAGAAGTAGGAGCTATGTTAAGATACTGGTCGTTAAACCATCATCATCATCAACTGGTAACAGTCGGGGTGCATCTGTGGCGCTGTTTTGGGAGGTGCTCTTGTAATATCTTTGCTAACAATCGTCCAGTTTTCAAAGTTTAAACAGTGCATTTGTTAGTAGGTTGAAGGCTGACGTCTGCATGCATCAGATGTACTTTCGATCAAGCAGGTTACGGTTATTCGGAAATGTTGTTATATCTTCGCAACCAATCTTCCGGTTTTCGAAATTCAAACTATTTGATAGTATAATATAAAATCACGATGGAACCAAATCAGAACAAAAATTAACTGATATACTCAGAAATTGACCTTATTACACGACTGCCCAAAAAGGAGTGTAAATGAATTTAGGATGTATGTATGTTTGTTTCACCGTAGCATCTCAACAGTTGAACCGATTTAGATATATGATTCCGCGTTGTAATCCTTACGTTACCGGTAGTGTCATAGGCTATATATATATAATAAAATTAAAAATTTTGAAAACAGAATTGTACTATTTACAATTACTATATACAAAATTGTCCCCCGCACGCTCAATATTAATAATTATACTACATTAAAATGCTGTGTTTGTCAGGAATGGTTTTTTGCAGTAGTATTTTTTAATTTTTAATATTTATATTCAGCATTAATTTTTATAATATAATACGCATTTCTGAGAGCTTTAGCTCATGCTCAGCATGAAGAATTCTTTTCGTTGTTACTCTGCGCTCTTCTCTTTTTTTATGTTGACAGCTTTCTTGCCTTTTGTCTTTATTTATGTCTTTTGTCTTTATATTCAATTTTTTTACACGGGTAAAGTTTTCTGTTGGCAATTCATATTTTAAATTAGAATGAAAATAAAAATTGTAAAATAAAATTACCTTTAAAAAACAATTAAAAATTTCTCAAAAAAGTCATATTTTTCATTTCTTTCTGCACTTCAATTTTTTTCTTCTTCTTCTTAAAGTGGTTTTATTTTAAATCGGTTTTTTTTTGTGCTATAATAACCTTAAACTACTTTAACAAGATTTTTCAGGAATCACAGTTGAACCTAAAAGCCATAAAAGTATACTTACTACCAAGAAAATTGACTATTAGGTACTACATTAGAAAAGATAGCTCAATATCTTGATAATTTTTTTTTTCTCAAGAATATCTTCTTTCTCAACACGATGAACTGCTTAAGTTTCCAATAATACTTTTGAGAATCTTTTAAATTTATGATATATTTATAATATCTCATAAAGGTGTATCGATTTCCGGATAAATTTGCTACAAATTTTGTAAGTTATACAAGTTTTTGAATAATCAAAATTTGAATATTTAGGTAAAAAATAAAAACAAATTATTACTATATGTAATAATATGTAAATATGTAATATATGTAATAATTAGTACTAGTTGATAAACACACGTTTCACGACTTTTCTGGTTTTGTAGAAGACGGCAATATTCGCTTCAGTTTTGCTGAGAAAGGAGCGTTTCCTCAAATTTAACGATGTTTTCGTTCCTCCTCTTTGGTTACATTTTAAAAAGATTAATTTTTTTCTTAAATTTTATGAATATATTCTAATTGATTAAGTTCATATTTTTTTTTAATGTTTTTTTGGGATTAATTATTTGTGTTAGGTGAAAACTTTTTTTCAACAAACAAAAAATGTTTTTTAACCCACTGTGGTTGGTCTAGTGGTGAACTCGTCATCGCAAATCAACTGAATTCGAAGTCGAGAGTTCTAAGGTCCAAATCCTAATAAAAGCAACTATAAAATCCGAATAAAAGTAACTACTTTTATTCAGATTTGAATACTAGATCATGGATACCAGTGTTCTTTGATGGTTGGGTTTCAACTAACCACACATCTCAGAAACGGTTGACCTGAGACTGTACAAGACTAAACTTTATTAACATTTACACATATCATCCTCAATCATCCTCTGAAGTAATACCTTACACGGTGGTTCCGGAAGGTAAACAGAAAAAGAAAAATACAACTGACCGACGAGAACGATCGCCTATTGAATCTACGTGACGAACCCGTAAGCTTGCAACTGGATTGAGGAAAGTGCGATCGTGAATATCGTTTTGTTGTTTCTTTATTTTTCAAACATATAAAGTGTATAAGTTGTTGATATTCGATGTCCACAAGCTCACATGGAGACCGGAATCAAAAAGAAGACGTTGACTTTTAATGAAAGATAGAGTAGCCCCGTTACGGTCCAGGGATTATAAAATCAAATCGGTTGGTTATAAATAATTTAGAGCAATAATATATGTGACACCCATCCGGCAGCAAACTTTAAATAAATAACATTATGGACCGCTTTCGATTGAAAAATCACACCCGTGTGATGAGTCACTGGAGTACAAACAATATTACGTTCATAAACCGAACGGAACTGATATCGCCTACAAGAGTAGCGACTAGATGAGTTGAACGAGTACATTTTACTGTGCAAGAGTTTTCTTCACGTGAGGATCGTTATTGGATACGGCAGGCGTCGTAAAGGATAAAAAGGCTACAAAAGCGTGTTTAGTAAACAATGCGGTCGCGTTTATGTTTGACGAGATACGATACGAATTGAACGGAAAAGAGGTCACTCGGGTGACCAGTCTTGGGGTAACGAGCATTATAAATAATGTCTTCCGTTACGAGTTGGCGATAAGAACGGGGTAGGCAATGCAGGTTGGGCATTCGATAATGACACTATTCCGCTAGAAGAAAACGGATGCTTCTATATTTTATATATATATATTGATGTGCCCCTAGGAATGCTGTTGCCGTTTGCAGAAACTTTCAGGAGGGTGATTGGGCGCGTAAAACAAAAACTGATATTGAAAAAAGCGAGCGATAATAATAACGCTATAATGGCTAAAGAACCCAAAAACTGTCATAACTGACTACAAGACACATCACGTGGGACGTACGACATCTGCGCCCGGCGTTTAGAGAATCAATGGAATTGAACAGTATAATTAAATCGAATAAGAAGTTGCCTACAGGTTTCTACACTTGGAATTTGTTCATATGTCCTAACATGCCGCAGAATAAAAATACTATTTGGTCAATCTAAACAACATCAAAAGAGAAGAAGCCGCTGAATGATACTGGCGTTCCAAACGACAAGGGTTGATGACGCCACAAAAGATGTGACCAAATTTGATCATTGCAATTTGTGGAATATCAAAGCAGCTCTCAATTCGGAACGTTTTCAGAGGGAGGATTTTAAAGCTAAAGATGTACAAAGCTAGCAAGATGTACAAAGCGTTTAAAGATTTTTAAGAATATTATTACGGTAGGCTAAGTCCGCCGCCGGCCTATACTTTTTCGGAATTCTTAAAGGACGTTCCGATTTTCGTGATAGATTGCACTCATCAAAAAGAATCTTTAAAATCTGGAACGATAGACTTGAAAGTATGAATTCAAACTGACAGCAATATTCCTGAAAATACTAAGGCGTACTGCGTGGTGATAAACGGAACATAAAATACGAGCCACTCACTGGAAATATTAATACAGTGAATTGAAAAAAAAATATATGATGTACATTACGTACTTATTTTTTCGTGACCTTCTTCATTCGTTATGCGATAACCTAGCTATGATTATGATGATATTACTCGTATATAACTGCATAACTGTGTTTACGCATTATTTTTCACTAAATACGCGTAAAACATAGCGGCAACCTACTCCGTCGCAATTTAGTTACCTCCCACCGTAAAACGCTTCTTTTCGATCTTTTGCTTTTATCGCGGCGCATGGTGCAATACCGTGACAAACTGTTCCTCCAGTCCCCGCCGGTAAATATGTACGTGGTCGCATCGGCTGGAATTCCAGCTGATGAAAGATATCTTATATTCGTTGGCGGGTCGTTTCGATCCTTCGCTTTTGTTACAGTGCCAGTGACGTATTAGTGTAGTTTCGTAGCTGACGACATACAGGTGACGTCATGGGTTAGGCTAGGTTAGTTGTGACTTCACATGACCTTAGGTAAATGAAATCAACCCACCGGGTTGGTCTAGTGGTTAACGCGTCTTCCCAAATCAGCTGATTTGGAAGTCGAGAGTTGCAGCGTTCAAGTCCTAGTAAAGCCAGTTAATTTTACACGGATTTGAATACTAGATCGTGGATACCGGTGTTCTTTGGTGGTTGGGCTTCAATTAACCACACATCTCGGAATGGTCGAACTGAGAATGTACAAGACTACACTTCATTTACACTCATACATATCATCCTCATTCATCCTCTGAAGAATTATCTAAACGGTAGTTACCGGTGGCTAAACAGGAAAAAGAAAGAAAGGTAAATGAAACCGTGGTTATTAATTTTTGGCGGGGTCAAAGGTCAAGGTTGCTCCAAAAGGAATATATCATGCTATCTATTCCTCGTGGCTGGTTTCTGCTGCCCGAAACAAAATTAGAAGCTTTGAAAATACTAAATTATTTTGGTAGTTAGAAGTTAATTTTATTTAATCGGCTAATACCCGGTATCACTGATAGTAACTTGAACTCGACATCATATTAATGAAAATTAAAAACTGTTTTTTAATTTAATGTTAATAACCAAACTTTTGTTATTAGCCTAATTTATAATGTTTAATATTTTTCTTCTTTTTTTTATTACAAATTTTGAAGTTTTTCTTTAAAGAATCTGCAGCGATTCGATTTAAATTTATTTCATAAGACCCAATTATTCATATTTATTGACTTTTTTCAGATAAGTTCGAAACTTTTTTCGAACTTATTAATTACTTCACTTACTAATTATTTCTGTTAATATTTCATTAGTTTAAAATTAACTATATAATCTTTTGTTATAATTTATAATTATTTTTCTTGAATAACATGGTTTGAAACCGTACAATGTAAATATTATTTTTAAACCTCTTTTTATGACTTTTTTTTATTCCCACTCGATGCGTTTCAAATAATTTTGGTTGTTTATAGCTTTTAGGAATTACAGACTATTTTGTTTTTTTTTTCATATTGACATATATCCAATATCTTCACATAACTGAGATAAATCATAACTGTTCTGGAGATACAAGATTTCCAAACACACAGAAAAAAACAAACATGAAACCAAACACGTAATTTCAATAAACTCATGACAGTTTAAAATAAAAACTCCTTCCAGTGCATTCAAAAACATGTACATTCAAAAACTTCTTCCGTATTGAACTTTTCATAATATGTGAACCATGAAACCAAAAGCTTGCTTGAAGAATTATATCTTACAAAATACTTGATAGAAAAACTGAGTTTTTGTAAGATTATGTGAAGCGACTGTACTTATTACTTCCTTGTACGAAGTAAAGGAAGTATTTTGATCTCGAAACATTTCAGTTTTCATATTTCAAAGGAAATATTCATTTTGACCACCTTACAATCCATTTTGACTAATTTCGGCGTGACGTCTATACGTATATATGTATGTGCGTTTGTATCTCGCATAACTAAAAACAATTAGCCGTAGTATGTTGAAATTTTGGATTTAGCACTGTTGTAACATCTAGTTGTGCACCTCTCTTTTTTATTGCGATCGAAATTAAAATTAAAATTTTAATTATTGAAATATTTGTATCTTAAAGGGAAGCACATCGGTTCGAATCAGACTTTATCTCCTTTTGTTTTTTTTTTAACTTTTTTTATTTATTTCTTTAACCTTTCTTTTTTTAATTTAAATTTATTTATTAATTAATTATTAACCCATGATTGTAAAAAAAGTTTTACAATAAATAATAATTCAATGATAATAAAAAAAGTTAAAAAAATTATTAGTGAAATAAAATATTATGTACTTTTAAAAATGTGTAAATGTAATTTAATAGGCATTACATATGTGTGTATATAATAGATTTGGTGAAATATCTGATTATTTAATATTATTTTTAATTTATAATTTAGAATCGTATTATTTTTAGATTTTCTTAGCAAATTCTTATAAAAATTGTATATTTATTAAAAAAATAATAATTTTATTCAATTATTTGACAAAAAAATAAAATACATTTTTGAATTATATTCAATTTAAAGTGATAGTTGAAAAGTTTTTTTCACTTGTACAAGAGTAAAAGATTTCTGGTGTATCGTTTAAATAAAAGTTAATAATTAAACTATTCCGTTTAGTGAACTCCTGCATACAGGTTACAAATATTAATTTTGACCTTACGGGGTAGAATAGCCAGTTTTTATTATTGGATTATTTGGTAAACAATTTATTTAAAGAGTAATCAAGGAACTTTTACTCTAACCTAATATTTCAGGTAAGATTGTTGAATTAATAATTGTATAAATATTTGATGTTAATAAAAAACTAATATTTTAGCAATAATGTAACTGTCCATTTTTATTAAAGAACTGGAGGATCGTATCTCACTTTCAAATAAAATAAGTTTAAATGAAGTGCAGCAAAATTGTGTATATGTAAGTTAATAGAAGTAAACAAGGAAGTTGTGTGGTGTCCAAATCAGGTTTTTTTTCTAATAGACGGTCAAGATACTGAATAATTTTAACAGAATTTTTTTTATTTTCATTTATAACCGTTTTTTCCTTAACTGTTTATTAATTATGAAACTATGAACGTACAAGTCTTGATAAAACTCATACTTTGGTACCAAAAAATCTTTTCTTTATTGAGAGCCAAAATACCTGTAAAAAAAGACTACGATATTGAAACCGATTATCGGATTTTTTTCCAGATATTAAAAGGACAAAAAATTGTCATGATTTTAAAATCGTATTGTTCGCCAAATTTATTGTTTAACATGTTAAAATAATGTTAAAACTTTTGAGTACGTAGATAAATTTATATTTTATAACAAATCTTTCTTTATTTATGCCGTAAAAAAAATTAAGTACATTTATTCTGAAAATTTTCATTTCATTGAAGTTCATCGGTAGTACGACAATATTGTACTCGTATATTGATCGTGATTTTGTGGATGGTTATATTCATTACCATTCAGAAAACTTCATCTGGTTTTATTCCGCTATAAAAAAAAAAACCATGTTTTATAATTTCTAAGAGATATTGTGTATAACACTAGCTCTGTTAAACTGTTTAAAATTCTCCTGCTACAAATGACAGTATTATTTTATTTTTATTTATTTATTTATTTTTTTTAATTATTAAGTAGTATTTTTATTTTTTTGTGAAAAGTTAATAGAATAATTGAAACGAAAAATTAAATATTACGAACGAGTAACAGAGTAAATTTAAACATAAAACTAAGGAATTAATAAGTGCATAGTTAAGAATTAAATAAATTAACCTGGATTTGAGCAAGTTTTAGAATGTTTATTTTCTTTAATTAATATTAGTAGTCTTCAAATAATCGATAATTTATTATCTATAGTATTCATTTTAAGTAAACTAGTATTATTTTAACAAATAGAAATATTTCACTTTATGATTAAAGGTAACAGTCTCGGCCTTTTATCCGGAAGTCACGGGTTCGAATCCCGGTCAGGCATGGCATTTTTCATACGCTACAAAATTTCCGTTCGTATCCCCATGCACAAGCTTCGAAGCTTATGGTGAATTAATGAAAAAAAAATTAATTAAAACTTTCTTCCAGCTGTAAAATCCCTTTTATTTATTTTTTAATCAATTTATTAATTAGATCGACACCAGTTAAACTGTTAATAAGAATTTAAAGCTAGATATGCATTCTTCTTTTTCCCCTCTTCTTGAATGGGAAAAATTCTGTTTTGTTGTTAAGTTGACTGTGCTGAAATAATTAATGAAAATTCCGAGACACTGAATAAAAGAAAAAAAAGAGAAGGTAGGAACGCAGTAGTGTGAGAGAGAGTGTGATACAATTAACTGACATAGACTGGAAGAAGCCAGAAGCGCTGATGCTATTGAGAAATAATCAAGAGGCCCTAATACACGTGCGTTTACACGTGTATAAATCTTTTGAACGCGATTCAAACTTTGTTCATTTTTCTACGTTTAAAATCAATGAATCGCTACTTATTTCTAACTTTTATATTTAGATTAATAATATTAAAGAATAGTTTAGTCTTTATAAATGCATACGGTTTCAAAAACACTTTTTATCTAAATTAAATTACAGATGTTTTATGTTGAATAAAAATTCATTTAGAGATTTGTTTCTTTCTTTATTTATTTATTTATTCTTTTTTTTATTTTTTTTATATTATACATATTGCACTTCTTTTAGAAATAATTGCTTATTAAAAATTACAATTAAACTAAAGGTTACAGTAGTTGGTGCTGGATGAAAAGATACTGTAATCAACGAATTGCGCCCGATCACTTCACACATATGCAATTTACGTTACACATTATTTAAACATCAGCTTTGTTCTCGTAAAGAAAATACTCAATCAGTTGTTTTCCTGTAATTCTGTAAACCAACAAACATGGGAAGAGATAATAAAAAAGGAGTAGATTAAGAAACGGAAAGAGAAGAGATGAAATTGATTGGGAGGTGGGTAGAGATTTTAAATGTACAAATACTTATAGCTGTATTGAAAAATTGTTGCCAGTCTCTTTCTCTTTTATACACTAAAAACTCAATATTTTTTGTCGTAAAGGCAAATTATGGATAGAATAAGCAAAGTAGAAGAAAAATACGAAATGAGAATAAACACTGATAAATCCAAAGTAATGAGAATATCAAGGGAATATGATGCAACAAAAAAAAAAATTCAACGAGAAACAACTGGAAAAAGTTGGTAGTTTTAAATACTTTCAAGCACAATAAAGTTTGATGGAAGTTGGACTGAGGAAATTAGAAACAGAATTGCAAATGGTAAAATGGTAAAATGGCTTTCAGGGAGGGCAGAAATCTGCTTTCAACAAAAGTATTGATCTGAGAAAGAGATTTGCAAGGTGTTTTGTTTGGAGTGTGGTATTATATAATATAAAAACATGTGCAATAAAAAAAAGAGAAAATCGACATCTGAAAAGTTTTGAAATATGGCTATGGAGAAAAATGATAGGTACCAACTGGCGAGAGAGAGAGTAACTAATGATAAGGTCTTTACAGATATAAAAAGAGTAGGAATATGATTAAGAAAATAAAGAAGAAAATTTAATTGGATAGGCCACGTACTGAGCAACTGTATTCAAAAAGTAATTATTGAAGAAAGGATTGTGGTTACGAGGAGAAGAAGAAGAAGGGGTATAGGAATGTTGAATGATTTGAAAGGGAGACAAGGGTACTATAATTTAAAAGAAAAAGTTTGGGACAGACCATCATCATTGACCATGTTGTTTCTTGATACCTGTCAATAGACAGTTTCACTAAAGAAGAAGAAGAAGAAATACAAACATTTAATCTATCTGTTTCATAGAAGTTTTGATAACATTTTACATAAGATATCATATTTCACTTATTAAATTTACTTAAAATCATCAAATTGCCATGACAGTTAAGGTTTGTGAGTGAGTGAGTTAAATTATACAATTCATTGTTTACATTATTTTAGACAATATTAGAAAGGAAAACATTTGTTTGTTCCTTAACACTGTTCCAATTTCTGTATGGCTCTACTTCATTTAAAATGTTGCACTTGTCAGAATTGCTTTGTCTGTTAATAATGATGTTCATTATACAGTAAGTCTTTATGTGAGTTTCATGTATAGGACTAAATACTGCCAACATTTTGGTGGGCTTGGAATGCTGATTATGTAACTATATGCTTATAGTGAAGAAAACAGTAGGAAATCTTTTTATCCTCACTTTCCCTAGTAAACAGGCACAGGATGCTTGTCCTCTTGAAAATAGTTGTGTCATTTTTATAAAGTGCTGGTCTAAGCACTTGTTGAGCCGTCTAAGACTGTTATGGTTATGATATCGAACACACATGCATTTATGTTAAATTGTCCTAGTTGTGTAAATTTTTAGTCATTTTTTATTATCATAATAGCACTTAAAAATTTAAGTAATGCAGTAATAATTGTATTTAATTTTTCAGGTCAAGATTACTTCTTCACAAACACTGCTCAACCTCCACACTATTTAACATATCAGCAACAACCACAAAGAAGTCAGCAAGCACAATTTCCACAAAGTTTCTTCAATCCTGTTAGTAGCAGTATTTTTAATCCGTTCCGAAGTGGGTCAACTACTGGTCAGGGCAATCAACAGTTCCAGACATTACAGGAAAATTTTGGTGTCCAACCTCCTTCATACCAATTAACATCACAAGGAAGTAACAGTGCACAACAGTATGATTCCTTTAGAGAACCATCACCCACACAGTTTCGCACAAATCAACATTTACCACAACCGTTTCATCACTTTCAAGCACAGTCAGCTGGGGCACAGAGATTTCCATTTGATATTTCATCATCATTGACCTCTCAGCAACATAATTCCAGATTTCAAGATACTCCTTCTTTGCAAAAACCAGCCTTTCAAACTGAACAGAACTCTTTTATTGGTGTAAAAAATTCTGAAGATGAAAATGGAAGAACGACTCAAAGCTATGTCAATGTATATCATCCTCAAGGGATTTCAGCTCAGTCTCCTTCTCCACAACAAAAATGGAGACAGTCACAAGCAGATCTAAGACGGAAGAAACCAGTTTCTACTAATTTACAAAATGGTGATGATATTAATTCATATGTGGATCAACATCTTCAGTTAATAGAAAGCACCCCTCAAACACCGATTTCTTCAACTACTGAGTTTTCAAGCTTACGTACTTCTCCATATGATAAGAGGAGAAATGAAATACAAAATAATGGAAGAACAAAAGTTTCCTCAACAAATGGAAATATTACTTCCAGAGGGAAAATAAATTATAATGATATAAGAAGTAATCGGCCTACTGCTTCTGTTGACTACATTTCAGACATAAATGAAAATATTAGACCAACAACAATTCGATCATCTAACAGGTATAAAACAATACGACCTGATACAAGAGTCAAGCCAACCACATATTCACCTCCTAATATAAACTTTAATCCAACAATTACATCAGAAAATCAACAGAATTTATTTAGAAACCGCATTAATCCTTCAAGAGAAGTGAGACCACATAAAGTCCATTCATTAAATAATGTTGAAAACCTCAATTCAGCTTCTACTCTTTCTGATATTGACACTGAGCCTGTAAAGGAATATGGACATCCACCATTTAATAAGAAAAACCATAATAATGGAATATCTACCTTTGGTACATTACCAGATAATAACACACAATTAAATGCTCAAAACAACAGATTGACAAAACATTTCTCTAGTACACCATCAACACAACATGAAGATACTGATGGTGCAGATGAATCACTTGAAAATTCTACCGAAATTCTTCATTATGAAGAAATAGAAGAAGGAGAAGAAGACCATGAGGAACATGAAAAAAATGAACAACTAGAACCTTTACCATCAAAAGAAGTCTATCACTCTGAAGAATATAAAGAAATCAGGCCATCCAATCCTCCTAAAAATTTAAATCCACAAGTTATTAAGAAAGTAGGAAGTAATTCAAGTTTTGATGTATTAACAATGCATCAAGACCATGCGCTTGTAGCTGATGAAAATTTTAAAGGATTTGTTGACAGTGTATCTATTGACGGTACTGATTCACCTCCTAATCTTCCCGGTGAACCAGAAGATAAATCTGATGAACTGAGTGCCATAACAGTATCTGTTAGTTCAAGAGTAACAAAATCTCAACCACAGGTATCATCGACTCCAGTACCACCGATATCTAAAGATGATGATGTTAGTTATGTGGTAACAACTATGAGTGTTAAAAATACATCAGAAGTGATGACAGCTCCTCCTTCACCGATGACAAGTGATCAAGTCAGTGCACCACCAAGCACTAATTCAGATAATGATCCAGATGCACCACAACCAACAGAAAGTTGGGTTATTGTTGCTAGTGTTCATACAAGTCGAAGTGTATCAGGTGCTAGATTTCTTCCATCTGGATCAGTTAATCAAGAAGAACATCCAACAGCTTTGTCTCCAAAACATAATAATGAGAAAGTTGTTTTAGAAAAAGATAATAAGCAAGCAGAAAACAATCCGACCATGAAATCCGATAAGGAAAGCCAACTTAAGATAGAAGAAAGTGTAAAAAGTAATGTACAAGACTCTGGTTCTAAATCGGCAACTAATGAAAATGTTCCAGTCACAATTTCTCCGTCCATTAGTTCCTCTGATTCAGCTGCATCGTCCAAACCATTAGTATCAACAGAAAGTATTATTGATAAACTTGATAGAGTACAGTCTGAACTTTCAAGTGGAATATTGACAGGAGGATTTAGACCAAGTGGGAATAAACTTGAACTTTTACCTGAAATGGCCTCAGAAAATATAACTTCTACTACAACCTCAACAACTACTACTAGTACTACTACCACTACCACCACTGCAAGACCAACCGATGGTCCTCCACCTGTAGTCATCCGAAAATTTAGTCCATCTGCTCGTCGTACTACACCAAAACCTACCAAAAAACCCTCTTTAATTGAAAATATTCAGTTTGATGATTTAAGTGGCCTTCTGCCTTCAGGTTTTAAACCAAGAACTTCTAGTAGAAAATCAAGTACCACCAAAGCAGCATCAACAACAACAGATTCAGCTGAAAAAATGCAAGCAGATGAGGCTCCAAGCAATAAAAAGAACACCTCAAGAGAAGGAAGCGGCCGGTCAACTGGTCTTGGAGGATTCCAGAATAAGATAAAATTTGAAGATGCAAGCTCTCTACTTCCTCCAGGATTTAAACAGTCAAGCAGTACAACTGAAAAACCAAAGAGTCTTGAAAGTCTTATAAGTAAAATCAAGTTTGATGATGTAAGTTCTTTACTCCCACCAGGATTCAAACCGATGAAAGGAAGTGAAAATAAAGAGAAGAAAGAAGATGAAAAAAGTGGTAAAATACCTGAAATTAAGTTTGAAGTACCTGCCAATCTTTTACCACCTGGCTATAAGGCACCAAATAGTTCATCAGGTAGTAAATTTAAACCTGCTGCTAACATATCTTCTTTATTACCACCAGGATATAAAGAAAGAGCAGAAACAACTACCGAAAGCAAATCAGCTGTGCTTGATTCAATCCTTAGCAAAGTTAAGTTAAAAGATGTTGGATCTCTTTTACCCCCTGGTTATAATATAACTCAAAGTGATAATACAACTATTACAACAGATTCTCCTGAAACAACAACATCTGGATTAAAAGTTGTATTTCCAAGTCGACCTGGCTCTCCACGAAAAACACCAAATTCATCCTCAAGAACAAAATCAGCTGGTGGAATCGGACCTGTTCAACCAAAAATACAAAAAGGATGGCCTACTCGGTAAGTAAATGAATATTTTAATTATATATATATTTTTTTTAAGCAAGTTTATAAATGGTATCTTTATGATCAGCATATCTGATGTATTAAGGTAACATCTTAGGGTTTGATGTTTAAGTCTGGTACAGATACCTAAAGTTAATGTTCATTGAATTTTTATTGTAAGAGGTATATGTTTAACGGCCAAGTTCTATTAGTTTTCAAGCACACTAAGTAACAGTCTGATCAAAGTATCAGAAAAAAAGTTGATATACTCAAATATCACAGTCAGACAAAGTATCGTTTTTATCGTTTTAATTATTTGTTCCTCTTATTTAATGATATTATGAAGGAAGTGATTTATTTTGGTTACCAATAGTCACTATCTGAAACTATCTTTGAAACTATATTCAGATCAATCCTGATTATGATCTATTGATAACAAGAATAAAAAATTATTTTTTTATTTAATATTTTTAAAAACGAATACATTTAAAATATTATCCGTAAAACGTTATTTATCTTCAAATGTATTATATGTTTTTATTCTCATTACAGTTATTTACAGATTATATAAATATTAGTGTCATTTATTATACACAGTAGTGTGCAAATTAATCTGAACACAGATTTTACTTAATAAAAAGTAACTTTATTTAGAAAAAAATCATTCCATACAATTTGTGACTACATAGTAATTGATATGTTCTCCTTTATCCTTACTCACTCCACGTTCATTATTTAGCTTTCACTGAACGGGTGTACAAGTACTACACTTTCTTTTTGACTTCTTTATCATGAAGCCATATCAATATTATTGCTTTAATGAGGTAAATTTTTGTGATACTATTCATTTTTGAAAATTTTTTTTTGACTATTGCCCAAAGATTTCCAATTGAATTTAAGTCTAGGGAGTTGCCTAGTCACAGAAGCGGTTTAAAAAAAAATGTTTAATTTTTCCTGTATTTTGGCAGTATGGCTTGGCACCAAATCTTGTTAGAACACTGCATTGACTTGTGGGAATTTGTTTTAAAGTTGTGTCACAACCCTTTCCCTCAGAATCTTGATATAGCCATCACTTTTTAACATTCTATCAACTGGAAGTAATGAACTTCCTTCAAACGTGAAACAACCCCAAAACATGTTTCTCTGGGGATGTTTAACTGACTGTTGGATATGAGTTGGTGATCTATTTTCTTTTCTAATTGTTTTTCTAATGAATGACATTGTAACCCCTGGACATAAAAATGTGCCTCATCAGAAAACATAACATTTTTTCAGTCTTTGTTGGTCTACTTAGCGTTTTTTAGCACATTGTTGGTGTTAAAAGCTGCATTCTAGTTGGCTGATAAGCTTTCCATCCAGCTGCAAGAAATCAGTATCTAAAAGTTGTCACTTGTAAATCTGTTCCTTTGGCTCCTAATTCTCGATTTAAATCCACAACAGCTAATTTTAGATGAAGTTTACTCTTTCTCACCAATAACCGATTTTGTGCTAGAACAGATTTTCTTTTACAGCCATATTTGTCTTTCTTTCTTTTGAGGTGAAAAGAAACCAGCTTCTTTAAATTGTTTTAAAATATCATTCATTGCTACTTACTCTATACCACACTCAGAAGTTATTTGTCATTGTATCATACTGCTGTGCTCAGAAAGAGAAACAATTTTCAAATGCTTTCTTGGAATTATGTCTATTATTATATATATTTAAGACATACAGAACAAAAAATACAAAATAATAATTTTGTAACAAAAAATGATAAACTTTCACAAAATACTATTTATAACATGAAAACTACTAAGTAGCCCAAGAACAATAACCTCAAATTACACAGATAGCTTAAATAATGGGTGTGATTAATCAGTGTAGCCACTACATAGAAATTAACAAAAAAAAAATCCTTGTATTTGGATTAATTTGCACACTTCTGTATTAGAGAGAAAAAATTATCTAACCTATAGAAGAACCATGTTAAATTTATTCGAAAAAAAAATACTTGCATAAAAATAGTATATGAAAGTGTGCAGTACCCAAAATTATGGAGTTAAAAAAGATTTAATATGGTAAACCTCAAAATATTCATTTAAATTTTGAGAATGACAGGAACTAAGTTGTTAATAACATCTTACCAAGTAAGTGTTAAAATATTTAAAATGTTAAATTATTTTTCTGTAACTAATGCATTTAACTGCACACATGCATTTTCATCAAATTAACATTCTAAATCACACAACATGGAATCATATGAGTTTTATATTTAAGAAGTGTTCTCACACTAGAAAATATTTATTAAGAAATTTCAAATGTTTTGTCATTTATACATTCATAATAAGTCAAAAGTCAAAAATGAGTCATGGGCCATGTTTTTAAGATCTAACATTCAATTGTGATTTCTTAAAATGATACCTTTTTGGTTAATAGTTGTTTTTGTTGTTTTTATTTTTTTATTCTAAAAATGCTAATAAAAAATACCAATTTTGTAATGTTTTTTTTCTAATCTTTTATCCCTTTATTACTATTTTTTTATTTATTTATTATTTTATATAATTTACTTTAGTTATATACGTAATTATTTTCTAGATAATTATGATCATTTTTAAGCAATTGAAATGTTACATCTAGATTTTTATTGCTTTCTTGTTTTCCAATTTGTTGATTTTAACTTTTTTTTAGAAAAATCCCTGGTTTTAAATTATTTTTCATAGATTTGATTTATCTTTTATTTATGTCTACTACATTTTAAATATTATAATTGATTTTGCAGTAATTAATTGTGTTGTATTATTTCATTTTAATTTTTACTGTAGTGCTACAACAGAGTTTACTGGTTGGCCAACTCCATCTACAACTCCAATATCGATAGAGAAATTAATAGCACAGGCAAAGGCGGCTGCTGGAACAACTACAACAATAGAAAGTCCAACATCGACCACAACTACAACTACTACTACAACTACAACAACACCAAGATCAACAACACCTGGTATATGTTCTGAGGATTGTAACTTAGCCGCTACAATAAAGTTAGTCGGTGGTGCTAAATGGGTGCCTGAACTTTTAGACCACAATACCAAAGAATGGCAGGAACTAGCAAATGAAGTTGAACAACAGGTCTGTTGAGTTCTTTTATTGAATATTCTAATAGTTTTACTGAAATGATTATTTTTATAAATATTGATTTAAATTGACTGCAAAGTTTTAATTATTTAATTTTTATCGATAAACAAAAACCTTGTTTAATTTAAAATAAACTCATTTTCTTCTGAAATGAGCATTGATTAAAAACAAAATATATTTTACATTAAAAAAAAAAAGAAGCATTAACTATATGAAATAAAAATTTATAAAGAAATATTTCACATGCTACCTAAAGAAGTGATGGTTAATTAAAAATCAACCTCAAATAATCAACTAAATATATAATAATAATAATAATAATAATAATAACTAAAATAACTAAAATATATAATAATCAACTAAAAATCAACCTTTCTTCTTTCTTTCTTTATTTTTTATTTATTTATTTTTTTTATTATTATTATTATTAAATGACAAAATAATAAGATTGTTAATTATCACACAGCAATTATGAAGAAAAAGTATGAGTAATTTAAGATTGAGTCATTCTATATTTAATAATTTTTTTAGTGTCATCACAATTTCTTATCCTTATCAGTGAACAAAATAATACTCTAAAATTAGAAATTTTAAATAATTCCCTTTCAAAATAACTGGAAATGTTTTAAAAGTTGTTAATGATTAATAGATTCAAAGTTATTAATTAAGGCGTCATTAATGGTGTCCCTAACAGTGTCACTGCTAACCACACTTACAAATGAGTTACAGAAATAACTCTAAAAGGTCTTCTTAAAGAACAATTTTTAAGAAAAATAATAATAAAATATCCTTCATTTTATTACTCAATTCATCTTCTAACTACTTGCTTGTGAGTGATTGTGCATTATGTGTGAGCATACAGGGTTTTTGTTGAGTAAGGTACTTGCCCCAAATGAAGCAGAGCATCACTGCTGAAAAAACGCAGTAATAAACATAAGAAAATCAGTTTATTCAAAAAAGATTGTAAATTAATTTAAGAATTTTTTTCATAATCTAGATACAATCAGTATTTTAAAAGAAATGTAGGCTTAATTTGGATAAAAGCTTAACACATAAGTCAACAAAATTTTTAAGTCATTTACCTAAGTATGATATTAATTTAGTTATTTTATTATTAATTTTATTTTTTATTATTATTAATTTTAGCTATTTTAAAGTAATAATTCAGCTACTTATATAATAGTAATTTTATACATCTCTCTATTATATCTAGTTGACTGATGTTAATTTAACCTATTTGGTTAAAAAACATGGTGAAGATAATAATAATTATCTTGAGTACATTTTAACTAATGAAGTGAGAGCAACTAACTAATGAATAAACTAACAGCTTACAATGTAATGCTTCTGATGGAAAATGGAAATAATATTCTCCATTAACTCATGATCTAGTACATAATACATAAAGCTTATGCAGCAGTCGATGAACTGGAGGGATCAAACTGAACTTTAGGCTGATGACAACACATAAAATCTTATAGCTACATTTGGCAAATGATGTATCAATCATATTAATATTTTTTTTTTTTTTGTCTTCAATCATTTGACTGGTTTGATGCAGCTCTCCAAGATTCCCTATCTAGTGCTAGTCGTTTCATTTCAGTATACCCTCTACATCCTACATCCCCAACAATTTGTTTTACATACATCCAAATGTGGCCTGCCTACACAATTTTTTCCTTCTACCTGTCCTTCCAATATTAAAGTGACTATTCCAGGATGCCTTAGTATGTGGCCTATAAGTCTGTCTCTTCTTTTAACTATATTTTTCCAAATGCTTCTTTCTTCATCTATTTGCCGCAATACCTCTTCATTTGTCACTTTATCCACCCATCTGATTTTTAACATTCTCCTATAGCACCACATTTCAAAAGCTTCTAATCTTTTCTTCTCAGATACTCCGATTGTCCAAGTTTCACTTCCATATAAAGCGACACTCCAAACATACACTTTCAAAAATCTTTTCCTGACATTTAAATTAATTTTTGATGTAAACAAATTATATTTCTTACTGAAGGCTCGTTTAGCTTGTGCTATTCGGCATTTTATATCGCTCCTGCTTCGTCCATCTTTAGTAATTTTACTTCCCAAATAACAAAATTCTTCTACCTCCATAATCTTTTCTCCTCCTATTTTCACATTCAGCGGTCCATCTTTGTTATTTCTACTACATTTCATTACTTTTGTTTTGTTCTTGTTTATTTTCATGCGATAGTTCTTGCGTAGGACTTCATCTATGCCGTTCATTGTTTCTTCTAAATCCTTTTTACTCTCGGCTAGAATTACTATATCATCAGCAAATCGTAGCATCTTTATCTTTTCACCTTGTACTGTTACTCCGAATCTAAATTGTTCTTTAACATCATTAACTGCTAGTTCCATGTAAAGATTAAGAAGTAACGGAGATAGGGAACATCCTTGTCGGACTCCCTTTCTTATTAGGGCTTCTTTCTTATGTTCTTCAATTGTTATTGTTGCTGTTTGGTTCCTGTACATGTTAGCAATTGTTCTTCTATCTCTGTATTTGAACCCTAATTTTTTTTTTTAAAATACTGAACATTTTATTCCAGTCTACGTTATCAAAAGCCTTTTCTAGGTCTATAAACGCCGTTCAAGTCCTAGTAAAGCCAGTTATTTTTACACGGATTTGAATACTAGATCGTGGTTACCGGTGTTCTTTGGTGGTTGGGTTTCAATTAACCACACATCTCAGGAATGGTCGAACTGAGAATGTACAAGACTACACTTCATTTACACTCATACATATCATCCTCATTCATCCTCTGAAGAATTATCTAAACGGTAGTTACCGGAGGCTAAACAGGAAAAAAGAGAGAGGTCTATAAACGCCAAGTATGTTGGTTTGTTTTTCTTTAATCTTCCTTCTACTATTAATCTGAGGCCTAAAATTGCTTCCCTTGTCCCTATACTTTTCCTGAAACCAAATTGGTCTTCTCCTAACACTTCTTCCACTCTCCTCTCAATTCTTCTGTATAAAATTCTAGTTAAGATTTTTGATGCATGACTAATTAAACTAATTGTTCTGTATTCTTCACATTTATCTGCCCCTGCTTTCTTTGGTATCATAACTATAACACTTTTTTTGAAGTCTGATGGAAATTCCCCATTTTCATAAATATTACACACCAGTTTGTATAATCTATCAATCGCTTCCTCACCTGCACTGCGCAGTAATTCTACAGGTATTCCGTCTATTCCAGGAGCCTTTCTGCCATTTAAATCTTTTAATGCTCTCTTAAATTCAGATCTCAGTATTGCTTCTCCCATTTCATCCTCTTCAACTTCCTCTTCTTCCTCTATAACACCATTTTCTAATTCATTTCCTCCATATAACTCTTCAATATATTCCACCCATCTATCGACTTTACCTTTCGTATTATATATTGGTGTACCATCTTTGTTTAACACATTATTAGATTTTAATTTATGTACCCCAAAATTTTCCTTAACTTTCCTGTATGCTCCATCTATTTTACCAAT
This sequence comes from Lycorma delicatula, assembly GCF_047948215.1. Taxonomy (NCBI): domain Eukaryota; kingdom Metazoa; phylum Arthropoda; class Insecta; order Hemiptera; family Fulgoridae; genus Lycorma; species Lycorma delicatula. The sequence goes on along the minus strand of NC_134459.1, from coordinate 145,628,494 downwards.
GTTCATTTCTCTTTCCACTTCTGAACACTTTTCTTTAATCCACTCTTCTTTCACCAGTTTGCACTTCCTGTTTATAGCATTTCTTAATTTCCGATAGTTCCTTTTACTTTCTTCATCACTAGCATTCTTATATTTTCTACGTTCATCCATCAGCTGCAATATATCGTCTGAAACCCAAGGTTTTCTACCGGTTCTCTTTATTCCGCCTAAGTTTGCTTCTGCTGATTTAAGAATTTCCTTTTTAACATTTTCCCATTCTTCTTCTACATTTTCTACCTTATCTTTTTTACTCAGACCTCTTGCGATGTCCTCCTCAAAAATCTTCTTTACCTCCTCTTCCTCAAGCTTCTCTAAATTCCACCGATTCATCTGACACCTTTTCTTCAGGTTTTTAAACCCCAATCTACATTTCATTATCACCAAATTATGGTCGCTATCAATGTCTGCTCCAGGGTAAGTTTTGCAGTCAACGAGTTGATTTCTAAATCTTTGCTTAACCATGATATAATCTATCTGATACCTTCCAGTATCGCCTGGCTTTTTCCAAGTGTATATTCTTCTATTATGATTTTTAAATTGGGTGTTGGCAATTACTAAATTATACTTCATGCAAAATTCTATAAGTCGGTCCCCTCTTTCATTCCTTTTGCCCAGCCCGTATTCACCCACTATATTTCCTTCCTTGCCTTTTCCAATGCTTGCATTCCAATCTCCAACTATTATTAAATTTTCATCTCCTTTTACGTGTTTAATTGCTTCATCAATCTCTTCGTATACACACTCTACCTCATCATCATCATGGGTGCTTGTAGGCATATAGACGTTAACAATCGTTGTCGGTTTAGGTTTTGATTTTATCCTTATTACAATGATTCTATCGCTATGCGTTTTGAAATACTCCACTCTCCTCCCTATCTTCTTGTTCACCACGAAACCTACTCCTGCCTGCCCATTATTTGACGCTGAGTTAATTACTCTAAAATCACCTGACCAAAAGTCGCCTTCTTCTTCCCACCGAACCTCACTAATTCCTACTATATCCACATTTGTCCTACCCATTTCCCTTTTTAAATTTTCTAGTCTACCAACCTTTTTCAAGCTTCTAACATTCCACGCTCCGACTCGTAGAATGTTATTTTTTAATTTTCTGGTGACCCCTTCCTTAGTAGTCCCCACCCGGAGATCCGAACGGGGGACTATTTTACCTCCGGAATATTTTACCAAGGAAGGCGCCTCCATTATTGCTATGTGAAAATGCAGAGAGCCACATTTTCTTGGAAAAAAAGCAGCTGTAGTTTTCCATTGCTTTCAGCTATATTAATATTATTAACTAATTTTTGTATACAAACTTCATTACTGTTGGAGTTTTTAAAATGTTTGAAAATGAATTATACTTACTACCATAAAGTCAGATTTCTTAACGTTTTATTACACTTTTTTCAGCTTGAATATGTGTATGGCAACTCAGAATCACTAAGCAAATGGTACAAGAAAATAACTGTTGATGCCTTCAGGTAAGAAATTATTGATAATTTGTTATACAAATAAACCTTTTTTAAAGTTAGATGTTGTCTCAAGTTTATTTAACTTATTGTGATTTAATTTTTACGTAATGAAATAAATGTTAATTGTTTAAATTATTGTTAAAATTACTACAGAATGTTAATATTATTAGTATTAAAATTTAAATTACTAGATTATCACTTAATAAATGTTAAGTACTAATCTTATCTTAATCATGCCAAGAACATATTTAAAAACACCTTCCGATCAAACAGCCTATCTTCCTAATTACTATGTAATAATTAAATTGATGCTAACTCAAGATACTTTTCAAAGTTTTTTAAATCAAAGAAAAGAAAATAACTTTATTAAAACGTATAAAATTGAATTTACAAAAATTGAATAAGTATAGCAATTTTTGAAACACTAGTTTTAAAAGATGGGCTATCAAGTTCTTTATTGAGCTTATCTTATCTAACTGGTATGGTTTAGTTTGTAATGAATGATTTATTTATTTTAATTTCATTTCCAAACTGAATAACTATATATTTACGTATTAAGTAATACATTATGTATTAAATAACGTATAATTTAGGTTACAGTTTATTGCTTAGCACTATATTGACAATTATCAACAAAAAAAAATCATTCTTACCTGCAAATCTATAAATAATAATAGTATTGAAGTTATTATTATCAAGTGGAATATATTAATGCTTTAAACTGTTCAAGTACCTTAAGTTATTTTACTGTCTATGGAGCTAGAGTTACATTGAATGATTGAGGGTGGAGGAAAATTTAAAAAATTATTACTGTATATTTTAATCAATTACATTATTTGATAATTAATCGCATTATTATTAATTGTGGGCAACTAATTAGGAGGAATTTATACAATAAAAAAGAAAAAGCAAATAAGAGAGGACTAGACAAAGAAAATTGTAAAGGAAATCCCTTCTAAAACTATATTTACTTGGAAGGGTGGCCATCATTATAATAAATAAAAAAAATGGTAAAATGTAGTTTTTTAATAAACAGATTTTTATTATTATCTTCCTGTACTTATGTTTAATATGTATTTCTTTTTTTCTAGTGAAGGGAGTATCTTAGTTGATTATTTTGTGGAACTTAGTGAATTGGGACGTACCGTTAATACAGCTGACATGAAACGCATGTTTCATGACAGTTTGTATCGTTCAACAATAAGCAGTGAAGCTCTTATTGGAGAAGCATCAACTTCTGATTCTGCTGATCTTTCTAGTCAGCAATATAGACTAGGAAAGTTTGTTGTTGACCCAAAATACACAGACTTTGTGGGTCAGTATTCTGTCGCTTCTTTTAAAAATACTAATTTTATAAAGCAAAATATAAATTACGTATAAACGGATATTTTTTAATAACAAGTTTTATGAAACCAAAATTTTGAATAACCAACAATTGTGTCACTGAATAATTGCAATTAATCAATGATTGTTTGATCATCATGTTACATTAACCAGATACAAAAATAGTTTCCCTAATATGTATAGAATTGCTGGTTTAGTTTACTGCACAATAATAACTTTTTGTTATACCATTGTTAATTATAATAGTTGAACTGCACAATTAGAATAAAACATTGAAGAGTACATACACATAATAATTGAAAGTTGTAAGCCTAGAACTCATAACTTTGTTTCTTTGAATGTAGCTTATGTAGCAGTCATTTTATTTTATAATTTTATGAATTACAATTTTTTTTTGGAAAAAGATGTAAAAGATTATTTTAAATCATAAGAATATCATTTCTATAATGTAATGAAATATAATTTGTTTACATCAAAAATTAATTTAAATGTCAGGAAAAACTTTTTGAAAGTATATGTTTGGAGTGTCGCTTTATATGGAAGTGAAGCTTGGACAATCGGAGTATCTGAGAAGAAAAGATAGAAGCTTTTGAAATGTGGTGCTATAGGAGAATGTTAAAAATCAGGTGGTTGGATAAAGTGACAAATGAAGAGCTATTGCGGCAAATAGATGAAGAAAGAAGCATTTGGAAAAATATAGTTAAAAGAAGAGACAGACTTATAGGCCACATACTAATGCATCCTGGAATAGTCACTTTAATATTGGATGGACAGGTTGAAGGAAAAATTGTGTAGGCAGGCCACGTTTGGAATATGTAAAACAAATTGTTAGGGATGTAGGATGTAGGGGGTATACTGAAATGAAACGACTAGCACTAGATAGGGAATCTTGGAGAGCTGCATCAAACCAGTCAAATGACTGATGACAAAAAAAAAATAATGTAATGGGTGGAGATACGTTAAACATTATTTCCTATTTTTTTTACAAAAAGATACACATATTACATTTATGTGTATTATTATGCATTTACTATTATTATGCATACGTAAAGATTAGTATGATTATAGACAGATATTTTTTTTTTAGAAAGAGAAGTGGTTTTTTCCTGTGCAGAAAATATGTTGAATATATGAAAGCCAATCCATTTAAAAAGAAACAAGCATTTTTAATTTGTTTAAAAAGTATAAATAAGGAATATGATACTTAAAAATCTTAAATTGACATCCCTGTTATCAGTCAGCTGTCTAAATCAGCTGATCGACTAGAGTTCTAAAATAAATAATTATCATCAGTCAGTGTTAACAGTAAACAACTCTGTTGTATAACTCAGGAGATGACACATCACTAAATGTAGCAGCTGGCATTGTTTACTTTGAAATCAGTAATGAAATTGAACCATGTTATGTTAATAAACTACAATCACATTTATCACTACAAATTATCATCACAGGCATATTTATAGCCTAGGTACCAAACAAAAGGGAACAACATTTGTTATTTATTGAATCTAATTAATGAATTTCAATAATTTTGATCCATTGTTAAAAACATTTTAAGACATAATTAAAAATATTAATTATTGAAAATTTTACATTATAGTTTATTACAACAAGATTCAACCACAACAATGCACCACACTAACGATAATGAAATTTGACACTGGGGACCTTTTCATGAAAACACTAAGTTACTGCAGAAAATATAGCCACATAATTATATTATAAATTAGTACAGTACTCTGTTATTCACAAAGGTGAATTTTTAGTAAGAATAGATTTTTTATTGTGATGAGACCTGGGTCATCATCACCAGTGTGGTGATGATGAATTCAAGTTCCAAAGTATGGATTGGAAGATCTAACCACCTACTATCCACCATCCACCAATACCTTAGTAGCAAAGTCTTTGTCTTGAAGTCTGAGCCTTTTTTATAATTTTGCTTCTTTGTTGATGTAAAACTTCTAACCATCCACCAGTGTGTGGTGGGTAGTTAGAGCACAGAAAATCATAGAAAATTGGAAATTTTCTATGAAGATTTAATTTGATTTTTACTAGAAAAAAAAACTAAATCCTCCAATACTAAAAAAAGACTCAATTTACATAAAAAAAGAAAACTTTCTCGGTCCTCACATTAATGATCATTACACATTGTCCAATCAACATTTGAAACCACTGAAAAGTTAGACTGGAAGATTCTATTACATCAACCTTATAGTCAAGACCTCATTCTATGAGACTTCTCTTTATTTGAATCCCTGATGAAGTCAGTATATGGAATGAAGTTTTACAACAACAAAGAAACAAAAACAAAGCTATAAAACTGGCACAGACTTCATGAAGTCTGTGCCAGTAGCAAAGTCTTTGTCATGACAAAGACTTTGCTACTAACATAAAAAATAACAAATCGAGGAATGTGGGAAGTGTATAATTGTAGTTGGTGTGGTTGGGATATTATGGTTATTTTTACAGCTAACAACTAGAAAGATTATTATCATCCAGAAATCATCTGCAAAACGCTAGTGAACTAAAAAGAGAACAATTTATTTCAAATAATTTTGAAAAATAGGTAAATTAAATTTATTGAACAAGCTATAATAAACAAATTGTGCTTGTTGTTTTTATTTATTAATGGCTCTGGCAAATAAAAGTATCTAAGCAAATAAATCAGTGTCACAAAAAAATGTAATAATATATACTTATGCAAATATATATATTTTTTTTATATTAAGAATTACGTGATCTAACACACCATAATAAGTACGAAAAACAAAATATGAATAATGTGTTCCTTTTCATCATCGGATAAGCCTAAGTGAAAGATTATTTCTTTTTTTCTTGTTGTATAAAGAAGAAATGATAAAAAATAATTGCTGCAGAAAGAAAATATAATAATAAAATCACAAAGCATTGTAACATGAATATAAAAATAAATTAGTAAATTATAAAAACATATTTTACAACAAATATAAAATAAGTCATAATTAAGAAAATTACAAATATTATCAATTATGAATGCTTAGTCTAAGAGGAAAAATCTGCAGATATGTTTTTTTAGTTTCTTAATTTTCATTTTTGAAAAACAGCTATAAAAATGACCCACCTTCTAAATATATGAAAATTTACATTAATATTAGTAATAATAAATAAAAATATTTATTTTGACTTACCATAATAGAAAAATCTTACTCTAAAGATGTTGCTAAATCTTTGTCACCAAAATCAACTTTGCTTGTAGATGAATAATCATTTGTCTTCATCATCACTTTCTCCTAAATTGATAACAAATTTTTCTTCAGCATCATCAACTAAATGTTCTTTCTCTAAATATTCATCTTCTAGTTTTTTCATACTAGAAATCCTTTCTTCACATTGCAAAATCATGGCATTTAATTTGAACATGACTTTATTTAGGACATATATCCTTTATGCATTTACCTACATCATTTCAGTGAGGTTTAGATCCAGGTGATATGGTGGCAGGTAAATGGCTGTGTGATCATGAGCTTCCAGAAGGTGATCCAAAATACATGTCTTATGCCTTGGTTTATGCAACTTAACTAGTTTGTAAAATTCCAATCTAAGCATTTTAGGATGAAACTGTATTTGCTTCTCCTGTAACCAATATCTATTTCCGATTTCTTAGATTTTGTTGCCCTACCATATTGATTATTATGGTATGCAGCTTTATCCAGCACTGAACCGACTGCAGAAATAGATTTGGACAGAGTTTTTTCCACCCATTTCATGAGATTCCTGATTGATGTGTTACTTTTTAATATTAGCAGACTGTTGTTTATGAATCCCATCCCATGCCACCATGCATGATTTACTCTGTCTCCTTTTTATACAGGACAATATATGTCCTGATCAGAATTGTCCAACCACATTTTATTTGAGATATGAGAAGATAAAATGTACATTTCATCTGTATAAACAATAAGATAACATATTCTTTATGCTCATATTTCATCATTTTCAGTGAGAATATTTCTATTATTTTTCTCCATCAAAATCCTAATGATTTCAAAATTTTTCTGATGCTTCATACACCACCCTGAAAACTAATAGCCTCTTTCAGTTTATTACAATTATGTTTAGCTGTAGGAAGCACTTTTTTTTGCAAACAGAAATCATAAACAATTCACCTGACTAAACATTTAGCAAAACCGTCTAAATTAGTAAGTCTGTTTATGTTTTTTTTGGGGTTTGAAACAAGCATTCACCCTCCAACATCCCATTCTTTTCTTTTCTAATAGTTTTAACAGTCCTGGCCAAAATCCCACATGCAGCAGCAGCTCTCACTATACACTTTTTCACAGGAATAATATATAGCATGCATGAAACCGCCTGTTCTTTGAACTGTTTGCCCTCTCTTTCCATAAACTGATAAATGTTCCGTATAATTTTCTGAGCTTAACTATGGAGAATTTTCTTCTCTTAAGCTTTGATAACCCTCCATAATTGTTCAGAGAACACTAAAAATACGCAAGAAAACAAATATTCACTAATATTAAAATACAACTACAAAAATATTATACTTAGAATAATGCACTTGACATATGTAAAACCAAAATATAGATTAGTATAAACAAAATAACTTTAAGCAGCATGCACTTCTTTGTTATTAAATTGTAACAAGATTTTTAACGTGTTCCCAGTTTAAAAACAAATATGTCATGTTATTAGTAATTGGATGACGTCATCTGCCACAAACCTCACTTGCCTGTCCAACCTAATCCAGCCGACAGTTCAGTTGACAAAGACAGGAGCAATCTTTGAGCTTACTTAGTATATATATTTTTAAAATTATTTGCCAACTAGATAAGGTACACATGCTTATAAATTGTATATCACTCATTCTTTAATGACTTAATACTAACTTTAATATATTAATTTTTTTCAGTTCTACCCAAACAAATAGTTCCAACTGTTGGTCTGGCAGAAGAAGATGTATTATTACCTCAGTGGGCAATTGCTGTTATTGTTATTGGATTAGCTTCGCTGCTCTTTGTAATCATATTTGGAGTAACAGTAGTACGTTCTGATTACTTTCTCTTACATATAATAATTATTTAAGTGAACTATGCACTTATCATAACTTTTGTTTATTATTCTTTCTCATGTACAATAATTATTAGTTATAAAAATATATGCATACTGCTAGTTTTATCTAGCACATAGATTGTTTAAATAATTTTGAACAACTTTATTAACTTATAGTATTGTTATTCATTTATTTTTAATTTTACTTGTAGCTAATGAAATGTTAACTAATTCAATTAGATAATGCTAAAGCAGTATCTTTTTTTTACCAGTTTCAAAAAAGGAGCAGGTCAAACAATTCAAACTGTACAATTTTTTGTACAGTACAAAATGTACAAACTGTACATTTTTTTTATAATGTACATTCAAGCCTTACTCTTCACCAGGATGCAATGACTTTTTTCATGGTGAAAGTGTTTCTTGCGGTATCATTTTAGGGTTTTTCACATACCATAACAAAAAATGAGATGGTCTACTCGTACATAGAAGTTTTGATTATTTTTCTTTAAACAGTAAATGAGCAAAATTAGTCAGGAAACTTCAGATAAAAGAATAATATACATTCTCACATTCCAAAGAGCCTTAGTTCACACAAGGTGGCCAGTCTCAATTTCCTTTTCTTATTTTTATTGAGATACAGGTTTCTTTCTCCGTAACACTTCTTGTGAACAGTATGTTTTGATATATTGACCATCTTTTTGCATGGTCTGCTCTGCAGTTTAAAACTGTATTTTAAATAAAATCAGAAAAATCTAAAATAACATAAACTAAAAGAAAAAACTGACTGAAAAAAATTCTAAAAATTAAAAAATAATACTTTTTAAGCTGTTTATATTTAAACTTGAACTTGATACCAAATTAGGGGTCTATGAGTTGTTTTTAATGTAATTTTGATTCATTTAAATAAATTTAATTTGGATGCCGATTTCTTAAAGCCAAAATTTTAAAACCAGAAAACATTTTTTAAAGCAGTTCTTTGAAATCAGTATTACTTTTTTGGGTTTCTTATATTTTAACTGAATTTTAATTATCTTTTATAATGTCTTTACATTAATGTCCATTTTTATATTTTTGACAGCAATTTTTATAAACTGTATAAAATACAATTTTTCATGTAAGGTAAAAGAACCACATTTTACAAAAATTATTAAAGAGGGATCTAAGTATCTTGTTAATGAAATATTTGTTCCTGATGCCTTGTTCAAAACTTATGACTTCATCAGGTCGACTACATGGACCTGAATTAGTGAACTATATTGCAAGATGTTTACATGACAACTAATCGAGTGATGTTGTTTGTCTATACTCACTGAAATGGATGACAGAAGACAATCCTTAACAATAGAAATCTTATTAATATTTTAGTGAACAAATAATACTTTTGTATTAAATAGTAGTTGTAATAATTATATGAAAATTTATTACTAAATAAAATAATTAAAAGTATTAATAAGCAATTATATCATCAGCCTTACCAGCAAATAAGCGTTAAGTCTTCGAGATCTTTCAGTTTTTTCAAACCATCATCAGGAGTTAAAATATTATAATTAAGTCAAAAGTTGAAATATGTATACAGTCATGATTGTCTGCATGTTAACAGTACACTCATGTATACTGTTTCAGTATTTAGTATACTGTTAACATGCCGGCAGTCATGACTGTACATGTATTTTAACTTTTGATTTAATTATAACATTTTAACTCCTGATGATGGTTTGAAAAAACCGAAAGATCTCTAGCACTTCACACTTACTTGCTGGTAAGGTGGGTATATCACTTATTAATTGCTTTTAATTATTTTATTAAAATATATCAGTGGAACCATGCTCAAGAACCTTATTATTACTAAATATTACAATTTTTTCTCTTTACAATAAAATGGTAATTAATACATAATTAATAATTTTTAATTAATTAATCTAAAAGATGACATTTTAATAAATCCCTGATTTATATAAATATATACACAAACACACACACGCTAGTTCCCCTGTTGTGGCTCTACCCACAATATTTTTTTAATACCAAACTTAATTATTTAAAAATAAAAATTTTTTAAACATGAATATTGTTTTTAAATTTTCGATAAATCCTGATAAAATGGTAAATAAAAATTGCTATTAAAAATATAGTAGGAATATATGATAAACAACAAATTGTTGCCCAGCGCTTAAATATAGAAAAATAAAAAAGGAAGATAAAAAAAAATTACCCAATAAAGATAAAGAAAAAATGTATTACAGTCCCCAATCTAGCATCCCCATCAAGGCTTTGCCCACGCTATAAATATAATTAAAAATATTATTTTTTTTATATTGTATTAATAACATGAAAAACATTAAATTACAGTCAAGAAATAATTTCTGTTAAATAAGACAAACAAATTTTGATCAGTACAGGAACCAAAATTTTGAGTGATCTAAGAATGCGGGTTTTAGAACAGTCGGGTCTCCATCTTAAAAATATTAGTTATAACTAGTTACCCATATTTCATACGACTAAAAATTTATTTTGCCTGGTTCTTAGCATTACCCAACAAACACCATTAGGAGGTAACTATACTGTGTTTCTCTTTTTTTTTAATTTTTTAACTACTTTCATTTTATGTTTTTTAGTCAAGTAATCAGAGGCAGGTGTTGCCAGTTACATCGCACAGATAGTAGCAGTGGCAGTGGCTGTGTTGGTTGAGCCACTGTGTAGTACATCGTCGCACCCCTTAAAACATTGAAATTCAAAAAACCCAAAAAAGGTTTTTATATATCTGAAGAGTATTTCCAACCCCAAATCTAATGAATATCTTGTTATATATATATATATATATATTGGGTAATATTTTTTTATCTTCCTGTTTTGTTTTTCTTTATTTAAGCGTTAGGCAATAATTTATCATATAGTCCTACTATATTTTTAATAACAATTTTTATTTACCATTTTATCAGGATTTAATGAAAATTTAAAAACAACATATTAGTATAGTCAGAAATGGGGAAAATTTGCAATCACTATTCAAATTTTTTTTACCTTTCTTCACTCCTTTCAGGGTTGAATATTGAAAAATCTAGAAATTGGTATCAAGTTGATATCTTCACTTGTTAACCAAAAAATTATAAAATAGTAAATTTCATTATTACTCCACTTTAACCATTAAAACTGGGAATTTCAAAAAAATCTTTACTAATGTCCATTTATACTGTAAGAAGAACAAGTATTTAAATTTTCATCAATTTATCTTCAATAATTTTTGCTGGGCATTGATGAATCAGTCAGTCAGTTAGGATAAGTTGCTGTATAGGTTCAAATAAAATAATTTAAACTACTTCAAAATCATTTAAACTATAACTTTTTAAACAAATTTAATTTTATTAAGGTTTTAAATAGTGAATTTATTGTCACAATAGCAAGAGATGAAGGAGGTAATAAAAAAAAGGTAAATTGTAAATGTAATTTTAAAGGTTTTTTTTTTATTCAAAATTATTTTTATTAAAATTAATATTAAAAATTCTATTCCAGTTTGTTTTAAATTTTTTACTGAACTTTAAGTACATTCAAGTATTGTTGTGTGATGATGTTTTCTGAACCATCAAAGCCATTCTTGTAATGAGTCACACTTCTTATAAAAAAAAAAAAAAAAAATATTTTTTAAAATGCTTTTTATGTTCATTTTTTAATATTTAAGCCATTTAATTTTTTTTTAATATCATATTCTTATATTAATTTTTTTTCATTTTACAAGATATATGCTATTATATTTGTTACATATAATGAATTTTGACAGTTGATGAGGCCTAAATACACTAGTCAACATATATCAGTTTTTGTTTTTTTTTTGCTTAAGCATTTTTGCAAAAAGATTTGCATCTTTTTGCAAAATCTTTTAATTTTGTAAACAATTAAACCATGTTTAATTGGATCCTTGAATGTATCAAAGAGAAATCATCATATCAGTTAAGAATGCCTTTATTTATCCAAAAACACATATATTTTAAAAATTTAAACAAAACAAATATATTGATTAAATTGTCTCTTGTTTTATTTATAACAAGCATAATGATCCTACGATATCATGCTTTCATTATAGTAATTTTTTTTTCTGTACTTCATATTAAAATCTATTTCTTTATTATTTCACTAATTAATTATCATGTAATTGACATTAGTAATGACTGATTGCTAATTTGTCTTGGAATTGAATCTATAGCAAAATTTCAAATCGGTTGGAAGGATGAAAAATGAATTACACAAGTGATTTATGCAGTTTATCTTATTTTTCACAGCTGGTAAATCGACATAAAAGTGCCAAGAAAAAATCTCCTGTTGCTTTAACAGAAGACATGTTAAATGAATTAAATAAGAATCATATGGGTGGACTTGATAATTATGGAGCTGATGATTTGTATAATATGGAAGATGTTTGGAATGACAAACCACCAAAAAAGGTAAAATATAAATATTCTTAATGACATATTAAGTTAGCTAATTAATAATAAGTATCTCAGATTGTGCTATCTTTCAAGTTATATTGATCAATTATTAGTCGGTTCTGAAAGTATATTTTATAAATTAAATAGATTAATAATTTTCAAAATACCATTTTTATTGTATTATTATTTTTTAAATTTTGTTATTTTATAACATTTTTTTAACATTCTTATAACCTCACCATTTATTAAGAATTACACTTTATGTATCTAATCCACATTAAAAATCTAAAACCACAGTAGGCTAGAAAAAATGTATCAATTAAAATATTGTAACAAAAGAAATAAACCAGAGTTTACTATATTAAAAATCAGAATTAAAATTTGCAGAAAATCCTGTCTGAATCACATCTTAGAATTATAAATACACAATAAAAATTGAATGAAAGCAGAATTTACTTAGCGGTTAGTAATTTGTAATAATAGGTCCAGTACTTGAAATTCCAAAAGTAAGCTCATGATCAGGGTGACATGAAGAGTTAAATCGGTTTTAAAGTATCTGGTCAATCCAGAAGGAAAATACTTGTTTGAAGAATTATAGAATACTTATTCTAATAGTATTGTTTTAATTTTGTTTTAACTTATAAACTGGATAAGTTAAAACAAAAAATTTATGAATGTCAAAAATATCTACATAATACCCAGTATTCTGCAGTTTTTTACAATTAAACAATACTGAAGTTTGTGCCCGTATAAAAATTATTGGAGTTCTTTTACACATCTGATTTTTTACATTTTATTTATTCCATTTTATGTTAATCATAGTTTATATTAAAAATGATTTTTGTTTTTTTACTTTACAGAGATCATCAGGATCACTACATGACAATAGTATGGCTAATTTATATGACAGTTGGCGTTCAGAATGGAATGGTTATTATTACAATGCATATTATGGTAACGGGAATGGTGGTAGTAGTACCAGCGGATATACTAGACGTCGTTCTGACTATGACACTAATTTTTGAAAAACATCTTTAAAATAAATCATAAGTAATCAAATGTTTTATATGTTTCATGTATGATAACATGAAATTATTGACTGTCCATACATTAGACGTGATGTATGATGATTTACCACATTTTAAAACAGGTTGCCAACATCTGGTGTGTTATATAAACATTATGACGATAACATGTTAATTACTGTTCCAGAAAAAATTAATTTTTAACAAATTACTGCCTAAAATTGTTTGAAAGGAGACATGATTCGGTGTACTTGAATCAATAACTACATAATTTCTTATTGATAGTTTCTTGTAGTAGTTTTATTAGTCTTTGTTACTACTTTTTTAAATTCTGTTGAACCTGTTTATTGTGAGAGATAGAGAGAGAGAGTGAGATTGTGTAGCATTTCTTTATGAGATTCTGTACTAATTTTTCACAAAACAGTGAATTAAAAAAAAAAGTAGTATAATGAGATGTAAAGGTCAGATTTTACTAATTATTTGTTACAAGATTTAGTGAAATGTATCATTTTATTAATCTCATATGATCATAATTTTGCAGTGTTCAGTTAAATAAACATTTTACTCTTTTTTCTGTCGGAAGAGCTCTTGACAGCTTTATTCATTTCTTTCAACATGCTACTCCCACATACAGGTTCTAAAATTTTATGAACAAAAGGCAGAATCTTATAAAAAGTTTTATGACTTATCCATGTTCCCATGTTCATTTTAAAATTTGCAACAAAGATCACAAAACTCTCAAACTTGATTTTTTTTTTTTAATTTAAAGCTTTTATATTTTAAGAGTTTCTTAAACAGCCCTAGATTTCTTTAATTTATAAAAAAAAGTCTTAACTATGACATTAGTAGTTGTTCTCAAACATTAGTAGTTCATGAGTTTTCAGACAAAAGAAAACTTTTGAGCAACATTTTTCAAGTATAACTAGTAATTAATTAAGCTGTAAAAATGTTTTTTATCTAGTAAAATAATTTAATGAATTTTGCTTCCTTGTTTTTTTTTAAAATATTGAGAGAGAACAAAGATATTTTTTTTAATTCACTGATTTTGGGATTGATCAAATGTTAAAATTAATTCTTAATCTGTTTACAATATTTTAATATTGTTTATCTAGAGATATATATTTTTATACGAATTGGTACTCATTTTTACTTTCTCCTCAAAAATGCATTTCTTACAATAAATAGATATCTTTTTGGCAACCTGTTCACATTTTTTCTTTTTTAATCGATGTTCATTAAATATTATTATTACGAATTCAAAAAAAAAGATGTTTTTCTAAACATCATCAAGTATTTTTCTCTTTGTAAATGAATTCAGCACTCATGGAGGCGTAAAATATAAATACAATATTTTTAATGTAATAATGTATCATGTAAATGGATTTAAATTCATCTATAGAAAATTGTAAAATTTTGTTACTTTAATATTAAAACAATTTTTTTATCCTATTTAAAAAATGAAGATAATGTCATCTGTATACCTGTAAAGTTAGTTCTAATATTAATAATGTGTTTTAATAGGAATTGCACAAATTACATTCATACAATTTTACACATTAAGTGATTTTTTTTTTTTTTTAATCATCATAAATGTGAGATATATTGTCAATTTAACATTGTTTAAATAATCTATTGTAAGTGATTGAATGTGTTGCTTTTTTTCATGTTTTACTATCATAAACATATTTATATATTTATTGCTATTATATGTCAACTGAATAATTATGGAATATGAAATTTATGTAAACATCGTATGTTTTATTGTTACCAATTATGAAATTGTATTAAATATTCTCAAATCTTAACTAATATAAATAATCATACTCTATTTGAAAAATGATTTATTATTACATGTCATTTTAAAATTATTATATATATGAAAATTATATATAAATTTTTACATTAGGCCTATATGCAATAGTACTATGATAATACTAACAGTAATAATGTATTAGTATAATATAATAGGTGTAATAATAAAATTACTATACATCTTAAAATTAATTACTGTAACATTATAAGCTCAATATATACATTTTATTTCTTTTTTGTAATTATAATTTTTTTCTAGTATTTAAAGTTTATATTTTAGGATAAAGTTAATTATTAATTAATTAAATATGTACTACTACATGCAACATAATTAATTACTTCTTTAAAAAGTTCGCTCTAGTCAAATCGGCCAATGTATACATTTTCAATGCGAACTATTTTAACTAATTGTGATAGTTATGAAGGTTCATTTGAAAGAAATTTTTATTAATATATAGTATTGAGCACAAATGTTTTTTTATAAAATAATAAATACATAAAAAACTAAATTACAGGTAATGTCAAAAGAAGGAATCTATTTACAATTTCAGTACGGTAATGTCACAGAACTTAAAACTTGATCTTGATCTGTAAGTTTCTTTTAAATAACATTAAACCAGTGCAACTTAAGAATGTATTGAATTTAATTGGAAATAATTTTATCCTCATAATTTATTTACTTTTCCATTAGAACAAAATCTGCACTGATACACAGAACTTAGTGAAGTTTTAGAACAAACCTAACCAAATCTGGTAGTACTAAAAATATATATCTTAAAAAAGACCTTTAACAGAAAAATAATCCTTTAATTATTTGTATGATGTGAATAACAGCTTTTAGCAACTGATTTTGTAAAGGTCAGTTTAAATGGCTTGACCTCATGTTTCCACTAACATCTAGTATATTTTTTCTTCTGTAATTTCATTAACCTAACCTTCCTAAAATTTTATGCATAAGTAATAGCCAAAGCTCAAAATTAACTATTTACACACATATATATACATGTACAAAGTTTATATATATATATATATATATATTGTGTATTTTACTATTTGAAAACAACTGGAAAAATTCTGTGACATATATTAAATTTATTTCTTATAAGAGTGTTATAAGTGTTATTTCTTAATTAAAGATATTAGAAGCCTTTTTTTTTACCTTAAAAAGTTCAAATTTCAAGAAGGCCATATCCTTTTTAGATAATTAATTACTAATTTGTATTACCCATGTGTATATAAAAACAAAACAAAAAATTCTAACTATAAAAGAATATAAAAAAGAAGCATTAAATTAAATTAAACATAATTTAGCTATAGCAGAACTGATTACCATAAATTTCACACAGCCATTTCATATTGTTTTTTCTCAAATCTTCAGAACACAGACCATAATATTGTTGCCATTATTAGACCTGTTAGAAAATAATATTACAATTTATGTACTAAAGATACACAAAAACAACAGCACAAAACGGCTGCCTTCATTTCGTTAAATAATGAGTACTGCTGTAGACAAGAACTCATTAAAAAATTCTGTTAAATTTTAATCCATAAAATAAATTTCAGAAATTGGAGATATAACCTAAAAAAAAAATAGTGTAAGTCGATTTTATTAAATTTGAAGTAAAAGATTGGATGTCATAAACAAATGAGTTTAATAAACAAAAATTTTGGTGCATATATCAACACTGATCATATGTTGTTTTGTAATTTTGCTTTCATAATAATAACCAAAATTGGACACAAATAATTCTAATATGGTGGGTTATCTTCTATTTATCAAACTGAAATCTTTTCTTGCATTAAATTATTGCATCTGATTAGAATGTTAAGTTTAACTTAGAAGTAATCTTAAACCTACTGTCAAACTTTGGATGAATAACTATTTATTGCAGGAGCAAGATGGAATTCTTTGATGTAAAAACATTTTCAGAAAAACCTGTATAATACCTTATGGTGGTTCTGGAGGCTAAACAAAAAAAGAAAGTTTGCATTAACCTACAAAAAAAAGTCTTCCCTCATTTCTTATGTCATAATTATAAATATCTAAATTTGTTTTAAAATCTGTCTCCCTACAATTTATTATTATTCATAAATAAATAATGAAAATCCAAATCTAATTGTAGGTCTAGAAGTTTTTCAATCAGGTTTCATAGTTTACTTACATTGTATATCTATTGGATTTCTTCTGTAAGCCTAAAAACTATTTATACATTTTCTTTAGATAATGAATGCATTGAATACCTTATATGAGAACTTATTAATCTATGTAACTGCTCTCATAAATTTATCCAGATATTAATTGTAGAATAAAAATATTTGAGCCCCTTTCTTAATTTGTTTTTCTTTGTTAAATATAATCAACATGGTCATCTCAAGAGAAATTACAATCAACTCTCACACATAAGAACTTCATTAGAAATGACTTTCTATTAGACACTGCAAAATCATTTTGTTTCCAGCATTTACTTTTAAAACTTACAAAGATAAAAACCACTGTATTATATTTGTGAAATTCAATAATTTAAAAATATAAAATAAATTACTTCACTATTTTGAGTTATATTTCTTAAAATTTGTTTTAATACAATATTTATTTGCTTCAAATAGCTCTGATGGCAAGCACAAAATTAAAACAATCATAAATAATAAAAACAAATAATAGAGTACATAATTCTCTATCTTATCTTAAATAACATATAATGTGCTTTGTTTGTAAATTTATAAATATAAATTGTTGAATAATAATATAACTTTAACTACATCTCAACTTTTGTAGCAAGAAAAAAATTTTATGAAATAAAATAAACCAATTTTTTTACACTGTGTAAATTATTTCTCAACTTTATTATGAAAGATTATCAGAGTTATAGTACTAACTAAATATACTGTAAATTTATTTTCTGCCATTATAATTTATTATTACTATGTTATTAATATCTTAAATCTTTTCTAAGTGTAATAAGTTAGAATAAGTTTTATATATAGTTTATCATACATTTAGATTTATTAATAAGATTATTTAGAATGAGTTATTTATTTATGTACATTTTGTGCTATAGTAATAATGTACTGTACTTGCATAGATTTACATTACGCATTTTTCAATTTAATCCTTACTGAACTTCTCAGTTAAAAAAAATACGTGTAATTTAGTTAAATATGTCTATCATATTGTGTTATTATTTTTACTTTTTTTACATTTATTTATTATTGTTATTTTTGTATCATTATTTTATAACTAATGCTTTTAAATAGTTAATATAAATTTTAGATCTGAACATTTTTATTTATTTATAAACATGTATTTATTAATGTATTAATATTGTATTTAATGTACACCAAGTGTTTCTATTTTATATTATTTTACACTGTTGTACATTGTCTCAACATACATTAATTAAAATATTTATCTTATAATTACCCTATTTCATATACGTATTGTATATGATTTACTTTTAAATGAAATTTATCACACTTGACTTGTAATATTGAAAAAAAATAAGTTTATTTTTTATGTAATTCTCTATTCTTTATTGTATTTTTTCAAATATTATTAAGAGATGTTTTTAATGATATCTTACCTTTCAATACATTATATATTTTTCTTTTGAAATTTAAAAAGGGCAATTTAATTTCTCATGAACACTATTGAAAAATTATATCAATTTAAAATTAATGAAAAGGTCAAAATTATTTGAAAGTGGTCATCTGTACACTTTCACAATCTTCTCAGAACTCAGATTTTAACAAAATCATTTAATATAAAACTATCTTTTTTAAATGCTTAAAAAATAAAAACTGTCGTGGATATGTAATTATAGCTTCTAGCCATACATTTACTCTTATTCTGGCACAATTTTCCACTGGCAGTATCGAATATTTTACTTTTTTTTTATAATAGAAATTTTTGTTTAATAAATAATACTTTACTGTTTTATTTTCTATAAAAAATAGTAAATTAATCTTTCTAGAATCAAACAATTTCCGTTATTTTTTTAATTAATTCAGCTAGAATCATTAGAATTATATTGAAATATTATATTTGTTATATTTATTATTAAGAAGTGAGCTCTTTTTTTTTTAATAGCAAAATTTTTTCAAGAAAGAAGAATGATCCAATAAGATTTTGTTGGACTACAAAATATACTTACAACACTTTCTACATTAATTTTTTTGGAATAAGGTTTTTTTGAATTATGGAAATATTTGCTAATCCAATATCTGGTTAAGAAAGGTTTTACTGTATACAGATTGAATAAAATAATTATAAATTAGTTAGCTTTATTTTTAAAACTTTAACAATAGACAATTGCACTTATTTATTTTCTTATACACTACTTATCAATTAAACATTTTTTTTTTTTTTTTAACAAGAACCAATGTTAACTCTGATGATTTCTGAAAAGCTAGATTGATAATTTATCATATACAGTTGGAAAAATGCCATTATACCTGATTTTCATTGTTTTGCATTTATACTACAACTTTTGGGAAAACATCTCACTTCAGTAGCCAAGTTTATAGAATAACTTAATGTTATACAAGAGATCCCAAATTTAATTTCCAGTATAGAATGAGCAATTTTCATCAGTCATAATTTTATGTTATTGTTGAATAGTAAATCTATCTATAAACCTCACCTTTAAAAATATCACAAATCATCTACTTTTTTTTAATATTTTTTTTTAATTCGATACTTAAAATTGACATTTCAAATAATTGCTACATTTCTTTTTAAGTAGATCATAATTTTGAAATTTAGGTTTTGCATAACTTTCTCGTTATTTTAGTATAATAGATTTCAGTACAGGGTATGTCAGTTATTATCTTCACTCTCTAAGCTAGTGCCACTTAACATACAACTAAGACCACAAAATAATTAAAACATGCATCACAAGTTAAATCATGCAAACAAGTATGTCATTGCAAATAAAAATGCTGTATCTTCCAACTACTTTTCTTACGGTAACAAGATGTTTGACTCTGTTTCTTCAATTCTGCTTTACAAGTGTATTATAACAAGTTTATTATTTTACAAGTGTGTTATAACTCAGTAATGGGGCAACTCCCATGCATCAGTTAGTGATGGGTACAGAGACTGTGACAAATATGGGCTGCTCTTCAACACATTTTTTCAGAAATTCATTCCATTGAACTGCTTTCCTCTCTCTTGTTACTAACTGTTATTCAGTCCAGTAATTTTATTGATGTGGCAACCTTGCAAGTTAAATTCTTAAAAGATTTAAATTATTCCATTTTCTTGGTTTTTTTAATTATTCCAGAATTTTAGAATAAATGATTTCATTAATGCTGCCTACAAATTATCCAATAGATCCAATGTTGCAAAAAAATCTGTATCAGAAATATAAGAGCTTATATTAACAGCTCCTTCAGCTTTCCAAAATAATGTGATAAAAACCATTCTTTTTTTAATTAATACGGTTTTTGATAATAAAAAACCTACTACTGGACAGCAGAGCCATAGATATGTAGTCCTTATTTGCAAAAACTATATTAAAAGTTCTTAACACCATTGTTTGTGAATCGTTTAATCATATAATTTCAAAAGAAGAGAATATTGAAAAGAGGGAGCCATATTATTATCAAGTAACATTTTTTAGGTAGATTCATAAGAAAACTACCCATTGTAATGTAATTCGACTTCCAGCAAATTTATACATATCTTCGCGTTTCACATCCCCCAGACCCCAAAACCACCATCAGTTCAAAAGTTTATTTATATATTTCACTTTCTTGTGAACATGATAACTGCTGTAATTTTGTGCCAATCACTTTCAAATTGATACATAAAATTTAACAACTCAAAATCTTGTCATATTGAGTAGATTTGAAGTTTTTCTTAACTTTAAGGTGGAAATCTCTTTATCTCCTACTTAGCACTGGTGAAATCTACCTCCACCTTCTGGCGTGCCAAAAGGGATTTCTTTTTAATTTTTTTTCTTTTTTTTTTATAAATAAGGTACAGGTACATTTTTAAAATAATTAATATCTAGACAACTGTCAACTGCAAAAGTTATTATTTTTTACTGATTAATAAGTTTTTTTATTAAGATAAGTTTTAAAAGTATTGCCAATTCAGACATCACCTTTTTATCATTACTTTTTCCTTATTTTTTATTCCACCTTAATCTACTTTTTATTATTTTGTATCAAGAAATTAATCACAAATGATGCAAATCCACAATGAAAGTCAGGGAACTCTGTAATCTATAATAAAATATTACTTTATTCATATTACTTTTACGTAGGAGAAGAATTATAAATAATACTCTTCAGTTAAAACCATAAAGAGAGATATCTTCTTGCACTTTTTTTCAAAATTATATAAATTGGTGGGTAATTTAGAGAATAAATAATAAAGTAGTTATTTTGTATTATTTCTTCTTAAATCTTTTTTAAAATAATTAACATTAATGTAAAAATTTTACAATTATTAGTAAAATAGAGTATTTATTACTCTATAAAGTATTTTATAAAAAAAAATACTTTTAAACCAAAAGATTTAAAAAATGTTGAAATAGATGTGAATTGAAAATAGTACTTATTTAAAATTAATAAACAATAAAAGTTAAATGTATATACTATAAAACATACTTATCCGTAAAGAATTGTATCAGTTAGTAAATTAACTTAATGTTATGAGAACATATCACAAATTGCTTGGTCCAATATTTAACAAAAATAAATGCTTGACTTTGATTGTAGAATTAGTGTAATGCTAGATTAGACATCTTTGAGTAAAAGTACTTAGCTAATAAATATATACACAAACTGCACAAATTTAAAAAGCTATATTTAAATATATTTTGTTTAAATTATCAATCTATAAAAACACATACCAGCGAGAAATGAAATATATGATAAATGTATGGAGTTTTATATGTATGTAATCTTTTTTAATATACTTTTCTTTTAAGTTATTTTTATAAGTACTATAATTATTAATTGTTTTAAAGTTAATTTAATAACTTTTTTCACACTATACTTCTGGATAATATGTAATTGTTAATCAGTAGTACACATACTTTAGTAATTTTAATACATTTTTTATACAACTAATGCATTAATCTAGTAGTGTATACTTTGAAAGGGGTAAGGAACCTTAATTACATCATAATTTTTTGGCCTAGTATATCTTGTCAATGCTACCTAGTCTCTATATAAAAGTAGACAGCATTGACAATGTTCAAACCAGTCTTTAAGCTGATAATACATTAAATAATTACTTCATTCCTTTGAATAAAAAAAAAATCATGTTTTTTTATTTTTCTTGATATTAATGTATAGTTTTTAAAATGACCAAGAAGTCCTCTGATGTTATTTGTATTTAATAAGTACTAAACTACATTTTGAAATTAATTAAAGTCGGTTACATAATATATAATTGTACGTGTAATTTTATGATGTAATGTTTTTTAAGCATTGTACATTTTTTGTAAATAAATATATTTTAAGTAATCTGTGTTCATGGGTAAACCTAAAACAGCCATTTAATTTAAGCTTTTTTTTTATTCTCTAATGAAATAATTAAAAAACTTCTGACTTATGTTGGAGTTTGTCAGCATCTTCATCTATTACCCAGATGATTCTGGAATTAAATCTTGGTTAGGCTTGGCATTTTTTACAGGCAAAAAAATGTTCTAATTGTGTTCAGTGGAAAGGTTCATAGTTATTTCATAAATAATCATTTATTAAAATAAAAAATTATGAAGTTAATTTGTATTCTAATATAATAATATACAGTTAAAATTAGTCTTTTTTTATATATAAAAGGGGGAAAAATTAAATTAATTTAAAATTAACAGAATCTAAGTGTTAAATACTTTAGATAAGCAAAATTCACTGTTCAAGAGAAAAATGAATTCATATTCTTTTCCTTTAACGTGAATCTGTCTTAAGTTTTGACAAAATCTTTAAATTAACAATATTATCATGCTATTTTATTAAAGAGGAAATTAACATCTGTATTCCACAATAACATTCTTTCATAAAGGGCCATGACCTGGTTTCTGCTGCTTCATGAAAATTTTACAATTATTTCTGGTTAAAGAGCCACCGACATAGATACATAATATGTATTCTGTATAATGGTATATTATATACAAAACTGTCAAGCACATTACACATGCAATAAAAAAAGAAGTTAACCCACATTAATTTTTTTCTACTGATAAAACTGTTCTGAAAGCAAACAAATATCAAAATGCATATAGTACACATTACCTATAAATTTTCTGTAGATGTTAACTCTGTCAATAATTAACATTAGAAACTATATAAGAAACTTTTAAATTTTTTATTACAGTAAAATTCATTTAAAAATTACAGATTATGACATGAAATTACATTTCTTAATTACAAAACAAATTCCATGTAAAACAATAAAATTAATATCCAGTAGCAGAAATGTTGAGTAAAAGAATAAATTTACTTTATGGTATAACTAATTTTTTTGGTTTGTGACAATAGTATGATGTAAGTGAATTAAGTTGTCACCATGAATTATAGATTTAGACAACAATTTATAATAAACATCTGGAAAGAGAGATGCAAAAATTTCCCGCTTTAGAGCTAGCAGAACAAACAGAGGAAGATAAGTATTATAGAGAAAGAGTAAGTTAAGTAATCAAAGTGCCATCAATTCAAAAAATTGTAAATATTTGTGAAGTAATTAGGACTTTACTTATAGCTCAGAAAATTGCAAACTTTAGACGTTGTTATAAACTTGAGCAGTTAACTGATGAAAATGAACTGATTTATACAATTTTTGAACGATATTAAATATATAAATCCTTAAACTTAAATATATATGTGTATATATATATATATATATATATATATATATACACACATATAAATCTACATTAATAATTATACTAATATTAAATTCACAATTACTTCCACAGTACGATGCCAATGAGCATTTACACCTCAGTGACATGTAAACCTACTGTAGGGATGTTATGTTACTGGAATATTCTGCTTAAATGAATAGTTGTGACTGTAAAAGCTTTTCTACAAAGCGATTTTTACTATAATAGACTAATTACTTATAATTCTGGAAATATATATCCCGAGTACATAAACAGATGTGCTCTAACTCAAATATGAGAAAAGTCCAATTTAGTCGTAGTGCAAACAGTTCTTGAAACAATACTATGAATTGTACATCTGAAACTGATCAGTGTTTGGTAAAAACTGTAAATCACCAGAAAATAGACATTCTGAACTTTGAAATTGAATTAACTTCGTCTGGATCTCAATATGGATCTTAAATATGTGGATCACCACATAAAAAGAACAATGAAAACAGTGATGATTATAAATAATATAAAAGGTTTAATAAATATGGATGAAGCCGATAAATATTCGATAAAGGAAAAAATGTAAAATTATCTAACATTGACTTGAAAGTGATCAGAATTTGTACTTTTGTTGCTGATTTGACTATTTCAGATTTTACAATCCAAATTTTAAAAAGTTGAAAGTACTAAATTACACACACACACAAACACACACATATATATATATATATATATATATATATATATACACACATTCAAGCATGTGTTGTATATGTTACCAGATGAACTTGATTTTCCCTTTTTTAAAGAAAGCTCTTCTGGTAACTTTATTTTTACAGGTAACGTAAATGGAACATTTTTAAATAAAAAGTTCCATTGTCTATGGACTTGGTGACTGGATAATACTTTACTTTTCTTTCTGATCATTTTTGCTGGGAATTTATTGCATAATGAAGCTTAAGCTTGATGTCCCTTCAATAATCAAGTGTTATTAATTAAAAATCCCAGAAACCTATTCAAAAAACTTTCATTACAATACATATTTCTCCTCCAAAGAACCATAGGAATCGTTTTACATTGTTTTTCAGAATTCCTTTTCTTATTTTTATCAAGGTGTAGGTTTCTCATCTTTGATTATTTCAAATGGAGTAGCAATTTTGTAAGCCTACTCAGATTTTAAATAAAATTAAATTATGTAGCAAAAACATTAAAAAAAATTAAAGTGGAATTCAAAAGGAAACTGCACAAAAACTAAAAAATAAGTTTTAAAATTTTCTTTAAATTTTGATTTTATGAGTTAGTCCTAATTCACGATTAGCAAATTAAGTTGGCAGTTGATTTTATTTGGCACTTGCTACAACAATTTGAATTCAAAGATTTGAAAATAATTATATTTACTCTTAGTACAGTTTCTTTTTAAAGTCAGCTTTAACTTCTTTTTTTTTAAAGTCTCGTACTGAATATTAAGTAAAAAACACATAAGGATTCAATTTGAATACCTACAGCAAGATAAAATTATTCTCTCTAACAAATACAGATGCAGCTAAAAGCATTAAAGCAAAATATAACAATAACAGGAATCTGGGAAAAAAGTAACCACTTGAACATACAGACTTTATACTCATATCACATTTTGTAGTCAGTCATAAGGGAATTTCACTTCAAAGAATAAAACAAACATTATGTTTTTTAGGGTAAGAACAAAAAAAATCTGTATAAAAAGATTTTAAATTACTTTCATGGCATCATAACTAACGAGCTATGCTAAAAAGAAATCAGTCAAAATATGGGTAGGGTTTTTTTATCGTTTCTCAACATTTCATGACCCAGGAACTGCAAAAACAAATAAAAAGGGGGGTAATGTTTATACGTACATATGTCGTGTGCTGGCATGTTGCTTTATAACTTTTGACTGCATAAACTGATTTTGATGAAATTTGGTATAGAGACTCATATATATGGAGCAATTTGTAAGAAAAGATTTGGGGTCAATAGCTCTAGGGGGTGAGGTAGAGATAGTTTCTTTAGGGTCAATTTTCTCAAATATTTTGCAAACATAATCTCACTTTATATTAAGCTTAATTACCTGCATACAAGTTTATCTTACAATTTTTAAAAATACCCAGATTTTAGTTTACTAAAATTCTTAATAATATTACAAAAAAATTTCATCATATCTCGCCAGTGCCAGGAAAGCATAACTTTTTTTTTCAGATTTTTTAAAAATATAGACTAAAACCAACTTCAGCAATAACTATTGAAATATGTCTGGCAGAACGCTTGAAATACGCATTTTAAAGCAAGTCTTAGCATTTAAAGTGTAAATCATAATAAAAAATATCAGTTTTGTAAAAAAATCTTTATTATTAAATACAGTTTAGTTAATGATATTCCACTTGTTTATCGTTTATGTGCAGAATGAGTGTACAGTTTCATTTTAGGAACATTACTTAATGAAATTATTGTTTCTCCACCCATATGCTGTTGTAATACTTGAGGAATATTTATCGTAAGATTTTTATTTTGATGAGTTTCTAACAGTGCAATTAAGAGTCTTGGAACAGCACATGCAGTGCCATTTAACGTATGTACAAATATATTTCCTGATTTGATATTAAGTCTACGAGATTGATAATCAGTACAATTACTGCAACTAGAAATTTCTCCAAACATATTTCTGCCTGGCATCCAAGCTTCAACATCATATTTTCTACTAGCTTGATTCCCTAATTCACATGGTGGCATATCTAATGTTTGAAAATGTAAACCTAATGATTCAAACATAGATTCTTCTATATCTCTAAATTCTTCTAATAATTCTTCTGATTTTTCTGGTAATGATACACCAAACATCTCAACTTTAGTAAATTGATGAACTCTGAAATAAAATTGGAAAAATATAATTAATTAATATAAATTACTTTAATCAGTACATTTATAACTTAAAATTCTTCTAACAAGTTATACTATTATATCTACTATATTTTTTACAACAGAAAGGAATACAGAAATTCAGTGTTTTACAGTAACTATTTCAGTCTTTCTTATAGCTGCTATGGATGTAAAACATCTGAGTACAAGGGACACTGGTCAGAATTTTATTCAGTCAGTAATAATGTTTATTATCAGCTATTCGTCTATGATGATCAGAGTGAAGGCATCACTTATAAGGCTGAATATCACCAGTATTTTGATGATATATCAACTTGGCAAGCTGACGTGCAACAGCATGTACAACATGATAAATTACTTCACTCACTTTCCTTACTAAGCCTGGCTTGGGAAGCATATTATTTTTGGCTACATTTTTAACCATTTTGCTTTTGGGAGTGTCTTGTGATTAATGTTAGGTTGCCTAGAAACATTAGGTTTTGGCAGTTAACACAATTGTAAGAAGAGAGAAAAAACAATATTAGATCTATAACTTGATTTATTAAAAATAAAAATTTCAATTAACAAATAAAGAGAAATTTTAAACTGAAATCTTATTAAAATCCAAAAATATTGTATATATAAATCCAGTTTACTAATTTTGATGTAGCTCTTCATTAACAAATATAATTATCAGTGCACACAATAACTGCTTTAAGTATCTAAATAAAAAGCTGTACAAGATCTGTACTACCCTCAACCTCAATTAGTACTTATCATAGTAAATAGTCAAAAAAGTTCAGAAAAAAAATTGCTAAATTAAAAAAATATACTGAGGATAGATTAATAAAACTTTATTTTATATTACATTCATATATTACACTATTACCTAAGAATAGTGGAGAGAAAATTAATACGAAAACTTCTTTAAAAGAAAATTCACTTTAAATAAATCAAAATATCCTTCAATATGATAATTTTTACTTCATGTACAGTTCCTTATCACTCATTCATTATGCTGATGAATGAGTTATACTGAACGTTAAACCATTATTAAGATTTACCAAAATTAAGATTTACTCTACTGCTAGGGAAGCATTACTAGTCTGCTGATATGGTAGTTGTCCTGAACTATTGCAGAACCCTGTTATAGATTTTAATTATTACTTCAGTTGGTCTGTTTTTACCAGAGTAATTTAAATTGGTCATTGGGATTAAACAAACATGGCTTCATCTGCACAGTACCAACTACCTAACT
Organism: Lycorma delicatula; assembly: GCF_047948215.1. Taxonomy (NCBI): domain Eukaryota; kingdom Metazoa; phylum Arthropoda; class Insecta; order Hemiptera; family Fulgoridae; genus Lycorma; species Lycorma delicatula. The sequence goes on along the minus strand of NC_134459.1, from coordinate 145,600,387 downwards.
GAAAGAACTTATTGAAATTGTTAAAAAAAGTCAACAAAGAATAGCTGTAAGCATTAACCATTATCACTCAACAGCACTTGTGACAACTAGCAATGGTGCTGCAAAATCAAGGTTCAAATCCACCTACAAGTATAATTTTTTATTCAAACCTGAATGTTATCAATGGTCTACTCTGTGGCCCATTAGCACTGTTGGAAGTGGTCAGCCAGCATCCACGTAAAATCTTTTACTAAACTGAGCAAATAGTATTTTTTATAATGGCAAAGACTCCCTATAATAGCAGCTAATAATACCAGTACCATACAGGAAAATTTATCCAATATTGTTAATTACTTAATCTAAATTGCCATTTTACGATATGGAAATAATAAATACTGTTCTCTCTCTAGATTCATTGATTTAAAGAAACTGAACAGGTTCATTGAACATTGCTGTGGCCAGTGACATATTATCCATAGTTAAGAACTTTCATTTTCCATGTTGCTACTTCCTGAAAAATCTCTGTAGTACAATAATAAAAAATTAAAAAATGTGTTTTAATCATACAAGAATTAAAATATCAAGAGTTTATCATTGATTAATATGATAAAGTAACTGATCTAAAAGATACGATTTAAAAAAGTACCAAAGAGGATATATAGGATAGAAAATACAATATAAGGACTAAACTATGATAAACATTTGGTAAAAGAATGTCAGTACAGTAAATTTACAATACAGATAGAAATAGAGGAAAAAAAATTAATTTATAATAAGTTCAGAATTTTAAACTAATTACAGAATACCCTTTAGATTGAAAGTTATGAAAATAATGCATTGCAGGTGTTCACATCAAACAAAAAATAAAAGATATCATGTAATATTAGAGTAATATGCTGTTCAGATTACTCTAGAATATAATGAATGGAGCAATTTCACTAAAATAGTGAATATATCTAAGAGTGTATATATCTCATATCTTGTTTTCAAAAGTAAAAGCCTTCTGAATTTATTATTACCGATAAATTCCTCTCTCTCCAGATGTTCTGGATGTTTCAGCTCTATAACAGCGGCTAGTAGCAGTTAAACGAAGTGGAAGTTCATCTGGAGAAAATGTTTTATTCATTAGAAAACCAGCAATCGCTATTTCTGAGGTACCAGACAAACACAAATTTTTACCATACAAATTCATGTCCAATTCATAAACCTGGAAAATAACAACAATAAAGAATTGCTTTTAGACATCTTAATAAGTCATCACTAACTTTAGTATTTCAAGAAACCAGTGAAGAGACAGACATAACTTAAGGGATAGTAAGAGAGAATCATTATATTTCTGGCAATTATAATTTCTTAACACACAGAATACAGGGAAGTTAAATTATCAATGATACAGTACAGTGATCAACAAAGTTACCATTACAATTCAAACAAGATATTAAATTGTAAATTCCATATGATTAATGACTGAAATTATGGATATATAATATAATTACAGTTTTTGTTGATCTGGTAAAGATATTTTAATACTATTACTGTCTTTTAAACTGTATAATGTTTGCATAATTTTTTTAAATTATAATTTTCAAGTTTCTCTGTCAAAGAGATGACAGTGTGTCTAATGCTCAAAACAAAACAGAAAGGGATATATTAATCTGCTGCTTTACACTGCTTTCCTAATCTTTCTTACAGTTGTGATGAACATATCATGTGACACTAGTAAAGTTGCTATCTCTGAAAGTAATGATGTTCACTCACACAAAATCCCTGTTCTTGGAGAACAGAGCGAAAGTGTCAAAGGGGTAAATACCATTTCAGTAAATACACCATTTCAGTAAGCTTAACAGGCAGATATGTAATGGTTTAATGAATTTAAAGAAGGCAACTTTATTTTTAGGAATGGCCATTACATTTGCAACTGGTGATTCATGTGAAGTTGCTGACAACTTTTACAGTTACATATATATGTATGGCATTATAAAGTACATAATGTAGGTAGCATAATTTTTAAATCCACAGTTGAGTTGATACATCAAAGCTGGCTAAATAGCATTAACAAAAAAAAAAAAAAAAAAATATATATATATAACATAAACAAAAAATGCTAATGTTAATAAACAGTTTTCATGGAATGATTTATAAAGAATAATTTTTTAACAGTCAAAGAATCATGATCGCAAAAAAACTTTTTCTATCCCATCCCTTTAAAGTACTCTAACTACAAATCAACTAATATAATTATTTTTTCTACATCTTTAGTACATCCTTTAGTGAGACTTAATGCAAGAGATAAAATATGATATGCGCTGTAAATAAGATAAAAATAATGAAGTCCATTGAGAATTACTAAAATAATTTCTATCATAACTAAAGAACAAAACAATTCTAAATCTTTCAAGTTATTACTTGTGTTCTATCTCCTTCAGTTTCCATCCCACAGCTCTCAATTAAATGTTTGTTCAGAATATCTGGAACAGAAATAAGTTGAAAATTTTTAGAAAGTAAATTTTTGAGAGAAAATTTAACTAATGCAGATTCCATCTCAGCAAGCTGATCCATGAAAAAATAACTCCGATGATCTGTAAAATTAGATAAATGATCACTTCGCACTATACGTAATTGTTTAGAAATGTCAGAAAACTCTTTTGGCTTAAAATTAAACTGTCTTTTTAAACCAGTATACCTAAGTATCTCTGGCTCATCAAGGTCTTTAATACAATGGTGTAACTTGTTTGGCAGTTTACTTATTTCTCTTATAAGATTTTCTTTTAAATGTTTGTAGCTTTCATGATCAACACTCAATTTATTTAACTGATCATTTATAGCTAAAACACGGTCTATATCTCCTCGGCACTTACGTTTTCTCACATTGTCTTGTATTTCTAGCCTATTAGCAGGATCACAAAAATAGTCTAAATCAAACACAGGTGAAGGAAGATGTATACTTTCCGCCAGTACAGTTTGAAATTCTGCAGCAGTTTTAACTGATGAAGCATGCCTGCAATGTTTTATTAAAAAGGCCGGTATTTTGAAACCAATTTTTGCTGCTTTAAAGGAATACATAATCGTTAGTAAAAAAAAAACTACGTTGTATGTAAGATATATTTTAATTGATTTCGTCACAAAGGGATACAATCATAATAAAACTAAGTATCATATCTTGTTAAAATTTTAATTTAATGTTTAAGTAAAAATAAGAAACATTAAAAAACACATGCACAATCTTCCGCATGACTTATAACACTGAATAGTAAATATAACCTAACACACACATCAAAACGTCCCCATTCACAATAACCTACAACAAATCATAATATAACACAAACTTCTTAACTGTGATATCAGCTGCGGTTCGGCAATATTAATGATAATTTTTCGTAAAAATATCACATAAAAATTTAATGAAATGACATGAATAGTCAGGTTGTTTGACACATTAGAAGAAATTTAGTAAAATTTAATTCAAATTGAGTATTATTACTGAAATTAATTTTTTTTAAATTTTTCTCAGCATTTGTAAATGACTTACAAAACATAAACAAAAGTTTCATTAGCCTATTAATTTATATCCTCTTTGTTTCAAATCTAAAGCATTTATTAAACTTAAATGTTGGACAAACTGCATTTAGTGTTGAACATTTTGACAAGTTGTTGCTTTTATGCAGTTAGGTTATTATGTGAGGTTAATAGAAATCTTTGTGTGTATTTGATTAAAATCTGGAATTTTTAGCATAAATATGTGATCGTACTGTTTTAAATTTCACATATTGCATTTTTGGAGATAATTATTTTGCTATTTACAAATTCAGTACCACAGTTACTGTTATTTAGCAGGGAACTTAACTGTTTTTCTCTAAAATATTTAGTTTTAATTTGGTAAGTTCATTAAAATCTGTGTTTTTAAATTTACTTAGAAAACAAATTTCTCTTATAAAAGATATGAAAGAATAAAAAGGTTAAATAAGGAATTAAATGATAAAATATTCTTTTATGTAAAAATATAGCTGTGTTCTATAATTATGTTTTATATAGTAACATTTATTTTTTAAAAATTCAGTAGACTTTACATTCAGTCAGATGAGTTATATCCCTAAACAATTTGTATAGGGTTTGCATTGTGATTACACAAGTAATTATTACACACAATATTTTATTTTACAGGTAATTATTTACAATTAGGAGGGACTCGCCTGTGATTTTTATGAAATTTGGAATATACTTTTATTAGCACCTAAGTTATTTGTTACAAGAGAATCTTTTCATCGGAAACTCCTTTCACCTGTTACATCCCTCTTAGTATACAACAGTACCCTCATTAAAAATTTTGTAATTAAGCACTATGCAAGAGTAAAGCACATTATTTTTGGACCAAATAACTTGGTTAAATTTGTTAATTAAGTTAAGAATGAGATTAAATTCATATAAGATTAAGTTAAGTTAGACTTATAAAACTTATTAAGTTAAGTTAAATGCAATATACATTATTTACAGAATTAATAACTTTTAAGTAAAATTTCATTAAGTTTAGTAAGGTCAGGGTTAAGAAACGCGCAGAGTTGTCTAGTGGTGAATGCGTCTTCCCAAATCAGCTGATTTGGAAGTCGAGAGTTCCAGCGTTCAAGTCCTAGTAAAGGCACTTACTTTTGTATGGATTTGAATACTAGATCGTGAATTCCAGTTTTCTTTGGTGGTTGGGTTTCAATCACACATCTCAGGAATGATTGAACTGAGACTGTACAAGACTACACTTCATTTACACTCATACATTTCATCCTCTGAAGTAATACCTGAAAGTTGAACAGGAAAAAGAAAATAGGGTTAAGGTTAGGTAACTAACGATTCCATGTACTGAACTTCGTGTATCAATTTAATTTCTCTTTTTCTGTTTAACTTCTGATACCACCATATGGTATTACTTCAGAGGATAAATGAGGAGGATATGTATGAATGCAAATGAAGTGTAAGTGTTGTACTGTCTCAGGTTCATTATTCCGGAGATGTGTGGTTAATTGAAACCCAACCACCAAAGAACACTAGTATCCACAATCTAGCATTCAAATTTGTATAAAAGTAAATCCCTTTACTAGGATTTGAACGTCCCTCGATGACGAGTTTACCACTAGATCAGCATAATAGGTTATGTCAGTTTATCTTCTCTTTTTCTGTTTAGCCTCCAGAAACACAGTAAGGTATTACTTAAGAGGATGATATGTATGAATGTAAACAAATTGCAGTCTTGTACATTCTCAGGTCGGCCATTCCTGAGATGTGTGGTTATATTAATTTAACCCAGTGTTCACTTCTTTCGCTGACCTCGTCAAATTAACCTTAAATATTGATTTGGCTAATTGTTAGGCTGAGTCCACACTTACATACAGTAGCTGTTATTTAGTCCAAAAATAATGTATATTACACTTGTACACTGCTGAATTATACAATTTTTGGTGATTGTATGACGGTACTGTATAGCAAGGGATTTCAGTTGTAACTAATAACTTAGTTCCTAAATAAGGTATATTCCAAATTTTATCAGGATTGAACATGAGCCCCCTAATAGTAAATAATTACCGTTTTACACCTATAGGTGATTTTTACATATCCTTTTATTAATATCTTAATGAAAAGGCATTATAACCGAATGATATTGAAACAAAATAAATATATTTTTACATTTTTTGTTTCCAAACTTTAAAAATAAAATATTTTTGATTGGCAAAATCATATCAAGCCTCTGTTGTAGTTCTTCAGTTTGAAGTAAAATTTCTTCTGAATTAAAGGGTTAGATATTCATGAGCAGTAGTTGACTGGGTATATCCAAAGTTGCTGTAGTGTGGGTAATATATCTTTAAACACTGTAATTTTGCTTTTTCTAGTTACGTGCTTTCCATACTTTTGTAGTGGATACAAATTTTAAAGTCTGCATTGCAACTTCAATCATCACATTGTAATATAATTTATCATACTAAGAAGTACTTTTTTAAGTAATACCTTATGGTGGTTCCAGAGGCTAAACAGAAAAAAAGAAGTACTTTTTTAATACTTCAATTTATTAACAATTCAGGCAATGTACAGTCAGTTTTATATGGAGTAGATATATAATTATACCTTTTTTATTTCACAACCCAAGAAGTTGTCATATAATGGCTTTAAAATATCTAAGTAAATGCACAACAATCTGTGCTTTCTAACCCTCAGAAAATATAACAGTTTTACATAATTTCAATATATCTTTAAGATAAATTATTGCCAAAATTAAAAAATTTCTTCATACATTACTCATTCAGCAAATGCATGAAAACATTTGTTACGTTAACAAATCTGCAAATGTATATAAAAGAAGAAATCCAAGAACCAAAGTCAATGATTATAATTAATAGTCATTGCTGTTAGTGAAACAGAAGTGCATTTTTTTGCGATTAAATCAGGCCAGAAAAAAGGAAATTTCTGTGATATCTTGTAAGTTATTAAAACTATTCTTTTAACCCAAAAAAACACCTTTGATTTTTATTGATCAATTTTTTATATTCTTACTGTAGCAAAAGATCGTGTAGAATCTTATATTCTCACAACATAAAGAAAGGTGTATTACTAAACTAGTGTAAAAGAGAAAACTATTATGTTCTATAACTGGTATTATGGCGAACTATGTAAACTGGTAAAATTATTTGTAAATAAGCAAATTTTTAAAGAATATATCTCAATAAAATAATGGAGTAATACTCTTTTAACAATTATCTTAACGACATCACTGAAAACATCACAAAATAGAACCGATTTGCGAAAGTAAGGACATGATGTAACAGGTTGTGCTATTACAAATCAGATATATGTAAATGTTTGAACAAAAATTTTCTCAATCAGCACTTGATTACTGGAAAGATATAACCATATTTTGAGAAAATGGCTTAATAGAAACAGGTTGAGTAATGTAGGTATATGCAAACAAACAGTATCATATAATATTTGGCAAATACACTGAAGAATCAGAATGTTAGATAGAACTTACTGATAATGTGGGTGGAGCTAAACTAACAAAATAGTATGGCTGGAGATAATTTATTTTAGTTTATAAAAATATAAGCACTATTAAATGTTACAAGTATTATTATTAAAATAAAAATGAAAATTATAAGTGTTGTTCCAAAACGACTTGCAATTGGTTGATAAAAAAGATTATTTGCATAATTCACATTCAGATATATATAATACTACAACCTTGCTTTTACTGACCCTCATCAATGAACTCCACAGGATAGCAAGCCAGACTTCTGTCATTGTAGTAATGAAGTTAGTGGATAATAGTTTAATAGAGGATGGTTAAAAAAGGTTTTTCACTTGCACTACACAAGAAAATAATAAATAATATATAAAATGAAAAGCTGAGAGTTTGTGAATTCTGTGGAAAGCGACTTTACTGTGCACTCACAGAACACTCTTCATGAGCATCTCACATAATATTTTTTTTTGGATTGATATATGAAGCTTCTTCACAACTGTCTTTTTATACTTTTTTTAACAATATTTTACATTTCTTTAAGATTATTTTAATTGATTTGAGTGTTATTTTCTGCCGTTGATGCATTTTGGAGTACCTCCATTCTGAAAACTACTTTTAGCACTAAAAGTAGCCTTTTTATGTTATTATATTAAAAAATATTTATTTTATATTATATTTTTAGATTTCGTAAATTCACTCAGAAAAATCAGTGATATAAACAATTACACATCACTTCAAATTGTTCTTTGTTTTTCATTCTATGTTCTAGCATGTAAGACCTCTCTCTTTTTCTTTTTAGCCTTCAGAACCACCATAAGGTTGTTACTTCAGAGGATAAGGTTTTGGTTACTTCAGAGGATGATATGTATGAATGTAGATGAAGTTTTAGTCTTGTATAGTCTCAGGTCGACCATTCCTAAGATGTTTGGTTAATTGAAACCCAATCACCAAAGAAACTGGTATCCACTATCCAGTATTGAAATCTGTATAAAAGTGATTGCCTTTACTAGGATTTGAACTCTACCTTAGAACTCTCGACTTTGAAATGAGCTGATTTACAATTTATGATCCCTATTGTGATCCATATTTCACCTTAGTCAAAGTCACAATTTGTTTATGATATTCATCACCCTTTTATTGCAGTGCTCAAATAATATCATTTTTTTTGGTGCACATCAGTCAGTTGTTTTAGTGAAATTTAGTCTCAGTTGTTTTAACGTGAAAATAAATTTTTGTAACTTAGCCTGTCTTAAAAATCCTTTAAAGAGTCATAATGTTACAGATGGTAACTATAAAAAAGTAAAACATTAATAAAATTGAGAATTAAGAAAATTTACTGTAATTTAATACATTAAAATTTAATATTATTTTTCTATTGGTGAATCCGAGAAAATGCATAGTATTTAGAGATTGAACATTTATTACTGACTGCGTGAATGGTAACTTTTACCCTGATAATGGTACCATTAATTTAGTGAATTGGCTGAAGGGAGCATGACATTCACTGCTGTAGAGGCGTCTAAGTTAATCTGCAAATTCTAAAGCCTTGAAGAATAATCAGATTGTGTTGCAATTTAAACAACATAAATCTTTATTAAGTTAATGAATATTTATAATTTATCTAATTAACAGTAAGAAACACATCTGACAAACCAGTTCCATCTCAGACATTTCTTTTTCTAAAACCTTTACCCAAAATAGGTTTTCCTTACATTTCAGTGACTTGAGATTTATCTGTATATTGTTTTTTTTATTTTTTCAGATAGTCTTGATATATTTATCAACATGACAACATCTACAAATAATCCAATATCAGATATAATAAAAAGTAAAAGTATATCAGAAGATGAACCAAAAAAAAAGTCAAGAGAAGATTGGCGAAAAGCAAAAGAATTAGAGGAAGCAAGAAAAGTAAGTTCCAGTTTGATTTCTTATGAACTATATTTTTATGAATCATATTTAAACAACATGAAACTATGTTTGATGCAGCTCTCCAAGATTCCCTATTTAGTGCTAGTCGTTTCATTTCGGTATACCCCCTACATCCTACATCCCTAACAATTTGTTTTACATATTCCAAACATTTTATATAACAGTTATTATGAAGCATATCAGTTATTTCTGCCATCTTTGTGTCCTAAGATTTTAATAGAAAATTAAAAGTATAATTGAAACGTATTCTTCAAATTTTGCATGTTAACTTTTGAAAAAAATTCTATTCTTTTTTGAGGACTCTCCTTCAAACTTAAATTACTATTTTATTTTTTCTATTCCATTTACTGCATATTGGATGTTTATTGAGCTCTTATATATTTTGTAAAATTTTAAGTGAGAATTTTTTATATAAGATTTTGAATCTAATAAAATTGACATATCCTTATATGTCAATTTTATTAGATTCAAAATCTTTATTGCTACATTTTTGTCTAAAATGCTATTAATCCTTTTCTTCTTTTATTTTTTTAATAATTTAATTGGCATTGATTGCCACAGCAATCAATGCCAATTCAATTATTAATACTCTTAAGCAATACTCAATTAAATTATTAATACTCTTAAGCAATACTCAATTAAATTATTAATACTCTTAAGCAATATTCAATACAATTTATACTTTAAGCGTATTGATGATAATAGTAATTGTTGTTAGAGTTACTTGGTATAATTTGTAGTTTTTCAGATTAACTCTCCATATTAAACATATAAGTTAATCAGAGAAAGTGTGTATGTCTATTTGTTAAATTTATTTAAAGAGTTTTGCTAATTTTAGTCATACAATTTTCTTCCAAAATTGTTTCCAGTATTTCTCTTAAAAAATTAAGATTGTGGTGGTAGTAGTAGGTTCAAATTGCAATTTAAAAACCACAAATTTAGGGTAAAATTTGTTGAATCTAAATGTATCTGTATACTTAGGGAAATTTTATTGATATAATTAATTAGTAAAATTGTTTGCTATTTTTTTATGTTTTTTTTTTTTTTTTAGGCTGGTACGGCTCCAGCAGCAGTTGATGAAGAAGGTAAAGACATCAATCCACATATACCACAGTATATTTCATCTGCCCCATGGTATTTTGGAGCTGCTGGACCTACATTAAAACATCAACGTATTCAACCTGATAAAGTTAAAAATCCAACTCGAATTGATCTTTATTTCAAACGTGGTGTTGATACAGTAAGTAATGCATTATTCTTTTATTTTTTATTACTACCAGAAAGAGGTTTAATGAATCCAGATATCCTATTTAATTCCAGGAATATTAGAAGAGCATATTTTTACTATGTTTACATGTATGTCCCCTGGATGTGTTATATATTTTTGTTTTAAAGTAGTGATGGTAACATGTTTACTGTTTCGTCTCCTTTAAACTAGTGCCCTTCTGGTGAATCTATTATTTATGTATTATTATTTTTTAATAATTTAAGAAAAATTTTGCAATAAAAATTTATTTTTGTAGGCGAAGGTTGCAACAAAATATCGTAAAGGAGCATGTGAGAACTGTGGTGCAATGACGCATAAGCGAAAAGACTGCATGGAAAGGCCTCGTAAAGTAGGAGCTAGATATACAGGTGCTCAGTTAGCACCTGATGAATTCATTCAAGAAGAGGTTGAAAGAGATTATGATGCTAAACGTGACAGATGGGTGGGCTATGATCCTGCACAACATCGTACAATTATAGAACAGTACCATAGAATAGAAGAAGCTAAACGACAACTTAGAGCTGATAAATTAAATGCTGAAAAAGGTGAAGGTGAAACAAAGGTAAAATTTATTTATTTTAAAATTATATGTAAATAATTGTTAAATTTAGTTATTGCAGTTTATTTCCTGTAGTATAGTTTAATGATCCTCTTTCGGTGCAAAATAAATTAATATTGTACGAGTTTTTTCTCTGAAGGATCAAGGTACCTGAACAATATTGAGAATCTTTGAAAACTTATTGTTCTGTTATAACTGGAGAATATTAGGCTATTGTTAAAATTATATAAAGTGACAATAAGTACATTTTTAAAAGCTATATTTTGTTAACCGATATTACTTTAAATGAAATAGGTATGAGTTTATAGCAAATTGTATGGCTTTTAGGCATTTATTCTTTTCACCATATATGTCTTTTTAAATAAAAAATTTACTATTGTATCATATATGTAATTAATCTATATTTTAGAGCCGCTTCTTGTTTGCATTTAAAAAAGAAACAGCTCTGAGTATAAGTCATGCTTAATCTAGTCAAATTCCAAATCAAAATTATTTGGGCTTTTCTGGAATAATCAGTGGGGAATGAAATAATCAGTAAAATTCTCTTATTATGTAAATAAACATCATGAACAAGTTTAATACAAAATTTCCATTTATTTTTTTCTGAAATGGCAGTGGAAGAAATTGAATAATGTATAATTCATTATCACTCTTCTGTTAAAATCTTTAATAATTTCCTAATTATTACAAACAATTAAAAGTAAATAATAATTAATTGAAGTAAATAATAATTTTTAATATTGAGGATATTATTTGTGAATCTCTGGAGGTGAAAAATCATGAATTTCAGCAGAAACTACTTTAGTTATTGTACATTCAGTGAGTGCTACATTAACTATTAAAAATATTATTCTAGCAGTATTATCAATTACACAATATTTTTTTGTTTTTCCATTTTTTTCATTTCTCACAATCTCTTTGTTATAGGTACATTTATTTATATATTTGTGTATATATATAAATGTGGGTGGCTGCAATGTAATGCTCAGTCACTCATAACTTGCAGATGAAAAGAGATAGTCAAATGAAACAAATATGGCATAAAAGTAGATTTTATTTCCTATAAATAGTTTTATCTATTTTTCTATATAGTCACCAAATACATTTCTTTAACAGTGAGTCAGTTTTCTCATTTCATCAATGAAGAATGCTGATATTGTTTCCTTGATCCACAATCTAACTGTGTCCTTCAGTCCATCATCATGGTGAAATGAATACCCATATATCTCTTTTTAACTGCAGAAAGAAGTAGAAATAGCAGGACACCTAATCTAAAGGAGAATGTGGAATAGGTTAAAAGTTCAACTTCACAAAAGCCTTGTCAGTTGCACTCAATGTATGTAGCTAAGCATTATCATGTTGCAGAATTATCATTATCATTATTTGCAGTTTCATTATTTTAGTGTTTTTATTTTTATATTTTATTATACAATAACAGAATTATTTCAATCATGACAGAATTTGGGATCCCATGAAAGTTCTTTCATGAGAAATTAAGGTAATATATCTCAATATTCTGTACTATATGATTTGATACAATTTAAATATATATATATATACCCAAACACACTGTTTTCTAAATATTCAGGTAAAAATTTTAATAGCCAGATAATAATTTACTCATGTTAAAAACATACTATACCATCATGAAAGGTCCTTGTCTTTTAATTTTCAATAAACCAATTACACATTTCTCTAAAGTAATTAAGAAAATAAAATAAATGTGTTATTTGACTGTTTTTTCTATATATAGTACTGAAACATCTTTGGGATTTTTTAAATGATTTTGTGAAAATTAAGTCACATATTTGTTTATTTTCTTTTATTGTGATGGACTTCCATCAAGTAATAGCTTCATCCATAGATTATTTCAAGTAATTGCTCCAGTTTGCTGTTATTTAAAATAAGTGATGGTGGTAAAAGAAAGGTCTGATGTTTGAAACCAATTATTCACAATCATGTTCTACACTCTACTCTAAATGACCTTTTATTCAGTCACAAAAATAGCAATATCATGTTTTGTCCAATCTTGTAGATCACCCTATTGTTTAACAGACTTTACTGCATTAAAAATATGACAGCTTTCTTACTATTTGGAAAGTCTCAGATATTATGTGTGCAATCTATAATCAGCAAAGGATCCTATGATATGATTTATCTTTGAAAATATAATAATAATTTACAACAGTTTTATTATAAATTTAAATCACTTAGTTTCACCAAACATTATTAAAGTGAATATCAGTAGACATTGTGTAGTGCGGTTCTGTTAATGGAAGCGCATCCATTTTGTTCTAGTAACATTTCAGCATTTATGAAACTAATAGTATATTTTCTCATACATATCTTGTCAAGAATATCCACACCCAAAAATGTCAGTATGTTTTCGTTGTGTAATGAATTGAAATTATTCCTTATTAACTTGCAAACATTGATATTAGTACCTAATTGTATTGATATGAGCAGTGAAATAAAGCTGAAAGTAGTGAGATAAAGCCAAATTGAAAGCTGCTAAATGAACATACTGTGTGTGAGACTACCAGCAATAATAACAACGTGATATTTGGAAACTCTTCATTCTTCAAAATTCCTCAATTCAAAATTGTTAATATAAAAATTTAAAGTGATAATTAGAACATATTCTATTATTTTTTATACATTTGGGGATGAGATTTTTTAATGAAATTGACTCCTTCATATTTAATGTAAAAATAAGCAACAAATTATTGATTCTTCTTTTAGCTTTAATCGTTAGTAAATTTTGGGAAAATAGTAATTAATTTTAATTTTATTTTAGGATGAAGATCTGGATGAGGTAGAAGATGAAGACAAATATGTAGATGAAGTTGATATGCCAGGTACTAAAGTTGACAGTAAACAACGTATTACTGTAAGAAATCTTCGTATTAGAGAAGATACAGCAAAATATTTACGAAATCTAGATCCAAACTCTGCGTATTATGATCCAAAGACTCGTTCAATGCGAGATAATCCTCATGAAGGAACTGTTAAAGAGGCTGATGCTGAGTAAGTTAATTGTTTTAAGTTTCTCATTGTAATTTCTCTATAAAAAGTAAGTAATATAATTTGAAATTGATTATTCTCTGTAATTATGCAATCATTAAATAAATTTGCATGTTATGTTGAGTTGTACTTCAGATATATTTGTTATGAATTACTAAATCTAACCTTGACATGTAACAGTTCATGAAATAGCAGAAGAGACTCTGATTTCAGTGGATTCATCATAAAATCCTGATTGAAAAATTAGGAAATGCATCATACAGTGATCCGTCAGAAATGTTTTAATCATGCAAGGGATGACCTTGCAGGACCTTCTCCTTTACGATAATAACTTTCTGTGAATCATGAATGTGTGGGCATGATATGAAAACAGTCTCTTAACATCACAGTGGGTTAGAAAATTATCATCAAGATGATAAAAGACATGCAAAAGTCATTCAAACACACAGGTGATGTTGACAGTATTTATTTTGCATCAGAGATGTTGTTCACTAGGAATTTCTACCTGCAGAGCAGAGAGAAAGTCAGCTGCCTCTATTACCTAGAAGTCATCAAATGTATCTGTAAAAATGTGAAAAGAAGAGACTTGATCTTTTAACGTGACAAAGCACCAATCTATGAATCATACTTTAATAATGAAGAATTTAATGATATTTTATTTTTCTTAGGAAAGGATACTAATGTGAAGTTAATTAATCTTGGCTTCCAGTATGTAGTTGAAAATACAAATAATTCTTTGATAAGAGAGGACCCTAATTGGTCTCACATTAGGATATAATTTTTGTGTTAGGTTAGTTGACTTAAAGAGCTAAGTAACAATTTAGATACAGTTAATAACTAGATGCTCTCATATGTGAAGATTATAAATGAACTTATAAGTGTATATGCCAGGATGGATCAAGTTAAAAGCTGGATTTCTGAGGATAATATGTTGATGTAATTAAAATAAGTGATAATAAAATTAACAATACATTGTTGATTTTATAATGTCTTATGTCTTTGTAAGAGACAGTACTTGACCAATTTCTAAATCGTTAAAAGTCAGTCTTTATTAGACACTGATCATGTGATTGTGCAGGGATATACAAGCAGTATTTGATAAGTCTATGAAAAAATAGAGAGCACAGTTGTAATGTATTTTAGGGTATATGTATGTTTGTTCCACCGTAGTAGCTGAACTGATCTAGATGTATGATCCCGCGTTTGAATCCTTACGTTATCGGAAGTGCCATAGGCTGTATATATATATTTAAATAAATTAAAAAAATTATATTATATAGAAACTTATCACCCGCACATCATTACACAACAGTGTGAGGATTATTCTGAGGAAAAAGAACCTTCTTTTTCATCAAATCTAGTAGTTTTTTTCTTTATTTAGACAATCTAGCAGATATCCATAATATTACCCAGTTATAATTTTACCCGTCTCAAGAAAGCCCTTGAAGATTAAGCATTTTAAAAAGTCCCAATCACCTTGTCTGCTGGTGGTATGTTTTTCAACTTCTTTGACTGCAGACACCCCCCTCTCCCACAACTGCAAACCTTAACTTTTTTATTTATTTATTTATTACATGCCAAAAAATTTTTAATAAAAATACAGAGTACAAACAATAACATATGAAAATACAATAATAATAATAATGCAAAGGAAATATACTAATACATAAATATTTAAACATATACTAAACAAATTACAAATAACATAATTATATTGATAATTTGAATCGACTGGCAGAAGGAAAAAACAACTCTTAATCGCAGGTGGAAGTAATCAGTTAGTATATTTTTTGCTAATACTATAACTATTTACTATAAAGCAATAGAAATAATAAAAAAACAGTTTGAAAGAAATACCAGAATATACAAATCATTGATCATTAGAACAAATGTTACAAACAAAAGGTTTACCTATCTCTGCAATTATGTCAGATTTTAATACAACATTTTAAAAATATTATAATTCATGAGATATTGAATACACACCAAGTGATATTATGGATAACATTTTTAGAAGATATACTAGTATATAATCCAGTTATAAATAATAAATATTTAATCAAGGTTTTGAATAAACTCAAGAATTGTAATGATAATTTAAAATTTACATATGAAATGGAAGAGAACCGAAAAATACATTTTTTAGAAATTGAAATTGAACTAAAACAATGTTATAAAAAACTGTTTATAGAAAACCTACAATGAACAGCACCATAATACATGTAAATTCTAATCATCCATGGTCACAAAAATTGAAAAAGCTGATTTTTAGAGCTCTACAATATACAAAAAAGCAGTGAAAACAAACTTAAGAAGAACATAGATGCAATAAAAGTAATAAAACAAATATGGCATGTTCGTAAAAGATTGTACCCTTTTCTTTGTTTATTTTCTTGGTGCCCAGTGTGTAGAGAGAAGTGTGTTACATTGATTGCTATTAGGTACTCCAAGTTCTGATTGAAATACCCGCCGTTCCCTTGAGCACAAATTTTTCCACATGGCACCCACCAAACAGCAGAAGGGATTTTGTGCTGTGGAATATGCAAATACATTTGTTATCACAGTTCAGTATAACTTTTGGCGACGGTTTGGGGTCAGTCCACCTGATAAGAACTCCATTAAGCATTGGAATGTACAATTCATGGAGACAGGCAGCCTATGCAAAGGCAAAAGCATTGGCCGTCGTTCGCATTCAGAGGAGATAGTGGATAGAGTTCAGCAATCCTTCCAACGCAGCCCCTTGAAGTCAGTTCAGAAAACGAGCTGTGAGTTAGCATTGGTCCAGTCAACAGCCTGGGATGTTCTTCAAAAGCATTTGAAATTCAAGGCTTACTAGCTGAAACATTTGCAGGCATAAAGATGACAAACAACTTTGCACTTTCTTTGGTGTAGAGTGTCAGAGATTCTCCAAAGTTTAACTTGTCTTTGCTGCCATATGCAGAAGGAAACGTTATGGGCCATTTTTCTTTGTAGAAAGAACTGTAAAGGGAAACTCGTATCTTGACATCCTCCAGATTTGTTGATGCCACAACCTGAAGAGAACTCCCAAGATTTAATTTTCCAACAGGATGGAGCTCAACTCCACTTCCCTACTGACATGAGAGGGTATCTGAATGAACATATCCCACAGCATTGGATAGGTCACACTGGTCCTGATGATGAAGCATTGTTGAGATTGCCCCAGAGGTCTCCAAAGATGTCACCATGCGACTTCTTTTTGTGGGGTTTTGTCGAAGATAGTGTCTCTGTCCTACCATCACCTCAAGATCTGATGGAGCTTCAAGAGCACATCACAGAAGCCTTTGCTGCCATTACAGGAGACATGTTGATTCGAGTAAGGATGGAAATGGACTATCGACTATTAGATATGTTGTGTCACGAAGGATGCCCATATTGAATCTTTGTAAGGTAGGAAATAAACTTTTTAGTATATAAAGGATTCTAATATCACATTAGGGGACCAAGATTTTTTTTGGAAAATAGTAGATTCTTTTTTGGACACCTCTGTATTTAATGGTTTTGATGTTGGAATTATAGAAAATATGTACAAAAAAATAAATAACATAATAATTTTACAAAATTATTACAAGAAAATTACTAAGAGCTTATTAACATTTTTTTCTTACAATACAAATATACAAATAAAATAATAGAAAAAATTATTGATGTTTGTTAAAAAAATAAATATAAAAAAGCTATTGTAAAATCTTTAAGAAATAATAATAATAAAAATGATAGAGACATTTTAAGTAGAATATACAAAGTTAAGTATAATGAATGTAATAAAATCTATATTGGTAAAACTAATAGATCCTTTAAAAAAAGGTTCATGGAACATTATGCCAACAAAAACAACAAACATGGTGTATCTAACATGGCTGACCTGCTATAATATAAACATAATATCACTGTTTATAAAAATAATTAAGAAATTTGTAACAATAAAAAAAATGAATATACTGGAAAAATATTAAAATTATAAATTTAAAGAAAAACATAAAATGATTAATCTAGTGATAGTTTTTGAAAAAATGAAACTTTAATTAAAGACACAGCGAGTTGTAGTAGCTGGTAACAATATTTACAAACATAGTTACACAACATTTCAAATTTACATAATTATTTCAGTTGATAGTGATATTATGTTATTCTAATTTTATGATTGCTAGATTTTACATCTTCATTTAAGTTTTTATTTTTCATATAATTGTAGCATTTGATGTGGTATTCCATGAAAGTTAACTATTGGTAGTTTATTAGATGTTTTTTCTATTACTGTGTATGGTGTTTGTTTTTACAATTATTATTTTGAGATACTATACACTGTATACTATAACTATAGACCATTAAGGAGAATTAATAGTAGCAATCTAGGTTAATAATATTAAAGTTATGAAGTAAGTTAATTTAATGATAATCAGTAATTAGGATAATTAGACAGTAGTATATTAAATAGAGAGTTTTAAGCTCTAAGTTAATTTAAAAAAAAAATTGATCCATTTTCTTTGATCGTTTCTTTTTATCATGTTGGTAGTAACACATTCAAGTATTCATTAAATGTTCTGAAACTGCACAAATATTCCTCTGTTACATTTTAACAGCACAAAACCATTCTTAGAAATGTTTACATGTTTGTGCTTTTGTGTGTTTTATGATCATTTGTAAGAAAACATAGCACCCACCTTTGTGGACAAATTTTGCATTTGTAAAATACTTGTGTAAAGTTTGATGCACAAATTCATTTGAGATCCTATGTCTTAGCAATCTCACGTAGTCATTCTTCTATCTTATATCACCATGAGTTGGTCTTTTCCTTTGCAGTTGTAATCTGAACAAGCCATCTGGAATATTAAGTTTTGTTTATGTGCACATTATTACTCAAAAAATAAGCAAACGACTTGTAAACTGTTATTATCGATGGAGCTGTCTCAGTAATATTTTTATATCTTGGCTTTAATTTCAAACAACAGCTAACAACAGAATTATAAATATATCTGACTGAAACTAGTTGTTTGCTCCTATTAGAGATGTGAAGAACTAATAATCACCTCAACACTGTACTACAGGTGCCACTCTTGACTTAACTGAGATTTACCAAATATTCCAGGTCAGTACATACAGTTCAAGCTAATTACACAGAACAGGCATTGGCTAACTGCATTCAATGTACATGCGTCTCATGGTTTAACTTTATTGACCGATTATGTTTTACTGAAATTCAGGTAATTATAACAATTAAAATTATTTTAAGCAAGGTTGACTTTGAGCTATTATTGGAACAAAATACTTTAATCTCAATCAAATACAATAGCATGGTAAAGACAATTATTTGTACATATTTTTTCTCTGTGTTACAGTGTAGATTATGCTGGAGAGAATTTTGTCCGTTTTACTGGTGATACTCGGAAACATGCCAAAGCACAGTTATTTGCTTGGGAAGCATATGAGAAAGGAGTGGATGTACATTTATTGGCTGAGCCAACTAAATTAGAAATGTTACAACATGATTATGAAGGGAAAAAGGAACAGTTCAAAAGACAAGTACAAGAAACTATTCTTGAAACATATGGGGGCGAAGAACATCTGGATGCTCCTCCTAAACAGCTGCTACTAGCGCAAACTGAAGATTATGTAGAATACAGTAGATACGGTAAAGTTATAAAGGTAAGCATTCTACATTTATGGTTGTTTATGTAAACATTATTTATATTAGATAAAATTGAAGTTTTACCTACTGACCAGAATTTAGTTTTTTCATTTTATCTATGTTTCATAACAGAACTAAAGAAAGTCTCCCCCCCCTTATAACAGTGTGTGTTGTGTTTCTAATCAGTTTAAATAATTTTTAACAAAATGTATAGGTGAAATTTCAAACCTGATTAAAACTATAAAATTTTACAGATTTCTATGTTCGTTTTGCCTAGTTTTTTTTATAAGTTAATTTTCAAATTCAGTAGATAACCTCTAGTATTGAAAGTGGTTCAGTTACTACAAACCAGCCAATTTTATCGATGCAGAATCTCTCCAAACTGGTTATTACAAATTTGTGACACTCCATATTATTCAATTTCTAGTAACAAAGTGTTACCTCTGTATTTTCTGATACACCACTGTATATTACACCAAGGATAAACTGTATGTATATATGTGTACTTTAATTCACGAGTTCATTTTTTATGAAAAATAATGTGTGATTAAGGCAATTTAAAATTATTCATTATTTATTATATTAAACAGTTATGTTATTAGTAAAATTAGTGAAATACTCGATTAATTGTACATTAGGAATTTGAATTTCAAGATCGGCTTAAACAACCATTTTTTCATTCAAGTGTAGTCATGAAAGGTGGCTTAGATAAAGGTTGTGTTATTATTTTTCATGTGTAGCATATTTTATGTGCTATTTATGCTAACTATTGTTATTATAAAATCGACTTGTAATTAAATAGTACCTCAGAATTATAAAAAAATATATATGACACAAACATTCATGGATATGAATGTGTTGGTTGATAATATCTTACATACATTTTAGTGACTTCCAGGAATGTTTTCTATTGTATTTCATTGACTCATGTAACTGTATAAATTTTTGATTTCATTTGGAAAATAACAATTTTAATGACACAGTTTATTTATCTTTTATTTTACATAATTTTAATGTGTTAGATTATTGCTGTTGTTAATAATTTTAATCATTGTTAAATATCGTTTTGCTTAATCAAGTTTTATATTATTTTTACAAATTAGAAAAAAGAAGTCATTAACATGAGAATGACTAAGAAACTTAAATATTTTCAAGAAGGCTTGCTTACTAAATGAATTCTATTTATATGATTACTTATTACAATTGGATTATATTGTAATTAATTCTTTTTTTTATACTGGAATATTATTGTGGCCTTTTTTCTACAAAAAACTAGAAATGCAAGTTTTAATTATTTAATGATAAGTATGATGATGTTCATAAATCAGAAAAGGCCAGTGCCAATGATAAGAATTATTGTAGTTTATTTTTCTAAGTTAATGACATTCGTTCATTGCTAATTTTTATTATTACAGAATATGTCAGTAATGCAACAGTTTTCCAGTTACACTATGTTTATTGATGTTATGTTTATAAGTATATGATTGCAAAATAAGGTGCTTTAAGTTCTTTTGTTTTCAGGCTTTGTTAAATTGTAGATTTTCAAAATAATTATTTGAAAAATGTATATTTATTTATTTGTCATTTAATATTATAATTGATATGTTGATTCAGCTGATATTCCTTGCATAAATACTGTATAGTATTAAGTTAAGTTTATTTTGTAATTTCATTTAATTTTTTTTAAGTTTATGATTTAAAAGAAAAGGTTTAGTAGTTTTTTTTCTAATTAAAGTCCAATTTTTTTGGCAAAAATGAGCTGTGTCATTTTATTTTGTAATTTTACCCGACAAGGGTAAAGATTAAATCAAATAGATTTTAAAACACTTGACAGCTCCTCCTTCCAGGTATTAAATAAAATTACCAAGGTAATTTAAATAGTAAATTAGTAGTATTTTAGTATTAACTCATCTGTAATTATATGCTAATTTCAACTATCATTATAACTTTTAAGTTTTATTATAAATAATCCTTTATTTACATCGGCTATCAGAGTCATTCTGACCTCTTATCTCTTTAATGTTCGCCAATTCTCTTTCTTCTTCCCCTCTTTGCAAAAGTTGTCCATGTTTCAGTAACCTTTTACATATTTTCTTTATTATTTTTATAAATGCTCGTATATATTTTATATTGTATTCTCAGAATGAGATTTATCTTCCCTTTGCATCATAATATAGTTTATAAATAGTGTCATCGTTTTCTTCCAGTATATTGTTGCACATATTGTGCACAATTACTTTATGAACAATCTAATTTTAGAGAAAACCTGATCATTTTTTACTTAAGAAAACCCACAAAATTAGATTATTATTTTTTTGATTAAGATATTATGTTTTAATCTCTTCTTTCTTAATTCACATATAATTTGTAACTTATTTGGTTTTTTCTTACCTTAATTTTATCAGTCTTATCTCAATATTCTGTATTGGTGGTTCATGTTAGTTGAATTTATATATGTGTATATATATATATATATATTTTTTTTTTTTCAAATATTATATTTACCACTGTCAAATAGAATAATTTAAATACTTATAATATTATAACCACCAAATACAGTCAGAATAAAAAGGTAAGAACACTTAGTTACCTAATTGTAACACTTTTGGAGGTAAGATAATAAAAGGTATTTTACATTAAATTATGTACTTATTAAATCATGTTTACCAATTTAAACATTGTAATGTCATATTCAGTTTGCTTATTTATAAGTTTATATACATTTTTATATTTACTGTGAGGGTGGTAAAATTCTCGGCCTGATCGTGAAATTGAGGATTTGTGTTTTCAAAATATTTTTATTTTTCAACATAATCTCCTTCCATACATTCATCCAGTAGTGTTCCAGCACCATTACCGTCTCTATAGTGTTCCTTCAGAAGTGCTACAAAGTACTCGTCTACATCCCAACCCTGTAAAGGAAGACCACTGCACTGCCTTGTGTCGCTTCCAGTCGCTACACCCCCCCCCCCCACCATTTCTAACCCTGATGGCCTTTAATGGGAGTTGTCTTTCGCCCTCTAACTTTTTACATTTCACAGTAATAAGCCAGGCCTCGTTGGGATGCCACCGATGTAAATGCCTCGGTAAACACTTACATTGGTGATTTTAAAACTCAGTCTTTGCCTTTGCTGTATGCCTTGTCCAGACATCTTGAATGTTCTTCATCGTTTCCTTCTGAACTAGCTAACCGAGTTCACAGAAGCACGAACCCCGTGCCTAGTTCTACTTCTATTGAGCCAATTTCTAGTAAATGTCTCTAGATTCGAGGCAAATTTAACAACATACCACCAAAAAATGTTTTTCGCAACAACAAAATTTAGTCCTAATTCCCTTAATGAACTCAACTTTAGTTCCTACCCCAGTCTTAGGTTAATTTACGTACTCCAGTCTACAAGGGGGAGTTGGACAGACCTCCTACTCGCTCTCAGCTCTGTCGCAGAGTCCTGCGTGACATTTACTTGCTTTCAACCATCGTCGAGATGCTGCTACACCTCATGGCTGCATGGGATCCATGCCCTCGGCAGTGCAGTCACCATCCCGTCGATAGTGTCATGTGCTCATTCAAAACTGCCCTCGTCAAAACACCCCGCTATACCACACAGCTGCATGGTAACCCATGCCCTCGGTAGTGCAGTCGCCATTCCACCGACAGCTAAACAATAAAAAATAATCACCACTAATACTATCTAACCATGGCTTGATGCCATTGTGCCTACCTCTGGCCAATCAAACTGTCCAGGCAGTCCCTAGCCACCCGGGGTGCTACTCTACTATACCCCTTCAGTCGCTCTGCTCAGAGCGAGGAAACAGAGGAAGCCAGCCACAATACTCCAGTCTCTATGAGTCTTCCAATTAACTCGCAGATCAAAGAATGAATCCACTTGCTCAAGTTCCCTAACAACTCTGATACGCTCAGCCTTGTACCAGAGACAGAGATAAAGGACATGGTGTCATTGACTCTACAGTCTGGGCACAAGCCCAAATCAACCAAACCAAACCTAGCCAAATTACCCCTAAAGGCACCATGTCCTGAAAAATTGAAAAATTGAGCTGTATACCGTTTGAGGAAAACCCAACTAATTGCTCACAGCTTCCTAACATTTGGAAAGATACCATGCGTGTATTGACCTGTAGAAGAATCGTCCCACCTAGCTTGCCAAGTGTCAAAACCTTGGTCTTCAATTTCTTGCACCCTGAAGTAAGAAGGCCTTCCTTCTTGGAGATGTACCGCTTGCTACATTCTGTACCCATCTACAGCTGCAATCTCTCCTTGATTGGATGAAAAACTTTGATGAGTGAGGAAACTTTTTCCCTCACTCAAAGACTTTTCCCATCGCAAAGACTTTTTTGTGGGCAGATGCCCTGCTGGAAAAATTCCTCATTTTTCTTCCCGAATTATTTTTTTAGAATTTCTCTCAAACCACCATAAATTTTTTATTTTTTCTGTTTTAGGAAATTAATTGATTTTAGATGTCGTCTAAAAAGACTCTGTTTAAATGACCATTAGATATTAACTTACACCCAGAATTCACTTGGTTGAGAAGAAGTAGAGATATGTATCATGCTTTTTTTTGATGTGTGTAAAAAACATTTTAGAGTGGACAGTATGTGCTGAAAGGCAGTGAGTGACTTTGCACAGTAAAGGAAAGCAGCGTAATGAAATAATTAAGATTTGTTTTTTCTGACTAAAAACATTTTTATCTCTCAGTGGTACTTCAGCTCAGCAGACTAAAACTTTGATCAACAGTTATGTGAATGGTGGTTGTGATACATCTGTTCTTTGCCTGTATCTTCTGGTCAGGGTAATAGCATTTCAGCAGCAAATGATGAATTAGAATCCTCGACTTCATTTTGTTATAAAGATGATGTTTCTAAGGCGGAGATTATGTGGGTTCTCAATTTTGTACAGAATAAGTTATCCATAAGTTCAAGTGAAAATATTGGTGTAAGTTTTCAAAAATTATGTTTCTGATAGTTACATAGCATCAAAATTCCAGCTTGGAACTAGTAAATGCTCTTATGTCATCAGTCATGACCTTGCACATTGTTTTGATGGCATTCTGCAAAATCAGTTGCATTCTTGTGTTAATTATGTAATATGCTTTGATGAAGCGTTAAATAGAATTGTACAGAGGGGTTAAATGGACTTATTTGTGAGATTTTTTGATACAGAAACAAATAAAGTACGAACTAGGCATTATAACAGTATATTTTTGGAAAAGTCCACTACTCAACATCTTCTCAATGGTTTCATTGAAGATATAGATATATCTCCCCTCTAGATAAAAGCAAAATATTACAAATATCTATGGATGGTTCAGATATGAATGTAAGCTTTTTAAAAATGTTTAGTGATCAGCTGATATAGGAATATTAGTATTTGCGGTTTACATGTTGTAAATGGAGCTATGAAAACAGGGATTGAATCTACTGAACGGAATATTCATAACTTTTTAAGAGGTCTTTACTTCTTGTTTAATGAGCCCAGCGCAGCATGCTGAATTTACCTCAATCACAGGAAGCAATAAATATATAAATTGCCTTTGAAATACTGCACAACTAGATAATGTGAAATGCTTAGAATGAGCCTTTTGCTAATTTTGGATGATAAAGAAATTTATTGACAAATCAAAGAAACTTCAATCTAAGCCATACACCATTGTTGAGCATTGTAAAGACAAATTCCTAAAATTTTGATTTGCATTTTACAAATTGATTTTGTCTCACTGTGAACCCTTTTGAAGGCAGTTTCAAAACTTAGAGCCTCTTGCTCCTTATTTGTTTTCACATCTTAATGATCTACTAAAAACGCTTCTTAGTAGTATAATTAAATCAAGTAGTATAGCTGCTGCAAACACTTCAATTGATATTACTAAAAAATTTACATGAATTAAAGAAAATTGACCTTTGTTTTGTAACAACTAATTTTCTAAAAGAAATAAAAACATCAGAAGCTGATGAATTGAGGTTTCGTTAAGTGCACCAAACTTTATTAGTTAAACTCATCTCAAAGCTTGTTAAACAAAGTCCTTTAAAATATAAAGTTATGATGGGTTTATCATCATTAGATCCAGCTATTTTACTTCATGAGCCTGAACTTGGTATATGAAGCTAATAGATTTACTGAAAATATAGCTGTAAAAGCTAAGAAACAATATTCTTTACTATGAATGACTGCTAAAGAAGCTCTGAGTAGCAAGTTCAAAATATTTTGAACTGAAAACAATGAGATAAAAGTTAAGAGGAATTTGGATTGATTTTTTTCATCTATTTTACTGGAAAAACCAAAATATGTGGATATTTGGGAAATAATAAAACTATGCCTAATTTTTTCACATGGAAATGCAACAGTCGAACGTGGCTTCTCCATTAATAATCTCTTCTTCTTGAGAGTTTGCACGAAGAGGTAATAATTTAAAACCTTTTTGATGCAATTGTAGATGCTTGGAGCAAGTAGAATATTGTTATTATCAAAAAATTGTTCACTGCAGTAAGAAACTTTAGAAGATAATATGAAGATTGTCTTGTAGTAAAAAGAAAAAACTTCTCTAAAGAACAGAATAGAGTCCTGAAAAGGAAAATGCAACCAAAAATTAAAATCTTGAAGAAAGGAAAAAGTTGAGTTACAACCTTTGCAGACAAACAGATAGCTGCCAAAATTAAACTTTTAGAAAAGAGCAAACCATTAGAAACCTAATAAACTATATAAACCTATATAAACTTTATATAAACCTAATAAATTGGAGAAACATTACCTTGAATTTTTATAATACTGTGTACGTAATAATTAGAAACCAGTGTTAAGTTGTAGAGTGAGTATGGACTGTATTTTGGTGGTTGAGATGATGAAATAAGCTAAAACATATTCTTCTTGAATAATTAAATTTAATCTCTCACATTAGACATTTTTTGAATATCGAGAAATACAAGTCGTATTAGACTGATAAATAAATGACACATTAGTCAGAATAATACCATTGAACATTATCAATAAAAACTATAAGCCACATTAAACTTTAAAGTACTAAATAAAACTAGTCACATTAGAGTACGAATGAAATATTACATTAAACAAATCATGACCGCACTGAGCAGGATTCGGCACTCGAATGTTCGTACGAGACTAACTCGCCGGCCAGCATAAGTAGATGCTAGGAGTGCAGCACCAACTGGCTCAACATGGAACAGAATACACCTCCCACCAATTATAATTTCATTAAATTATAATTTTAAGATACATTATCATGAGATACAATAATAAAAAGTAATACATATAAAAATAGTTATATAAACCTTAAAAGAACGTAAAAAATTGAAGTTACCTTTATACAATGTTGCCAAAGGCAAAAAAAAGAAAAAAGACGACAACAAAGCAAATAACTTAAAATTAAACAAATACATGAAAATGACGTTAAAGAAATTTTGTTAATTACATTCAGCATCACTGAGGTCATCACAACATCTGAATTTGGAAGAAGAATTAATTTATTAATAGTTCTTTTTACTATTGTATTATTAGTTTTTACATCAACTAATCTAATTAATCCATCATTACCTTGATACACTTCAATAGTTATTCCCAATTTCCACATCAGTGAAGGGAGATTACTTTCTTTGATTATAACTGCATTGCTAACACAAATGTTATAATTTGAAATTTTACACTTATTCCTCTGCTGCAAGGAATGTAAATAGTCATTTGACAAAATTTTCCAAAAGTCTTTCAATAATTTTTATATAAGCTGCCTCCTAGTAAGCCTGTATATTAATTAATGCCTGAGAAATCAGGATCAGGTAAAGAAGTTAACGGAGCAAAGGTTAATAAATGTCCAGGAGTAAGTGGAGCTGTATCAGATGATGGTCTGGAATTTAAGCATGCTTCTATCTGAATTAATAAAGTAATTACAATAGAATTTCCCATGACTCTTCGTAGGTGAAATTTCATGCCCTTCACAGAAGCTTCCCACAAACCACCCCAATTAGGAGAGTACGGAGGAATGAAAGACCACTCTATGTTGTTTGAGGTACAGAAAGATTTAATTTTGGAACTAGCATCATTGGTTTCAAGAAAGTCATACATTTCTTGAAGATAACAATTTGCACTGCAGAAGTTTTTTCCATTATTGGAAAAAATGTGAGAAGGCAATCCTTGATGTCCTACAAATCTTCATAGGGCAGCTATGAAACTTTCTGTAGATAAATCAGTTACAAGTTCAAGGTGTACTGCCTTGGTGCTGAGACATACAAACAATGCAATGTAAGCCTTGATAGTCGAAGGATTAGTAGATTGAGTCTGCCGATCACCATGACGGATAAGTATTGGACCCACATAGTCAACACCAGTTGACTGTAATGTCTGGAAATTGTGACTCTTTCTTTTGGCAGTTGCCCAAGTAACTGACTCTAAGAGGCTGAGCTCTAAAACGAAAGCAAGTTAAACATTTATAAATGATGGAATAAATTATGATTTTAGAATTGACAATCCATTATTTCTGTCTGAGTGATGAATGAATTAATTGTAATCCTCCATGCGACAATCTTAGATGTTCATGGAAAATAATCAATCGAGTAAGATGACTATGAGGACTTAAAATTACATGATGTTTAACATTTAAAGACAAGTTTGAAAAATTTAAACGACCTCCAACGCAAATAATACCATTTTGATCTAAAAATGGGTTGAGAGAAACTAATTTGCTTTTCTTCAATATAGTCATATTTTTCTTTAAATTGCTTAATTCCTTAGCAAAATGCAGTTCTTGAGTTTGACGAATAAGAATTTCCAACATGGAATTGATTTCTTCCAGTGAAAGTTCTGACGATATACGATTATTTTTATTTTTTAAATTATAAATGAAATGACGGCAATATGAAAATATGTTCATAAAAACGAAGAAAGTTATAAAGTTTCTGTTGTTTGAAGAGCAGCTGAAAACACATTAGTTTTGCTAGGCTTCTTCTCTTCCTTGAGCGAATCTGGCGGAATCATAGAAACTATAGGCTGATTCGATGGCCAGGCATTCTCGTCTTGTTCCAGAAACAACAGACCAGTGCACCAAAGTCATAACGAGGTTAATACATCTGGTATACAACCACGTGACAAGACATAGCAGGGTTATCCTTCGAAGGAACATGCTTTCATAAGCATTCGGCAGTTAACTCTGTTTGCGACAAATATCTTCCATCTATTGCGAAGACAACCAGTAAAGTACTACTTCAGAATCCGACCAAAAATGGATTGAACCAAAACTTATACCTAAAATACACTTAACCTTATTAAATTTACAAGATAACAGAAGAGCAGCATTTTTCTGGAATCTGTGTTGCAACAAATTAAAATGATGCCTTGCATTCTCATATGAATTTGCTAAAGTACAGTTTTCCTTACGATACAACAAATCTGCCTTGGTCATCACAAAAGGTATTTTCAACGAAATGTTTTTTGCAGAAGGATTCCTCCTCAGTTGAAAAACAATCTTCCATCTCTTCAGATCTCCAGAACGACTCTATTTGAGAGGAAAGCTATTCATTACTAACAAAAAGTGCTATTGAATCTGAATTATTTGTCTGTTTAATAGGTTTAGTGGGGATTTGACCAGAGACTATGAAACCAAGACTAGTTTCTTTTATATTTCAAGAAACTCTATTTTTAGCTGGACAGGTTTAAGCAAAGAAAGATAATATTGAGCTCCTAAAAGAATATCGACTTGCCAAGGGACATTAAAATTAGGATCAGCAAGAAAAAGGTGACAAGGAATTTCCCAGTCGGTTACATCTATAAAATCATTCGGTAACAAACCGAATAATAATAGATGGCAGTACATGACATTTCAAATTAAAATTAAAATTTTCATACCTAGAATTAATATTTAAATTAACACTTAACGTAGATTGAGTAACAACATTCCTAATATCTGAGATCAGCATTAAAACAGGTTCGGTTAATTCAAAAACTTTTCAGGCCTCCCTCGTTATAATATTTTTCCAGTACCTCAATTTCTTTATTATTAATTATTTCTAATATTTATAAATTATTGTAATTATTAGTAAACTTATGTTTGTTCTTTAAAAAATAATCAATAACATTTGAAAATTTAATATTTACCTTTTTATAATTGTAAGAGTGCTCTGAAAACCTTTTTATAAACGATCTTGTGGATTTACCTATGTATTATTTCAATTGTTACATTTGATTTTAGTTCCACAAAGTTTAAATTTGTTAATAATTTAATTGTTAAAAAACATAAAAAATTATAAAGTTGTAAGACTGATCTAAAATTAAGATAATTATACATTTTTTGAATTGATTTTTATTTCAGTATGTATATTTTTCTAAAAAAAAAAACAAAAAAAACTGTTTAGTACTTGTTTGTTTTATGTTTTAAAATGTAGGGCCAAGAAAGATCAGTAGCTCGATCAAAGTACGAAGAAGATGTTTATCCTAATAATCATTCAAGTGTTTGGGGTTCATATTGGAGTAATGGTAATTGGGGTTACAGATGTTGCCATTCATTTATAAAGGTATATGTTTTATTAATTTTTTACTATAAAATTAGTTTATAGATAATTGTAGTAATAATATACTCGTCTGATAAGTTCTGCAAGATTTAGTGAAGTGAATAAACTATACTTTTTACTTTAAAGTAAATACTGGTCAAGTAAAGTAAACCCTTGAGACTAAGAGAATAACCTTTTACTAATTCTTATAAGTAAACACTTGTAACATTTGTAGTTGTCCAAGTATTTGCGAGTAGTTTTCCCATTTTGCTTTTACTTATCCAGTATTCTCTTTACTTATCAAGTAAACACTTATATGATTCATATCCTGTACATCATCATGTTCAGACACGATTGTCAATACATCAAGCGTTTCTTTTGTTTTAATCAATCCAGCACCGTTTGCATGTCAGTCTTTTAGCAAACATCATCATGTCTAGTGAAGAGACTAATTTTGAAGTACAAGAACCAGTAGAACCATCTGCGTCAGAAAGTAGCAGAATGTATTTGGTAAATATTCTTAAAGACAACACCGGTGTTTTAGACCGGTTTATGAGTTCTAAAAGAATTGCCGCCAAAGAAAAAGCATGGAACACTATTCAGAAGGAATATCAGAAAAGTGCGGGGAAGTCAATTACAGTAGAAAAACTAAAAAAAAATTAAATAACATGAAAACAGACCTTAAAAAGAAAACTGACAAAAATAAAAGTGGGAATAGAGCAGTGAGATTACTAAAATGGGAATCAAACCTCCTTGAGTTACTTGAAATTCATGAAAATCCTGTACTGCATCAGATACCGGGAGCAACCAGTGTAGGAATTGAAAATAGGATTCAAGAAGATACCCCAATACAGCCTATAACGAAATCGCTAACAAGTCATCAGATGAAAATCATTTAAAATCAGGACAGCCTGAATAGTGTAAAAAAATAGACAACATTGGGACACTGATGACACAGCCTATCTATCAACCACTGATCTTCAACGACTCGTTCTCAATAAGCAGCTGAAACTTGCAAGAATGCAGATGAAGAGAGAGGAAATAAAAATTAAAACAGAGGAGACAAAACTGGAACAAGAGAAAATTAAATTACGTCAGCTGCAATCATCTTCAACAGAATGGTGCGAAGTTAATGAAGAGAACAGATTTTGATCTCAGCCAATACATATTGTTGAAGTAATCCTTATTTTGTATTACTGTAAAAAAAATGTGTGTATTTAATTTTTTATTTGTAAGCCTTAATAAAATAAAATAAAAACGTATCACTTCCAAAAAAAAAATTAAAAATTCATTTATACTTGCGGGGGCCGCGTGCGTATGTGTGCTAACCCATGCTCATTCATTCGCGTGCACACACACATACACACACCAGTATAAAATAGAAATATCCAGTATAAATGATTAATTTTGTTTTTTCTCTTATACTGATTTTTCTCTTTATTTATTTTTCTCCTATTATTTATACTTATTACATTTTTTTTTATCTACAAAGTGAGGTAAGGAAAAGGGTAACAAATTTATAATAATAATAAATTTTATTAAAGTTTAATAATAAATGATAAATATAAAAAAATGGTAAAATGATAAGGAGTTTATTCCAAATCAATTTTCCAACAACAAAGCCATGATTTCATTTCTTCTTGCTTGCCCTCTGAGACGAATTCCATCCTCTTCAAGTGCTTCTGGTTCTTCATTTTCATCCTCTTCTCTTTCATAATTGATATTTTCTTCTAACCCACAATATTCGTCATTTAAATGTTTCGTAACATTGTGTAAAACAGAACAAGCCACAAATACTTTCGGAATTTTTCCCAATTTTACACGGACAAGATTCGCCAATATCGGGAACCGTTTCTTAAGTTGACCAAAAAAATGAGTTCAATAACAACTCTTTCTTTAGATTGTTGTTTATTGAACACTTCTTCCTGCCTGTTTCCTGCTGGTTTAAAAGGTGTTATTAACCACGGGGCAATTCCGTACTCACTGTCTCCCAAAAGGCATACCGTACCATTAAATTTAGCCATGGTTTGGCAAACACTGTTCTGTTTCCAAATGCGACTGTCATGGGTGCTACCCGGCCAAGAAGCATCAACGCTAGTGATTTTTTCAGTGGAATCACATGTTACCTGAACGTTGATGCTGGGAGACTTCTTACGGTTTATGTAACAGTCTCCGTAGCGTGCTGGTTTATTTATTTCTAAGTGTGTGAAATCCACAGCACCTATTACGCTCAGCATTTTAAAGCAAGAACTCCATTTTCTCTTGGGTTCATTTAACTCATGAGCATTCTGTGGAAAGTGAATCCACTCAGATGCCTTTTCATTTATTTTATTCAGAACGCAATCGAAAGTTTTGCATACTGTAGAACAGTGAATCCTGAAATCTTCACTGACACCGTTTTGAAATCCAGGGTCTGATAAGTACCGCAAAAATACTTCCATCTTCTGTTGCGATGACAGAGCACCTCCTCGCTTTTCATTACTTTCTTCCAAAAAAGCGTTCGTCAAAAATTCAACTGAATCTTTTGTAAAACGAATTAGTTCTTCATATCTTCTTGGACTCAATGCTCGCCTTTCTTTGTAAGTTTTTGGTTGATGAATGTTGACAAAGGCAGCCATACCAAGTATAAAAAATTAAATGAAAGTTTGATAAGGTTACTAGATAGCTACCTTGAAATTCTACCAGTATATACTTGAATACTCTTCCGAACTCAGGATTTTATTCACTTGTTTTAAGTAAAGTCTGACCGGAATCAGTAATTGCGTGTAGTTACAAGTAAACGCTTGATAAGTAAAGGTTATTCACTTGCCTGTTTTACAAGTAAAGAGAATACTTGTCAAGTATTTGGTTTACCGTAGTTTATTCACAGAACTGCAAGTAAACACTTGTATAATTGCAAGTAAAAGTAAACACTGGTTTTTATTCACTTCACTAATTAAATAATTTTTAAACTTAAGGGTTAAAAACAATACTTTTAACTTTAAGGATGAACTAATTCCTCAGCCCTACATTGTTTTTTGGAGGAGCAACTCAAAAACTTTTAATTTAATATTTTTACTGCACAAAGCCATTTACGGCAATCCCAAAGCGCATGTGTCAAACACAAACATTGCCTACTAGGCCTCTCCTATCCACGACCTCCACCATTTTTCCATTTGTGCCTGGGACACTCCCTCTTCCTTCGTCTAGCTGGAATTCATGACCTGACTTTCCAAGGTATTCTGCTTCCCTTCATTTGTTTCACATAACCATACCAGGCAATTTGTCGTTCTTTAATTTTGTCAACTAACAAAACTGTCCTGTCCATCCTCCTTAGATAGCATCATTTCAAAATTAATCCTCAATGGTCAATCAACAACTCCTCCAAAAACTCATCTCCATTGCTGTCACTCTACTTTTCAGTCTAGACTGAAGAGTCCACAATTCTGATTCTTTAGTGTGTACTTTCAATAAAGGAATTGAATATTTTCTTCTTGGTGTTTTTTGATAATCAATCATGCCACAAAACTGGGTGCCAAATTTTAGAAATCAATCTACCAACTTTTTTGAAGATATCATTATCTGGTCTTCCACTTGCACTAATTTCTCCATAAATGCTCTTTGACCAGATCTGC
Organism: Lycorma delicatula; assembly: GCF_047948215.1. Classification (NCBI taxonomy): domain Eukaryota; kingdom Metazoa; phylum Arthropoda; class Insecta; order Hemiptera; family Fulgoridae; genus Lycorma; species Lycorma delicatula. Next base: position 145,566,868 of record NC_134459.1, on the reverse strand, counting down.
GACATCATTTGACACACAAAACTATCGCAATACTAAATTCTTTTATGCTACTTCTGAAGAGATCAGACATACATTGATTATCAGATTTCATTCCTTTATACGACTTTAATTTCTTATATATGGCCACTGACATAAGTGCTTTTGCTCTTTGGGATTTATGAACAACATTATAGAAATTTAAAAAGTCCTCAATTATTTCACTACCAACACCCATTTTTTCTGTTACTGACAACATAATTACATTCATTTTCAGTTCCTTTAACTCTCTGAAAATCTCAGCATATTTAGTATTAAGGCCCTGAACATTCCAGCATCCAAAACTCAAATTTTTCTTTATAAGTTTCCAGATAGTATTTCCGTTTGCCTAATCCACATTCTGAGACAGATTTTTTTGCAATTTTGAGTTTTTCAGATGATGGGAAGCAACCTCATCATTCTAACTCCCAACCTGAAGGCCCAAGTAATTTTTTTAGGGCTTTCTTCACTTAGTCTTTGAAGAAACCAACTACTGACTGCAAAGCACCAGGTACTAGTTTTATCCACTCTGGGTATTTTATTTCCCCAGTACCCTCCAATCTCCAGGAGCAGCAGATATAGCAACATCCAAGGGCAGTTTAATTTAAAATTAAATTTTTTTATATTAAAAATGTTAAATGTAATTTTAAATTTAAAATCTATAAATTTATAAGTGCATTTATAATTTATTTTTAAGGTAAAATTTAGTGAAGTAAATGAAAACATTATCGGCGGTTTTCTTACTCTTGTAAACATGGTAATCAGTCAAATATTCAACAAGTTGATTGTAGTCTATTTAAATCTTTTTTTCTTAGAGTTCTGGCTCTTTCTAAATTGTTTCTTCCTCCCTCTGCTCACTTATTATTTTCTGAAACATTCTTACAATATGAAACCTTATATGTTCATTGTTCACATCGTTAGTTTAACTATTTGAAAATTTCCCATCTACGAGGTTTGTAAATAAAGTAATGAGACTGGTTCACAAAAACTTTTTATTTGCAGTTCAATTACATATGGACTCGTATCACCTTCAAAATTGTTCGCTTGGGAAGCCACACAACGTTTCAAGTGGTTTTCCCACTCCTCATAGCAGTGTTGGAACTCAGAAACCGGAATATCCTTCAGATAGTTGGTTAAATTTTTTTAATGTTTTCAACTACTAATGGTGTCCTTTGAGGTGTGTTTTTTTTAAAGTCAGGAACAGAAAAAAATTGCAGGGACTCAAGTCAGGCAAATAAGGTGGTTGAGGAACTACAGGAATATTTTTCTTTGCCAAAAACTCATTAATTGAGAGTTTAGTGTGACAAGGTGCATTGTCATGATGCAGCATCTAGTTGCCTTTGATGATTGGTCTCACGTGGGCAACTCTTTTCCGCAGTGTTTCAAGACTTTCTCGGTAAACATATTGATTTACAGTTTATCCTGTAGGCAAAAACTCCTTATGGACAATGCTATTACTGTTGAAGAAATAAATTAGCATGGTTTTGATTTTTTATTTTTGATTTGCTCTTATTTTGCTTTTTTAGGACGTGGTGAGATTCAAGTGTGCCACTCGTTTCTCTGGTGTTTTATTTCTGGATTGTACTCAGATATCCAAGATTCATCACTAGTAATAACATTCAAGATAAGTTTCAATTTGCCCTAGAAGATTGCAGCACCACTTCCATCCTGTTGTTTTTCTGTTCAATAGTGAGGTTTTTTGGGATCGATTTTGCACAAACTTTTTTCATGTCCAATTTGTAAAAATTTGATGAACTATGGTATGGTTCAAATTCAGTTGTTCTGCAGTCATTCTGACGATTAATTGCTGTTTGTACCGTATCAAGTCTCTGATTCGCTCAACATGGTAGTCACTTTTTGACATTAATGGTCTTCCCAGAGCGTGGATTTTCCGCAACTGATTCCTGGCCATCTGAAAGTGCTTTAAAACACCTAAAACCTTGGGCTTGTGACAGAGTGTCATCTCCATACACCCTTTTCAATTTTGAAAAAGTTTCAGTAGCATTCTCAATGAGTTTAACACAAAACTTGATTGCACAACTTTGCTTGTAATTATTATCACTCATTTTTGAAATGCACAACAAAAACTCGTTTCACAAAAGCTTGTTTACATCTCACATGGCAACAATAGACTGAAAATATTAATACCTAATGTAAATCAACTGTTCATATAACCATATATTTACTAGTAACTTTACTGTGTTCCCACTTTGGCTGCTAAAAAAAAAACTAGTCTCATTGCTTTATTTACAGACCTCGTACATCAAAATCTAGTTTCAATAATAGTTAAGAAATTCTGATGAAACAAACAGTTAAGAATAGCCCTTATATAAGCTTAGTGACAAATTCATCAAGGTTATCTAAGCATCTGTTGTGGATGCACATACTTCTACAAGAAATGCTATTCAGTACTTGATTTATAGTCATATAAAGTCTTGATACACAATATCCTTAAAAAAAAAAAAAAAACAAGAAAAAAACAATATATCATAAGTAATTAATTATAAAATTTAATTTTTTATTTTTATTGATTTAAAAACTTTTTAACTATTCTGCGACTTTTCAGATACAGAATGTAGCTTAATATTAATATTGAGCTGTCAAATGGAGTAATTAATAAAACTCAAAGTTGGGTTTCTTTCATTCAATCTTTAGATTGTATCCAGCCTTTATTTTTATAATTAATGTAAATTATTAATGTACTTTTAATATTATTTAACACTTATATGTATATTTTATATTGGATTGGTATCTGTTGTAGTGTTGAAATGTTCAGTGCTGATCAGTTTTATTGACATCAAAATTCTATTACAATATTGCATGTGGAAAATAAATTTATTTATTCTTTTAGAGGTTATGCAGATTTTTTAATTCTACCAACAGTAGAATATATCTACTCATCCTTAAGGATAATCTCTATTACTTCATACCAATCTTTCTTTTAACACCGGTAAAGCTCTACCATTTCATTTCCAGGAAAGTTGCCCAATGTATATGCTATGGAACTTCTCCCTTTTTTTTCTGTGGAACCATTAAAATAGACAGTTCTGTGTATTAAGTATAAAAAGCTTTCATAGTTTGATAGTTAGGTTATTTCTCAGATTGAGAAATAATCCTGTACTGTCAGAGTAGTAAAACTGGTATGTAAAAACAAACATGTGTGTCAAACTATACCATAAATGTTAAAGTATTTAAATATTTTTCAGGTGTTTGTTTAGTTATAAAATAAAAAAACAACTTCAAATGATTTTTGGTTAACTATCTTGGATTAGACCAAGTTTAAATGTACGAAGTTGTGTACAGCTGCATATAATTCCTTTTAGTTAATTTCTATAAATCTAACTAGAACATAGCTGTTCACTTTTCTTACAAATTTTATGTAATGTGTAACTTAATATGCAACCGTACATTTCACATGTTTTGCACCTCTTCTTCCCCATATATTATTGATGATGTATAATGCATTATTTTATTAAATATTTTTAATAATATTGCCTTACTTTTTAAAATGGGTTAAGTCCTCCAAAAGTAAGATAAAAGTTGATTCTTACGTTCTCTTTATTTATTTATATTTTAGAAATCAGATTTTTGAATTTTAGTATTTAATTTATACATTGTTCTTTAGCCATTATTAATTTTTTTCCATTTCTTATTACAGATTAAAAAAAGTACATACTATTAAAGTAAATACTTTTAATATCTACAGATTGCGTAATAATAATTGAGAGGAATAATTATCCAAGGAGAAAGAATAAAGATGTTAAAGTGATATGCTGATGACAGTTCTTTTGACAAAAAATATGGTAAACAAATATAAGGGTAAATCAGATATAAACAGGATTTTTGTTCCTGAGCGTCTATGGTTGGTAGGACTGGGGTCGCGCTTCTAGTATGCTTGGGTGGGGTCATTAGGAGTACAGAGAGCTGGCCGTTCCACACGCCCAACCAATTCATCAGTAACGCTCATGATGTCATAATAAACAGCATGGTAAGAGGTGTAATTGGAAAGTTTTAAGGCAGTTTCCATCACTGCCCAATAGGAAGGACAAGGTTTGCCTCTGGGTGTGGAAGGGAAAGCTTGTTTTGTCCTTGAAATGCCCTGAAAAGATCATTGTGATAGCTTTGTTGAGTAAGACATCCTGGTGAGTGAAGACATGTTTTTGGTTCTGGGTTCTGGGTTTGCTTCCACAACCCCCCTTTTCCCTTGATTTAGCCCCTGTCAACTTCTATCTTTTATCTTAATTGAAGTTTTCACTGAAAGGGAACCGATTTGACTTATTGAAGACACCCAGGCAAATACGGAGAGTATTAACCATTAAAAAAGAAAATTTTCACGAATTCTTCCAGAAGTGGACACACTGCTGGAATCAGTGTATTCAGAAGGAACTACTTTAAAGGAGATCCATCACAATAGCTTGTAAGTACTGTCATTTTGAAATTATAATCCAGTCTTAAAACTTTCCAATCACACCTCGTATTATTGATAGGACTGTTGAACCCCCAAAAATAAATAATATTTTACGTTTTTATAAAAGAAATGAAGAAAAAAAATTAGATGATACACTTTTTGTTATAAAATATAAAAGATTATTCTTTTACATTTTGTCATATTTATTTTCTGAACATTTTGTCATATTTGTTATTAAAAGTAAAAAAAGGTTCTGCAGGCAATAGCCTATAATTAGGATAATTATTCACAGACTTGAAATCATTATTTTTAGTCTTTAAATGAATAGTCCCTTCAAATCATGGATGATGAGAAAGGTAGACGAGTTGAGACTTCCAAGATGTGGGTGTGATGCAGAATGATATACGTCAGATGGCAAGACCATATAACAAATGAACAAAGTATTAAGGAGAATCTGAGAGAACAGGAAAATGCTAAATGTGATTGAATACAGGAAAAGGAAGGAATTGGCTAGGAATTTGCATAAGAAGGTGTTTATTAGTAGAATCAATCTTCCTTAAGATGAAGGAAGAGACTTCAAATAATTGATGGGATTATGGAAAAGAGAAAATATTCGGAAAAAAGAGGTTAGCAAACGATAGAACTAGGTGGAGAGCAGCAGCTGTGATAGGACCTGCCCTAATGGCAGAACACTATGAATAAATGAGAATTAATTGGGTCATTTACTTCTAAATATTAATCCATGTGTGTTGTATTAATAGCATGATATATATTGATGTGTTTTGTATTTGTAGGAATCATATTGTACTGGAGAAACTGGTAAAGCAGCTGCTGCAGCTGAAAAGAATGATATCCAACCATCTATATCGGTTGTTCAAAAAAGTTTACCTGGAATAACTTATTCCTCATCATCTTCTTCTTCTTCTCCTTCATCATCATCTTCTTCATCATCATCAGCATCGTCATCCTCTTCATCTTCATCATCATCTGATAAATCTTCAGAAGTAAGTTTTTTGTTACGTAAAATCTGAATTAGATTGAGCAGTTTATAAGCATTGACTTTGACTTGTCTGTTGATCCAGTGAAGAAATTAGTATTAATGTTGTAGGCAATCTACCACTGTAGTAAGTTGGTTAGTTCTTAGATGGTGCCACTGGAACATTATATTGTAATAAATAAATCTGGCTCACTAGTTAAGGTTAGCAAGCGAAGTGAACATAGGTTAAGTTTGGTTAGAATATAATTTAATTTTATTTATTTATTTTCTTATTTCAATAGCGGCATTTCAGTGGGGCCATCTAAGAACTAATTAATTAACTACAGTGGTAGATCACATACTACACTAATACCAAGAAATTATTATTTGTACTTTTATATTCAATCTGTTATATCAAAGATCTGATATTCACATTACACATTTACCTACTCTTTCAGAACTTATAATGAAATTTAGCTTATTAAAGAAAACATGGTTATAACATTTTTCACGGGTATACTGAAACAGTATGTTCTAATAAAAAAAACTTCTTAATCTTGTATTCAATAAAATTAATCATATAACTATTTTAAAATAAATAAAATCTAATCATATAATTATTTTAATGAATGACCTCTAAACAAGGATCAGCAGAAATAAGTATCTAAGAATTATATTATTGAAATTTTAGAGTTAATTAAGTTACTTATAATTATTGATTATTTATATACATATTTGTAGAGGCTTACAGAAAGTTCCAAAACAGCCACATTTACAAAACAACTTGGTTAAAATTATTAAAAGAACTATGAAATAAAAGAAAAAAAAATAGTCTGCATGGTCCTACCCACTGAGTTGGTCTAGTGGTAAAACTCATCATTGTAAATCAGCTGATTTCAAAGTCGAGAGTTCTGAGGTTCAAATCCTAGTAAAGGCAGTTATTTTTATATGGATTTCAATACTAGATCATGGATGTCGGTGTTCTTTGGTGGTTGGGTTTCAATTAATCACACATCTCAGAAATGATCGACCTGAGTCTGTACAAGACTAAACTTCATTTACATTCATACACATCATCCTCATTCATCATCTAAAGTAATACTTTACAGTCATTCCAAAGGCTAAACAGAAAAAGAAAGAAAAGTAGTATGCATGATTCTACACTTGGCTTGTGAGCACATTATAACAATCATTTATAAATTTTGAGTAACTATTTACAGATGGGTCTAAGTTCTATTTATTTGATTATATATGGACAACATACACATAAAAAAATTATTATTAACTACACTTCTTGATCTGGAAACATAAAAAAACAAATTAGTACCAAACTTGCCATAAGAATTTTAAATTTTATTAGATTAATTATGGCAAGAATATTGATCGAGTTATTAAAAATTTTATAAATTATCATCAAACAGAAAACCTTCCACCTAATCAGCAATGAATAGATAGAAAATATATTTTCAAGTATTCCTTGAATAACCCACTGGGTTGGTCTAGTAGTGAACATGTCTTTGTAAATCAGCTTCAAAGTTTAGAATTACAACGTTCAAGTTCTAGTAGAGGCAGTTACTTGTATATGGATTTGAATACTAGGTCATCGATACCAGTGTTCTTTGGTGGTTGAGTTTCAATTAACCACAATGTCAGAAATGATCGACCTGAGACTGTATAAGACTACACTTCACTTACACTCATACATATCATTCTCATTCATCCTCTGAAGTAATACCTGACGGTGATTCCCAGATGCTAAACAGGAAGAAAAAAGTATTCCTTGAATAGCGGAAAGGACTAAGTGCACTAAATGTGGTATAATACAGATAGCTTACAAACTTGTTTTGAATTATTTCAATTTCATGAATACATTTCTATTGATAAGGCCTATATATGACTGCCTTGTACTCTAGTGTATTCCTGACTAGCATATAATTTAATTTTATTTTAATACCATTTGGTGAGAACATTTTTATATTCTTCATCACAAAACCAAATTTTTTTTCAACCTTAGCTACTACTTGATACATATGTTTCTTATAAGTTAGACAGGGATCAAGAACTATTCCAAGGTCTTTTATCTGAGAGACTATTTCAGGCTGTTTAATTTTTTTTTATGCATGTATTTATTTTATTATGGATTATGAGTTAAAACTAATACTTTACATTTACTTGTATTTAATTTTAACTGATCTATTAAACTTCATGCAGTTGCACTATTAATATCAATTCGACATGGCTTGTAATCCTCTTAACAATTGACCAGTCTTTAAATTAACTTCATCGGCAAACAGTAAATATTTACATTTATTAACACATGAAGGTTAATATTAATAAATATTTGAAAAAGTAGATAGTCCAAGTTTCTTCCCTGTGGCACTCCTGAGTTGCTAAGTAGTCTAGATTCTTCACGTTTTAAGGAGACGTACAAGGTATGTGTCGTCAAATAGATTTTTACCTGAAAAAAACTATTCTCAGGACCTGATATCCTAGGAAGGATATGGATAAAAAATTTATTAATTTCTTGTAAATTATCTTTTCCTAAATAATAATCTACAATTTTTTTCATTAAGTATTTTATTACGCCATGTTAGAGTATGATCTTTGTCATAATATTTGCAAAAAATAAATATTATATTCTAAGAGTTTGTATTAATAATATAAATTGTATACTTCCATAACTCAGACATTTTCGCTCGGGCTCACCATTGTTCTACTATCTCCACTCATGGGTATTTCTTACCCCAATTTGTCAAAATTCATAAATAAGTTTCTAATCTTTTTGACTATACTTTCCTTTTGTTGTTCTTGACCTGTATTAATAAACTATATTCTTTTAATAAAGTAGGCAAAATTTGAAGACAGAAAGACAGTTTAATCTGAATCTCAGAAATTTAGGTATTATAATGAAATGTGCTACCAGTAAAGATTGCCCAAATTGGACTGAGATCTTTGATCCAATACATTATTAGTGTGAAATTTAGTATTGCAATATTCACTAGACATAATTATTACTAATAAAACTTTATTATTAACTTAAGTATGCTACTTTTAGCTTTTGTATTCAAAACAAAGTTGTTATAATAGATTTCCATATAGCTTACCCCCTTCTAGTAGTTCAGAGACCACACATATAGCTGACTCCCTATGTGATAACAAAACTAGCCAGACACGTCATCTGAAATAAACTTGCAATTCTCTGACCATTACAGTTGCCTACCATCTTCAATTGTTATGTCATAATTTGTTCATCTTACTGTAGCAAAGGAAAAAATTCCATGTTAAATTATTTAAAAATTCTGGTCTGAAATCTTTTTTCTGAAGTATAAAGAATTTATTTTTGTAGAAAGTGATGATTCTGTGATCTAGCCTTCTGTAAACTTTATGTTAACTGGGAGGTAATAGGACTAAAAATTTGGTTTTAGCAAAAATTAAAAAATATACTAGTTTCGTTGATAAACTCAAGAGATTTTCTTAAGTTTGTGTAAAATTATATTTAATATGATTTTTTCTTATTAACTCTATACAATAAAAACTCACAAGATAAATGAGTTTTTTAATCTTTGTAAAAGAAAGCCTTTTTGCCTTTGTGGCATTCTCCAACATTTTCTTGGTTCGATTCTCTTAAAAAGCTTGTTACTTCATATATAAAATAGAAAAGATATTCAGTTTCCTATAAATAACTTTTTTCCTCTAAGTCTAAAATTGATAGAGTTGTGGTCAAAATCCCCAAAAAAAGTTCCAACATTTAAAAATTAATTTTACTCATTGACTTATATTTAAAAATAAAACTATATGACCTTTAATTGTAGATTTTTGGTAGCAAATAAAATAGAATGTATATATCTTAAGCATAGATTATTTTAAACCTTAAAACAAATTTTTCAATGAACCATTTTGTTGAATTTGTTCAATTAAGTCTGCAAGATATATTTTTAATTATTGTGTATACATTTTGAAGGTATTTAAATTTCCTATAAAATGATAAGTGTTGGATTCGTTTATCATTATTAAAACATGTGTTATAGCTATTTTAGACACAAAGTATATATGTGAATATATTTTTTAATAATTGTAAAAATTAACATTAAAAAAAATTTAATTAACTATACCACTTTCAGGTATAAATAATATTTTAGCTAAATGAGCTTTATCAATAAGGAGTACGTATTTTAATTATGTTAAAATGAATTTTAACACTTTTTCATTTACTTTCTAAGCACATTTTTAAGTAATTAACAAATTTTTTTTTATAACATTTTGAGACTATTGCAGACTGAGGCAACAAATCAGGATTGCAGTGTTTCAGTATGATGTAATACCCATTTGTTAGCCATTCAGAGATCAACTATGTGATTTGTGATCTATTTGCTATTGATACTAAAATATTCCCACCAAATGTGAGATTCATTCTTTCTGTTTTTTGCGGGCAAAACAACAGTGCTGCTGAAATTCATAGGCAATTTTGTGAGTTTTATTTGTTCACGCAAATGTTTGTGTGATGATAAAATTAGGTAATTTAATTTGTTTAACCCACTGGAGTGGTCTAGTTATGAACGTGAATTCCCAAATCAGCTGATTTGGAAGTCGAGAGTTCCAGCATTCAAGTCCTAGTAAAGACAGTTACTTTTATACGGATTTGAATACTGGATCGTGAATACCAATGTTCTTTGGTGGTTGGGTTTCAATTAACCACACATCTCAGGAATGGTCGAACTGAGACTATACAAGACTACACTTCATTTACACTCATACATATCATCCTCATTCATCCTCTGAAATAATACCTGAACGGTAATTACCATGACAATTTTCAGATTACCAGAAATTTAAGTTTATTGAAGGTAACAGTTTTAAATTAAAAAAAGTGATTTTGTGTAATTCAAAAGCCTCTTTGGGAACATTAATGAGAATAACTACTAGTATGTAGATCCTTTATGTTATATGGCAGTTATTTTAAATGAATTTTGGTAATTTTATTATTAATAACACAGATTGTAATCTCTTAATGGATGTATATACAAAAATTTCATAAAAAAATTGCCATTGGGTCAGTGGATGAAATTGTATGATGCACTTTAGTAACTATTTTTTTCCTCAGTAATTTCATGAAACTTTATTACAAATGTTTTCAAGTATTAGTCTATTCAACACAGTGAACATATTTTTTAATATCGGGTTTTAAAGAAATAATTATTTTAAAATTTTTCTAAAGGCTTTCCATAATTACTAAAAAAAAAATGTTCAAACGCATTTATTTTTTGTGTAATTGTAAATTTATTAAAATTGTATCGTCCAGTTTTTCAGAAATTAATTCAGTTGATTTTTTTATTATCTACATTTTTTTCAGAGTGAAGAGGAAAGTAAATCCACATCACAAGAAACCAAAAAGAAAAAGAAGATTAAGAAGAAACAAAATAAAAATAAAGAGAAAAAAGGCAAATCAGATAAAACGATAGCTGAAGATAAACTAAAAGAAGTATGTATTATATGTATTACTGTTTACCAGCAATTTTTGATTTTCTGGCCTTTAGCCAATTTTTTTCTCAAGTATGGCAGTAGAATGATTCTTTTGAATCATCTCAACAGGATTTGCCGTAACTTAAACATTATTGATTACTGGGATTATGATTAAAAATGTGGTTATTTTTAAAATGTGAAGACCAGAGATCTTTAAAGAAAGTTAAACCTAATTTATTTATTACTGTTATTTTTTTTTCACTTTATTTTCATTGTTATTTTTGTTTGTAACTTTAAAGAAAGATAGGAGATTCTCTACTTCACAAGATTTTATAAAATAATTATAAATATATAATATTTTATGTAAAGATATATTATTTTAAAGATTTAACCTAAGTTTATAACAAATCAGGTTTTAAAACTTTTAATTAACTTTCATCGTGCTATACAATTATAGAACATATTTATTAGAAACTGTTACTATATAAAAATGAGTGTGTGTGTGTGTGTGTGTGTGTGTGTGTGTGTGTGTGTGTGTGTGTGTGTGTGTGTGTGTGTGTGTGTGTGTGTGTGTGTGTGTGTGTGCGTGCGTGCGTGTGTGTGTGTGACTTGTGTATTATAATTGCTATGATGATTATGGATTTATTTATTATTTACAAAAATAGCTTATCTTAGTAGCAACATATCAATGTGTTGAAACACATAATAAATTATGATATACGGTACACACAAAAAAAGAAGGAATTTGTGGTCATAAATACGTCACTTTTACTTGAGGTCTATAAATATCTTTTCTGACAAATGATATCAGTAAACATGTAACACATATCGATTCATAATGAATAACAGTATACAGTAAAAATGGTTTTTTGTCAATCTGATTTGAGTGGTGGGGATTTTTATAAAACATAGTTTTCTGAATCTACTTTCACTTATACTAACATATGTTACTAATCTGTGATTTATGTTACAGGTTTTTCATCATATTTTATCCAATTTTCAACCAATTTGCTTGAAAGTATTATTTTTAAAATCAGCAAACTGTGTTTCATAAACACAAAGCCAAAAAAAAGTTTTGCTAATAAAAAACATGGTAGAAAACCGTAAAAAAAAATTCTGCAATTAAATTATCATAATTTTTGTACTGTTTCAATTTTTTTTGTTACAGGCATAAAAAATATCCAATCGTAACGGGTTTTTTTAAATCTCTTTAATATACTATAATCTTTTGAAATTTTTTTCACAAGAGGATAGCATAAGAATATGAAGGGAGGCAATCAGATACCAACATATTTTCGCGGAGCGCTAATCAAGCGCGGATCATTGTGATGGGAGATGGTTAAATAATATTAGTCATTAGTCAGGGACAGTAAATAATAATAAATAAGATGCACTCATACGCAACACAGATGACGCCAGCCTTATTCATCATTGTGCAGTTAGTTACAAATAAACTATTCCCTCTCATTATTAATATTCTATCATAGTTTCTTTTTATTCACATAAATTAAAAATTGCGTTTTCTTATTTAGTGCAGTATATCTTATACTGTATGGTGTCTGTAATTATAATTTCTACTATTTATCTTGACTGGGTAGTAATAATCTTTTGTAATTATTTAAAAAACTGAACCCATTCTTATTTTATTATTTTATAGTTATCTTTCAATGTAGTTTATTAGGTGCGGTATATCAGTAAAATAGTTTTTTTTTCATAATTGTAAGTCAGTTGGTCTGCCCTGTTATAGTTGTTTACAAGTTCCTGTCTGTCCCATTACACTTTTCTTTTCTTTTTTTTTTTAAATGAATAAACAATCCAATATTTGGAATTTGTTGAGAACAGTTCTCTAACAACTGCAGTATGTAAAATATGTAGAAAAGAACTCAAAAGATCCAATAACGCTTCAAATTTAAGAAAACACTTAAAACTAAATTGCATTCAAGTTCACAAAGCTGGTATTGTACCACTACATACCCAAGCTGATTTAAAAATCAGTGAGTATTCCAATGCCACAGGAGAACTGAGCTCTTCTGGTATCTATATCATCTTCCACTGGTATCTGTATCATCTTCCACATCTTCAAAATATTTAATCCAGTTGTTTCTGCACTACAAATCTAAAGATTTGTCAGTAAAGAAAGTTAATAAAATTGTTAATTTAGTAGCAGAAATGATTTTCAAAGATTTACAGCCCCTGTCTGTTGTAGAAGATGAAGGGTTTAAAAGATTTATACAAGAACTCAAGCCACACTACACCTTACTGAGCAGGAAAAAATTAATGAACAAAAATTTATAAAAATGTAAAATCAATGGTTCAAAAAACATATGAGACAAAGTTTCTTATTTCTCTATAATAATGGATGTTTGGACATCAAGAAATATGGTTCCTTTTCTGACCATAACTTGTCATTTTTTTGAACTAGAATAGGGGTGAGTTAATGTTCTTTGTTTTATGTTCAAAACAATTGCATGAAAATCATACAGGCCAGTATTGGCAAAAAAATTAAAAGAAGTTTTCAACGAATGGAATATTAGTAATAAAATTGAGACATTGATTTCAGACAAGGTTGCCAATATGAAATGCGTTATAAAAACTAGGTCTCCTTAACATTCTATGTGTAGATCATAGCTTAATCTAGTACTAAGCAATGCAATTTCACAATGTGATGGGCTACCAGATTTAATTTAAAAATATAAAAATATTGTATTGCATTTCAAGCGTAGTTAGTTGCAGCTGATAAATTAATGTAAAATTAAAAGCTGACATTGTTACAAGTGGAATTCCGTGCTTGTGATGTTCACAAGGTAAACCATTCAAGCTTATGACAATAGAGATATTTGTTGAAAGTTATGTACCTTATCAAAAATTATTCCCTTTGTTAGATGAGTTGTGCATACAGTTAATCAGTAAACTATTACTTCTTCCGAAGGCGAAAAATAAGAAAAGGTTTAGTTTCTGGGATTAGCAACTACTTGGGAAACGTGGAAAAAATTAAATTATTGCATCTACAACTATTGTAGATCCGCAGTTCAAAAAAGTTGCTTTTAGGAGTGACTGCAACTTAAAATATGCAGTAGTAGATTCATTGACAAATGAATTGTCTTTGTTATTAAAACCAGACGAAGAACAACAGCTGAAGAACTGGATGGAAAAAAGCCCAATAAACAGCAAATTTGTAGAATATAACGGTGGATTTATGGAATATTTTAGACAATAAAGATCAAGAAGTTTCAAAAAGTGTGAAATTTCTTATAGCAACTCTAATTACACTGAAGCAATATTTTGAGCAACCGTATGAGGACAGGCACACGAGTTGTATAACATTTTGGATGAAACATAAAGCAACCTTCCTGCAGTTGCTACAAAATATTTACACATTCCTAGGACCTCTGTACCATTGGAAAAAGTTTTCTCCAAAGCATGCTAAATTTTCTGGAGGGAAGAACGAGGCTGAAACAAAAAAATGCTGACATGCTAATCTTTTTGAATAAAAATGTTTAGAAATAGTCAAGTACACCTGTTTTCATGGTAATTTATCTAACAGCAAAATTTTTTATGTTACTTCTTATATTTTTAATGTTATTGCTTGTAATTTTTTTATTATTATAATATGCGTACTATTGTTTCATACTATTTTTCGTGTGCTTTAAGTACAACGCTGTACCTTTTGCTTACTTTTTAATTTAGTAGTGCTTCATTAACAGACTATTATTTATTATTAAAAGTTGTATTTAATAGAAGTATGTATTACGGTCATTAATGGAAAAATGTCAAGAAGGCTTGTAATTAGCAGTTGAATAACAAATATATATTAATTTAACTGTAAATAAAATATATAATATTTACAGTTACTTAATATTATTAACGTACTGTAAAAGTTAAGTACCGGTACAGATGTAATACATACTATGAAATTAGGTATAATGATATGATCTTTTGATACCATAGTATGTTGAAAGGCACTTTTTTAATAAGCGTACTTGCTTATACAGTATTGTTCGTAGCTGATATATTAAAGTTAAACAGGTTGAGGTGACAGTGAGTGGTGGAGGGATGGGGTGACAGATAGACAGATAGATACATTTGGTGTGGAATAAAACTGAAAAAATGTTTCTACTTCCTATTGCAGTTAATGTTTTCAACTATCGACCAATTTATAATTCAATGCAAAAGCAGTTTATTTGATTGAGTTTTTTATTTTATTGTCACTAATACTGTCAAAGCGTATTAGTGATAGTCAACAACTAATTTTCAAAATCAGTTGACTTATTTGTGTTTTGTTAAATTAGTCAACTAATTTTAATAATGGACTAATCCAAATAATTTTAGTCAAACTACTCCCATGACTAGTGTGTGTATGTGTGTTTTATGCATGAAGACTAATGTAAAAATTAAACATTTTATAATGTTATTGTATAATATTTGCTACTGAAAGATTTAATATAAATGTAAACTTTATTAAAAGAAAGAAAAATTTTTTCTTACTTTTTAACTTAACCTTTTTTCTTATTTTTAAAATTGCACCCACCACAATTAATTATGTTCATTGTATCACATACGACTTATTGTACATAGTTGAATTCTAATTAAGATATGTCAAATAAGTGTTCTCAATATCTCAAGAATTATTGATAAAGTTTAAATATGATTTGGAATAAAAACATTGAAGTATTAAATTTTATATTTGAATAAGAATTTAAATACAAAATTACTTTATTATATATTTATGATGCTATTTATGAAAGATTAATATTCTAATTTTTTATTTGTAAAATAGTTATTTACAGATGAAAATATATTGGTTAAATCTAAATTTTGATAGATGTTAGATAAGATTTTCTAATACAGATTTGTTCCTTGGATGTATTGCTTTAACGATAAATTCATAATTTAAACGTTTGTTATTGGTAACTTTATTGTTTGCCATATCAATTATTTTTTTAATTATATAATAATTAGAATAATTTCTTTACCAAACATTCCTTATTTGTAATTTATATTGTTTGTAATTTTTTTCTTTTTGTTTTTAGGCACTAAGGAAAGAAGAGGAGAGACAACGTGAGGCAGATCGTTTATTAAGCATGGACGAGCGTAAGCGACCTTACAATAGTATGGTACAAGTTATGCAGCCTACAGATGAAGAAATGGAAGCATATTATATGAAAAAGAAACGTGCTGATGATCCAATGGCAGATTTTACATAATTTGTAATCTAGCTTTTATCTTTTGTACATACTACTGTTATATATAAATAATTTATTTTAGCTATTAATTTTAATTAGTACTTAATGTATACAGATTGAGAATAAACATATAAAATGACAGTCTCTTTAGATTTTTGAACATGGCACCGTTAGTAAAATAACTGTTTTACATAATTTTAAGAACAGCTTACCGAAATTCCATTTGACTTCCTCAAGCGCTTTTGGCTATTCTGCTATCTTCAGGAGGAATTTATAATTAAAATGTATAAAAAATGTAAAATGTACATAATAAAATTAAATACATAATAATTTAACATCATTTTGTAGTATTAAAGTAACTACTACTTATCTCTGAGGTAACAATTGTGATACTCTTATAAAACGGATGTAGTTACTTTAATTTATGATTTACATAGCAAAATATTTAATTGAATAAAATAAACTGTTTTCTAAGTCACAATCTATATAAATAAACATGTAAATTTTCATTTGTTTAAAATCTTAAATCTCTGAAAGTTCTTCACCAATTGCTTTGAAATTTTGACACAACATTACATTCGAATACGCACATGTTTTTATAAACCTACTATTTATATATCTAAGATGTTACATCTGTGACAGGTAAAAATATGCTTTTTTTTAAAAATAGTGCTATCTGTTGGACATAAAAGCAACACACGCTGTACTAAATATTTTACGATTCCGTTTCAATGTTTCCGACATGTGTTTCCGCTATAGATTTAAAAACTACTGGACCGATTTATGCACGGGGAAAAATTAGAAAAGGGAAATAGGAAAAAATTGAAAAAGGTAAAAGGGAAGAAGGGGAAATGAAACAGGAAGAGGAAATGAAAAAGAGAAGGAAACATGAAAAGGGGAGAAAGATGAAGGGGGAAATGGAAATAAGGGAAATATAAATGGAGGAAGAAAGGGGGAAATCAGGGAAAGGGAATGTGGTAAACGTGAAAATGGGGAAAAGGGAAAGGTTAAATTTTGTGAAGTTCCGTAATGTTCATTTTGTTAATGTTTTATCAAACTTTCAATTGTATTCATTTAATATATATATATGTATATTCAGATCTAGCAATAGCGAAGCATTACCGGGTCTGCTAGTTTCAAATAAAGAGAAAGAAAACAGCACACACTTTATTTATTAAAATGTTACATGTATATCAGTCAGAACATTGCACATATTTACCTTTATTACCTCAAATCAAAATCTTCAATGCTACTTGAACAAAAACCTGTGTTCAAAAAGTTCTTAAATATTAAATATGTGTGATTGCTGTTTGAACTTTTGGCATTGGTGTGCTGGGATTTTTCCCCACTCCTTAGCGTATATAAAAATGGACGATTGGAAAGATTGTTGGTGCAGCGAGAGAAAACTCAGCCAAAAACGTGAGCCGAAGTGGTCTTAAATAAACTTGTTAACCATCATTGCCTTTTTTGTAAATGGACTTTTTATTTTTACGTTTATCTTAAAATGTTGTTTTATATATTATTTGTATTACAAATGTAATTTAGTCTTTTAAATATAACAGTTAAACATAATTTTTAATTGTTTTATTCCTTGTGATTTTTGATATTCATTCAGTTCGTACTTTAAAAAACATTAATCATATTATTATTCTTTTGCTAGAAACCAAAGATAAGTTAAAAGAAATGATGAATCAATGGATTTTTTCTCTAGGAGAGAAGTTTAATCTGAAAATAAAGAGTTTAAATAAAAATAAAGATAATGAAATCTATCAGAAAGAAAGATAAGATTTAATTAAAGATTAAATTAGAGGAACAAAATCCCAAAACTGGAGGAATTTTGTTACTAAGAGATTGAAATTACTAAGTAATGTAGAGAGTAATTTCAGTCAAACGCATAGTATTCAAACAAGGAAAACTTTTACAAAAAAGAAGTCTGCTAATATGAAATATAGATTCTAAGAACTAGAAATTCTTTACGCTATTTATGTTGAGTCTGTAGTGATTTATGGGAGTGAAACATTAGTACGAATAACAGAAAGGAAAAGATTAGAAACCTTTGATACTCAAAGTTTCTGGAGGATGTTGCAAATCAGGTAAGTATGAAATGAAGAGATCTTAAAGAGAAATGGGTTAGATAATACTTGTTGCAAAAGCTTGCAGAGATAAACTAGTTGGTAGGCCATATTTTAAATATATTTATTATTATCATCATACACTATTTATTTACAAAGAATTATCATACTCATATCAAGCATGAAACATAAACGCTTTTTGTATCTTTTGAGTCATTAGTCAGTTTGTTAGTTTGATGCTATTCTCCCTCCATTCCTGGCATACCTACATAGATGTGGTGTACAAAAATTTGTAAAAAATATTACTCCTCACTTATTTGTCTTAATAAACCTTCATTTCATACTTTATCAGCCTACATATAATCTTCACCATCCAGCAATGTGAATTCCATTTAAAAAGTAGTTCTGTTTTCAGTCGTTTGGAGATTTTCATCTGATGCTTTTCTAACATATGAAACCCTTTGCCCCTGAACAAAAAATTGTAACTTCAGAAAACATAACATTTGTCCAGTCTTCTGTTAAATGCTTCCTTTTAGCTGGTTGATGAGCTTTTTATCCAGCTGCAACAAGTTGGGACATGTAAATCTGTTCCACTGGCTGCCAGTTCTTGATTTAAGACCACAGCAGTTAATTTTGGATAAAATTTAAGTTTTTTCACTAATAACCGATCCTGTGTTGTAGTGGAGTAGTATTTTCTTTTAAAACCGGATTTCATTTTCCTTTGAGATGAAAAGGAACCAGTTTCTTTAAATTGTTTTAAAATTATTCACTGTCCCTAGTCCAATACTACACTCTGGAACTATTTGTCATTGTTTCATACTATTATATCCAGAAAGGGAAATAATTTGTGCTTTATTAACGTTATGTCTATTATTATATACTTAAGACACACAGAACAAAAAATATGAAATTATTTTGCGATAAAAAATGATAAACTTTCACAAAACACTACGTATAACATCTATAGACTATTTATAACATGAAAATTGCTAAATAACCAAAGAAGAATAACCTCATATTACACGGACAACTTAAATAATGAGTTTGGTTAAGCAATGCAGCCACAGCATAGAAATAAACAAAAAAAATTCTGTGTGTTCGGATTAATTTTCATGTTACTATTTATCTACATATATTTTACTCAAATTAATTTTTTTAAGATATTTATTATTCCTCTGTACTTTAAATTACAAATTAAACATGTTGTAATGTATAGTTTATTTTATTATTTTTAATATGTAATTTTAATTAAATAATTTAATCATGAGTGAGAATGGAGAATCCCATGAAAGTACTTTCATGATAAAATTACTTTCATGATTAAAGTACTTTTTAATGATATGTCTTATTTCAATATTCTGTATTAGGTGGTTTATATTGAAGAATTTAAAATACAGTATAACTGTACAGAGGAATAATATGAATGATTAATTTCAGTAAAATAATATATTATATATATATATATATATATAATAAATTATGTTATATATTTTAAATTCTATTAATATAAAGCTTAATTTTAAAATGAAAGTACTTTTGTGGGGGTACCACATCCTCAATCATATGATTGAAATAATTTAGTTCAACTGAATAATAAAAATTAAAAATTCTAAAATAATGAAAATTGTGTATTAATTATCTGTTGCAGTTTTGTTAGAAGAATGTCATCCTCAAACACTGATGGTTTATCAAATTTAAATTTTGTTATTTTTAATGTTAAAAAATTAATTTCTAGAAGTTAATATCAGAAGTAGAATGTTTATTGTTTATTAGATAATCTGCCATATTAGATAAATTTAATTTATTATTTTTGTAATTTCAATAATGTTCAAGAAATCTAATTTTAAAGCAACTATTTTTCCCCTATATAAATACCATCACAATCATTACATTTAATTTTATAAATTACACACAGGTTGTTTATTTTATAATTAGTTTTTGTTTTTTTAATATTTTAATATGTATTAGTTTGTATGCTGGTTTAAATATTTTAGCAGTACTGAGTAATAATATGAATCTTAAAAAGATTAATTTCAGTAAAATATATAATATATATACTCTTAAGTAATGATCTACTAAAAACTGTATGTCCCTTTTAAAATTTCTTTTCCAGTAAATAGAATACACTGTTAATGTGTTCTTTACCTGATGTGTTATCACCATAAATCAGAAATGTAACAATATTCTCTGATTCCACAGGAATGTATTGTCAAGAATAATTTCACATCACTAAATATATCCAAGGAATAATTAATTAATTTCCAGATTAGTAGAGATCTTTCATCCTATGAATTAAAACGGTCTACAGTAAAACAATTTTTTCACAATCTGTATTATTCTCAGTATTTTCAAAATGCAATATTGTGCAAAATTCAACCAAAAGCAATTGTTGAAATATGTAACTTCATTAATACAATGCAAAATGAAGGCTAAAGAATGTTTATTTATTCATTCATTATTTCTCCTCTCCTCTTTTTACATAATTTCATACCTACATTACATTCTCATACAAAAAAATTCTTATATCAAGTTAATTGTACTTAAAAAGCAGTAAAATTATCAAAGTTTCTAATATATCTAGTTCTGACACAATTTATTACAGTTTCTTTTAAAGGTGAATTGAAATTAGGTACTCCCAAGAAAAAACCTGTATGGAATTTACTATCACATTATTTTAATTGCATCAAATGAATAAAAAAAAAATTGTTAAATATAACATAAAGGCAGTGTGCTGCCTATGACAAAAGTAATTAACATCCACCCTATGCCAATAAACCTTAATACCATCAAATTGCATAACAGTAGAAGAAGTTTCAAGTATTTTAACACTCCAGAATACCAACATAAATTTCATTTATTTTATTTCTTCAAATGTTTGTAAATATAAAAGAATACACGTCTGTATAGGAAAGACTCATCATGTCAGCTTAAAGAAATAACCATTTGACATTATCTTTTCCTAAAAGCCATAGTTTAATACTAAATTTAAATTATATTGGGTATAGTGTTGTAAAGGTGAGGAGTTACATAAAGGTAAAAACCTAAAAAATATCTTTATCTGGTCTGAAGTTCCCAAGTGATTGTAGGTTGTGTACTTGTCAACAGTAATTCTGTTGTTTATGTCCACAAAAAATGTTATTTGTCATAAAAAAATATTTTTTTGATAAAAAATATTTTTTAAATCTTTAAAGATAGAGATATATCTTAAGGGTAGTAAGTGAAAAATCTGTAATGAATACACAAGACGAGGTTTCTTAGAGATTTTCCTGATTATACACTTTTGTCCCATGATCAAGGGATGCATCAAACTGTAGTAAGCACCACCCTACATCATTATGCCATATTGAAATCTGCTTTCGATTAAAGCATAGTACAGAGATTTCATTACAAAATCAGGGCAACTATTGGAGAGGAAAAATGTGTTCAACGTGCATATACAAGTTCTTTATTTAATGTTTGTTATAAGCTGCCCATGTAAGTCCAGGATCTATGGTTATTCCCAAATAATTAATGTGGTCAGTGTCATTGATCCAATTACTATTGCAACCACAGGCTTTACAACTATTTATAGGGTCAATGGTTTCTCTAAAATTTACCTCAATTTAAAATCACTTAACTTTGTCTTTTCTGTATTCAGCTACAAAGAGTTGTACTCAAACCATACACTAATCTCCAGATATAATCACAAATCATTTTACACAGCTCATTCTATCATTTGCCCTAAACTTAAAGCTGTGTTATCTGCAAATGCTGTAGTAGCATCGTTAAGAGGTTAAGAGAACACCTCCATGTAGATTGTTAATGTATACTAAGTGCAGAGCCCTGAGGGACACCACAGATAATGCAAGATTTGTTACTCAAAGAATTTCCAACTCGTACTTGCTGGGTCCTACCTGATAGAAAGCTAGCAAACCCTCCACAGATTCCTCCGACACCAGCATTTTTTAGGAGTCTGTGATTGACAGAATCAAAAGCTTTTCTTATATCTGGAAATAATGCAGCAACCTTGCAATCGCATTTTATGCTGTTATAAATACCATCGAAAAGATTTAGCATTGCATTTTCAGTATCATGACCTTTCCTAAAACCAAATTGATGAGGAAATGTCTTCACTTATAATGATAAATGCATTTGTGATCATTATCCTTGCCTTTGATTTTAAGTCTGGCTAAGATAAAAAATAAAATTTTTGAATTTGCAATATCAAGAAAAGATAGTCTATTATTACATAGTTTAAAAAAACATGCGTCAGGTTTTTTTGGTGCAGGTGTAAAATACTTATTTAAACATTTATACTAATTACAAGCATTAATATTACACTGTCTAAATAATACTCCTTTTTTTGGTTAGGGTAATTATTGAAAAAGTCATGATGAATTCAGGGCTATTTTTAACCTCCCTGGTGCCCTAGGCACTTCAAATTTTTATGCCCTCCCACTATTTACAGAACATCCCCCTCCTTCAGTTCTTACCTTGCCAGTTTTGGTTCAGGAGGGATTTTCCCTTAACTCTCTTTTCCCTTTCTTTGTTTTTGCTCTTTGGAGAATCTTTCCATTATCCACCACCTATGGACCCGTCATGTCACAGACTGGCAACCGACAGCCATCACTGTCATTGTACTTGTACAACAAAGGTTTTCTTCAAGCTTTGATCATTACAAAATCATTAATGACATCATTGTAATCAATTTCCATTGTAATATCATTTTGAGTGCATAGCAACATGAAACTGTTAAGCTTTTCATTTTCCATAGTAGATCTCATTTCAGTCTTTACTCTTTTAAGGGCAGATAAGCTTCTCTGTGCTGTACAGTTTGTCACAGAAAGAGTCAAGTAAATTCTCATTGCGACTTCTAAATTTGGGAAGGTACTTCCCAACTTGTTTTTCATGATGTAGGAAGAGATTCCTCTTGTTATTTTTTCCACCTTCATATACATTTTGAAATGTTGAGACTCTTGCACAAACTGTGTGAGCTCGGCTCAGGCATGTTTGCTAGTTGCAATGCTCTTGCCTTGTAAAAATCAACATCTATAACTCCTTAGTAGAGCCAAGGAGATCGATCAAGCTCTTCCTTCTATAGTATCTCACTGGTTTTGTCCACCCTTTGTAAGATTTCATCCCAAATCACCGTTAACAAAGTAGTCTCAAAACTTTCTAGTGTTTTGCAGAATCCTGCAGCTGTGACTTGCATGTCAGGTCTCTGAGTATTGTCTTCAATTAAATCTTCAAGTGCGTTCTTGATTTCATTACAACTTGTAACTTGAGCTCTGAGAACATCTGCCCTTGCAGACCATCAGTTTCACTCAACGATTTCAACATAAGATATCTATGTTCAGTTTTCAGCTTTTGTTCATTGCTTATTTGTACATGATCTCTTAATTCATTCCATCTATGAGTAGAGGACAAAAAAAAATGTAAAGTCCTTGTACAAAAGAAAAGAATACAGTAGCTTCACTGCAGGCTTTTTCTGCAGCAAAACAACCAGCTTGGTTTAAGGAATGGGCTGCACATGGTAAAAACTAAGCAAGGACATTTTTTCTCATGTTCTTAACTGAAGACCTGAGTACACTCCCAACATGTTTGAAGCATTGTCGTAACTTTGGCCCTAACAGTTTTTTAAATGAACAATTATTAATCAAAAAATAAAGCTTAAATCATTCATTAGTTAATTTTGTTATTTTAACAATAATAGTCCAAGTATCAATTTTTAAATCATTTGTTCAAAATGATTCTCATTTTCCTGTAACGATATTAAAATTTGTGTTTAAATTCACATCTTACTTTTATTATGTGAAAATTGGCAATAATTTTGACACTTTTAAGTTAACACAATGCACAAAACTTCACAATATTTATTAATACACTTTTTACATTTACAATGAAAAAAAATTTACATTTGCACAATGATACATTTATCTCATCACTTTTTCCACTTTGCATGATGAATAATACTTCACCAAAATTTTTCACCTTAGGGATATTACATAGTTGTATTGTCAAGATTGCAACATCAGTATGAAAGATCTAGCAGGGTCAGACCTATACCCACTGAACAAATAAGGAAAATGATAAGAATGGTGGTGAGAAAGTTCCATTGTTGACTTTTTCCACTAAGATTTCATTAAATAAAAAATGATATTGCTTATTTAAACAATTTAAAAGTATTTTTCATATATCAATTGTCATTATTGCTTAATAATTGATTCTTATAACATGATACATATTGTGATTTTCAATATTCAAATTATATTTTACATAAAAAAAGATTAATAAAAGCTACACTCTAAAGACCCATTCCTTTCACTCAGTAGCTGTCTACATTTTTATGTACATTCCTTTTCTTATTTTACTAAGATTAGGTTTTTACCATTCCATTTCATCAAAATAATTTTAAACATTTTTTTTTTATTTATCTATATTTAAATAAATATATAAAGTTTTTTTAATAAAAAAAATTATATTAAAAGATAAAAATTTTTTCTTATGTTTTTTCTTGAAATTTAATATCGCTAAGTTGATGCCAAACTAGAATTAGTAAGTTGTTGGTAGTTATTTTTTGAGTAATTGTAATGCTTTTATTATTTTTTTATTTTTGATTCAGTTTTTCAAAGTCAGTTTTACTTTTAACTTAGTTTTCACAAAATAATTGTTCTTAATTTATTGAGTAAGTAACACTGAATATTTTCAATATTCAGTGTTTTTGAAGGTGCAGTTAAATTTTGTTAAGTATATTAATGTAACTTTGAGGAAAACGCATAAAGTACTTGCAAATTGTTTATTAAACAAAAAAAAACAAGATATAACACATACTAAATTGAAACAATGATGGTGAATTATCTTCCACTAAGAACACGATAAGTTACCACAAACAAATTAAATACATAACAATAATTTTGACAGTTTTTTTAAGTTATCGACACATTGCACAAAACTTCACAATAATTAATAACACAATTTTTACATTTACAATGAAAAAAAATCTACATTTGCACAATGACACATTTATCTCATCATATTTTTTCCACTTTGCATATATAGAGATTGTATGACCATTTGCTTTTTTCTAGCATCTCTACGCAAAAGACATAATTCAGTAGTAAGCTTGTCTACATGACTTTGCATTTTCTCGATCTCATGCATATGGAACATGGCACGATCATGGATTTCTTTGTGGAGTTCAACTTTCTTTGCATCTAAAGCTTGTCCATTTTCATACTGGGTCTGTAAATAAGAGTAAGAATATATTAGTGAATAAATACTTTTGGTTTTATTTCTTTGTAATAATATTATTAAGTGTACAACAGGCTCTCTGAATATTATTTTCTGGAAAATGTGCAAAAGAAACTACTGCAGGCAATAAAATATAAAAAATTGAAAACATTTTCTTGCCTTAAATATATTTTGTCTGCAGCTTCAAACAGACTGTATCAAAAATATGAACCAGTCTTTTATGATTGGATCACTAATTTCAGTTTAAAAGAGAAAAATTTCAGTATTAATCATACTAGTAAGAGTTTTTAAAATATGTTCCATTTGGGAAGGTTAACTATAAAATTAATGGGTAGTCCACAAGTAATGGAGTTTTATAAAGATCTTAAACAATAAAGTTAAACAAATTGTTAGGGATGTAGAATGTAGGGGGTATACCGAAATGAAATGACTGGCACTAGATAAACTAGTCATATGACTGAAGACAAAAAAAACAAAATCAGAGTAATATTAATTACCACCTGCTTGGGAATGCAAGGCATGAACATTGATATCTGCACAAAAAAACAGATTGCAGGCCATATAATATACTTTCTAACAATGATTACTGTCCATATGAGAAGAGATGAAAGGAAAATTAAGAATTACCTAAAGGGCTCATTGTATAAAAATTAAATACTAAAGTAGAATATTTTTATCAAAACCATTAATTAAATTAGATACAACAGATGTTTCTTGGATATCACAGATTTTTTTCCTATTCCGATTACTACCCAAGAGGTAGGAGACATCACCCAAGATGTAGGATAATGAAACAGGACATACAAGAAGAGATATAACTATGAACATATTTCAAAATTATTTTATTATCTTATTTCAAAATTCTCATATATTATTTTCATCATGTAAAGAATTGTTTTAATTAAACTTTGTAGAGTTATTGCTATTTCCAAGTATTTATTTTTCCAAATATTTCCATTTTGCTATTCTCTTTGTTTACATTTTGCAATATTAGGCCAATTTTTTTTATAATTACTATAATTGTACTTTTTATACAATAATTATATTTTCATGTATAGTATCTATATATTTTACTATTATGAATCATTTAAATCACTTGTGCTAATGCAGTTTTTAATGATTCTTTCATCAGTAATATTCTAAAAATCATGAAATTTACCTTGTCTATTTATAAAAATGAGTATTTTTAAAATGTTAATATTTCCTTTATGATTAATTTTATCTCATTATAAGATATATATATATATATATGCTACTCCAAATTGTAGTGCCATTTAGCATAGAAAAATAGATATTTGTTGTAATAGGTTATCAATATTGGTTAAAACCATTATTATATCACAAAATAATTTCCATCCTTAAATATTTGACCAAAGATCAATTAATACTGCTTACTGCAATAATACATCATTTTATGGCTATAAAATAATTGTTATGATAAAATATATAAATAAATTAAGGCTATGAAAAAGTTTATTAATTTTTGTTTCTTAGTATTAAAAAGAAAAAGAAATTACCTTCTGTCTCTTTTTGGCATCATTCAGAGAGCTAACAAGAACTCCAGTTGGACGATTACCAGCGTCAAAAGACACATTCGTGTCTGCATCTTTAGCTTCTCTTTGTGATAAAGTTTCTTTGAGCTCAGCAACAACTTGATAAACAGTAGCCCATTCCAATCTTGCCTCCTGCAATATAAATAGTGTTTATTGTTAATAAGAAAGGATTAAATATGTAAACAAATTAAAAATCAGTTCTTAAATCTAATGATGGCTTATTTCAAATGACAAAATGAATTTTTAAATAAATATAAATAAACAGACACAATGATATAGTAAATGAACAGACCCAATTCAGATCATTACGTTTTGGTTGCCTTCTTAATATATGGCTGAAACTAAAAAAATCACCAGTTGAAAACAGTATCACAGTCACTATGGACTTTACAAAGACAATGAAGGTTAGATTAAAGTAAGAAGAAAATGAGTTATTCTACGTCTAATTTTTGTTACCTTTTTTTTTTTTTTTGTCTTCAGTCATTTGACTGGTTTGATGCAGCTCTCCAAGATTCCCTATCTAGTGCTAGTCGTTTCATTTCAGTATACCCTCTACATCCTACATCCCTAACAATTTGTTTTACATATTCCAAACGTGGCCTGCCTACACAATTTTTCCCTTCTACCTGTCCTTCCAAAATTAAAGCGACTATTCCAGGATGCCTTAGTATGTGGCCTATAAGTCTGTCTCTTCTTTTAACTATATTTTTCCAAATGCTTCTTTCTTCATCTATTTGCCGCAATACCTCCTCATTTGTCACTTTATCCACCCATCTGATTTTTAACATTCTCCTATAGCACCACATTTCAAAAGCTTCTAACCTTTTCTTCTCAGATACTCCGATTGTCCAAGTTTCACTTCCATATAAAGCGACACTCCAAACATACACTTTCAAAAATCTTTTCCTGACATTTAAATTAATTTTTGATGTAAACAACTTATATTTCTTACTGAAGGCTCGTTTAGCTTGTGCTATTCGGCATTTTATATCGCTCCTGCTTCGTCCATCTTTAGTAATTCTACTTCCCAAATAACAAAATTCTTCTACCTCCATAATCTTTTCTCCTCCTATTTTCACATTCAGCGGTCCATCTTTGTTATTTCTACTACATTTCATTACTTTTGTTTTGTTCTTGTTTATTTTCATGCGATAGTTCTTGCGTAGGACTTCATCTATGCCTTTCATTGTTTCTTCTAAATCCTTTTTATTCTCGGCTAGAATTACTATATCATCAGCAAATCGTAGCATCTTTATCTTTTCACCTTGTACTGTTACTCCGAATCTAAATTGTTCTTTAACATCATTAACTGCTAGTTCCATGTAAAGATTAAAAAGTAACGGAGATAGAGAACATCCTTGTCGGACTCCCTTTCTTATTATGGCTTCTTTCTTATGTTCTTCAATTGCTACTGTTGCTGTTTGGTTCCTGTACATGTTAGCAATTGTTCTTCTATCTCTGTATTTGAACCCTAATTTTTTTAAAATGCTGAACATTTTATTCCAGTCTACGTTATCGAATGCCTTTTCTAGGTCTATAAACGCCAAGTATGTTGGTTTGTTTTTCTTTAATCTTCCTTCTACTATTAATCTGAGGCCTAAAATTGCTTCCCTTGTCCCTATACTTTTCCTGAAACCAAATTGGTCTTCTCCTAACACTTCCTCCACTCTCCTCTCAATTCTTCTGTATAGAATTCTAGTTAAGATTTTTGATGCATGACTAGTTAAACTAATTGTTCTGTATTCTTCACATTTATCTGCCCCTGATTTCTTTGGTATCATTACTATAACACTTTTTTTGAAGTCTGACGGAAATTCCCCTTTTTCATAAATATTACACACCAGTTTGTATAATCTATCAATCGCCTCCTCCCCTGCACTGCGCAGTAATTCTACAGGTATTCCGTCTATTCCAGGAGCCTTTCTGCCATTTAAATCTTTTAATGCTCTCTTAAATTCAGATCTCAGTATTGTTTCTCCCATTTCATCCTCCTCAACTTCCTCTTCTTCCTCTACAAAACCATTTTCTAATTCATTTCCTCCATATAACTCTTCAATATATTCCACCCATCTATCGACTTTACCTTTCGTATTATATATAGGTGTACCATCTTTGTTTAACACATTATTAGATTTTAATTTATGTACCCCAAAATTTTCCTTAACTTTCCTGTATGCTCCGTCTATTTTACCAATATTCATTTCTCTTTCCACTTCTGAACACTTTTCTTTAATCCACTCTTCTTTCGCCAGTTTGCACTTCCTGTTTATAGCATTTCTTAATTGCCGATAGTTCCTTTTACTTTCTTCATCATTAGCATTCTTATATTTTCTACGTTCATCCATCAGCTGCAATATATCGTCTGAAACCCAAGGTTTTCTACCAGTTCTCTTTATTCCGCCTAAGCTTGCTTCTGCTGATTTAAGAATTTCCTTTTTAATATTCTCCCATTCTTCTTCTACATTTTCTATCTTATCTTTTTTACTCAGACCTCTTGTGATGTCCTCCTCAAAAATCTTCTTTACCTCCTCTTCCTCAAGCTTCTCTAAATTCCACCGATTCATCTGACACCTTTTCTTCAGGTTTTTAAACCCCAATCTACATTTCATTATCACCAAATTATGGTCGCTATCAATGTCTGCTCCAGGGTAAGTTTTGCAGTCCACGAGTTGATTTCTAAATCTTTGCTTGACCATGATATAATCTATCTGATACCTTGCAGTATCGCCTGGCTTTTTCCAAGTGTATATTCTTCTATTATGATTTTTAAATTGGGTGTTAGCAATTACTAAATTATACTTCGTGCAAAACTCTGTAAGTCGGTCCCCTCTTTCATTCCTTTTACCCAGCCCGTATTCACCCACTATATTTCCTTCCTTGCCTTTTCCAATGCTTGCATTCCAATCTCCAACTATTATTACATTTTCATCTCCTTTTACGTGTTTAATTGCTTCATCAATCTCTTCGTATACATATTCTACCTCATCATCATCATGGGCGCTTGTAGGCATATAGACGTTAACAATCGTTGTCGGTTTAGGTTTTGAATTTATCCTTATTACAATGACTCTATCGCTATGCGTCTTGAAATACTCCACTCTCCTCCCTATTTTCTTGTTCATCACGAAACCTACTCCTGCCTGCCCATTATTTGACGCTGAGTTAATTACTCTAAAGTCACCCGACCAAAAGTCGCCTTCCTCTTCCCACCGAACCTCACTAATTCCTACTATATCCACGTTTACCCTATCCATTTCCCTTTTTAAATTCTCTAGCCTACCAACCTTTTTTAAGCTTCTAACATTCCACGCTCCGACTCGTAGAATGTTATTTTTTACTTTTCTGGTGACCCCTTCCTTAGTAGTCCCCACCCGGAGATCCGAACGGGGGACTATTTTACCTCCGGAATATTTTACCAAGGAAGGCGCCTCCATTATTGCTTTTGAAAATGCAGAGCCACATTTTCTTGGAAAAAAAACAGCTGTAGTTTTCCATTGCTTTCAGCTGCGCAGTACTCGGAGGACTGAGTGATGCTGATATGGCCGTTTAAGTCATTGTGACTTACGCCCCTAACAACTACTGAAAGAGCTGCTGCCCTCTTTCAGGAATCATTCCTTAGTCTGGCTCTCAACAGATACCTCTCCGATATGGTTGCACCTTCGGTCCAGCTACTCTGTATCCCTGAGCACTCAAGCCCCCTCACCAACGGCAAGGTCTCATGATTCATAGAGGAGGCCTTCAATATTTTTTTGATACCTTCAATTTTATTTATACCTTCAACCTTTATTTATACCTTCAATATTTTTTTGCAGAGTAAAGTAAATACAAAACAATGTATAATCGCAGCAAAAATATTCTAATCATATAGAAATGGTTTACCGTTAGGCAGGTTTTCCTGCTTGATCTGTTCAAACAATTTTCCTACTCCAGATAGGTATTTTTTTCTCCATTATCAAAATCTGAAACACTGATTATTACATTTGGGACAAATGTGATTGGAATCCCTT
Source organism: Lycorma delicatula (assembly GCF_047948215.1). Classification (NCBI taxonomy): domain Eukaryota; kingdom Metazoa; phylum Arthropoda; class Insecta; order Hemiptera; family Fulgoridae; genus Lycorma; species Lycorma delicatula. The sequence continues at coordinate 145,535,964 of NC_134459.1, read as the reverse complement.
ACCTGCATATTTTTAAATATTTTCTGGTGTTTTTTTTTTTCACTTATTGTACACAAACTACTTAAGTTTTTCACAAGAAAGTTCCACCTAGATGTCAAAGCAATGTGGCTGTTATTTTGCCTTGCAATTTTTTGTTATAGTCAAACAAATTAAAAAAATGGGTCAATCATTATTTTTTGGATCAACAAAAAATGCTACATTCGTTTGTAAAAATGCCAAAAAAAAAGTTTATAATTTTTGCAACATGCAGTGGGAGAAAGTAATGCTGGGGTTATAATGGCACTCTGCCAACTGATAAAAAGATAAAGAAAATTATTTAAAGTCACAAGATGAAAATAAATAATTTTTTTAAATTAGGAACATATTTAAACCAACTCAAGTGGATGTGTACAAGGTAGTCACCTAAATTTTAAAAAAAATACTGCAAAACTCTTTGAAAGTTCACTAACAACAGGTTTAAATAATAAAATGAAAATACCGCTTTTTCGGTACACACTGCTTCATCAGACATAAAAATTAAAATAAATTTAAAGAGAAGAATTTGTCTCTTTTTGGTTAGGCTGTAAACTGGTAATGAAGGGAAATTTTTATTGATATAATATTATAAATGAACAATTAAAATTTGAATATGATGAATGCATTCAGCAAATAGTAAAGGATTCATATAATTTAAAATTCATCCAGTAGATTGTATGTATTATCTAAAAATTTCCCTCCATTATCAGTTTACAACATAAACAAGAAGAGACAACATTATTCTTTTTAAATCTTCTAATTTAAAGTGAATATTTTCATTTTATTATTGATAGTTATTATATACTACTAAGAAGCTTATTCACAAATTCATTAACGTTGAGGTTTAAATCTGTCTTCATTATGGCCACATCATCATGATTTCACTAATTCTCTGTACTTATTTGAATTTATGGACCAATGAGATATAAAAAAAATTGAAATGTGATTGTTCATTAAAAAGAGAAGATCTTAACAGTGTTATTACATACTGACAGTTCCTAGAAACATCTTTATTAAATCATCAGTTTTTGTTATTATAAATAACTATTATTGCTACCATGTTGCCTTCAATTGATGCTTCACAAGGCTTTTATAACAGGAATTGATTACATACATCAAGAAATTCAACTGTTGAAGCTTTTCAAAGCAGCTTCTTTTGGGGTCATACTTTCATTCTTGAAATTCTGAAATAGCTAGAAACCAAACAGAATCTGATGTAGCTAATGATTTGGGAGAAGAAGAAATTCTGAAATAGCTAGAAACCAAACAGAATCTGATGTAGCTAATGATTTGGGAGAAGAAAACAGTCATGTTTGTCTAATATCATTAAATGGATGTTAAACAAATATAATTTATTTAGTTTCTTGTACAAGAGAAAATTAGTCTTAAAAGTTGTTTGTTTAATTTTATTTTTGATTGATTTCCAAGAAAAAACAAATTAAACGTTTGCATTACCTTATACTCGCGTAGTCCACGTTCAATTTCGGCGCTGTATTCTGCATAAAATCCTTTAATAATTTTTTCATGACGTGTACGCAAACGTTTCTCTATCTCTTTTTTACTTACAACAAGAAACTCTTGAAGACTGAAATAAAAATTTAAATATTTTTTATGAGTTTCTGTTTCATTTTTAAACAAATATTTCAAATTATACCAAGTTACATATCCTAACATGTTTTGGAATTTTGCAGAGTCCGTAGTAGATAAAATTGTAAAACCAGTACAATAGAAGATGCTCCCAGAGAACAGCTGTATGTATTGAAAACAGTTGATTTGTCTAATGGTTCTGGGAAATTCCATAACAGAGGAAGATTTTCCAAACTATCCCAAATCAATTAATTTATTATTTTTTTTTACTTATTTATGTATATTTTTTTTGTTTGATTATTTAGAAATTTTGTAGGATAGGAAAAATGTCATGACTGACGGATTCTAAGCTGGGACCTACAGATGAAGGCTGAGATTCTACCACTGTCACAGAGATCGGCAAATATCTTTTTTAAAAACCAACTTTATCTCTTAAAACATGAAAATACTAACAGACAAAATTTCCATAGCTATTATATGCAGCTCCAACAGCAGACTACTGTATTTTTTAAAAATTAAAATAATTTAAATGAAAAGAAAAGAAATTTTTATCTTCCTGTATTCAGAACTTTATTTTTCTCGTTTACCAGGCTTATTATATTGGTATAATTAAATCACTCTGTATTAATTTACCTAAATATGTTTTTGGGAATCCATACAAGAAACATTTTGTACCAATTAGTACCTTCTTTTTTAATTTTTCTTAGAGGCAAGTATTTCTATGAATGTAACAAAACTAATAACCTTTTTATATTTTTTTATAGGAATGATTATTCAATGAACATCATTACCCATAGAGATTAGATTTGATTAGTGCCAACTGTACCTCAGCCACAAGAAAGACTGGAGCAGTCTGTTAATAATGTCCCCCTTTTGGTAGGAAACAATTTCATTACACACATCTCTCCACTCAGTAGTGGCCCAAAAATATAATTGTATTCAAGTATTTTCCATGAAATACTTACAGATCTATAAGTTCTGCTGGATACACTTCCAATAACAGTTCGGAGTTTTCATTTGAAAATCTGTAACTTCCTATTTCAAGGAGATTTGAATCTGATGTTGAGAGCGGTAAATCAGTTAAAAATTTAAATGCATCATCTCCTAACTCAGTTTCAAACTGATCCAATCCTTTTCTGAGTATTTCCTTATGCTCTTCCACCTGACAAAAAAGTACATTAATTAGACAAATAGTTAAATAGATTTCATATAAAATATTCATTAAAATAAACATTATAACTCTCAAACATAAAACTCTTCTGAGGAAAGATTTTAAAAACAATTTATTTATCTTTTATGTTTTTTTTTATACCTCCTGAGACTTCTAGTATTTCCAAGGATTCTACAAACAAAAACCCATTTTTTGATTGAAAGTAATTACTGTTTAGAGGAAAATAAATTTCTTCTGTACTTTTAGGAAACTCATGGAAAAAGGATTCAGTGAAGTGTCAATATGCTCAGGTCACTTTGTACTTAACACTTTCACTTAAAGTTTGATACAGTTGGTGGCAATAGCTTTTTTTAAGTTAGGAAGTCTAGATAGTTTGCCCAATAAACATTTTAGCACTCCCAAGTTGGGCCTTTTGTTCCAGATGGTTTGTCAAACTCACCAAATCGCACATTTATTTAAATATTTTTTTCTTTTTAATTTTACTCTTTTGTTTGTTAATCAATAATATTGTGCATTCTTTAAGTTAAGAATGCAAGTTTTTTTTGGGAATACTTCTGTGACTTCAGTTAATCATAAATACAAAGGGTCTAGTGACTAAATCTTTTTGTCCTTACCATGAACCACTAACATCTAACCAAAATCATGGTGCACAACCAGAAGATTCACTAGTGGAAGAAACCAGACAAACATACCCTATTGAGTAGTTAAATATTTCTTATAAAGATGAAATCAGTACATTTCTTCTGTTGGGCAGCATAAATTTTAGCTTCAACAAATTTCTCTTTCTCCAGTTAGTAAAGAATCATTCAAGAGCAGACTCAGATTTCCCTAACATAAACAGCTGCCCATTCCCATTATTTGTATGTTGGGAAAAACCTATAAGAAAAACCATATTCATCCCAGAACTGTTGAAGTTGAATAATGTTTAACTGAACCAAATCATGGTAGAAAAAGATTGTTGTCTTTTATACTTTGCATCTGCAATATCTTAAATTAAAATAATCTCTCTGTACTTTAAACATTCACATAGAAACAATAATTATTTTATTAAGCTATTTACAACAAGAATAAAATCCCATTCTGACACCATTTCATTCTAAAAACTGCCAAGTAATTTTATAAACTTCATTTATAAAACATTACTTTTTAAATGAACTCGTAGAAATTTTGTAGGCTGTTCTTTTTTATAGTGTAAGTTTAGTTTATGTAGAGTATCAATACATTATCTTGTAATAATTTCCTTTGTGGGAAATTTTCTGCTTAACAATATTGATCATTAAAGGTTTTAACAACACTTAAAACTGTCATTAAAACACTCCATATCTTTATGGAAAAATATTGTAATTTTTCCTTACATGTTACTTTCATGTTTTCCTTCATTATAAAGTATTTTCAGTTACTGAAATATTTACAATGAGACTTTTTAGATTAGATATTCCTGCCAGCAAAACTCTTTACATCGTTCAATTTAAATGAGTATTATAAAAATTCATCCTGACCCCTGTAGGGGAAGACACCCTCTGCCACCCACACTGTTCCTAGCCCTTATGGACTTTACTGAAGGTCATCTTTGAAACCCAGCTTTTGACATATTCCATTATGGTAAGTAGGTACTGAACTACCTACCCATAGGAGGTTAAAGTGAGTTCAATGCACAACATGACACATAAAAAATATTACATATAAGTTCATCCATCACTATTCTATATATCAATGTGAAAGATTACACTTTCTTTAGCATATACATTGAACCAGATCAATTATAAATTTAATCAACATTTTAAATTTGTATAATTTATTATTACTGAATAATCTGTTCATCAGAAAGCTTCTGAGTTTAATTCCCATTAAAGTTTGGCATTTTTCTCGTACTGTAGATTTAATTCTCATTGTAAAAATGAGGAAGGCAGCTTAGCTGTGACTGGACATAAGCTAGTAGCTGACTAATGAATTTGTATTTCAATAATACATTTAATAAATATGTTGCAAGTAAAATTTCCTAATCAGTTTAGTATATGTGTGTACCTTTTTTATTGCCGTTTAGCATTTGTTTTATTCCTAGTCATTGTTATAAAATTACCATTTAAATATATGACAAATATACCGCTAGAAGAAAATTTTATTTAATTAGGTCAAGTAATTGTGAAAACTGCTGATAGTTTGTGCACCATGCTCAAAAAGTTTTACACTGTTCAAAAAAAAAATTGTTGAAATGAAGTAATTTTTCATACAATTTATTTGTTTCTTTTCTTATCAGTCACTTGATCAGTTTAATTAATTAGTTTATTCATTCTATCCTGCAATAGCGTTTTAATTTCAACATTATTTGTTGCATCCTACATTTTCAGTTTTTTTGTTTTCCGTATTCATATTTTTTGCCTTCTCTGCATCTTACCTTATTCTTCCTTACCTTCTTGGTTCTGTAGCCCATTTAGGTTTCTAGCCTACAATACAGAGTCCTATATTTCATTCCTTTTCATAAACCTCCTTTCTCCAAGCTCTGACATTCATCACTTTGATGTTACTCTCCTCCTTTCTTTAGAAAGGGGACTTTAATTTCTAACCTCCTCACCCTAATTTCGCTGTTACCTTATTATCCTCTTTATCTTAACTTCTATTACTATTTCAAGAAGCTCTTGCAAATCAACATGAAACATTCTCTTTTCTTCACCTCTGTGTGTTAGACTGTATATTTTCAATAGGAGTTTCCTTTCCCAAACATTCAAAATCAAACTTTTTCATCAGAAACCAGGTTTTTATCCCACCAAGTCCAGTGGCCTCATGACAGGGTCATATGTTACCACTTTATCGTACTCGCAGAAGGTTAGTGAAGAAACCTGCCCAAAACAATTATAATCTCCTGCTGTAATCTTTGACTATTTTACCTTCTGCACTTCTCTTATTAAATAAACTGTGGTGTCCTTAATGTATTATTACTTTACTTCTTTTAGTAAGAATTAAGCACAGAGTAAATAATCATCTCTTAAATTCATCCTAAAATCTCTTCACTTGAAACTTCAGCAACCACCTAATATTATCACATTTCAAAATATATATTATCACATTTAAAAATCGTATATTTAAAAGAAGTAATTTACTTTGTAATTTTTAAAGCCATCAAAGTCTTTTACAATTTTTTTCTTATCTACAACTTGTTGGTCTGCTTACTTCTCTACCATTTACAAATCTGTATTAATCTTTTAAATTCAAAATAATTTTTTTTCGTATTATACCTCCAATTATTTAGTTTAAATATTCTAATCTTTACACCCCATATATTTTTATCTTTCGTGATTCTTTCCCATTAAATTACATAATCATGGTCGTAATAATCTGTGACATGCAAATCTGGTTCTTCTTTAACTTACTTGCCTTCTTTTATCTCCAACTCGTTAATTTGTTTTAAAACCTCCTCATTTCAAACTATCAATCAATTTTATTTTCAACATTCTTCCATATCACTACATTTTATAAGTCTTTATTTTTAACATTTCTGGTTTACATATTGTTTGTTTATGTCAAACTGCTATACTCTTTATTTTAGTTTTTAAATTCCAATTTGAAATTCATAAATTTCTTTTTCTTATGAAGCCTCTGTCTTAACTCGTGCTAACCTGCTTTTAATGGCTTCTTTAAATCATCATCTAATTTAACCATCTCATAAATTTCTGGTACCAGAAATTTATCTCCCTTTTTTGCTTTAATTATGCTTTTAAAACACTGGTAAAAACTTTAACTATTAGACTTTTAAATACTATTTTATCAATTTTCCCCATACAAGACTTGAAATTTTTTTTTTAAATTTATAAATATTTCTAATGTTTTATTTATTTAAATTAGCATCATTTTGTCCTTGACTTACCATTTCAATTTGTTTTTTTAGTGGAGTCTTAGGAGTTATCACTTGCAGACGTTCTTCTTCATCTCTCTGTCTCCTACGGCATGTACAAGTTTTTTTCATTATTTTTTATTTATTTATTAATTTATGTGTAGTTATAATTTTACAAATAATAATGGATTATTTATAAAAGTTTATAACACATTCCTAGTAAAGTTAACATCACTTTTTCTAGTAATTAATAATTGTCTGGGTTTTTTTGCAGTAATTTAGAATTAAAAATGAGGTTATGTTTTGATGCTATATATAAGATTTTGTGTTTATTTTGAATTTGAAAATTCTTTGATGTATATAATTTTTCAAGACTTTTTTATATTTAATTTCTATATATATTTATTATTTAATAGATAAAAAAGATACTTCATTAGTGAAATAAATTTTTGTGAACTCGTATTTATTTATTCATTAACATCTGATATCTTTTTTGAATAAGTAAAAAGTAATACACTTTATAAACTTAAATTTAAAACCTTCATATATTTTAATTAAGAAGGCATCATATTGTGCTTCATTATCAGCTTCAAACAAACGAAAATAATCATAGGAAACTATGATATCATATTAAACATCACGATGAAATATTAAAAATAAAAAAATATGGAAAATCTGCAGATATAGTAAAACAAAAATTAATAGCCATAATAATATTGAATGTTGTGTCTATTATTGAATTGCACTAATTCACTATCAGCTCTCCCAAAGGCAGTGACTGCAGTCTGTATAATCAATCCCCTGTAAAGTATAATATGTTTTACAGCTGCTTCAAAAAGTCAGAACAAATTTTCAAGACACACATTGTCATAATTATTTGGCACCCATGTTATGAATTGTGTTGGCTAAGATTTAGAAAATTGAAATTTTTAATTGTTTTTATTTTTATAAATGTGCAACCGTTGCTTAATGCTTAAAAATGTCACCTATTCTTAAAAAATAACATTCACCTCTATCAAACCAGACAACAGAATTATATTCGTGTAATTTAAATCAATACATTTGCTTATGAGAAAGTATCTTACTATGCTTCTGAAATGACCAAATCATTTAAAAGACCTCCCCAATTGTGATTTATTTTGTTGTTTATTTTATATTTAATATCTTTATGTACTTTTGTTATTATTTTATATTCTAAATAATTAATTTAATCAAAGATATTTTTAGTCTATAATTAACTGAATTTTGTGATGCTATTCTAATCATGATTTTATTACTTTTTCTCTTAATCCATCCAGATAATTAGAGAGCAGTTCCTTTTTTTTAACCATAAAATAGCATTTCTACTCATTCCTGATATGATCTGTATAATGTATTTATTATGTACCAATGAGAATAAAAAATTTACTTTTTTATTTTGTTTTGCCTCCCAAATGTAGACAAATATATCAAAAATAGAAGTATTTTGACAACTGAAAATTATGAACTCGAACAAGAAAATCCTCTTGCTTGTCTTTTATATTGGATTAGCTGTACACCTGGCTTCATTCAGATCTCCAAAATATATTATCTTGATAAATTTTTCTGATAAAACTGATTAAAAATTGAATATGACCTTATTAAACTATTTCAACATGATTTGTAAAAATCATACCAATCTTCTGTAAAATTTGAGTAAGGGATGTAAGTCATGTGCATTGACATATATTTCTTTCTTTTTCTGTTTAGCCTCCAGGAATTACCGTTTAGATATTACTTCAGAGGATGAATGAGGATGTTATGAACGAGTGTAAATGAAGTGTAGTCTTGTACAGTGTCAGTTTGACCTTTCCTGAAATGTGTGGTTAATTGAAACCCAACCACCAAAGAACACTGGTATCCAAAATAAAAATTCACATCCGTATAAAAATAACTGTCTTTATTAGGACTTGAATGCTGAAACTCTTGACTTCCAAATCAGCTGATTTGGGAAGGCGCATTCACTACTAGACCAACCTGGTGGGTTATTACCTGATATATTAACATTATTCATTCTTGTAGGAAACCTGCAGACATTCAATAGGACCAGCTTTCCTTAACCATATCTGATTACTAAAGATGAATGTATTTGACAATTTAGTTTGCATGAAGGATTTGTTTTCATCGCCCTTTTACCTTATTCAATTGTTACTGGATTACCTGCAGCTAATGTTTTCTTTGGGTCATTTCTCCTCAAAAACATTTTCCTCCTCTCTTCTGTTTTTCAACTTTCCCTTTACACAATTTAACCATATTTGTTTTACCTGTCTCTAAGTCTTCTTCCTACCATATCTGCTTAAAAATTACTTTTGCCACCTTCCATTTAATATTCTCCATTAAAAGCTTTTGTTTTTTGGTTTCTTCTTTACCATTTATAACAATAATAAAACAGAATGTAATTCCTAGTTTTAGCCCAGTTTCTACTACAAACATTCTTGTGGAAGTTTCTTATGTAGCACTGTAGCTCCTAAATGTCTGCCTAAATTTTTTTTATGAAATTTGTAAAGCAGTTGAAAACTTTCATTTAAGAGAGTTGAAAAAAGTAAAATGTCAATGGTCATTTACAATAATAGCCACAAAACTAAGATTAACTGAAGAATTAATTAGTTTGATTTGGTGTACTAAATTTTGTGTATAGCTTACTACTAATGATAAGAATAAGGTGATTCAGTTAATGAAATTGTAAATTGTAAAAAAGATGTGCCAAGATTTTAAGAATCAAATTATTAACAATATTTTACAGTTTTGACAAGCATATGCAGATACGGACCTGTATAAAAAGATGAAATTTTATAAAATCTTACTTTAGAACAGTTTGAATTATGGTGATGCACCATATTTGTTAATGTAGATGAAGTTTACACCAACTACAGTGCAGTTCTTAAAGTAAATATTTTTTAACTGAACTGAGCTAGCTTTCAACCTAAAAGAAGTTTCTTCACAGATTGCTATTGAAGACCACAACTTTATCTTCCATTATTGTCATATGGGGCCAATGTTTGGATTAGGTTTTAAAGGATTTTTCTTGTTCATGATTTATTCAAAAAGTAATGTGATTTAAATTGTATTTATTTTTTTATAAATATGTATCCTCATCTTTTTCAATCATTTTTGGATAGTTTTTTCTGTATGGTTTTTTATTGTAAGGGAGTATTTTGAATTTGTTTATTTTAGTCTATTCCAAAATTTATATAGGAGTTTATTTATTTGTACAGTTGGCTTGGCTTCAGTTAAATAATATTTTATTGTATATAGCTCACTCAACTAAGTAGACTCTTTATGGAAGTTTGTTATAAGAAATGAGTTATTATTGAATGAAGATGGTTGATTTTTACAACTTTTACCTTAAAGTTTACTGTAATAAATTAAAAAACTGCCTAGTTATGAGTGAGTCTGCAGGTAGACATCTTCATTCTTGATCTTAACCTACCAATCCCCCCTTTACTAATATGACTTTAAAATTAAAATCTTTTTCTGGTACAATTTAGACCAGAAGAATTAATACAAAAGGTAATCAGCAATTTACTACTGTAAAATTTATCACAATATAAAGATTCAATTAAATCAATCCCAGAGACATATTATCTGAATAAATACAAAAAATATACGATTTAAATCATTACTTACACTTGCATTCCTTGTTTATTAATCCAAAAGCCTTCTCCACCACCAAATGATAGCCCTACAAAAGCCAATACACCTCCATTATTTGGTAATGCACATGTTGCAAGATAAGTTCTACCATCTTCTGATTTATACTGATACTCTGACATGTTTAGCTCTCTATCAGTCTCATCGAACATCATGGACCCTTGATCCTGTAAATAAACAGAATTTGTTTATTATTAAAATAGTTGGTACATATTAATTAAACAATATAGGTATTATTAATGTTGTTACATTACTCACTTCACCAAATAAGGTATAAAAACTTTCATCTCATACAGTGCAGAAAGAGACATAATAATGAATAAAACTCTTTTAAGATATCTTTGACTGCAGGGTGTCAGCACATTATTCTATGTCTATTTCTTAAACTGGATATGAGTTATTCAATGTCTATTTTAAATTATGTGTGAATTCTTTTTATTTTATGTTTTAGACCAGGCAACACTGTATACAAAATAGATGTACATACAGCAATTTCAATAAATTCTGCTATTACTTAATAAAAAGATACTAAGTATTAGTAATATACAATGACAGTAAAAACCCCCTATTACGTTGCCTATGAATCAATTTTTTTCTAACAGAAACCATCTTCAGACATTTTGTAATTTTATTTAAATATGTATACTTTCTTGGTACTGAAAAACAATACCAGCAGTCTAGTAGTATAAAACTACATTGGTGCAAAAATTAAACGTTTTTGAATATTGGATTATATTGCTGCCTAAGTTTATTCTAGAAAGAAAAATACTTGCCATTCATCTGATCAGTTATCTCACTAGTTTTGGCCAGAGCCATCTATCATCTTATTTCAAAGGCATTTCTTAGAGAATAAAATTAAGAAATGAAAAGTACAATATAACCAATTAAATTTATTTAATACTGAATATGAAATGTTATGTTGACTGAATGGTAGTGCTATTCCTGTGCATTCAAAGAAATATTATAAGAAATACTTCTTGCAACAGAAAATGAACACATCCTTTTGGACTTGTCTTACTGATTATGTAATCAGTATTATGCAAAATATTTAACAAATATATTATAGATATTTATAATATATTAAATTGAAGAAGCAGTTATCACTGTTTCTTTTTAGTCCTTTTTTACATTTATTGCTGCTAAAAAAAAAAATATGTATATATATATATTTATTATTATGTTCCATGTATATTAAAATAGAAATAATTAATTTGAATAGCAACTTATCCGTAATGGGGATGGTCTGAACATTTTTTATGTGATAATTTTACTAACATTAACTGCTATTGTTAACAACCACCTCCAGCTGGAAGTAGATGACTGATTAGTACTTCAGTTGGATACTTCTACATACTATAATTCTGGAGATGGGCAAGGTTGTCCTTTAGAATCTTGTATCTGTTTTAGGATGGTTCCTTAATTTTTGGAAAAAAAGCAATTTTTGCAGCATAGTTATGATCCACTCAAAATTGCTGTTCAGTAATATGGTGCTCCTGTCCGGTTAACATACCTTAGTTTTGCCATGCAATTGCAGATCATAAGGGAAGCTCTACTCCTGTCCTTTTGGATGGGAATGTTTATCTCACGCTAGGCTCCTCCATTTGTAAATTCTCTTTCTCACCATTCACCTTCTTCCCTAATTCTTCATCCCTTTCATTTTGTGGATGTTGGTTGGATCCTGCTAATTCTGAACCAACAATGCAGGGACTTTTACATCTGGAGCATTCTTTATTTAATTGCTAAGAGGATGTTATAAAAAGTATCAAAGGGTGTGATAAAAAAGTAAGTAAAAGATGTTATGAGGGGATATAAAAAGTATCATAAAAATGCATAGCAGTAAATTTTTATGATACTTTTTATAAAAAAAAATTTAGGGTAACCAGTGGATTTTTAAAATTTAGTTCAATCAAATTTTCCTCATTTCTCATTTCTGTTTTTCAAAAAATTAATATCTTTAAGCTGAAAACAATCCTGCTATTAGGACAGGTGGTGAATTACATCTTATCACCTGATGGTTCCTCTGCTCTTGCTATGATTAAGGTTGAATATCCTGAAATATAGATTGATTTGTAATAAAATAAAAATCAGAGACACCACATTTGACACATATTATTAATCTTAAAACAACGCTAGGCACTATTCCCTTTTGGAAGAGAATTTCTTTTTTGCAAGTAATAGTGTTTAAGTCGAGTAATAGTGATATGTTGCTCTTTTTTTTTATGAAAAATAAATAAATGAGGATAATATTTAGCTTTATTAATAATATATACACTTACATCATCTTCAGGACTTGTCAGTCCAAATGCAACTGCTGCATTAGCTAACGGTCCAGGTGGAGGAAATGAAGCAAATGGACCTTTAACTTTATTATCCTGCATCGCACAGAGCAACATAGCCAAGTACATGTTGCGATTTCGTTTTGCTTCGACCCCATACATGGGTTCTCCAGCAAGTCTTTCCAGCCATCTCTGTAAATAATAAATATTAAGTATTAGATAATATTTTATGCAAAAGAATTTTGTCTAAATATCTTAAAAACTTGAAGTTTTTAATCAATGTGTACTGTTGAAATGATGATGTTGAAGTGATGAGAATTTATGGCTATTGTTAGAATTGGCCAATCTTTCGATTTAAATGAGGTATAACTGACTAAAAACAGGTTAAATTTTTAAGCCCATTGTAGTCAGTTTAGAATGTGATCTAAAAGCAAATTCATGTAATGTGTTTTTTTACACTTTTACTCTGTTTGTAAATGTCTTATTATTTGAACTCTACAAGAGTTTATGTGTTTTTGTTATACGTGTAAAACTTACATGTCAGATAATGTATGTGAAGCTTGTAAATGAAATTTAATAATTTATTTCCATTTATTGTCAATTTAAATTATTAGAACAGTCAGAATAAGACATGCTAATTTTACATTAATATTACATATACTTTAATTATGTTTCATACAATAATTTTGAATTATGTTTGGATATGTTCTTTTCTAATCTTAATTAAATGAACATTCAATCTGCCAAATATAATATTTGTTGCAGTCAGTTTTGTTTGATTTGTGTACATTAAGTGACTGGTCTTGTTAATATGTAGTGTGTAATATTGTGTGTTTTGTTTACAGTTTTAAAAGCAACCTTCTATGTTATATTTATTTTTTTATGCATGGTCTTGTTAATATGTAGTGTGTAATATTGTGTGTTTTGTTTACAGTTTTAAAAGCAACCTTCTATGTTATATTTATTTTTTTATGCATATTATATATTACTCATGATTTTTTTTATTCTTATTTATTCTACTATATCATTTTATAGACCTACATGAATTTTAGTTAATTGTTGCCAGATGAAGAAGAAGTTTTTTACAAGGGTAATTTAGAGACTGTTCAGATTATGATACACATTTGAACCAGAAGGGGTTCTAATAATCACAAATCTAAATTTATGTTAAAATAACAATGTAAAAAAACTGAAATTTTTCAGAAAAAAGTAAAAGATTACAGAGGCTGATCAAGGCGGCAGACTATTAGAATCCCTGTCAAGATTGGCATTCATATCTTGATCAGGCATGGTATTTTCTCATACGCTACAAAATGTCATCCATTATTAAGTGACTAGTCTGGGGTCAACCTATTATTACAGGTAGAAACAAACTACGAAAGACATCTGTATATAAAGATATTTATACTTTATATCAGATACTTTATATCATTAAAATACCATAATGAGATTGTGAAATGTTACATATAGTGGGAAAGAGATGAAATAAATTACAGGAGAGAGAGTTGTTAAAGATTCAATAAGGTAAAGAATTTTTACATTCATAGAAATGTTCTACTTGACTGACATGAAATGAGCCAGTATAAATCATAGCAATGTATTAGAATTGTGGACAAAAGACATATGATATGACATGATTAGAATGAGTGTTGGTTGTAAAAGATTTATATTTTTGCTATTTTTAAAATCTATCTACAAATACTAAATAGGTGTAAAACTAAGAATATAAAAGCTGTTTATAGCAATTATGTTTATAGCAAGAATGTTTATAGCAATTTTATGAAAATTTAAAGATAGAAAGATTTTAAAAACTATAAAGGTATTTTACAAGGTTTTTACAATAGTACACTTTCTATTTTGAAAAATACTCTGATAAAAGTTAATATAAAAAATAACCTTACAAGATGATATTAATGTGAAATTAGAAAAAAATAATATATCAGAATTTAGGACATATGAATATGGAGTACACAAATCCCAACAAAATGTTCAAAGACAAAAAAATCAGAAATAATTTTTATTAATTTGAATCTGCATTCTAAAAAGACTGTGATTATGTTATAAAAACTATAAATAAGTTAATGAAATATTTACTGTGCAGTGATCAAAATCCCTTGGCCTTGTGACGTTACTTATAAAGTTATTAGTAAACTGCAAATAGAACAAATGATCTTCATCTAATTTTGATTCTTCTGAGAATTCATATTTTGCTTCCTGCTTTTCATCATCATCATCGTCATCCATTTTTGTTTAATTATATAAATTTTGCAAAATACAAGAAACAGCTACCAGAAATTTTTATTTTGTAAAAATTGGTTTTGAGCAAATGATAAATTGTTACTTAGCAACTATTTTTTCAATAATTTTATTTAATATAATTTGTTCCTCTGTTGTGTAATTTTAAAAATGCTTGGTTTTAAAAGGAAAGGGTTTTAACCCTCTTAACACTCTTTTCTTATTCAAAACCCGTTCATATTACTTAGCAATACTAATTTACTCAGAAAACTGTAAATGATAATTAATAGTGAATTAACTAAAAGCTATTAATTAATTTTATTCAAGCTAATAAACCAGTTTTACTTTGCTAATAAATGTAGACATCCAGTAGAATCAATCTTTTACAGTTACAGTTAATAATTATATGATCTATATTAGTTGAATATTATTAATTTATTTCAAGTGCTGGAAATAAATGGCAGGTCGTAAATCCCCATCAGCTACTTTAATGTAAATGTATTTAATTGCTGCTGTAGCGAGATGTAGCTACAACATAGCTTCCAAAATTCTAGTAACCTCACCAGTGTTATAAAGATTCCTCATTTATACAAAATTAAATTTATTTAATGGTATGAATTTTACTATTAGTATTAGGTTACAAAAACTTTAGTCATTTTCAAAAAAGAATACAAAGAAGTAATATTTAAATATCTTTTGTCTCAGTTGTTGTTGTTATTATATAATATGAAGTAGTTGACTCATTCTTTTTTTTTATTTTGTCTAGCAGTAGTTATTATGAGAAGACTAGTGCAGCGTACCAGTTAACATTTACAAGAAAATAGGTAAGGAAAGGTGATAGTAAAGTGTAAGGTTATTAGCAAATGCCAACAATTAATGAAAAATAATAATAAACACAATATTAGCAGGTGACTATAAAATATGGCAACATCTGGTTAAAAATTGTAAAAATTAATTGAAGCATTTAATACTTAAAAAAAAAAACAAGTTCAGCTATAGATGATTAAAAGATGTTACAGTAATTTATACAAAATAAGACTAGTTTACCAAGATACAGGATTATATAAGAGATACTAAGCAATTGTCTTCACAATAAACCTCTCCATCTGCATTCTGGATCACAGGAACAATAAGCTCTAGGAAAAGGAGCATTCAATACATTGGACTAACGAATAGACCCTATATACAAGCATGAAGTCAACTCGCTCAGTGCTACATAACCGCATATGGAAAACACACCACTACACAGTCAACATAAACTCAAATTGAGGTTATGTTGTCTGTTGTGACCTTAAATTGAGCACAACTAAAGAACGATTCAATCAATCTTCATCAAATTTTCACATACATTACGTCAGATACACTACCACAGCACATCTAAATTTCAGTTAAACTGATCTAGTAGTTTTGGAGATTTTCAAGTCACAGAATTTTATTAATGGATTTTATTTTTGTAATCCTCATACCTCAAAACATAAAGAAAATTCATTCCCAATCCCACCATGTCACTGAAAGTAATATCATACTTCAAGAAGTTAGTAAAAATGGTGTGATTTGACTGTATGGTACATGTTGCAAGTTGTGCCTTGTTGTTTGCCCTAACATGGCATTCAATATATCTCTGTTAGAAGAATGAATTATGAAACTTTAAAACATGGCAAACATTGAGGAGGGGGGGAAGTATTTTATACTAATGAGCCTCGTCAAATCTAAGAAATAACATTGCATGTGGCAATGGATCAAATTTACATAAAAATTACAGAAGTCAGTTTATAACAATTAACATTGATGCTAATTGATGGTATTAATTGACAATGTACATCAGTTGCCACTGAAGCAGTTATGATTACTATATACTATATGCAGTGTATAAGAAGTTTGTACCATATTTTTCAGTATCACTTCTTTATTATGTAATTTACAATAATGTTATTCCACATCTTTCTTATGGTCTAGAATTAATCTTTTTTGTGGTTATAGGTTATTTTAGGTGATAATCACTGAAATATAGAAATACTGGAATGGGCACTAGCGTTAGAAATCCGTGCCAACAAAGATAGCCGATTTAGAGGTATACCTCTCTTTGTCTACAGTTCGTTCAAAAATTTTGTGACGATCTCTCTCATCACAAATCACAAGTTATCTTTCATAATTCATGTTATTGTAGAAAGTTTTTATAAAAAAATTTATATGATACAATGATTAATTCAACATTTATTTAATATTCATAAGCATTGAAATTTTTTTAATTAAATAGAATTATGAGATTTTATCACTTAATATTAACTAAGTTTATGGATTCACTTTCTGAAGGGACAGTACGTTAGGTACAATGGCATGCGCTGCACTGTGGTACAATGAAAACCATACCTCTAAATCTATCTGTCTCACGTTCGTTTTCCGCTCACATTGGACATAGGCCGTGCCCATTCCAGTATTTCTATATTTCAGTGGTGATAATGCAAATAATAGCTCAAATGGTGAACATTGTTCAGTTTTTTTTTATCTGTTAGACAATTCTTAAGTATATAGGATCATTTATTCTATTTTGTGAAAACATTTATTTTTACTGATGTAATTTGTAATATAAATAATAAAATAAGTAATACTTTTTTGAGATTGTTATTAAGATAATAATAATTATTATTATATTTTCTGCTAAGAACACTATGATTTCTATGTTGTGTACTGTTTACCTTTCTTAGCTTCTTTCTTTTATTATATGTTGACACGTTTCAGAATAACTCCTTAGTCAAAAGTTATTGTACTCTTGACTGAAAATGCATTGTTTATTAAACCATATGTTTGGTATTGTCTTATGTAACTTCTTTAATGTATAGAGTATGTAGAGTACAATTGGTTTTTTTACAATGGAGTAGTTATCCTGAAACACATCAACATATAATAAAGCCGGCCTCCATGGTGTGAGAGGTAGCGTCTTGGCCTTTCATCTGAAGGTCCCAGGTTCAAATCTGATCAGGCATGGCATTTTCACATGCTACAAAAATTATCATTCATCTCATCCTCTGAAGTAATACCTAACAGTGGTGCCGAAGGAAAAAAAAGATAATTAAAGAAAGAAGCTTAGAAAGGTAAATGTAAACAGTATTAAAGATAGAAATACTTTTTTGGTGTGTTATTTTTATTACTGTTAAATTATTAATGATCTACTTATTTAAATAAAATTTTTTTTAATAAGATTGGGAAATGCAGTTCTGGGTTATAACTGCGAGAGTTATAATGTCAGGCATGGCATTTTCACATGCTGCAAATCATTCATGTCATCCTCTGAAGCAGTACCTAAAACAGTGGTCCTGGAGGTTAAAAAAAAGTGTCAGTTACTTCAGTAAGAATAATTTTCAGATAATAGTTATCAAGATTTCAGTTTCTTTTAGTCTCATTTTTTATTTTTAATCAAAAATATTTTGGATTTACCTTTATTTTCCTATATAATTTATCTTTTATTCTATATGTATTAATCTATTCATGCGGGTGTGTTATAAAAACGGTGGTATGATAAATTATATTAATGTTACTGAAAATTTTTAGTTTTGTGAGAAAATTTAACAGAAAAAGACAAAAATAACTTTTTTTAATTTATATATTTTTATAAAACTATACCTAATTTTGCATTCTGTCAATTTTTAATTTAACAGCTTATAATACTTGAAAAATATTTTAGTATCGTAAGTTAAATAATGCTGTTATATCCAAGATATTGCACGATGTAGGGTTAAATCATGTGTTAGTTGGTCGTCATATGATATTTAAAATAAATATTTTTTTAGTCATTGTACTGCTATAAATAAATGTTTATTTCAAACTATAAATGAGAAACAAGCATGCAGTTTATACATTCAAAAAACTAAAGATCTGCATTTGAAGTTAGAACCGTTATATAGCGGCAATTAATTCAAGTGTGAAATTTTATTAAACTGATTAAAACTAGAGTACATTTAAAGACATTTATTGATAAAATCATAATTCATTTTTTGAGAGGGCAATTCGGTGTTTTTTTTTTGCTTTCTTTTTATGGAACCAGCAATAGTATTATTTTTTAACTGTTGATTGAATAATAAAGAAGTGCCTTAATCTCTTTGGATTGTAAGCTAACCGAGTGTGACACAACTGGAATGCCGCTTTGCTCTGAGCCGTTAACTGTAGCTTGATGGTTAGTTTCTGCTTTAAGCATTACTATTTTCATTTTTCGTGATAACTACAACCGAAACTTTTGACATTATTTGTTTGTTAACGTGAATTGTTTGATAATGCTTAAATTGGTGACCCTATTTTGGTTTTGTACGTCGTAATTTTGTGTTGAAAGTCATAATTTTCATTTAAAAGTTAACAAGTGGAGGGGATTTTATCCCTCATGTCTTTTGACTGTTTTCATTGATCTGAGTATTATTTTTTGAATATTCTAAAGCGTGAAAGTACTTTATGTATTTATTTTTATTCAAGAAAGTTCTGTCTCTACTGTTAATAATCAGACGTAGCAAAAGTTTAAATCTTTAAATTAATTAGATGGCATTTCCATGTTGCTGGAATAAGTTAAGAAATTATACATGATTTTGGGTTGTTTGCTTGCAATACTTGTACTATAAATAATCAGAACACTTACTTGGGGGCTAAGAGCATATCTTATGTTGTAGCAGTTTGGTTGTTGGTAGTTTATTAAATCTTATTTGTGTAACCTAGTTGTAGGATTGCACCAGTTGTCACTTCAATTTTAATTTGTTATAAATGCAATTCTGTAAGTATTATTGACTTGTTTAAAGCATTACTTTTTAGCATTAGACCAATTTTAAGCTGTTCTAATAAATTTCACTATAAATATGTAACCCAAATAATGTAATATTATATTTTTTACTTAAATGTCAGTGGAAATAAAGACTACACAGCTATGTTCGTATATTCAATGATGTTAGTAACATTGTTAACAGAAAAAATTGTGATTCTAATCAATTTTAGTTCATACTGGTATGTTATCTGCCAATCTTGAAGTCTCAAAACCTGGTTCAGTATGTGCGATATTTCATAAAAATGCATAGGAATTACCTTATGATTATTATATTATTGATATTGTGTTATTTAATTTTAAATTTAAATAATTTTATCTTTGTAATTGTAGTGATATAATTATATTTTTTGAATCGCTAATTTGCATTATTGAGGTCTGTGGTCAGCACATTAAATTACTTGGAAGTGGTGTTATGTAATTAAAAGTTCTATAATTTTTTCATGCAAAAAGTGTTATTAAAATCTGTTCTACTCTTGTATTAGGAATAAAAAAATTAACACAAATGAACATTTTTGTCATAAATGAAACTTTAAGTAGAATATGCTGACAGTGTGTAATTTAAAGAGTATGTAAGTATTTAATAAAAAATTATTTTTTGGTATTTCAATTTGTTTTGCTGGTTGTAGTCATGAGAGCCATCAGACTTCATTATTGCCTGATAATTATTTTGATATTGCAGTATTTCAATTTTAATCAATTTAAAGCTGGCTAGAGGTCTTCGGTGACAAAATGACCTCCCATCTCTCAAACAACATTGTTTTTGCTTGGCCTTAAAAATGAGATGATACCAAATCTGTGCAGTGGATCATTGGTTATTATTAGAATTTTCCCATAAACATCTTCCTAACCAACCAGTTTTTCACTGATTTTTGTAAGATGAATGTTACACGATAATGCCCTGCTGGGGTATTGTGTAGTGAGGAGCTAGAACCACTCTTCAACTTAAATAACTTTCTTAATCTTATCAGGTGGTGTTATAAATAAATTTTTAGAAAATAACCAGACTTGATTTTCTGTAGTTATAACCCTTGAATGGCTTATTAACCAAACATTCAAGGGGTTGAAGCTGTTGTCATTTCACCTTAAATCATTACCAAATCATTGTAAATGGTTTTTTATCCATGAGAATGCACTGGTTTTTGAAGGAATCTGTAACTAGCATGCTTTTTTAAAGAGTTCCTGGACCCATTCATGAATTTTTTCTTGTTCATTGAAAATTACATTTTTCAGGAACTTTTCATGTTCTGGTAGCGTTTTGCTATTGATTTAGTATGACTCCAGATTCTGGCTGTTTATTGTTAAACATAACATAATGTGTTTATCTAGACTGTAATTTTTATCAAAATTTTATAATTGCATATCAGTTAATTACTTGGTGTATTAATATACTTGGTCATATTAAACTTTGAATATGTGTGTGTGCATGCGCGTGCGTGTACACTGGTATATATTTTATAATATAGGTGATTCTGTCTCTATAAGATATCCCATCTTATGTTGATACAAGATTAAATAAAATGGAACATCTTATATTGATAATATGTTTAATTTTAGTCAGCCATTTTATGCATGTAGAAAATATTTTAACAAGAATGTTTTGCATTTGTATATTAAAATTAATGTTGAATATTTTTAAGTAGCTATATAACAATGCTCATTGCAGTTTCTTTTTCAACTTTTATATCATATGTAGTATATGAGTGTATGCTTATTACATAATTTAATATTGTAGCATTGGAAGTGCACTAGCATGTTATAATTTTTGCATATTTTGGTTTTTAACTAATACTAATAACATATTCTTACATCTTAGTACATATATTCTGTAAATTTAAATATTTAACTTTTTGTATAGTCTAATCAGGAATGAGTGAATCAGATTTTTTTATAAAGTTTAATTGAGGATGAATACTTTTTTTGGTATTGCTGTTGGTAAGTATTTTGTAATTCACTTATTTTGTTTCAGCAACAATGTTAAATAGTTCAGTTGGTGAAAGGGTCCCTCCTGTGGACCCATTTCGGGTTCAAATGGAAGCTCTGGAGTTAGCTGGAAAAACAGTTGAAAAACATATTACTCAAGACAATAGTTTTCCTTTGCTTATAGATAGGATGAGAATCACTGCCCAAAGTGAGTATAACTTAAATCAAATATATTTTATAGTCTTTTATTATTATTTTTTCTGTATTTTATTCAGTTCAGCATTTTCACTTATTTATGCTAACTTTTTAAAATTGCTGTATAAACTAAAAATGGGTTTGTAAATTTTATTAAAAGTAAGTTAAAATTTTTTGACTAGTTTTATAAATATGAATACAGGCAGTTTCACACATGCTACAAATCATTCATCTCATCCTCTGAAGCAATACCTAACAGTGGACCCCTCTGGGTCCATTGCTAGGTATTTTTTTTATGTTTAACCTCTGTTAAACATAAAAAAAAATAAAATAAAGTAATACATGGTATTCTAACGTGAGTTGACGTTGATAATAGGCCTACTAAGTATTCTGTGTGAACAGTTAACTAATTATATCTTATTTAGTTAGCTTAAGAGTTCAAGTAAACAGACTGCCATATGAGTGTTCAGGTGGCCGATTCATAATCTTCTCCTGTAAATCCTGAAGCATATAAAAGAAACTACACAACATTAATGTTCAGTAACCATGCATTATTATATTTTAAATTTAAATAAATTAAAACATTTTATTTGAGTTTTTTAAAAGTTACGAAATTGTCAATTGTTCACAAGCAGTGAAATTTCACTAATATGTTAGATTAAATTTCTATGATAATAAACAGATAATAAATTCAATTCAGTTTTTATCATCTGATTGCGAGAAATCCGTAATGTTGTCAGTATTAAGAGATACAACGGGAGGCTCAATTTTGTTTTCTATTATATTATCCAATTTCTAATAATTTGGTTCAACAGTATGTGTTTCATGTTTTATACAGTTTTTCCATTCCTGCTGGCCTATTTTATGGATGGCTTTTAAGCGTGAATTTTTAACATTGGATTTTTGAAAGTAGTATTTTCTGACGATACGTAACTTTTGATTTGAACCCAAATTAACTCAATTGGGTACACAACAATAGGAAGGTAACTGAAGATGTTTTTGCCACTGGATCTTGTTAACTCATTAGTTTTATACACATTAAAATTACTTTTAATATGCGAAATCCTTTGCAATTATCTGACCTTAAGATCATCCTCTTCATAAATCACTCCTTTTGAACCAAGCCACATTTTACATCATTTTTTTCCAAGACACTGCTGGAATTCTTTCCTATTTACATGAGTTATCTTTTAGAGGAGATAACACTTCATTAAACCATTTCTCAATAAATAAAATTCATGTGCTTTTTTATGAACTGCATTTTTATTGAAATTGTCAAGTTTTTCTTCAACTGATTTGTGGGGTTTTGGTTTTTTAGAAAACTGTAATTCATTAGTAGATTCATATTCATGAATCACATTATATACTGGAGCAGCACAATTTCCATTTATGTTAGCAGTTTATTAATGACATCTGAAATCAATGCCATTTATTACTCTGTAATTTGTTTTTGTAAGCATTTAAAATGATGTTTGTTTTCGGCACAACTTGGGGATTTTTCACAGCTTTTTTTTGGAGGGGATATCAGTAATCATGCACTATTATCAGTTAAATCAGTGCCAGATATGGTGTCAAAGTAATGGTATAAATCAACTTGTACAGACAGATCGAGGAATACATTACGTTCACATTCCAGTAATGTAATGTAATGCATTACATTAACTTTAAGTAACATTAGATTAAATAAATAACAGAAACACGAAAACAAAAGTGGGATTGTATGAAAAGGTCAAGGGTTTTAATAGAACTGAGAAGACCCAACATAAAAACTTTTTTTTACATTGACTACTATATGATAAATTAATTATATGGTGACTATATATGAGTAATGATTATGGTATTATATATAGAGCTTATATATTATATTATATAGGCTGTTTTGTGAATTGACTCTTATGTGCAAGGGAGGACGTGACTGAGCAGAATCATGATGAATTTACTCATACAAAGGCAACATTTGTTTTTTCTTCACTTCATAAGCTAACTGAATACAGTATAGTTATGTCTAATAGCTTTCAAATGTTAGGAGTAATTGTATAAATGTATATGATATTTTTACTGTGATGTCCCATATTGTAGTTGAGTGGTTATAAAGACCAAAAATATTGCTATTGAATAAGTTAAATGAACAAAATTGCAAGTTTTAATCTGATTATTGATAAACAAATATTTATAATACATCAACTTACTTCCAGTATGTTTATGGTAAAATAAAATGAAATAGATGTGTCTATTAAATTGTAAATAGTAGAATATTACTTAAGTGTGTTTTTGGTGGATCTATCATCACTTGTGGTGTAATGTTAAAAATATAAAATAGAGTATTTTTCTTAACTTTAATTTTGAATGCCTGTCTTTAAAATTACCTCGAATAAAGGTGCACACATAAAAAAAAAGCTTAAGATAACATACTGCTTCTTGCAACTTAATAAAGATATATTTTAAAATTTCATTTGATTGTGTAATTTTGTTTAGTTTTTGTTAATATATTTTTTCTTTTTAGGATTAAATTTCATTAATATAATCACTTCTGTTAATTATTTCTAGTTTCAGTGCAAATTTCAGGAAAAGCCAATTAAATTGACATAACTTTGTTTTGTTTTATAATTAGGTATTTAACGATTAAATAAAAGATGTCACTTAAAATAAATTTGCCCCAAATAAATTTTGTAGTAACTTTTCACTACAAATAGCCATGTGGATCCTATGACTTTTCCATCATAGTAACCACTAATGATAAAATGTTGAAGTATCTTCTTTGAATAGCAATTTTAATATGATGCTCTCTCTTCTGTTTACTAATGAAAATATCAAATTTCTTTGTTACATAAACTGACTGCTGAACTACATAATCTAAATCACCAGATCGGGTTCTTTAGTTTAAAATGAGAATTTAAAGATGTAGAGTTTGCTGAACATTATAGACTTTTTTTTGTAGTCTTTAACTATTTTTTTTTAACTCAAAAATCAATAGCAGTATTCTTTATTGATTTATCTTTATTAAATCTTTCTACTCTATCCAAGTTTTTTCTAATGAAGTCACAACACATTATTCTTTATTACAATGCATAATTTATTCATAACTATGATTAAAAAAAAAGTTAATCATATATGTTGTAGTATTAGTTATTCATATGTAATTATTATAGTTATTCATATAAGATACGGGATGGGCAGGAAATCTCTCCACACTGTAATAAATCCAGCTTAATTGGGTTCTACTGCTGCCAATTCACACTGGCGATATCGTTCACTTCTGCTAGAAAAGCTTGGGGAGGTTAAGCTGGTGGGGATCATTTGATGTGTTCATTTGTGGTGGGATGACTTTGGTTGTAGTCGAATGTGCAATGGTGGTGGATACAAGTGCGTTCACTGTTGAAGAGCATTAGTTAGCTCGTGTGTGGGACAACGAATGTTCACACTCTAGTAAAGCATTGGAGAACATTATGAATGACTTCTTTGTGCATTTTGGGAAATCGTTACCATCATTGCAAACTTTACTGACAAGGGAGAAGAAGGTTTTTGCAACAGGAAGTGGTTCTTCATGAGCTATGCAGCAGGAGACCGAGCACGTGAGCTGAGAACTGTGCTACTGTGGTGGCATCGATTCAACAATCACCGACTACATCAACACGCAAACATTCTGCAGAGTTAGGCATTTCAAGATCGTCAATACGAGACCATATGTGGCTTGAAAGTTAAATGTTTTCGTCCAGCCATAGTTAATGAGTTGAGTGATAGTGACCTTGATTGATGTGTTTAAGCGTATCACCTATTGCTTGAACGCTTTCTGAGAGCAAATGATAAAAAGACATCATGTGTTTAGACGAGTTTGCAATTTATCAGAACTGTTGTACCTGAAATTTTTTTCTTGGCAAAAGGCAATCCGTACATTTTTGAGGAAATCGAATGCTTCATGTTATGATTTGGACTGGGATGACAACTAAAATCTCCATGGTCCTTATTTTTTTGATGGTGCAGTTAACACAATTATCTGAGAATGATTGATAAGTGGTTGCTTACAAAATTAATGGTAAAAGTATCGTTGACATCATTACATTTCAGCAAAATGGTGTTCCAGCACATTTTGATATGAATGTCTGCAGACGCCTCGATGAAATTTTCCTGAATCGCTGGATCACACGTGTCATAAAAGTTACTGGCTCCATTGTCTTGGTCAGCAACAGAGCCCTGACTTCACCACATCTAACAATGCACTTTGAGGTTTTGAAAAAAGAGATCTGAGGCAGATATGTCAACAACAAGCAGCTCCCAGATGCTGTTTAGTCAGCATTTGAAATGATCACCCCTGATATGCCATTGTGGATGAACGACCAGACATGTAGGCGCGTACAGCTGTGCTTTGAACATGGTGGAACAAACGCAGACCATTTTATATCATAGAAGGTAAGCTGCACCTCTTAGTTTCGTAATTAACATAAAGGACTTCCCACCCATTCTGTAGATACTCAGTGAATGTATATTCTATTGATGACAGTAAAAATATTTCTGTATTTAACAGAGTGATGATGTAACTGTGAGCAAATTAAGTAGAGTTGTTAAAATATATTCAGAAAATTATGTAATTGTTGATTATAATTTGCTGGGAGATGGTGAAGATCTCCCTTGGCATTATATAAAGTTATTCTGTTTATATACTACCAGGATTAGTTAGTCTTTGAAAACATAAATTACAAAAAATATATTTATTTATGAAGTGAATAGTATGTGCAGTTTTAAACTTTTTAATAAGGTATGCAAATAAAGTATGTGAAATAATCAGTTTAACAATAAATTATTTTTGTGTTGTGTTCTCTACTTTTGTATTTGTAATACTTATTTATGTATATATATATATATTTTTTTTTTTTATAGGTGGACCAACATTTAGTGGCCTTTCAGAAGTCGATTATCCTAGTTCTACAGGTGTTGTAGGCCTGAACAACATAAATAACCTTTGTACTATAAATAAAGTTCCTCTACCTCCAGAAATTATGGAGCACTTTAGTCGTATCCTTAACTTATATGTCATGTAGAAGAGGTTAATATTTATATGTCAATGTGTTTCATTTGGCTTGTTAAAATAAGTCTTTTTATTGAAGAAGGGTTTACAACTGGAAGGCATCTGTTCTGCTATTGAATTATTTTAATCAGTGCAACCATGGACATTTAAGAGATGGCTAGATGCCAAAAAAGTAGTACAGTTGTACTGGTTTTGTACTTTGCTGATTTACCATCATAGTAGACAGATGGAAAGTCCGACTAGCGTTGACATAACTTGCTGGAAAAACTTTTGGTGTAATTCTTAGTTTTGTAATGAGATTGATTTGCAAGTGATTTGTCCTTATACCAGGCTACAGCCTTTATTGCAGTAAAATATTATGTTTTTGTATTTTATTTTTTAATATAAGACAGTTTGTTGCATTCAGTAAATAAACATAAAATTGTCAGTTTTTAATATTACTTGTTTTTAAAATTGTATTATTTTGTCTTAAAATATTTAATACAGAAGACCCTGTGTGTGTAGGATTAATTTAATTTATACATATGAAATTGTTTTAATATAACAGCCTGACTTGTTTTTAACAGTTATTTAATATTTGTAATTTATGTATATTTTCTTTAACACTTCATTTAAGATATGCAGTGCCATTGTATGATGGGTTTGTTTTCTGAAATCAGTCGTGCGTGGCTAACAATTGATAGTGACATATACATATGGGACTTTGAACATGGGTAAGAAATTTGGTTTAGAATTCTTTATTAGTTTACTATAAGTATTTGTTAAAAAATATATATATATATATAAATTGCTTTTTAAATTAATGGAAAAATAGGAGAAAAGCTGCAGTTGATTTTTTCTTTAATTCATTTTTTCTGAAAACTATTTTAAAGTTTTTTAAAGCAATTTTCTGTGTTTGTAGATGCATATATGTATGAGTAAGAGCTGCTAATTTTTTTATTTCCTCAAACATATCTATAATTTTATTATAGATTAGTTCAGGGCTCTCACCCATTCTCCAATTATCTTGCTTGAAACATTTGTTTTTATAGTACTTATGTATTCCCATACCTTGTTTTTTCTGCCATTTCATTTCATCTCAACCAATATATATAATTTAGTTATATTGGTATATTACCATTATAACTAAATTATAATTTTCTTTTTTAAAAATTTCTTTTAATAATTCCATAGAATAAATTGTTTCCTCAATAACTACATTGGGCTTCGTCATTGAAATTTATGAATTGATTTAAGGTGCAGTTGTGGGGGTGATCAGAAAGGTAAATTCTGGCTAGAGAATGTAAAGATTAATAGAGTTGATTACAGAAACATTAAAATAGTTAACAAATTTTTTGTCTTCAGTCATTTGACTGGTTTGATGCTGCAGCCCTCCAAAATTTCCTATCTAGTGCCAGTCGTTTCATTTCGGTATACCTACATTCCTAACAGTTTGTTTTAGGTATTCTAAATGTTGCCTGCCTGGACAATTTTTCCCATCTACCTGTCCCTCCAATATCAAAGAGACTATTCCAGGATGCTTAAGATGTGGGCCTATAAGTCTGTCTCTTCTTTTAGCTGTATTTTTCCAATTGCTTCTTTCTTCATGAATTTGCCCTGACATCTTGTCAATTGTCACTTTAAACATCCATTTTATTTTTAACATTCTACAGCACCACATTTCAAAAGCTTCATTTAATCTTTTCTTCTCAGGTACTCTGATTGTTCAAGTTTCGTTTCCATATAAAGCTATGCTCCAAATACACACTTCCAAAAATGCTTTCCTGTTGTTTAAATTAATTTTTGATGTAAGCAAATTATATTTCTGACAAAGCTTGTTTCGCCTGTGCTATTAGGGTCATACCACTCCTGCTTTGTCCATGTTTAGTAATTCTACCAAAATAACAAAATTCTTCTACCTCCATAGTCTTTTCTCATCTTATTTTTATATTCAGTGGTCCATTTACTTTATTTCTACTACATTTCATTACTTTCATTTTGTTCTTGTTTATTTTCATGTGGTAGTTCTTGCGTAGGACTTCATCCATGCCATTCATTGTTTCTTCTAAATCTTTTTTTACTCTTAGCTAGAATTACTATATCAGCAAATTGTAGCATTTTTATCTTTTCACCTTGCACTGTTACTCCAGATCTAAACTGTTCTTTAACATCATTAACTGGTAGTTCTATGTAAAGATTAAGTAACAGGGATAGGAAACATTCTTGTCCAACTCCCTTTTTTTTATTACTGCTTTTTTCTTAGCTCTTCAGTTATTGTTGGAGTTTGATTCCTGTAAATGTTGACAATTGTTCTTCTATCTCTATCCTTGAACACTAGGTATTTTAAAATTCTGAACATTTTATCCCAATCTAAGTCTACAAATATTTGAGAGTTATAATTTTGAATCTAAAATATATTATTTCTTATAAATAATCAGAAAGTTTACAGAATACAGAAATGGGTTATCAGATCTTCGTTAGTGCCAATAGATATGAATTATGTTGGCTGATATTTAGTAAATTAAAAATTCTAACCTTTATCCATGTATTAATCTTTGCTTAAAAAACTATCTTGCTCTACCAAACCAGACCACAAACTATCTTCATATTATTACACTGCTTCACTATTTTCACAATACATGCAAGAAAGGCTCTTAATTCGTTATCTTTACTTGTTGTCATTTTTAATAAAAGATGCTTTTAGATTTCATTTAAAATATTTTTTCAATAATTTAAACAAATAATATAAAAGTTTTCTTTTACAAAATCAATATTATTTTGTTCGTGATAATTTAAATAACTAATTAAAAAGATAAATCATAATTTTCTGCATCCATGTTAACATGGCTAATTAATTTCCATTAATTTCACATGTATATTTAATTATTCTTGTATGGTAAAAATAATGCAGGTTATTTTCCATATATAATAATATATATTTTATTTTTAAATTTGTTCCTACATATGTATTAATGTGGATTTAATTACTTAATTTTTTTTTTATTATGTTGACCTGATCAATGTTTTACCATGGTTTTTTTTTATCCATTTGTGCAAATGCTGGAACAGTTTGTTTTTTTATTTGTGGGATAGTATACTTACCAGTTCATAAAGTGATGTATGTAATGCATAATTATTTACTGATCTGGATAAAATATTTATTTACCATTATTTGGAAATGTCTAAATTATCCATAATAGTTTTCATACAATTGCATAAATGTATGCCATGACAAATCATAATTGCTACAAATGTAAGCTGATTACAAAGCTATAAAGTAACATGTTTAAGAAACTACTTCCTCAAAATTGATGCTTGGTGATCACATCTTGAGAATGATGTAATGTTGCTCACTGTAGGGTACGGGAACTAAAACATCATTGTTGATAAGGATATTTTTAAAATTTCCATTAGTACTGCATGCATTCTACCACAACATATGGATAAAAACTCTCAAAATTCTGCGTAATAATCTGAGGCTTTATATAAGTTTAATTATTGCAATCAATCAATTCAATCAGATAATATACTAGAATAAAGAAATTTTCTGTTAACATTCTGTAAAAGAATTGATGGAGATTATCTCTTCCTCAATCATGTTTGCTTTATTGATGAGGGAAAATTTTCTTTGCATGTGGACAGCTTGACAAATATTGTGAAAGAATTTGGGGATCTAGAAACCCTCACATCACTTGGGAAATTGAATTTGATAGCCCAAACATCAACGTGTAGTATCACTTGTGTAATAAACTTATTTGTCCATTTCTCTTTTCAAAATTGGCAGCTACCTATGTAGAGCTTCTCACAGAAAATGTCACAACTTTATTAACTTTAATCATTTGTCCATTTTAGCAAGATGGAGCCACCACCTCATTGACGTTAAATGTATGTGAATTTTTAATGTAAAATTTCCTTATCATAGCATGTCATGGTTTCCTGATGAGGAAACCATGACATGCTTTATTGGTCATCTTGTTCCTCCAGATATAATGCCATAACTTCTTTTTGCGTTGTATGAAAAATATTGTATACAGACTAAAATCAGGGAAATGAATGACTTCAACCAAAAATAGCTGCTGCTGATGAGGCCATTCATGAACCTATGTTAAGAAGAAGATGAACAGAAATTGAATGTAATGTAGATGCCCTCCATACAGAGAATGAGATCTACATACAAATTAATGAGCAATTTGAAAAAACTTAATTACTTGATATTATATAAAAATCTCAAAAGTATGTAACTAAGGTGGTAATTTCAATAAATATTTAAAATTGTCTAAAGCCTTCGAGGACACCTGGCAATTTCCTTTTTCATATTTGTTTGGTTATCAGAGACCTAGATGATGAAGTACTACTACCTCCATTTAAAATTTTAACTTTGTAAGAAACTGGATGTTTATTATAGACATGTTTTTACTGAAACAGTGAATTAACTGCAGATTTTTGTATGCTTTTGGCATTACACATTCCGTGTTTTATGTAAAGAACCATTTAGTGTAACATTTTACTCCCCAATACTGTTTGCTATAAGTAATACATTGCAGTTAATTTTATTATTTAATCTGAAACATATCTTCTATTAATGGTTTCCTTTCTTCTAAATTCAGGATCATAAGGATGTCTTTGGACCATTAAGAATGTGATTGATAGAGCCTTTAAGTAACATTTTTTTTTGTTATGTTTACAGTGAACTTTAACAAAAGTTATTAAATTTCCAGAATAGAATAACAGCATGGAACACATATATGTCAGAATTGAAAGATTTAAAAATATATCTTAATTTTGAAACATGCGCTGCTGATTTGTACTCATAGGTATTTGTAGTTTTAAGTTAAACAGTCAAGTTCCTTGTCATTCTATTTATTGTTGGTCTTAATTCTTAAGTTTCTTAAGATAGTGCCAATTTCAGAAAATTGGTGCCAGTATATGAATAATTATTATGATTATACTAATTAAAAAAAAGAAGTTTTTCCTTTCTTATCATTTCATTAAATATGTTTTTATTTGCACTAAGATGTTCATAATTTTTTTATATTTATTTTTCAGCTCTGATTTAGCATATTATGATGGGTTATCAGAAACAATAATCTCTGTCGGTCTTGTTAAACCAAAACCAGGGGTATTTCTTAGTTATATTAGACATTTATTGGTTATAACTACAACTGTGGATATTGTTGTCCTTGGTGTTACTTTCAAAAAGACCTCAGATCGTAAGTATAATAATGATTTGTTCTCATGCATGTTCATTATTTGATCAATTTATGCTGAATATTAGTTAAGTGATGCTTAACTTATTTGAAAACTTAAAAGTCAAAAGAATGATTTGGCAAAACTTAGATTATGTAATTTTCTTTTTGTATCTAGTATGAAGATTTTTTATTTTAAAGACAGGTATCATAGAGTCTTTCCATTGAATTGAATGTTTAAATATAGTAATTAAAATATTTAGTAAAAACTTTTTACATTCTTTACAAAACGTAGACTAGATTATTGTATGTATCATTTATACAATATTATTTATTATTGTCCTATATATTATTATTATTATTATTATATAATTGGTATTATTAACTGTTGTTAAGAGGGCATCTAACTATTAATTATTATAATCTCCAATGGGGGTAGCACCAAGCAAGATGATTCTACTTAACCATTTTTTTATTTTTCAAAATTTTTAATACATTTCTTTATCTGTGTTTGTGGTATTATTCAGAATATACTGTCCATCATGCAGTTATAAAATAAATTCAGATTTATTTTAAAATAAGATTAGAAATGTTGATGAATAAAGGATATTTTTTTCAAACCTAAACATAAGTAATACAAATACTTCAATGAAAATGGTTTTTTTCGTTGCCAGCCAGCTTTGCTGTGGACCACTAAAAAAACTATTTCTTTTTGTTCTCTTTAATTTTTTTCTAGTGTTTTTTTCATATGTTTGGAGAATACCATTTTCCTTTCTTCTGACTATTTATTTGTTTTTGTCAAATGTTAAGTTTTGTTGAATTCCTATTTCCTCTGAAATTTTTTATTTTAACTTCCCCAATTTTTATATCTTGCTCAGTTTTCTTATTTTCAAAAAAAAATATGTAATTTTTTTTTTTAGTTAATCCTTTGAAAGTAGCCATGAAAAGTAACTCTTCTTTTCCTAATTTTACCTGTTATTTTTGGATAAAAGTTATACAGTTCAGAGTTTGATCTTATCCTTTAATTCCCATCTTTTTTAATGATTGGATTGGGAAGTGAGTTAGTTGAAGTTTGTTTAATGAAAAAAAGTTTAAAGATTTTAAAAATGTTTTCTTTCATCACTGCTTAGTGTTGAATAGTTATAAGTAGTAATATATGTATTCAAAATATTTTTGCATGAAGATTCAAGAAAGCTAGAAGAATTGCTTATTATTTTATTTTTCTTCCATTGTTAAGAACCTATGTTATTTTTATTATGTTCATATTGTTATTTTTGTGTAATCTTTTTTTATCAAGATGCAGGTCATCTTACTTTTACATTTCTTGCAAACTCCTTTTTTTTTCATTTAGACAGCTCTTTTGTGGGTGTTTGTTAGCTGATTTTTCTAATTGTGGTGTTATTTGTCTATTTATAAATAGACAATTGTTATCATATGGTACTCTTATTAACTTTTTTAATTGCTTTATTTTTAAGGTTTTTATGGTCATACAGATGAACTTCACCTTACACCAGATGTTATTTATAGCTTATCAACAGATTGTATTAGTATTACTACAATAGCTGGAACTGATAATGGAAGAATATTTCTTGGTGGGAAAGACGGAAGTCTTTTTGAAATAATGTATCAGGTAATATAAAATTTATTTTAATATTTTATGTAATTTTTTTTTTTAAGTCGTTTGAATTTGTTTTTTTTTCTATTATACGTATTCTTTTACATTAATTTAATTGTTTTTAAGAATATCCCTACATAATAAATCCTATTTAATTCTAATTAGTAAACTGCTAATTGTTTAATATATTTCATACACTGAAGTAAAATAATATTACCAGTAGGAAAATGTTATGTGCGAATAAATAGTAGGTGTTCATCAGTTTTATTAACAAGAGAATCATATTGTTTTCCTAACTTTCTAGATGATAGGCCAAGCAAATAATAAATTGGTCTGTTTCATAAAAAAAGTAGTTGCCAAAAGGATTGATTTTTTATTATATTGATTTGATATAATTACAATGAGGTTTAACAATACAGTAAGTACATTTGCAATATTGTTAACATTGTTCAAAGAATAGTAGACTGAGTCAAAGAAATGCAGTAACATTGGATCTCAACCCCCTGTAAAACATCATTAGTTATTCCATATGCTTTATATACTGAACCTAAATATGATTTTTTCCTCTCCACTTAACCCTTTTTAACCTAAAATACAACTGTTGCTTCATAGATTGCTAAACCAATAAAACTACATGTTATTCTGAATCATGCTCTCCCTATTTCTTAAAATTCAGGATAACTATTCTTATTGGCCATTGATACGCCTCATTGAGGGAAAAGATAATGAATGATCAATTCATCAAGGCCACCATAACACATTTTTTTCATTTTCAAGGATATGATGTAATACACTGACCTCTTTGTAATATTATAACATGTTCAGTATTTTCAACCTGTAGTTCTGTTTTTTTATCAGGTCATTCTTGTGTTATTGGTTATTGATCGCTGCAGATTTCCTTCTATGTTAAAATAATAATTACTGTATCTAATTACTATAATAATAGTACTGTTTCACATTATGTGTATATATATTTATTAACTTTTTTTTAACAGAAGGAACTTGGTTGGTGGGGTAAACGATGCAAAAAAGTAAATCATTCAACTGGTGCGTTGTCATTTCTTGTGCCTTCTTTCATTAATGCTGCATTTACAGAGGAAGATGCAATTGCACAAATCTCTGTTGATAATAGTCGACATATTCTATATACTCTTTCTGAAAAAGGAATGATTGAGTTGTTTGATTTAGGTGAATCAGGACAATCAACTGCACGAATTGCTTGCCTTTCTCAGGCAGGAATTGTCCAATCAGCTGTTCAGATTGTTAGGTAAATGAAATTTTCTCATGTGTTGTTAAAATATTTTTTTATTAGTTTAATCTATATATATATATATATCTTTTTTTATATTTCATATATTTTTTAAGTAGATATTACATTCAAAAAGAAATGTAACATTCTTTAAATCTTGTAAAGGTTTACAGAACATTACACAGCTTACAAAAACAAAAAAAAAGAAGTATTCTAATGTAGCTGTTCATTTATTAGAATGCAAACATAGTATTACTGATTGCAAAAATAATTTAGAGATTTTGGAAGTTTGTAATAATGATAAAAAATAATTTACTCAAGAAATATTTATAAGTATAAACAGAAATATGGAATGATGAACTGCCAAATCACTTTCAAAGATGATGATTTAATTAAAAGATGATAAAAATACAATCTTAATGGTTGGCAATAATGATAGTAAAACAAAGGTAAATAGATGTTTTAATTATTACATCATTCCTGTACTGAACAGCAGAATCTGCTTATTCATTTATAATAAATTTCAAAATTTTAGAAATGAAAATAATTTCAACAAATTTGACACATAAAATAAATATATTTTAATGTAATGGTAGAATTAAATAACAACTGAAGTTATGGGATCCTGTGAAAATCAGTTCTTGGAATTAATATGGTAAGTTATCTATTTACTCTGTTTTGGTGGTTTATATTTCATTTGAATTTTCAAAAAAAAAAATTATATATATATATATATATAGGTAGTGTATATGTGTATTTGAGCCCTTACGCAAAAGAATGATTATCATTGTTTGCAGAGAGTTCTGTGCTGTCCTTTCTGCATGTCATGAAAACCTGAATAAATTTAAATTCTACTTTTAGAAAATATTCTATATAAAAATTTTTGTTGTTTTAAATTAGTACTAGACATTAGACATTATGTACTCACTCTCTCTTTCCTCTACTTTTAAGTTAAGAGTATTTGGTTTAATATCATTTTTGTGTAGTAAGTTGTTTATACTAGTTTCGGATTTATAAATATTCAACTACTGTCCGATCAGGTTCATTGAATATTACAACATATGGAGAGAGAGAAAAGTAGAGAATTATAAAGAAGGTTATTATATATCTGTATAAGAGATACAGAAGGCTTTAAAGAAGACACAAACAGAAAATCATCCTCTTTGAAGATGAAGATCAGCAGAGATTATAAAAAGCACTTGTGGTATACAATGGCACTCCTTAATATTTTAAAAGGGATGAGATCTCAATTCATAAACATGAAAAACTGTGGCAATTAAGAATTCCTGTAACATCATACCCAGCGAAGATCTTTGAGAGGTTACTGGAGGGGAGAATATTTAAGATAGTAGGGAGAGCTTTGATTGGAAGAGGAGCAGTTTGACTTTCAATAAGGAAAATCAGCAACTGATACATATTTTCATTAAGACATGAGTGAAAAGAAGTTGGATTATCAGATGGATCTAATCATGTGGTATTTCTGGACAGAAAACATAAGAAATGTGTACGAAGAAGTTTTTCGTCTATAGCATATTTGGGTACATATTAATAAGGATATGGGGTTATTTGCTCTGAAATCTCCAACAGTTTTCAGCAAAAAGTGAGATGCAATATTCATAGAGACTAGTTCTAAGATACTTAAAAGAAAATATTTTTACTTTTCTATCAGATATTTTATATTACTTTTAAGAGTTAAAAAATAAATGTTCTGTTTTTATCATCAAAGAATCTAATAAATGAACCAGCCATCCACTGTAAGTAGATAATAGAATGCAACAATTTAAAAGTGATGTGATATTCATCAGTCTTGATTTTCTTTTTTATTTTATATATATATATATAAAATGATTTTTCTAAAATCAATTCTTTTAAGAATCATATTCTTCTGAGCTAGTATATAAATTTAAAGAACTTGATCAACCTAATTACAGAACAATAAATAAAGTAGGGTGTGATGACACATATCTTATTTCATAATATACAGAAATGTTTTTGTGAATTTCTCAAATCTTCAGTTGTAATCCATTTTTTTTCTTTTTTAAATTGTTCATGTCAAATTAAATATTGCACATAAACATTATCAAGAATAATAGATTTTTCTCCCTTATAAAATACAATAAAAACTTTGGTAAAATCTTTTTTAAATATAAATTATAAAAAATCAATAATTTAAATTTAAAAATTGAAATTTAAATTAAATATTTTTTAAATTTAAAACAAAAATTAAAAATTACATATTTAGAAATATGACATCAATTGATAAAAAGTATTAAAATTAAAAATTAATTAAATAATAAATAAATAGATTAAAATAGAATAAATAGACGTATGGTCTGGCTAGTGAATGTTGCATTACTGTTTGTTCTGTACTAGGTCGATCAGGTTCTTTAAATTTATATATTACTGTATACAGTTTATATGTATATTAGAAATATAATAATATTTAAAAATAATAGCTACACTTAATGTACATTCTAATCCTTAAACTAAACATTTTCTGTTTTATTTGTGATTAGATTAGAAAACCTTTTTAATAAAAACATTACTGCGTTGATGATAAAGATTAAGAGCATCTGATAATAATTAAAAGGTGGTTTATGTATTGAAATGTGCCTTTGAATGGATAGGTTTTGTTCAATTACTATATCAATATTTGGTGGTCCATTTATTATCATTGCTTTTGACAACCAGTAAAATAAAGTGATTACTATGTTTAAATTATTAAGTAAGCGGTTAAATTATAATTTTTGTCAGTAGTTCTGCCAAAGTTAGTAATTTTGAACCTTACACTTTTAACTTCTCAATAAAAACGGAATATAGAAAATAAAAAACTGGAATTGTAGCCCATTAGAAAGATAAAAATTATATTTTGAGTTGTAATTCTTATACTGGTGTATACTGTATGATTTCTGTATTGATTTTTCCTCCTTAGGACCTTTGACAGTGCAGATTTTCGTCCCATTGTAAGTATAAGTGCTATTGAGTTGCGTGAATCACCGCATTTGGGTTTAGTGGCTGTAACAGAGACTGGTGCTCGTTTATATTTTACAACTGGACAACCAGGTTATAGACCATCAACTTTGCAATTGATACATGTTCGTTTACCACCAGGATTTATTGCTAATGCTCCAGCTACTCGTCCAAATAAAGTTCATAAAGCAATTTATTCAGCAGGTATAGTAATTTAAAAAATTCTTTAAACCACAATATAATTTATGTTATGAATATAATATTGCATTGTTTTGCCTTGCCTGAATTATCTGATCAAAATTTTTTCTCATGGATTTGATGCAGATGAAATTTTTTGTAAAGATTTTATTAAATTTTCTTGTTTAAAATGGATTATTATTTGAAAAAATATTTGTATTACAAGTAGCACCTTTTACATAGAGACTACCTTAAATAACCCTTCTAAAAGTTTAATGTACTGTCATTGTAAACCAGATATATATAAATGTGAAATATATATATAATGTGAATATTATTTCTGTTTCTTTTGCAGTTGTTAAAAATAAAAAAAGTTTATCTACCACCCTATCTGATAGTGGAGTGATGCAAGTAGTTTAATTTTAATTTGTAAAGTCAGAAAACAGTTCTATTGTGTGTTTGAATTCCAGTTAGGTTGTATATTTTTTTATATATTATAAAATTCATCTTTCATAATTCACCATAATTGGGTGGTTGCTGCAAAAAGAAGTAAATATTAAAAGCAAATAACAGTTTAGGTCTCGGTAAACTTGAATAGTTTTTGTTTGTTTGGTGTTATAACTCTTTAGAGCTTCTTGCAAAAAATGAAAAATAGAAGTTGCTTTACTTGATATCAGTAAAATTTGATCAGTAAAAGTCAGGCTAACATCTATGAGAATACCTTGACATTTTTGATTGAATTTATACATTGTAAAACTACATTGTTCATTTAATTTGCAAAAATTTTTAAATGTTTATTTTTAAGAGTAACACAACTTCTGATTTTGTAACATTTGATAATAATAATAATTATTATTATGGTCACAATTTAATATTATTATTGTATTCTTAAGGTAATTCCTGCTCTTCAAGGTAATTCCTGATGTGTTTTTAAATAATTTGTGCATTGAGATTGCAGAGATAAGTAAATATTATTTTCTTTGTCAGTTATTAGGATTTACTTGTTGTTTATACTATAGTATATTATTTTTTTTTTAGGTAACCTGTTATTGGTTACATCACCAGGAGCAAATCAAGATAAAGTATGGTGCCTTTCAGGAGATGCATTTCCTCTACAACCAATGTTAAGTGAGGCTCAGACTGTTATAAGCCTTGATGGTATTGTTTGGGCAGTCGGTGAAATAAAAATGGGTGATCCTCCACCTACATCAAATGCTCCTCAACCACCACTTATAGTCAGACAAATTTATGAGCCGGCTAAAAAATTTGTTCTTTTAACTCCTCACGTAAGAAAAATCTTTAATTTAGAATATGATATAAAGCAATCATCAATTTATTTTGTCAATGTATTTGTTCCATATATTGACTTTGATTGAATCATTGGGAGAGTGTTCAAATCAGTTTTAGATTTTGTAGGTAATTATCTGGAATTCTCTTGTTCTGTTCATTTATTTATCAGTTAGGATATCTTCTAAGATATTCATAGAAAAAACATGAATTTCATAACTCTTGTGTTTTTCTTCAAGCTCTTCTGCCAAGAAGATTGAAAAACCCTGAAAGAGTTCATCCTTATATTTATTTAACTATTAATAACAAAGTAAATAACATTGAAACTTATTAAAACCTTTAAAAATTAAATTGAAAAAAGTAATTAAAAAAATTTTTAATTAAGATTAAATTAGTTTTTAATGTTAGGTTTTGTTGATATAAGTTGGTTTAAATATTTTAATGTAGTCATTAAATATAAATAGTCCCTGAATATTTAAATGCTATGTGATAGTACTTAAAGTAGTTCATGTTTATTGCCGTAAATTTTTTTCTTGTTACATTTATCATGCTATTTTTCTTTATTCTGCTTTTTAAAAAACTTTTATAAGTCTTAATAATGAAATATAAAATATTGTATTAAATGGAACTAATATTTATGTAAAAATATACTGTAAAAAGAGAGTACTCAAAACCCATTAAAATAAAAATGACCAAAACAAACGGAAATCTTAAAGTAGACATTGATTTCTATAAGTCATTTTCATAAAAGACAATTAGTAAACGTTAAATAAAAAAGTAACTAAAAGAAATAAAAAAATCAGTATTTTTACTATAAGAGAACATTTGTATCTATATAAAATAAAAACTTCTTACTGAAAAATTATATAATTTTGCTTAGACTACCTAAGTCAAAAGTTGGAAAATAGTTTTAGTCCAAACCATTTAAACTTTCCCTGTGAACTGATCTCACTTCCATATGGGTTAGAATAAAATGAAAGTTAATAAAAATAAATAGTATAAACTTTTCATCTATCTTAGAATTATCAGTTTTTTGAACAAGCAGTATAGTAAGTACGGATGAAATTAAAATTTCAGTATTTTCCATTGTTAATATTAGTGGTATTTACACATTAATGGGGAACAACTTGGTCTTGTTAAAAACCTATAGTCTTGTTTTTCATTTCTTGCATTTTCTGTTTATAAGTAGGGAATTGGTTTAAGAATTTATGTATTCCATTTCTAAAGATAGGTAGCACTTATGGCTGGTGTGATTGAGAGCAGAAGATAATTGCACAGATTGTTGTCAACAGATGCAACTACACAAGATATATATATATATTATGCACATACCATTATTGTTCCAACAGCTTACTAAAAGATTTGTATAGATTCATTATTTAAAGAATTTCATTTTAGAATTTTTATTTATTTTCAATAATATAAATTTGTTTCTTAATTTGAACAGTTAATGCAACTGTACAAAGTAAATTTTTTCTTTGTTAAGGTTTATCTCTTAAGATTTAAGAAAATAAACGTGATACATGTTGTATATGAGATAATTTAAACATTATTTTTTATCTACAGTTTTGTTTTCTTTTTAGGGAGCTGAAATAATGAAGAAGCTTCGTCCTGTAGATATGCTTGTGGAAATATTGGTTGAAGCCAATGGACCTGATAGTGAAGCAGTTAAATCTTATTTTTGTACACAGACCGAGCAGCAAGCTGCTGCAACTTGTCTCATTATTGCTTGTAATCAATCATCTCAGAATACTCAGGTAAACTCTTGGCTTGTGAATTATCAATCAGGTTCAAAAAATTATAAATGCAGTTCATTTAAAAAGTTAGTGTTGCAGTTCATTGTGATTTATACTACTTTTTTGTTCTGTATCACATGAATGTTTTCATTATTTTTAAAAATGCTGAGATGTTTCTTTTAATGATTAAATTTTAGTTATTTTAGTAAACTTTAGTTATGGAATAAATACCATAACAAAGTTAAAAAGCTCTGTTGCGATACTCAACTTATAATAAGTATAAATTACATTTCTTCATACTTATTACAGTGTGTTATAGGGTTTGATATAAGGTTTTAAAATTTGATTTGGTACAAGTGAAAATTAGATACTTTAAAATGAGATCCCATAACAAGCCTATACTGCCTACATTTATTTTGAAAAGTAGGGTCATCTTTTTCTACCACATTATCTCTTATTTTATTAGGGTTAGTGAGTTTTTCAATAGAAATGTTACCGATTTGTACGTTGAGAAAATTTGTTTTTGCATTTTATTATGATATTATTGAGTATTACAACCAATATATATAATTTAGTTATATTGGTATATTACCATTATAACTAAATTATAATTTTCTTTTTTAAAAATTTCTTTTAATAATTCCATAGAATAAATTGTTTCCTCAATAACTACATTGGGCTTCGTCATTGAAATTTATGAATTGATTTAAGGTGCAGTTGTGGGGGTGATCAGAAAGGTAAATTCTGGCTAGAGAATGTAAAGATTAATAGAGTTGATTACAGAAACATTAAAATAGTTAACAAATTTTTTGTCTTCAGTCATTTGACTGGTTTGATGCTGCAGCCCTCCAAAATTTCCTATCTAGTGCCAGTCGTTTCATTTCGGTATACCTACATTCCTAACAGTTTGTTTTAGGTATTCTAAATGTTGCCTGCCTGGACAATTTTTCCCATCTACCTGTCCCTCCAATATCAAAGAGACTATTCCAGGATGCTTAAGATGTGGGCCTATAAGTCTGTCTCTTCTTTTAGCTGTATTTTTCCAATTGCTTCTTTCTTCATGAATTTGCCCTGACATCTTGTCAATTGTCACTTTAAACATCCATTTTATTTTTAACATTCTACAGCACCACATTTCAAAAGCTTCATTTAATCTTTTCTTCTCAGGTACTCTGATTGTTCAAGTTTCGTTTCCATATAAAGCTATGCTCCAAATACACACTTCCAAAAATGCTTTCCTGTTGTTTAAATTAATTTTTGATGTAAGCAAATTATATTTCTGACAAAGCTTGTTTCGCCTGTGCTATTAGGGTCATACCACTCCTGCTTTGTCCATGTTTAGTAATTCTACCAAAATAACAAAATTCTTCTACCTCCATAGTCTTTTCTCATCTTATTTTTATATTCAGTGGTCCATTTACTTTATTTCTACTACACTACTTCTCTATACTACTTTTTTGTTCTGTATCACATGAATGTTTTCATTATTTTTAAAAATGCTGAGATGTTTCTTTTAATGATTA
This sequence comes from Lycorma delicatula, assembly GCF_047948215.1. Classification (NCBI taxonomy): domain Eukaryota; kingdom Metazoa; phylum Arthropoda; class Insecta; order Hemiptera; family Fulgoridae; genus Lycorma; species Lycorma delicatula. The sequence goes on along the minus strand of NC_134459.1, from coordinate 145,493,521 downwards.
AATTTTAGTTATTTTAGTAAACTTTAGTTATGGAATAAATACCATAACAAAGTTAAAAAGCTCTGTTGCGATACTCAACTTATAATAAGTATAAATTACATTTCTTCATACTTATTACAGTGTGTTATAGGGTTTGATATAAGGTTTTAAAATTTGATTTGGTACAAGTGAAAATTAGATACTTTAAAATGAGATCCCATAACAAGCCTATACTGCCTACATTTATTTTGAAAAGTAGGGTCATCTTTTTCTACCACATTATCTCTTATTTTATTAGGGTTAGTGAGTTTTTCAATAGAAATGTTACCGATTTGTACGTTGAGAAAATTTGTTTTTGCATTTTATTATGATATTATTGAGTATTTTCAGCACCTACTTATTGTTGGTGGGCTAAGTTAGTGTACAGTGTCTCTTTATTTTACAAGTGTGTATTTTTTGTTTTTCTCACATCTCAAAGACTTTACTTAAGCAAGAGTTTAGTCAAAAGTGTGAAACCATGACTGAGCATGTCTCATCTGCTGTTTTAGATCTCACCTTTCTACTGCTCTTTGCAAAAAAATAAAAAAAAAAACAGATAACAGGCCATATTTCACATAACCCACTAACTAGTGGGTTAGATTGTTTTAAATATTTAATTAAAAATGTTACAAAACAGACTGTAAAGAAATACTTCATCTTTTGCAATCACATCTGTATCAACGGATGTATGAAGGAACTAAACATAGTGATGACCAAAGAGCTTTAGTAGCCATATTTCAAAATAGTATTTATTTCCTAAAAATATCTTATAATTTGTCAATAAAATTTTATAATCTGTATAGTTTTTAATCTTTGTTGCGTGAGTTAATACAAAGTGAAACTATCTTCAATCACTCAAAAAGATTTTATTTTAGATAACTAAACTGTTTTTTAGATTAATATAAAATACATTTATTTAACTAGTAAGTAGCAGTTCATCTGACTAATGAAATACTATTATTTTAAATGCATTTAATTTTTACAATTCTGAATAGAAAAAATATTTAAATAAATTAGCCCCAAAAAAAAATCAGAAGAGTTTAAGAGAATAGATAGCATTAAAAATTGCCTTCTTAGTGGTGGTTCACAGGGTGTGTTGCTGTACACAGATCTGTCTCTTTAGAAAAATACTTAAATTTGTAAATAATATAAATCTAGACTTTTTCTGTGACAGAGATAATATTTTTTTTCATTTTTGTAATTTTTAATTTATGATTTGTTTGTAGCTATCAGAATGGGCAACTCGAGCATTCTTCTTGTATGGCGGAGAACCTAAAGTGGGAACAGTGCAATCACACCACTCTTCTCCTTGTGTATTCATTCCTTATTCATCTCTTCCTGCAGGTATATATATATATATTTATTTTTTTTTTCTAAAATCGATCCTTTCGGGAATCATATTCCTCTGCACTATACAAATTATATTAATCTGATCAACCCAAGTACAGAATTAATAAAATAGAATGACACCTACATTATTCCATAATCCAAGCAAGAGTGCTTTCGCGAGTTCCTTGCATCATCATAATTTTGACTTATAATTTAATTTTGTTAATGACAATATTTTCATATATATGCAATTTTTAATTTTAATTTACAGTTTAAAATTTTTGAATTTAAAAAAATTTTAGTTTTAATTTCAGTTTTGATTTTAATTTGATAAAAGATCTTTTGACCATATTAAATTCTTATGTATTTTGTTGAATTTTTAATTTCAATTTTAATGTGTACTTTAGTAAGAATGATTTGAAAAATTATATAGAGCAACTGATAATGCGAAAAACTCGCAAAAGCGCTCATGCTTGGATTATGAAATAAGGTAGGTGTCATTTTATTAATTCTGTACGTGAGTTGATCAGATAAATATAATATATTACGCACGCATGCACGCACACTGTTTTTTTTTCTTTTTTTCACCTTTCAAATTTCAAGTGATGAGATAGTATTGCTGTTATTGTTTTTATCAGTTAAATAAAATATATTATAAATCCTGGACAACATAATAATTTTAATGAAGGATTATGATTTGTGCTCTTTATGTAGCATCTTTGTGCACCAGTGACGAGAAGTCATCTTTTTACTGATTGCCAGAAATCAGTTTTTTTTGTATACACAATCCCTTATATTGATTTTTTATACAGAGATATTTCAAAAAGTGAAATTGACATTACAGCAATGAATAGGAACTAACAAACAATTTTTTACTACTCACAAGTATCTTTGACAAATATTTTTTGTGTAGCATTCATTTGAAGCAGGTGTTTGGTACCTTAGGTGGTTATTGTGGTGACTTATTATAAACAAATAATAGTTACAGTGAAATTTTGTGTTAAGCTTTTCAAAAGGTTTACCAAAACACACAAAATGATTAAGAGAATGGTAGAAGGATTCTCAGCCATACAGAATGCTACAATGACTCAATATGTTAGTTGTCACATCTCAAATTGTTCAAGTGAATGATTTGGTGAGTCATATCTTGATTTTTAACAATTTGCAAGATAGTATAAGTTGCTGAGATTTCGATGGGTTCTTGACATGAAAAATTAGGAATTCAATGAGTCATTACCGAGTCCATTCCAAAGCATTTGATACAAGCGCAAAAAGACAATCGTCTAGCAATCTGTTGGAAACTTTTGAATCATGCAAATGATAATGAAATCTTCGTCAGCAGTAATAACTGGCGATGAAACATAGGCATCACCCATACTCATTCAGGTATGATGTGAAAACAAAATCTGTCCTTGCAGGGGATGGGAAAATTATCACTAGACTTAAAAGGCGCACAATAGTCATTCAAAGAAAGATAATGACAGATGGTCAACTGCCATTACTAGTTTTTTCTACTCCTCTGGGCTGGCTGAACAATTAAGTATTAATTAGCCCAGGGGAGTGTCCTTGTGACTCTAATAAGCTTCCCCACCTACCGACAGTATAGCCGTTGTGACAGGTCAGCTTACCGGTTCTGGATCTTTTTCTTATTTTCATCCTGCTTCTGCCTCTAACCGCTAAGGCCAGGGACATTAGGCCTGGCTATGCCGTTCCTGGGTCCTGTCCCAGCAGCTGTGCCATTATTAACTAGAAGTCGATGGATGTCTGAAAAAGTATGAAGAAGAAAAGTCCTGAACTTTCGTGCGACTTCCTTCATGATAATGCATCAGTCACTACACTAATTCACGAGTTTGTCCAAAAGAACTTTGCCAAAGAAAAAGTGTGAACTACCAACTGTACTCGCTCCATGCCTGACTGGGATTCGATCCTGGGACCTCCAGATGAAAGGCCGAAATGCTACCACTCATCTCGGCCTTTCATCTGAAGAAGTACTCAGTTGAAAAATATAAATTTCACTAAAATTGAAGAAAAATTGACAAAACAAAAACTACATGACAAAACTATTTGACAAAACAAACAAGCTGCACTTTAGTAAAAATTTGATTTTTCTGAATGCTGTATCTTTAATTATAAAAGCATTGATATCTTGCCCTGCTTCAACTCTCTCCATTCAAAGGAACCAGAAACCATAGTCAGATTAACACTGAAAAGTTAAAAAAACGTAGACCACTTAATATTTCTTTCACAGTATGAATTATATTTTTCTTAAATATATTATAATTTTGTGTTGGGTTACTGAGAGTGTGTTTTAATTGATGATCTGTTTATAAAATTGAAATAAATTATTTAGATTCAGATATTGATAGCTATAAATTGTAATTTGAACTGTTATATTAAAAGGTAAGTTGAATTTATTTTTACTTTCTTAATATACAAAGAATGGGACAGTATAACACCTACGAGATACAGTAAAACTGTAAAAATATTGTTGAAATTATTACCATTTATCATTTAGAACAGTTGTACATTTTCCTAATTTAGATAAGTTCAGTTTTAGCATTAATTCAGTGGTTTAATATTAATTAATTATAATTTTTGTGTAGAACTATTTTCTTAGAATGTTAAGCAGCAGTTTGTAACTGTACATGAATGTTTGTAACTGTTTTTTTTTATTAAAAATTGTTGACCTCTTGATCTTTTTTCAGTTTTTGCTTTTATGATTCCATCCATGTAACAGTTATTTAATTATTAATTTTTTTTTGTTTAAGGTTTTAATCCTGGAACTGTTTCCACACCAATAGGCAAGTCAACATTCTCTTCTACAGAAACAAATACTGTTTATTTCTCTGCCAAGCACAACGGATTGTATTTATATCTGAGTCGTATTTTACGTCCTTTATGGGATACTCGCATTGTTCAGAGAGTGACCATGAATGATAATAAACAATATGTAGGTTCCGTTCTAATGTATATTTTTCATGTTTGTTGTATTTTTAGATTTGTAAAGGTTAAGTTCTATTTTTTATTAATTGTTATATTAATCTAGACCTGCAGACAGTTATTGTATTTCTTCTTTTTTTTTTTTTATAGATACTTTCCCTCATGATATTTTAATAATTTTTGTATCTTTTTCCACTTTCAACTCATATTGGTTCTGAATGGCGTTATAATTCTCATGGTTGCCTTTTAGAACACTTTCACTAGTTTGTCTTCCTGCTATTTACTGGCATTAATTCTACATGTGTGTTAAGTTTTATTTTTTCTTTTGAAATGACATTTACATGATAAACTTACGATAAATTAACACATTTTAAATATTTTCATATGCATGGAAAAAAAATGTTCCTTCTTGGAGTTAATTCCTTTTAAAATTTTCAGTTTATGTTGTAGATGAGATGTTAAACTACATCCCCTTACAATGTAGTGTTATGCTACACCTAGACTGTCACATGAAATTTAATTTTCATCCTAGAAATTAAAGGGATAGTAAGTATAATCGTTAACAGCAGAATGAATTTTTATAAGCCACTCCCACAGAAGGCAACAAAAAAAAGACTCAGCACAATTCCTCTACGTAGTTGATATTTGTTAATTGCGTTTGACTAAAAAAACACAGTTAGAATAATTTCTTCTAAGGTTATCTTCTGATTGTCTTTAGAACAAAAAGTTAATTCAGAGCACATTGGAAATAATGCCTTAAGTATTTCAAAATCAGTAGGTTTACTTTTATTATGAATAATTTTAAATTTAGAAATCATTACACTAACTTAATCTTATTATTCTGTGGAATTTCATTTTTTTAAATTTGTAGGATATAGAGATTTAACTTATTGTAAAATTTGATTTTTAAGGGGAGCCTGTACCGTGTATCTCTGTAATGTTAAAATTAACATATTTCATGACCGATTTTTTCAACTTCTGTTACACTTACAGCTTTGAATTTTGTATACTTCTATTTTAGAGTATTTTGTACACACTGACATTTTTTCAAGTTATTGGTACAGAGTATTTTTTTCCTTTTTCAAACACTAAAGTTTTTTGGCAGATGGTTTACTGGCAACTGAAGTTTCGGAACTTTATTTCTGCCTGGACTCCCTTTTCCTCTTTTTAAACAACCTTTTTGGTTTGGTCATATTTAAAATAAAAATTGTAAACAATTACAATTGTACAAAATGTACAATTCACTTTTTTGCCAAAATAAACATCAAACTATTTTCTAACTTCACTTTCTACTACACAATAATTAAAAATAAAACGTAGGTCATATGTTTAGTTGCTAAACATAATGCAAACAATTTGGTAACACAAAAATTACCTTTTAAAGTAATGTAGAAAGTGAAAAAAGAATATCTTAAGAAATAACAGCTAAAGATGTACCAGTTCTTGTACAAGTTGAGAAATGCAAATTAATGACGATTCACTAAAAATATAATATCTTGATTGAAACTCATTTCTCAAAGATAAGCAATGGCTAGAGAGAGGTTAAAATTATTAAAAAAATACAACACCAAAATTTTACATTTACCCAAAATTGTGGTACAGTCTCCCGTTAAACTCTTCTTCAAAGGTTCAATTGAGTGTGTTTTCAAAAGATAGTTAATTATAGGGTTTAATTTAAATTAACAATGGAAAAACAAGTTAACCTTGAAATTTTTTTCAGCTTGTTTCAAGTGTAATGGGTGAAGAAGTTGCTATTGTTGCGGGACATCTCCTTGCTGTCAAATCATTTCTTGAAAAAAATACTCAGTTTTCCTCTGCATCAGCATCATTGTAAGTAAATATTGTATATATCCTGTAAAATTTACTACGTTTACTTTTGCATTTAAAAAAAGGAATTATTGTAACATTTCATATATTATATAAAATTTTGCACTTTAGGTCTGCATCTTCTTCTGGAGTGGACAGTTTGGTTGGAGCTGGTCAACGAAGTCGTTTACAAGAAGCTCAGTTAGCTGAAAAACAAAGTTTAGATGCCTTAAGAACATTAGTCGACCATGCAGCACAAGTTCTTGGATTATGGAGGGTCGTTTGTAATCATCAGTTTCATTGTATAGCTGATGCACTTTCACAGGTTTAAAATATGTTTACTCATTTATTTTCACGTTTTATAATAATAGCTATTTTGTTGTAAATGCTTTAATATTTTGAGCTTTTATGATGCTTCACATTTTTTTTTGTTATGGATTTTTTTACAGTAAAATGTCAGAGGATTTAAAAAATGTTTATCTTTTGATCCAAGATATTTATGTTTTAAAGCATTCCAAATTAACCTACCTCATAAAATTTTATTCATATGCACTTATTTGGAATTTTATTTGATATGTAAAGTAATATTTATTTTCAATAAAAATCTGTGAAATTCTGTCTTATAATTGAGTGGTTTAACAGATTTAATGGGGCAATTAAAGAAAAAAGACCAAAAAATAAATTTTTATTAATCTGTAGTTGCTCTCTATGGAAATGAATCATGGACATCAAGATCTGCTCACAGCCAAAGACTAGAAACTACCAATGAGATTTTTAAGATTTTTTTTTGAGTGGCACACTTCAAACTCACTACATCCCAAAAATAGCAAATCAAAAATCAAAACCATGCTAATCTGTTTCTTTGATAGTAATGACATTGTCCATAAGGAGTTTTTTCTTACAGGATAGACTGTAAATCAATATGTTTACTGAGAAATTCTTGAAAGACTGTGGAAAAGAGTTGCCTGCATAAGGCCAGCCATCAAAGACAACTCTGGATGCTTCATCATGACAATGCACTTTGTCACACTGCACTCTCAATTGATGAGTTTTTGTCAAAGAAAAACACTCCTGTAGTTCCTCAACCACTTTATTCACCTGACTTGAGTCCTTGTGACTTTTTCCTGTTCCTGACTTTAAAAAAACACCTCAAAGGACATCATTTTGGAATAGTAGAAAACATTTTAAAAAATGTAACTGACCATCTAAAGGCTATTCCGGTTTCTGAATTACAACACTGCTTTGAAGAGTGGGAAAACCGTTTGAAGCGTTGTGTGGTTTCCCAAGGGAACTATTTCGAAGGTGGTAGAGTCCACGTATAATTTTATTGTAAATAAAATGTTTTTCTGAACCAGTCTCATTACTTTATTTACAGATCTGTATCATTGTCATATTACAGTGTATTTTTTCTACATTGGCCTTTACTAGTTAACGCTTTTGTTATTATACGGAGAATAGAATTTATCAAAACTTCAATTCAGAAATAATTATTGAATTCATCTAGTTTTGTGTATGTGTTTGTGTATCAGCTATAATAGTCTACCTTTTGTTATCTACTGCTGGTAACCATAGAGCTTAATGGCATAGCAATAAATGCTATATTGTAAATAGTACATTTCCTGTTAACTAAATATTACAAGTTAATATGTTAATGTTGATATAACATATCAAAATATTGTACACTTTTATGTATGCAACATTTCTTTATACACATTCATTAATTATTGTTAATTTAGTTAAATTCACATAAATTACATACTTGTTACATTGCTTTTATTAATAATAATAGTAATGTGAATTTATTAAAAAGAATACTATAAATATTAAAGAGGATTGATCATTAACAAAAAAGATTAAAATAATCAGTTTTGTATAAATTTATGTCAGCCAGAACTGCAGTTCATCAGCCAAGTGGCAGGCTTTCTTAGCCCAAAACAAAAATATAATACAAAATAAATGATTATATAAATAAATAAAAGTTTATGACTGATAAATAAAAAGAAAAAAAGATCAAAAGATAAAGATGATTTATTATTGTGTTTGTTCGTGAAACATATATTAATGTTTATTTTTAACATAATGATTAATGCTAATTGATGTTAAAATGGTATTGATGGTTATATTTTGACTTAAAACAGTCAATTTTTTAACTTTAATTGAATTGAAATTAGTAAGTAATGTTGTGTGGTGTGGTGTTTGTTGTTTAGTCCCTATATTTTTCTGAACTATACCAGATCTTTCAAATCTGCATTTACTTTGCTTTGTGCCATAATGATGTTTTTTTTGTCCAAAATATTCAAACTTTATTAAATTTCTCATTTAATTATAATTACAGTTATATTAACATTACTGTGAATAGAAGTAAACAACAGAGTTTATCAGTATAAAATATAGATATTTTTCGACTTTCCTAGGGTTTAATCTAAAAAAGATATGTCCCAAAAATCTTATTTTTTGTATATATATGAATGCAAACAAATATATTTGCATTTCATGGCTAGCTACATTTTTACGTTCACTATATTCTTATTTAAAGTTTTTGTTTAGTGAAAATTGTTTATTTTTAATGTCTTTTATATTTACTGAAGATATTAATATCATCCTTTTTGTTCTTATGCATAGGATCAACAAAATCAAATGGTTGTTGCTACATTTAGAGATCTTATTCTGGTTGGACAGGACCTCTGTGCTAGCTTGATTAATAAATTAATTAATACGTAAGTACATTTCATCTGATCTTTCATTACTAAACAGAATTTTTACCCTTATAATTGTATACAATGTAAGTACTGATTGCTTTCATGATTACTAGATTTGTTTAATTTTAGAACATTATTTTTTTGTTACACTGGTTGTTTTTCTTATGTTACACTGGTAATTTCTTTCTTATTCACTACATAAACAAGACATTTTTGATAAACTTTTGTTTGTTTAAAAAAAACAATAAAATGTTGTTTTACATTTAATATTATACCACTCTAAGAATAACCTTTAATTTTAAAGCAGTAATTTTATTTTCAAAACTTGTACTAGTACGTCATTCAATTGTAAACTGGAGTTTTGTTTTTGGTATTTATTAGTACAGAATAAAATACAAAGATACTTAATGTTTTTCTGTGTAGTTTTCCTGAAGCTGAATACATTTTTCCCATTTCGGGAGCTTGTGGATCCCTTCAAAACGTTTGAGGTTGTATCATGAGCCAATTGCACACAGACTTCTCTACTTCATTGTTGCTCTGGGAATCAGTATCCTCTCAGTGTCTCCTTCAATGAGCCAAACAAAAAGAAATTGCAAGGAGATAAATCTGGACTGTACAGATATGTTCTAAAGTTTCTAAGTAAATTTCGTTCAATTTATCCCAATTACTAACAAGTATGTGAGGCCTGATGTTATCATGAAGGAAAATCACATCTCTGATTGGCTGATGCCACCTTTTGTTCCTGTACGCTGTTTTCCCTTTGTCCAAGAGCTGGAAGTAAAACACAGTATGAACAGTATACTTTTCCAGATCCTAAAGATGTGTTGTGAGGATTTTTCCAGCTGACAGACACGTTTTCATCTATACTGACAAGGCTTTCCATTCATATTCTATTTTGTATTTGTTGTTTTCGATTCAAGAGTGTCGTGATGGAAATGATGTACCCATGTCATATCACATGTGACTATTCAAAACAAAAAAATATTTTATTATTAAAATGTAAATATATGTTTTTTCTAAGATTTTCATAATTTTTGTATTGAGTACAATTATATATCTTTCTTAGCTTCATCATAATTAAATCACATGTTGATGTGTTTTGCATGTATTCCATTTTCAAAATTACAGGAATTCAGGGAGTTTTGAAAGTGGAATATGTCCAAAACATGTCAGCATGTCATTTAATTATGAGCAGGTAAGAAATGTATTCAATAAAAATAATTATTTTCCTTACAGAAAATGATTCATGAGTTGGGAAAATTTTCTGTTGGGTCTGTTTATAACTTAGGAACAAAAGTCTTGGAATCCACCTTGTACAGACTTTGTGGAACCCAAGTTGCTTTGTGATATTGGGGTGGGCACTTGTATGACTGATACCCACTTCTGAAGCAATTTTATCACTGTAAGGTGCCAGTCACCTTGAGATCAGTCCATGAGGTCATGGATCAATCAAGTATTGTCATCAGTCACTCTTGTCCTTAAATGCGTATTTTAGTCATTTGTACAGCTTCATGCCCTTTAAATTTGCTGGTCCATTTGTAAATTTTGGTATGTGGCATCTTATTCCCAAGCTGTGCATGCATTCTAGTAAAAATTTCGTAGTTTTATCATTCATTAAAAACTTCATGATAGTACATGGTACAATCAACAATGTGACCTCTTGCTCTGACGTGATGCTACCAACCAGAGATTTATAAAATATATTTATTATATATAGTCACACATTGGGAAAAGTGTATCAGTTTAAACAGGGATTATATTGAAGAATAAATACTGCATTTTGTAGCTAAAGTATAGTACTTTTATTCATTTTTTATTTCATTCCCATGCTACACATATATATGTAAAATTTATCAGCCAAGCCTGGTAGTTACATGAAAAAGAAATATTTTTGTAAAAGATGGACTCGCTAGGTGGCGCTGGGGGTCATGATATTTCAAAAAGTTGTATTTCTAGTCTGATTTTGCTCGTATTCAGAATATACGTGGAAAGAAATATCTCTGCAAAAAATGGACCTGCTAGATGGTGCTGGGGGTTGAGATATTTAGAAAAATTGTATTAAAGCTAATTTTATTTAATATACACATATATATACTCTTGCCATGTGACCTGGCAAAGAAGTGTCTTTCAACCTTGCACCAAAGTCATTCTTATATGTTAAATTCACAAAAGTTTTGTGATTTTTATATTGTGCTGCTGAGCCATCTTAGAATTAAATTAGTTTATTCACAATATTATAATTTTCTTTTAAAAATTGAATTAGTTTTTTCTGAAAAAGGTGAACTGATATTGTCATGCTTAAGGCAGTCTGACATAGCAACTAAATTTTCATTTAAAGTGTCTGTAGATACTTGACTTTTAAAATAAATAGCGAAAGGATGAATTGTAGCCTGTTGATTTTTCCAGTGAAACTCTGGAACAATCAACAATAAGATGAAGCACCTTCATCTTATAGCACACAAATGAATAATTTTTCAGCAAAGTTGTATAATATGTTATAGATTACGGGTTCAATTACAGTTTTTAAGAAGTTTAACTGCTGAGAAGCAACGAATGAATGGCGAACAAGAATTGATAATTTTTCAACAATGTCTAAATAAAATCTTGTGTTCTTCTCTACTGTCTCTAAACTTGAATGATTAGATGATATCCATTATTAAAAGTTATTTTGTCCACAGAATTTTCAACAAATATTGAATCTAAAGTGTTTTTTTAATAATTTGTGCCACACAGTGTGTGTAAGAAGTAAAATGATTGCTGCACTCTTTTGTTAATTTAATTTACATCCTTCAAACATTAATTTCATGTTCTGATGGACAACACACACACATACATTTCCACTGCCACTTGCTAAAACACAATTTTTAGGACATAAAGCAGCAAAGGTAGAAAATGCAATTTTAATACCTGTATGATTTTCTTCAAACTGTTGATGTATCTGTTTCAGATTAGCGTCAGTACTAGTCTTTTTTGAACTTGATTGTTTCCACTAGGTGATTTGATGGACAGTCTTTTTTGCCTGGCATTACATGACTTACATCATCTCATTTATAAAATGCCTGAATACATCCATCTATTTTTTTTTTGACCCAGACACTTCCAGTTTTAGGGTTCAGTGATGACAGAATTCCTTGTTCTTTAACTAGTTAAAGAACAAGGCTTCTTATTCTTCTATTTTAAGACTTCTTATCTATTATGCAATTAAATTTTTCTTTCAACTGTATCAAGATTTCACTATCAGGTTCAACTTGAGGTGAATTCTCGGTGTTTTTGCTAGCTACTTTGAATATTTTTCCCCTCATTAATGACTCATTTTTTGCAATCTTTATGGCTCAATATGTTTTCTTTTGCAATATTTTAAATTTTACAGGTGATTCCCTAATACTCATGACTAATTGAGCCTCTCTAATGCATAGTTTATTACATCATAAAGGGCTTCTTCACCATCATCTACTACTTCTTCTTCTGAAGCTTTATCACTGTAAGGTGCCAGTCACCTTGAGATCAGTCCATGAGGTCATGGATCAATCAAGTATTGTCATCAGTCACTCTTGTCCTTAGATGCGTATTTTAGTCATTTTGTACAGCTTCATGCCCTTTAAATTTCCTGTCCATTTGTAAATTTTGGTATGTGGCATCTTATTCCCAAGCTGTGCATGCATTCTAGTAAAAATTTCGTAGTTTTATCATTCATTAAAAACTTCATGATAGTACATGGTACATGTACTATTTTTTTTTTTTTTTTTTGAGGAATGTAATTGAGGCAAGTTTTTTTCTACACTTACCACAAATCTTCCAATCACTTTCTAAAGTTGGATTTTTCTGTCATCCATGCTTACACTTTTCTAAATTCTTAGTAACAATAGTATAATCTACCTCTTGAAATGGATCACAACATTTATTATTATAAAAAGTTGCCCTACTTCAAAAGATACCTAACTAAAAAAAAAAAACTGTTACTACACCAACACTTAGCATCAATAAACAAACACTGAATATCTTTACTTCAGGGTAGGCATATTTATACAGTACTCATGCTTTCTTACATAATGCTATTCACAAATAAATTATTTAAATAGATCAAATATTTTAGGTCATATTTAATATTGTTTATACTAAAACAATGGACAAACTATGAGTAAACTGAGATATAGTAAGCTTCAATACATTTTGAATTTCAATTTGTAATAGTCAGCACATTACATCATCATTGGTTGTTTGATTGAGTTGAGATATACTATTTCTTATTACTAGACAAAACAAATGAGCGACATATTACCTCATCACTTTTAGTTACTTTTTGCAACACATTTTATTTGATTTTGTAAGTTCAGCCAACAAAAATTTAAGTGTTTACCTGCTCAAAACCCCACAAAAAAGGTTTTTTTTTTTGTTAAAACATTGATATACATTTAATATTTTTTTTCTTGATCCCAACGCAGTTTCAGTTTCAAATTTGTACAGCTGTTTTATAATATGCTGATGAATGAAATTTTTTTTTTTCATAAAAAATTGAAGATTCTGTTTTTCCTGAAATTCAAGGTTAAAAGTCAAAGACCTTGAAATCAAAAATTTATGTAAACAGGTTTGTGTATCATATGAAAGAGCATCAAATAAGCTTTAAAATAAGTCCAAGTTTATCACTCTCTCTTAATAACAAAGTTGTACCGACCTAACATTATTGCCGCAAGTCAAAATTTGCTATTTTCCAGAAAATTTGAAGGGCTCTAAAAACAAAACAGTTAATGGTAGAGATCTGAAATTCAGTATTTTCCCACAACTCTATCAATAGTTAATTCAATCCAAATTTCTTGAAAATCCCAGTCAGTTGGGTTGTGAATGGCTATTTTGTTAATTTGACACAGAAGGACCCAATTAAATTAATTTATAATAATTACTTTTTTTATAATTACTACTATAAATTACTAAATTTGGTTATAAATTATTAAACTTATCTAATCCTTATTTAATTAGTCATGTTTATCACTGTAAATTAAAAATTATAGTGATATTTATTCTATTTACTGATTATAATAACGTTTTGTAATTGTTTTTGCAAGCAACAGCTCATTAAAACTTCAGACCAAGTACTAACAAATGGACATAAGGAATGTATTTTTCTGCATAATAATTTTTCTGTGAGCAAAAGATAAATTTGATGACCTAATCATATTATTTTAATCGCAATTTTTTTTTTGGGATTAAAAAGATTATAAAACAAATATTTAATGCAAACTTCAAAAAGTCAGAGTTTAAAGTACTGAAATATTGTAGTATTTTTCAGTGTGTTTATTGAACCTGGTTTTATTACTTTTTCAAAAACATGTTAACCATTTATTTTTATCACATTTTTATGAATTGGTATCCAGCAAAAAAATATTTTCTAAGTTATTAGGCTATTTGCAAGCAAATTGCTTAATAAATGTAAGGAATACAGAGAAATGTTATGCAGTTATTATCAAGAATGAGCCAAGGCCATTTGAAATGTGGAATTTTGTATCATTTTATAACAAATTCAATTAAAGGGAGAGCTTTTCAATTTGAACAATCTGTAATTTTTTTCTTAGCATAAATTGAAGTCTTAGTAGTCATTATATGGATCAGTTTTTATAATTCTTTATAAAAAGATCTTGATCAATTCTTGATCCTGAACAATTGATTGAATTTTTTTATTTTGTTCATTAGGTAGTGTTATTGTAATTTTTTCCAAATAACTACACTGAAAGATTTTGTTAATAAAAAATTAATTTTGTACATAGATGAATCTGTGGTACTGGATTGTTGTAGTGTAATTGTATTAGTAATGTTGACATTCCTGCCATGTTATTCTGATATGAGAACAATTTCATATCTCGTGCAGAAATTTAAGAAAAATTGTAGGAAACTTAGGTTAACAGGTTAATTATTAATTAAAAAAATTATACATATTTCTGTATTCCAGAAAGCTTTAACTAATTCTTAATATTTATAAATGATTTCATCATTTTTGTATATTTTTTTATTTTTACCAAGATACAGGTTCTTACCTTACTGTTTGTTATGAACAACTTTTTTTAAATACAGGTTACATTTTTTAAAGGTCTATTTCATATTTTATGTAAACATGTAAAAAAAAGATACAAAATCAACTGCTCAAAGTAAAAAATATAAAATGTTTTGATTTTTCTGTAAATTTTGATTTTAAAGTCGTATCAAATTTAAAGTTAACTATCAATAACTTGCTAACCTTTAAGTTTGCTCAAACTTTAAAAATTCTAAATTTAAAGAGTTGAAACAGTATTATCTATTTGTTTTACTTTTGAGGATGGCTTTATAATTTTTTTAAAGTTGTTTTACATACCTCAAACTTTCCAATGTTTCCTGTAAGAATACTTTTTTTTGCATCAGAATGACTATCGTTACTTCATAACAAGTATCATTGGGCTATAATAATCAAATACTCTTTAATCCCTTGGTGATTTTTGATGAGATAATCTGTGGTTACACTGATAAAAATTGCTTTTGACAAAGTATCTCGTCATCCACCTATTTTGTTGAAAAGTACCCTTGCTGAAATAATTCGTTCTCGCATAATGTCCAGTTTTATTCTGTTTTTTGATGAGTATTTCAGTATGCATAGGCACGCTTAGTTTCCTAGTTTGTTGTGGTTGCATAGAGAGGCGTTAGTATATGTATTTTGTTTTGAATCATTTCTCTCGGCTGTTTCCAGCCTTTGTGTGGCAGCTACCATACTTGTTTATGTTGAATGAGAGTTTGGTTATTGATGTGCACATCCGTTTTATTGTTTTAGTTGAGCATGGCTTTATTACTTATTTAAGTGTTTTTTTTTTTTTATTAGTGTTGGAACGACTATTTAATATATTTTTATTTCTTTTTGGTGTTTGGATTTGTGGAGTGATATATTTTAGTAGTAGATATTATTTTAAATTTACATTGTAAGATAATAAAAGTTTGTAAATAAGGTCTTAAAATGAGTCAGTTCCTTCTAATTAAACAAAAAATTTTGCATTTTGATTATATGGCTTAAATATAAATAAAAAACAGAGTTGAAAACAAAAGTAGTGTTATTAATTGGACATTTAATTTTATTTAGATAGATAATTTTTTTTTTTTTTTGAAGTAGAACAATTTATTTTTATTACAAATGTATTTGTTTGTAATTATATAATTACTTCCTCACTTTAGTTTTAGAAATTAAATAATAGTATACTGAAAAATTTTTTTTTATTATTGAATTTTTTTTGTAAAATACAGTCATTATTTTATACAATTCATTAATTTTGTATTTTTTTACTGAAAGATTTTTGGACTTTTTGTTAAATAATTTGTTTTATGTCTTTTTATATAGTGTTCTTTCAAGCTAATGCTAATTTGTTTAATTTCAATGATACATCAGATTGATCTGATAATTTATTTTTTAGAATAATTAACTAAGTAAAAGAATTGATACTCTAGAGAATCATTTTTTTAAAGTGGTTTTAGGTTTATTACAGAAAGAATTTTATTTGTATAATCTGATATTTTTTTTTCTTTATTCAGGTATCTAAGTGATAACACATCAGTAGATTCTATAAGTCTCAAGCTAAGAGAAATCTGCCCTAAGTTATACAAAAATGAAGATGCTGCCTGTACTAAGGTTAATTTTTTTTTTATTATATGAGGAATAAGAGGGGGATGAGAAGCAATGCCTGTACTTTAAAAATGAACAGCAATTAAATAAACATGAATGATTCGATGAAACAGAAAAAAGCTGGCCAGCTGTTTTCCATAACTTTCTCATCAAAACTGAGAAAGTTATATACTGAACTTTTCGATTTGCTGATAAAATTGTATAAGTGTCCTAAGAGATATTGAATTTAAAGAAAGTTATCCTACACTGAGTAAAGTTCAGAGATATAGGTCTGTGATTGGTAACTGGGATTCATATTCGTATGGAGATATGAGAACCTTATTTAGAGATCTTTCATTTTACAATATTTCATAAAAATCAGTTAATCCAGTCTGAAGATGTCAAGCAAAATGTTGATTGATAAAAAAGAAAACAAAAAAATTAAGCTTATCTCCCACCCCTGAATGAAATCGTTAAAATAAATAACCAAAGTGATATTGCATCATTTAATAAATATGAGAATGTAACTTTGAGTCCAAGAATGATCAAAAAGAAAAAAAGTGATGTTTGCCATGTAATACCTCCGTTTCCCCTGCCCCTTCTTACCAATTGTGACAGCAAAATTAAACTGCATCTGTGTCACATATACCCAAAGCATCATGCCACATTTCATCTAAATTGATGTATTGATTCCAGAGATATAAAGAAAAAAACAAACAGAAATCCTTTTTTCAATGTTAAAATTATGTTTAACATCAATGTCTGACCCGGTTAGCCTATTTTCCTTTATACAGTAGATAGCTGGGGAAGTGAAAAAATTACACCTTTATCTTTATTTTCAAAGGAGAATTATTTTACTATATAATTTCTGCTCACTTCATTAGACTTCCATTAACACTGTTTAATTTTGAAAAAAATAATTTTTTTTTTTGACACTGCAGACTTCACTCATTACAGATTACGTAATGGCCTTTTTTTCAGAAATTTCTTCTTTAGTTTTGGGAATTGACAAAAGTCACTAGGAATGCCAAGTTTGGACTGCACAGGAGTACAGTAATGTAAAAAATCCACGTAAATTATTATTTGGAACTTTTGTTGCTGCAGTGGTGTGAGGCCTTGGTATTGTTATCTAAAAAGAAGTGCTTTTTTTCTTTCAATCCATTTGTTTCTTTTTAATATTGTAAGTGTTTTAATGCAACTTGCACAATTTACTTTAATCCTGTTTTCAAGAAAATCTGCAAAACATCACTTTTAGAAATCCAAAATGGAGTCAACATGACCTTTCTAGTTGAAACTTGAGATTTTAATTGTTTTAATCAAGGCAGTTCCTTTTGTAGATATTAAATGTTAATCTTCTTTGTTCTTAAGCTCATAACTGTTGATAATAATTTAATCACCTATAATGATTTTAAAAACATTGCAGGAATTCCCAAGAAATAGAAAACTCTCAAGCTTCACTTCATCAAACAGTGTGTGAAGTACACATCTAGCACAAACTTTGTGGAATTCAATGATATTCTCCCTCTGTTTAGAAATTTCTAGTTTAATTTTGATTTTTTAATGTTTTTGTGATAACTTCATCCATCTAATCTCTATGAAACCAGTCTGTTGCAGCTATAGGGCTTTCATTGTGTTTTTGTCGCCCAAACCTTTGTACCTCCCCTGTTTCTTCACTTTTGAATGTATCTGATGCCCTTCTTTTCTTTTTCCTGTTTAGCCTCTGGGAATTACCGTTCAGATATTACTTCAGAGGATGATATGTATGAGTGTAGTCTTGTGCAGTCTCAGTTCAACCATTCCTGAGATGTGTGGTTAATTGTAACCCAACCACCAATGAACACTGGTATCCGCGATCTAGTATTCAAATCCATATAAAAGTAACTGCCTTTACTAGGACTTCAATGCTGGAACTCTGAACTTCCAAATCAGCTGATATGGGAAGATGTGTTCACCACTAGACCAACCCAGTGGGTTATCTGGGGTCCTATTGTAGTCACATTACCTCACTGATCACTGTAAACAATTTGTAATTGTCTGAATTGCAATTTACTCTGGAAATCTAATCCCTCAACACACTTCCATTCCATTATACTCTCTTGGGCTGAATTGTTTGTTAGCTATATATATGTTCATAGTCTAGTATGATAAATGGGAAACTGCCGGAAACCATTTCATCAGATCTGTCTTTTATAAATTAGATTATTTATATGAAAACAGATGCTTTAAGACTTACTTCCTTGGCATGTTATAAAGTAGGAATTTTCTTATTTAAAGAATAACTGAAATGACTCTTAAAAGTTAATAAGTTTCTTTTAAGACATTTATTTAAATAATTTTTTACTGATTATTAGAAATTAAACAAATTATTTTTATTTTAATATAGAAAATAAATGTTCTACCTTTAATAATTACAATATTTTTTTCATGTATTTTTAGGCTAATGAGATGCTTTTGACTGCAAAAACCAGAAAGAATAAAGAAGAGAGACAGAATCTTCTATGGTCTGCTTTAAAGGTAATATTTTAAAGAAAACATTATTATTTTAGTTTTCTTAATTATTTGACATTTTGGTATATTACATTTTAGAGGCCAACAGTTTCCAAAGTGTCCTGTAGATTTACACCCAAAATACAAAATTACTGTACTTATATTAACTTCTATCAGCAGCCAGTATCGGTGGCTTACTAAACAGTATCTTTACGGAAGCATATTTATTACAAGACATCTTTTGTTTGTATTTGTTTTATTTGAAGATTCCAGAAATTAAACTACGTATAACAAACCCTAATATGTGGTTATGAACTTTTTTTTTGAGATAGATTGCTGTTCAGTTGTTATTTTATGCCTAGGCCTAAGTTGCTGTTCAGTTGTTATTTTATGCCTAGGCCTAAGTAAACTGAAAGAAAGCATACCCATATTTTTTTAACCTAAATGTTTATTACATGATATACTTTTAAATCTCTGATTGGAATAGAAATTCTATTTTATTCTGAGATAGCTTGTATATAGATGTTAAGTTTATCATTTTGTGGCTATAAAATTAATGAAATTTCATTTATAAAAGTTTATATAACCTCAGAAATTTTAATCAGCTAATCAAAACAATAATTAAAAAGTAATTCTAAAACTTTTGTGGTACAATAATAGATTCAAAACTTCATGTGACTTTCTGTTTTATAATTTTGTAATTAATTATGCGGTATATAACAAATATAAATTTTTTTTTGTCTTGATCAATGATAAAATCATGTTTAGAAAGATGTCGAATTTTTGTCATTCAACTTGAAATATAGAGATTTGAAAGTAGAAATTCTTATCAATTTGTTAGGTGTATATTTTCTGTCTTACCTAATGGATTAAATCCAGTTAAGGAAGCGTGTAGTGCAGTTAAGTAGTGTAGTGTATGATTTGGAATTATGATTTTTCAGCATACATTGAAGATTTTGTGGATTCAATGAATAAGACCAGCACTGGATGAATGCACAGAAATTGTGCTCAATTGATCTTCGCAATAAAGAGATGGAAAATTAATCCTTTTTTTGGCTTACATGATAAAAGTACTATTTCCAAAAGTGGCTGGTGCTGAGCCCCATATATTAGCTACCTACAGATACTAGTAAACAGTTTTTATTTTGTTCAACGGCTTACAATCAGTGAAATGTGATCTGTTATCCATTTTTAAATACAGAAGTGTTCTGGCAAGATTCATTATCTAATAGTGAAATCTATTCTTAAAATGGAATGGTTGGTTTATGAGAAAATGGATAAGGTGGTCTAATAGCTGTTAATGGATGAATGATGAGATGAATGGAATGGGCAACTATGTGATTAATGATAATTTGGTGCAGCCTTCAAGAAAAAATCTGAATCAGCTACATAGATGGTTTATAATTTTGTCCTTTCTTGTGGCTTTCATAAGTTTCAGAAATTGTGACAGATTGTTAAAATGTTGGAAGATATAGTCCAGGTACTAAAAATGTTCTAGGAGCACAGAAAAAAGCAACTTTGTAGCTTTTCTTACCAAGAATGTGTCTTTCTTGCAAGAATATATGCTGTATTCTAATGGGAGACCTGAAATTACTTGATATAATCGAAACACAAAAAGTGAAGTGGACTTGGTTGTAGAATTTACTGTTTAATGATAGAGTTCATTTACATTCTGCTACTTGAATCCCAGAAGTCATTACATTTGACCAATAGATCATTCCCCTATAGTCTAGACTTAGTGTTAGGTGACTTTCACTCTTTCCTGCAATTGAAGTAGTTCCTTGGTAATCATTGCTATAATAACAATGATAGTATCAAAATATCCCCGCTACATTGTAAGTGCTATCATTTTATAAAGAACTTATTCAGGAATTGATTCCGTAGTATGACAGATGTAACATTGATGGAAAATATATTGAACAGTTGTTTACTATATGACCTTATTTTTAATAAAGTTGTTTAAAAAGAAATTGTTAGCTATTTTTTTAGTCAAACTGTAATTATTAAAACTATTTGCCTCAAGGTAGCTGTGATAAATAATTTGTTAACTATTTAATGATCTTGTTTATTTAATCTATCTAAATTAAAAATATGGGCTATACATGAATCATATTTACAATAAAAAATAACTGAATTATGAATAATTATTATTTAATTTTTTTTTACAGTTATGCAAAGAAGTATCTCCAAATATTAATTTATCTGCAGTGTGTCGTCAATTTGCAGCTTGCCAATTTTATGAAGGCGTTCTTGAGCTGAGTCTGGAATGTGCAAACAAATCAGATCCTAAAAATGTTGCATTCCATTTTTATCAAAATAATCAACCGCCTGATGATACAATTGGATATCAAGCTTATGCTCAAAGGTAAATTTTATACTATAATTGATTTAGATTATTTATTAATCAGTAATTATATATCAGTATAATTATAATTAACTTTAAATAAAAATTTTTATGTTCATAGTAGTTATTCGTCAAATAAAATAATTTATACATCAATAACAATGTAATATCATGTCCCTAAGATGTTTATGACTATTATATGGACATGACGTTACATTCTTTTTGACATATAAAGTATTTTATTATTTGACAATCGACTATTATGAACATAACAAATTAATTTAAAGTTAATTATAATTATACATAGGACATTTATACACATAATATTAAATTAAGAAATTCAATAAAATCCCTGGTGATTGAGAAGTGCTCCAAAAGTACTAGGACACATATATTGAAAGTTGTTGTTAATTGGAAACATTAATTTATACAAATTGTATTAATACCAACGGTGCCAAAATGCTTCGAAAATTACATTTATTTCTAATAAATATAGATCTGTATATAAGGGAGGATTGTACAAAATTTTACTTTTGATCATTGCATTAATTAAATATTTTATTAATTTCTTTTTTAGGATGGATTGTTATAAAGAAATTACCTTAGTGTTAGATCAGCTACATCATCAAAGTCAAGTTAATCCACAGTCGCCCAGTATTCCAGTTTCACCTGGTGCACCTCAGCCTCCTGATCTATCAACACCTACTAGTTGTGATGCGCTTCATCATGTAAGTTGCCAATCAAGAAAGTAAATTAATATTAAATATGTAACATAATTAATGTATACTATATTTATTATATTTAACTATTTGATTTATTTTAGGCAAAACGGTTAAAAGACATGGCACTTGCAACTAATGATGAATTATTGCATGTTGCTGTTTATGATTGGATGGTTAGCCAGCGATTGTTTGGTGATCTAATTGCTGCTGGAAGGCCATCTTTAGAAGTTTATTTAAATAAAGCAGCAACAGCTCATCCTGAATCTACCCAACTATCTGATTTATTATGGAAGTACCATGAAATTAATGGGAATCATGCAGCGGCAGCACAGATACTGTACAATTTAGCTAAGCAGCCTGGGTAATTTTTTTTTGTTTGCTTAAAAAGATATAATTATAATGTAGCAATAATAAGGTGCTTCAGTGTTAAATTTAAAAAGTTATTGATATTGATCGTTCCATTAACTGTATAAATTATCTTCTGAAAGTATATATCAGATAAATTCAGCAGATTAAATTTTTAATTCTTTCATTCATTAATAATAAATTAATATGTTGCAAAATCCATTTGATTGCATTATTTACTAGTGAATTTATTTTTTAAAGATCACGTTTTAAAACATCATCAAAGGATTATTGACTGGTAGTATATGACCCCCCACTCAAGTAACACTCACGGTTCTCCACACACAAAAAACCCATTATTTTTCTTTTAAAACCCAATATTACCAGCCAGTCTAACTGGTCAATTGCCAGTAATGGCAGTTTTATTATACAAAGATTTTTAAAAATTTATAAATTACTTAGACGTATGCCCAAATTTAAAAATAAGTTGTAGCAGACAGTAAAACATGTTCTATAGACATGGATAATGACTCATGTATGCAGAAAATGAATGTGAATTTTTTAAGAATAAAAAAAAATTTACAGAAATCTTTGTCATTGGTGACAAATTATTTTGTAACTAATGATACCTGTGATTTCACTAATTCTTGTGTTCTAGTATCATTAAGATTTTTTGGGACAGAAGTCCTGGTTAGTTTATTCACACATCTTATATTATAGGAGTCTTTTATAATATTACATTCTTCTAATCTGGCCTGTACAATTTCAAACTTAGGAATGGTGTCTTGCAAGACCTTATGTCCAACATGACTTGTGACTTTTTATAGAAATATAATACCATTCTGAAAGCGCTAGTATTGCCAATTTAGCTTGAAAAAATAATTCTTGTAACATTTGTAAGCTGCAGTTTGAAAAAAATTATAACAATATTGGAATAACCTTTAAATATTAATTTACACCTTCAGTTATTACAAATTGAGATTTTTTTGCCTAAGGTAATCTATTTAGTGCATTCTGAAAGTCTGCTTTGATTGGATCTTGTTTTAAAAATAAAATTTTATAATGTTTGTTATGATTAAGCTTTATTAAATTATCTACAGGCAGAATTGAATTGAATTGGTCTTAATAACAGTCACTCGCAACCACAAATATGTATTTCGTATACATTTTTAAAACTAAGTATAATTGCGAGATTAAATACTAAAATGGTATTTGTTTCATAAAATAATTTTAGTTTAATCTTAATTTTTTTGTAAAATTTTGAAAGAGCTTTATAATGAAAGCTCCATTTTTGTTTTGTATCTTACAAAAAATGTGTCGGTACTTGCAATATGTAAAGGTGTTCTGCTACTGCATTTAATTGACTGAATATTATGTCACTATGATCATTTACTTCCCTTACCAGGAATTTTTAATTCACATATTTTGGTTTCTTTTATGTTATTAAACATTGTTGTACAAGGTTTGATAAAAAAATATGTGGAATAAACACACACACACACACACACACACACACACACACACACACACACACACACACACACACACACACAGAGAGAGAGAGAGAGAGAGAGAGAGAGAGAGAGAGATACTTTATATATGTAGATACAGTTATACGAGTTCACATGTATTCATAAACGCTCTGAAACTGTCGAGAGTGTAAAAATTTACAAGCTCTGAAAATTTCATCGAAATAATGTGGTTGATTTTTCAACGATAATTTCTTTATTTTCCATTACTCAAAAAACCATTTTGCAGGGAATTTCAAGGGCTACAAGGCATGTGAAGTTCAGATTTCTTGAGCCCTTCGATTTTAAGATTTTTGAGTTTTAAGGGCTTGGGAAAGGTGGTCCTTGTATTCAAATGTAAACTTCTAACTGTGATATTTCAGTCAATTTCTAATCTTCAGAAGAAAAAAAATTTCAGTAAAAAACTAATTTACTTTTTACTTATTTTCTTTAGTTTTTGAATTATTATGAAGAAAAGAAAAAAATTTAAGAAATTTAAAAAAAAATTTTCAAATTTTAATCAACCTTTATTTCAAATCTAGGCATTCCAAACCAGTCAAACTTCTAGAACATATTGTTAGTATTTAAATAAAGTAAATTGTAAAAGGATTACATTCAATTCCAATTCTTGAGGAAAAGTTATTTGTTTCATTGCTGATTTTTTCTCCAAAAAAGCGAGACAACCATTCATAACTCTATTAGTTTTTATGCTAATGACTTTTACCAAAGCCAGTTTTAAAAGTCTTTTCAAGTACTTTGAAAAATATCCTATAAGTGTTTCTTGAAAAATTTTCCGTTATTTAATGTTGGAAGGTTTGACTTAAGTTTTCGGTGAACAAAAAGTTACCTTCAACAAGGCATAACTTGGTTGGTATTACATCTACAGAAATAAAAAAAAAAAACTTCATTATTTTATAAGCTTCATTTTTGCTAATGATAATTTTTTTGATAAATCAAGGTTTTTGAGTTATTCATGAAAAATCAACATAAATAGTATTGACTCGACAAAAATTTTTTATAGAACATTTTTTGCTTAGTATTTCTTCCTTCATCGATTTCTGTGGTTATTTTGAATGAAATAATTTCACCTCCGAGAAAGGGTGGCATCCACTCCCAGGGTAAAAGCACACTTTAGCACTATATAACTTTTGTTCCTTGAGCTATTCCCTAATTACTATACAAATTTCATTTCAATTGGTTTTGTACGAAAGAATTCACAGCAAAAAACTATCAAACACTGATCTATAAAATTTGCCGACCATATCAAAATACATATAACCTTTTCAACAGGCAACAACACTAAGCATCCATTATGGCTACCAATGTGAACATCCATTAGGATCAAGTATACCAACACTACAAAAAAAAAAAAGATTATGACAATTGGACTTACACAGCCAGGGAAATAAAAAAATTCTGTGTATTATTTTATCAAATCTTGTAGTTTAATTTTGTATAGGATAAACTGAAGTAGCCTATCTTATCTCATGCATTATCTGAATTTGATATATCTGTTGTAGGCTCCTGTCAGTATTTTCATTAGCATAAGTTCCTGACTTGAAGAATTATGGTCAAAATCATTTCCATATCATTGCTAGCTCTCCTTCCCTGTAAGATAAGTAGTGAAACGTTATTTAATGAATTGACATAATATGGTTTTTTTGTTACTACAAACTTTATACTTTTGTTTTTTTGGAGTAAGGTTCAGAATGCTCTATATTTAACTTTCTGTGAACCGTTATTAAAGTGTTTGTATTTATCATGGTACATTATTTTGTAGTATATACATTACAAGTATTATTATTATTTATTTATACAAAATAATATTGAATTTCTTTCCTTTAGAGAGACATTGACACTTAGTGAGAGAATAACATATCTTGCCAAAGCAGTCATTTGCATGCGAAGTGATGAAGTAGGCTGTGCACCTCATCTTGGAGTTTTCCTCCATGAATTGGAAGATTTAGTGCAAGTGGCAAGAGTTCAGAAACAGGTGGAGATTTGAATATTTTTTTATTAATTATATTTTGTAAATAAGTTTTCAAAAATTATTTTTTTTTAATGGTAAATTTATTTCTTAAACTTGTACTATTTTAATTAGAAAACTATAATGTTTCAGATCTTTTCTTAGCAATCTAACACAATTTCTTTATATATTTTGATTTTACAGAATGGCATTAAAATAATTAATCAGTTTAATGGTGTTAATTTTGTTTTAGGTTTTAGATGCTGTAACAAATTTAGTCGGTCGTCACCATAAAGCTTCAGAGGCTGTAACTCGTCTTAATTCTTGTTTGCTTACAATTACAGAGGTATTTTTTTATGTTTATTTTAATAGATATGTTATGATTATATCTAATCATTTTTTCAATTACTTTAGAAAGTATAAGTTAAGAAATTAATTTTGTTATATCTTTAAATTTGCAGTAATATTAATTTATGATAATTTGACAACTCCTTACTTAAAATAAGGGTTTTAGCTTCAGGAAGTTTCATCTCAATGTAGTTGTCTTATTTGGTACTCCTAATTGGAACAAAATTTCTCTTGTGCTATGTGGCATATTCATGAAGTAAGGGCCGTCGGCTTATATTTAAATATTAGCAGGTCTGAACACAGGTTTTATGCATGCAGGGCCATCTGTTGGCCATTATGAAGCCGCTGCAGTTGATTTGATTCAGCAGTCGTTTGCCTGCTGGTGAATGCAGATCATAATGTCCGCGACAATCGTTTCTCCTGCCAGTTGTGAAGTCCATGCTGCGATTCGATTTTTGTGTGCAAAGGATCTTCAGCTGCTGAAATTCATCCGGAGTTTTGTCTAGTGTATGGACCTACAGTAATAAGTGATGGAAAGGTTAGACAATGGTGTTGAGACTTTAAAAATTGCTGCACAAATGTGCACGACAAAGTGGCAGGCCGAGCATTCATGCCAATGAAATTATTGAATAAGTGAACCAAAAACTGCGATGTGATCAGCGATCGAACATTAGTGCTCTGGCTGATGAATTTGGCATGTTGAACACACCTCTATCTACATGATAGTCACATAAAAGCTCGGATATCACAAATTGTGTGCAAGGTTGGTACTGAAAATGCTCACCGACCAACCCAAAGAGCAAAGAATGTGAAGTGGACGAGCGTTTTTGGGCTGCTATTGACAAGATGGAGATGATTTGTTTTCCCACATTGTTACCAGACGACGAGATGTGGATATCCTACACCAATGCAGAATCTAAAGAACAGTCAATAGTGTTAAATAGTGCCATTCAAGTTCTCCAAAATCAAAAAAGTTTAAGCAATTTCCGTACTCTAGTAAAAAAATGTTGGCTACCATTTTTTGAGATGAAAAGGGCGTCATTTTGGTTGATTTCGTGGAACGTGGATGAACAGTTACAGTTGGTTGATGTGTTCTGCCTAACGCTCACCAAACTGAGACGTGTGATCTAAAATTGACAACGCAGGAAACTGTCATCCAGCGTAATTCTCTTTCACAACGACGTGCATCCTCACACCGCTACTTAACCAAGAAGAAGATTAAAGATTTCATTGGGAACGTTTTGACCATCCTCCTTGCATCTAGCGACTACTTCCTCTTCTTGCATATGAAAAAATGGCTTGGTGGACAACAGTTTGAAGATGACGAGGAACTCAAGACTCCATTGTCAACTGGTTCAATTTCCGGGCGACGAACTTCTATACAGAGTGGTTAAAGAAACTGGTGCAGCATTACGAAAAGTGCTTAGAACTGAATGACGATTATGTGGAAAAGTGATGTAGATATGTGTAGTAAACTAAAACTGTAAGTAAAAACCTTTTCTCTCTAGTTACCACCCTTTATGAATATGCCTCGTATTTTACCGGTTTGATGCTCTTCTCATTTCTTTGATTTTTGTGTTGATCTCTTAATTTCTATATATGTGTGAATATCTGTTAATTTCTGTGTTACTGTTAAATTCTATATCCTGAATTATATATTTTAATTTTTTTCTTCCCTTTACTGTTTTTACATGTTATACTTCTTTCTGCAATTAATTTCTCTAACCCTGGCCTTAATGTGTGGCCCATCAGACTTTTTCTACTTTTTAAAATGCCCTCTCTCAAACTATACTACTCTCAAATCTGTCCTAAAATTTTACTATTTCACACTCTTATCAATATCATTTTTAATATTTTCCAGTTGAACACATTTCAGAAGTTTCATTTTTTTTCTGACATCCGTGACTACCATTCGTTGATGTTTCACTCTTGTAAAGCACTTAATCTCCAAATCTGTCTTTGATACCTGCAGATTTCCTTTTTCCATTAAAACTCTTCTGGTTTGTATAACATTTTTTATCTTTTTTGCTTTGTTCATCCTTCATGATTTTACAATCCCACCTGCCTGCCACATCCAGTAACTGAAGTTATAATTGCCCCAGGAATTGGTGGGGAGTTAAGATATATTCGTGGGTGGTTTTGAATCTTTTCAAAGTTAATATAACAACATAACTTTTGACACTAGTGATTTAACTTCAAAAATTAAACTATAGCTCGTTCATTTAAATTTTTTAAATTGGATTTATATAATAAAATAAATTTTCCCGATGTTAATTTTGATCATTAAACAATTTGTACAACTCATACTAGCCAGTTCTTATGTATAATTGCTTTCACCATAATTGCCTGTGCACCTGGCTTCATACGCATTTATATATCGGTTTTTACGATTTCAGAGTGGCGGAGAATACATATTGTATTATTTCAGCTCTGTTATTATAAATTTTGGTAGTTTTTTTTTAATTTTCTAAGCGGTTAATGTCATTGTAAAGTAAAAGCTCAGTTTCAAAAACAGATAAATTTTGGATAAAAACTGATTTTTGTTTGGCCACTCTTTAAAGACAAAGTAATTATTGTTTCTATTTTGATCACATCAATATTACCTTAATTGCAGTCAGTTCATAGGCATCTTTTCTTTTCTCTTTGTTAATAATCACAGTGCTTTGTTTTCACAGATCTGTTTCTCTCTTTCTTTGAGGCATGCTCTTTTGGATATCAACATGTGTAAAAATGATTGTCTCATGTTAAGTTTTAGGTTAGATCTTTTGAGATTTTTTTTTCATTCAAAACAAAGTTATTTAAATAATTTTTATTAATTCTCTACGTGAGGTGCTTACTGCTTATTAACTATAATAGAAAGATGGAATTTAATGTTTGAGTAACAGTTGTTTTTCATTTTGTATTTTTTTGTAAATTTAGCTCTATGAAGAGTTTGCTGAACCATTTGACTTATGGGACTGCAAATTGGCAATAGTTGAGTGTTCTGGCCATGACGATCCTGATCTTATTAACAACATATGGGAAAATATCATTCAAACAGGTATCATACATCACATCTTTTTCACCACATTAAACACTGTTCATATTATATATATATATATATATATATATATTGTGTACATACACAAGAAACTCGTACATATGTTACACAAGAAACGAGTTGCGTAGAGAAAAATTATCTTGATTAAAATTTGAATTCTTTAGACAGAGGTGAAAACTTTGTACCACTTCATCATGGTACAGTGGTAACAGCTTCGCAGAATACTGATGAATTGTGTTAAGTTCTTTTAAAGTGATGTTTTTCTGTTCTTTATAACTCTTTCATGAAATTAAAAAGGAACTGTTCAGTACAGAATACTTGCATCAGACTGATTGATCTTAAGAAGTAAGTGAGTAAGGGACAGTATTTGTCAGACTGAAATCTACACTCCGAAAGTATAAATATAGAAATTACAGTATTTATCATTATTTATTTGCAGTTAGTTGCACTTACAGTCAACTCCTTATCGTCTGCGATTGTTAAACCACAATGCTTCTCTGAAAAAATAAAGTTAAGAACTTATAAAAATGCTAAAACTTTTTAAGTTTTTTTATTGTTCTGTGATAGGGTTTACTCCTTCATTCATTGGCTACTTGAATGTGTGCTTGTTTTGTAATATAATAATAATGTACTGTAGTTTACTGTGGATATGATTGGACGATAGTCCATTGTGCAATATTATACTACACAAACTATGAGGTTCAATTAATGAAAGTGTTTTCAATCGCTAAAACAATAATCAGTTGCGTCTTATAAAATAATAAATAAAATATTTTTAAGAGTAAAATGCACAATTTATTATTTTTTTTTAATGTCTATATATTCTTTTTTCTCATTGCAGTTTTAATAAGTTTCTTTTGCTATTACAGTTTTAATAACTTTTTATTAATGCATTATGTAGTACATACACTACTGTATGTACAGTCTGTTTACTTACAGTATTAGTGAGAGAAGATTTGTTATATGTTAATAGATATTTTGAATAAACTTCTGGTATTACTTTTACTAGGTATGTAATACTATAGTATATTCTATTTTATTATTTACCATTAAACCTTAATATAATAGTCCATGTAAATACTGAACTGTAGTACAGTATTAGGTCATTTTAACACATATTATTTCATTAAATATTATATTTGGATCAACCATGATTTTGCTGTGATTTTGGATTATGTGTGATCCCCATCCCGTTTATTATTACAGATAATAAACGAGTTGACTCTTGTCTATATTTAACAGTTAAAGTGTCATCCACACAATTATTATGTAACACTGTTGTTTCAATGAGATTTTGTTTTATATTTTATAGGATTGAGGTTCTTATAAAAAAATTAGAATGTTAAGGATACTTTTTAATCGGTAAAATGCATCAGTGTAATAAATTAGTATTTTATAGACAATAAAATTTTCAGTAATCATTTCCGTCATTAATCATTTTAATAATCAAAGACAAACAGACTCTCTCCAGAAAATTGAAAGAAGAATTGTTAGAATCTGCATCAATTAAAAGTATCAGAAAGACGGGCAGTGATGGATTGTGCCCAACAAAGAGTTAAAACCCATCATTGATATACCACGCGTAACAAGAGACTAGGATTCTTTGGACATATGAGGATGCAAGATTCAAGACTTCTGAAACAGCTACTACAGTATAATCTCAGCTAGAAGAACACCAAGACAGGATCCAGATGGATCAAAGAAATAAAAGAAGATCTGAAGGAAATTGCCCTTACACCGGAAGACATCACAGATAAGATAAAATTAAACAAGAAAATCAAGAACAAAAACTCTCACTTAACACTTACAAAAAAAAAACAAATGAATATTTTCAACACTAGAAAGGGCACAAAGATCAGAACATATGAAAAAGTACTGGGGAGGACTTGCATAATAGTACTGGAGGACCATCGAAGAGACTTGGATAATGGACTGACTATGTGATCCTATGTGGTCATAAAAGATAATAATAATAAAATACTATTTGAACTAACAAAATCACATTTGGTTCTAACCTAATTTAATGTTATATTCCAAACCAACATGTCTAATTTTACAATATATAGTTCCTCTAATTATACAGTGTATATAATATATATATATAATATAAAACAGTTCTCGTTTTCAGTTGTTATTGAATGTAAAATTTACCTTTGATAAAGTTAACCAGTTATTTTCTTATATTGAAGATAAATTTTTAAGTCCATTAAAAGTAAATCTTCCGAGTTGCTTTTGTAGAACACAACATTCAGTTTAAATCTGATGTTGCTCAAGTTACATATTTTTTTTTTTTTTTTTTATGATTTAAGAGACATTCTATTTTACATTAGAATTTTTGAGGGAACAAATTACTCTAAATTACACAATCATATACAAATTAACAGAACTTTTTTATTTCACTCTTTATTCATTAGTGGAAAATTAACTTGCTTTACATCTAAAAAAATTAATTATGTTACAGAACTTGCTAAATGTGACAACACAAGTGGCGATAATAAAATATCAGTTGTGATGAGTAAAGTGAAAATGTTAGGCCAGCAGTATAGTTTATCATCTCGTGTTTTTCCTTTATGTAAGTAAACGTCATTCAAATTTCATTATTACTATATTGTTAAGGTTGGTTAAAAACTAATTTTCTTCAACAACATAAAAAAATAATTGTTAGTTTATTATTATATTCTCATAATGTTCTCTCCTTATTTCGCTCTCTTTTTTTTTTTAGAAAGCCATAAAATTCTAACTTAGAGACTAATTCAGTTACATTTAAATTTTACTGAAAACTTAAATTAATAAGGTAAGAAAGATTGTAATTTCTTCATTATCATGTACTTGTCTTCATCGTATATACAGATGATGATCTAGGAGGAAAGGGAAATAATTTGGGAAATGATTCTAGAGAGCTTCTAGTAAGAAAAAAGTCATACAAACATATTTTGCAAAAACACTTCATTATTGTATAATGGCTAGCGAAAAATTAAAATATTTTTAAAAAAGTACTCGCTGTGGTTCATACTGTATTAATTTACAATACATAATTGAAAATTCCACCATTGAGATCAATGCACTTTTCGGCATGTTTCCTTAAATTTTCTGTCACAACCTAATATATTCACATTTCTTGTTGAGAGCAGCAACATTGAGAATGGAAGCGATCAGTTCATCACTTGTTTCTATTTTTTGCTTGTCTATCTCACATTTCATCCATCTCCATAAATAGTGATCTAAGGGAGTAATAACTGATAATGTAGGTGGGCAATTTACCAGCCCTCTACATTCAATCCATTTACTAGTAAATCTTTCATCTAAGAATTATCTTACTTCATTTGTGAATTGTGTTGGTGATCCATCAAGTTAATAGTATATTTTATTAGTTTTTCAATGAGAAACTTTTAAATACTGTATGAAATTCATTGTTTAAAAATTATAGATAGTTTCTCCCTGTGACAAGTTTCGATTATGAAAGGTCCTGTTAGTTGTTTTCATCATGCCACACCAAACATTCACTGAAAATTGTTGTTAAAAATTTGATTCAACTACATACAGCATGCGAATTTTCTTCAAACCACCAATGTAAATTTTCTGTGTTGTTTATGGCATTACGGGTAAAATTAGCTTTGCCCAAAATAATATGAACAGAATCAAGTGTTAATTATTGTTACCCATTGCCAAAATTGCAGTCGTCTCACATGGTCTGAGCTGGAGGTGTTGAGCTATCTGAACATTAAGAATATATCCGTGAGCATGTAATGTCCTCCATACTGTACTTTGTAAAATGTTGAGTTGTGTAGAAATTTTTCGCAAGCTCATAGAAGACTGTACCACCTGAAGAATATTTTTGCTTTTATCTCCATGTACCGATTGACATTCAGATAAAACATGAGTGCTGGGAAGTGTACCATTCTCACAAAGATTATTAAAAATTCTACAAAATACTTTATGGTTTGGAATTAATTGTTCACGATACTTATTTCTGTATATTTTAATTTCACATTTTTAAATTCAGATTCAATTGGAAAAATGTAAGTATAGTTTAGAGTACAACAAACGCAAAAACACTACATAACTTGATTATCAGAAATAATTAAACACTATCAAAATTATGTTAAAAACAACTAAATCGCATAACATTTATTACTAACATGTAACCACAATTTTAAGACAACAATGAGCAGTATTCAAATTTACAAATTCATAACATTTTTCTGTTGATTTTTGTTTTTAAAAACAAAAGTTTTATTACATCAATTTTATCATAATTAAATTCTGTATAAGTTTTGATAATAAGATTACGCAAGCTTTAGAATCTGTTCCCAAATTATTTCCTTTTTCTCCTGACTCACTCTGTATATACATTTTTTCTTCATCCCATTTTTTCGTATCCCTTTTATTATGGACTGTGTAAAAGAAAGTGCCACTCAGGATATTTTCTATTGAGAAATAGATATTTTCTCAATAGAAAATATCCTGAGTGGCACTTTTAAATTCATTTAACTGCTATTGAGCAGTTAAATGAATTTAGAAAAAAAATGGGAAAAAAGGCACTTTTATAGTTTTCATATTTATAATTTTGTAGAGGTATTTTTTTTAATGGTCAAAATATGTTAATCTAGTAAAAGATTTGTATAGATATTACATAATTGTCATACTCACAATCTTTTTTTTATGAATTATTTAAAAAAATTTTGCATATTAGTATAAAAAGAACATTTCAGTGAATCATTTGATTTATTGAAATCAAATTTTTATGCATATTAGCCAAAATAAAAAACTGGAATTTATGTAAATTATATGATAGAGTTTTTGTTTCTCATTTATGTAGTTTTTAGAAAAAATTAAGAAGATATGTACATTATAAATTATTTGATAAAAAATAAAAATTCTTCAATATAAAGGCAGATTTTGTTTTTACAAATGAAAATAAAATGCCGGACACTCATTATTATTTTTTTAACATTAATTTATAAAAATCCGGTGCTTAAAATGAGCCCATTATTGCTAAGTATATATATACTTGTGAGATGAAAAAACATCTTATTATGTGCCCTGAAGAAAAATATACATATAATTAATACAAAGCTCATTTGTGAAAAAGGAGCCCGTTAATGTGTTATCTTGTTATGAGTATAAAAATTTGGACAGAAGCTGATATAAATGTGTGCCAGCTGGTTAGAAGTTTTTAGTGACTGTTACTTATACTATGTTATAAATGTTTCTTTTTCCCATTATCAAGTATTCTGACTTCCACCTTGTTCTCTCCTGCTGCTATTCCTCTGTAACCATTTCTTCCACAACACCATTACTCAAAAATATATTTTCTTTTATCTCTTCCCATTTATCTTAGTTCAACATTTTCAATATTGTCCTTTCTTTCCTCATTCTAATAATCTGTCCAAACCATCCAAGTCTTGCTCTTCCTACTCTGTCCAAACATATTTCCTATGTTCTAGAGAATCTTTATTTTCTTCTTACAATCTCTCTTTACCTTGTGTGTGTGGTTCTAAGAAATTGCATCACCATAGTTTCCTTCTGCCTTTATATTTAACCTAAATCTCTGTACAATAAGTAAGAATTGGTGTGAAATACATCTTGTGTACCACTTTAGCCTTATGCCATGCTAATCCTCTTCCTGTACTGAAAATAACTTGCATTCTGTAGTCTTCTTATCTCCATTAGATTTTTCATCCTGTAGAAGTTTATTAGTCAAATATTAACCTTTTGATTTAGCTTTCCTTTTTGTTCTCTTTCTTTTCTGGTTATCACTGATTTCATGTTTTTTTTCTTAATTACTTTATATTCCATACTACAATCACTCAGCCCTAACATCAAGTATTCTCTACTGTTTCAGTTTCACTTTCACTCCATATGACATGGTCATCAGCAAATGGTTGTGCTTTCCTTCTGCCATTCCTCCATTTCTCTCTAAATTTCACTCATCATTATTTTAAACAAATGTGGTAACAGTTCATACCCATGCATCAAGACGAATTATAACTTCAAGTACTGAAAAACCCAGTTTTGTTTTGAACATCTGTTATAATATCACTATTCTTATCTCCTATCCCACACATATTTTTTTAAGTGCTTCACGCTAATTTTGTTTGCATGCTGTCATGTGCTTTCTATAGTCCAGAAATACCATATCAAATCCTTATTAAATTATCATCTGTTTTCAATCAGTAGCACTCTTACTGCAAAAATCGAATCAGTTGGGGAGCTATCTTATGGAAACCAGGAAACCATAATGTCTTCTGTCACTTTTTTGATTTTTCCTTCTAAAACTCTCTCTTCAACATGTTTTCTGCTTGTGAGAAAAAGTACAAAACCTTTGTAATCTCCACAATTTTCCCTAACACTTTAAAAAAAAAATTGGTACTACCCTTTCTTCCATTCATTTGGCACAACTTTTTGCTCTCCGTTCAGCGGAGAGAAGTTCAGTACAGTATTTTAGCTTAACAGTGTACCTGTCTGGCAGCTTTGATATTTCTACTCAGATCTCATCATAATCAGCTACTTTTCCAAACTTCATATTTCAGGTTATTTTTATTCTACTTTCTCGCTATACCTCAATCACATTTGTAAACTTTTCAAAATATTATTTTAATTATCAAAATATTTACCTGTCTGATCTTTTCAACCTACAAGTAAACTTTTCATCTTTTATAAAAATTCAGTCTTTCAGGTTTCTTCTCTTACCTCTCACAATAATGTATAGTGGTTTTTTATTAATAGTTTTTTCTTTTGTTTCTCATCCATCCATCCATCTCCTTAACACATAAATCTCTCCTATAATACTTTTTTTTTCATTTAATGACCAGTGGTTAGATATAAACTTACATCCAGAATTCATTTGGTTGAGAAGAGGTAGAGATGTGTATCATGCTTTTTGTGATGTGTGTAAAACACATTTTGGCCTGGGCAATATGAGCTGAAAGGCAGTGACTTCGCACAGTAAAGGAAAGCAGCATAATTAAGATTAGGAATTCTCAGCCTTCATTGAAAACGTTTTTATCTCCCAACGGTACTTAATTCAGCAGACTATTCAAGGATGTCTCTAACTGTGTAAATGTTTTCATCTGTAATGCTGGTCCGAAGATGGCGATTTTATTTCTGATTTTCTATTTGTTCTTGTTCTTCCTTGAACTCTATGCCAGGCAAACACACGGAGTCCTTGACAATGTTTGGTCCCTAAACTGTGCAGTCAATCTCTGTCACTTGAACTCCTTCACGAGCAAGAAATTTTATAATTATGCATTGTGCAGTGGAGGGGTGTACCTGTTGCTCCAACATTGTGAGCGTTACTAACAAATTGGTTGGGAGTGTAGAATGGCAGGTCTCCCCACTCCTAATAACCCCACCCAAGCATGGGCCCAGTCCTACCAACCGTAGACGCTCAAGAACAGAAAATTCCATTTATATTTGATTTACTTTTGTAGAAAGTGATTACATAGATATTATTTTACCTGTAATAAATGTACACATAATTTATTTTTTATTTTTTTTTTATTTTAGGGTTTCTTGTTTGGCAGCTAGAGTTAGCATGTTGCCAATTGGGGGCATTAAGATCTCATGTTCACTCAACTCTAATTAGTATGGGTGTTCCATTGATAATGTTGTTGGATGTATATGAAAAGTAAGTATCATTAGTCATATATCTCCTTACCCCCATTAAAGTCACAAGAATATCTTGTTCATTTTCAGAATACATCAAAACTGTTCTGATACATCATCCTTTGCTATTTGCCCCTGGGACATACTAGGCCATAAGATTCCTCAGTGTTATGGTGCTCCAGCATGCCCCAGTTGAGTTCATGTATTGATTCTTTTTTTTTTATTTTATAAAATAAGGAATATTATAAAAATTTAAGCTAGCATGCAGAATTGACAGTGTTATAGGTGTATTTAAAATAAAAATGTTTTAAATCTGTTACAATAACTTCTGAATTTACAACATTAATGATCTACTCTGTTCAAAAGCAATCCTTCTGATAGTTTATAATCTCTTTTCCGGTATCCTTTATGTCTTCCTTCTCTGATAAGTAACATTAGAATTGTGTTAACTGCTATCCATTAGAATTAGATGCTATCGTAGCATCTTTTTTTGTTCTTTATTGAGGTTCAGTGGAGTGGTAGATCTGCCAGTAGGACTGGCAAGAAATCTGATAATAATCTATAATTTGGAAAAAAGCTAAACTGGTCTCTGAAGTGCATATAAGGTTAAGCAGGGTATTTTATAGCCATTAAATATAAATGTCTAAACGCTTAATGATTTTTATGAAAATATTTTACTTCATTTTAGGTCAGAGCCAGTTAAATTCTAGCCTAGATCACTTTTAATCTGTAAAACACTGAAACAATATGATTTAAACAAAACACATTGAATGTGGCAAAAAGCATTACCATTTTAACAAAACAAAAATCTTTGTAATGCTAAAATAAATAGTTGAAAATTAAAAAAGAAAAAAAATTGTAAGATGAAGTCAAATTTCTTAAATTGTAATGTTTTCTCTTGACCCAATTTACAGTATTTTTTTTCATATGTACAGGATTTACATATTTGTTTATCGGTAATTAAATTAAATTGATAATAACTGTCTGTTGGCAAATTACCCAATAAAATTTAAATTAATTTTTTTTTTAAGTTTACTGATGTTAATTTACAGCAGACTTAAAAAAGAATTCTTTTACTTCAAGTTTTTTGGGCTTTGTAACACAGTTTTCTTGGAAATTACTGGTCATACAGTTTTGGAATTTTTTTATTTCACTTCACTGGTCAAAAACATTTAAAATCACCATAATTGTCTCTTAATTTTGATGGCAAAACTTTCAGTTTACCTTTGAGGAGTAATCTGGACAAAATATTTCATCAGCTATAACTCGAAAACGAAGCATTTATGTATATATATTAAAAGATCATTGAGAAGGCCAAGAAAACACAGAATAGATAGGGAGACATTAGGATGTAATTAAGATACGTATTTTGAATGACCGAACAAACAATATTGGATTGAAAATAAAGAAACCTTACCGTGACAACAAAAGGAATAAGTGAGACTAAAATGATAACCAAGACACAGATGGTAAAACAGAGAAATGTGACAAGGCGCTGGAGAAAAGAGTAGAAGCAGGAAACTGGCACTCCAGCAAGTTAAATTCCTCTGAGAAATATTGGAACTGTTTGAAATAAAAACAGGAGTGAAACAAGGCTTCGGCTATCACCCATTCTATTCAGCCTAATTCTGGAAAAAATAATAAGAATGTGGAAACAAGAACTGGAAAAAGAAGACATTGAAGGGATTCACTTAGCAAAAGGGAAAAACAATCTGATAATAGAGTGGTTAGCAGTTGCAGATGATATTACCTTACTAGCGCAAATAATGGTTGAAATGTAAGAAGTAATGCAAAATATCACTAGAAAAACTGGCCTACAATTTTTTTAATGAAAAAACAAATACATGGAAACTAAACACCAAAACAAAAAATACATGATGAAATATGGCAACATCAAAAGAGCAGACGACTAACTTTAAGTACTTAGGACAATGGATGCAACCCAACGAACTCATAGAACATGATGAAAAATTGGAATGAACGTATGGAACTACTCAAAACAGATACAACAAATGCAGCACAACCAGGCACATCAGAATACACATCAGATACACATCAGAATGCCTAACTATCCACAAGAAAGAATTACAGGAAATTGAGAAAAGATAAAGGCAAATACTCAGGAAAATATTCGGACTAAGGAAAACAGAAGATGGCACCTGAAGAATATGGATGAATGGACCCTCTGCAAACACACAGACACCATGCAGAAGAGATGCACAAAATCCTGGACATATAACACATATACCATGCAGAAGAGACGCAAAATTATATGGACATCTCAAAAGAATGGACGACAATGAAAGACTAACCAAAAGTATCTTTAACCACCTTACACAGATGAAAGTAATGACCAACTGGGTTAAAGAAACACAAGGGACCTGGAAGAAATGAAGATTACAGAGGACATCATACAAGATAGAGATGAATTCAGGAAAATAGTCGACAGATTTAAAAATTTCAAAGAAAAAAATCTTAAACCAAGGACAACCAAAAAGTGAACTGATAAACAAAAAAAGAATCATAGTGAAAGGATGAGAAAGGTCTGGGAAGCAAAGAAGAACAAGCCATACATGAAGAAACAAGTTCCCTGCAGTCCAAAGCAAATATGAATGAATTTTTTTTACATTAATGTTCTAAATTATGTGCTATTTTTATTTGTCGGGTCTATATTAGACCTTTAATCTAATATTATTGCATATTTATTTTAAATATGTTTTTGTTTCAAATTGTATATTTGTCTTATCCCATTTTTTATTCTTGAATTTTTTCCTTTATCTGTTCATTTTTATTTCAAAATTAAATCAATGTTTCTTTATGCTTTTGTATTGTGCCCCAAAGAAAGAAGTTCTTCACATGCTCTTCTCTACTGGTGCCTCAAGTTAAGAGACTATACAGATATCTGATTTGTAATATACGAGGACTATACAGAAAGTAACTTCCAATTTGTTATTTAAAAAAATACCAATTGATAAAAAAACAATTT
Source organism: Lycorma delicatula (assembly GCF_047948215.1). Lineage (NCBI taxonomy): Eukaryota > Metazoa > Arthropoda > Insecta > Hemiptera > Fulgoridae > Lycorma > Lycorma delicatula. The sequence continues at coordinate 145,453,766 of NC_134459.1, read as the reverse complement.
ATTATATACTTCTTTTAGCTATTTTTCTGCATAATTGCCGTCCAAATAAGGCCCTTGTCCTATCTATAAAGAAGTTTTTGAATACCCTCATTATAAAACTCTCACCTGTGAATTTTTAAGCCAGGTAGTAACACTTGTTTTTATTTTATTGTAACTTGTCAATTATGATTTCATGTAGCACTGTTGGCAGTATTTGAGGAAAAAATTTGGATAATTCTGTTAATGTGAATTTGTGATTTTCTCGAATATTTACATCAATACTTATAAGTTCATCTATGACAATTGAGGGTTGATTCTTTCATTGTTGTGAATGTTTGTTCAACCTTCCATACATAGCACCATTGTCTTTTTGCACTGTCACTCATGACATTCCCTCCATATATTGCACAAAATTCACAATGAATTTCAATAGTTGACAGATTTTTTTTTTTAAGAAAACTGTTGATTGCAAGCATTTCATAATAGCAAGATTTTCACTGACACTACTAGGATCGCACTGTTGGGGCTATTTAGCTGTGCAGCGATAGAATTGCTACTCCCACTTCTTGCAATATACTAAAGACTGAATTGTCTTAATTTCCGAATAGCCCTTGTATTTGGGTAACAACAATAATTAATTAAAAAACAAAGTTGACATACAGAAGAGATTATAAAAAACGATTTTATCTTAGAAAACTTTTATATTTATACCCTCAAAACCTTTCCAGAAAGGTCAGTGAAAGACAGCAGGTGTGATATCATTGCCAGAGAAAGTTAAAAACCAACTTTTCAAAGTTGGTTTTAGTGCATGTTTTTAGTCCATTTTTTTAAGCTATAGTATGGTTTATTAGCTTTAGTTACATTTCTTCATTTTAAAAGGCTCTAATTTTTATTTTTCTTACTAATACTATTTGTTATATTTGTCAAAAATTGTTATTGTCTTTAATTAAGTATTAAATTTATTTCAGACTGTTTGCATTAAATGATCGTTGTTGGATTAATGAAGGTTGTGAACTGTACTTAGTAGAGGTAATTGCAAGTCTTGCTGAATCTTTTACATTAAATCCAAAGATGGTTCATACGGGAGAAAGGTAAATAAATAGCTAACTGATTAAAATATCTAATTTCCCTTTTTATTTTCTACATTATTTTTGTGTATGTATCTGAAGTATATATATACACAATATTTATTATTATTACTATTATTATTATACACAGAATGATTCAGAAGAGAAATAATTTGGAACTGATTCTGGAGCTTGAAATAAGGAAAATATTCATACAAACATAAGTCTGGAAACGATTTTTTTATTGAGTTACAGCTAGCAAAAAATTTCACCTGTATTTCAGTTCCCCTGGTGAAATGAGGTCATACTGAAATTGTCAAGGAGTTATATCAGAGGTAAATTTGATGGTTTATGTTTATTGACCTGAAAACTGTATCTCCCATAGTTTTCATCATATTCAACATATTTGATAGGTTTGAAGTACAATAACTTTGTAAAATGGCTAATAAATGCATAAATTCTATTATCAGAGTCTTCATACATTTACATCAATTTTCTCAGAATTAGATTTTCTACAAGTTTTGATAATAACATTTATATATTTATTATTCATTTAAGAAAGTTATTGTACTCAAACCTGTAAAAACATGCTTTTCATCACCAAATTTTTCTGTTTGATGTTGGATATCATGAAAAGTGCAGGAGATACAGTTCTGGGACCTGTTTTATTTGATTTGTCAGATCAAAGAACGTAGCCCTTATATAATACCTTGAAAATTTCAGTATGACCTATTTCACCAGGGGAACTAAAATCCAGGTGAAATTTTTGGCTAGCTATTGTATGATACCTAAGCATTTTCAGACATGATTGTAGAATTTTTTCCTTGTTTCAAGTTCTAGAATCAGATCCTAAATCATTTCTTTTTCCTCTTGAATCAACCCATATAATAATAAATTGCATTTATATGTATGACTATAATACAATAAATATAATTTAATTCTTATATGCAATAATATATACAAAAAAATTACCTAAACAAAAGTTACTCAGATTGGAGGGGAGCCACGTCATGGTGACCTTGAACGTGATCTTATTTCAAAGTCACATGATTTTTTCAAATAGAGAAAATTTTATGTTGAAATATGTGGCCATACATATGACCTTTGGACAATTTTTTAGGGAGTTTCATTTTAATCCTTCCAGGTGATTTTATCGTAAACTACGCACAATACAAAAAAATTACGTAAACTAAAGTTACTCAAATTTGAGAGGGACATTTCATGGTGACCTTGGATTTGAACTTGATCATATTTCAAGGTTTTTTCGAATGGAATGATATTTTTGACCCCACCAATGAAAAGAGCAGAAAATGTTTTTTGAAGGTCATACAGCTACCATCAGAGATAGTGTTATATGGGTGCTGGATTCTTTTCATAGATATCCCTATTGTCGCTGGTTTCTAAGTTATGAGTAGAGGATTGCTATCTGGTACTGTTTTGAATCAAGAAAATTGTGTTAATTGGATATTGTATGTGATGTAACTCCTAAACCATGAACTTCAAGAAGCTGGAAAAAATTAAAAATGATGTCATGAAATTTTTTGCTCTTTCCATTGGTGCTATTGAAAAAGGTAATTCCATTTGAAAAAACTCAATGACCATGATACAACCTCCAAAGGGATCTCAAGGTCACCAACAGATATCCTCCTCCTAACCACGTAGCTTCTGTAAAGTCATTTTTGTGCTCTTTCACATAGTTTGCAAGATAAATGGCCTGGAATATAAAATTACCTTCAAAAACATGTAACTCATACCCCTATTTCTATATAACACAATCACCCACATGTCCCTTTGATTGTTCAAAAAAGGTCCAAGGTCATATGTGTGAACACATATTCCAATGTAAAATTTTCTGTTCTTTTCATGGTAGTTCAAAAATATGTAGTAAGGTCAATTTCAAGGTCATCATGAGGTGTCCTCCAATCTAAGTAACTTTTGTTTATGTCAATTTTTTAAACTGCGCTATTTTACGAGAAAATTGCCTGGGCGATTAAAATAAAACTATATATTTATTATTATTCATATAAATTATAAATATAATTATTAATAATGAAAGTAATATTTTTTGGTGTTTTTTCTGCAGATTAAAAATTAGTTAAAATTTGCTAGAAATGACTTACAAAATAAGTATATGTAAATTTGTTTTCAATTAAGTGCTGATCAGTGTTCAGAGGAATGACTCCTATGCTTGGAGAGGAATGTCCTCATTGTACAACAATATGTAGGTGATATTGAGAGTTTGAAAGTGGGAATTTTGGCCTTGAGGATGCTCTAAAGGTGGACTGTCTTCATCTGTGACAGTGGGAAACAGTACTGCAGTATAAAAATGCTTGAGACAGATGGGCTTGTAATATACAAGATGTTGGGCATTAATGCATCACCAGTTCGTGTTATTCTGCAAGATCACCATTAGAAAGCTGTGTATCCTTTGGATGCAGCAAAACTTGACTGATGATCAGATGGCAGGCATATTGTTGCACGGTACTGTGAAATACTGAAAAAGTTTTAAAATCGGAAATCTTCCTATGTGAACATTGTTGTGAAGTGATAAAACTTGGTTGTACTATTATGGCATCCCAACCAAGGCTCAGAAAAAAGCGTGAGTGTTTTAAGATGAGGAGCCCCCTGACTGTTAGAAAATCCAGGTCAGTGAAGAGGAGAATAGTGGCCATAGTTTTTAGTGCAAGAGGAGTTTTAGAGTGAATTTGTCAAAAGACAGTTATAAGGAAATGGTATACTGAAGAATTTCCTGCTAATGTTGTTGAAGCTCTCAAGAAGCTGCACCCAAACCCAAGGATGGACAAATGGTTTCTTTACCATGATAACACACCAAAGTTTGGTTCAGAGTGTTTGGCCATTACTGAAATAAAAATGTTAGACTACCCTCCCTATTTTCCCTGACCGTGCTCCATGTAGGGTGGAAATTATTTTGAGAACTTATAAAAAATAAAGTCATTACAAAACTTTCTGAATATCCTTTGTAGTATTAATTTTTTGATCTATGTTGTGATTATTCATTCAATATATATATTTAATTTTTTTAATTTTAAAGAGTCAAAAATTTCATATCAATAACATACTTGATACAGCTATAACTTTGTTATAGCTGTATGTTAAATTTAAGTTTTACATGTATTTTATCTTTTTGTAGCTAAATTTGAATGAGGTGATTTGCAAACATTGCTCAAATTGTATTTAGACACTATACTAATGACTTTCAAATCACATGCAAAAGATCTTTTTAGGTTTATTAATGCTGTCTGCATTAACAAAAACCCACTTGTATGTTGTTAATATCTGTTTACGTATGTTCTGTCTCATCACATATTGTGATTTAGAAAGATCATATTTGTGATGACATCACACTGTACAAATAACAATGTAAAAATAACACACGGCAATAATAATCATTCATTTACCATTCAAAACTACTAGATTTTCAGAAAAAAAAAGGTTTTACTCTGTAATTTTCAAACTAAAATCAAAATACATACAACCTGTACATGACAGAATAATAACACACTGGCAAACAAAGGAACCCTCTATTGAACACATTAAACTGTAGTAAATCAGATTGATACATATTCACCATTTACATATACAAATAATACCTTTCTTATCAAAATATGTGATGAAACAGAATACACTTAAACAGATATTAATAACATACAAGATGGGTTTTTCAAATGCATTAATGCAGTCAGCATTCAACCAGCCAAGATCTTTTGCAAACTACCTCGTTCTTGACTACAAAAAAGAAAAAGTACATAAAAAATTTAGTTTAACATGCAGCTATTTAAGATTAAGAATATGAATCGGTATTAAATTTGTAATCTGCAGAAAAGCTCCATAAAATAATATCAGTATAAATTAATTAAATATAATTATTATATAATAAATTTTACATTATTTTATATTTAATAATAAATAATTTTTTTTTTCCAGGAAAAAAGTTGCAATTAGGATGCAAGATTTATTAACAAATTGCCTAAGCACGTTATATAGCAAACCAGATACAAATGATTTAATAAACAAATTAAAAACAGTTAAAACCAATTTAAATAGGATACATTAATTATAATTTGATATATTAATTATGTGAATCAAAGTGTACATGTGCGATGCTGAATGAAATGAAGTGTATAAGTTCTGTAAGACAATTACTAATTGACGTTTTTACTTATTGTTTTAAAATGCCTTTTTTAGTGTTTATGAGTAGGATAATCTTTAAAAGTGTATTTATTATAGTGTCATTAAAAATCAAATAAAATAGATATCACTAGTTATTTTCCTACCATTACATTAGCTAAATTTAGGCAAGTTTAAAAATTTTGTATTGATCATGTTAAACTTACCTTTGGTTATTGTATATCTATCTCTCTTAACTTTTTCTATAAGCTTACTGAAGCAGTTACGGTTCTCTTGACATGAGCTCAATGTATGGCATTTCCTAATATTGTCATAAATCTATAAATTTAAAACATTACAACACTATTGTAAAAATGCTACTATTATTTTCTTAGATTTTAAAAGAACGAATATTTTATCAAATCTTTAAAATTAACAAAATTATTATCACTGGTGGTAATGTTCTGGGGAAGAAGTTGAACATGTTTATACTCTAATATAAAACTGCAAATAAACAAATCAGACTGTACTAGGGACATTTGTTAAGTCAGCGCAACATCAATATTGAGTTCATTTTTTGTATTACGCATCACTAGAAAAATACACAAAGTGTCAGTCAGATATGTTCTTAACAATGTTGTTGGCAGTCATTTAAGTCAATCAGGTATTGTCATTTGTGAAAAATGCATGAGAAAGAATTTTCATAGTTATTAAACATTAATTTTTGAATGGCAAAACTGCATTGGAAATAAATAAAAACAAAGGTGAAATTATATGGTGACACCCTTCCATAGAGTAAAATAGTTTAAAAGTTTTTACAAGGTTATTTTCAGAGTCTCCATACAAGGGGTACCCTAAAAAAACTAGAATGATTTATTGAAATATTTTTAAGATAATTTATTAAAATTTTTCTATTTAAGATTATATCTTGAAAATATCAGTCCCCTTCAAAATACTGTCCATTTAATTGACACTTGTCCCAATGGCTTTTCCACTGTTCAAAACATTTTTATATTTTTCTGAACTAATGCTGCTAATTGCTTCCATCAATTTTCTTAACCACTTCTACATCCTGAAACGCTTTCCCTTAAGTTTTTCTTCATTCTTGCGAATAAGAAATCGCAGAGTACTAGGTAGGCAAGTAAGGGAATGAGAAACTATTTATCATGCTGTTTTTCATAAAAAACTGGTTGATTTTCAACACTGTGTGGGCAGGCACTTGTCATGATGAAGCAACCAGTGCCTTGTTTGCCACAATTCGGTTTGTTTTTTTCTCACTGCCTCTTACAACTGCTTCAGCACTTGTAGATGGTAATGTTGGTTTACTATGGTGCCCTAAGGAACAAATTCATTGTGAATGATTACAGTGATGTCAAAAAAATAAATCATCATGGACTTCACATTTGATTTCACTTGCCAGGCTTCTTTTTCTCCGATTGATAAACTGTCTTCTACCAGCTGGACTACATTTTGTTTCAGGATCATAGCTAACACCAAGATTCATCCCTTTTATGACTTGTGACAAACATTCGGTTCAGTTTGTGGTTGTTCTTTCAGTTCCTGGCACACTCAGATGATTCTCCCTCTGCTCATTGAAAAGCAGTCATGATACAAACTTTGCTGCAAAATTTCTCATGTTCAAATCTTCTTTGGCATGATCTCCAGTTTGTTGATTGTTCTATGATGATCAAACTTGATGGCATCACACATGTTTTGAACATTTTCGCTGTTCTGGACATTGAGGGGCAACCTGAAGGGGTTCATCTTCAAGCAACATTTGGCCACTTCTGAATTGGACAAACCACTCGTAAATTCTTGCCTGGCTTAGAGCTGTTTTCTTTAACAGGAAGCAGAATGTAATGATGGTGTATTGCTCCTTAAAGTTTGCATCGCAAAATTGCCAAGAGCGTTGGGAGGGGCGTAAGAAAACAATCACTCTGGTTACTGTGATGGTTTCTCATGAACATTACCTGGCCAGTTGAGCAGGGAGAGTGTCTAGTAAACGTAACTAGTGGGAGAGGGCAGCACTGCCTTTTTGCTACAGAAAATAATTTGTTTTTTTTTTTGGGTACCCCTACATGATCAAAAATGATGCTGAAAGTTTTGGATGGCCTGTTGAGGCAACTACAGAAAATATTGAATTCAAAATATCCAAATTTAATGATATTGAAGGATACAGTGATGAAGAGTAGAAGACTGAAAGTGGATGAGATTTAGCAATCTCATTAATTTGAGAAGAACTCAAATTAATGAAGAACCACCCGACCCTAGGGCATCGGAGTTCTTTAAAATAAAAAATACAAAAAAAGAAAAACCGAATCACGTACAACTAATTTTTATATAATTTCCGAAATTTATTTTTTTATTTATTTTTTACACTTATGAACATTATTCAGTGGAATGTTAGGGGTATTCGGTCCCGCATTGAAGATATTAGAGTACTAGCGCACACACATGATCCACTAATCATGTGTTTCCAAGAAACTCACCTTCTACAACATGACCGAATTACACTTAGAGGATACTTCTGCGAGAGATACGACTGCCTAGTAGACAGTAGGGAGAGTGGTGGAGTAGCGATTTTCATGAAGAATGGGGTGTCAGCTACAAGAATTCAACTAACCACTGTCATCCCTGCTATTGCAGTAAAGGTCTCTATTCCCTTCAAATTGCATATCTGCAATCTGTATCTCTCACCGAACACTGAGTTCAGTGCTTTAGATGTCTCAAATCTCCTCACACAAATACCATCTCCATCGTTAATAGTAGGAGACTTCAATGCCCATCATATTTCCTGGGGCTCAACCTTCTGCTCCACTCGAGGAAATATGATAAACAGATTGAGACAAGATTTTGACCTTTGCCTACTGAATAATGGATCACACACATTCATGTCCTTATCAACTGGTACTGCATCTAACCTTGATCTTTCCATATGCTCACCGAATGTGCTCCCTCATTTTAATTGGTCGGTTTGTGATGACTTTCACGGCAGTGATCATAGACCAATTATTATTAGTTTCGGTGTAGACTGCGAGATTAAAAGAAGGCCACAGAGATGGATTGTTGAAAAGGCAGATTGGAACGGATACCATAAAGCATTCCAATCTCAGTATGACGATGGAGCGAACATCCTCGACCAGTATTCTTCTTTTACGTCCATGATACTTGAGAATGCCAACAGATATATCCCACAAACATCGGGTAATCCTAGACGTCCTTTCGTTCCATGGTGGAACGATGATTGCAAAAATGCTATTAGGAATCGACGGCAGGCACTACGTAAATTTAATCGTAGGCCTACAACAGAACATCTAAATGTATACCGCAGGGCTAGAGCGGTGTGCCGTCGAGTATTCTTGGACGCTAAGAGGAATTCATGGACGAAATACGTGAGCACTATCTCACGCACTACTTCCACGTCTACTGTATGGAAGAAAATTTGTGCAATCTTCGGATCACCAAAACAATCTATTCTTGGTCTTATTGATGAAGGAGAACTCCTTTCATCATCCTCGGAAGTGGCAAATAGTCTAGCAAAATCTTTCCGCTCGGTGTCTCTCACCTCATCATATAATAACGATTTTCAACGGTACAAGATACAAATAGAAGTATTATCGTTAAACATTGGTGATTCGGTTGGTGAATTAAACACTCCATTCGTATTTAAAGAATTGTTACATGCACAAAAATTCACGGGACACTTCCCCTGGACCGGACAACATTCGCCTTTCTATGCTTTCACATCTTCCTAATTCGGCACTACAACAACTTTTGAATATTTTCAAAGGTTTATTCTCCGAACAAGTCTTCCCACCCGGCTGGTCAGAAGCATTTATTATACCAGTACTAAAACCTGCTAAAGACCAGACGAACCCCTCAAGCTATCGCCCTATTTCATTAACAAGCGTTTTGTGTAAAATAATGGAGAGAATGGTAAACCGCAGACTTACATGGTACTTCGAGAAACATGGCTTTCTATCTCCAGAACAGTGTGGTTTTCGACAAGGACGATCTTCTATTGACCATTTAGTGTCACTGGAAACAGCCATACAAAACGCTTTCCTAAATCGGCAGCACCTCGTTGCTATCTTCTTCGATGTAAAAAAGGCGTATGACACAGCCTGGCGACGTGGTATTCTTAACACTCATAAAATGGGGAATCAAGGGCAATATGCTTGCTTTTATCCGGGGATTCTTAAATCACCGAACGGCTCGTGTTCGTGTGGATGATTCGCTCTCAGATAGTGTCATCTTGGAGAATGGAGTGCCCCAAGGTAGTGTATTAAGTGCCACCTTATTTTCTGTAGCCATAAACGATATTACCAAATGTGTTCAGGCTCCTGTCTCATGCTCTCTATTTGCTGACGACTTTGCTATCTACATTGCAAGCCGTTCGGCACCTACAGCAGAGAGACTACTGCAGAACACTATATCTCACCTTGAAGCTTGGTCCAGGATTACTGGTTTCACATTTTCATCCGAAAAAACAAAATGTGTAGTTTTTTCTCGGCTACGAAACCCTTCTATTCCGCAAATTTTTCTGAACGGTGAGACTATTACTATCTCTACTTACGTCAAGTTTTTAGGTTTATTTTTTGATAGCCGTCTTACTTGGGTCAAACATTTAAAAGAATTGAAAACAAAATGTTCCAAAATTCTAGATATGATGCGAGTCCTTACTAACACCAACTGGGGAGCCGATAGATCATGTATGATACGTTTTTACTACTCCTTTGTTCACTCCCGTTTAGATTATGGTTGTGTGGCCTACTCTTCAGCTCGTCAAACCGTGCTTAAAATGCTGGATAGTGTACATCATGCTTTCCTTCGGCTTGCCACAGGAGCGTTTAGATCAAGTCCTATTTTGCTCGTCTCAGAGGACAGCCAAATCACCTGGTTCTTGAGTCAGTCTTTAGAAATCCTAATCTAGGAAAGTATGAGGATCATCCACGTCATACTGCACCTGTAGGTGTCCGTACCTGGCGTCTGCTGCAGCATATAAATGTTGACACACCGTCATTCTTTCCTATGTACCCTTGCTCATATCCTCCATGGAGAATAAACCTCATAAATTTTAATTTTGACCTGACTACATACAATAAACAATCAACACCATCTATTGTCTTTCAGCAGATGTTTCAGTGTGTTCTCTCCAAGATGAAACCAGACGCGGTTGTATACACTGATGGATCTAAACAAAACGATACAGTTGGGTGTGCTTTTGTTGTCAATGAGAGAACTTATATGTTTGGTCTCCCCGGTATTACGAGTGTGTTTACCGCTGAACTATACGCTATAAATAAGGCTCTAAACATCATTAACCCTAAATATAGAAAAATTCTTATTTGCAGTGACTCGTGTAGTGCTCTCCATGCCTTAAAAAATTTTTATTCTAAACATCCTATCGTCATTGAAATTTATAACGCAATCGCTGAGTTGAATAATCGCAACACAGAATTAAGTTTTTGCTGGGTCCCTAGCCACGTAGGGATTCCAGGTAATGAACATGCAGATTCTGCTGCCAAAGAAGCATGTAATCAGCCTCCTTTCACCAACCGAATTGCTACCTCTGATTTTATTAATTGTGTAAAACAATCACTGAGAGCATGGTGGCAAGGTGACTGGACGGCTACTGTTGATAATAAACTCCGACAGATTAAAGATTCTGTGTTACCATGGGACACCTCATACAGAAAAACTCGGCGTGAGGAAGTAGTCCTTTGTCGATTGCGGATAGGACACACGATTACCTGATGATAAGAGGACAAGCACCCCTATGCGCACGATGCAACTGCCCCATGACTGTGCACCATATACTCGTGGATTGCATATGTTATGCGGCGTTGCGTCGTAAATTTAATCTACCCAGAAACATCTGTGGTGTCTTGTGCAATGATAATAAAATTTTAACACGGTTGTTTTTATTTCTTCGAAGTGCTGGGTTAATGCAAAAAATTTAATATCGTTGCGTATATTTTTTAATGCTGGAAGAGTTTTTAATAAGTTTCTTTTTTTCTGAGTTTTTGATTTTTTTTTTTTTTTTTATCCGATTAGGAGCCTTTTACACTCCTTATCGGAATTTGTTAAATTTTATATAGTTATTTTTTATTTTTAATATTTTAAAGACTGTCTGTGATATTAGTTGTAAGATTTTAGTAATGTTAGTTTTATGTTTTATTTCAACTTTTTAATTTTTATTTTTAACCTAGTTTTAATTATATAATTTGTGTTAGTTCTAAGTTTTATTTCATTTTGTTATTTTAGTTTTAAGTTTTATATTAGATGTTTTATGGTTTTTAGTTTTTTTTTTAGTCTTTTGTTATCCAAGAATGGGCCCTTTACACCCATCTTGGACTTTGTAAAATTCTATTTACTTTGATCTTATATTAGTTTTTACCTTTGATATTAGTTGTAAGTTTTATTCATCTTTTAGAATAGTTTTAAAACATTTAATTTTCTATATAAAAAAAGGATCCGGGCGATATGATAACGCACAAGCGTTTTTCGCCCTCAAAAAAAAAAAAAAAAAAAAAAAAAAATCTCAAATTAATGGAAGCATCAGGTTTTACATGTATGCAAAAACTGTCTTCATAAATGTACCAATGTCATGCAAGATGAATGTCCCATTTGCTCAAAACTGATCAATAGTGTGATAGCAAAAACTTCTACGTACTGTTTAATGTTTAAATGTAATGAAGAGGATTTTTTTTGTGCAGTTTAGTAGCAATTGATGAAACCAATATATTCTACCAATCTGAAACTAAGGAAGAATTAAAATAGAGGTGTAGTCAGAGAACTTATTCCAAAGAAGGTGAAAACTGTTCCATCATTAGTAAAACTAAAGTGCTGTCCTTTGGGATGCTTGTAGAATAATTTTCATTGACTTTCTGGAGAAGAATAAAATGATAATTGACAGTATTTTTATATATATATATATATATATATATATATATGGTGAATCAGCTAAATGATGAGATAAAGAAAAAATCATTACATTGGATGAAAAAAAATTTTTACACCATGACAACTAATTTTGTGATTGTTTGAATTATGCTACAGAATTCTTTTGCACCATTCCTACTCATCACATTTCCTTTTCCTTTCTTTTTCCTGTTTAGCCTCCAGTAACTACCGTTTAGATAATTCTTCAGAGGATGATATGTAATGAGTGTAAATGAATTGTAGTCTTGTACATTCTCAGTTCAACCATTCCTGAGATGTGTGGTTAATTGAAACCCAACCACCAAAGAACACCGGTATCCACGATCTATTATTCAAATCCGTGTAAAAATAACTGGCTTTACTAGGACTTGAACGCTGGAACTCTCGGCTTCCAAATCAGTTGATTTGGGAAGAGCCGTTCACCACTAGACCAACCCGGTGGGTTACTCATCACATTTAGCAGCTTCAAACTATTATCTGTTTACAAATATAGTGAAATGGCTTGCTAGAAAGAGACTTATGTAAACCGAAGTTATTGCTAAAACATCTTATTTGAGGACTTGAGCATCACATCATTGGGCAAGACTTGAAATTATAAATAACAAAAAGAATTTTCAGAAAAACTTTACCTTATTTATTTTTTCACAGGTATATCAAACACTCCTGCTCATAATGTTTAAATGAAAGGGATAGTTATCTAATAATAAATATTTATTACAAACTGTCCCATGATTTATTTATTCATGGTTTCTCTAGCCAATTTTAGGATGCAGGATTAACTTTGGGTTGTTAATTTTTCAAACAATAGTAAATTTTTTTTTGACAACAAAGTGTTTTGTTATTGTAATTTATATTGTATTTTTAATAAAATATTTACTATTTACTGAGAATCATCATTTCTCATAGAAATTATCTTTTTTTTTTGCTTCCTTCCCCTAAAATATAATTTAGGTATCATACTATATTTATGTACTGGGTGATTCAAAAAGGACTTCGCAACTTTAAAAGCATATAATGTATATAAGCTTATATGCAGTTTGTTTAAGATTATTTTATTGGAAATGTATGATTGTTGATGTATATATGCTTTACACCTCAACACATCAAAAGCGTTGTTTATATACAAAAAATTCGCGAACTAAACCACTTAAAAAACAGGATTAATGAAGCAATGACAATCATTAACGAAGAAATGTTAACCAATGTTTGGAGAGAAGTTAAGTATCGTTTGGACATTTGTCGAGCGACTAAGAGCGCACATATTGAAATTTATTAATTTAGTAAAAAAATGTTTGAGACGACAAATTTGAAAAATAAAAAACATAAACTGTAAGTAATTCTGTTTTAATTTAAACCATGTTCAAAACCGCACCATTCTTTTACGATAACTCTGTATTATGTTTTAATTAGTCGCATTTTATATATTTTTGTTAATAGTAATAATTAAGCAATATTTAATTGTGTGTGTAACATTTTTAAAAATAGATTAAAAATTGTTTTTTCTATTTTCGCATTAGTAGAACTGATGTGTAACACATTAATAAAACTGCATGCTAATATGTTTCCTATTTGTAATATAAATCATTTTTATATGTTATAATCAAATAAACAAAAAAATTAAAAATATATATTTATTTTTTAAAAAATATTGAAAAAATTATTTTTTAATTTTACAGAAAAAATATTATTAATTTTAAATTAAACTTAAAAATAGTTTTTTATATTTTTCGCATTAATAGAACTGATGTTTAATTTCCATTTATCACATTTAATAATTGCTTATTAATGCATATTAATGTTTCCTATTTGTAATATAAATCATTTTATATATGTTATAATCATATACTTTTATTAAAGGTCTATAGTATAAAATAAAAAAACAAAAAAAATTTTAAAAAATATAAATTTATTTTAAAAAATATTTATAATGAAAAATTATTTATTAATTTTATAGAAAAAAATACTACTAATTTTAAATTATAAAACTTATAATCTACTAATACTGATGGTGAAAAGTCTACAGAAAAAAAATACTGCTAACTAAAAACTTATAATCTACTAATACTAAAGGAAAAAAAAATGAAAAAACACCTCTACTTCATCAGGGAGTACGGTTCGTCACCACATATGGCAGCCGCTCATGTCAGCCGAATATGGTGGTGAACCTTCTTGCATGACGGAATCAAAATTAATTTCCGACAGCGCTGACTCACCTATAGGCTCTTAAAGTCTGAGCGATGCTGTTTCCAGCATCGAACTGGCGGACTGCTCCTCCTGCGAGATGGGGTCGAAGCTCCCTCCCATCTGCAAAGCCGCTCTTGAAGGAGGCTCAGAAAGCCTGGAAGCTTCTATTTGCGGCGACTCTACCATTAAATTAGGCATTGACCGCCCTTCAGTCGCCGGTTGTGGGCTGAGCTCACCTGACCTTTGAGTCGTGGAAGGCGGTTCTACTAGAGGAGTAAATTCTCTATAAATTTTTTAATACTTTTTTGTGCTCGTTACGAATCTTGACTACATATTTAGCCAAGTTCGTAACGGTCAGTTTAACTTTTTTTCAAATTTGCACCATCTTTTTGCTCGTCGGATTTCGAGCTTTTTTTCACCTGATGTCGAAGAGGTGTTTGAGATGATGTCGATGGTGATAGAAAGATGGGATTAAGTCGATTGCTGGGGGCGTAATGATGGTAGAACAGTATCATTTAGACAAAGATATGTATAAAAAATGTATTTCAATTCAGTACTGTGACCACCACAAAGCAGAAACCAATAATGTCTAATTCTTTGAATATTAGATGACACATAAGCAAGTGTCCTATCAATCTAAAAAAAATTTCTTAAAGCACTTCAAATAATTTACTAGTCTTTTATTAATTACAGTACAACAGATACTATAAGGAGAAACCTGATTCAAATTCTGTCTATAACTTCATTTTGAAGATGAGTTTCATAATTTATGAAATTTTTAAAGAAACACACTCAATATCATTAAAAAACTGATAATCAATTTATGTTATTGATATTTTAATTTCATTTTTCTTACGTTTCATTTATCGTCATTACTATGATTCTATTTTATTTATCCTTGGGTTTTAAGATCTAATATTACATAAAAAAAGAAGTTTATTAATGGACTTATTAAAGGCAAATGGGATAAATGCCAAATAAATTAATTAAAAAAAAAAACTATAAAAACAAACAAATTAAATTTCTCATAAATAAAAATGTGAATGAATGAAATCAAATATTATACTTTTTTTAACATAAATTTTAAGTAAATCTGAACTCTGGCTTTCTCCTCTTTTTTGATTCATTATTACTGTAAAAAATATGAACCATGTTTTTCTAAAGAATAGATCAAGACATTATTAATTAGCAGTTGAAAGTCTAGTAGTGAGCAGTGAACAAGTTTTCCAATCTATTTTCATTTTATTTTATTTACTGTCCAAGAAATGATATTTACATAACAATTAACATACTTAAAATAACTTATCTCAGCTTCTATTGGAAAGGTAATTTGAAGATTTTAATGGTTAATTTGTTC
Organism: Lycorma delicatula; assembly: GCF_047948215.1. Lineage (NCBI taxonomy): Eukaryota > Metazoa > Arthropoda > Insecta > Hemiptera > Fulgoridae > Lycorma > Lycorma delicatula. The sequence continues at coordinate 145,438,106 of NC_134459.1, read as the reverse complement.
AAAAACATGTCACAATATCACAAACACAATTAAACATGATTCATAAAGATAGTTATGGAATTTGTTTTGGTTAATTCAATTTCAACACAGTATAATAATATTCTCAATAAAAAAAAATAAAATAATAGTACATGACATATTGTTTAAGATTATTATTTCAATTCTTAAATTTCCACAACTGAAGAAAATTAAAATTCTCCATTTTGATTCTTTTAATCAATAACAGTAAAGATACAAATAGTAAATTTTAATGTTTTAACTGAAAAAATGACTTCTATAATTTTTATTGGTATGTGGTTTTGTTTTTCATTTTGATAAACATCTCTAGTAGTTAATCAAAATTAGCTGCATCAATTAAACAACATCACCAACAAAAAAAATCATAAATTTATTGTTTATGCATGCTAACTCATTTTTATGAATGTCTTTAACAAGATTACCACGAAACTAATAATAATGAACTCATGAGGGAGAGTAACTGGATGGCAATGGGCTATGACATATATGGAGTGTGTTGACATTTATCAACAGTCCATTCACTTTTTAGTGGTCTACAGCTAACATCTTTATATTTATATTTCACTGTAATGAAAGAATAAATATATAAAGGATAAATTGGAATTAAAAGATCTGCAAATGTTAAATCTCATAGTGAAACATCTGTTCAAGATGTGTTAAATTACATACAGTTCTTTATTTCTATATAACACTACAGCTGCCCTTTTCCCTCAAACAATTAAGTTATAGCTGTAATATAATGCTTTAGGGTTTATGATTTTATACACCACAGAGGGTTTTATGAATATATTATCTGTAGGTATGTACGGACTCATTATTATAATGAAACGTAAGGGGAATTTATTTAAGAGAAAAACATAAATAATAATAATATAATTATGACAAAACTAAAGTCAAGCATAAAGAAGATCCATATGCATTTTTTTAATGTCATGTAATTATGTATTTTGTTTGTAACATTTGAAAACTCTGAATAAAAAATAAATATGTAAAATAGTTAAAAATATGTCAAACAAAAAGGCAATTGGCTTTTACTATATAACAATGTACCTCATAATAAAACAAAAATTAGCTGAAGATTTAGAGAAAAAACATTTTTTTGAATAACCCAATACTTTTAAAATTCAAACTAACATTTCACTTACATTTTTTAATATTTATTAAAATTCAAATAAAATGAAACTGAATCAAGATGTAGTAGGCAATAAAACATATAAGTACTGATTATGTTTAAAAAAAGTAGAACTGATTCCATACTGCATACACACATACTCCATACAGACTACATATTCCATACTTTTAATAGTAAGCAAGATATTCAAAAATAATTAATAAATTAAACTGGAAAGGAAATTAAACTGCACTATTAATATACAGATCAGTTTTTAAAGTGCAGATAATATCTATATTATACATAAATACTAGTTAGTAGTTCATTTTAATAACATTACAAATATTTAGTGTTAATACTAATATAAATTATTATACTGATTAATTAAAACTATTATTTATATACACAATACATAAATCTGTTTAACAGATTGATTTCTCTAAATTAGATACAAATTAACTAACACAAATAAGATCCGTACATTAATACATAAGAAATTTTCGTAAAAATGAATAAAAAAACAAAAACTTATAACCAATTATAACACTACAAGTCCACTTTCTTCAGTTTTATAAAAATAATAAAAGAGATCTATTGATACATATATATATAAAATACAGAACAATTTTGGTAAAGTAGTCCATGTAGCAAGTAGTAAACAATCACAAATAAACTATACAACCCAGAAGATAATTACTTCATTAAAGTCAACTAAATTAACAATAAGCTCCTGAATGTCAAAAGAGATTTAATGATGATAATGCTTAAGGCTGAATTATGTTATAAAATTAATACAGAAAATTAATTTCTGATCAGGTTGCTGAATAATTAAAAAAATATCTCATCTCAAGATTTACATATCTTCAAAATATAAGGGTAAACTTAATAAAACAATTTCTTGAAAAATCTGAATTATGTAAAATTTTAATTATTAATTCGTTTAATTATATTAAGCTAAATATTTACATTCCACAAACTGACATCATTGTGATTGAGTATATACTAGATACCAGGAGTGCTTGTAAATTTTCCAGTACTGGAACATTTCATTTTGTATTATAGCAGTTTGCAAGATATGGTCCACAGCCACAGGCGACTTGACTACATGACGATGTTATGAAAAATGTACATTCTTTTTTCATAAATTAGATTTTAGTGACTTATTTTGTTGTCATTTACCTATGGATATTTAAAGGCAAAGACCATTTTCGTGTGGTCTGATTTTTGTAACTTAAGATATAATTTTTATCGGATTTAAGTTAAAACAAATTTTATGTGTAAGAACAATTTTTTATTTCTCCCAAAAAACAGTACCAGAATGGCATTTCGACACCAGTGCACCCCTGGTATAATCATACACTATAGAACCGATATCATTCTGTAAAAAAATGTTGATATTAATAATAATTTTGTCACAGTAAAAATTATACAATATTTGAAAAAAAGCTGATACATAAATTCTGCTTTATATAAATGTCTAATAATAATTTTTTTTATTAAAATTAGAAATATAAAACAAAGTATTAAATTTGCAAAAAACTTAATACAAGTCCTATCTTGAAAGTAACAACAGGTTTGTACTCGATCGGGCAGATTGGTACATTTTTAACACTCAAGGTCAGTTGGTCGGTTAGCATTGTTTGTTATCATCTATCAAATGCTTTGTAAACCAAACGTTTTTGGCTTCATTCATTTCTGAATGAAAGAAATGTATAAAAATTGTGTCAAATATTTAGGATTGGAGGAATGAATAAATATGACAATGTATTCTGGGCAACCCTTGATCCTCACTAAAAACGTTAAGAAGAGTATTAGTGAAAATAAAAAAAAGACTGTCAAGTCCACTACCTCAGTTTCAAAAGTAATTTTTCTGGATATTTATAGAGCAGTTCTAGGAAAAGCCATCTCTGAATATTTGTGCACGTTCGATATGTGTAAAAGAACACCACAAACAAATACAAACAGTTCCATGTTAGAAATTTTTACAGGTTGTATAGGTGATGAATTTTGCAAAACTATTATTGGCAATGACATGTGAGTCATAGAGAAATCAGAAATATAATACTGTTCAGTTGAATAGCATCATTTAGTCACAAAAAAAGAAGCATGTAGAATCTATTTGTATGCAACTTGATGGCACAATCTTTCAGAATCAGTTTAGCACCCTATACATTAACTCCATGTCATAAGGAACAAGTTTCTAAGTAATCCAGATAGAAAAGTGCACCAGAAATGTGCCAAGCTATCCAAAATGTGCAAAAGAGGATGGATGACAAAGACCATTGTGTTTTGCAATATATTTTTCACTCAAATTTAAAAGAAACTGAAGCAATTTCAGTGGGTTTTCAGTCGGCAGTTAGAAGCTAATGCATCTGCTTCATTATTTGTGGCAGTCAAGAGATACACTAAAATACATAATAGTAAAACATGTTTAATATATATAATTACTTATTAAAAATGTTTACAATCAAAAAAAGTCTTTACTTCCAAGATAACATCTGCATTAAAACAAAAACTTACAGATTTAATTTGGGTTTATTGTCATTACAACTTTCATATCAATAATAAAAATTTAGTTTATACAATTTTTTTTTTTTACAAAAAAAAGAGATAATTCATCTTAATTTCTAAATAAATATATTTATGTAATTAGATCAGCAAATAATTTGACAAAAAACTATCAAACAAAATTAACATTGTAAAAAATTAACAAATAAAATAAAATAAAATATTTTGTTATAAAATCAAAAGCATAAAAATATAATAAAATTAACAAGAAAAATTTTAAATAAAATATTTTATAAAAATAACACATTTAGTTATACTAAAGACAAAGACGATAATAGCAATGTAAACAAAGTTATTTGCACAATTGTACCAGAAATATATTATTATTAAGATTAAATAAAATGTAATGGATATGGCAATAATATACATGTAACCATACTTAAAACTGTTAATTTTTTTTTTAATAGAATTATAACAAAAGAGATATTCATGAACATAAATATATATATATGTACAAACACACACACGCATAGAACAAATATGTAACATAATTATTAAGAATTAAGAAATAACTAAACAAATAAAACTCCAATTACAATAAAAAGAAAACAGACAAATAAAAACATCTAAACACACAGTGGATCACCTTACAAACTCCTTCTTCTATGAGTATTTGGCAAAATTTTAACTGCTGAAGATGTATTAGATAAACATGTTTTCGGTATTTAACATTTCATTTTAAAACACTTCACATATTAACATACCTACATTTAGTTAACAAACCTAAAGGCAGTTAAGATGTATTCAGATCTATACAAAAATTATGTTTAATTAAATGTTTTACACATACTGAGTTACACTTAAAACATTTCACTGACTACTTTATTATATTGACTTTAAAAAAATCTTTAAAATGATTCACGGTTATTTTTAAACAATTTATATAAAACAATACAGTGTAAACTTTCAAAAAATGGATTAAGTTATTTTTTAGAGAATAAATGAGTGGATAAATAGTCATAACACTTGCTGATGGTACACAACAAAAAACTGACTATTCTTATAATGGGGGGTAACATCCATTAAAATTTTCATTGTGAATACGTCATGAATGTAATTAATTTTGTTGTGAAATTAATTTGCTGTTTTACTAATAGTACAGAGTTTTTGCATTAAGTTGGATTATATTAATGTCAGATATTTTTACATGGATTTGAATACTAGATCGTGGATACCGGTGTTCTTTGGTGGATGGGTTTTAATTAACCACACACCTCAGGAATGGTCTAACTGAGACTGTATAAGACTGCACTTCATTTACACATATACATATCATCCTCTGAAGTATTATCTGAAAGGTAATTACCGGAAGCTAAATAGGAAAAAGAAAGAAAGTATTATATTACTGGTGGATTATTTATTTCCTTATAACTGCAATGTATTTGATTTTTGGTATGTAATATTCAGTTAATGTGTTACATTATAAATTGAATAATAATTTCAATTATTAAATATAATCAGAAAACAAAATCTGAAAAAGTGTGAAGTGTGGAGAAGTACAATTACAATACAGAATAAAGTAGATGAAATTATGTATGTAGATGAAGGAGAAAATGTTGATAAAATATCACGAGCTTATGAAATATGTTATTCTATGTAGCTACAGTTGTAAAAGATCAGATTCCACATCAGAGTATATTAAGATTAAGAACTGCTCTCCAATGTTGTCAATGATTACCTCAAAAAAAGGATTCCATTATGAAGAATACAGAAATGTGTTGCAATGTAATGAAAGATCAACTCAGCCATGAATCCATTTCAGCATTAATCTATAAAGAAAGACTATAAGCTTGTATGAGGACTTAACTAAGAACAGGTGAAAATTTTAAATATGAATTTATTATTTACACTAGCCATATGTGATCCAGAGATTTAAGTATTAATATTACCATAACATCAAATTAACTGATGAAGTGCTAGTGCTAATTTCATTATCACTGCCAAATTCCCCAAGATTCTTAAAAAAATATAACTATGAGGAGGAAACTGTTAAAAACTATTTTTAGTTTACTGTAATGAAAATACACTTTTCAGAGGCTCTAAAAAGACTTCACAAGAATTTATTGCATCTTATTTTAAAATGTAATTCTATAGAATGAATTACTGTTTTTTAAGCAATGGTTACACTATAATTTCATTTGTAAGGTGAAAAAATACCATAAAGGATTGAAATTTCTTTAAGATATTGCTGATAACTCATAATGCTCAAGGCTAAACACAACAGTTAAATGATTTACACTCTGATGTCAAAGTTGTTTACTTGTCTTCTAACACAACATCCTTATTGCTGCTTATGAACCGATGTGTGACTGGGTCAATAGTAAAGTATTATTTGCATCACCTATTCAAGCAAGTAATAAAAATAAAAACTGATAAAAATCGCTCAAGTATTATATTATTTTGGAACATTTATGGTGATATAAAAAGCACATGGATTAAATTAGAAATCAAATATGAACAACAAGTGGAAGAAACTACACCCAAATTTTTTAAAAAGTTAAATATTCATCATACTGCTGCTGAGGAAGATGATAAGAAGTAATAAAAGAGAAGAAGTAGATCGAGTAACCAAATAAAGTTGTAGTTTGAAACTTATATTATATACTGGATATATATTAGTCAATTTTAAAATATTTATTATAAAACAAGTTCAAGAAAGTTTCAGTTTGATGGTAAAGTTTCTGTATTGTTTCCATATACAAGATTTAAGCAATAATAAATGTGAAAGTTGCAATAGCAAATTTTGTATGCCCTTAATTTTCCAAAGTGGTACTGGACAAAAAAAGTGCTGAGTACAAACTTTTATAAAGAAGTTTTTCTAAGAACATTTATGAAGAAAGCTACGGCCAATAATATTCAAGAAATGTGCTTAGTAATTACAGAATTCTAACCAACAGTAGCAATAAATATGGCAATTTAATAAATCACATGTATTTAAGCCACTGTTTGTAGATTTATTAATCTTCTTTGCAAACTTTAGAATATTTTTTCTTCTAGTTATCCACATTGTATTTGAAATTTATTTTTCATAAAAATCAATATTTGTCTATCGATTTTTTGATTAATGAACTTTTTAAAATACAAATGAATTTGTTATGAAGTTTGTTTATACATATGAAATATGAACAGAGTTGAACATTTACAACCTTAATGTAGCTACACATTATTACTTTTTAATGCTGGAAAAAATAAAAAATAAACAGCAGTTAAATTGAATAATAAAATATGGTGAGAATGACAATAAATATAACTGATAATTCTTTAATACATTATTAATTGTGAAAACCCATGAATAACTCTTCTGTTACTTCAATAACAATATTCTAAATTAATATTAGTTTATGTTTTTGTTTCTATGAAAAATAATACGTATTTTACATTGCTATTATTTTCTAACAATAGGTACTATTGACTTTTAAAAATAGATATCTTTAATACGTTTTTCAAGTCTTAAAATAAATTAAAACCTATAATATATACATATTTATAAAACAATTTGATAAAATCCATATTTGTAAATATTATATATACGTTTTTCTGAATCAACCTGTCAATACTATTAATTTTTTTTTTCTCAAATTAGGTGATATATTCTATTATTTTCAGTAAAAAATTTAAAAAAATGAATATCTGACTAATTAAATTATTTACTTACTATATTTATTAATTGGGAACAAAATGAAACAAGAAAATAATTTATCAGATAGATTAATCTATATATAAATTTAATAAAAAATTAAAAATAAGCATGGTTAAAAAAAAATTAATTTAACTATTAATAGCAAGAAAAACATAGTAAAACAATGAAAAATTTTTTTTTTTTTCAATAAATTATAACTTTTACAAGAAAGCCAACTAAATTTTCAGTAAAATGATTTAAGAAAAAAATGTATTTTTTTTAATCTGAAGACTCTTACAAAGAAAGAGAGGTGCTCAGTGGTTACTGAAATAGAATAGAATAAAAGTTAATGAAGTAGAAAAAAACTTTTCACAAAATAAAATAAAAAAAATAGATAAATAATTACTTGTTAAATATTAAATAAACTTCATCAGCATGTAGCATGTATGGAGGAACTGGCAAAAATAAAAATAAACACAAAGAAATAAATAAATATAAAAAATATGTATGATGTAATAATAGACAAGTTATCACTGAAAAGTCTATAAGACTTTCCCAAACAAACATCCTTGTTATTACTGTTTAATTATACTTCCTAACTGATTAGATATTTGAACCATACTTTTGCTGTAATTAATAATTTTCAGTACTTTATAAGGTAATTATTGCATGTTAAGGTAATATAAATCTTCAAGGGATTAATTTTATGTTTTAAAGTTTCCTTGATAATGTGACCATTATTTGGTGGCTGAGCAAATCGGTACTCACATATTATGTTAAATCATAATTTATATTCTTGTAAAACATTTGTTCCTTGTTACAACTAAAAAGTTACAGATATTTATAATTTTTAATTTTAAACGTTTTTAAAAAAAGGTGGTGCAAATGAGTTTGTTATGGTTCTAATAGACCTCTATTGGGGTCCTACATAAACTAAGTTAACATAACTTATTTAGCTCGTATTTTGGCGGTTTTATGGCACATTTTCTTTTCATTAAAAAGTTACTTTTTCCAACATTTTGGGGTCTTACACTTAATTTACAAAACTGATATTTATATATTTTATGCATCTTAGTAAACCTTACATTAGTGTAATTGAATCAACTAGATAGAATCAACTAGATGTTATTGTGTAATGATTATAAAAATTTTTATTTTGGCGGCCATTTTGAGGTGGACCTGATGGCTGATTGTGGCCATTCTTGTATTTTTATAATCTTCTAACAATGCTTAATTCGAACCATAGATAGAATTTAAAATCCAAGACAAAAATATTTCATACATATGCATATTAAATCCAATAACCAACTGTTCATTCGTTTAAAATAATAAATAAAACAAAGGCCCAATAGTACAAAAAAGTACTAAAGGAATATATTGTTATATAAAAAATAATTTTTATTATTATTTACTGTAGGAGTTAAAATGTAAAAGACAATATTTTTACGAAATTATTATAAAGTATACAATCAGGTCGAAGATACAATTTTGTATGTAATTTGATAAGACACAAATGAAATTATACAATATAGTTAAAACAAAGTCATATTCTGCTTATACAATAATATAATGTCAAGATCTTTGCATTAACCTACGGCTATTTATCACTATTTTTCACAAGTAACAAGCTATTGCCAAATTACAGTTACCATGAGATGTAAAATTTGTAATAAATTAAAAATGTTAAGCCTGACTGAGATTCTATTTTATAATAATCATGAACAAATAGAAACAGCTGTTGAATTAAAAATCACGTAATACTGCTTTAAGCAATGGAAGTTATGTAAAAAGTTGGTTAAATTATATACTATTCTAAACTTTCCATGATCTGGTAACCAACATCCCCTTTCATGGCTTTTTATAAAGGATAGTATAAGATAAAATTTTATCTCAAGATAGATAAATATTTTATGGAAAAGAATTAACTTGTATGTTAAACAAAAGCAACATTTAAAATGTTACATTGGAAGATTTTACTAATAATTTCTAAGATGTATTAGATGTTGGTCCCTATCATTACTCAACAATGAATTTTCTTGAAAATATTAATGACAGATAGAAATACTCTTTTTGTAACATTTTGTAAGCAGCTTTTATTTTTTTAATGTTAAGATTTCTTACAGAATGTTTATTTTTTAAGTTCTGTTTTTTTGTTTTTAATATTTACTTTTGCTAATTTTCTCACATACACTATTTTAAAAATGGCATTATTTATTTAACAGTGAAAATATGTACCTAGTTTTAAACCTTTATTTTTTTATAAATAGTTTTTTAGTGTTTTCTACTTACAATTATCTATTTACGTAAATAATTTAATTTTTTTTTTTAAATCATAAGAGAAAGACATAAATAATAAGAAAAACCAAATACAAAACATAGTATTACATTTGAACCAATATCAATCAACTGGCAGTTGCATCAGGCTGAGAAATCTAAGTTCCTAATAATATAAAGGGGTTAACAGAAGATACATCTTCCTCCCTTCACAGCATGTAATCTATCTAAGAAATTTTCAATAAAATAATTTATTATAATATACAACATTCAAATACAGTAAAATTTCAATAACTGGAACATCAGTTATAATCAGAATCTGTTTATCTAACTTCATACTTCCATGTCAACACAATGTTTATTTTCTCAAATCTATCCAATAAGAAAATTTTATTACAGAAACTGCAGTAAATTTAATTATAAAAAAATTGTTCATTTCTTATGACTACAAACTGCTTTTAAAATTATGAATTATAAATAACTGATTTTCAAATAACATAGTAACTGTTCTTCCAAAGGGCCGTTTGCAGAGCTAATACAGCAACTTTTTTTTAGTGGAGTTATCAGTAGCACGCTAGTTAATGACACCACCAATCTTAAAAAGGCTAGGGAAATCTCTTTATTATTTAATTGAATAATATAGTCAGCTTATGTTGTATCTGTTCATCCAATATGTTGTTTTAGTGAAATTTAAAGTTTATAAATTTATTTTTGTTCAAGTATGTTGAATCCATGATTTTAATGTTGAAAATCATATGATACGAATAATATCTTTGCATATGTCTTGTTTCTTTTATTTGATTTGAAAAAGTTCATTCTGTTATGTGCAATGCATACAAGTTTCTAGTATCTGAACATGAATTCATGCGTCCAGTATGTCCAGTGTAATTGGACAATGCAATCAATGAAGTTTAATAACTAACCATTACATAAATTTATATATTCCTATGCAGCTGAATTTGTCAACGTGTCTTTTCTTTAAAACAGTACAGTAACCCTTCTTTGGTGAATAGTATTCTAATTTTTTTTTAAGCACCAGTATTACATAAATCCACTGAAGAGTTACAACCCCCCCCCACACACATACATACAATTAAACAACTTAAGTGTTATAAAAAGAAAAATTTTTTGAAACTTTCTGTAAAAATTTACCTAGTTATATAATAGCTTTTCACTCTTAGCTATCACCACTTCTGTAAAAAATGAGAAGCACCTTATAAATGAAAAGAGATCTAGTGGGAAACATAGACATTTTCTGAAAAATTTAATTTAAAACAAAATGGCAGAATTACTTTAAGGTCTGATCAACTTTATATTAAGTAAATCATTAGCACTTAAGAAGTTTTAGAAACAATAAATAAAGCCTACAGGGTTCTAGGTAGCAACTGACAAACTGTTAGCTGTTTAGTACACTTAACTTACTTTATTTAACTCTGAGAATATTAGAACAATCATATGACAAACATATCACTAGAAAATTTAAGTCTAGTATTCCATCGCCTCTAAATATCTTATTTACAGGAACACCATGGATTTGTTATATTACACGTAATGTGTAGTTATTATGATGAAATTATAGCTAGTAACAACCTATTAATAATCAATTCAAATTAATGAAAGAATAAATTGTCATTATAAATAAATTTTACATGAATTATTATAATAAGTTGGTGGGACAGTGCATAATAAAGTTAAGATGTAATCTAAAGAAGCAAAACAAATTTACCACTCTATAACACCCTCTCTCTCTCTCTCTCTCTTTCTCTAGAATAATGTAAATAAAAATAGAGCTACTGACAGAGTAAATAGTATGCATTATTACACAATACTACAACATTATACTCATTAAATTTTTTAAAAAAGTAACGGTCCCAAATGAGAACAGCAAAAATTTGTTCAAAAGTTCCAAATGTTAGAAGAATATGTCTGAAAGTCGGTAACTAAAACATGGGATTTGGTCATTTTAGGCTGGCTGCTGCATAGCCCTAACAAACATAAAATTTCACAAAATGTGTCAATTCAGACAGGTAAGGTCTGATTATATAATTAATTTGCTCAAGTTCATTTATTTATTAGTAGCTACATTGCTGTGCTGTTACAGTTACCCTATTCCTTTTTTTATGATAAGGTACAAATTTTATTAAAATAATGAATGTTAGGTCAGACCAGGATCAAATAAAGAACTCTTCGAATGAAAGGCATAAATACAACCCACTCCACGAAGGAGATTTTACCTAATAATTAGACATAAGTACAGTATTGGCACTATATAGTTGTGTTACAAATAAAATAATTCACTATATGTAATAGTTCATTACATATTTCAGAAATAAATGAAATAGAATACTACAAATGCAAACTTTTCATTATTAAAACATTTTGTACCATCAGTAAGAAACACGATATCATCTAATTGGTGTAGTAAAAATTTTAATTTACGTTTAGCATAAAATATGTAGCGATATCCAGAAATAAAAATCAATTTTTTGTTTTTTATTATTAACATACCAAGTCAACTAACCGCAGTTGGGAGTGTTTAGAATCATGACCAATCAACTGAACAAGTGTTTAGATGCATCAGGACTCTAATAAAATACAGTTACATAAATATTTGAATTTTTATTACAATTTGAATGCATATGTTATGAGTATATGTAAATTATGATCATTAGGGATCACATAATGTAAATTTATGGAATGGTCAGACAGGAAAACTGGTGAAATTTAATTGGCTTGAGTCTATTGTAAGGGTGAATAATAATAAAATGATAAATATTGTAAAAAGAAATAAAATATACCCCAACTAGAGGTAATGAATGATTAGACCCAGACTCACTCTTCAGCAATCTGCTAAATAAACCATTATAGATGTTTGTTCCAAAAATATCTAACCTTAAGGGATTAAAAAAAATATATCTTCCAAGATGTGACTTCAATTTAAGAAGTATTCTTGTTACTCAACATATTTGGTCGAATGTTTTTACCACTGTAAAAATATTCCACAGGTTTTGTTTCAGAATAGCATCAACTGTGCTGTCATGTTGTTAATTATGAAAAATTTCTTTAACAGAGTATTTTTGTTTCAGCTTGGTTAACAAGGTAATAATTTTATTAACTAAAATTATCAATTTGATAATTTTGAAACATGGAGTAGTTTTCGTCAAAATTTTATGCAGAATAAAAATGTATAACAAACTCTTATAACATAGATAATGGCAATACAAAGAAAGTATTTAATATAATTAAATAGAAAGACTGACTTCACCAAGAAGACTAGAAAAAAGCAATCTTGTGAACCAGATTTAATTAAAATACTATGTGTGCTAACATTGCCTGCCCTTGACTCAGGATTTTTCTGAAGAAAAGAAAAATCATCATCTGAGTTATTGGTAATATTAGTCTTTAATTAAAGTATATGAACAACATGGTATGTAAAATAAAAAAAAATAATTAATTACAATTAAATCTGGAACCTGCAACATCACTGCAGTTTCGTTGGACAGTTTATAAGACCATCAACAATCCACCACCCTAAATTCTCCGAGTTGGTCTAGTGGTGAACTTGTCATCACAAATTAGATGATTTCAAAGTCGATAGTTCTAAAGTTCAAATCCTAGTAAAGGCTACTTTTGTATAGTTTTGAATACTAGATCGTGGATACTGGTGTTTTTTGGTGGTTGAATTTTAATTAGTCATACACCTCAGGAACGGTCAACCTGAGATTGTACAAGACCTACACTTCATTTACACTCATACATATTATCCTATGAAATAATACTTGAATGGTAATTCCTAGAAGCTAAACAGAAAAAGAAAGAAGAATAACCCACTACCCAACCGTGATGGATGATATTAATACATTTGAGGATAAATTCACTAAACTACAGTTCCCAGTATGAAATAAATACAATAATGCTGGAAAAACTTACTTTCAATATCAGCGGACAGAAAAAAACAGACGAAAAATGAGAAAAGTAAAAAAAAAAATTACTCTTACTTTTAGGGAATACAAATTATAAAAATAAGTATTAAAAAAATATATATTGTAATAATTATGTAAAAAATATAAATAAAAACAAGAATTTTTTTAGAACAATTAATTTTATAAAATCTTTAGTAAGAAATTGTAGTAAGCTTTTGATGCAGTACTACCTTGGTAATTAAGTTTACCTTATTAAGATGTAAAAACATTGAAACAATTCAATAAGTTGGAGAAATATTAAAATCACCCTAAGTTCCAATTATTGATGTTTTACTGCAATGTATCCGATGCAAGATTTCATTATTATCAATCACAAATTTTATTTGGATTAAATAAATATTTTAAATTCTATTGTTAAATATAAATTAACAAGTATTTTTTACATACAAAATAAAAATGTTCAATAAAAAAAAAAAACATAAGTAAATTTCTCAATTTTTCTGTCGATAGTATAGAAACATTTTAACAGAATACAGACTATTATAATGAAATAATGAATGAATTACTTATTAATACAGAAGAATTTTTTTTTAACATTCAGAACAAAAAAACATTTATAAAATTGTTTGATGACAAGGTAAATTTTTCTATTCTTTAATATTAATAGAAAAACCTAAAAATGATGCTGAACGTAAAACTGAAAAATAAATTTTAAATATATATTCTCAATACCTCTAACATAATTAATATCACTGAATGGATTTTAAAACTTTATTACAAATTGTTAACATAATTGACTAGTAATAAAATGTAACTAATTCTTAAATTTGATCAGTTTTGAATAGTAAAAATAAAATTCACACATGTTAATATAAACTAGTACATAAAATATAACTTACTTTTGTAACAAAATAATAACACAAGTAGTGTCATTATTTTGACGTTTGTGATATATATTTTGTCAGTAATGATATATGAATATAATTTAATCATAATATTAATAATAACTGAAGAAAAAATAGAACAATTTTCCTGAAGGTCTACTAACTTCAAATGTAAGCTCCTCTTCTCTTTTTCAAGTCGGTTAAAATTTAAAAATTACAGAAATACTGAAATCAAATCTAGTTAAACATATGTTTTTTTTTTTTTATTATTAAATCTGACTGCATGCATTAACAATGCTATTTCATAGTCACTGATGCTTGATTAACAGCAACATCTCAGGACTGGTAAGCCAAAATTTGACTATGCAGTAGTCTAACATTGAAGAGTACATTACACGAATTGATATATATCATATGACAAACTTATTTGAAACAATCCTGTGCGAGACTAATTCTTATAGTATTTATAATAAATGAGAATAAATTTAATAAAATGAGTGGCCCAGGGAAAAAGAAATAAAGACTTTTACTATTTAAATTAAAATAATTTAGATACCAAACATTCCATATTGATAACGATGAAAGACTAAACTGGGAAACAGCCCATCAAGTTAATAATTGATTATAAACTGTTAAAATGAACACATAATTATATTTGGAATAAAATAAGCACAAATTCTTTTGTTCTATTAGTGTATGCTTGATGATTAAAAATTAACAAGGGCAGCACATGGATTTATAAACTTCCATGTTCAGTATTTAACAATGTTTTAAGAATCATCATCCAAATAAAATTCAGGAAAATTTTTAGGCTAATAAAAATATTAGTTTTATAAAAAACAAAAAAAGAAATATTAAACCTAGAAAAAAATACAATTTTTTAAAGACCTAAAATTATGATTGTTTCTTCATTATTTATTTTTAAAATAATTCATTGTAAGCAGATAGATTTTATATGAAATTTAAATTCTTATATCTGTAAGTAAAAAAACACAACAAATAGTAAATAGAACATTATTTAAATTTAAGCCTTAGGGCCTTTATGGAGAAATTACATTTATCACAGTACCTGTCATAATATAAAAATTTATATAAAAAAGTTAAAGCAGGCTTTAATAAAAATCTTTTACTACACTGAAGAATTTTTTCTCTCCCATGTAATAAGAAAATTAGGTTTATTATTACATTTAAATTAAATTTCTGATTCGTCATATACTCAAGATTTCATTAAAAAATTATATATAAATATAAAACAATGCAGGACTGAAAACCTGGGAAAAAAGGCTCAAATAGCAGAAAGTTGAGGTTCAGGAGAAGATGTAGGACATGAAGGAGGATAACAACCATACAAGAAAATGATGGAAATTGAGACTTGAGGGCAGCAAGAGTTAGACCAAGGAAGAAGTGGGAGGATAATACATGAAAGAGAAGGTGGTAAACTGCAAGAAATGGGTGATAAAGTATTGCAATTTCAAATTAACCTGCAAAAAGCTACAGAAATAAGAACTATGTTTATTAAGGAAATCTGAGATCCAGATATCTATGACGTATACTAAAAAAAAAAGTAAAAAAAATTATAAATGAAATAAAAAAATTGATAGTAATTGCATGGGAAGCACCTAATAAAAATGGTAACAAGATAGAGAAGTGGAATTAAGTCATATGAAATGAATACAGAGCTTGAAAAAGTATATGAGCAAAGACGGAAAGGTTTGAGGAATGTGAAATAGTGAAGTAAAAAATTTATAATTTGAAAGCTTTAGTAAAAATTAAATATTTTTGGAAAGACAAGGTTAACTCATACTTTAGCATTGTCACAAGTTACATTGCCTTTGGCAAGATAATAAACTGTATCCCTTGTTTTACAATAGTTCCATATCCTCTGGACTATTGGAAAAAGGTTTGTGAAGTACAGATAAAATATAAATAACAGAGGCATATTCAACAAGCTTGTTTTCTCTAATCACTGATTAAACCAAACTATCCACAGTTTACTGTATTTGCTTATTTTCAAACATTGGCAGTGCAAAACAACAAAGGATGACTGATTGAAGAAGAGGTTGATTGATCAGAAGAAAATAATTACCAGAAAGGTAGCTTATAGAAAATAAAAGAAAATATTGGAAAAATGAGGTCAAAATTTATTACATTTATATGACATATGGCTGGAAAAAACGTAATTTGAAAGAGAAAAAAGTACTAGTATGTGGAAAAAATATATAAAGCATCTGTACCAAGAGAAAAATATTTGATTAGGTTTTGGAAGAAAATGAAATGGATGTTAATGTCAGATAGATTCTATTTCAAGGTCAGAGATCCAAAAAATGGAAACAAAAATAAAGTTAGTGTGTAATCTTTTCTATGGATGTTAAAAGATTACCACAAATCAGAAAAGAATGGAGACAGCAACAAGTCAAATGACAGATGATCAAAATTACATTACATGACAGTGATAATAAACTGATCTGTGTTGAATTTAAATTGAGGAGGATCAGTACTGAATAATAAAAAAGATAAATCAACAGATTATAAAATTTGATAATAGACTGAAGCCAAAGTAGTTTGATATCTTATCTAGTCCCAAGTAAACCAGTTTTAAGATAATGCAGTAAACTGTACCCCAATGATCAAAGTAAAATGGGGATTCAAGCAATAAAAACTAACCATATCTTGAATTACATTCTGAAATATCACACAACTTCAGACTGATAGTGATGTTTACCACTTATTTTACCAATGTGCAAGGCAAAAAAAAAGATCCTCAAATCTTCAAACACTGAGGAAATGAAGAGAATGAAAGTATCACTAATTTGAGCTGTTGAGTGAAAAATATCTATCTCATAATGATAGCTCTAAGGAACTATCATTATTACCTTTTACTTGAATTATAAAATCAAAACCTAAACCGACAACGATTGTTAACGTCTATAAGCCTACAAGCGCCCATGATGATGATGATGAGGTAGAGTGTGTATACGAAGAGATTGATGAAGCAATTAAACACGTAAAAGGAGATGAAAATTTAATAATAGTTGGAGATTGGAATGCAAGCATTGGAAAAGGCAAGGAAGGAAATATAGTGGGTGAATACGGGCTGGGCAAAAGGAATGAAAGAGGGGACCGACTTATAGAGTTTTGCACGAAGTATAATTTAGTAATTGCCAACACCCAATTTAAAAATCATAATAGAAGAATATACACTTGGAAAAAGCCAGGCGATACTGCAAGGTATCAGATAGATTATATCATGGGTTAAGCAAAGACTTAGAAATCAACTCGTTGACTGCAAAACTTACCCTGGAGCAGACATTGATAGTGATAGGAATGGGAGAATGTTAAAAAGGAAATTCTTAAATCAGCAGAAGCAAACTTAGGCGGAATAAAGAGAACCGGTAGAAAACCTTGGGTTTCAGACGATATATTGCAGCTGATGGATGAACGTAGAAAATATAAGAATGCTAGTGATGAAGAAAGTAAAAGGAACTATCGGAAATTAAGAAATGCTATAAACAGGAAGTGCAAATTGGTGAAAGAAGAGTGGATTAAAGAAAAGTGTTCAGAAGTGGAAAGAGAAATGAACATTGGTAAAATAGACGGAGCATACAGGAAAGTTAAGGAAAATTTTGGGGTACATAAATTAAAATCAAATAATGTGTTAAACAAATATGGTACACCAATATATAATACGAAAGGTAAAGTCGATAGATGGGTGGAACATATTGAAGAGTTATACGGAGGAAATGAATTAAAAAATGATGTTATAGAGGAAGAAGAGGAAGTTGAGGAGGATGAAATGGGAGAAACAATACTGAGATCTGAATTTAAGAGAGTATTAAAAGATTTAAATGGCAGAAAGGCTCCTGGAATAGACGGAATACCTGTAGAATTACTGCGCAGTGCAGGTGAGGAAGCGATTGATAGATTATACAAACTGGTGTGTAATATTTATGAAAATGGGGAATTTCCATCAGACTTCAAAAAAAGTGTTATAGTTATGATACCAAAGAAAGCAGGGGCAGATAAATGTGAAGAATACAGAACAATTAGTTTAACTAGTCATGCATCAAAAACCTTAACTAGAATTTTATACAGAAGAATTGAGAGGAGAGTGGAAGAAGTGTTAGGAGAAGACCAATTTGGTTTCAGGAAAAGTATAGGGACAAGGGAAGCAATTTTAGGCCTCAGATTAATAGTAGAAGGAAGATTAAAGAAAAACAAACCAACATACTTGGCGTTTATAGACCTAGAAAAGGCTTTCGATAACGTAGACTGAAATAAAATGTTCAGCATTTTAAAAAAATTAGGGTTCAAATACAGAGATAGAAGAACAATTGCTAACATGTACAGGAACCAAACAGCAACAATAACAATTGAAGAACATAAGAAAGAAGCCCTAATAAGAAAGGGAGTCCGACAAGGATGTTCCCTATCTCCGTTACTTTTTAATCTTTACATGGAACTAGCAGTTAATGATGTTAAAGAACAATTTAGATTCGGAGTAACAGTACAAGGTGAAAAGATAAAGATGCTACGATTTGCTGATGATATAGTAATTCTAGCCGAGAGTAAAAAGGATTTAGAAGAAACAATGAACGGCATAGATGAAGTCCTACGCAAGAACTATCGCATAAAAATAAACAAGAACAAAACAAAAGTAATGAAATGTAGTAGAAATAACAAAGATGGACCGCTGAATGTGAAAATAGGAGGAGAAAAGATTATGGAGGTAGAAGAATTTTGTTATTTGGGAAGTAAAATTACTAAAGATGGACGAAGCAGGAGCGATATAAAATGCCGAATAGCACAAGCTAAACGAGCCTTCAGTAAGAAATATAATTTGTTTACGTCAAAAATTAATTTAAATGTCAGGAAAAGATTTTTGAAAGTGTATGTTTGGAGTGTCGCTTTATATGGAAGTGAAACTTGGACAATCGGAGTATCTGAGAAGAAAAGATTAGAAGCTTTTGAAATGTGGTACTATAGGAGAATGTTAAAAATCAGATGGGTGGATAAAGTGACAAATGAAGAGGTATTGCGGCAAATAGATGAAGAAAGAAGCATTTGGAAAAATATAGTTAAAAGAAGAGACAGACTTATAGGCCACATACTAAGGCATCCTGGAATAGTCGCTTTAATATTGGAAGGACAGGTAGAAGGGAAAAATTGTGTAGGCAGGCCACGTTTGGAGTATGTAAAACAAATTGTTGGGGATGTAGGATGTAGAGGGTATACTGAAATGAAACGACTAGCACTAGATAGGGAATCTTGGAGAGCTGCATCAAACCAGTCAAATGACTGAAGACAAAAAAAAAATAATATACCTTTAAATGCTAAAAAATATTTATATAAATATTGAATTAAATTGAAAATAAGTCTTAATTTAAAAAAAAAACTATTTCTTTTATACATATGAAATTGTAAAAACTAGCAAAATTCCCTCCTAATGTCACATATAATAATAACTGTCTATTTTTATAACTACAAATACATAATAAATTTTAGACGAGGCACAACACGTCTAAAAAGAGCTATATCATTTCTACATGTACAAAAAAACCTTATTATGATAAAACTATTTACAAAATTGAGAAAATTGTATTTTTTTTTTTTTTTAATATATTATGTAAATACAAGATATAAGTATCCACGATATATTTTTTTTTTTTTAAATAGAGATCTAGCTAAGTTGATAAAATTTTTTTAATAATATTTTTATTATATAACTTCTTAAAAAAAATTTTTTTTAGAAAAATATGTAAAAGTGATTGCCTATAAAATAGTATATATAAAATAATGAAGGCATCTGAACTGCAGGTACAACTAATTCTTATCTAAAATAATATAAAATGCTCTACATATTTCATTAACTGATTTGTGTGGTCTAGATTAACTTAAAAAAAAAAAAAATTATTTATATATATATATATATATACACACATACATTTCTGTATATCTACTTTTCGTAGTAATTCTTCTGACTTAATGGACGTGTAGAAAATGTATAGAATGTGTGTTTTATGTCAGCTTAGTCAAGGGCAATTTTACTACTGATAATTTTGAAGAAGAATTATTTTTAATTAAAAATGCATATTTCTTTCATTCACTGCTCTAAGTTTATTAAAACTGACATGTCTAGAATAAAACTTCCTTTTCATGTGACGTATGAACTATGTGATATGTATCTTTTTTTATTGAATGTTTAACCCTGCTAAGCATTGCAATCGCGATGCGTTGCAAGCATTTCAACTGCTAGTCGTGATCGCAACGCATTCTGTCAGTGGGTACCAATTTTCTTACAGCATCTTTAATTTTGAGATAATTCCGACGTTCTATATACCACTTTAAAGAGGGAAATGTGTTCTATAAATATTTTGTGTAATTTAAAAATGTTAGTGAATTATGTATAACTGGCAGACCTGCAAAACAGGGAAATGTTTTGTTACAGTAAGCTGTTGTTTGTTGTTGTAACCTAAATTGACACTTTTCATTTGCAATTTGGTCATCAAATATGAATGAATTATCAAGAAGTAGTGAGATTTATGATTATTTACATGAATTAGGTGGTGTAGAAGAAGTGATGTGGTTATAGATAATTTGGTGACCTTATCTTAATTGGCTGCCATGCCTAGGGCAAAATTATTCAGAACTGGCAAACAAAATTATAAACTAGTTGTCATCATTCATAAATATAATTTGAGTATGAGCGGGGTGGATAACATGAATAAGTCAGTGAACCATCTAACGTGACTGAGCAACAAGAAGATATTGGTAGAAAATTTTCTACAACTTATTGGATATGACTTTGTTCAGTGCTTATATCTTATATAATTTGAATACGGACAAATCTCTTGGTCAAGGGCAATTTTTAGTTAGCAATGTTGAGAACCTAGTTGATGAAGAAACTCTTGGTGATATTCAAAATGAATCTTGACCATCACAAGATATAGGACATCAACTGGTATGCCTGCCAGGAATCAAATTGTATTCTGCCTGGTCTGTTCCCCCCCGCAGAAAAAAACCCTGTAGTCATTTCTGGTAACCAGTTTGTAACTGTGGTGTTCATCAACAGTGCTTCCATAAGTTGGAACACTTCTGGAGACCCGATAAGGCAGACAGAAAAAGAAAAATGCTTAGTGGCTGAAGGTAATATAGTCAGTGGTTTTGGGGGTTAAAACGGGTTCTTTTTTGGATTAAAAAAATTAATCAAGAAAAAGGTCACAAATTAGAAAAAAAACTGCTCAGCACTTTTCGTATTAATTTTTGAAAAGTTATTCTTACAGGCAAATGATTAATGTAATTTTGTAACAACATGGATATACATTATACAATAAAAAAATATATATATATTTTTTCAGTTTATGCAGGAATTAAAAAATAAAAAACAACAAATAAAATAAAACAAATATTATTTTCAGATAAGTATCCAGCCTTAATATATAATCAGATCCTATTAATTTAACAATATTGATTAATCATATTTTCTTACTCCCCTTCTCTTTATAAATGCAACTTAAATATTTTGGGAACTGTAACTTAATGTTTAATACTATCCAATTTTATCAATGACATGCTAAAATACTGATTAAATGGGAAGAAATATATTTCATAATTCTGAAATATAGTAATAAGATTCTCTGCCCACTTTCCTTGTACATTATGGAGACCAGACCACTCCTTTGACTGTTTTAGTTTTGATTCCATTCCCTGCCCTATTAAGTTAATAGTAATATATATATTACTAAAATTTATCTTTTCAGGATTCATATTATTCCGCTGTACTGTTAAATTATATTAAATAAATCGCCTTAGTTAAATTAAATTCTTCCTCCAATGCGGTTGATCTAATTTGTTTTTCTTCACATTCTTTGATATCTATTAAGGTATATTACAAAACTTTTAATGCAACCAGTTAAAATAACAGAAAGTGTGTAGTAGTCGGTTACTTCACTAATCTGACCAAAAATCACAAAAACCAAAATGTATGGGGCGTATCAACTGAGGGTTGTGATGTACATTAGCACCCTTAAAAAAGATAAATTGTAAGCCTACACAAATTTTTATCACAGGCCTCACCGTCCAAACTGTTTTTCCTAATACTGTAAAATTTTGTCTCCTTAACGACACAAATATAAATCAACATAATATAATACAATGAATTTATATGGTTCAGCACTTCAAGAATTAAAATGTTATGTTTGTGATTCGAAAAACATATATAAGTGTTATTTGAAATTTATCTAATCATTACAATGTTTTGAAAATAAATAATTTTATTTATTTATTTTAAATAAATGAATGTCTAGCTGGCTCAGAAAAATATTAAAAAGGTTGTACAATACAATAGTCACTCAGAATAAATGTTTATAAAAATGTGTATTTATAACTAGCTACCAAGATATAGTAACGAAATGTATCAGAACACTAGTTAGTTCATAGAAGTTATATACGTCTTAATTTAATTAAATATAATTTACATTTAAATTGAAAAAAACAAAAAACTGTAAACTAAGTCAAATTTATTAATAACCTCCTTCCTTAAATGTAAAGAGTGAATCTATATAAATTATCTTATTTAAACATTGAACAGATTCATTTATTTCATAATTGATAAACAACATTTAGCTGTTACAACAAATACATTTAAACTGTTGCAATTAGTTATAATAATTAATAAAAACAACATAAGGAAAGATGTTATTAACAGAATTTGTGAAGACAGCTTTAATTGATTTAAATGTAACTTAAGTTAATTAAATTCATAGAAAACAATGAGGTGCTGTGAAATTACTATTAACTTAAATGTGCTTAAAACTTTTACTAATTTCATCTCGAAAGCAATACATTATATAGTAAACTATAAGAGCTAGTTAAATATTACTGTAAATCAAATAGCATTTTCTTAAGAGTTTAAAAAGTCTCTGGTTTCAATTATTATCCTGATGTATTGGTTATGAAACGGTTAATTCCATCTTTTGTAGATTAAATTGATATAAATCACAAAAACCTTTTATTTCATTTTAATTACAAAATTATTTATTTAATTGCTGTAAGAAGATGCCAATCTTTTACTTTTATAAACTAAATAGTCAAAATTATATGAAAAAACAGAACCTAACAAAGAATAAAATAAAGGGCAATTGAAAAGAAATCAATTTTTCAATTTTAGAATGCCAAACAGTTAATCAGTTTTACAATTATTATTATTTTATCTTAAAATTATTCCTTTATATTACATATATTTTCTAACATTTAAACTCACAATTGTAGATGACTTCAATAAAATAGCATGGTTTTAAAACTGTAATAAATTTTCACTTACAATATATAGAAATCTCAGCAGTGTACAACGTAACACTATTTTATTGTTTACTGACCACTGAGATGCTGGTAAAGGTAACAATGTAACCTACAACTCGCTGACTTAGTTATAGCTTTTTTTACATTATATCATTCAGTCAGTTGAGGTGCTGATAACATAAAAGATGACACATTAAATGAGTCGATTACAGTAAGATGGGTTTGTAATAAGAATTGTGAGTACAAATCAGCAACTGGAGCATTTTTTGGCCCGATGATTCTTTCTGATTATTATCCGTATTTTAAATAACAACTATGTATATATATATATATATTTATCTTTTTTTATGACATGATTAATCAGATGTGAAAACAATTATTATGACTGGGATCTGTATTTAGGGGAAATATTCTTTAAAGAAACTGCTTCATTAATAATGTTTTTATTTTATTTTATTACTATACACAGCTGACTTCCATGGTAGAATGGTGGTGCTTACCTTTAATTTGGAAGGTCCTGAATTTGAATCCCAGTCAGGCTTTACTTAATTCATCATCTCATTCATCTGCCCTTTAATTCATCATACAGCTTCAACTGTGCAATTAGTGAGTGTTGTTTAAAAAAGGAAATACATTTTCTTACTAACCTTACAGAGGTAAACATAATGTTTAAAACCATCTTGAAATAATTATTATTACACAAAAAAAGATAAATAACTAGAAAACTATTGGACAGAAACAATGAGTAAATCGTACAGTTGATGTATGACATTTGGAGAATTTTTGTTTTGTTTAACTTGTTGACGCCGACCACAGTATTTTGTATGGACTCAACTTTCATCTTATGCAGCCGACCTCTGTAAGAAATATGGACTAGTGCGTGATGTACTTCACACTGCCCACGTGTGCTGAAGGTTGATGTTAGAGAGAATCTCACTACGTTGCATTACAGCTGATTTAATGAACTTTGGTTTCATAAGTCGGTGAATCCATTAACATCATCTTTATTTATAAAGTATTACATCATTATTGTTAGCATAATCTAAGACGTAAAATCCCAGATACCATTTATACATTATTCTACCCTTGATAGTCTATTGGTTTCAAAAAATTGTAGAAAATTTATGATCAACAAACATAGCAGCATATTTATAAATTACACGGTACTTTATGGGGCACATAGATATTCTTTTCTGCTGTAGTCATATAGAACTTGCTCTGAATCTGGATTAGGCCTATACATTTAGTCTTCTGATCGACATAACTTCCTCATGTAAATTTTTCACTTAACCTGATCTTGAGGTGATTTTAAATGATTCCGATGAAAGTTTATTTTCTGATAATGACGCTGATAGTGAAATTAGTGAAAATTGTGAAGATGACATTGCAGTTGTTGATGAGGAAGATAGTGATGGAGAAATGAGTGAACAGGACGATTTATTTATCATCAATTTATTTAGGAGGACATGGGAAATTATCGGGGATAATGGAAATTAATTGTTGGTAATTCTGGACCACAAAATGCTTCCATAAATATAAATTCAGTTGTCTGTATTCCTTTTGTTTTTTATGGAAGAATTAGTAAATACCATTGTTGTAGAAACAAACAAATACGTCAAACAATTTATGAATGCAAAAGGCAGACTTTTTACAGGATACATATACTTTCTTGTAAAATTTGCATGACACTAACAAAGCTTGCCTGAAATAAATTCATTTGAAGGTTTAGATCTTCAATTAGATATTTACAACATAATGAAAAGCACAAGGCTGCAATAATTTTTTCGTATTGTAGAATTGTATGGAAAAATAATAGATTGTGTGTAGAATTGTTCTTGCGTTATGTAAATAGTAGGAGTAAAATTAATCATTTATATGGTGATTTCAAATAGTCTTCATAGAATTGCAAAAAACAAATAATACGAACAGAATAGTTATTTAATGATGATATTAACAATCTATGTATTTTTCTGTGAAAAATGGTGAAAATTTTGTAAAAATCACACTTTTTTTTGGCTATATTATAGAAGTTTTAACAAAGATACGCATTTTGTACTGAAATTATTTAAATCTCCTCCATCCAACTGTGGTTAGGGGATTTAAATCTTTCGGCACCAAAGGGTTAACACTGGCATAGTCGAACATGTTAAGGTAGTCAAAGAGAATATTATTGTTTAGTTTTACTGAGTTTTTATTTTAGAAAAGAAATTTCTAATAATGAAATGAAATTGCTTATCTTATAAAAAAAAGAGTTATAACCCTACTTATGATGGTAGTAGCATGCAAACTGCTATCCATATTTTGTTTTAATAAACAATATTGCAATTATAACAATAATAAAGAAAATAAATAAATAAATTCATTTGTGTGTAAACAAAATTATTCCTTAAAGAACTAATCTGGTGCTGCAGTGTGGACGCACACCCAAAAATTAGAAGTTAACTAAAATAAATGTATTATGTTAAAATGAAACAAAAGGTTGTATGATTAAAAAAATATTACGAAAAATGAAATCTACCAGTTCAAAAAAAAAATCCATTTTTTATTTGCTAAAGAAACATTTGGTAAAATGTAACAGCATTTAGAATCTGCTCCCAGTCAATAGAGGTGTATAAATTGTTAATCTTTCTCTGAGAAAAAGGTTGATTGTTCAATGCTCAACAAAGCCATTGCCATTCACGTGTAAAAACAAGAAAGTTTTTTTTTTAATTTTTTTGTACTCAAATATTACTCCTCGTCGCAACGTTTTATGTCTCTATTTAATTAAAGACACGCGTATTCAAATTATAGAAAAATATTTATTAATTAAAACATAAGTAACAAAGACAAAAGTGAAAATTGAATAGAATACTGAAAACAGATTTTATTGACTGGCTCCAAAAGTTACATCGATAATCTACGTACATCGATAAATCGAATGATGGGATACAACAAATACTAAAAATAATGTAGTAATTATAATAACCTTTGAATATATTAGAAAAACAGAAGGTAAGAAAAGTTTAGTTATGCTTTGTGAAATATTGGGTCCGAGTGATAACCGAACTGTAGGAAAATAGGAAATTAGTCATGACAAACAACAGACATATTCAGAATGATATTGAAGGCGAGAGGAACTCATTGGTTCCTCACACATTTGTTCAGTAGAAGCTTAGAGAATCCATGGTGGTTACTAACTCGGCAACTTATTTCATTATTTTTACATATATTGTGGATTGTAGTGTATGATTACAAACAGCACAGTAGTATAACTTATATGCATTCCTACCATGTGCTGTCACTGTTGACACCCTCGGTTATATATATATATATGAAATTATTCTGTGATCTGTGTGGTGTTTGGTAGTCATTAAAATTATTTTTACAGAGTGAAAGATGTATGTATTATTTACGTGTAGTAAGTATATTAATATAACTAAATATAATATAGTAAACTGTATAATAACAGATTTAATAATTAATCATATTTGCATAGCCAGAAGGTAAGAAATCGTTATGTTACTTTTTGTGAAATTACGGAAGCTCACCCGGGACGGAGTCAGACGCCTATTAGCAAACAGGAAATTAGTCGTTAACACCAAGAGACAGATATTCAGTATTATTCTGGAGGCGAAATACTTTGAAGTATTCTGAAACAAGGTTAATAAACACATATTCTTGGAAATAGGCAGATTTTGATGTGCTTCTGCTTTTTCAATTAAAATCAGATCCTACCTATAAATTATATCTTTGATTAAATTTGATATACTGGTCGTGATTGTTCAGTCCTCTGAAAGATAGTTCTAGAAGGTTCTCGTAAACTTTCTATAAGAAAAGATAATCTGATATTTTTCTGTTAAATTTTTAACTTTTCCACAATTGCTTCAGTATACCGCAGAAAGTTAATGTAGTCAGGCATTACCAGAAACAGTATAATAAATTTAGATGTTTAGTTAATGGTATGCTTCTCTTGAAATTTTCATCCAAAAAATCAGTAATGTGTTTATTAATGGTGCATAATGGCTTATGAGAGGCTGCAGTTTTACAAGTTTTCATGTCCAGTGTTACTATGTCAGTTAATTAAAAGGGAAATACGCTTGTCAATTAGAGTAGCTGAATAGTATGCTAGTGTTAAAAACATAGTATAACATTGATATGTTATTAATGGAGAATAAGGGCTTATGAGAGATGGCAGTTTTACAAGTTTTCGTGTCAAATGTTACTATGTCAGTTAATTAAAAGGGAAAGACGTTTATTAATTAAAATAGCCGAGTAGTATGCTTGTGTTTAAAACACAGTATAAATTGAAATGTCATATTATGCTAATCGCTAAGTATCAATTCTGGCATTTTTCAGTCCAAGATGGTTGAGTGTTGGAGATATAACTATGGTCAGGTTAGGACACTCCCTTTTGACGCGAGTTCTTCTAATAGATCATGGAAGACAGGAAGTATTCTCAAACAAGTATAATTAAAACATTAAACATATTTATGGAAATAGGCAGATTTCGATGTGCTTGTGTTTTTTCAGTTGAAATCATATCCTACATATAAATTATATTTTTGATTAAATTTTATGTACTGGTTGTGATTGTTCAATTCTGTAAAAGGTAGTTGTAGAAGGTTCTCATAAACTTTCTATAAGAAGAGATAATATCATATTTTTATGTTAAATTTTTAACTTTTCCACAATGGCTTCTTTGTACCACAGAAAATTAATTCTGTCTGGCTTTACCAGAAACACTGTAATAAATTTAGATGTTTAGTTAATCGAATGCTGCTCCTAAACATTTCATGCAGAAAATCTGTAATGTGTTTATTAATGGTTTGTTTGGTTGATAATGGCATATGAGAGTCTGTAGTTTTACAAGTTTTCATGTCAAATGTTACTATGTCAGATTAATTAAAAGAGAAAGAAGCCAAGGCGAATAGTATGCTTGTGTTAAAAACACAGTTTAACATTGAGATGTCATGTCATATTATGCTAATCAATAAGCATGAACTCTGGCGTTTGTCAGCCCAAGATGCTTGTATGACTAAGTTATAACTAGGGTCAGGTTAGGACACTCACTTTTGACTCGCGTTCTTCTAATAGCTCATGTAATATATCCTTATTTTATGTTACTGCTTCTTAACTCATTAATTATGTTTTTTCTTCTGAAAATTTTTTGATTCTGTAAAAATTAAATTCTCTTTAATACAACTGAATTGACTTCCACTAGTACTTTAAAAACATGCAATAATCCTTGTTTAATTTAGCATCATAGTCTGTATACTCTGTGAAAACCTTTCTTTTGTAAAAAATTGTATCATTTTAAGTAATAAAAAACTATGACCTCTACTGTTATTGCCTACTCATGTATATTTTTTGGAGATTTAGAAATTCAGTTATACCATAAAACTCTGGTTTTCATGTGGTGTTAGTTATAAATATAGATTATTTTTATAGCAAATCATTTCCGTACATAACCGATGAATTTTAGTGCTTTAAAACCCACTTTTATACATAACATATCTTAAATTATCTTTAACAATATAGTTAGATTCAGGGTCTTGACTTCATCAGATGTTACGTTTCGGTAATATTTCATTTAACATGCTTATTTTAAGTCACACTTTTGTAGTAGAATATTAAAATTACTTTATATTTTTTTTGCAGAATATGGATGCACAAACTAGTGATTTAGTTTTGGAAGAAAATCCATTATCCTTCCCCATTAAAAAAGAAAACATGCATGAAACAGGGCAACAAGAATATTTGTTTGTACATCTTGCTAAGACTGATGATGAACTGACAATATTTAAACAAGTAAGCTATTTTCTTCTTTATCTTGGTTAAAGTTAAAAACATAAAATCTAGTTATTGTAAGAATTCTTAATTAGTCTATCCACGATGATATTTTTATTTACTGTTTATTGCCCACATAACAATTTGCATTTATGTGTGGCTTGAGATATTATGATTTATAGTGCAAAAAAAAGTTATTAACGAAGTATAGTGAGTTAAATAGCTTTGATGAACAGATTGCATATAAAACTTTATGGTAGATAAACATTTTGTTCAACAATACACAACAAAGAAAATACAACAGTCTGGCTTTACTAGAAACACTGTAATAAATTTATTTGTTTAGTTAATCGTATGCTTCTCCTGAAATTTTCATGCAAAAAATCTGTTGTGTGTATTAATGGTTGGTTGATTATGGCATATGAGACGCTGTAGTTTTACAAGTTTTCATTCAAATGTTACTATGTCAGATTAATTAATAGGGAAAGAAGCTTGTCAATTACTGTAGCCAAACCGAATAGTATGCTTATGTTAAAAACACAGTGTAACATTGAAATGTCATGTCATATTATGCTAATCAATAAGTATCGATTCTGGCATTTGTCAGTAGGATGCTTGTGTGAGAGAATTATAACTAGGGTCAGGTTAGGACTCTCCTTTTTGACTCGCGTTCTTCTAATAGTTCATGGAAGACAGCATTTTTTATGTTACTGGCATCTTAACTCTTTAATTATCTTTTTACATCTGAAAATTTTTTGATTCTGTAAAAAATAAATTTTCTTCTTTTATACAACTGAATTGGCTTCCATTAATACTTAAAAAAACATGCAATAATCCTTGTTTAATTTACAATCAAAGTCTATATACCCAGTGAAAAATTTTCTTTTGCAAAAAATTTTTCATTTTAGGTAATAAAAAATGATGTCCTCTATTGTTATTACCAACTCATGTATATTTTTTGGAGATTTACAAAATACAGTTATAGCATCAGCTCTGGTTGTCATGTAGTGTTAGTTATAAATATAGATTATGTGTGTAACAAATCATTTCCATATATAACCAACACAGTTTAAAACGCGCTTTTATACAAACTTGTCTTAAATTATCTTTAACAATATATGTAGTTCCAAGCTCTTGACTTCATCAGAAGTTACGTTTCAGTAATATTTCATTTAACATGCTTATTTTAAGTCACACTTTTGTAGTAGAATATTAATATTACTTTATATTTTTTTGCAGAATATGGATGCACAAACTAACGATTCAGTTTCGGAAGAAAATCCATTATCCTCGCCCATTAAAAAAGTAGACATGCATGAAACAGGGCAACAAGAATATTTGTTTGTACATCTTGCTAAGACTGATGATGAACTGATAATATTTAAACAAGTAAGCTATTTTCTTCTTTATTTTGGTTTAAGTTTAAAATCATAAAAGCTAGTTATTTTATAAATTTTCAGTTTTTCTGTTCGTGAAGATATTTTTATTTACTGTTTATAACCCATATATCATTGAGCATTCATGTCTGACATAAGATATTTTGATTTATAGTGTAAAAAACATTTATTAGTGGAGAATAGGGGGGTTAATACGAGGGTTATTTATTTTTCAAGGTCCGAGTCATGAAATTAAAACCATAGTGAAAAAAAAAATTTTTTTATTTGTAACGTACTTACATAGTTACGCTATTTCTCTGCATAATCGCCACTCGGATTTAGACATTTGTCGTACTGTGGTACAAACTTTCCAATACCATTATCATAGAATGGAGCCGCCTCTGTTTTCAGCCATGTTTCTATGCTGGTCTGCAGTTAGGTATCTGTACCAAAATGTTGTCCACCTAGCCAGAGTTTCATGTGAGCAAAGAGATGAAAACCGGATGGAGCCAAGTCCGGGCTGTATGGTGGGTGATCAAACACTTTCCAATGAAAACGCTGCAGGAGCTTCTTTGTTATAGCTGCAATGTGCGGCCGAGCATTGTCATGGAGAAAGACAATGCCTGATGACAACATTCCTCTCTGCTTATTCTGTATTGCCCTTCATAGACGTTGAAGAGTCACGCAGTATGAGGCTGCAGTGATAGTCGTGCCAAGTACCATGAATTCCACCAAGAGAACTCCATTCCGGTCCCAGAACACCGTAGCCATATTCTTTGTGTTGGAAAAGGTTCGCTTGAACTTCTTTGGTTTACTGGGAGAATGAGAATGCATGCACTGTTTGGATTGTTCTTTTGTTTCAGTTTCAAAGTCTTGTCACCTGACGATTTTGTTCAAAAAATCTCCTTCATTGCGGTAGCGCTTAAGAAACGTTAGGGAGGCGTCCATTCTCATTGTTTTGTGATGCTCGGACAGCATCTTGGGAACCCATCTCGCACACAGTTTGTGGTACTGAAGTTTCACACTCACAATGGTGTAGAGAGCTGACCTTAAAATTTCAGGAAAGGAATTGCTCAATACAGAAATTGTGAACCGACAATTTTCTCGAATATCCTCATCCACTCGCTCAACGAGTTCATCGGTTGACACTCGCCTCCTTCCCTGACCGCCTTTCTTTCTTTTTCCTGTTTAGCCTCTAGTAACTACCGTTTAGATAATTCTTCAGAGGATGAATGAGGATGATATGTATGAGTGTAAATAAAGTGTAGTCTTGTACATTCTCAGTTCGACCATTCCTGAGATGTGTGGTTAATTGAAACCCAACCACCAAAGAACACCGGTATCCACGATCTAGTATTCAAATCCGTATAAAAATAACTGGCTTTACTAGTCCCTGACCGCCTGCATCATGAACATCTATCTGCACGTCCTGCTTTAAAGTTCCTGCACCACTGTTGCACTTTGCTGTCACTCATTGAAGTTTCACCATACACATTACTTATGCGTCGATAAATTTCAGCTGCATTACACCCGTCAACCTGCAGAAATCGAATTACCACTTGCACTTCTCACTTGGCGGGAGATGCTATTGTTGTAGACATGTTTATGTGCTAGCTGCGTTTTCAGAACTAAACGAAGTGACGCGGCGTGATTGAAGGCCATACTAGAGATGCCGCAACACATATGCGTAAAGGTTTATCTGATTTTTGTGCGGGTTTTTATTTTGCGACTGATCGGACCTTGAAAAAAATAACCCTCGTAGTTTTGTATAACAGCTTGCATCTAACATTTTATGATAGATAAAAATATTGTACAACAATACGTAACAAATAAAATACGGTTAGCAGATGCCTCATGCCTTAAACAAAGGTGACTAACATATTCATTTTATGCCCACATTTAACATTGTTTATATAAATGTTTTAAAAGAGTACAAAGCTATCCTTGCTTTTATGAAGCATGTTCAGTTACAAGAAACTTTGTTATAGGTTTCAATAATCTTAATTCTACGTCACTGCAATTTTGTTTCCAAACAAGGTTGATGTGTTTCTTTATATTTGTACCAGCAACCTGTTTCTTTTACCAAACAATTTAGATTGTGCAAACATTTTTTCTATTGATCTATTAATTTACTGGCAGTGCCTCTAATATTTCTCAGAGATGTACTCACACGGATGATTTATTTCTATGAAAATCAATTTATTTTATCATTGTAAGAAAAATAGATATATTTTTAATAGAAGTTAATTATATGAAGATAATAAATTATTATTATTACTATATGTTTTGCTGCAGAGTATGGATGCACAAACTGATAGTTCATTTTTTGATGAAGATCCATTATCTTCCAATATTAAACAAGAAATCAAGCATGAAACAGAGCGAACAGAACATTTGATTGCTCCTGTTGCTATGACAGATGATAAACCGACAACATCTAGACAAGTAAGATATTTTCATTTACTTTTTGATGGTTTACCTAATATTTAGCATTCTTGTTTAACACTAGATATTTTGATTAAAAGCTTAAAAAAGTGATACCAAACTGTATGTGAAATGATAAAACAGTATGTGTAGGATTGTTCAATTGACAAGTCACACGTCACTCCTGAAAACTCATGGCTTTTCATAAAGAATAAACATTCCGTGCGAGGTTTTATATAAGGTTTCTTGTTTCTTTCTTTGTAGTGCCAAAATATACTGTTCCTCATTACACAACAAACCTACTGAAATGCAACTGATATTTTCTTGCAAGTAAATTTATAATCTATTCACAGAAACCAGTTTTATAAAGAACATTGTAGTCCTCAGAGAAAATACTTGATTGTGTCTCTTATGGTGCTGTAAATGTGGCACAGCCATAACAAATTCTGTAACATAACAAACTGCTTGCCTCCCAACAGACAGCATGTTGTATTATTGCTGTTAAAACATCCAAAAACATAGAAATGAATAAACATAAGAAATATTGTACTTCTTAATATCATTCTTATTAGTCTTTGATAACAGCCATGAGGCTACTCTTCCAGGATCTGTACAGCAGGTATAGTTTTTAGTGTGGTATTTATGAGTTTTCTGAGGGTTCCTTGGGATTTTTAATGTGGTTTTATGGCATTTCTCAGGGGTTTTTCAGTACTGATTGATTAGAATCTTTTTTTCATGTGTTTTAAATTATAATCGGTAATTATAATAAAATGATTATACAATAGTAATAATAGTATTACATGATATAAATCTGAAAATTAGTAGAATATATTGAAGTGCCACTATCTTTTAGCCAAAAAATTGCCTTTTTGAAGCCATGGAGGGCATCAGCTTTCTCAAAACAATTTCTTAGAGTTTCTTTGCACAGATAATTTTAGAAAACTTCTGTTTTAAGTACATGAACCAGGAGTAAGGTCCATGTCCTTGACAAAATTTTTCATTAATCCTAGTTTGATATGTAACAAAGGTAGATACACATTTTTAGGCCATGAGTTTAGGCTGTTCTTTTCTAATAAAATATTTTTTTCTGTCCCTACTATCCCATTCACACAATAAACATCAGTAGTTTGTGTAACCAAGCTGCAGACAAAGAATAAATGCAATCGCTTTCAAATCACCACAAATACTCCATTTAGATACTGCATATTGAAGCTTTTCCAATATAGATTTAAAGTTTTCATAAGTTTCTTTCATAGTAGCTGAGTGGGCCACAGATAATGATGGGAATTTATTGCCATTATGCAGAAGCACAGCTTTTAAACTAACATTAGAGGAATCTATGAACAAGCGCCATTCTGTTGGGTTATGTTCATTACAAAGTGTTTGCATAAGAGAAGAAATGTCATTACAAAACATTAAGGCATTTTCTTCAGAAAATTAGACTTTAAATTAAGAATGATGATTACGATAAATGCTACATATCTTTGTATTCTTTTGAAGAAGATTCCATCCTTTTAGCCGGGAAGCAAGCATTCCAGACTGTTTTTTGGATACTTTAAATCTTTTATGAGTTCGTTAAAATTTTCTTGAGTCAGTAAATGAGGCTCAGATGAAATGCTTGTTCATAAGTTGTATCACCCGAATCTGTTTATTTTTCTTTCTTACTTCCACCAGACTCTGAGCTCCCTTCATCTAATGTCACATGTTCTGGAGGCTTTAGTATGGTCAGTTCTTCGCAGTGTGTATCTGGTCTCATTGTGGATTGTGAGTTAGATTACACCACTGTATGTTTTGATTTTGATGTAATCCCTTTATTGTTTGTTAAGCAGAAATAACAGTCAAAAGAATGATTTTTGGGTTCCCTTCAAATCATAGGGATAGCAATGGTATGTGGCATTTTTCCACACAGTGAGAAGCCTAGAACATGACAAACAACAGATATATGGGACCCAGGCCTGTTTGGTCCTGACTTTACACCAAAAATAAAGTTCATTATACTATCATGTATAGTTTTTAGTGTGGTATTTATGAGTTTTCTGAGGGTTCCTTGGGATTTTTAATGTGGTTTTATACCATTTCTCTGGGGTTTTTCAGTACTCATTGATAAGTATCTTTTTTTCATGTGTTTTAAATTATAATCGGTAATTATAATAAAATGAATATACAATAGTAATAATAGTAC
The DNA here is from genome assembly GCF_047948215.1 of Lycorma delicatula. Classification (NCBI taxonomy): domain Eukaryota; kingdom Metazoa; phylum Arthropoda; class Insecta; order Hemiptera; family Fulgoridae; genus Lycorma; species Lycorma delicatula. Next base: position 145,402,664 of record NC_134459.1, on the reverse strand, counting down.
TGCATGATATAAATCTATCTCTTTTTCCTGTTTAGCCTCCGGTAACTACCGTTTTAGATAATTTTTCAGAGGATGAATGAGGATGATATATATGAGGTTAAATGAAGTGTAGTCTTGTACATTCTCAGTTCGACCATTCCTGAGATGTGTGGTTAATTGAAACCCAACCACCAAAGAACACCGGTATCCACGATCTAGTATTCAAATCCATGTAAAAATATCTGGCTTTACTAGGACTTGAACGCTGTAACTCTCGACTTTCAAATCAGCTGATTTGGGAAGACGCGTTAACCACTAGACCAAACCCGGTGGGTTATGATATAAATCTGAAAATTAGTAGAATATATTGAAATGCCACTATTTTTTAACCAAAAACAATTGCTTTTTTGAAGCCATGGATGGCATCAGCTTTCTCTAAACAATTTCTTTGTTTTTTTCACAGATAATTTTAGAAAACTTCTGTTTTAAGTATATGAACCAGGAGTATTGTCCATGTCCTTGACGAAATTTTTCATTAATCCTAGTTTGATATGTAACAAAGGTAGATACACATTTTTAGGCCATGGGTTTAGGCTGTTCATTTCTAATAAAATGTTTTTTTTCTGTCTGTTTCTTTTTCTGTCTGTTCAGTTTCTTTTTCTGTCTGTGGACTCACAGGTGAGTCCACAGTGGTTGAAATTCGCCAACTTCTTTCAGTATTTTTACATATATTGTGGACTGTGATGTGTGATTATGAACACCCCAAGTCAGGCATTACCAGAAAAAGTGTAATAAATTTAGATGTTTAGTTAATTGTATGCTTCTCATGAAATTTTAATCCAAAAAATCAGTAATGTGTTAATTAATGGTGCATAAGGGCTTATGAGAGGCTGCAGTTTTACAAGGTTTCATATCATGTGTTAGTATGTCGGATTAATTAAAAGGGAAAGAAGCTTGTCAATTAAAGTAGCCAAGACAAATAGTATGCTTGTATTAAAAACACAGTATAAAATTGAAATGCCATGTCATATTATGCTAATCGATATGTTTCAACTCTGACATTTGTCGGTCAAGATACTTGTGTGACAGAGTTATAACTAGGGTCAGGTTAGTACACTCACTTTTGACTCGCGTTCTTCTAATAGCTCATGCAATATATCCTTATTTTATATTACTGGCATCTTAACTCTTTTTTTATCTTTTTACATCTGAAAATTTTTTGATTCTGTAAAAATTAAATTTTTGCCTCATTCCTTAAACAAAGGTGACTAACATTCATTTTACGCTCACTTTAACATTGATTATATAAATGTTTTAAGAGTACAAAGCTATCCTTGCCTTTATGAACCATGTTCAGTTACGAGAAACTTTGTTATAGGTTTTGATAATCCTTATTCTTTATCACTGCTTTTTTTTTTCCGAACAAAGTTGATGTGTTTCTTTATATTTACACCAGCAACGTGTTTCTTTTACCAAACCATTTAGATTGTGGTTAAGCGCAAACATTTTTCTATTGATCTATTAATTTACTGCCAATGCTTACAATATATCCCTTTTCTGGCACTATCATGTGTGATTATATATTGAAAGGTTCCAGCTGAATATTATTATAGAAGTACTCACGCGGATAAGTTATTTCTATGAAAATCAATTTGTTTTATCATTGTAAGAAAAATAGATATATTTTTAATATATGTTAATTATATAAAGATAATAAATTATTATTATTATTATTATTACTTTGTTTTGCTGCAGAGTATGGATGCACAAACTGATAGTTCATTTTTGATGAAGATCCATCATCTTTGAGTATTAAAAAAGAAATCAAGTATGAAACAGAGCGAACAGAACATTTGATTGCTCCTGTTGCTATGACAGATGATAAACTTTCAACATCTAGCCAAGTAAGATATTTTCATTTCCTTTTTATGGTTTACCTAATATTTAGCATTCTTGTTTAACACTAGATATTTTGATTAAAAGCTTAAAAAAGTGATACCAAACTGTATGTGAAATGATAAAAAAGTACGTGTAGGATTGACAAGTCACAAGTCACTCCTGAAAACTCGTGGATTTTGATAAAGAATAAACATTCCGAGCGAGGTTTTATATAATGTTTCTTGTTTCTTTCTTTATAGTGGCAAAATATACTGTTCCTCTTCACCCAACAAACCTACTGAAATGCAGCTGATATATTCTTGAAAGTAAATTTATAATCTATTCACAGAAACCAGTATTATAAAAGAATATTGTTGTCCTCGGAGAAAACTACTTCATTGTGTCTCTTATGGTACTGTAAATGTGGCACAGCCATAACAAATTCTGTAACATAACGAATTGTTTACCTCTCAACAGATAGCATGTTGCATTATTGCTGTTAAAACATCCAAAAACATAGAAATGAATAAACATAAGAAATATTGTACTTCTTAATACCATTCTTATTGGTCTTTGTTAACAGCCATGAGGCTACTCTTCCGTACATCATGAGGCTACTCTTCTTCTGTACATCATGTATAGGTTTTAGTGTGGTATTTATGAGTTTTCTGAGGGTTCCTTGGGATTTTTAATGTGGTTTTATGCCATTTCTCTGGGGTTTTTCAGTACTCATTGATAAGAATCTTTTTTTCATGTGTATTAAATTGTAATCTGTAATTATTATAAAATGATTATTCAATGTAATATGACTATTGCATGATATAAATCTGAAAATTAGTAGAATATATTGATATGTCACTATTTTTTAGCAAAAAAACTTGCCTTTTTGAAGCCACGGATGTCATCGGCTTTCTCAAAACAAGGTTAATTTCTTAGAGTTTCTTTTCACAGAGAATTTAATTCATATTTAAACGGTAGTATAAATTACATTTGTGCTTAAATAGTTGGCAGCTCACAAACATCGTCTAGAAACTGTTGAAACCATTCCCAGTATTGAATTCTCTTTGCACAGTCTCTGGCCAATTACTTTTGAATCGCTTTATATGGGACAAGACTGAGCGTATTACAAATTGCCTTGTTGCAGTTGTTTTTCTGTTAAACTAACTTTTGTATGGATTTGTTAAGACTACATCACATAGTAGTCGATACGTCTTCATAAGTACTGATGGTCTACCACTTCACTCATATGTCTTTACTGATCCAATCTTATTTTTCATTTCATTCAATTCTTCCATAGGATGAAAATCTAATAAAAATTATAAACCGATCTTATTACTCTTTTCTGTGTTTGATTTTTTAAGAACAAATGTAATGACCAATATCTTAATCTGGGGATGAGTTTGGAAAATATCAACACTTATTGCCAGGTTTCTATTTTCAGTTAATATTAACAGAACTATACTACAGTAATTTTTTTTTAAAAGTGTTTTTTTTTTATTTGGCATTATGAAATTGCCTGTTGACTGATCAGTTTTAGTTTCTGTGCTATGTAGCGTATAGTTTGATTGTGTTATATTTTGTCTTCTGTATTTTAACTGCTTATACTAAAAAAATGTATTTTTGCTACTTTGAAACAAACATATTGTGCTTGCTTAAATATGAACATAAGATATTTAATATTAGAGTATATGTTGTCAATTTGTAGTTGAACTTATTAAAAATAACAAAGTTTTCCGATAGATTTTTAACTTAACAGTTAAGTTTTTTTTTTAGGATCTTGTTGAAGAAGTTATCGATGATGTAGAGGAAAGAATTACTGAAAGTAGTTTACAGACATCAAAATGTGTGGTTTGCAATAAATTAAAATATAAGTGCATTTGTGATTATGTCATCGATGAAGAATATGATGATTTCAACACTTTTTCTTTTAAAGAAAAGTGCTTGCAAATTACAGAAAAACCAGTTAAAGAAAGGAATGTCATATCTTCTCATCTTCCTATTCACACACGTGTTTCTTGTCAGGAGTCTTTCACTCAGAGATCTAATTTAGAGTCACACTTATCTATTCATGTTGTCAAAAAAAAACCTAACCTGTAATTTTTCTAAAAAAACATTTATTCGACGCAGTAATTTAAAAACACATATCTCTACTAATACAAATGAGAAAAAATTTACTTGTAATTTTTGTAAAAAAAACTTTTAATCAAAGCAGTAGTTTAAAAACACATCTTTCTATTCATACTGGTGAGAAGAAATTCACTTGTAATTTTTGTAAGAAATCATTTAGTCCAAAGCATCATTTAAAAAGACATCTCTCTATTCATACTGGTGAGAAGAAATTCACTTGTTATTTTTGTAAAAAAAACTTTTAATCGTAGCAGTCATTTAAAAGATCATCTCTGTATTCATACTGGTGAGAAGAAATCCACTTGTAATTTTTGTAGAAAACTTTTAATCATAGCGGTAATTTAAAAGCACATTTCTCTATTCATATGGGTGAGAAGAAATTCACTTGCAATTTTTGTAAGAAATCATTTAGTCTAAAGAATAATTTAAAAACTCACCTCACTATTCACACTAGTGAAAGAAAATTCACTTGTAATTTTTGTTAAAAATCTTTTAATCAAAACTGTAGTTTAAAAACACATCTATCTATTCATACTTGTGAGAAGAAATTCATTTGTAATTTTTGTAAGAAATCATTTAGTCAAAAGGGTAATTTAAAAACTCATCTCTTTATTCATACTGGTGAAAAGAAATTCACCTGTAATTTTTGTAATTAAATATGTATTCAACGCATTAGTTTAAAAAACATCTCTCTGTTCATATTGGTGAGAAAAATTTCGTTTGTATATTTTTGTAAAAAAATGTCTAATCAAAGCTGTAATTTAAATACACATCTCTCTGTTCATAATGGTGAGAAGAAATTCACTTGTAACTTTTGTGAGAAAACATTTTGTCACAGGGATAATTTAAAAAGACATCTGTCTATTCGTACAGGTTAGAAAATTTCGTTCTGTGGCCTATATTTCGTAATATGTGGCCTATAAGTCTGTCTTTTCTTTTAACTATATTTTTCCAAATGCTTCTTTCTTCATCGATTTGCCACAACACCTCTTTATTTGTCATTTTATTCACCCGTCTGATTTTTAACAATGTCCTATAGCACTGCATTTCAAAAGGTTCTAATCTTTTATTCTCAGGTACTCCAATCGCCCAAGTTTTGCTTTCATATAAAGCTATGCTCCAAAAATATACTTTCAAAAACTTTTTGCTGACGTTTAAATTAATTTTTGAGGTAAGCAAATTATATTTCTGATTGAAAGCTCGTATCGTTTGTGGTATTCGGCATTTTATATCGCTCTTGCTTTGTCCATCTTTAGTAATTCTACTTCCCAAAAAACAAAATTCTTCTACCTCCATAATCTTTTCTTTTCCTATTTTTGTACTCGGTTGTTCATCAACGGGTAATGTACGGGTAGTTCTACTACATTTCATTACTTTCGTTTTGTTCCTGTTTATTTTCATGCGATAGTTCTTGCGTAGGACTTAATCCATGCCGTTCATTGTTTCCTCTAAATCTTTTTTACTGTCAGTTAGAATTACTGTATCATCAGCAAATCATAGCATCTTTATCTTTTCACTTTGCACTGTTACTCCGCATCTAAACTGTTCTCTTAACATCATTAGCTGATAGTTCTACGTAAAGATTGAAAAATAACGGGGGTAGGGAACATCCTTGTCGAACTCTCTTTTTTATTACCGCTTCTTTCTTATGCTCTTCATTTATTACTGTTGCAGTTTGGCATATACTGTAAATGTTAGCTATCTCTATAATTGAACCCTAAATTTTTTAAAACGCCGAACATTTATTCCGGTCAAAGTTATCAAATGCCTTTTCTAAGACTATAAATTCTATGTATCTTGGTTTGTTTTTCTTTAATCTTCTTTCTATTTTTAATCTTACTAAAATCGCTTCCCATTTTTCCTATACTCTTCCTAAAGCCAAATTTGTCTTCAGGAAAAGACCGATTTGGTTTCCTGATGACCAAATGCGTCTTGGTTTTCAAAACCAATTTAGTTTTGTAATATTGATATTGTGGATATTCAAGACTGAAGAATGAATCTCTTAAGCGGGTGTTACGCGCAGCGAAGATTTCTGTTTAAGTACAGAATTGTGATTATTATTTTTAACAAAGATTGTTCAGTCATCACTGTAAATGTACCGGTAAGATATTTTCTTTTTTATTTTCCAAATATTGATCGCAAAGATGACCGTGTAGTAATTTCTTTTGGCAGACTGTTTTTACGGGCAATATTTTATTACCACTGGCATACGTACAACGTAATTTAATTTTATTCATATCCTTAAGAGGTCCTACATGTTCATGTAAATGCATTCTGTATGTACTATCGGATCAAGGTATTTGATCTCAGTACAATCTGTTTCCTAAAGCTATGTCATCTCTAAATCGGCGCTGTCTTTATTTTTATTGTAATTTCTGTGCTTGTTTTTATATAAATTAGAGTAAGATTACTCTAATGCTGTCGTTTCATTTTGACTAATAACGATACAATATTAAATAATCGGATCAAATTGATAAATTGATCTTTTTAAATCCTATAAAATATCCTGATAATCTATCTTTATGTAAGAATTTTCATTTCTTATTAATAAATATTTCTTCTAAACTGTTTTTTGCAATTCATGTTTATATGGTTTTTTTATCAATACAAGAGCTCTAAAAGTGTAAAGTGTAATTCACCGATAGAGAAACAAAGAAAAAAGTAGCTACATAATTGTAAGATAGCTTACAAATCTTTCTAATCAATAATGTATGTTTCTCATTATCATATTTTTTTAAAATCTACTTTACGTTTTATTACCGGTTGTATTTTATAATGGTAATACCATTTACCTGCCAACATCAAAAGTTTTCAAAATTCCGATAATTTCCGTTCGGTAAATCGAGACTGATTTACTTTGATATCGAATTTTACGTACCGTAATATCAAAAGACCGGTCTATGTTTCCCGTTTCCTTTTTATGCTCCACACTTGTTTCTTGTTTCCTTTCATCGGAAAATTTTCTTTACCTAACTTTCTCTTTTACTTTTACGTGTACTAAAATAATCTTCGATAAAAATTCTTCGCTGTTTTAGAACTGCCGTAAAAATATTTCTTTTACTTTTTGGAACTTTTATGCGAGTTTATTTTCGCGTATATGTGAATATAAATAAATATACGCTTCAGGTTTTACATTCATCGCATCTTTAATCTGTTGTATTTTTTAATTGAAATAGACAAAAAAAAGTCGAAATGAGATCAAAGATTATTTATAAAAAATCTGATACGGATACCACATGCCTTCCCTAGACGCCTATTAAATTACGTATACGCATTTTATGCCGCACTTCATTTACACTTTTTCATTTGAAAATAAGATACGATTTTCGAATTCTATAATAAAGTTGACGGTTACATAATTGCATCGGGGTAGACACCACATCGCATCAGATTATTTCCGTATTTTCACATTATTTGTCCGTAACAGCATTTTTATATTAGTTCATATATTAATTTTGTTTTACGACGCTCAAGTAGGTGTGTGGTGAGTACATAAAATTAAAAAAGTACATAAACCCGTAATTAAGTAAAAGTACATAAAATTTTATTTCACTAATAACTTCTGATTTTTTTCATATTTTTTGTTTTTGTTTTATTCTTATTATCGGATTATTAATTATTGTAAAAGTTGTTTTTTTACAATCGGAGGTTTAATAATTGTTAATAAATCGATATATTTAAATTTAAAAAAAAGTTAATAATAAAAAGCATATGAAGTCGTAATTTAATCGATGTGCCATCCTCTTGTAAGATCTAAATATTTCATTAATTAAAATTTTATTTCGCTATAACTCTGAAACCGATGAAAATAAGTACCGCGTATGATATATCGTTGAAAAGCTCCCGATGAGGGCTTATTACTGCAGTTAGAAAAAGTCCAAAATACAATTTTATGGAATTTTGGGCTTTTTTGACATTTTTGGTCCGGTCGATTATAATCAAAAGGGGAGGTGCACAACTAGATAGTACAACACTCTTAAATCCAAAATTTCAACATCCTACGGCTAATCGTTTTTGAGTTATGCGAGACACAGACGTCACGCCGAAACTAGTCAAAATGGATCAGGGATGGTAAATAATGATTCCTTTACTTCGTACAAGGAAGTAAAAATGAAATTGTGATTATCCTTTTTAGATAATCGAAATTAAAATTAATTAGTTTAAAAATAATGGAAGTTACAATGTTACTTTTCATTAGGACTGACATTCAAGCGCTTTTTCATTCCGTTACTCTTTTGGAAAAAAATTGCTTTGATATTACAAAGGCTGAATTTATTGTCACTAATTTGAAAGAACAACTTACTATCGACAGTTATTATTGCAAAATGTTGATTTCCTTCTGTTATAAGGAAAGGAATCGTTCCTGTTCTTTCACAAAAAACGTAATTCATCTGTACGATAAAGTCCTTAATAGTTCTCAAAGACGTGGGACGTCATTCAGAAATCGATTCAGAAGTTTTTGACACATTAACCTTACAGTACTGATCTCGCACCATTAGGTTTTTTTTTTGTTCGGTTCTCTCGAAAAGTTTTTACATAGCACCAAATTCGGCAATAACCATCGAGTCAAAAATTGCGGTATAAGAACGGGTTAGATACCGAGTTGAATAATCCTTAGTTCACGGAAAGATGGCTACATTTAGCGGGGTTTATGTCGGTAAATAGTTTTAATTTCATTATTGAATAAATAATAATTTTTCTACTGTCGTATATCTCTTTAATTTCTGATCGATCTTCGATTATAACCCGAATAGAAAATGTAATTAACTTTTTTAATCGAATATTATATAAAATTTATTCTCTCTTCCTCTCCTCTCTCGCATAGTCCTAACCCAAAATTTTGCTGACAAAATTTATTATTATAATTAATTTTCTCTTGTTCTAAGACTTTTTTTTTGGACGTGTTGGTTTCAAGTACATTTTTACGATAGTTTTTATCTCTGTTATTTTATGAGCGGAGGGGTTTATGTTACGTTTTATCTATATAATATTTATTTTTTAAAATACTGCAGATGTTCAACATTTTTAGTAGATTATATCTGGAATAATTTTTTAAGATAAAATATTTTCAAAAAGACGTATGTATGATTATAGACGGTCGATTTTATAACCCTATAAAATAGAATATCCGTCTGTTTGCATATTTGTAAAAATCTTATTCGTATATCAGAAACTCCTGATCCGATCTCGATAATTATTTTATTTATATATTTTAATTAAATATATTTAAAATTTTTACGTATAAAATGTAATGAAGATAAATTATAATTTAGGAATACAGGAATTTCCATTTAGGAGCATAGATTTTATAAATGTACACGTATCGTGTACATTTATAAACGTCAAATAACTGGAGTTCACTAGAAATCCATTCGAATCAAATTACACTTTTTTTTTTTAATTTTTTGTTTCAAAGCAAGTTATTTTTATTTACAATCTGAACCGCAAATAAATTTGATTATAATAAACAAAAGCCGTACAAAGAGAGGTCTCCATCGAATCCTTTTAAGAATTGTAAATACAATACAATACAATACAATTCAATTGTAAAAAATACACGTACGCTTATGTATACATATCTTTTATAGTTCATTAAAGTATATAATAAAGATAAATAGTTAAATACACCGATTAGTCCGAGAAATTGATTAAGTCCGTAACGTAAAAAGGAAAAAAAGAAATACCAAGAAGTATACCCCAGTTACACAAGGAATCACAAAAAAAACAAACGAACAAAGAAATATCAGAAAAAAGAGAAAAAAATTTGACGTGGACCCTCTCATGACTTCCTTGTACACCTATTAAATTTACATATACGCATTTAAAAAAAAAATGAAAAGTACATAAAATGTTATTTCATTAATAAATTCTGATATTTGTTTTTATTGTTATTATTGAATAATTATTTACCGTAAAAGTTTTTTTTACAATCAGAAGTTAATAATTATTAATAAATCGATATATTTACATTAAAAGAAAGAAAAACAAATTAAAAAAAGGAGATGAAGTCTGATTCGAACCGATGTGCCTTCCTCTTGTAACATCCCAATAATTCATCGATGAACATTTTGTTTGGCTATAACTCTGGAACCGGTGAAAATAAGTACCGCTTATGATATATCGCCGAAAAGGTTTCACTGAGACCTGCAGTTTTGGGGATTTTGTGCTTTTTTGGACGTTTTTGATTCAGTCGATCGCAATCAAAAGGGACGTTGCACAACTAGATGTTACAACAATCCTAAATTAAAAATTTCAACATCCTATAGCTAGCCTTTTGAGATATGCGAGGTACATACGTAAGCAGTCCCAGGAAGGGGGAAGCCAGGGATGGAGGTTTAGTCGGTACTGCGCAGGTATACATACGCCCTTTGTTATAACTGGCGGAACCTGTTAGCGAGCCCGACATTGCTTAGGCGCCCGTAAACGGGGTCCTCCACCTCTTTAAAAAAAAAAAAGGTACATACGTTTGCACAGACGTCACGCCGAAACTAGTCAAAATGGATTCGCGGATGGTCAAAATGCATATTTCTATTGAGATCTGAAAACCAAACATTTTTCGCGATCCTTTACTTCGTACAAGGAAATAAAAAAAAAAAAAATTAATGATGAAAACAAAATGAAACGGCGAAACAAAACGAGATATTTTGACAAAGTATAATGACCTAGTGTAGTAGATTAATCCAAATTTCGAAGAACCTTACGACTCCAATAAATGCAGTCTTTTTAAATGTCGAATTTTGTCGCTATTACTCGAACTGCGAATTAGCTCGTATGATGTTCAGTCTCATTTTGTGCTTATTAATGAATCGTTTTATTTCCTCTCGAACGCTCCGAACTCTCAGATAACCGTGTATCTTAGAGTTTCTTGTAAACCACGGAGCCTATGTTATAATTCTCAGTAACTTATTCCGATATCGCTGAACGATGTCAACGTTACTCTCACTTGTAGTACTTCACAGCAGGATTTTACAATTCCAAATTGGATTTAGGATTGTTGTACACAACTGTTTGTTCGATAATGATAATTGCGACCCCCTGCCTAGCAATCGGTACATTTCCCTGAACTAATCCAGTAATACAAACCGGAATAGTGCTTACATACGCTAAATACGATATTCTGACATGCACACACACACACACACACACACACACACACACACACATATATATATATATATATATATATATATATATATATATATATATATATATATATATATATAAATTCCTAGCGATTTAGTTGTTTTTGACAAAAATTTGATTACGTTAAATTATTTTTGAAAATCATATTATGTAGTATTTTTGTTTATTGTACTCTAAACTGTACCTACATTTTTCCAATTGATATTGAATTTAAACAAGTGAAATTCTGTTTGGAATTTTTTGTTTTGAAAAAATACGGCGTCTCTTCAGTCACGTAGAATATGCCGATATGATTTTTGTGTACGGCTTTTTGCGATAGAAATGGTCCGGCTTCGGCGGAAGAATACCGACGTAGGTATCCTGGACGGTTAGTAAAGTATTTTAGAGGAATTTTTAATAATCTTCGTGAAAATAACTCTTCCCAGAGCACATGTTTCATCTGAAAGTCAACCGATAAACAGCGATGCAACAAAAAACATTCATCAGGTGCTACAACCGGCTAACAGCTTAAAGAATTTCTACACGACGTAATATTCCTCAAAATCGTGTATGGAAGTCATTACGGCATTATGACTCCTTATGTACAAAAAGTTCAACCCTTCCGGCTCGGTGACAATACCAGACGACTGCAATTTTATCAACGGGTTAACAATTATTACCGCTTAATTCCATTTATTCTATTTTCGGACGAAGCTGCTTTTCCTCTTAATGGCGTAAACAACATACCGAATACTTATCGGTGTTCTGAAGAAAACCCGCATGCTGTAGTCGAATTAAATTTCCAGCGACCGCATTCGGACAACGTTTGGTGCGGCACAATCGACAACCGGTTAATAGGCCCTTTCATATTAAAACAAAAAGGAGAAATTATCCGGAATTTTTAAACAAGTTTTAAACATAAAGCCCTTGAAAATTTCTAATCGATAAAACGAACTGAAATCTATCGACTTGACGGAACAACAACATATTCACGGCTACGTTCAATCCGTTTACCGGTAAATATTTCATCTATGAATCGTCTTAATTCATTCGTGATGCACCAAGACGATGCTTAGATAAAAAAATTACCGGTAAATGGACGCTACCTAGATCACCGGACCGTACTTTTTTACATTGTTTCTGGGGATGGATTAAATGCGAGGTATGCAAGCAAAAGGTGGAAACACGTAATTAACCGATCGCTTTTTAAATAGATATAAATGAACTGTTTTGTGCTAATGTAAGTGGCACAAAGGACACCACTGGTGGTTTCCTGTAGAAGTTATTTTTAAAAGAACTTCTCTTAAAAGTAATTTTCGATTAGATTTTCATCCCAAGACGAAAATAACACGATTTTCCCTGTTTTCCCCACGTTTTAGTATATCTGCTTTTATTTTAAACCTGTAGACGGAATAGACGGAATACCTGTAGAATTACTGCGCAGTGCAGGTGAGGAAGCGATTGATAGATTATACAAACTGGTGTGTAATATTTATGAAAATGGGGAATTTCCATCAGACTTCAAAAAAAGTGTTATAGTTATGATACCAAAGAAAGCAGGGGCAGATAAATGTGAAGAATACAGAACAATTAGTTTAACTAGTCGTGCATCAAAAATCTTAACTAGAATTTTATACAGAAGAATTGAGAGGACAGTGGAAGAAGTGTTAGGAGAAGACCGATTTGGTTTCAGGAAAAGTATAGGGACAAGGGAAGCAATTTTAGGCCTCAGATTAATAGTAGAAGGAAGATTAAAGAAAAACAAACCGACATACTTGGCGTTTATAGACCTAGAAAAGGCTTTCGATAACGTAGACTGGAATAAAAAGTTCAGCATTTTAAAAAAATTAGGGTTCAAATACAGAGATAGAAGAACGATTGCTAACATGTACAGGAACCAAACAGCAACAATAACAATTGAAGACAATAAGAAAGAAGCCCTAATAAGAAAGGGAGTCCGACAAGGATGTTCCCTATCTCCGTTACTTTTTAATCTTTACATGGAACTAGCAGTTAATGATGTTAAAGAACAATTTAGATTCGGAGTAACAGTACAAGGTGAAAAGATAAAGATGCTACGATTTGCTGATGATATAGTAATTCTAGCCGAGAGTAAAAAGGATTTAGAAGAAACAATGAACGGCATAGATGAAGTCCTACGCAAGAACTATCGCATGAAAATAAACAAGAACAAAACAAAAGTAATGAAATGTAGTAGAAATAACAAAGATGGACCAATGAATGTGAAAATAGGAGGAGAAAAGATTATGGAGGTAGAAGAATTTTGTTATTTGGGAAGTAGAATTACTAAAGATGGACGAAGCAGGAGCGATATAAAATGCCGAATAGTACAAGCTAAACGAGCCTTCAGTAAGAAATATAATTTGTTTACGTCAAAAATGAATTTAAATGTCAGGAAAAGATTTTTGAAAGTGTATGTTTGGAGTGTCGCTTTATATGGAAGTGAAACTTGGACAATCAGAGTATCTGAGAAGAAAAGATTAGAAGCTTTTGAAATGCGGTGCTATAGGAGAATGTTAAAAATCAGACGGGTGGATAAAGTGACAAATGAAGAGGTATTGCGGCAAATAGATGAAGAAAGAAGCATTTGGAAAAATATAGTTAAAAGAAGAGACAGACTTATAGGCCACATATTAAGGCATCCTGGAATAGTCGCTTTAATATTGGAAGGACAGGTAGAAGGGAAAAATTGTGTAGGCAGGCCACGTTTGGAGTATGTAAAACAAATTGTTGGGGATGTAGGATGTAGAGGGTATACTGAAATGAAACGACTAGCACTAGATAGGGAATCTTGGAGAGCTGCATCAAACCAGTCAAATGACTGAAGACAAAAAAAAAAATTTTTAACTTAAAATTAAAGTCTGGTTCTTTCTCATAAAGGAATTGGAAACGTATTCTACGGCCCCTTTCTCTTCTAAAGTAAAGGCATAACGTGTTTTTTCTCTAAAATCTGTTGTCATAGAATTAATAGTATAAACGCCCTCTTCTAAATCCTCTATTTTTTACATTTAGATACAGTAAAATTAGCGCTTAAGTAAAATGTCTGCACAGCATTTTTTCTACTATTTCTTTAGATATTTTTACTTTCTCTTCTTTTTTCTGTATATTTTCTTTTTCCTCGATCGTTAAGCTTTCGAAGGGACTAGTAACAGAAATATCCACGCACTTAAAAACCTTTGTGGTATACATGTTCTTTAGATTGTATTTTGAAAAATGGTGTTTCTTTAAGCCAGTAGTGGAAATAATTGTTTTTATAAGACATCTGTATAAATCCCTCTTGTTTTGCGATTTTATTAAATTCTACAGCCACCACAAAAACAAATGGTTTCTTCACTGCGGCCACGCGGTCCCCCCAACCCCTTCTCAGACACACGTGTGTCTGAAGGTTAATGATTACGTGGAGTGAATAATTACTGTTTACTTCTTTCCAGAAAATCGCCGCCCCAAAACCGCGATCGCGAATAGGTATCACCATTTGTAAGTTCCCTATTATCTTCCTTTCCTTTCAAGAAAGAAGAAAGAGGGAACGAGCCCAGCAGCCATCAGCCCAGCAGACACCTGCCCAGCAGCCACTGACAGCACAGAAGAACGAAGAAACCTGCACTTTCCCCCGTTCAGCCCTTCGGGGCCTCGGGAATTTCAAGGTTAATGGTATGTAACTTCGGTTACTACCAATTCTTGGAAAGTGCAGGCCAAAGAAGAACGAAGAGGTCTTCGGAAGAAGAAGAGGGAGAAGAAGAAGGAAGACCAGCCACTCGTCTCAACATCACGGACTGGAGTCCGGAACAGAGCCCAGCAGAGATGCGTCCTGAAGGGCAGCCATACCAGAAGCGGATGAAGAGCTTCTACACAACCTCTCCTATTTCAAAACTTACAGTAAGATAAAATAACCCAGCAATTGCGACTCCTCCGGAAAAGGGGACGCATTGCTCCCTCCTTACAGGTAGTGCCCCGTTGTGGCGTATTCCTGCTAGCCTATTAAGAGTTAGCACCGAAAGGACTTCAGTGGACGGTCTGAAGGGGAATTACGTCGGGAGGACAGGCTTTATAAGCCTTCCGCGGTCGGCCCATGAAATGGGTTCGATAACGCTGGTTTAACAACGGATTGGAATGCAATTAAATCCGTCTTAAATTCACTAAAATAATAATAGACAAAACTTGAAAAATTAGATCCGAGATTAAAAAATAACCTTTTTAAAAAAACAAGCCCGATTAGAATGATCCAGCAGCAAGGGACTCTGTCCAGGTTCTGCGATAAAGTAGGGAGTAATAGACTCCTGCCAACTTTGCATTCCATTAAATTCTATTAATCTACGCTTAAATTGTCCCTTAAGAGTAAATTCTAAAGTTTTTTCTGCTAGCTTTCTACAGTAAATCGCAACAATAGGGAATTTCTCTGTTGTTATTACTATAAAACCAAACACTTCTACGCTAGAATTTACAGGTAATTCGATCCGGTTACCTTTGTGTAAATTTTTATAAAATTCAGCGCTATATTTTTGCTCGTTATTCTTTATTTTCAATACTTCTAATGCGCTGGCGATATCTAGAGATTTTTCAGCTTGTTCGAAATTCTTTCTTGTTTCTTGGATAATTCCTCCAACAATTTTACGCCGTAAACAACACAACCTGTAGTCGGCACGATTTGCTGGATGTTGTAGAAATTTAAGTTGTTTTTAAGGGACGATTGTTTCTCTGGAAATCGTGGTTTACAATATCTTGTATTAAGCCCGTTTGTCCGGTATTTAAATTAACACATTTTGCGCTAAATAGAAAATTATAACCGGAAAAAAAGTTTCTCCTATTTTTACGTAAGCGGAGTAGAAAATATTTAATTTGTTGTTTTTCTCTTCCGTTTCCAACAAATTTATCGGCAGCATATTAAAGCTAAATCCGTTTAAAATGTAGCGTATTAATTTTTTTTTTTTTTTTTGCTTGTCTTTATCGAGTTTTATCTTGTATCCGATTAGTTTTTTAGTAAGAGAATTTGCCCGTAAACGATAATACAGTAAATCTTTATAAACAACGCAGCAGGTATATTTTAACACGCTACAGATTTTTCCCCGTTGTTTCGTAACAGACGCAGAATAGAACGGTGCATTCGTAAATATTTTTTTGTACTTTTCTAGTACATTCGTCGTGGTATTTTTAAGCTATCGCAAAAACTATCGCATGAAAATAAACAAGAACAAAACAAAAGTAATGAAATGTAGTAGAAATAACAAAGATGGACCACTGAATGTGAAAATAGGAGGAGAAAAGATTATGGAGGTAGAACAATTTTGTTATTTGGGAAGTAAAATTACTAAAGATGGACGAAGCAGGAGCGATATAAAATGCCGAATAGCACAAGCTAAACGAGCCTTCAGTAAGAAGAAATATAATTTGTTTACATCAAAAATTAATTTAAATGTCAGGAAAAGATTTTTGAAAGTGTATGTTTGGAGTGTCGCTTTATATGGAAGTGAAACTTGGACAATCGGAGTATCTGAGAAGAAAAGATTAGAAGCTTTTGAAATGTGGTGCTATAGGAGAATGTTAAAAATCAGACGGGTGGATAAAGTGACAAATGAAGAGGTATTGCGGCAAATAGATGAAGAAAGAAGCATTTGGAAAAATATAGTTAAAAGAAGAGACAGACTTATAGGCCACATATTAAGGCATCCTGGAAAAGTCGCTTTAATATTGGAAGGACAGGTAGAAGGGAAAAATTGTGTAGGCAGGCCACGTTTGGAGTATGTAAAACAAATTGTTGGGGATGTAGGATGTAGAGGGTATACTGAAATGAAACGACTAGCACTAGATAGGGAATCTTGGAGAGCTGCATCAAACCAGTCAAATGACTGAAGACAAAAATAAAATTTTTAAGCTAAATCCCTCTTCGTTATTGTTGTTATACACGTAAAACGTAGCTTCCAGGCGCGCCATCCCGTGTTTCTGTGAGGCTGGGCTTGTAAAAGTACTCTTAATCGTTTGTCTGGACGATTAACAAAATTTGCAATGCGGTATCCTATATCCTTTTTTACGCCTGGAGATGTCATTCGGCATACAAATTTATTGTAGATTTTTTCTCTTATATTCTTGTGCGACCAAGTTAAGCAGTCCGATCCAACAGTATTATCGTTTTGTACAATAATATTCGAGCATCTGTCATTGTAGTCGGTACAAGGAAAACAAAAGTCGAAATTTTCTGTTAAATATTGTTCCGTTTCTCTTATTAAAAATTCCTGTAAAATCCTGGGTAATATCGATGTCTGTCATAAAAATATCGTATTTTTCCAGCTGTTGTAAAATCTCTGGTAAATCTCTCAAAATATCGGATAATTTTTCGTCTGCTAGTTCTATCTTATACGGCAGAGAGACAAATTTCTTCGGATAAAGATCGTAATATCGCTGTGGAATTATCGCCCGGTATTTTTCTCGGTGAAATTGGATATTTTTTTCTATAATTTTTGTCGACATTTTTGCTTTTACTCCGCGTCTAGCTAAATTATATTTATGGAAAATGCTACGTAATAAAGAATCGTTAACGCTACACAAATTTTTCTTCACTAATCGGTCGTTATTTTCGTCCGTGCTGTCTGGTGGTAAAATTTTTATTAACATAATATTATCGCAAAACATTTCTGTTAACGGCGGGAATAATTTTTCTTTAGTTTTCCCTACGCCGCTATTCTCGGTGTAATTTATTTTGCCGAAGTCCGTCAATATTTTCCAGACAAAAAGTTCTTAAAATCAACTCACCACCTGCGATGGTTTTTCCCGGTAAATCCTTAACTGTTGTTTGGTATACCGTTTTCTCTGGTTTTCCACAATTTTTTACGCAATACTCTCGTAATTTTCGTTTTTCGTAAAGATCCAAAATAACCGCGCCCGGATTCTTCCTATTTTCTCTAAATTTCTTTAAATAATATTCTTGTCGTAAAACCTCTCTAATTTCCATCGCCGGAATCACCAATTTCCTAAAAGATTCGTTAATAATATTTTTAAGCCGCATGTTTTTATTATATACGAAAATTTTTTTAACAACCGTTTAATTTTTTTCACCGAAAATGTTTGCGCCACTATAAAATAATCCATAACGCTGTTAATTCTAAATAAGAGTCGTTTCGTCGAAAATATTTTGTAATTTTCTCTTGTTTCCCGTAAAAAATTATTCACATCGTCGAACTCAAATAGGATAGGCTTTTTCTGCACCCTTGAAATGAACGGTGAAATTACGACAGAATTTATTGGTCTTCGATCAAAAGTGTACGCGACTGCTGTTGAAGGAGATGAAGAAAGAGAGAAGAAATTGGCCGTAAAGAAGTCAAAAGGTGTTAAGAAAAATGTAGTTGAGAATGGTATTTCATTTGAAGATTATAAAGAATGTTTATTTAAGACGGTCGAAAAAATTAAGCGCATGAATTTAATCAGAAGTTATCACCGTGATGTGTATACAATTGAAGCGAACAAGAAAGCTCTCTCACCGTTTGATGATAAAAGATTTATACTGGAAGATTGTATTAGCGCTTTACCTTATGGTCATTATAGTATTGTTTAAGCTAAATCGATTTTAATGGGCTTCAGCCCGTTAAAATTGTGTTTGCAGCAGGTGTTTCCTTATTTTGAAATAAGGTATTACCTCTTATTTTGAAATAAGGGGGCGGTCGTACGTTTCTAATTAGAAATAGATACGCTTAAAATAAGTATGGTTTTCAAACCGGGTCTTATTTTGAAATAAGAGGGTAGTGTTTTCAAAAAAGTGCTCTTAATTTGAAATAAGGGGGTGCGGTCCAAAACCGGTAATATTATACTACTTTTGTGTGTGTGTGTGTGTGTGTGTTTAATATATGAAATATAAAAATGTTGGTTTTTTTTTATTACTAGGTTATTTTTTATATTGAAGTAGGAGTTTGTTACTTTTAACCGGTAGAATTTTTTTATTATTAAAAGTGTATTATTTAAAGATACTGTTGATCTTTACACCTTAATAATGTAAACTGGTAATCTGTTAACTCAATTCTTCTATACCGTCTTATTTAGGTAACTTTTTACTACAACATAAACATAGTACCTGAAAGATCTTAATTAGGTAACGAACATTTTAGACATTAAAAAAATGAACAAGCTTATAGTGAAGTTGTAATGATAAAATCATCGATTAAGTAATACTTAAAATTGTTTATAAAAGGATTGCCCCTAAGTACTACAAAATATGTAATGGAGCTGACTTTGTATAATCGCATCTGCTAAAACGAAGTTTATTTGGTTTTTTACGATTAAATCACCATAAGCTCAAAGTTTGTGCGTGTGGAATACGAACAAATTTTTCAGCGTTTAAAATGCGCCCGATCAGGATTCAAACCCAGGACCTCCGGATGAAAGGCCAAGACATTCAAAGTATCTTGTCTTGAAATGATTACGGTTATTAGAAATAAGGTTGTAGAATACGAGTTCATTTACGTACTTGTTAGGCTTATATATAAAATAATTTTTCTAGTTAAAGAAAAGTTAGTTTTAAAAATAGGAATTGATTTTGCCTTTTTTTATGCGGAATATTAGCGTCTTCGGTTCATCAAAACATTAAATGAAAAAAAATCTAATCGCGCATCATTTCTACGCTGAAAAATTAACTCTGTTTGTCTTGCTATGTTAAATATATATATATTTTTTTAAATTATTATCGATATTTTTTGTTGTCGTTATTTATTCGTGAAGCTTTAAAGTATAATATAGAAGAGAAACAACATGCGAGCAACACAGTAATATTTCATTAAGAATTAGGCATAAGTTAAACTTGTGTCGTATTGAAAGGTTTCAATGCACTTTTTAAAAGTTTTTATGCGTTTTAAATTAAGAATTTTTTTTTTAACCACCAAACTATCGTTTGAAAAATTACGTTGACTTGAACATGTGCTAATCATCTCACAACATCAAAGTTATTGTACGTTAATAATTTTATTATTGATTGTAACTTAAAAAAAAAATATATATATATAGCACATTTAAAAATTTTGATTTTTTAGATCCAAGATTGATTACAGCCATTTAAATTATTTACTGTTTATTTTCAATCGAGTTTAATTAGTTCA
Organism: Lycorma delicatula; assembly: GCF_047948215.1. NCBI lineage: Eukaryota > Metazoa > Arthropoda > Insecta > Hemiptera > Fulgoridae > Lycorma > Lycorma delicatula. Next base: position 145,382,463 of record NC_134459.1, on the reverse strand, counting down.
TAATTGTATTTCACCCGTCATTTATTTATCCAAAACTTGTCAGAATATAAAAAAAAGTAAAATGTTAATCTAATATTTAAATATATTTAAGTAATAAAGAAAATTAAAACTTAGCAGACGCCACACGTTAATTAGTAGTTACTGTCTGGGTACAAGTTTATACAAAGTAAGTTTCTTATAAGCAGTATGTATATAAATATATTACAACTTTGGGTTACTGCAAGGGGCGATTGATAAAGTTCATGCAAAAATACTCAGTTTTTAGGAAAATCATTTTATTTAACAATCTTTGAAATCTATACACCTATTACATTAAAGGTAAGTTTTTTGATCCCATCCTTATAGTATGACAGTCTTCAAAATCGACAGATATATTGGCAATAACATCATCATTTTTTTATAAATCTCTTGCCGGCAAGCCACCTTTTCGTATTTGGAAACGGATAATAGTTTGAAAGTGTTAAAGTACTAAGTCTGGTAAGAACCTTCTTTTTCATCAAATGTATTTTTTTTACTCGTATATATGATCCATCAAAGATGCATAATATTGCACAGTTGCCATTTTACTCTTCTCAGAAAGTCAATTAGGATTCTTGCATAAGTAGCCATCACCTTTACTCATGATGAGTAGTGTTCTTCTGCTTTAAAACATATTCCCTTACCTCAACTCACTGTTTTAACTATTGAAAAATAGTTTAAAAATTCTTCTCGATTGAAACAGCTGCAAACTGTACTTAACATTCGTACTTTTGATCATTGGTGAGCAAACATGGCACCCAAATCTCACTGGACATTCAAATTCATTGGATGTTGGCTTGTATACTTGGATTATTACCGCCCTGTTTAGTTGCATATCAATCGTGACTAAGATTAAGGTCCGTTCAGTTGGACGTATCCACAAACTTTGTTTAAAATATTTGCTTAAAATAATTCCTCATAGTCTATCCTCAGTGCAATTGCTTTGAGTCGCTTCCAAAAAACTCCTGTTGCTCCATCTCTTCTCGCTTAATCCCAGTACATGTATTCCATTCTCTTAATTTGATATTCTCCAGTTTACCGCACCAAAGGAAAGTCTAACATTACACGATTCAATACATCTTATAAATATCTTTACATTTTTATCATTTTTGTGTTTGCAGCACAATCTTTGCGATTGTATAAATCATATAATTCTTTAGATTAATTAATTTTAGAACTTAATATTTAATAATAATTGAAGATGAAGTCGATAAGTTCAGAGAAAATTTCATTCCATCGATCGATTAGCCAGTAATATATTCTTTTCATTTTTCCCATATAGGCATTTGAATTCGAAATTTAATCGTATTTATTTCGTCAAAATTTAAATTCAGATGAAAAACACACTTTTGAACTTACCGTGTTCAATTTTTATATTATCACGTGATTTTCCGCATTTTTGTAGCCGCACACTTTGTAATGCTTCATTCTCTAGGAACGGAAAATATTTCACGTTCTTTTTCGCTGGTGAATCAGTTCTGCTCAAACAATTGGGGAAATAACACGACGGCATATTTACATTTGTATCAGAATAAATTTGTATAAAAAATAAACACTGTTTAAAAGCGAGTAGTTATAAAATCGATTGAATTCAGAGACAAACTATCCGTGTAAAAGCTAAAACAGAATTGTGTCTTCAGAGAGAAAATTCTTTTCTGCTTTGTCCAGGTAAAAAAATGAGTCAGAGTTGTAAAACAAAACAGATTAAGATATCAAACCTGAATGCAGAACAGTTGTTCTCTTTATTGCACGCGGTTTAAAATGGTTTACCTAGAAAATCCCTTGCATTTCATTTGACTCGTTAGAAAAATACGTTTATCGAATATAAAATTATTTTTCACTTAACAACAACTTTTTATTTTATTTTTATTTCAGTATTATAAAGTAATATTCATTTTGGTATCCGTAAAAAAATAAGTAATATCTCATTTTCCCGTGTAAATTAGATTATTAAAAGCAATTTCTTTCAAAAATTGTTTTGCGATAATATTTTTAATTAAACTAAAAAATCATCAATTCTGAAGATCGACCAAAATAAATAATATCAGATCTTTAGTTATAAAATTTTGAAGTTACACTTCATAAGATGTGTCCCCTGTTTGTTTGTTTAGGTTTTCATTCGTTATTTTGAATTTTATCTTAATTAACAATCAATTTCAATACTCTTAAGAATCAATAGACTTGTATAAAATATTTTTTTTTATTAAGGATTATTAAAAAAAAAAAAGTTATTATATTTAATAAATATTGGATTGTTAGCTCGTTTAATCATTATCATGTATTTAAAACTTTGTAAAATTTTTGTACGACTAAAAACTTTTGTCCCAAAATCCTTTACTTATATGTTCAAATAACCCGGTAGAAAATGAGATTTTGGGACGAGCGTATACGCATGCGCGCCGAATACTGTGCTACACCTTGTTATAAAATCTTCCAATATATATTTATTAGCTTTAGTTTTACTATAACATCTAACGTATGTTAAAGTATTACGGCCATATACTCGTCCGTTTGACTGTGATGAGATTCGGCGTCCAGGTTCTTCGCTCGTGTCTACCCTGCGTATTTGTTTTTACATTAGACTGTTATTATTGTGGGTGAGTACGTTACGTTAATTGTTTTAATAATTTTATTTTATTTACTTAATATTGTTTACTTTTATAAGACATAATTGCTTTAATTAGTTATTAAATAAGTGATTTTATTGCACGATATAAAAGAATTGTAAATAACAAATATGGCGGATGCAATACATTCGTAGTTTTGGTCTGCGTGGACAGTGATATTTTTATAGATATATTTTTTTAAATTTTATTATTTTTCCTGGATTGTAATATGACTTGAGTTTTAAATTATTATTTTTTCGATTATTTAATTGTAATTAATGTAGTGATGTGGACCGAACGTAAATTTATTTTCTAGCCTAACACTATAAATTTAGTGCGAAGTGTTGTATCGAGTAAAAGTTTTATTTCTTTTATTCGGTTAATTATAAACTTCGTGTACATTAAGTGTTTGGTGTTTCTGCCGGTGTATTGAGAATTTTTTAATTAAATTCATTCTTATTTTGTTGTAAGAATAATTCATGTTATATAGTGGTGTATGCCTACTTGCTGACATTGTGCTACAGTACCTGTACGTAATGTTTTGTAGCAGTATGTATTTTATTTCTGTTATTTTTAATTCTTGAAAATTCCATTGAAAATTATTTTAATAGTACATGCTAGTTTCTTCTACAAATTTTACATATTCCTGAATTTGTGTTGACCATTGTGCCCTTAATTTAACATGTTATGTTATGTTAAAGCAATAATTTTACCATTTAACATGTTAATTTTCACATATATGATAATGAAGAGGTAGGTTGTTTAGAAGTATAACACAATTATTTATATCTACGTAGAATATAAAATTTAATTTTTTCATGCTGTGTATATTGTGCTTACTCGATCATTGTCAAAAATATAGTATAGATATAAATTTTAAGATATCTTAAAATCTTTTTTTCTCTCTTTTTTAAATATAAGTTTATGTGTATTTTATTGTATTTAAATTATATATTTATTTATGTTTTCTATTTTACTTTATGTTGTAAACTCAAAATTAGTTATTAGTCAGATAGGAGTACACCTCGGACATTTTTGTTGCTGCTATATTTTTTTTAATAAAAAGGAATTCTATTAGTTGAACATTAGTTACGGTTCACTTACAGACTTAAAAATATTTGCTTGCCTTTTTTTGTGGTGTGGTTGGTATAAATTTAATCGTTGCTATTTATCTTCTTGATGATTTAAGTTAACATTACATTAGATTTTCTATTTTGTATGTATATATCAGGTGAACTTCTAATGTCATTACAATTAGAATCACTTTATAGTTTGTCTGATACCACGCCTTTTATGAATGTAATAACTTATAAAATTGTAAGCATTTTCCATAATAATTAACAGTTTGTCCAAACTAGAAAGTGCTGGCTTTTGGAGTTCTCTACGTGTTGAAGAAAGATAGTTTCATAAAACGATTGTAATTATTGCTTTTTCTTAATGTATATGATTATTTTCACTACTGATGGTATTAAATTGCATAACTAAAATTATTTAAATTCAAGAAATTTTTGTTGTAAAATATGGTAATTCTGAGCGATTGATCAACTTCAGTTTTTTTCATATTACCATAGAAGATGTTTAGGATCTAAATGTCCGAAAGCATGTTTGGATAGCGGGTGACCCGTAAGTCCACACCATGTTAGTACTCTAGTCCATTAGTAATCAGTTTTTGGAGTTATTGAGATTTGTTCAGTTTACTGTTCTGTTCTGTGTTCGGAGATTAGGGTTAAGGTTAGGAGTAAACCATAAACTAACCTTAATGGTCGTTAAGAGTCGAATCGAACTCTGATTCTGGTATTGAAGATGACTGATGGTGTTCTTTGTAAGGTGAGGTGACATCCATCATTCAAATGACCAATAGCATAGAAAATGTAGTATAGTCTCTTTATAGTGACCATATTTTCATTTAAAAATAAATTCAGCCAAGTGTTACATGAATGCATTAAGTATTGTCATACCTTGGTAATTTATCTCCAACCTCTCTTCAAAAAAGTTTAACCTTAACTCAACTTCTTGACAGAATGGATTAGCATCTGAGCATGTATCGATGATTCACAGAACCGGTTGCTGATCGGTTAGACTACTGTGATAACACGCTGCTGACTTTAAAATTGCACATGTCACCTGTTGGCCAAACCTGCTTTCCAACATTTAGATTTTTTTCTCCTGATACTAAGCATATTTCCTATGATATATTAAAGTATGAAGAGAATTAAATTGATCTTCTAGTTATTGCGCAAAATTACTTAAAATAAACTTTCCATTCTAAATGCTAATGCATGTTGAATCATTAAAAATATAAATTTTCATTTAATAATAGTAGATGATTTTTAAAACAAAAGTATGTTTATAAAGTTTCTGCATTCAAAATAGAATAAATCAAAATATGTGTGTGTTTTTTGAAAATAAAAATAAATATCGCGTTATAAGATAGATTAAAAATTTGTAAATAATAAATTACAGACTTTGCGTATAAAAATTCATAATTTCTCACTAGAAAATTTCTGTTTATCGAATTAGCATTTCATGATTATTTTATCTGCATTTTAAATAAAACAGATTTTCTGATTGTAAATGCTTTAGGATCTGTTTAGTGTGAGCAAAAAAGACCATGTTATATCTTGGGAAAAATTTCTATTTCATTGAATATACTACTGTAATTTTACTAATATTATAACAAAGTAGCCGAGTATTTCCAAATCATATGCTGTGTGTGAATATTTTGAAGTTATTCGGTTTGTTAAATTTATGTTTTCTATTTGTACTAATTTAAACAGAATTAAATAAATTTTAATTTTATGTTCATTTGGTTTTGTTGTTCAGTCAGTAACGATCTTTCCTGTTGTTCACAACCCTTCTCCCCCAAAAAAGGACAATACATATATGCATTAGTTTATGATTACAGCTAGGACATATTTTCAGTTAGTTCTGTTAATTGACCGCAACTGTTTTATAAGTTAAGTTACAACAAATATTAGTCTGCCATGAATTAGTATGCAACTGCACATTTAACCGACACACACCTTTACTACACCTCCATCTCTCATGGTCGTCACTTACATCCAACACCATATATTTGTACCGATTTTTCTTTAGGTAAAATGTTAGCATTTTGCATAAAAACAATACAACTATTTTTCGTTTTTAATATCTCACAATTAATCCACGACTTATTATTTAAAATGATTAACTCCATTCTCTGACCGAACTAGTACAATATTATTCATTTACTACAACGCACTTTGAAATAGAAAGGACTGGCCAGAACGTGCTTAACTATTAAATTCTGCCGGTGTATTTGTATTATAAAAAATAGTAGGGAATAGCTAACAAAACCTGTTATATATAACCGGTTTGTAATATATATTATTTAAAAAACAGTACATGTTACACCTTTTTGGGTCGAATGAATCGAGTCTTTTGACGGGATATTGCACTTAATAATAAGTAAATATGAACTGCGTTAAATGACGTGATCCGCATTTCTCGGTAGTTATGTCATTCCGTCAAATGACGGGAACAGCACTCTTAAGTGTTAAAGTACAATGATGTGTGAATTTTAGACATGATGGTGAGCAATAATTGCATTATTTAATAAATAGGGGCTCTTAGATATAAAATAATATTAGTATTAAAATGGCCGTCACATATTTGTTTCTAGAAGTAACAGTTACTACTGATAATTAATATCAACTAATTAAAATACTATTACTAATAATAATAGTATCAGTGTTAATTAAGTATTTAAACATTTCACATATTTAAACATACAAATGTTTAACTTGATCGGTAAGTAAAGTATTTAATTATTATGTTTAATTAAATTTCCTGTTATACAAACATATTCAAACATTACATGTTTGAATTCAGCTGAATGGAAATTAGTTAATAGTGACAGGATTAAACCGGGAAAAAAAGCTTAGTTTTTCAGCTACTTAATTTTTTTCCAAAGATGTGTTGTTGTCTTTACCTAAATAGATGAAATATCAAAGTATTAAGAAATGAGATTTCTGGGATAAAATAATATTTTTTCTGGGTGCTGCCCCAGGACTCATAGTTTGATAAATCAGATACATAAAGGTTGTAATATTTTGTTTCTGCTAAGCAAATGATCCCAGATATTTGGAGTCGGCATTAGTTTTGCTAGGTTAATTTTTCTGCTTTATGTCATCCTTTCTCTATGGCTTGTAATAGTTGATTAAAGAATAAAAAGTGAAATATTGACATTAATTTTATTAGAAATTTTACAATTATGTTTCATTCAAGTTCTAAAATGAGCACATCGTATTGTATTACTTACATAAACAATTATTATTTTAAACTAATCAGTCTTAAAATAAATTTTAGTTGTAAATTACAAGAATATATCTCATATTTTTAACTTACAGTCAGGTTTAATTTATCCACTTGCAGACTGACAATATAAAATTTAAAAAAAGTATACTTTATGCTTATACTAAAAACGTGGCTTATCATAAAGGTATCATATTAAAAATTATGATTTACAAAACTAATTAATAAATTATTATACATATGTAATAGTTAGATCTAACTAACATAAAGTAAAATTTTTCTTTCTTTTATTTTTGTTTATATTTGTACGAATGATTAAATCTAAAATTCCTTTAGTACATCTATAAATATACTTAAATAAAACTTAAAAAGTTGTTTAATCTAATTCCTATATTAGATCTTAAACTTTATATGAGCAGCATTCTCTAAATGATGTACGTTACTTATTTTTAATTTATTTGTGAATTATGGTACCTAAACGCTAAATACTATGCACACCGACTTATGATTTCTGCTGATTTTGGCTCACCATTTTGTTTAAATGATGGTGTACCGGTTTCTATTTGAACTCTCCATATGCGCCATAGGTTTGGGGTTCATGTCTAAGCCGGCTATAAATTTTGAAAATCTGTACCTATAAAGCAACTTTTCCTTAAAATCTAGTGATGATGCATATTTTCACTATATTTACTACAATATTTTTCATTAAGGTACCTTGTTAATAAATGAAATCTTATGTTGTAGCTGGCTAAACCTATTAGCGACATACCTCTTAGAGCACACTTAGCAGCAGCGAAACAATACCTCTGATCGTTTGTGTTTACAAAAGTAACAAAATGTTAAATAATTGTTAATTATTGAATTTATCGATATGTTATTCAACTACTTACTAATTGTATGCTGATTTTGAAATAAAACTAAAAATTACTATTTTTTTTATTATTTAAAGTCGGATATTTTGACACTTTTATGCATATTTTAAGCATTTTTCATGCATATTTGCACGCATACTTCAAGCTTTTTATGTTGCATATAATCCGGTCTCTAGTAAAAACTAATCTGTCTGAAATCACTAACTAGTAAGATAAATACAGACACAACCTGCTGTAGGTAACTTATGGTATTTTAGGACTTCATGATCTGTAATAATTGTTAAAATTGGAGACAAAGAAATAATCTGAAACGATTCTTACTTTTACAAAATTATTTTGAATGAAGCTTAAGAAGTCCTTTGACTGACAGTCCCAGGCCCAAGGATTGTTATATAAGTAAATTTGTTGTAATTGGTGTGCATCGCTTAAAAATTTTATCGAGTCTGCTTCCAGGTATGTCATGTTGTTCTAAGATCTATGAACAGAAAAAAATAGTTTTTAATAAAATAATATGTGATCAGTTGAAATATCAACCGATTGATGATTAATTCACCATTTAAACCCAAAACTTTTTACACTGGGGTATAAAATGGAAATTCTTTCAGATGAAAGGCTGCGATACTATAACTCCACCCTAGAGGTTCACACACACACACACACATATTTTTTTTTTTTTTTGTCTTCAGTCATTTGACTGGTTTGATGCAGCTCTCCAAGATTCCCTATCTAGTGCTAGTCGTTTCATTTCAGTATACCCTCTACATCCTACATCCCCAACAATTTGTTTTACATACTCCAAACGTGGCCTGCCTACACAATTTTTCCCTTCTACCTGTCCTTCCAATATTAAAGCGACTATTCCAGGATGCCTTAGTATGTGGCCTATAAGTCTGTCTCTTCTTTTAACTATATTTTTCCAAATGCTACTTTCTTCATCCATTTGCCGCAATACCTCTTCATTTGTCGCTTTATCCACCCGTCTGATTTTTAACATTCTCCTATAGCACCGCATTGCAAAAGCTTCTAATCTTTTCTTCTCAGATACTCCGATCGTCCGAGTTTCACTTCCATACAAAGCGACACTCCAGACATATACTTTCAAAAATCTTTTCCTGACGTTTAAATTAATTTTTGATGTAAACAAATTATATTTCTTACTGAAGGCTCGTTTCGCTTGTGCTATTCGGCATTTTATATCGCTCCTGCTTCGTCCATCTTTAGTAATTCTACTTCCCAAATAACAAAATTCTTCTACCTCCGTAATCTTTTCTCCTCCTATTTTCACATTCAGCGGTCCTTCTTTGTTATTTCTACTACATTATTATTACGATTATGTTCCAAAATATGTCTGGTAAAATTAGATCGTTGCTAGTCGGTGTATTCTTTATGACTGCTAAAATAGAAGTAAACTATTTTTTAAAATTTTAATCCTCGATTAGATTTTAACCTTAAATATGAACTAAATATAATTCATATGAACATAAGAAGCATAAGAAAAAGAACTAAATATAATTCATATGAACATAAGAAAAAATTTTGATGAAATTTTTTTTTACTTAAGTAATAGTAAAGTTAAGTTTCAGATTATTATATCGACCGAACTTTGATCGGTGATGACATTGAATTTAATTTCAGTTTAGGTTATAACGTATTTATTATTCAAAATAATAAACTCGCAAAGAGTGACTGGTATATGTTTATTTGTAGATAAAAATATTAAACACGAAATAGTGTAACTAGAGTTAGAAAATGCAACACATCGGGTCGGTCTAGTAGTGAAAGCGTCTTCCCAAATCAGCTGATTTGGAAGCCGAGAGTTCCAGGTTCAAGTCCTAGTAAAGTGACTTATTTTCATACGGATTTGAATACGAGATCGTGGATACCGGTGTTCTTTGGCGGTCGGGTTTTTAATTAACCGCATATCTCAGGAACGGTTGAACTGAGACTGTACAAAACTACATTTCATTTACACTCGTACATATCATCTTCTGAATACCTGAACGGTAATTCCCGGAGGACAAACAGGAAAAAAGAAAGAAAGAAAAAAGTTAAAAAATGCGAATTCAGTCGGTATTAATTTTAGAATTAATAACGGGAACCGTAAACTGATTGCCGTTTATCGATCGCCTTTCCAGAACATACGTTCTTGCCTGACTAGCTTAGATGCTTATCTACAAAATATAAAGACGGATGATAACGTAGTTTTAATAGGGGGATACGAATTTGAATATTATTGATAATAATAAGCTAATAAATGAATTTCATTTCTTAGTATTGTGCAATTATATGAATTTAAATCATGTGTAAACAAATCTATACGATTACAAAACAGTCTCGATGACGTAATGCTGTCGACCAGCTGCATAGACAATATTTTCTTTAATAGCGGTTCCGTTGGAAGAGTGACGTGATCGGGGCGACCGTGAAGACTGCCATCATTGACCATTACTATACTTTTTTCATACGACACTTGTAAACTTCAACAACCGATAATATTATCGATAAAATAAATTATGATGAACTTAATCTTTCTTTCACCTGTTTAGCCTCCGGTAATTACCGTTTAGATAATTCTTCAGAGGATGAATGAGGATGATATGTATGAGTATGAATGAAGTGTAGTCTTGTACATTCTCAGTTCGACCATTCCTGACCCACCGGGTTGGTCTAGTGGTGAACGCGTCTTCCAAATCAGCTGATTTGGAAGTCGAGAGTTCCAGCGTTCAAGTCCTAGTAAAGCCAGTTATTTTTACACGGATTTGAATTATCTAAACGGTAGTTACCGGAGGCTAAACAGGAAAGAAAGAAAATTACGTTAAATAAAATAGACTAATATTAAATAGATTAAAAAAAATTCTGTTTAATAAAGATTTCTATTTAATATTAAAATAGAAAAAAATAAAATAAATAGATCTATCTATCTCTAATAATATGGCTTCCCATGGGGGACTGAGTGAGTGTAAGGCTACTGGTGAAGTGATGCAGAAACCTCGTGCGATCATCAATCGGTAATACACGCATAATGCTCGTAGGGTGCTGTTTTGGGAGGTGCAATGGGATCTTCTTATAATATTTTTGCAAACAATCGTCCGATTTTCAAAATTTGTTACTTAGTAGATTGAAAGCTAACTTTTGAAAAGTTTATCAAATACTTTCGATTTAACAAATAACGGTTATTCGGAAATATTGCATCTTCGCAACCGATCTTCCGATTTTCAGAATTCAAGCGGGGTGTTTACTAGTATAGAAAATCATAATGGAACCAAACCAAAAGAAAAAGAACAACGTTTGTCAGCAGTTTCTTTTGGGCAGTCGTGTTTTTTAATTTTTAATATTCATCTCTTGTTTATCTTATAATTTGTTTTTGTAATTTTTTTAGACGTAATCTATATAATGTATTATTGTGTCTCGATCAGAATGAAGGTTTATCTATAATAATTAGTTTTATAATGTGAGATTTGCCGGTTCAAATACTACCTGCTGCGAGAGGTTAAAATTTGTAAACCAAATCGAAAACTCTCCAACTAACTCATAAAGGGTACATTGATGGTGGTAGTTTAAGATCAGGCATGTTCCTTTACTAAAAATAGTTCTTTGTGTACCGTTGACTATCAAATTAGGCTAATTTTAACGTCTAAATTTTACCGTGATCTCTTGCTTGTTTCTGTTTTTTCTCGAGAACAATTGGTCGGTGTTTTTGTGCCCTCAAGTGTTTCTTTATTAATAAAATATTACTTTTTAAAGGACCTGCCAGAAAATGTTCAATAATATTTTGAGCATTTTTGTCAAGGTATCTTAAAATCTAAGAAAGTTTTGTTTGTTACGTTCTGTAACCAAACGGTGGACGGTGACATGATTTTAAACTTTTTTAGTTATTAAAAAAAAAGCGTAAGTATCTCTAATATTTCATACCACGAGTACTAGAAGAGTAGCGCGTGACTTTCCCGTTCCCTACTCGTTGAGCCGAATACAGAATCGGACACCATTTTTGTCATTCGATCAACTTTTGTAATAATTTCACCAAAAAATTAATGTTTAAATCAGTCGAAGTACGACCGAATGATTTTTTTAAAATGTAACATTTATTACGACATTACAAAAAAGTGTAAGATTTGTAAAAAAAAAACTTCATTCGCGAACCAGGTTGTATTTTCGAGGGTTAAAAAACCCCATGAAAACGCTTTCGTGCTTTTAACGCAATAGTTCAGTCTTTATTTATTAACTGTTCTATAATGTATATCCAACGAGTTAACTGTTAAACAAATATTTTGTTTAAAGGAGGAGAACGCCGTTCGAAGTGTAAGACCCTTTTTTTTTCTATAAGATAATTTTTTTTAGATTTCTTTGAGAAGAGGAAATGAGGTAAACGCTAGTTTTAAGTTAAAACAATTTTGTAAAAAATTAATTTTCTTAATTTATGTCCTTTGAAATGTTCTTTAAATTTATTTTCAAAGTATTATATGAAAAAAGTTTCGGTTCGGTTCAAAATTTCCAAAAAAATATTTGCAATCGCATTTCTTGAAATTATATTTGTACAAATAAAGAAAATCAATTCAAGGTGATGATAGGCTGAAGTAGAAAAGGATTTATTCTAAGCGATATATTTTTGTTTAAAGAAAGATAAAAATTAGTTTTATTGCACCCAATGAGGTGTGTGTTATTATTATTTATGTTTTTTTTTTAAGTTCAAACTCACTTTTAGGTTTACTAATGTAGATGTAAATACTGCGTATATCTTTGTGCAGTAAAATTGTAATTTAAATCTACTGTTAAAACATAATTTTGAAAATTATCTAAATTCTGATTTTGTTTAAAAAAATAAAACGTCGATTATTATTATTAATATTTTAATTGTTTTAAATGAACTATCAGAATGTAATGAAATTTACTATACGTTCCTGTTATCGGGTTACAAATAATAAATATATATATTCCTTAACCTCTTTGATGTAGCGAAGGTTTTTCCTCTATTATTCTCCGTTTAGTAGGTGACACGTCAGGTTGGCACCTCAAAGTTTTTTTGTGTGAAACTTTTCTGCCGTAAGTAATTTTTACACGTGTACGTTGAATGAAATGCGATAAAAAAAGCATTGAATTTATTTCAAACGCTAAATTCCAAGTCCTTAATGTTATATGAATTTTCTTATAGTTATTTGATTTACTTGATTTAACTTTATGGTTTTGTACTTACTATTATTTCGCCTCTCAAGCGATGATGAAAATATATTTTGGGTTACCTTGACCGGGCAGTGGAGTTTATTATTAAAGAACTTTGGATCCGACTAATTTTTGAATTCGGCTGACCCATTTCACTTATTACTTTTGTATGGAAAAAATTACGTTACCATTTTTGCGTAATTAGCAGATTATTTTGTTAATTGAGGAATTTAACTGTGCAACAAAGTTTGTTTATATTATATTTTTACGATTTCGCTGATCTTTTAGTACGGTTATCTGAATTCTCACGCGGTGCTAGTTTCTTTCACCGCCGTAATGTGGACATCTACTTCGTCGAATCAAAATCGTAATGCATTTTAAATCCAAGATAGTTCCAAATACTGCCTTAGGTATTAAATAAATACTATGTACTGTATGTTATGTACTGTACTGGAATTTTTCTATTTTGTTAGTTTTTATATAATGAAGGTAGAATGTGATACGTACTAAATTTATCAAACGCTATTTTTACCGAATTCCCAATAGATTTTAATTTAATAAATAATTCAAAGGATAATTAGCCAAACCTGTTTTATTACAACGAAATTCAGTTGTCATATACCTCGCATAGTTACTCTTGGTTTACGAATTCTGTATGCGATTGTTTTAAATTTTATTTTATTCCAAAACCGTACCGAAAATTAACTACTAGTGAGCGAAATTACTTTCATATGTACAGGATGAGAGACTTAAAACCGAACCGACCCGGTTCGAACTGTAATTATTAGCGTCACTTTTAACATTGCTGCTACTACGAACTCCACTATTAATTGTTTATTTTATTACTCTCGTCTAGCGACGGGCATAATCGAATTGAGATATTAGTAGAATAGAATGATATAAATAATCGGACGGCTCATTTGAAATATGAATGTTACTTATTTTTTTCTCAAGTACAAACATCGAATAAGATTAATTACTGTTGAATAATATTCTAATGTTTTGACTGTCTACGGGTTATTGGCGCCGCAGTAATGCCACCCGAAAAATTATTTTCTGCAAATGCTGCGGTTTCATTTTAATTATCTCATTCTCAATCAGTAGTTTTTGTTAATATATCTGGCGTGTTAATTCGTACAATGTTATTTATTACTGTTTACTAAATTTACTTTTTATTCTTTGGTGATTGTATTTTTACGAAAAGAATTCACGTTCAAATTTTATTTGATTACTAGCATCCCTCGTCGCGGGTTCGCCCGTACTATATGCGTAAAGAACTTCAAACATTTGGAATAGATTTTTAGTAATTACGTGTGGACTGTTGATCTCAAGATTTATCGCTATTCACAATTACTTGTTAAAAGTAAAATGTTAAGATAAAATTCAAATTCCAAATTCTCAGATTCAAATTTTTAATAATCATATCAACATAAGTATTGCTCAGCTTTGATTTCCTTCGGACGCCAGTTTGTGATAAGAAAAAAAAAAATATATTTCTCAGGAGCGGGTAAACCTACATTAATTAAATTTAGAAAATCTAGTTTTTTATTTTACAAAATACAAATTTTGAAAATTCACCTTCAAAATGGCGGCCATCATAATTTTTATTCGTCAATATCTTTGTAATTGTTTGATAACATTTTTACTAATTACAAAATTTATTAAGCATTTTATTTTGAACAAAATGACACCTCACTTTTAAAATTCAGTTGACAAACAATCAAGTTGTAGCAGACAACCCGGGGCAGTACGCTTTTGGACCGTAATGGAAGCTGATAATTATTTTTTCTGTTTCTATTACCTCCTTTAAATGTAATAAAAATTAATAACAAATAATGATAGTAAATTAATAAAAATTATCAACTTTTAATATTTTAAAAGCCCTCGTATCCCTTCTAAGTTATATGCTTGGAAATGTAAAAATTTTAAAAACATTTAATCAAAGACAAAATTATATTCGTATAGATAATGTAGTTTTAAATAGTTATTTCATTTAATTCTGCAGTCTAAACATTTTATTTGCCTTGCCTATGCGATTGAGATATATGGACGCACAATAAGAACGCATAGTCAAAAGACCAAGAGAATAAAAGAAACGAACAGATTTGTTAGTTGTTCATAATAATTCGTTCACATTGCACAGCTGCGCACTTACTAGCTCACTCATTATCATCTCTCTCTTTCTAAACACATACATTTGTCATACAACATGAGTTACTAAACTGTTTTTTAATATACTGGACAGCTGTCGTTATTTGTCTATTAATAATGATTTATGTCTTTTGGTTGTGTGCGGTGTCACTTTGTTTTTTAACGGCAATGTATTATACTACTGTAGTCTGCAGTTGCTTCATATCTTTCTTTTCTAATGTACTTAAATCAGTTATATTCTTTCTAATAAATACAATAACATTTCTTCAAAGATATCTTCACTTATTTGGATTATTAAAAAATCAACAATCATTTCTTTTTTTTTTAAATATTTTTTTAATTTGAATATTTTTATATTTGAATTTATTAAATAAATCCCTTGTACCAGTTTAGTTTAGTTACACTTTCTTTTTCATTCCTTTCTTTCCAAAAATAATATGATTCTAAATTATAATTTTCAATTATTATTAAATAATCAGATGTTTCACCATCTCTATTACGTACACACACATGTAATAATGCCTGTGAAATTACATATAGTCTACTCATTTTTATAAGTACATAAAATTTTATTTCACTAATAACTTTTGATTTTTTTTTTCATATTTTTTTATTATTATTGAGTAATTATTTATTGTAAAATTCTTTTTACAATCACGGGTTAATAATTATTAATAAATCAATATATTTAATTAAATAAAAATAAAAAATAAAAAAATGTTAAAAAATGGAAAAGGAGATGTCTGATCGAACCGATATGCCCTTCCCGTTATAGATCCAGATATTTCATAAATTGAATTTTCATTTAGGTTCAACTCTAGAACCGATGGAAAAAGTATCACTTGTGATATATCATTGAAAAGCTCTCGATGAACGCTTATTACTGCGGTTAAGAAAAAGTCCAAAATCAAATTTGTTTTGGATTTTGGTTTTTTGGATTTCTTAGATGTCAAAACCTGAAGATCGGCTGAAAACCACATATGCCCGATTCGGACCGATTATAATACTTTCCCTTGTAGAGCTACAGCTCTGCTATAGCACTACGTATTTGGGAAAGTGAAAACGCTAATATTGTGCAATATTAGCGTTTTCACTTTCCCATCTACGTAGTGCTATAGCAGGAGCGCATGAATATTTCCTACCGAGTTAAAGCAGTGTTTATAAATCGTTTCAAAATAGAAAGGAAAAAATTAACATGTAGCGTTGGACTGTTTGTCCCGGTCTCTTTTTACAACTATAATGCATGTAAAGATAACAAAGCACAAGAGATACCGGTTAGAGCAGCCTTCTATGAGAGCAGTGATGTTTACTAAAAAGCCAGTCCGTGTATCGAGCGTAGTAAAAAATCCATTGTCAGCTAAATATTAGTTGAATTTTTTCTGCAGACTCGGCATGCTGATATGTTTGACTCGATGAAGAAGGCCGTAGGAAACATATCATTTCTCGCATTTTTTGGTAAATCTGGCACATGATTTTTATTGTTCTTGAGGATGGCTCTACTGTTTTTAGAAGTAACTGGGATTCATTTCAGGTCATCTACAACTTTATGTCCTTATGGAATTTAATCGTACATAAGAACGCATAGTCGTATTTGCTGTAAAATATTAAATCAAATATTATGGATGTGTAATAATACATATATGTACTCTCAGAAAAATAAAATAATTTAAAATATTAATATTGGAAATTTCAATAATCTATATCTTATGAAATAACATGGCATTTACAATCGGTGTTAGTAATATTCATTAAGTTTTTTAGAAAAAATTGAAAACGCACATTTTGAATATAGACTTGGTCGAATCTAAAGATTTTTTCAAAAATCTAGTTATCGGTCATCCAGTAAAGTTTAAGTCAAATTTTGTATATATACTGAGCATCAGGAATGCTGAATATAATAATCGATGTGATGTAACATTTTTTACATGAAATTACAGGCGGTACATGCAAACAACATAGAAACCTGGCTGAAATGTGTTATTAAGCGTGTAAATAATACATCTTGATAGTATGAAACAATTTTGAGGCGGGTATCTTAGACCAGGTGAACAAAAATTCTGTTTCACTATTTACTAATTAGAAAAAAGTTAATAAAGAAAGGTTTTATTATGTCCAATTCACATAGGAAGAAGTGTTAAGAGTGTTGTCTTTCTGTTCTTACGAGTTCATACAGCGTTTAACCGATGAAGTACATATCTTTTATTTTTAATAAAGTTTCATTCTGATTTATAAAGTCAGAACAAATATTTAAAAGCTTGAAATTGTTCAGGTCATTTGTATTTAAAGGAAATACCGTGTTTTTTTGTTTAAAAAAAAAAAATTAAAAATTGTAGGCTTCAAATTACACGAATGCGGTTGCTATTCAGTTTTTCCTTTGGTGGCTTAAACATTCATAAAAATTTTGATCGAGTTATTGTCTAGTTTAACCCTAACTTGCTCAAAAATCAGGATAACACAGATAAAGGCACCGGGGACTGATCAACTTGACTCGGATATTTTCTATCATATGTTGCTATTTTCTATCAGAGCCGCTTGGCAGGCTGTTCTCGGGGTGCCTAAGCTAGGGTTGCTTTTCGACTTGTTGGAAGGTGGCTTTGGTGAGGGTGCTCTTAAAATCAGGAAAGGATCCGAGTGAGATCAGCAGTTATCGACCCGTCAGCCAAGTTGCTTGAAAGGCTGGTTGTGGAACGGCTCTGGAAAGCATCGATATGAACTCGCTTCTTAATCGAGGCCAGTACGGCTTCGTTAAAGGGGTTGGAACCAAGGATCGCATCTTAAATGCTCTTGCCGAAGTGGAAAGCGCCGACTGTAAATATGTTTTGGCAATTTTTACTGACATAGAGGCAGCATTTCCATCCTTATGTTGGAATTCTCTTCCTTTTTCCTGTTTAGCCTCCGGTAACTACCGTTTTTAGATAATACTTCAGTGGATGAATGAGAATGATATGTATGAGTGTAAATGAAGTGTGGTCTTGTACATTCTCGGTTCGACCGTACCCGAGATGTGTGGTTAATTGAAACCCAACCGCCAAAGAACACCGGCATGTGTTGGAGTTCTGTCCTCTATGAGTTGGAACGCCGCAATGTTCCCGTAGCCCTGCAGGCGGTAGTGCGTGACTATTTGTACAAGCGTACGGCTCTGTTTAGAGATACATACCTGTATCTCGGCTGTAGAAACGTCCGTCACCAGGGGAAGCCCGCAGGGTTCTGTTCTCGTTCACCTGCTGTGCAACCTGGTATTTGACGGATTTCTGAGACTGACATTCGCAGAAAGGGTCACGGCCCAGGCGACCCTCACATTAAGTATAAAGGCTGTGTGATCAGCCGAGTTAGAGTTCATAAGTACGTAAGTGTCTCTGATGCACAAGCTTAGGAGGATTGCTGGGAAGGATTACGGGCTATCGGGCCGTCATTTGTACACGGTGTACTGAGGTGTCTTCGAAAGTATGGTCTTTTATGCTGCGTCCGTTTGGGCCCGTAGGTTGGACAGAAACAGAGCACTTATTCAGAATTTAATTAATAATAATTGTTTATTTAATCGGGTCGGTTCCAATCCGACTTCATCTCTTTTTTTAATTTAAATACATTGATTTATAAACGATTATTAACCTCTGATTGTAAAACGATTTTTACAATAAATAATAAATAAAATAAAGAATATGAAAAAATATCCGAATTTATTAATGAAATAAAATTTTTTTTAACTTTTTATTCTAAAAAATGTGTATATGTAATTTAATAGGCGTACAATTAGTCATGCGGTGTCCACGGTATTTTTTTTTCTTTTTGTCTTCGTAACTTTGGAGACAATATTGGTGATGGGAGAATCGATCAAAGTTTAAAAATATCAAATTCTGGAATTTTTAAAAAAGTTTCTAGTTTATTTAAATCTTTATTAATAATATTACAATAAAAAATCATCATAATTCACCCCCACCCCTTAAAAAGAAACCTTAGATAACTTTTTGTTGTGCATTTTTCAGTGAAATTTTGTTATTTCTTCCATTTAACATACTAAATGAAAATAAACCTAATCGTTTTCTTGGGATGTGATTTTGGGGGTAGGAGAGCAGAAAAAGTAATAAAATAACGAATTTTTTAAACTTTTTTCTTGAATCATTATTTTTTCACTATATAGAAATAATTAACCGGTGTCAGGAAAATATTAAAACAGCCTGACACCGGCCAAAAGCCGCAACTTCAAATACATTCTTAAGAACAACAATCAAAATATACCAAGTTTAACTAGGAAACCTCAGGAGTGAAGCGGTTTCCTGTTTCCTTTTTCGTTAAAGCTGAACGAACAGCTTCTACTATATACCTGCGTTAAACTAAAATTCAGGTGATTATCAGCTCTACAAATGACATCTCTCCGTTCTCACTATGATCGCGGATGTATGAACATCATTACTATCAGAACAAGTATTATCTGAATGACGGTTCTTGTACCTCGTTTGTTTTAAATGTGTTCAATGCCAAAAAAAATATACTGTAGTAGATAATAAATATATTTAAAATTTAAAACGTTCTTTAATTTACTGTATTTACAACTAAAAGTAATAAAACGCAATAAATCCACGATCGGAAAGGATTTTTCTTGGTTATAAAATTATATTTTCTTTTTTAATATTTATTTTATTTAAATAAGTATTCGGATATAACAAAAAATAGAAAGTAGTTTGTAAAAAAATATTCAAAATCTATTTGTTTATCCCACAATTTCTTTTTTCCTTATAGCTTTACAAAGAGAAAAAATGTAATTATTTTTCATAAAGTTAACGAAGATTCATTCCAGCGTAATAGAATTTAGAGTTATTATTCAAAAGCGATACCGGCAACAATTTATTATGCGTCTAATCTTTGTGATCGTAAATAAAAATTAGATTATGCCGAATAAAATAATCGTAATTAAATAAAAATATATTTATATACATCAGTAATAAGCGTTGTAAATGCAATAGATAGAAATTTAAATTAAAAAAAATGAATTTATAAAATGATACCTTGTAACCGGCCGCTACACTTCACTTTTCTTATTTTAAGTTTGGTATTATAAAAAAGATTTTAACTCAAGACTCGATGACATGAAGATTCAATGCCGTCAACCGTTAAAGAGTAACGTTTAGCGTTCTAGAAACTTTTGCGAGAAAGAAAAATTAAAAGAAAAAAATTTTAATTTTAAAGTTTTTTAAACGGTGTTTCCGTACTTTTATTTAACGATAGTTTTCTGCGTTGCTGTTACAATAAGTTCCCGATAATTGTTTTCTTACTTAAATTTATTTTATTTTTAGTCGCCTAGCAAAGGCGTATTTCTCTTTTCTTATAACGAGCCAAATTGGTTTTTATTCTAATTTCAATATAAATTTTCATTTGCCGTAGGAATCTGTAACCGGTTTTATTTTCTTTAAAGAATAATTTCCCACCGTCTTGACAAAATTAATTTTATTTTTAATATTTCCAATCGTAGAGATTAATTTGCTTAACGCGATCTCGTTAACGCTAAAATTACGTTTATTTATTTTTATTTTTTTCAGTGTCTGTATTCTTTTGTTTTACGAAAAGTGCAAGCCAGTTGTTGTTTGATTATTATTCTGTCCTTACAATCTTTTTAAAATGAAGATTGTTTGTAGAAAAAAATTTGGTCGATTTCCTTTCTACGTTCACGTATTAATGACCGTTTTAGTAATACCGTTGAACTCATCTGTGTTTAACTTCCCGACTAAAATTCTGTCGATGCTGAAACAGCATAGCTATAAACAAATAGTATAACGATTTGGGTTTTGGGGCTTTTGTAGATGCTGAAGTTTGTAACCGCCATTAGATAAAACAAATTATGTTGTTTATACATCTGTTCAACTGTTGGTGTCGGTCGGTCGGTTGTTATGAGAGTGGAAGTGCATTTTAGAGGGCGGACTTGTTACAGGGGTGGGGACCGACAGGGAAATCACGTGGTGACAATGAAGCTTATGAAATACAGCGGTCAGTCTTGGGTTGTTTACACAGTTAGGTTACAAATTGGTTATCGTTTCTGTGTCCACTCTTGTTTAACAGTTATTGTTACTTCTTGTACATTTTAGATAATGATCTTCATTATTGATCGCGGTAAGTTTTTCTTATATTATTTTAGTACAGCTTAAAATAAGTGTTATTATTTTTGTTTGCCTGTTGTAGGTACTTATGCGGTTTGGTCCACCCGAAACAAAAGTTTAATTGTTATGACGATGCAAAAAATGTGCAAACAATGAAAAATGCTTAACGCGCATTAAATTGAAACTGAAAGACCTGATTAACCAAATTTTATTTGAAAATTACAAACGTCAAACAAAACTTTAATTGTAAGGCTATTCCTCTGAAACGTGTTTACAAAAATAAAAAATCGTTATAAGGATACATTTTACGCCACATATGACTGCAAAAGTTCTCTGTGGGTACAAAAATGGTTGCTTATGCATTTCTTTTGAATTTTGCCGTGTTAATTCGATGTGATTGGTGTACGCACCGGTTTGAGGGTCAACGAAATTTTTACAACGATAGACTGTAAAATGGGTGTATCCAAGATCCTTAAAATTTCTGTCAACTAACCTAACCTAACTTAACAATAAAAAAAATATAGGGGTGGAACAAACCGCATAAGTGCCCTATTGTATCCGTACTTATAGTGTAATGCATTTTAGAATATAATTTGCACGCTCTTCAATAAACTCTGGTATTATAACGGTCAAGGTCGCTATGTTAAATAGAAAAGAAGAACTAAAAGTTCACATTACAGCAGATGACTGTCCAGATCGGTGTTTCTCAACCAGTGGGGTGTGCCCACCTAGTTGTGGGGGGGGGGGCGTGATAACTTTAAATGGGGCATGCAAATATATCTGAAAGGAAAGCAAAACAAAATACATTTTTACTTAATAATAAAATACACATTTACACTGATATAATACACTTATAAATAGGATGGTATCGGTAGTGCACAATGCAATGTATTTAATAATTAACTTATCAGTTCTAAATTAAAAACAAGTTTTACACCCGTCAACAAAATTTAATCTTTTGTTTGTAAAATAAAATGGTTATTTCTTATAGTATTTTTTATGCTAATTTCTTATATGTTAATGAATTTTTTCTATCGGGCTTAGTTTTTTAATAATCGAAATTTCTTTCGAAACAAAAAGTGTTATAACACTTTCTCTTGACTTGTTTCCCACGTAAACTTTAAAAAATGCACCAAAAATGTTGTCAGATTAAGTTTGTTTCGTACATCGTGTAAGCAACATGACATTGTTGTGCACTATCAGCGTCCTTTCTAACCGTGCCGTTAACAACTATTACTCAATTTAACGATGTAGATTAATTTGTTACATAAAATAATCTTGCTTGAATGCTTACTAAGAGAAATAATTTTTGGTAGGTCTACCGATTGGTTTTTGCAGATAATGAAATACTATTTTGTGCCGTAGTCCATTACTAAAAGTAAGAATGACATATAGTTAATTTTCTTAATTGTACATAATATGAATGTGAATTTTTAAACCCGTTTTACATTAATTAATTATTTACAGTTGTATTGATTCTAATTGTGTTATCTAGATAATATAAAACTATAAGTAACTCTTAAGGCTTTATGTTTATAGTTAACTTAGACCTAACTTTTTGGTGTATCTTTTGTCTGAAACTTTTTTACCGTTTTAATATTATTTTTAATGCTTGTAAACAAAGTTGCGTTTTATTATTCGTGCTTGTTGTTCTAATTTTCATGTTAATTAATTTTAATATTATTAAAGCATACTGGATATTGCCGCCAAATAAGAAGTGTCTAATGATTTACCTATCCTAGCTATCTATTTCTAATTGTGTGCTTAAGGTGTTTAATACTTGTATTTAAAGAAACGCATGAATATTTACTTCCTCACACAAATGATTTAAATGTAAGCCTCAAAGGTTTTTGCTTATAAACTCAAATTTGTAATAATGCTATTGTGAAATGCATAGTGCATTAATTCGTTGAACAGCATGACAAAAAATGACATAAAACTAAAGTTATTAATAATTGAGTTTCAGATTAATGTAATTTTTCTTCCAAGACATGTGTAGCTAATTATTGGCTCTTTCTTGGAATAATAGGAATAGCTGATAATAATTAGCTGCATAAGGAATTTTGGAAGAAAGAGTTTCGTTAATCTGAAACCGGTCAAACTGTAATCCTTATATACTCATTAATTAAAATTAAATGTAAAAAACATATTCGGAGAATTAAAACTAGAATTCAGATTTTTAAAGGAAGAAAAAATGGAACAGATTAAAGAGTCAGTTTTTCTCCAATTTTGTTTTAATCGTTTTAAAACAAATTTTAACTTTTCCCTTTTACAAAACGATTCAAAATTTATTTATATTTGTGATTATAAGCTCAGGTTATGTCATTTGAATGCTTCCAAAAATTCTACTTGTTTATTTTATAATGCTTTAGTGTTGACATAAATTCTTTCAGTATTTTAACTCGAGCTTCTATTGAATCATATGCCTTTAATAATCTTAGAAATATAAATATTAATTCCGGATCTCCAATTTTTTTGTATGATTGTTATCATTTTATAATTATTTTTTTTGTTTGCAAAAACAAGTGTTTTAAATTTTTACATTATTTATTCTCAAACTAGCTGATATTTTTAATTTTTCAAATTTTTTATCTTCAGTAAATAACTGTTTTTTATTGGCTTTTAAAATTAACTCAGGTAATACTTTTTATCTAAAGGAAATAAATCAGATTTTTAGAATTTCTCATTTTTTAAAACCAGACACAAAGTATGAATCACTTCTGAAAACAGTAGCAATTCTAAAAAATACTTCTTTTTTTTTAAAGCAAAAATATTCCATGCAAGTATATTCCAACTAGTAGTATTTCAATTACAATAAATAGACTTCAATTGAGAATTATTTAGACTAATTCAAGTGAAACTTATGAAAAATGTATACTATAGTTTTCCTTTTGAAAAACTCATATTTTATTTTTGGTTAATTGAAACCCAACCGCTAAAGAACATTGGTATCCACGATCTAGTATTCAAATCCAAATAAAAATAACTGACTTTACTAGGACTTGACCGCTGGAACTCTCGAATTTCAAATCAACTGATTTGGGAAGATGCGTTCACCACCAAACAACAAAATAATTAGTATGTTATACTTTCATTAGTTTTATTCATACTGTACAATCTACAGTAATAGAAGCGTTATATTATGAACTTTGTAGACTAAACAAAGTAAATTGTTATACTGGGCGAGACATAAAATAAAAACACAAATATCAGAATTGATAATTATTAATTTTATTATAATAATCAAACAAAATGTTAATATTTAATCAATTACGATCATAATACATTACATTACAGAAAAAAACAGTTCAAAGGAATAACATAAACAGTAGTAAATATAATAAAATATTGAAATGGAAATAATAACAATAAAAAGTTGAAACTAAATGTAAACTAGACTAAATGTACTTATGGTAGATTTCAAAACAAGGAGTTAAATTAAGAGCTGGTTGCAAAGCACACAATGAACAATAATATTGGGATTCTCTTTTGATTACACTTTTTTTTGCACGCAGACTCGAGATTCATCGGTTTCCATTTGCTGTGAAATATTAATTTGGGTCTTGCCAATGCCTCTATAAATTGCTAGTTCCAGCCTTATTTTCTATCGGTTAACAGAGATTAAGTTTTAATAAAAAGTCAGTAATGATGTTCTTACACTTAAATTTCACCTCATCTATCGCACAGCTGATAAAATTAATTTAAAAAAATAATTAACACAATTGAACGTAGAATAATGCTGTAAGAGTCCATTGAACATTAAAAACATTAATTGTAGCGGTTATAATATTTGTAATCCATTGTGCATTGAATAAGTATGAAAGATTGATTAACCGGTCAAGCAGACAAAGGTAACTTTTACTAGGAAGCATACCCGAGTCCAGATTAAATATGGGTAGGGAGAAATTATACATATATTACAACAGCTATAACTTCAATAAAGAAATGGAAATTTGATTGGCCGATAAAGGTAATTGCATCCAGGAAGGATGATAAAGACAGTTATTCCCTTAATACCAATGTCGGTGATAGAAGGGATGAAGATTTAATATGAAAAACCCGTCATTCATTTCCTCTAAATTTACAGTTATTAGTAGTTTGTCTAAAAACTTTAATTCTTTAATGAAATTTTTTTTTGTTGAAACTATTTCAGAATTTTGAATGTAATCTCAGTCATTTCAAGTAGGTTATTTAGTGAAAAAATGTTGTTCTACATAATTCCTGTATCTTTTCATAAGTTTTATAGACAGTGACAAATTGTATCGAAAAAAGTAATTTATCGGTGGAAAGTATAGTTTACAAATCTCAAAGCTAACCTACTTGTAAAAAATCTTAACTGTAACCTTATGGTAAAAGAAAGGTGAAGATAAATCTAAATAAGAAACGATATCCTTGCTTCCATTAAACCTAAGGTATTTAAGATGTAACAGATGCAATTAGTCCTGATATATTAGATGGAATGGAAAGAGATAAATAAAAGAACTCAAAGGTAGCCTATTTGTCAAAAATCTGAAATGTAACCTTATCTGCAAAAATGAATGTGAAAATAAACCTAAATAAAAAACGTTATCCTTGCTTCAGAAGAACCTAAGTTATTGAGAATGAAACAGTTCTAATCGGTCCTGTTCTTAGACAGAATGAAAAGAGAGATAAATAAAAGAATAATGTCAGAAACAAGTTTTCTGAATAAGAGAATTCTATGTTCAAAGAAGAATCGATTAATTTGAGATCCACATGTATTTCAATGGTGTTTTTCTAAAGTGAAACCTTGACCTATAGTTCAACAGATTGTAAGCTCAAGAGATGTAACAGCAGAATAATTAGTTAAGAATAGGGAGGACCACATACAGAATCTTAATACAGTGTTAACAGTAATTACCGCATTCAAAAATTGAAAGAATCATAACGACTAAAATGACTCGAACATCTTTTATAAATGATTAAGCAAAGATACTTCAACCAATAACATGATTGATTAGTAATCCTAGCCATTTTGTTTGTAAAAATTATATTAAAATTAATGTTAACTTGAAATACAGACTGAGTTATTCTACTGTTTTTTCTCAGCCTTTTGAAAAAATTTCATTCTTACTAATCTCTGTTAAAAATGACAGACTATAATAAAGCTCAGGAGACCAATAAGAGTTTAACATAACATTTGATATTGATGACTGAATATGAAATGACATTCCAATCGATAAGGTGTTGCGCTTGAAGTCAGTGAATCTAAATTATCATTTCTGTACTTTATTTTTATAAACATAAAATTTTGCTGAATTCAATAATTTCATAAGGTAACTAATAAAATTCATTGAAGAAATGCCTTAATTTACATAACCTTGAAAATAAATGATTTCATGTATGGAAAGCAATAAAATTTAATGAAGAAAAAACAATCATTTTTTTCTGAAATGTTATCTTATTCCTGTTTAGCCTCCAGGAATTTCCATTTAGGTATTACTTCAGAGAGTGGTATGTGTGAGTTTAAGTGAAGTGTAATCTTGTACAGTCTCAGTTCGACCATTCCTGAGATGTGCGGTTTGAATTCCAACCACCAAAGAACACCGGTATCCATGATCTAGTTAGTATTCCAATACATTCAAAAGTAACTGCCTTTACTAAGATTTGAACGCTGGAACTCTTGACTTCTAAATTAACTTTGAGAAGATGTGTTCACCACTAGACCAACCTGGTGTATTTTCTGTAATGTTAGTTTAATTTGAAATTATGTAGTATTACATATGAGGTTGTAATTGACCAATTGCATGCATCATTGTGTTTATCTCAGTTTAAGAAAAAGTTTAATTTTATTTAAGAAATATATATACATAAAAAATAGGTACTTTTGAGTTGATCACATTTAATATGAATACAAGCATTTTTTGGAGATTGTTTAAAAAAAATATTACATGCTTATATTATTGTTGGTAAAAAAACTGTGCAGTGCCTAAACCTGAAAATTTCATGATTTTTGACTAGAAATTGATAAATTTTAGTAAAATCTGTAAAATTAAGTTTTTTTAGAACTGTCAGTACACAGATCACTATCAGATTGAACCTTCCTAAGATCCTGATCAATCTTAATTGTGTTTGAAATTTACCACCCATTTTATGAATTATTACAAACATCAGAAACAATGATAAACGTGCAGTGTTCTTGCTTATCTATATACTATACCATAGGCCAATAAATACAATATTGTAATATAAATAAAATAAAGCTTCCTTTTCATTCTGAACAAACTATGATTTCACAGCCAACTCAATACAATAACAATTGTTTGTTTGTTATATTACTTAACAAACATGATTAAATGTTCTATAAAAATAAGAGCATAAACAGTTGTTAAGTTCAAAGTAATTATTTTTGTTTACCATCTGAATATTAATTGCGTTGTTATGTTTGCCTTTAAACAATAACAAATATAACCTCTCTCAAGTGGACTGTCCTGACACCCAAACATGTGATCAGTACAAACATCATTTTGATACTGATGAAATTTCATCAGTTCATCTTTCTCGCTCAAAATGAGATTGACAAAAAATCAGCTGTTTGTCTTTTAGCATAAACTGAACGTGATGAAAAACTGTCAAGTGGTCTTTAAAGAATTAAGGAGAGTTCCACTAGTTGATCTTGAAGTCACTTTGTCGCTAACATAGTTTACATCACTGTTTGCCTCAATTTTCTACTGTTTGTTTTACTATATCTTCAGAAATAATTTCAAATATCTGAAAATTCCTTTTTACCAAATTAAAATTGTCCTTTATTGCCTGACTGTGCTCTAGATGGAATAATTAAGGCAAATCTTAAGTCTGGTGTGTGTGCCTGAAGCTAAATAATTTAAGTTTCCAACCATTTCCCTGTAATGTTCACCGGGAGATTAGAGGAGAGTTTCCAGGTTTACAACCAAATTTAAGTGGTAAAAGTAATGGTTTACAGTTGTCAAAACTATATTTTTGTAAAATTATCTTTGCATGGTCATATTTATTGCATAACTTGTCTATCTGTATAAATTTTTCCGTTAAAGTAATCTTTATCCGAAGATAATTGTCCAGTTCATGTGATTATAATTCAAATTCAGAATTTAACTTTGTTATTATGCTCATGATCTTTGAAGAAGGACTTATAATAACACTTATCAACATGAAAAACACCACAATTTCTTAATGTGATGCATGCAAGGATCATTCTTGCTTTCTTCTAGAACACACTGTTATAAGAAGTACGTTAAGTATTTATACAAACACTTTGAAGCTTGTTTAAGGTCGTAACAATGTTTTCATAGTTTGCATACATTTTTTTTAATCTCATATCCTTGAGGTTATCGCTTGAGTACATTCTTGTTTAGTTGTCCATTGAGCAACGATGTCTTTACATGAAACAGCGTTATGTTCCATCCTTTTTCCAAGGAGTAAATGAAAAGTTCGCTGGATGTTGGCTATAGCCCTTAGCAATGAGTCTTGCTTTATAATTAATTATGTCATCCAAATCAGTTTTGACAGTAAACACCTATCCACCCTTGGCAATCTGGACATTTCTTCGGTAGCTGCCATGTTTGATTCTGATGAAAAGAATTTATTTCTTTACTTATCGCTTCATTTCATTCAGATGCTTTGACACTCTATATGGCCTCTTTTATAATTTGAAAGTGTTTCTTGAAAAAGAGAAAACAGTATCCTTTTTGATAACTGGAAGGTTTTGGTAGCTGTCCTCGTTATTATCTGTTGCTACTGGATGTGAAATCAAATTTTCATCTGTTGTTTCTTCTTTAGAAATCTAAGTTATTTCCTAGTCATTTTGGGTTTTTCAGTAAGGTCTTTACTCTGTATAAGAATCAGATAGCCACAAGCCGTGTCACATGGCCTCACAGACAGATGTAAGGTTAGCTGCACGTGGTAATCATTATGTTAATATTATTTTGCTGTTCTTATTCTTTTCATTAAGAATGCTTGCATCAATATTAAACATAACTTCATTTAAGCCTCCATAAAACAAGAACAGTCATTAAGTAATTACAAGAAATGTGTTTATAACAGTATTTATATATGTATATTTTTATTATGGATATATTTTTAATTTTTATTTGTTTTCTTTTTTTTTACAGATAATGACTGCACCTGCAAATAATACTTTTATTAATGAAGTTCTGCCTCTTAATAAAGATATTAAATTAGGGACTGAACAGGACAATGTAGCAGAAATGACATGCTTTTTTTTACCACCCCATGTGACTGAAACCGATAAATCATCTGAGCATGTAAGCCTTTTTCTATGTTTGACCATCTAACAACTATGAAGCAATAGTTTGCATTAATTTCTCATTCTTTGTGTCTTTCTGGTTTTTTGTTTATACTTCTGTTTGAAATCTTTAACAGTTTTCTATAATGTACTATCGCCTTCAAATATTTTCATTTCATTTCATTTAAAACCTCTGAAATCTATTGTTGACTTCCATTCTTTTTGTTGTAAATGTGGTAGAAGATTGGTTTTGTGAGGGTTAAAAATGATTTGGCTCTTCTTTTTCAGGTGGATATTGGCATTTTCTTGGTTTCATTGTATTCGTAATCTCCATTTATATTCTTGTATTCTTATTGGTCATAGGACTTTTCTTAAGTTTTTTCTTTGCTGTTTGCATGATCCTTTTTGTAATGTGTTTTTGATTTGTCAGTTCATATTGCTTAATTTTGGAATTGAAATTCCAAAACAATAAAATAATACAATTTTAATTTTTATTGCTTATCTTATAGGCTTTGTGATTTTAAATAATATGTGTAAAAAATGCTTACATATAAAACTTGTTCAAAACTTTTTGAAAATATTAACAAAAATAATTAAAGTAAACTTTAAGACGGAAGTTAAAGCTAATGGTAGAAGAGTTTGAAGTAAAGGTAAATTGCCAGCATTATAAAAGGCGATTTTCTATTCACTTTCTATAAAGTCATTTCTAAGTGTAAATCATTATTAATCTGCTCTGATACTGGTTCCTTCAGCCATGTCCTTCTTCACTCTGCTCTACTGCTAGCTAGAATTTTAAGATTCCGATATCTCCAATTTTCTTTTACATCTTTTATTAATTGATTTGTATGAAACTTCCAGAAGTCTCCAGATATCTAGTGTAGTTTTCTTAATTTGAGGTAGCTGTTTCCCTTGTTTATGTAATGAATATATCTTAGGTCAATACATTTATTTATATGTTAAAATAAATGTTCTGTTAAAAAAATAGCTCTTAAATTTCCTTGGAAGAGACTAAATGTGAAAAAACAAAAATGAACATAAGACTTGCATTTCTTATTATGATCTGTCAACAATACCAAATATTACTGTGTGTTGTATGGATATCAAATGGTCAACTGTCGCCATATCAAACCTTTTATAGATGGTGGATTTATAAAAGTCAATAAAATCATAGCATGATGGCAAAAAGATATACAGCATTTTGTTAATGTACAACAAGAACCACCAGAAGTTGCTGAAATGCGTTCAGTTGGTACTGTTAGTTATGGCGTTTATGGAGCTTATCTTAGAGCTGGTGGGAATATTTGTACTATTGCTATATGCTTATTATCTTGCATATTAACGCAAATTCTAGCTTCAGGCGGGGATTATTGGATAACGTACTGGTTAGTAAGTCTATATTTTCTAGAAGTATGGTTTTCTAATTGCGCAATTATTAAAAATAATTAATAATTTGTGGTGTTTGAATCCATGATGATTGATGGTGAAAGTGATTTAAAACATTTATTTTTAATAATAAATTGAATAGATTTTAATAAACAAATAAAATAATATTTATCTTAATACATGCTATCTGAGAAAATGTCAAAGTTGTATTTCATAAGATGGTACACTAACGTCTTTATACATTCTAATCTATTAGTTGTAAAATATTAGAACTGGTAGTTGGATTATTACTAATTACTGTTTATTTTTGGTAGAATTCAAAATGTTTGGGGTTGTATATGAGCTCTTTTTTTTGTGTATTTCTCATTAATAAAAAAAAAAGCTGGCAAAAGGATGCATTACTTTGCTTGCTTTCTTGTTGACACATTTTTATTTCAAATACACCGTACAGTTTTTTTTAATACTAATGACTTAATTATGTAATATTTAGAATAAAATTTGCAAAAAAAAGATCAAAATGTTCAGTAATAAAAATTAAAAAAATTGAGTCCAATTTAATTCCTTGATCAAATTACATTTTTATCTTAAAGACTATGCACTGTTAAAATTATAATTGAGAAAAAATCAAAATTCTTGGTAAAAACTTTTGATCTCTTTCATCAAATTATGTTACCACCAAAATATTGCTAAAAAAAAGGAAAATAAAATTTTTAGTAAAAAAATTTGGGTCTTGATTGACCACTTGGTTGACAACTAGTTAATATAATATTTTAATAGCAGTCACAATTTGAGAACCACCATACCAAAAACAGTAGTTCCATTATTAGTAACAAATTTTATAGCAACAGAACATTTTCTACACCTAATGCAGTTAGCTTGTTGAGTTGATGTAAACAAACTGTGCATAAGAGTGGTCAATTCACAAGCATCTCCTGTAAATCCATATAAAAGAAACTATGCGACGTTAATATGCAGTGATGTTGTGCTATTATATTTTACAAAAATTATACATATATTTTAAATTTAAATAAATTAAGCTAAGTTAAATGATATCATAAGTTAAATGGTAATTTCACTGCAAAATCAATTACAAATAGATAAATTTCATTGGTATTACTCAAAAAAAATTATTTTTGTTTTTTCTGAAGGTGCTGGTGAAGCTTCTGCTGATGTTCCTGGTGAAGAGGAAGAAGATGTTGCCGATAAAATATCGACATTGGCTATTAATGAAAAATCATTAAAAAAGATCGGTGAAGTTGTCAATGGAGAAATTAATAAAGAAAATGAAGATGTAGAGGCAGAAACCAATCAAAAACCCAAAAGTAAACGTAAACGTGGGAAAGGCGGTAAATGTAAACAAACTGATCCGCCTACAATACCTGTTTCAACTTTGTTTCGTGATGGTATTTATAATTTTAAAATTAAAATGTAAATGTAGGTTTATTTACGATAAAAATAATTTTTATTAAACTTTAAATTCCTGTGAAATATGTAATGCGACTCTCGTCATTAGTATTTTATTAATATTGGGCTATATAGTAACAGCGATGTTTCAAACCCATCTAGTTAGAGAAAAAAGCGTGACAAAGATACGTGAATTTTACATCAGAATGAAAAGAACTCTCCAAGAATCTTAACCAATCAGTAGATATATACATTCCTTTTAGTTGCTCTGCAGGCATGAAGGCAACATTCAAATTCTTCTACATATTACAGAGAATGTGGTGTGACAGAACAGTTTTAATAACCTGTTCTTTTAAATAGTTCAGATTTCATATTAAACAGAAAATGTTTATGTATTTGTGCAACTCCTCAAATAAGGATCAACAGAGCAGGATCTGTAGATGATGGAGGACAGGCTATCAACCTTCTCATATGACTCGTTGCTGAGGAAATGTTTTGTTTAGGTAAGTCCACATGAATCTGGAAAAATGTGGATGAATTTCATATAATTTATTTAAAGCACTGTAAATCCATGTTACATATCTAAACATAATGTCTAAACAAATAACCGTTTTCATAATGATGAATGCAGGTTCAGCACCCATATATATTTGAATGTTATGCCGACGTATTCGTGTCAAAACATGAAACAGAACTTATCCAGAATATACGTAAATTCAGATCTGTTAATGTTGTACTGTTGATAAATTTTACATAAAGCATTGTTATTTAAAAAAAAAAAAAACAATTATTTTTTGGAACGTTTTACTCTACAGAATAGTTTTGCACTGATTTTTTAAGGTTATGCAAATATCTTGTTCATATTACTTCAACGTTGTTATCAGATAATGATGATTGACTGTTTCAGTAGGTTGCCCATTTCATGTTGTTTTTGTCTATCCGTAAATGTTATTTTTCGTTGTAGTTCTTCATTGAATACATGATATTCACACCTAACAACTGTGTAACTGATTCAAACGTAAGCCATAAAACATATTGAATGTTTCTTTGCATTTAATAATTTAGTACAAATAAAGGTTATAAAAGAATTAATTACAAGTTTATAATTAGTAAATATTACCGCATACATTATGATAGTAAGTAATACTTTGATTTTATATGCGGAGTTGGTGTTTTCAGGCCGAATATAATACAAGTACACTTTCCTGTTTCAACTTTTCCATTTTCTCCTTTCATTCATTTCTTCACAGACCCACTCCTTCCGTACTCTATCTCTGTTCTTAATTCCTATGAATTCCTCAGCTGCTTTTTTTTATACTGTTTTTAATATTTAACCAATGATCATTCACATTATTTGGCTCCCATCCCATTCTTGTTTTTTCCAGTTCGCTATTTCGCATCTCTTTGACTCTTAATTTTTCCAAATCATATGTACTTCGGTTCTGACCAACCTTTATTTTCTTGATCTTCAAATTGATTCTACTACTATTAAGTTTTGATCAGAGTTTATATCTGCACCTGGTAAGCTTTTGCATTTTTCATACAGTTCTTATATCTTTGTTGTATGAGCATACAACGTTTGTTGTATGAGCAATCAATTTGGTACCTCTCTCCATCCAATCTCGACACCCATGTATGTCGCCTTTTATGATTTTCAATTATCGTGTTTCCCACTACCATATTATTTTCCATGCAGAACTCAACTAATCCCTCTTTTCTTTTGTTTCTATTATTTAAACCATATTTTTCTATTATCTTGCCTTCTTGTCCACCAACCGTAGTATTCCCGTATCCCATCAGTACAAATACGTTTTTCCTTTCTCTCTCTAGTGTATTTTTGAGCTTTCCATAATACTTCTCAACCTCTTCTTCAGTATATTGTGATGCTGGCATATATACTTGCATTATTACAAGGTCTTCTATCCTTATCATCATCAGGTGATCATCAACATATTCCACCCTAATTACCTTACCTACTATTCTCTTTATAATTAATACACCAACTCCATTCCTACCACTTCTTTCAACAACCGAGTGTACAAGTGGAAGTCCCTACTTGACATTTCTCCATTTCCTCCCCATCTTACTTAACTCATTCCAAGTACATCTGATTTATTTCTAATCATTTCTTGTGTTGTGTTTTCAATCTTACCTTTTTGCAGTAGTGTCGGTACATTCCATGTTTGTATTCTTATCATATTTTTTGTTTTCTTTTTCATTTGTCCAGCCCTCCCTGCACAGTTACCCTTTCTGTGTTCTTCATCTTACTTCTTCATAAGCATGAAACCTTTTATTCCCCTCCTGGAGATCTGAATGAGGGGAAGTTTTAGCTCCAGAGTCTTTTACAAAAAGGTCCATCCCACTCCATGATCAACAAGGATTAAGGATATCTGAAATCCTTAAGGATCTTTAATGCTGTGGTTTCCCACTGCATTACATTGTCTTCTGTATTCCAGTGCCGTTGATCTGGTAATTCATCTGCCTTTGGGGGCAATTTCACACCCCCAGAACAATAGTACTCTTCCTTCTACCTGCTCATCAAAGGCTGTTGGCACTTTATAGAAGGGGGGGGCCATTTATACTGATGGCCACTCAGTCGCCAGAGCTATGTCTGTGAGAACAGGATGCACCATGATAGCAAGCCATAGCTACACTTTGTGAAGGTGTGATTGACATTTACATGGGAGAGGGTTTTTGAGACGCATCCCATATCTTATCCCTCCATCATAGTTCCAACTAAATAAATGCTGAAGCAGTTTTCTTCTTTTTTTTTATCCATGATTTGTCATAATATATGCATTTGTGACATGATGTATATATTTTATAC
This sequence comes from Lycorma delicatula, assembly GCF_047948215.1. Classification (NCBI taxonomy): domain Eukaryota; kingdom Metazoa; phylum Arthropoda; class Insecta; order Hemiptera; family Fulgoridae; genus Lycorma; species Lycorma delicatula. The sequence goes on along the minus strand of NC_134459.1, from coordinate 145,347,424 downwards.
CGATCAGAAAAAAATTTATTTATTAAAAATTTTTTTTATTTTACCAGGAGTATATCCTGTCGGTCAAGAAATGGAATATCCAACCTTGCAGGATGGTCGAACTGCTAAAGAACGTTTTACCAGTGAAGAGGCAAGGATGTTGGATCGTTTGCATAATGATATATATAATGAGGCTCGTCAAGCGGCTGAAGCACATCGCCAGGTCAGTTTTTATTTTTTATATAAATTTAAAATTGAATTAACTTTAAAATTGAATTAAAAAAAAAAGTAAAAAGTAAAGAAAGCAAAATGGAATCCTATAGTTTAATTGATTGTGGATGGTTTAAAACAAATCTTAAATAGGAATTATAATTGTAGAATTGTAGCTCTATTTTTAGGGAGACCAGATATTGATGTTTGATGGTTCAGAAGATACTTTCCGTATAAGGTAACTCATGGAATTAAACATGATAGAATGTAGTGTAGTATCTTGTGTAGCTGATGAGAGATAAACTGAAATAATTAGTGTCATCATGAGTAAAGGAATGACCAAAGTTCATGCATTCTGTCATTAGTATTGCTTTGGTGATAGAAATTTTCATTCATCACAGTCTTTTGTTCATTATTTTTAAGAGAATTAGTAATTTCCCATTTTAGATGGGGAAAAATGTATCTTTCCGCATGTTACAAACAATCTTCCGTAAAATTGAATGGAAACCTGAAATTCTGTTCAACTGTTAATTGTCAGAGTGCTAAAAAATCAAATAAAAATATGATTTGCTTTTTTTTTAATTAAACAATTTTTTAAGATATTGTAAGTAAAATTGATTGATTTGGTTGTTTGAATAATCTCGAACAAACCCAAAATGTTTTTAGTAGACTGTGTCATTGTTATGTATGAAGTCTGTTCAAGAAATACGTAGACTGTTTGAATTGCTGGGTCCAGTTGGTTCCACTCAAATCCGCTAAGCGTCGCCATGTTCGTACAGATCAGCTGATTACAACGCAGTTTTTTGATTGCAAATATCATTATTGGTTGCTTAGCTGCACGGTTGTTTGTGAAGTGTGTTTTTTTCGTTGGCGGATTTTAGAATGAGTGACTTGAACGAGCAAAGAGTTGCTGTGAAATTTTGTGTTAAACTTGGAAAATCTGCGAGCGAAACTTTTGGTATGCTCAAGATGGCTTACGGCAACATTGCTATGAAGTGTGCGACATGTTTTAAGTGGCATGGATGTTTTAAAGATGGTCGTCAATCGATTGAAGACGATCAGCGTTTTGGACGTCCTTCCACATCAACTGACGACTCACATGTAGACAAAATCAACACCCTGGTTCGGGCAAATCGATGTCTGACCATCAGAGAGCTTGCTGAAGTGTGTGGGGATATCAGTTGGATCATGTTACGAGATTTCGAGATCATTTTACGAGAGTGATTACTGGTTTTTTCATCACGACAACTCTCCAGCCCTCAGAACTCGTGAGTTTTTGGTCAAACACTCGATCACTGTTCTTTCCCACCCACCCTACTCACCTGACCTCGCTTCTTGTGACTTCTTGTTCTCCAAACTCAAAAGACCTTTGAAAGGAAGAAGATTTGAGACGATTCCTGAGATTGAGGCAAATGCGACAAAGGAACTGAAGAACATCACAAAAGAAGCATTCCAGGACTGTTTCCAAAAGTGGAAAGACCGTTGGGATATGTGTGTGCGTCAGGGAGGAGAGTACTTTGAAGGGCACCCAGACAAGTAACTTCTAAATAAAGTACATTTTGTTTTATGACATTGGTCTACATATTTTTTGAACAGATCTCGTCTATGTGTATGTATATATATATATAAAACCTGGCAAAGAAATGCATATCCTGCCAGCTTGCCAATCAAGTCATGATTATCAAAATAAAAGATTTAATCATCAAAATTCGAAAATTTTGAATTAAAAAATTTTTTATTTTAGGGGCTTCCTTATTTTGTGGGGAAAAGTTATTTATAAAAAAGTGTTTCCTAACAGAAAAAATTAATTTAAAAAAAAATTGTTAAAAAATATTGAGAAAATAAAGTATATCTTTTATGAAAGTAATGAAAAATTGCTTCTAAGTGAAGAAAAAATACAGAAAATTTCTTTTAATAAAAATTAAGAGTTAGATCCAAAAAATAGAATATTTATATTTTATAGGAGGGAATAAATTCTTAAAAAGACTTTTAAAAATATTCATATATAGGATAAGCTTAAATTTGTAAAGTTTTCTCTAAATAATAATTGCTTTAATACAAGCTGAAGTAAGAAAGAAAATTCTCAAAAAAGTTTGCATTTTGGGTCCAGGGTCTGTAATTTAAAAATTCGTAGACATTTTGTAATAGCTATATGAAGTATAAACTTTCAAAAAATTCTAGGAAAATGTTTAAACCAAAGGAAATAGTACAAAGGAACAAAACATAAATCATTGTTAATAGGTGGAGATTTGAAAAATATCATCTCATCTCTTTGAGTTCCCTCAAAAAATCAGAACAAACTATCAAGATACAGAAATTGGCTGTTTGGTGTATACTAGTACGAATAATGTAGATCCATATTTAGAAAGTTGAAAAGGTTTATTGATCTTTATGTTTATGTTTATGAATGTACAATCTATACTAAAAAGAATGCTCGTTAAAAAAAAAAAACAAATAATATCCATGTTTAAAAACTCAACACATGTAACTCAAAACACAATACTTTGGCTTCTGAAAAAGGGTTTTGTTAGGCTTTAATAAATTACTGAACCATTCTGAAAAAATGTTTTCACAAATTTATTGAAAATACAATTATACAATTTTCTTTTACAGAAATAATATTACTCTTCAATTGAATTCTTAAATAATAATTAATTAAAAATTAAAAAAGCGTGAATTTTCTGTAGCTTGTTAAACATGTACATAAATACATGCTCATATAATTTTAATTAACATCTGAATTGTGAATTAAACAATTAATACCAAATCACATTTATTTTTTAATTGTGTATTTATGGTTTTATCAAGGTTTTTATCACAGTATCCCTTTATCCATTCAGGCAAATGCCTGGAACATTCCTTTTTTTTCTTTTAGCTGTGAATTGAATATCTATACATTTCTTATGTTATAATAGGTAAATTCAATAAAATTACTTCATTTTTTACAATTTTTCACAGTAATTTCCACAACACAAACACCTTTCAAAACCAGTCTTCAAAGAAACCCTGCCATATTCTGTTGGAAATCTGGACACACTCATCACCTCAAGCCCTTAGGAAGTTTTTATCACTTGTAATGCAAAATGCCTCCCTTTCAGTCTGTTCTTCACCTGGAAAAAAAGTCAAGACACGTAGAGCAAAGTCAGGACTGTAGGGAGGGTGCTGTGACAGTTGACAGTTTTTTCTGGTGCTGGCCAAATACTTGAAGCAATCTTTAGACCAATGTGCTGGAGCGTTATCGAGATGAAAACCATTTATTCATGTTGAGTTTCGGTGCAGCTTCTTGAGAGCTTAGATTATTTTAGGCAAGTATTATTCAGTATACCGCTTCTCTGTGACTATCTTCTGATTTTCCAGTGTAACATTCTAAAAGTTTTTCCACATTAAAACATACGGCCACCATTCTCTTCTAAACCGATCTGGATTTTTGAATAGTTAAGGGGGCTCCTCATCTTAGAACACTCGCACTTTGCTTTGAGGCTGGGTCAGGACATTACAATAGTACAGCCAAGTTTCTTCACCGATCACAATACTGTTTACATAGGGAGTTTTCCCATTTTCAAACTTTTTTAGCATTTCACAGCACCGTGAAATATGACATGCCATCTGATTGTCATCAAGTAATGCGGCACCCAAAGGATACAAAGCTTTCTAACTTGAAGGTGATCTCATATAATAGCACGAACTGCTGCTGCATTAATCCTCAAGTACACCTCTATTTGGTGGTAGGTCACATGGCTGTCCGTCTCAAGAAGTTTTCATACTGCAGCAATGTTACCCTTAGTCACAGTTGAAGGTGACCGACCCGACCTTGGAGCATCCTCAAGGCCAAAATTTCCTCTTCGAAACGCCGGTACCACCGAAATATTATCGATGGGGACAGTCCTCTCCAAGTACAGGAGTCATTTCCTCTAAACAGTGATCATCACTTAAGCCGCATGCAAAATTGCGCAGTATTCAGTTTTTAACCGTTGACGACATGACTGCGTCTTTTCACTAACAATTAAAAAGCAGATCACACAGGTAGTGACTAGAATGGCTACAGTGCAGGATGGGTTGGGAGCTGCCTAAATGTGCGCTAACTTGTGATAACGGATACCTGTGATGATCTATTATCGCAAAACCTTTCTAGCGTCTTTAATTTGTATGAGTGCATTCAGAGAATTGAATCTCCATTTTATCATACGGTACTGTACCATTTTAATAAAACTTGTTATATGTTTTTATGTAGTTTTTTTTTTTTTTTTAATCAAATTATATTTTATTATTTTTAGACTCGACAATATATCCAATGATGGGTAAAATCAGGAATGACAATGATAGACATTTGTGAAGAGCTGGAGAAGACTTCTCGTGCATTGATTGGAGAAAATGGGTTGAAAGCTGGATTGGCTTTTCCTACTGGGTAAGTACAGGATTTTTTTTAAATTCTATTTTACATTTTCATTCTATAGCTTGTTACTTACATTGTTAAAAGTTAAAAATTCATACTTTGTAGAGTAGTTTAAAGTTGCACCAGTTTTTCAGAAGCTGATTTTGTATATTGATATAAACAAAAAAAAAAAGGTTTCTAAATACAGATGTCCTGAAATAACCTTTGCTTTTTGTTATGACTACTTAAATATCTCAAACTGATTTTTACTCATAAGAATAAAGTACTCTGTTTTGTTGGGGCAAATTTGGTGATTTTATGTGTTTTTTGTTCTGAAAAATTGATAAAATATATCTCATACTATATAGAGTGTAGTTTTTGAGAAAACTGTTGTAATGGCCAAAAAACTGCTCTTTTTGTTTCGCTGTAAAAATTAAATTGTCAATAAACAAATGAAAATTTCTAATAAAATTTATAGAGAATTTAATTGTAGGAAATAAAGAGAATAGAAAAAAAAATGTTTAAAACTTATTGTCCAGTGTTTTATTAAGATGAGCAAAAGACTTTGATTTAATGAATTTATTCTCCAGACAACAGGCCTAATTGTCATTACTTTGTGATAGCTGAATTTTATAGTGTATGAATAATCCAAAGTTTTACTGGGATTCACCCAAAACCTTCTGAATAAAAGGCAGAAATGCTGATGCTAAATAAAAATCTTTGTAATCAATTTAAATTGACAAATTATTTTATGATTTTTTTTTTTTTTTAGAAAATGTGAAAAATAAAGTAAATATAGTTTGAAAAAAAAATTTTTTAATGCTAAATAACTAACCACAAATACTTAAAAGATGGTTTTAGCAAGTATTTAACAAATTGATTTAAATTTGTTGTATTAATTTTTAAATAATTTTTCAGGTACAAATATCAAACATTATTTAAATTTATTTAACGTAAAAAAATTGGTGTTTTATTGTATGTAAACCCTAAAACATAAAATGTTTTAGGGTTTACAATAACTTGATTAAACTGTCGGTAAACAAATGAAGTTTGTAGAAAATTTAATTCTGAGGAAATTTATTTTATTGTTGGATTGATTATGAAAAAGAGTTTAAGAAATTTGACTTTTATTTATTAAAAACAAAACAGACCAAAATGTGACAGAAAAATATTGTAATGTCATTTTAAACTGAAACAAAGATCATTTTGATACTGGAAAATGTCTTAGAAACAAAATCAGTCATTTATGTTTACTCTTTCTTATCTTCCAATACTCTTTCATTTTCCTGGAAAAATCCCTTTTCCGTTCCTTTGTCCAAACCATCCCAGTTTTCCTTTTTAGGCTTTTCTGCAAATTTAACACCGGGCAAGTTGTTATAATTTCCAGATCCTGTCCTGATATCTTGCAGTGCAATGCCTGCTTCTTTGATGTCTTGAAGCACCTCAGTGAGCCACACCGGTTGCGTTTTTAGCTTTAGCGATCTTTCCAAGAGTCGTTTACTTTTCCTTGATTCCTCCAAACGCAAGAGGTGGCCGAAGAATTTTATTTTCTTCTTTCTTATTTCTTCTGTAATTGGTGTAACGACCTCATAGATTTTATGGTTCAGGAGTAATCTCCACTTTCCTTTCACCAAATATACCCCGCCGATACAGGTCCTTACGATCCTTTATTCTATTTTGGCTAATTTTTCAGTTCTCGATGCTATCTTGATTTGACCCGGTGTTTCACACCCGTACATTACTACCAGTTTGATCACCGTACTATAGTGTCTTATCTTGGCTTGTTTGGAGATGCATTTCTTGTTATAGTTGTTTCGTGTGACCACTTGTGCCATTGCTAGTCTGCGTGCTCTTTCTTGCCAGGCTATTTTCTCGTTTAGATTCCATGTGATGGATTCACCTAAATATTTAAATTTTGATACTATTTTAATTCTGCGACCGTTGATTTCCAAATGTTTCCGCTGTGTCTTTCTAGTGAACATCGCTTCTGTCTTCTCGTACGAGATCTGAAGTCCAATTTTCGCTGCGATAGAGGCCAGTGATTCTACCTGGTGTTCAGCCTCTTCCTATGTTTCCGCAAGGAACGCTAGATCGTTGTTAAATTTACTTCCAATTTTTACTTTCTCTGGATTTTGTTCGTACCAATGTCGCATGATGTATTCTAATGCGCAATTAAACAGTAATGGTAACAATCCGTCCCCTTGCCTGAGACCAGTCTTTGTGTCAAAAGGTTCTGATATCTCCCCCCTGAACTTCACCTTCGACCAGGTGCCCGTCATCGTCAGCTCCAACATTTTCACCAGTTTTGGGGTGCAGCCCAAAATTCCTCAGAATTCTAAGCAAAGCACAGATGGTCATATATCTGAAATCCACAAATGTAATGATGATTAAGCCCTTGCGTCGCAACTTGTACATATCCATAATTAGTTTTAAGGTGATAATTTGTTCTGCACAACTTCTCCAGGGTCTGAATCCTCCCTGATATTCTCCTAATTCTTTCTCCAGTTGATCCTTTATACGGTTATAAAGTATTCTAGAGAAGATCTTGTACATACAATCTAATAGGAAGATCCCCTGTATAGTTGTTTGGATCCATCTTATCGCCTTTCTTGAATAAGAGGTGGATGATTGCTGTTGACCAATGTTCTGGAAGTCTCTCGCTGTTCCAAATTTTAGTAAGTTCCCTTTGCAATATCTCTAAGATATGTTAGGTGCAGCGTATTTCTAAAATCAGTTTTGTTTTAAATAAATAAATCAATAGCTTAAATTTCATTATTAAGCTATTAAAAATATTAAGAAATGAAGATTCATTATATAATTTAAATTAAGAATTAAATAGAAAAAATAAGTAGAGATTTTTTATTTTTACGTTGATAATATTAACAGCCGATCAGTAAATGAAATTTCTTTATTACATTTGAATAGATTTGTGTGCTTTCAGAATTAAAGAAAAATACTGTATTCACATATGTCTTCTTTTGATTATATCTGCATATTCAAATTAATATGCCAACATAATTTTTGTTTACTGTTGTGATGGAAATATGCTAGTTGGACATTGTGAATATCAAGAAAGATTCCATTATAGATGGATTCCAAATCTGAAAACTCTATGAAACCTCAAATTTGCTCCTTAATTTAACTTCCAATGGCTTTATTTTTACCCTTTGAGTAGAAGAAATGTTTTGCGAGCTGTAATTAAAAATTGAAGCATTTCTAAACACATGTTATGTATTTTTATTTTCATTGTAAAACAGTCCCATATTGAAACATTCAAAATTGAAACTACTTGCCAAAAAAAAAAACAGAAAAAATATTTTTTAGAGGTGGGGAATAAACTTTAAGAAAACTTTTTCCAAAAATATACATACATAGGTTTAACAAATTTGCTAAGTAAAGCTTTTTCTTAATCTAAAATCATCCAATAGAGGTTAAAATAAAAAAAATAAAATGTTCTAAAAACTTCCATGCATTTTAGGAATATAATTTTTAAAAATACAGAGGTTTCTTGGTAGTACTATGTACGAAGTGTAAACTTTCAAAAATATTTTGAATCATATTTAGATCAAAGTGAGATGGAGCAAAATAAAAAACATGTATTAAGAGGTGGGGGTTGATTTTTGAAAAATATATTTTGAATATATGCAATGTATTTTTCATATCTAAATGTATTTGTCAAAGTAAAATTTTTTCTAAGAAAAAAAATCGGTGTGGTCAGTCCTGAGATATAATGCCAAAAGCAGTGCGATACATATGCTTTTTTTGGTCTAGATATACTAACTAGTTGGACCCTAAAATGTAAAAATTTTCAACAAAAATCTGATACCTCATTTTTGACATGATCACCATACTTTACCTTTAATATAGCTATTCTACTTGTATTCATTCTAACTATATTCATTGAGAAAGTAAAACATTCTAATAAATGGAATATACATATATGTATAGGTATTTCATTCTAATTGCTCTAGGCGATTTTCTTGTGAACTATGTATAATACAAAAAAATGACCTAAACAAAAGTTACTCAGATTGGAAGGGGACACCTCAGGAGGTGACCTTGAATTTGACTTTAAACTTGACCTTAACTTTATTTCAAGGTTAACATGATTTTTTTCAAAATGGAATGACCCATTTTTGATCCCGCCAAAAAAGACCAGAAAATTTTACATGGAAATATGTGGTCACATATATGACCTTGGAACTTTTTTGAAGATGATATGGCCCGACATCAGAGATAGTGTTTTATGAATGGTGGGTTCTTTTCACAGATATTTACTGTCACCGGTTTCTATGTTATGAAAAGAGGTGCTATCTGGTATTGTCTTGAATCAGCTAATTGTGTTAATCAAATACTGTATGTGATTGACCCCTAAACCAAATTTATGGCCGTATGACCATAAATTTGGTTACCCCATAAAAAAATTTCCTACATCATTTGTGTGACCACATATTCCAATGTATAATTTTCTGCTCTTTTCATTGATGGGGTCAAACATAGGTCATTCTATAAGAAAAAATGTTGTTAACCTTGAATTAAGGTCAAATCCAAGGTCACCATGAGGTGTCCTCTATCCAATCTGAGTAACTTTTGTTTAGGTAAATTTTGTATTGTGCGTAGTTTACAAGAAAATCCCTGGGGCGATTAAAATGAAACATTCTATATATACACCAGCAAATTATGAAATTAAAAGCAAGCTCACTGTAGCTATTTATATATAACAAATACTGTTGTATATAATCTATTGATTTATTATCAGCGATTTAAATATTATACATTAGTCCTCACTATTATTTACATTATGCTGGAAATGTGGTAAGTGTTTGATTTAGTAAATGACAGATGGAAAATGTCTATTGGATAATGCTATTTTGTCTTTAAAGTAAAAAAAAAAAAAATTGAGGTTTTTTTCTTTATAGGTGCTCACGAAATCATTGTGCTGCGCATTATACCCCTAATGCTGGTGATAAAACTGTTTTGGAGTACGATGATGTTACGAAGATTGATTTTGGAACACATATTAACGGTATTATTTAAAAAAAATATAATTTTAAAATAGTAAATTGAATAAATCAATTTTATGCCTATTATGTAACAAGCAAGCCGTAGGAAAGCATGATTTAGATCGGTATGATTCTCAGGTATTGGGATTTTCCTTAGTTTAATACCGAATAAAATTTTTGAGGTCTTTCATTTTTTATTACAAAAAAAATATCAAGGTAATTTGATTGAGTAGTTTTGAAATTATGTATTTAAAAAAATACTTTTTAAGATACGAGGGCTATTCAGAAAATAAGGAATGTTTTGGAATTTTAAAAAACCAAGTACAAGAAAAACTTTTTATTATATACATGTGAAAGAGGGACTAAAATACTACTTTTCAACATAATCACCATATAAATTCATGCGCTTAATAGCGGTGGACTAGGTTTGAAATTCCTGTGTCATAGAATTCTGCCGCCTGTGATCTCAACCGCTCAGTGACGCACCCATCTTGCACAAAATTTATGGTAGCTTAGCTTCTGTGAAACAATTTCAAACAATAAAGTCTGTGAAAGTTTGTGGGAAACATAGAGAAAGCTCAGTTATTGTTAAACGGCGGTTTTCACGAATCTTTTTGTCAACTTTAGAGACCAGATCGTCAGTCACAATGCTCGGACATCCACTCTTCTCTTTATCGTGAACGTTTGTTCGGCCATTTTTAAACTGAATGATCCACTTCCTGACAGAACTTTCACTTATTACATTGTTCCCATACACTTCACACAGTTCCCGATGAATTTCTATTGGTTTTAAGTTTTTTGCCGACAAAAAACAAATCGCAGACCGCACCTCACAATTGGCAGGATTTTCGATTGCAGCACACATTTCAAATTTGTATATAAAAAAAAAGGCCAGTGCGGAGATGTTCCCGTTGTCACGGCTGGACGCTGACTGAGGTGCCGAGCACGAGCACACCAATATATATGCGATTGGTTTGGAAGAATATGAATGAATGATTTTTTCATTACGGTTAATTTTTTTTTTTGAAAATGTTTTAATAAAAACTAGGAAAGAGGCATATATACTTTAATGAATTAATACTTGATGTGGCTGATGTACAATCATGAATCCGAAAAAAGAGGAGTCCCAGAGGCAGTCAATGGTCAATCTCCTCCTTAATAATACAAAGGAATGTATTATTTCTTCAAGTTTTGGTATTATCAACTTAGAGACATAGTGGGGGGTTTGTCAGGATTGTGTTCACAGAACTGATATGAGGAAGAATTGTTCAACGATAAGAGTAATGAGCGACGGTAAGAGAGGAACAATTTAACTGTTATCTTAATTTTTACTACCTTTTACCCAGTGTTGCTTAATTAAACCAGTCGCAAAATTATTAATTTTTGTATTAACTGAATGGTTTAGATGGATTTCTGATTAGATGAATATACTCAGTTTTATAAACCATTCAATTTAAGTTACATAATGAAATTTTTATTTGTAATGAAGAGAAGTAGAATTTTTATAAAATGACAGAATCAGAGAATCATAAATTGAGAGAGGAAAGAGAGTGTTAGGAGTGGTTGAGATAAATGCTGTATTGGCCAAATAAATTATTTTTCTTTTCTTTTTTATTTAGGTATCCATGCCGGTAAGACTGTTCCCATTGTGAAGGGTGGTGAAGCCACGGTAATGGAGGAAAATGAGTTTTACGCGATAGAAACTTTTGGCTCGACTGGACGTGGTCAAGTACATAACGATATGGATGTTTCACATTATATGAAAAACTTTGATGCCGGTTACATACCTTTAAGGTAATACTCTTAAAAATTTTTTTGCATAAATTTGATTAATTGTTAACATTTTTATTTTTCTGGCTGTGTAGTTATATTGTTTTGTATGGACTGATTTAGAAGATATTCAGCAATTATTTTTGTATAAGGGAAATCGATGCTGTTTAATTTTGATCACAGTCAGTGAAGGAGGAAGCAAGGGAGTAAAAATCTGGTTGCTGTATCTCAAAATTTCACTGTGTATAAATTTTTTACACTTTATATAAATATATACATATACTGAGTGATATTTAACTATGGAAACAGCTTTATACTGCACATCTTAGAAATACAGAGTGTCCCATATAAAACGCAATCCATCATCCATGAAATTTCAAAAGTCAAGCTTACTCCCCTACTCGTTACTGAAATGGACTCGTCCAACATCTGAACTTCGTGGCGACGCAGTAGAACACTACCGATAGTAACAACAATGCGACGATCATAATGGTCAGTGTATTGCTAGAGACAAGATGGTGTTTTCGCTAGATGAATGTGTTTTCATTGTCGAGTCATACTTCAGTACGAAATCAGCGGTTGCAGTGCAAGATTTGTTTCGCCATAAGTACCCGGATAAACCGGCTCCTAACAAAACATCAGTGTTAAGGTTAGTTGCAAAATTTAAAGAGACCGGTTCTGTTAATAACAAGGAACACAAAAGATCTGCGTCCGTATTGAATACTCAAAAAATACTTATCATTTTTCAACTCAAGTCACATTCTCAAACTGATTAGTTGATTTCATTACATTACTATTTCTCGTCAATTGTGCATTTGGGCAATTTCATTTAGTTCTGAGGGCCAGTATAAAATATCTATTATAAATATCTGATTTTTTTGCTTGATTCTGATTACATATCATTGATGTTTATTAATTTTGGTTACAATGTATGGGTTTACAACTGCCATGGGTCATTCCATAATTCTTTACTTGCATGCTTGCATTCTCTAATGTTCTATTTAATTTTCTCAGGAAAGTTATGAAGCTCCGCTAGCTTTTTTTAAAGATTCTCATATCTCCAATTTTCATTTTAGATCATCAATATAATTTTTACTTTTTATACACTACCGATTTTATTTTAATCAATCTTCCTCTCATAATTTGTCTCAGCCAGTTTTTTCTGAATTGCTTTGAATAAGTTTCTACTCTTGTTAATTCTTCACGTTACCTTTTCATTTTGTCTGCCCATTTGTTAGTTTTCTTTTCACCTCTTCCTGGCCCATATTAAAATCGTTCAATTTATTTTCTTAGTGTCCATATTTCACATCCATTTAGAAGTACATTTCTTCTTATTTTGAAATGTTAACTCCATTTTATGGTGTGATAACCATTTCTTTCTATCAAACGCTTTAGGCACTACTATTCTTTGTTTCGTTCTCTCTTTTTTCCTTTTTTCACTGTTGTAATTTTCTATTAACAGTATATGTATGTTTTATTTATTCAATTTACCATTTTTTGTCCTGAGATTTATCGTCTTATTATTGCCTTTTATTTTTCATTAATTTTCTTTTCTCGATATTTATTTTTATTCCGTATTATATTATAAATCTTGTAATTTTAAAATCATGTGTTTGAATATTTTTGATCATATCTTTAACAATGTGTGTATCAATTAAAATCTGTTACAGGCATTATTATTTCTTACTCTTTTTCATTTGTTAAACCATTCAGTTTGAGCTGCTTTTTTCCTTTGTCAAACCACTCGGTTTGAGCATCCTTTACTCTTATTACTTTCTTATTCGGGTATAATCTGTAAATAATCTTCACAACAGTTCTGTTTTTTCGGTGTGAAATGCTTTAATAAAATTCTAAGCTTGTCACCATTTTTAAATACATAACATTATTATGCTTATGTACATTCCCTTCTTAAGTGTATCATCCCTTGAGTCTTTCTCAAAAGGTAGAACAAGTTTTCAAAATACAAAAATTGGCTGTTTGGTGCCCATAAATCTTTGAATTATGTAGATTGTATTTTGTAAAATGTTAATTTATCTGTTTTTTTATGTTCATGAATGTGCAATCTTTGCTAAAAAGAATAGTCGTAGCTGGGAAAGTCATGCAACACTTTGCCATCTTTTATATATATACTAGCTGTACCCGCCACGCTTCGCTGTGGCACATTGTGGTTGCATGGATGAGAAATGAGAAACAAAAAAAGCATACGTTTCCTAGAAGTTAAATTTTGCAATACTTGTGGATATACAATATTTTTTTGTTTTTCCACTGTCTGCGTAGATATAAAGGTTATCTGGTTTGCCGACTCGAGAACACGCACATACAGTTGTCCATGTGAGAAGCAATCCGCATCTAAATTTAAACCACACAATTCTAAAGATTGACCTTGAGCTTTATTGATTGTGATTGCAAATGCCAATCGAATTGGGAATTGCAATCTTTTAAATTGAAATGGTGTATCGGTCAGGATCATGGGTATTCGAGGAATGAGGACATCTTCACCTTTGAAAGGTCCCGTTAAAATCGTTGCTTCCACTACGTTATTCATCAATTTCTTAACTGCAAGTCGCGTGCCGTTGCAGAGTTTTGTCTGATTAATATTCCGCAACAGGATAATTGGCACACCTATTACCAATTTTAATATGTGTGGTGGCATCCCTGGCAGATCAAGTGAGTTTAAAAATTCCGTTGGATAATTAACTACTTCATCTGCTTCCACAACGATGTCTATCGACTTATATGCAATTTCCTCACTTTGAATGCTGGATTGAAAAACATTATTAAGTTGATAGACATCTTTATTCTTTGCGGCAAGGATAGCTCGTTCACTGAGCCGATCGTGATTTCTATGATTAGTTTGAATATCAGGAAATACTTTTTCGATCAGTTCTTCTTTCGATGTTACTAAATTACAAAAATTATCAGGAAATGATATTCGTCTAGACGTCTCATCGACTGGCAGTTGTCCGTTTCCAACGCCCAGTAACTGTCGTGAGAATACCTCAGCTGATGGATCGTTCTGCAACTGGACACGCATATTCGTTGTCGACTGCAATGTACATACGTGTCGCCACAGTGTTGAATATTTCAGGCAAGCATTTATTTCGTCTACTGGTGTCGATCGAGAAATTACAGGCAATCTTTGCCTAAAATCTCCTGTGATCAATATCAAAGCATTCCCGAACGGTTGAACGTTTCCACGCAAATCTCGTAACGATCAAGAGCTTTAAGCGATTTTTTATGTGCCATCGTGCATTCATCCCAAACAGTGAGTTTACATTTTTGTAATACTTTTCCCATACAGGATGCTTTGGAAATATTGCATGCAGGAGTCTTGATGATTTGCATGTTTAATGGCAACTTCAGAGCTGAATGCGCAGTCCTTCCACCTGATAACAATGTTGCAGCTATTCCAGACGAAGCAAGAGCTAAGGCTATGCCATTTTTTGATCGAACCATTGCTAGAATCAATCTAATGAGGAATGATTTCCCAGTTCCTCCTGGCGCATCCAAGAAGAAGGTCCCCCCAGCTCCGTCATTTATCATTTGCATTATGCGATCGTAAATGCCTATCTGTTCACGCGTTAATTTGGGAATGTTTGATCGGACATATGACTGAAGATCACCGATGTTGTAACTCTGTTCACGGCGTAAATCCACATCAAATGAAGCAATCTCAGCTCGGGTGGGTGCTGGCATTCCCATTGACTAAGAACTTTATATGCATTAGCTAAGCACTTGTCTTCAATATTTATCAATGCTTTGTTGTAAGTGCCTTCTGTAAATTCAGACAAAAGTGAATATTTAGCCTAACAAAGGATTTTTTGGTCATTATGTAGGGATATTATTTTCTGTGTATTTGCTTATTTTGACTTTTTTTGTTTGCATAGTCTTAAGTCTATCTGGCTATAAGAAAGTTGGGTGTTTCAATTTATTTACTGTAAGTCATCCTTCTTGGTGGCTTTTTCTTTTTGTTTTGGTGTTTTTTTTTTGTAATAAAATACTGATGTTTTAGCTGTTATTTAACAGCTAAAACAATAATTCAAAGAAATTTGATACTTAATCAGTTGTGATTTTGTTTACATTGGCAACGACCATGCGGGCTCTTTGTGATTCATCGTTGTGTTTGACAGCGGCCATCTTGCATTGATCTGATTGGTTTTCCTTTGTTTACATTTCCAAATTAAAAATGTACAAATTAAAAATAGATAGATAGATTTATTAAAAATAGATGAAAACAATCTTTGATGTGGGTTATATATTGTGATAAAATTTGAGCTCAATCGGTGCAGAACATTTTGAGTTTTTGAAGCGTACACAAATGAACTTAACATTTATATATATATATATATATATATCCAAGCAAATGCCGAATAAATCAAGGTTTCTTTTTTTATCTGTGGAGTAGTATTTCTACAAGGTCTGTTCAGAAAGTAACCCAATTTAATGTTTTTAATCTTTATTATTAATTTTACAGATGATTGGTTTTTGTCCTCTTCAAAGTATTCATCTCTCTTACTAATACACTTTTTCCAGCGTGTTTCCACTTCGCGAAGCAGTTCTGGATAGCTTCATTTTAAATGGCCTTTAAGGTCCATGACGAATTTGCTGTAATGTCATCAATAGTCTTAAACCTTTCATCGCCGATTTTAATTTCAGAAATAAGAGAAAAATAATTTGACCAGCAGGAAGGCAGATGGAGGACAGTTGTCTGATTTTTGGCACAAAACTGAGTGCGGGCGCGCATTCTGTTGAAGGAACCATGAGTTGTCTTACCACAGCTCTGGTCCCTTTCTGCGGATTTTTTTCATGTAACCATTGTAAAACACTTTGATAGTATGCCCATGCCCGGTTCACTGTTTCACCTTGAGGCAAGAATTCAAAATGCACAGTTCCGTTAAAATCAAAAAAACAGAGAGCATTACTTTGACATTGGATCGAAATTGACATGCTTTCTTAGGGCATGGAGATTCTTTGTCAATCCATTGTGATGATTGAACTTTTTGTCTCAATATCGTAGCTGTAAACCCAGCTTTCATCTCCTGTTATGATCCATTGCATGAATATTTCATCGTCATCTGCTTGTTCAAGAAGTTGCTGCCAAACATCTACTCGATGTCCTTTTTTGTTGAATGAACAAACTGTACTGCAACTCGATGCGTGTTCAATTTTTCACTCATAATGTTATGGCATTATCTAATCAAGATGCTTTAACCTCTTGTGCAAGTTCTCTGACAATCGGCGATTTGCACGCACCAGGTAGTTGATTTTCTGAATGCAGGTGTCATCATCAGTTGAAGTCCAAGGCCTTCTTGGTCGATGACCACCTTCAATTGACTGATGACCATTTTTAATCGTGAAAACTGTTCGTAACATTGTGTACACCCAAAGTGTCATCTCTGTAAGCTTGTTTCAAAAGTTGAAACTTTTCTGTAAAAGTTTTCCCCAGTTTCATGCAAAATTTTATATTGTATCCATTGCTCCCAAAAATTGCACATTACAAAAATAGTTTTACTAACACTTAAACACGTTGCACTCAAATAATAATAACGTGAAAATTAAATGAGATACCAATAATCCAAGAACATGTGGTTGCAGAGGAGTTTATGCAGAATAACAGTGCTGCCAACCACAGTCACTAAATATCTGTTGGCGCATAATTAAAATGGTTGGTTATTTTCTGAACGGATCTCGTATACTCATTCCTAATGTGAGCTAAATAATATATTATTATGTAAACATCAGAATAAAAGATCTATTTGTATATTTCACCGGTAGTTCTTGTGAAATTAATTTCATCGTTGTTTGTATATGTCTTTTATCAGAATTTAAATTCTGTTAAAAACAACTTAATTCTGTTCCAATAAATTAAGAAAATTTATGTTATTCTTTATTTCATTTTATAGTTTTGCATGTTTTTATTTATTTATTTAACTTCTTTTTTTTAATGAATTTGGCCGACAACCACATGAAGCAACATTTTGCATTCTTTTTTCTGATCAGACGTTTTCTTTTTTCCTCTTGGGAATCCTCGAAATCTTGTAACAGTTTTCTGATCGTAATCTTATACTATTTCTTCAGGTTTTTTCATTTCTTTTAGGCCTTTTTGCACTGAAGTTTATTGAATTCTGTTCTTTTTGTTGTAAATATGATTGAAGATTTGTTTTGTGAACCTGCTATTCGTTCTTATTAAATGGCCAAAGAATTTGGTTCTTTTTTTCTGATGGAATCTGATGTTTTCTCAGTTTGATTGTATTTGTAAATACATAAATACGTGTAAATATTCATATTTATTACTTCTAAATATTTGTTTTCATCTATTTTTATTGGTCCCAAGATTTTCCTTTCTTTATTAATATTGGATTTATTTCACCTGATTTCAAACTAAAGGTATGTTCTTATGTGTTTAGGCCTTCCAGCTTGATTATTATATTGCAATGCCTGATATCGGTTTTTATTGAGATGCCTTTTTTATGTAAATATCTTTTGTTGGTAGGCCAAATTCTTTTTTCTCATTCTTCTTTGATCAGCTTCTTTCTCTAAACCATGATTTAGATTATTTCCCCAAGATATTTAAGTTTATTGACTTTGTTGATTTTTCCATTTTTTGTATTTAGGGACTTAATTTATTTATCGTTACTTTTTTTTTATTTGTTCTAGATTGGGATCATCAAGAAGTTTACTGAATACCATCAATACTCATTTTGGTACTTCAGCATTTTGTAAAAGATGGTTGGACAGAGTCGGATGTACTAAATATCAGATGGCACTTAAATATCTTTGCGAAAAAGGTATTTCTTTTTTTTATACAGGGTTATCATAAAAGAATGGTGCAGTTTTGAACATGGTTTAAATTAAAACTAAATTACAGTTTGTTTTTTATTTTTCACATTTGTCGTCTCAAACATTTTTTTACATAATTAATAAATTTCAATATGTGCACCCTTAGTCGCTTGACAAATGTCCAAACTATACTCGACTTCTCTCCAAACATTAGTTAACATTTCTTCGTTAACGGTTGTCATCGCTTCATTAATCCTGTTTTTTAAGCGGTTTAGGTCGCAAATTTTTTGTGTATAAACAACGCTTTTGATGTACCCCTGCAAGAGAAAATCGCAAGGTGTCAGGTCTGGAAGCCAAAGTACGGGTCCTTGCCAGCCTATCCATCGATCTCTAAATTTTTCGTTCAAAGTGTCCATAACCGGTGCATTGAAGTGCGGGGGAAGCACCATCTTGTTGGAAATGAAGTCGATGAATGTTTTTGAGTTCACCCGGCTGAGGACAGCAATAATCTGTTAACATGTCAAGGTACACGACTCCATTAACTGTTTTTTCGGCAAAGAAGAAAGGCCCTATTACATGATTTTCATCACACCACACCAAACATTAACTTTAGGCAAATCACATTATTTCTCGATAATTGCGTGTGGGTTTTCAGAGCTTCGTATTTGTGGATTGTGTCTGTTAACACATCCATTCACGTGGAATGTAGCTTCGTTTGTAAAAATTATATCGTCTAAAAATGGTTCGTTTTCAATCATTCTTGTACGACATTTGAACAGCGAAATTGGAACGTTTTACACCATTTCGGGTTTCAATTCCTGCAGTATCTGGATTTTATAAGCATGTAAATTTGGTTTTTTACGTAAAACTTTGTGAACTGTTGATTTTGGAATACCTAATTCGACGCTTCAACGGGGGATGGACTTCCCAGCACTTCTAATTGCCGATCATCTAATTATTCACCCGTTTCGTCCGGTACACTCGGTCTGCTGGTTGATTTCTGTTTCTTAACCGATCCGGTTTCTTCGAATCGTTTGAACCAACGCGTTATGTTATTTTTGTGCGGTGGATCTCTTCCGAAATCACGTCAAAACACACGTTGAACTAAAATTACGGATTTTAATTCGGCCATCAATAAAGCACACTTTGCTTTGTCTTTATCTGAGAACATAGTAACTCGCTAAACTCACCGCAACAACAATACAGGAACTGACTTTGCGGTTACAACTGCTGATTAACAAACTTCTGGGTTGGAGGCTTTTAGGGATACCGATATAACATCTAGAAATTTTCCTACAATCTTCCTATGAATTACTGAAACCGCACCATTCTTTTACGATAACTCTGTATATATATTATATTAACTTAGTAAAATATTTTTTTAATTTTATATTTGTTTATTTTGTTTTTGTTTTTTGGTGTTTTTTTTAATTTTATTTTCCTCTGTGCTAATTATATCAAAGACAAAACTTAGCTTTCCGTCAATAGTACAAACTCTAACAATGTTTGTTATCTTATTGCTTTTTCAATTTTTGTATTAAAAGCACTTTCGAGGGTTTTTCCCCTCATGGTCAGTTAATAAAAATGTTTGTGAAAATTACACATTAAAATTAAAACTTGTTGCATATTGTAAAATATGTAGTTTAACATTAAAACAAATAAAGTTAAAATAAATATTGCTTGTATTAAAATAATATTGGCTGTAAGACAGACAGTATTTATTTAATTTTATTCTATTTTTATTTAATTTGTTTTTATTTCTTGACTACATATTTTACAATATGCAACAATTTTTAATGTTTTAATTTTAACGTGTAATTTTCAAAAAGATTTTTATTAACTGATGATGAGGAAAACTCTTGACAGCGCTTTTATGATAAAAATTGAAAGAGCAATAAGATAAGGTAAGCAACATCGTTAGATTTTGTACTCTTGGTAGAAAGCTAAGTTATACGTTTGTCCATTATTATATATTATTTAATATATGAAATATAAACAACCAAAACACAGTAATTAGATAAGTTATACTTAGAATATTAATTCCAAGAATTAATTTTTGTGGAATAGAATTCAATACCGACTGAAGATGCAGGATCCTGTGAAAATCAATTATTGGAATTAATATGGTAAGTATAATTTTTCTGATTACTGTGTTTTGGTGATTTATATTTTGTATAATATTAAATTTTATTATGAAGTGGTCAATATGTTAATGAATTATTTGAATTTTCAAAAATTTATTTATGCAGTATACATATTTATAACTTTAGAGTTTTGATTGAAATTAAAAGTATCAGAGAAGTAATTTGAAGCGTGTAAAATGATCTGTTTTTATTTGGGTTGGACAATAACTTTCCTGCTAATTAGCATTCTGATGAATCGTTCCTTTTTGTTTATCGATAGAAATAGCATTCTACACTACAGCCATATTATGACAATATATCACAGTTCTGTGATATATCAGTTCAGTAATATATCATAATACTGTGATATTTGTACCAGGAGATAATATTTATAAAGTACGGGCAATCTATGTCCATCATTCAAAATCTGGTACAAAAGAAGTAATACATTGAAATTTGACATTGAAGTAACAACTATTCAAGGAAAAAACTTAAAATGTAAAAATTATCCTGTGATGTTATCTTTTCAAAAGAAAATCAAAGATAAATTAGAAGAAATACTAGATGTCATGAATTTATTCCTAGGAGAGAATTTCTGTCTGAAAATAAATAGGGTAAAAAAAGGAAATGAAGTGTGACAGAAAGAAACATTACTTTAAACATTATCTTACTATTTAAAATGTATATGTAATTTAATAGGCGTACAAGGAGGAAGTCATCTGGTGTGCACAGCAGATTTTTTCCTTTACTTTCGCATTTACACTAGACAGAAAAGATGACACTTTCGCCTAGTTTTTTCAGAAACTAGGAGAGCTTTTCAGAAAGTCAATTAAGATCCGTGAGCATTCCAAAAGATAGTGGCCATTGATTATCTTTGCTGTTGATATCAATGGTTTTTCTCTTCTGTGGAATGAATTCCTGTACTTTGACTGCTGTTTTTGACTGTTTGTTTTCAGCAGGTCAGTAGCAATATACGAGTGTTTCCCAATATGAAATTGCACAAAATTTCCTCTTGAATATGTTGAAACAGCTCTAAACTGTGTTTAAAAAATGTTTACTCGCTCACGCTTTTGATAGATTGTGATATAATTATGGCATCCATCTTGAAAACTATTTTGGATATTTATCCAAAATATGATGTACTTAATCATTTAAGATGTCATTAGTCTTTGTGATCGGTTTCTATTCTCAGTCATCATATGAATTTTTATTTAATATTTTGCTGTTTAATCTCTATAGATCGTTATCCAGAATATTCAAAACCGGTTCTAATCGATAAAGCTAACTCGCAATAATTATCTCCCCCGGTTTTAATTTCTTTGTGGTTTTCACTTTCAAAAAGTAATGATTGATCACCACACATAATTCTCTTTCATTCGTTTTTTACAAATTAAAATACTCGATCGACTCAAATGATTGCCAGCAACAGATTTATGAATGTACCTGCCAGAAAGTCGGTGTATGCTCTAGTGGAGATGCAGTAAACTAAGAACAAAGAACAACTTAAGTAATGTAGTGTGCATGGAAGTAATCAGACACCCTTCATAAGAAAGCGTGTGAAAAAATCTTTTCAGAGGATGATGTAAACTGAAACCTGGTTTGACCGTGGAATTAAAAAAGAGACAGATTTTAAATTGATCTCTCCCCTGTTGAATATTTCTTTGTAAGTGTGTTATTGTGTTGTTTATAAATTTTATTTATTTTTTCAGATATTGTTGAAGCGTATCCGCCATTGTGCGACATAAAGGGTTGTTATACTGCTCAGTTTGAACATACAATCGTGTTACGACCTACATGCAAAGAGGTTATTAGCCGTGGAACTGATTATTAAATAAATGTGTACAGTAACCTCGTCATATTGTTCTGTTTTGTTACATTGTTATTATTTTTTATTATTATGATCATTATTGTGGAGTTTTATATATGTTTCTTTTTTGTGAAATTTATTTATTTTTTTTGCTTTGTTAATATTTTTTTTTAGTTTTGATGCGATCCTGATTATGTATCTGGATTCAGTAAGTGGAATATTGTGTTTACATTTTGGATAGTGTATTATGTGGTTTATTGAAAATCCATTAAAACAGTTGATAAAAAAAAATTGTTATTTTACTAAATTTTGAAACCCGATGGAGCAATTTAACATTCTGAAATGTCACATTGACTTCTGAAAAAAAAATGGTTTATATAATTTTTTCCATCAAAGCTAGGAAAGTTACGTTGTGGTTTTAGGTTTCTTTGCCCTCAACAGACTACTACTTAGAAAGAGAATTTTAAAGTATTCAAATAAAGTATTATGTTAAAAAAATTATTGTAGTCTTCGAGTAAAAATTTCAGATACAGCATCCACGGTGACCGTTTTCTTACTACCTTCTTGATGAATTATAAGCAGTATTTTTAGCATCGGTCAATTATAATCTGAAATAATTTTACAAATCATAATCTATTAACCTTTTTCGATCATGTAGCCTTGGAACTGGTGACGCACGGCATCAGTTTTAAAACGCTGTTACAAAATCATTTTATATGGCATCTAAGTCGGTTTTTTTTTTCACAAAGGAATCAGTTTTATTACACAATTTGAACGACGTTTATACGATGTAAAATGTTTTATTTAGATTAGAAAGAATATGACCATTTTTTTATCAGAAATGTGCTTGTGTGTGTGTCTATGACTTGTGTATTATAATTGCTATGAGGATTACTGATTTATTTATTATTTACAAAAATAGCTTATTATATTAGCAATATATCGATGTATTGAAACACATAATAAATTATGTTATACGGCACACAAAAAAAAAGAAGGACTTGTGATCATAAATACGTCACTTTTACTTGAGGTCTATAAATATCTTTTCTGACAAATGATATCGGTAAACGTGTAACACATATCGATTCGTAATGAATAACAGTGTATAGTAAAAATGGTTTTTGTCAATCTGAATAGCCTTTTGAGTGGTGGGGATTTTTATAAAACGTAATTTTCAAAATCTACTTTTATTTATACTAACATATGTTACTAATCTGTGATTTATGACACGGGTTTTTCATCATATTTTGTCCAGTTTTCAACCGATTTGCTTGAAAGTATTATTTTTTAAATCTGCAAACTATGTTTCACAAACGCAAAGCAAAAAAAAATTTCGCTAATAAAAAACACTGTAGAAATGCGCAAAAAAATTCTGCAATTAAATTATCGTAATTTTTGTACCGTTACAATTTTTTTGTTACAGGCATAAAAAATATCCAATCGTAACGGTTTTTTTTGTCAGAATCTGTTAAATCTCTTTAATATACTTAATTTTTAGAAATTTTTTTCACAAGAGGGTAGCAGCATAAGACTATGAAGGGAGGCAATTAAATACCAACATATTTTCACGGAGCGCTAATCAACCGCGGATCATCGTGATGGGAAAAGGTTAATCCATTCTGAATATATAAATTAAAATGATAATTGACAAAAAAATGAAGAAAATTTAGGCTTATTATCTTTCTTCCCTGCATGAAATTGCCCAAATACTTAACTATGGTGACGTAGTGGAGTCATCTAATTAGTACAAGAATGTATTGGAGTTTCAATACAGAAACAATAAAAAGGAAAATGGATTTTACTCCCCCCCCCCTATGGGATTTGAATCATTCCAAATATCATTGCGTGCATGTTTATTGAAACATAATGGACGCACACTTAGATCGCTTAGACAAAAAACCAAAAGTGAGATAAAAGATGAACAGATTTGTTCATTATTTATAATAAATCATTTATATTACAGAGCTTGCTTACTCACGTATTATCCCCCCTCTCTCTCTCTCTCTCTCTATCTGTCTGTCTATCTATCTATCTCTCTCCCCCGCCACTCTCTCTCTCTCTCTCTACACAAATATATATATTTGTATATATACAGGTGATTCAAAGAAACTGGAAATTTTGAAAGTTGTGTTGGTAGCCGTGGGCGATTACCACTTGATAAGTGGCGCCAGCCTCTCTAACCTAACCTCTCTTTTCTTGTTTAGCCTCCGGTAACTATCGTTTAGATAATACTTCAGAGGATGATATGTATAAGTGTAAATGAAGTGTAGTCTTCTACATTCTCAGTTCGACTATTCCTGAGATGTGAGGTTAATTGAAACCCAACCACCAAAGAACACCGATATCCATGACCTAGTATTCAAATCCGTGTAAAAATAACTAGCTTTACTAGGACTTCAATGCTGGAACTCTCGGCTTCCAAATCATCTGATTTGGGAAGACGCGTTCACCACTAGACCAACCCGGTGAGTCTCTCTAACCTAACCTGCCATTTAGTTGTCGTGGATCCTTGGAGTGGTGTGTAACGTGCATTTGCTATCAAAGCGTTTTACAAAATCAATGACAGTGTGGAGGGAGCGCATAGAGAATTTCGCCGTTATTTTAATCTGGGACAGCACGACTGTGTTTCATCAGCACATGTAATTAAAACACGGATATCTAATTTTTATATCCTCCACTTTACATTCAGTTCAATTAACTGTTTTTATTTACAGTCGATTGTAGTATGTATCAAATTAAGTAATAATTTACTCCCGTAGTAATTACATCATAAAATTACAACGTCGACTTTTTCCTGTAACTCGACTATTTGTTACCCGATTTAAAAAATAAAATGACATTTTGTTCAAAATTAAAGGCGTAATATTTTAGCAAAGATAAAACCAACGTTTACGGAGATATAACGGATTGAAAAATAAACATTGCCGCCGTTTTGTAATTTAGGAAGGTATTTAATTTCTGATTTTTTTCTACTTTTAAAACTTTATTACCGAGACGCTTACCAAATATTAATCTTATTCCTCTATCCAATCTCGAGATATAAAGTTTTATATAAAAATAAGAAACTGGCGGACAGGGGGAGAACAAAGGAGAAATTGCTGTAACTAAGGATATTTTTCGTTTAGTTTTACCAGTAGAATCCGAAAAAGTATTGCCAGCCCAGTATTTTAGAAACACTCTGTATACACATACGTAATCGTGCCATTTAAAAATTAAAGCTCTATGGTTTATTCGTTTGGGAATTTTTTGTTTAGTTTTACCAGTAGAATTCGAAAAAATATTGCCAGCCCAGTACTTTAGAAACACTCTGTATACACATACGTAATCGTCCCTATTAAAAATACATTTAAAAATTAAGCTCCATGGTTTATTGGTTTGGGATATTTTTCGTTTAGTTTTACAAGTAGAATTCGAAAAAATATTGCCAGCCCAGTACTTTAGAAATACCCTGTATACACATACGTAATTGTGCCTATTTAAAAATTCAATATCTATGAAAATTGAATGTTTGGATTAATCGTATTAAAGATCTCTTTAAATTTTAAATTACTGCTTTTAAATGTTTTCTTATCCATGTAACACCTAGTGAGGACTTTAATCTTTAAATGTCTACTATTTCTACAACGACATAATTCATTTAAAAATTAAACCTCTCTGAAAATCGATTTTTTCGATTAATCGAATTAAAGAACTCTTTAAATTTTAAATATTTTCGTTGGAGGATAAATCGATATAAGACAGGTGAGGACTTTTAATTTTTAAATACCTCTGCTATTTCTACAACGTCATAATCCATTTAAAAATTAAACCTCTCTCAAAGTTGATTTATTATTTAAATCCCTCGTAACTATGTTTAATCCTTCATTTAATTACCTTGATTTCTTTTTTTTTAATTTATTATTTTCTTTAGTCAAATTTAATTCTTTTAAAAAGATATTTTTAATTTTTCCTTTTTTTTTAATTTTTACAATTGCTTTTATTATTATAAACATTTATTGTTATATTATTATTATATATCTATATACCGAACACACACACATATATATATATATATATATATATATATCGTGGCTTGGGAAAAATGTAGTACTTTTTAATAGGATCCGAATTTTTGAAAGAAAATCGCAAATATCTCGAAAACGGTCGGTCCTAGCGCTCTGAAAAATTTTCTCAACTCACCTCGACGCAACCCCATCCCCTCCCAGCGTTTCCCGACAGACGATAATGTTTTCAAGCGCCCCCGGGGTGCCGTTCGGAAATTGGGGAGGGGGTGCCGCCGTGATATCTCGGCAACCGGTCGTCCGATTTTTACTATTCAAACGGCGTAAGTATCGGCAGGTCGAGCGCTAATCGTTTAACTCATCTGGTACACTCTCGATCGACCGGATCTCGATTATCCGGAAATTAATTCATTTAGCCCTCTGTTTTGATCGCACTCACCCGACGTAATACCTACAGATCTGATCTTTCGCTAAATACGCTGAAATCTGTGCGCTAGCAATTACCGGTCTACAGGGTCTAGCTGCGGAGGGCACGCCTCTGCAGTTAGTATATGCGCAAAATAAGAATATGCGACGGAAGCTAAGAAGAAATATAATCGCCGAATCCTTCATTAAAAAAAAAACGTGTAAATATATTGTAATTCAAAAAAAGCGGGTACGGGCGCAGAAAGAAATGGGGTTCAGGAAAGTTAAAAAATCGGCATTACGGTGGGCTTTTAATTTTTTCCGCCGTATTGAATCAAATTTAATTTTTTAAATAGAAAGGTTGACGTACGATACGTGATTTCGGTTCAAAATTTTATGATAAAAACAACGGTGAACGCCGTTTTTCTGTTAACGCCTTCGTTATCGAGTTTTAAACGTTCAAATTTGGAATGATGGAAAAATCATGTCGGTAATAAAACACGATCCACGATCAATTTTATCGAGAGCTTTTCGACTATATATTATAAGCGGTACTTATTTTCATCGGTTCCAGAGTTATAGCTCAATAAAATTTTAATTAATTAAATATTTGGATCTTACAAGAGGAAGGGATATCGGTTCGAATCAGACTTCATCTCCTTTTTTTTCAATTTAAATATATTGATTTATTAATAATTATTAACCTCTGATTGTAAATACTAAATAATAAGTCAAGTTAATAATGAAACAAAATTTTATGTACTTTTAAAAATGTATATATGTAATTTAATAGGAAGTCCCGGTGGGAAATTCCCTATTCCCTTAATCCCAGCTGGATGTTTGAAATTACGCAGGGGCGTCAATTTGGTTAATATTTTCGTTTTAAATATTATTTATAATAATTAATTATAAAGGTTGGTTTGAATTAAATAAATAAATAATATTTAAAGTGAAAAAAAATCTAGCCCCCTAAGACTCGAACTGTGTTTCGAGCAACGCAGCGGAAAGACGCGTTATACCAATCGGCTACAACGGCAATCTGAGGCCTCGGGTGAAAAATGTTGTATATAAGTTGCGCAGAAGAAAAATTAAACGTATATTAATACACTTAAGTATAGTAATATACTATTTTCTAGGCGTCTGAAACCAGTGTTTTATTATGTATTTTGCAGCAAATCCAGTCTTCCAGCGGGAAAATTTTACTACAAACACGGGATAATCGTGGAAAAAACACGTTTAAATTGGTTCTAGGGGTGAAAGGTTAAAGCGGCTATTGAATGTAATCGTTATACGCTACTTGTAATATATAAATATATATATTAATTCGAAACGATTGCGATCCCATACAAGTTTTCACTTCGGCCGTGCGGTCCTAAGCACCCTTTTGTTTGTTTTTTTTGTTGTTACAAATAACAATTTTTAGGCGAGAATTAAGGAAAAAAAATATTTTTTTACCTACGCTCGTTGACATCGACAAATTAACAATAATGTTTTCATTATTTAAATAATAAATAATTGTTACAATTACTGAATTTATTATTTAAATACTCAAACCATTACCGTGTTAATTAGGGAACGTTAGCGAGCGTAGGTTAAGTTTGATTAAATTATATTAATAAAATAAATAACTATAAATGGTTATATAGAGTGAATTCCTAATATGTTCATACTTGATTAGCGAGGAAAAATA
The DNA here is from genome assembly GCF_047948215.1 of Lycorma delicatula. NCBI lineage: Eukaryota > Metazoa > Arthropoda > Insecta > Hemiptera > Fulgoridae > Lycorma > Lycorma delicatula. The sequence goes on along the minus strand of NC_134459.1, from coordinate 145,319,281 downwards.
TGTTTTTTTCATTTTAAAATTATTTTTATGCCCAAAATCAAGGAAATACAGGGCAAACTTTGACAACTCATTCTTAAGGCTAAAAATAAGAAAAAAGTTCACGTAAACATAGGTCCGAAAATGCTTCGTTAGCGAGTTATACAGGATGAAAGATTACGCCCGAGTTTCAGTTCCTCCGGGTAAATTAAGACTTTCTGAAATTCTGGGAAGATCAATTAAGGGACAAATTCAATTGTTTCTTATGGTTTTTGAGCTGGGAAATCGAAAAAAGTAACTCCCAGAACTGTATCTATCTTAGTTTCTATGATATCCCGTGTAAAACGCCAAAAAATATTTAATTCGTATCGTAAAATTTTCAGAAAACTGTTAAGAAGTGTAATATTGTATTCGTTTTACAGCGCATAAAAATCCAGTCTGTTAAAAAAAGGGAAATTCTGTTAATTTTTGTTTTGAAAAATGCTGCCTATCTTCACTAATGCCGAATATTCCGACGTGATTTTCATCTATGGATTTTGCAATGGAAGTGCTGCGGCAGTGGTTACGGAATATCGAAATAGGTATCTTGGTCGTGTTGTACCAAATCGTAAAGTCCGTTGGATTATTGTTTGTGGGGACGGTTGAAAAATGAAGTTTACAAGCAAAAAGCAGACGCACGCGATGAACTGATCGCTCCCGTTCTCAACGCTGCAACTATAATCAAAGAACGCAAAGATACCGTTAGACCGGCAACACAAAATCTAGTACAACGCGTTGAAAAATGCATTGAACACAACGGTGGCATTTTTGAAAGTTATTAAACCGCATGAAATACTACTTGTAAGCAGCATTTTATCATTATCATAAAAAAAACAGTAAGTATTCTTTCTTCCTCCAGTTATTTTTTACTATATATAACGAAAAAGTTTTTTAATCTGTTAAAAATTAATCAGTTTTGTTGTTAATAAGAGTCGACGTGTTTAAAATTTTATTTATTTTCTGTCGACATTATTTACATCTCAATCTTCTTATAATTAAATTCTCTACAATTTACGTTTTAAAAATGTATGATTTATCGCCAATTTAAAAACGTTATTGTTCGTCAAACGCAAAAAATGTGTTTTTTGACCCTATTTTTGGCGTTTTACACGGGATATCTTGGAAACTAAGAGAGATACAGTTCTGGGACCTATTTTTTTCGATTTCCCAACTCAAAAACCGTAAGAAACAATTTTCCCCTTAATTGACCTTCCCAGTTTTTCAGAAAGCCTTAATTTACCGGAGCAACTGAAAGTCGGGTGAAATCTTTCACTCTGTATAACTCGCTAACGACGCGTTTTCGGACCTATGTTTTTGTGAACCTTTTTCTTATTTTTAGCCTCTAGAATGAGTTGTCAAAGTATTGCCCTATCCTACTCTGTATAATGATTGTTGAAGGGGATTTGGGGGGGGGCGGAGCCCCACCGATTTTTACAATATACGGTCTAAATGTAAAATTATAATTTTACGTTCCGATAATTTAAACAAAAATATATAGAAAAAATCGAAAAAATATTTTGCAAAAATTGAAAAACATTTTTCCCATTTTTTGTCGATTTAAAATTGGTTTTTTAACATGATAATTATTTTTGAGTGATTTGGGCAAGAATTTTTGGGTAACATATAACGAAAGAGTACTGAACATTATCGCCAGGTATAATTGCTATGTTCAGCATTTTAAAAAGTTTACGGTTCAAGAATAGAGATAGAAGAATAATTGCTGACATTTACAGGAACCAAACCTCAACAGTAATAATCGAAGAACATAAGAAAGAAGCCGTAATAAGAATGGGACTACGACAAGGAAGTTCCCTGTCCCCGTTTCTTTTTAATCTTTACATGGAACTAGCGGTTAATGATGTTAAAGAACAATTTAAATTCGGAGTAACAGTACAAGGTGAAAAGATAAAGATGCTACGATTTGCTGATGATATAGTAATTCTAGCCGAGAGTAAAAAGGATTTAGAAGAAACAATCAACGGCATAGATGAAGTCCTACGCAAGAACTATCGCGTGAAAATAAACAAGAACAAAACAAAAGTAATGAAATGTAGTAGAAATAACAAAGATAGACCGCTGAATGTGAAAATAGGAGGAGAAAAGATTATGGAGGTAGAACAATTTTGTTATTTGCGAAGTAGAATTACTAAAGATGGACGAAGCAGGGGCGATATAAGATGCCGAATAGCGTAGGCAAAACGAGCTTACAGACAGAAATGACAGTTAAGAGTCATTTCAGAATCTGTCGTTAAAAATAAACATCACAACTATAAAAAATTAAAAATCACACGCTTTCGCTGAAATTAATGATGACTGATTTATGCAGAACATCGTTAGAAATTTACAGCGTTAACAGAGTAGCTGTTAGATTACAAAAAATTGAAAACAAAATAATTTTGAAGTTTGAATCGTAAATAATGATGAATGATATGCACACATATCGCTGCAAGTAATGATGACCTACATCGACATCATAAACCGTGGCTTGGGAAAAATTTAGTACTTTTTAACAGGATCCGAATTTTTGGAACAAAATCGCAAATGTCGCGAAAACGGTCGGCCCTAGCGTTCTGAAAAGTTTTCTCAACCCCCCTGGACGATAACCCCATCGGTTCCCGTCACATAATAATATTTTCAAGTGGCGCCGTTCGGAAATTGCGGAGGGGGTGCGATGGGGCGCCACCGTAATATCTTGGCAACCGCCGGTCCGATTTTTACGATTCAAACGGCGTAAGTATCAGCAGGTCGAGCGCTAACTGTTTATCTCATCGGGTACACTCTTGATCGACCGGGTCTTCCGAAATTAATTCGTTTAGCCCTATGTTTTGATTGCAGTCGCCCGACGTAATACGTATACATCCAATCTTTCGCTAAATACGCTCAAATCTGTGCGGTAGTGATTACCGCGTCAAGGTGCATCAGAAATGTACAAGGAGGCCTCGAGTCATTGTCTGTGATTAGGCGTCGACCTCACTCCCAAATACCGATCAGAGCAAAGAGAGAAGGGTAGGTTTTTATCAGAGGCTTACTAAATCTGTTTCGAGGACTTTTGAGTAAATCGAATTGTAGGACAAAACTGAGGTTGTAGCAGTCATATCTCAGGAATGGTCGAACTGAGACTGTACAAAACTACTCTTCAATTACACTCACACATATCATCCTTTGAAAAAATACCTGAACGGTAATTCTCAGAGGCTAAACAGGAAAAAAATATACACTGAAATCATGGATATGACAAATACCTGAGAAATATCTCCATTTTTTGTTGTACTTTTAAAGCAATAGTTTCATATGTATCAAGTAAAACAAATTTGTTAAAACTCAACCACTCAAAATGAAAAGTTTCTTATACTTTTCAGCACTGACTTTTCTGGGGCTTTCTAATGTTTTTTACATTACAAATGCTCATAACGGCAGCTATTTTAGTAATCTGTAAATGTTTTCGTACAATTATTGCTAACTGAACAATGATCTTGTAATTAATGGCAAATTTAAGTAAAAGAAACATGTTATTCGCATACATTTCAGTATTTGCATATTAGTATCAAAAATGAGTGTAATTTAAATATATACCAGTTAAGTATTACTTTTTTAATAATAAATAATTTAGTGAAAAAAGAGCTAGCTAAAGTAACAACCGATTTTTATTCATCTTTCTCAGTACATTTTTACATTTTCTGGTCATATTTCATTTCTATCTTCCATTCTTTGTATTTATCCTCTTAATTAAAAAAATAGAGTGTAAAAAACTTATATTTATTAGTCCATTTTTTAAGATGCAGAACATATTTTCTCAGAAATGGCTGTATATCCAGATAACAGTGTAAAAGTTAACCTTGTATAATAACAACCTTATTAAAGAACAATTTAGATTCGGAGTAACAGTACAAGGTGAAAAGATAAAGATGCTACGATTTGCTGATGATATAGTAATTCTAGCCGAGAGTAAAAAGGATTTAGAAGAAACAATGAACGGCATAGATGAACTATCGCGTGAAAATAAACAAGAACAAAACAAAAGTAATGAAATAGTAGAAATAACAAAGATGTATCGCTGAATGTGAAAATAGGAGGAGAAAAGATTATGGAGGTAGAAGAATTTTGTTATTTGGGAAGTAAAATTACTAAAGATGGACGAAGCAGGAGCGATATAAAATGCCGAATAGCACAAGCTAAACGAGCTTTCAGTAAGAAATATAATTTGTTTACATCAAAAATTAATTTAAATGTCAGGAAAAGATTTTTGAAAGCGTATGTTTGGAGTGTCGCTTTATATGGAAGTGAAACTTGGACGATCGGAGTATCTGAGAAGAAAAGATTAGAAGCTTTTGAAATGTGGTGCTATAGGAGAATGTTAAAAATCAGATGGGTGGATAAAGTGACAAATGAAGAGGTATTGCGGCAAATAGATGAAGAAAGAAGCATTTGGAAAAATATAGTTAAAAGAAGAGACAGACTTATAGGCCACATACTAAGGCATCCTGGAATAGTCGCTTTAATATTGGAAGGACAGGTAGAAGGGAAAAATTGTGTAGGCAGGCCACGTTTGGAGTATGTAAAACAAATTGTTGGGGATGTAGGATGTAGAGGGTATACTGAAATGAAACGACTAGCACTAGATAGGGAATCTTGGAGAGCTGCATCAAACCAGTCAAATGACTGAAGACAAAAAAAAAAAAAAAAAAATATCAACCTAACCAATCACGGCAATATTATAAATTAAATTAGTAGGCAATGAAAATAGTTTACTTTCTTAATTAAAGTGCAGTAAAATTATTTTTAAGCTGCATATCTTTCATTTGGTTTTAAATGAAAGACATCAGAAAAAATGTTAATAAAGTACGGGGAATGTTAAATAATTTTTCTATCATTAAACACCGAAAAACAACATTTATTTTATATGACGGTACAGAACTACTTCAGAAGTCCTGTGACAATCTTTGAAACTAGTGGTAAAAAATACTAAACAGCTGTAAAATACTACGTAATGTAAAAAATGGTTAATAGCTGGAATAGTAAGGGGTAACATAACCTGAATTTTTTTAATGAAAAAATTGTTGTTCTGCAATCACCTTTAAAATATTGTCGCAACCTTATCCTATACTTTGGTCCTTCTGATGCGTATAATCAAAGTTGTAACCGTGACTTAGGTTAGCTTTGGTGTTTTTTTAAACCGGTGTCAAGCGGTTACGTTCCCCGGGTTTTTAATTCTTACTGACTAATGTTTTAACAGCATCTGCATAAAAAGGGGTGGATTGTTCATGATTTGACCGTTTTCACCGAGTTCCTTTCTGGTATCTGGTGTTTGATTTAGACATGCATCTGCCTCAAGAGAGCCTTGTAAAGCGATCGACTTTTTGTTTTACAAGGCACGTGGCGAAGAAGTGGCAACGACTGCTGGTGTAAATACCCTTTTTATGTCTTTCTTTTTCCTGTTTAGCCTCCGGTAACTACCGTTTAGATAATTCTTCAGAGGATGAATGAGAAGGGTATGAGTGTAAATGAAGTGTAGTCTTGTATATTCTCAGTTCGACCGTTCCTGAGATGTGTGGTTAATTGAAACCCAACCGCCAAAGAACACCGGTATCCGCGATCTAGTATTCAAATCCGTGTAAAAATAACTGGCTTTACTAGGACTTGAACGCTGTAACTCTCGACTTCCGAATCAGCTGATTTGGGAAGACGCGTTAACCACTAGACCAACCCGGTGGGTTTTGGTATAAATACCCTGTAACGAGCAAAGGTTCGCCCAGGTAGGGCGGACAGTCTACCTGGGCGAATTAAGGCGATTACTCCTGTATACGCTCTTTTCAGAGCAGGGACCGAAATTAGTATTTTCGTAATTGCTTGCACTCGCTTAAACTATTCAGCAGCGGTTAAGACGTGCAAAAAGTGACGTGAGGGAATCAGGCCACCGGCTGCTCGTATTTCAAATATGTCGGCTTGCCCGACAAAGTAGTAGATGACAGAGACTAATTAGGGATACCAAAAATTAGTCTGAATAGTGATTTAGTTAAGGCTGGTAGTTCTGTATCTCTGGTACACAATTTGAGTAACTATGTGAGCAGTTGTTGGATTTCTTGAAGACGAGTGATCCCTAGGCATAATGAGTTTAGGGAAATGTTCTCTAAACATAAATGTTTTCTAAACATGAGTTTAGGGAACTGTGCTTTGGCGAACGGATTTGAGGCGCTTGTCTCTAAGCCAACTGAAGTCAAGGAGGTTATAGTTAAAGAAAAGAGGCAAATTCCGTCCCGGTACCAGCGCCCAGCGCCTGTACTTATTAGGGCGAAGCGGAAACTCTACGCCTAGGTGCTTAAAGGCAAGCGAGAGGCCAGCTTAACTCACAAGCAACCAGAAGTCACATTCATAAACAGGAAGGAAAGCTCCACAAAACTATTAAGGAAATTAGAAAGGAATAAAAGGAAATTTCAAGGAAATTTGAAAATTAGGAACATAAAACACAGTAGGAAAGGTCTGGTTGTCTTAGCGGATGATAAAGAGACAGTAGAGTCATTTCAGAATCTGTCGTTAGTAAAAGGCTGGAGGTCAAAGTGCTTCAGAAACGTAAAAGGAGGCCTCGAGTAACTATGATGAGGTGTTGACCTCGCTCCCGAAAGCGGATCAAAGCAAAGAGAGAAGGGTATGTTTTTATTACAGGCTTATTAAATTTGTAAATCTGTTTCTTGATTTTTAAGTAAACCAAGAGGACTCTGAGTAAATTGAATTGTACAACAAAACTGTCGTTGTTGGAATCAACACTTGCTTTCTTAGCATAGTATTTTTAGCGTTTAAAGACGTAATCAAAAACGATTTGGCGCATAGTCTAATTGAAGTTAGATATAGGGAGAATTTTTATGTGAAACTTCAGTGTTAGGAAAGGCGCAAACCTAATATATCCCTTTTAATAAAAAAATATTATGTCTGGAAATTAATTTATAAACAAATTCATTTTTTATTTATCAAATTTCATCGGTATTAATTAACAAATTAATACCTTTTACTGTCTTAGAGAATATAACGTAACCAATTTTTTTTTTCTTAACTGAAAAAATAAATACCGATGCAAAAAACAAAAGTTCAGTTCTGTAAATTACTATTCAAAAAAATGTCTGTTTAATTTTCAATTAGATCGGTAATTTTGATGACGTAATTTGTTTTTATTAATAAATATATTAATACAGGTTAAAGTAAAAAAATCATTTTGAAATTAGTTCCTTCTTTTTATTTTAAATTCAAATATATATTTTAATGCTATTATGTGTTGAAGATTACAAGTTACGACAGGATGGATTCATTAGAACGATTAAACAATTTTTAATACTATTCACCAATCAGAGACGCAGAAAAGTAATTAACTTGTTTTTCAATTCTTATAACAGAGTTGGTCTATTCTTTTAACGTTGAACGGATTAAGAGACGTCGCTCGGGTCTGTAACGAAACACTCCGATATTATTGACCAATCAGAGACGCAGAAATGTAATTAACTTGTTTTTCAATTCTTATCACAGAGTTGGTCTATTCTTTTAACGTTGAACGGATTAAGAGATGTCACGAGGTAGCCGCTCGGGTCTATGACGAAACACTCCGATATCATTGACCAATCAGAGACGCAGAAACTTGTTTTTCAATCTTTTAACCTTATACGAAGTAAGACATATTTTAGTTGCGTCGTTACCGTCTAAAAGTGAACAACTGTCTGTATGGTAACTATGAACAATCTTCTAGAAAGAAAAACCATACAATTTAGGACATTATTTTAAAGTGAGGTACATTTATTTTATTGTATGCAACATAGATTTATTATTTTTTTTTAATATATCTGTTTTAAATTAAACATTTTTTTTCTTAATTTACAGTTTAATGATGATTCAAATTTAACGTAGATTTTTTAAAGCACGTTGCTACAGTTTATATGATGATCTTATTTACATGAAATTTTGTTTTTTAATTTAAAATCTATTCTAGATTAATAATTATCTTCCATTTTACAAAATTTGTTTTATTAAAAAAAACAGGGGTGATGTAACCTTTTTTTGAAATGGATACATCAACGTGGCAAAATTTTTATAAAATTAATTACCGATGAATTTTATGTAGGAACTAAAATGAATTTTATTCAAGGAAATGCTATAAAATGTATTAATATTTTAAATAATTTTATAGGAATTGCCTAATTTTTATATTACATCTGGATACATTACTTGTATAAATAGTTAAGTGTAATTTATATGAACTGAATAGACATGTTTTTTATTGCGATTGGCTACCTTTAATGTGTACTGAAAATAAGTACAAATACCTTAGTACGATGAATATCTTGAAGGAACTATCAAATTTTATTGTTTGATGTATCAAACACTTTAATTATTATTGCTGAAACAGGAAATATTGTTTAGAAACTATATTAAGAAACAGTTTGTATTTTGAATTAGGAAAATAACAATGTGCAGTTTTATATCATATTTAAAATGCAGTTATTCTTTTTTAGTTTTTTCAGATGATAATAATTGTGTTATCTTCCCGTTAGAACGATCAGAATCTTCTTTCATACAAAATCATTGAACTAAATCTTATCGGACATCCACACATTTTCACATCTACGATGTTCAATTTATTTTTTCTGTAATTCTCCAGAAAATTCTAGAAATAAAAGCCAATTATCACATCTACAAATATTTTCCATTATTGCAGAGATATTCTTCATTTATTTCTCAAGAGTTTATATTAATAAGAAATTATCTTTTATGTTAATTAAACATAGTTTTAAATTTATTTTTGTTTCCTATATTTCTAAATTTTTCCTGGACGTCAGTTGTAGTTAACCGCATTCATTTCTGGGTCTCTTGATTGTAACCTGATAAAGAAATCTTTTGTAAAGCTGTTTCACAGTGTAATCAACCAATACTGTTTCAGATTTTTTGCCAAAATTTATTCTAATTCCTTCAGTTCACAAATAAATACCAACAGAATACACTAATCCAAACAAAACTTGCTCTAATCCATTTTCAATATTTTCCCCGTCCATTTTCATTTGATTTATTACCGTGTTTAGTGAATTGCCAACAGGCACGCAAATTTCTGAATACTGTATGTAATACAATCAAAAAAGTTTAATCGTATTCTTTAATTATTTTCAAGCAGGTGCAAATTTTTTATTTTTCTGTTTATACAGGTGACTAGGTAGAAAGAAAAAATAAGGGCATAATTTTTTTAATTACTTATTCTTCTAAATGAATTTTTGTCTACGCTTTAATATATTTTTTATGTAATTCTTAACTCTCTTAGGTTAGGTACTTTGGTGGCTAAGATACTGATGGTACCTCCCTTGTCGCTACATTTATATCAAAACGTTAGCCGATTATTTCAAATAATTTCTTCGTTGAAATCATTTACAATTTTTTATTCTGCTTTTTCTTTTCAGTTACAATTGTTTTACTCAATTTATTTAATTATGTATAGCTGTTTGAAAAACTTCATTCAGGAAGAAAAATACAATCCCGGTTTATATTCGTGCCTTTAAGCAAGTAGTCAAATGATCATATACTGCAAAGGTTTTATTTATTTTCAAAATAACAAGTAGTACACTGTAATTTTGTTCTTTATGTGAATTCTCTGTTTTTTAATGTAATGCAAATAGTACAATTTTTCAAAAATGTCAATAAGCATTATTTTCCTAACCTTTTAATTAAATATTTAACTTTAACCTCTTTGGAGAGAGATAAATGTTTTTACTATTTCATATACAAATTATGTTTACAGGTTTTGTTGGCCAAATACAGTAATTTTAATAATATACATAAAATAATTAGGTAGCTTGTAATTGCATGTACTTATGTAGCTAGTAATTTCATGTTTCTTTATGTAGCTTGTAATTGCATGTTCTTTTTATGTAGCTTACAAATATAACTGTTTTATCATAAAAAATTGTTTTGGTAACATCGACTAACTTACTAACATTAATTACACTAATTTAAGTTTAGATGATGGGTATTTTATGTATATCATTCATTCTGCTGTATTTGAGTAGAATATCTAAGTTTAAAAGTAATATAATTTGATTTTCAAGTATTAAATTAGAAATGTGTCTTCAAAGAGGTTAAATTATAATATGATTGATCTTAAGTAAGAAGGGTATATAAACCACTTAAGACTGTTTATACAACTTTACCATTTTTTTAAAAATAAATAGAAATTTATGATTTGTTAATTCATAGTATTGGCTTTTTTCAATCGTATTAGATCTGTTTATGTAAAACAGTCTCTCATTTTATTTTTCTTTCTGGATTCGCCTTTATTTTTATAATTATATGAAGTAATTTCTTAAATAAATAATCATATTTAACAACAAAATTAAATCCGAAATGTCCCTTTGATTATCTATATATAAATAAATTTAAGGATACAACACATCAGATTTTTTTAGCTTTCATTTAAAAACATCTTCTAAGTATTCTAAAAGCCCTAACTATTCTAAAAGCATCTAACATTACATAAATCTATTTTTGACACAGTCACACAGTATTTGAACATATACTAGTCTTCGGCCCAGAAACATCAAGGAACTATTACAGTATATCGGTCAGGAATCATTTTAGTTCTATTTAAAAGACCCATCATTATTACCTTTGATAATTTTACGGGAATATTAAACCTAAAAATACACTACATTAAACCTTTTGTATGAGCAAACTAAATATATAAACCCGCTGGTTTTAGTCTTCTAGAGTATATGCCATATCTTGCCCGATGGTTATCCACTGAAATTATTCGTTTATTTCTATAAATGTATATTTTTTATAAACCATTTTTCCAAACCGTGTAAAACTGAAATCGAGCACCTTCTCTTTTCTTATACAAGATTAGAATTTGTGATTTAATCGGTACCTGTCACCTGCTATTAATCATTCTGCACCACCCGGTGTTCACATATAGAATTCCTTTGTACTTATATTACATCGTTGATGAAAAAAGACCTCCTTACGGATTACTTAATAATAAGTTTTATTTTTTTTCTATAATCCTACAGATAAAGGTAACTTCAATATTACATTTAGTATTTGCATTATTTAATACCCCCTTTTCACTTGGATTGTCATCGATCACAATTTGATTCCATTTGCTATTCATTAGCAACTTCACCTTTTTTTCAATAATATAAATCGACTTTTTTTTAATTACAACCGGGATTGGCCATATTATGCTGTGAAAATGCATTCTTAAGAGAATCTTAAAAGGGGTAATTAAGAGGTCTGGATAGTAATGCAACATCTACACAAGTACAAAAGGGGAAAAAAGAAATATGGAAAATACAAGTAAATTCATTGATTGAAAACTCTCTGAGTAATTGATTACTTTGAAAAATCTTCTATTTTTAATATTGAAAATAATACAAAAATCCCTTAAGTTATATTTCTTCAAATCAGTAATATTTTCTTGTTGAAATAATAAAACTAAAATCTTCTGGTTAACTCATATATTTCCCTAGTTCAATCTTCTAATTCGGTTTCATTTTTAGAAATAGTTTCAAATTATGAAATTGTAAAAACACACAGATTAGAGTGTGTTATACATACAGCAAACCTGATGTGCTCTGACACAGTTCAGGGTGTATTATTTTAGATTTTTGATCAACACATAGCAAATTTGATATGCTCTGACAAAGTTCAGGGTGTATTATTTTAGATTTTTGATCAACACATGTCAAATCTGATATGATCTGACACACTTCGGGGTGTATTATTTTAGATTTTTGATCAACACAGCAAATCTGATATGCTCTGACACAGTTCAGGGTGTATTATTTTAGATTTTTGATCAACACATAGCAAATTTGATATGCTCTGACAAAGTTCAGGGTGTATTATTTTAGATTTTTGATCAACACATGTCAAATCTGATATGATCTGACACACTTCGGGGTGTATTATTTTAGATTTTTGATCAACACATAGCAAATCTGATATGCTCTGATACAGTTCAGGGTGTATTATTTTAGATTTTTGATCAACACATAGCAAATTTGATATGCTCTGACAAAGTTCAGGGTGTATTATTTTAGATTTTTGATCAACACATGTCAAATCTGATATGATCTGACACACTTCGGGGTGTATTATTTTAGATTTTTGATCAACACATAGCAAATCTGATATGCTCTGACACAGTTCAGGGTGTATTATTTTAGATATTTGATCAACCCATAGCAAATTTGATATGCTCTGACAAAGTTCAGGGTGTATTATTTTAGATTTTTGATCAACACATGTCAAATCTTATATGATCTGACACACTTCGGGGTGTATTATTTTAGATTTTTGATCAACACATAGCAAATTTGATATGCTCTGACACAGTTCAGGGTGTATTATTTTAGATTTTTGATCAACACATAGCAAATTTGATATGCTCTGACAAAGTTCAGGGTGTATTATTTTAGATTTTTGATCAACACATGTCAAATCTGATATGATCTGACACAGTTCAGGGTGTATTATTTTAGATTTTTGATCAACACATAGCAAATTTGATATGCTCTGACAAAGTTCAGGGAGTATTATTTTAGATTTTTGATCAACACATGTCAAATCTGATATGATCTGACACAGTTCAGGGTGTATTATTTTAGATTTTTGATCAACACATAGCAAATTTGATATGCTCTGACAAAGTTCAGGGTGTATTATTTTAGATTTTTGATCAACACATGTCAAATCTGATATGATCTGACACAGTTCAGGGTGTATTATTTTAGATTTTTGATCAACACAGCAAATCTGATATGCTCTGACACAGTTCAGGGTGTATTATTTTAGATTTTTGATCAACACATAGCAAATTTGATATGCTCTGACAAAGTTCAGGGTGTATTATTTTAGATTTTTGATCAACACATGTCAAATCTGATATGATCTGACACACTTCGGGGTGTATTATTTTAGATTTTTGATCAACACATAGCAAATCTGATATGCTTTGATACAGTTCAGGGTGTATTATTTTAGATTTTTGATCAACACATAGCAAATTTGATATGCTCTGACAAAGATCAGGGTGTATTATTTTAGATTTTTGATCAACACATGTCAAATCTGATATGATCTGACACACTTCGGGGTGTATTATTTTAGATTTTTGATCAACACATAGCAAATCTGATATGCTCTGACACAGTTCAGGGTGTATTATTTTAGATTTTTCTCTACAGATAGCAAATCTGATATGCTCTGACACAGTTCAGGGTGTATTATTTTAGATTTTTCCTCTACAGATAGCAAATATGATATGCTCTGACACAGTTCAGGGTGTATTATTTTAGATTTTTGATCAACACATGTCAAATCTGATATGATCTGACACACTTCGGGGTGTATTATTTTAGATTTTTGATCAACACAGCAAATCTGATATGCTCTGACACAGTTCAGGGTGTATTATTTTAGATTTTTGATCAACACATAGCAAATTTGATATGCTCTGACAAAGTTCAGGGTGTATTATTTTAGATTTTTGATCAACACATGTCAAATCTGATATGATCTGACACACTTCGGGGTGTATTATTTTAGATTTTTGATCAACACATAGCAAATCTGATATGCTCTGATACAGTTCAGGGTGTATTATTTTAGATTTTTGATCAACACATAGCAAATTTGATATGCTCTGACAAAGTTCAGGGTGTATTATTTTAGATTTTTGATCAACACATGTCAAATCTGATATGATCGACACACTTCGGGGTGTATTATTTTAGATTTTTGATCAACACATAGCAAATCTGATATGCTCTGACACAGTTCAGGGTGTATTATTTTAGATTTTTGATCAACACATAGCAAATTTGAGATGCTCTGACAAAGTTCAGGGTGTATTATTTTAGATTTTTGATCAACACATAGCAAATCTGATATGCTCTGAAACAGTTCAGGGTGTATTATTTTAGATTTTTCCTCTACAGATAGCAAATATGATATGCTCTGACACAGTTCGGGGTATATTATTTTAGATTTTTCCTCTACAGATAGCAAATCTGATATGCTGTGACACAGTTCAGGGTGTATTATTTTAGATTTTTCTCTACAGATAGCAAATCTGATATGCTCTGACACAGTTCGGGGTGTATTATTTTAGATTTTTCCTCTACAGATAGCAAATCTGGTATGCTCTGACAAAGTTCAGGGTGTATTATTCTACATTTTTGATCAACACATAGCAAAGCTGATATGCTCTGAAACAGTTCAGGGTGTATTATTTTAGATTTTTCCTCTACAGATAACAAATCTGATATGCTCTGACACAGTTCAGGGTGTATTATTTTAGATTTTTCCTTAACAGATAGCAAATCTGATACGCTCTGACACAGTTCGGGGTGTATTATTTCAACTTTTTCCTTAACGGGTAGGAGATTCGATGTGCTCTTGCACAGTTCCGGGTGTATTATTCGCATCTTAGCTTATCAGGTACCTAATATGATACAGAATTATTTTTAATTGTTATTCTTGATTACATATTGACATTTTAAATATCTATGTTGTATGCAATGAATAGCTTTCGCGAGTGCTGGGTACATAAAATATTCGTACCGCGTCAACCGCGTCGCGACCGTATTTCATCATCCCGATATCGTTCATCGGGTTTCGGTTGGGGGGTGCTGTGTATATAAATGTGTCTATATATTGGGGGGTGATATAGTTTATTTATATTTGCTCTATGTTTATTATGTTTCTTTGTCTTTTCAGCTCATCACTTTACTACCAGACCAGTGGCTGAAGTCCTCCTTATAAATCAATTTACATTTTTTTTTTAGTATTACATCACGTAAAAATTCCTTTTGTAGTTTTAATTGCTTTATAAAATTTTATTTGAAATATTAATTAGTAGGTTTTTAAAATTACCCTTTTTATAAATTATTTAAATTTTATTCATTTCATTGACAAAATTAATCATTTAGTTCAAGAAATTTAAAAAATAAGTAAAGATATAGAAGCAATTTCTTAATTAACTGTAGCTTTTAAATCTGGTTCACGTAGGATATAATATATATTTATTTATATATATATATATATATATATATTTTTTATATTTATTATATTACATAAGCTGTTTCTTAAATTTTTTTGGTAGGTGTTAATCAAATTGAAGGTTAGCATATTTATATCTAATTACAATTTTAAGAATTTTTTTTTTTATTTGAAGTATTTTAAATTTTGAATACCCCTTTGCTTTCCCCAATCAGCGTTCAGCCAGCCACCTGCTTCAAAGAAGATGCATGCTTGCATGTTAGTTTAATTTTTTCAAACCAGGGTCAGCCGATTTTAGAGGTGCCATAATAAATTATTTAACTTTATTTGCTTATTTTTTTATTTAAAAAATTAACTTAGTTGCAAAATTTACCATTTTTTTGTGGTAAACACCTAAGGAGAATGATTATTTGAAAAAATCCATCTAGCATAACAGTAATCCAAATTACTTCAAAATTTAATAATTTTTATATGTAATATATTTGCCTTGCATATTAAAAAGGCGTGAACTGACCCCGGTTTTTAGTATGTAATTATTTTATCTTTTTCATATTCTGAAATTGTGGGGTAAATAAAGTGATTAGTGTAAATAAAGTGTGAAATTAAAGTGCGATCAAGATCAAAGTGTGAACGTTATCTTCCTCACTATAAAAATTTACAAACTATAAATAAAAATGAGACTTGAAATAATACAGATTACCGGGTTATATTCAACATTTCGTCACTTCATCCTTCATTTCACTTCATCCTGCGTCCTACATCTTCACAGTACCAGATCGATCGATTCTTTCAGCTGCTCGATGGATTTGATCCTTGGATTAGCCGTGGTGATGAATGTAAAGCTGTGTAGCCAAATGGTATAATATTAAGGTACTATTAATTCTTTACTACATTATATATATTTCACAATAATACTAGTATTTATTAAAAGATTCCATCCGTTTATGTAATGTTTAGCTTCAGTTAGAACGACCAAGTAATGGAGCTTCTCTGTGGCTTCAACCAGCCATTATCACTTAACTTGTACCAGGGGCCAGGGTTAGGGCATTACCCGACCGGTCTAGTCTAGTCGTTAACTCGTCATTGCAAGTCAAATGATTTCAAAGTCGAGAGTTGTAAGGTTCAAATCCTAGTAAAGATTTTAAATGGATTTGAATACTAGATTGTGGATATCTGTGTTCTTTCACGGTAGGGTTTCAATTAACCATACATTTCAGGAATGGTTGACCTGAGACTGAACAAGACTGCACTTCATTTAAATTTTCATACATATCATCCTCTGAAGTAATATCTTACGGTGGTTCCAGAGGCTAAACAGAAAAAGAGAAGGTCAGGACATTAGTGATACTGCAGTTATTTTTATTTCTAACTTTTTTAAAAAATTTTAGGTAGATCTGATATTAAATGTCATTTGGGACACAGAAATTTTGTGTGGCAAATTACAATATAAATGCAATAAAGGAAACATCAGTATAATATAGAGACGAAACTTAGTAGCATTACATATAGAGAAGTGCCAGTATCCGGTCAATGCCTAATTTGTCTCTCATATATATTTTATTTG
Organism: Lycorma delicatula; assembly: GCF_047948215.1. NCBI lineage: Eukaryota > Metazoa > Arthropoda > Insecta > Hemiptera > Fulgoridae > Lycorma > Lycorma delicatula. Next base: position 145,302,678 of record NC_134459.1, on the reverse strand, counting down.
AAATATAAACCACCAAAACACAGTAATTATATAAAATAAACTTGCCATATAAGTTTGCACTGACTGTTTTTCGCAGTACCCCTGCATCTTCAGTCTGTATTAAATTCTGTTTTTATCGCATTTAAACTTATTCTTTTTAATGAGTTCTCTTTTTTAACATAAATTATAATGTTACTTGTTGTGAAATTTTAAATTATATTATGAACATAAATGTAGCTGTGGAAATATTTATAATGAAAAAAAAATACAAATCAATTAAAAAGAATAAGTTATAATTTAATACAAACTGAAGGTTTAAGGTACTGACTGCACAAACTAGTTATTGGAAATAAAAAAGGTAAGTGTATAAGTAATGTAATTACTGTGTTTAGGTGGTTTATATTTCATATAATGTTAAAATTTTATATATATATACACAAATTTTTATGAATTTTGTTAGTTACTGCAATGAAACTTCATAAGATTATCTTGTACATTTGTTGGCTTATATTTCAAGGGACTGTTATTCATATTTTTAACCTTCCTAATAATATTTTGAGTATTTATCGGTTAGCAGTAAATCACTTGATTTTTTCATCGTTGTTAATAAAATTGAAATGCAATATATAATTTAACTAAATTATTCTTTTTGTTGACAACAATTATTTGTTTCTAATGTAAAGAATAGTCATGAGAAACGATTGATATTGAGAGATTTCATCGTGTAAAATGAATGAAATAATTATCAAACTATTGTCGTGACAGTCATCTTTTCACTAGGATACCCCCAAACTTTTAATTATAATAAAAATGAATTTTATGTACGTTTACAGATAGAGAACGGGGTTTTGATAGATGAAACAAAGCGATATCTTCATTTAACGTATTATTTTAATAGAAGATATACTGTGTGAAAATTTAGAAGTGGTTTCACAAGTTTTTTTTTCTTTTTTGACAGAAATTTTGTTTAGTCCTTTATTGTTTTGCTTGCTTTGGCGATGAATCTCTTGCCTGGCAGCGGTTTGAAAATTGAATGAAACCGTGCTCGCACCTCATTGTCAAAACTTGTTGTAGAATATACTTGCAAATTAGACGGTACATAAATAAATATTTCATGAATTTTAAATACCAGAGCGATCAAAACAAGTGGAAACCTATATAAAATTGTAAAAATAATAAGAAAATAAATGATGCAGTTCATTCTATAAAAATATTAAGTATAATTTAAAAAAATAATATATATATAAAAATTAGTAAAAGGATCAGATGGTGTACTGAACCGACATCCTGTGTCGATTTTTGTTACCATTCGACATTATTCTTAGCTGAAAATTTTAGCTCGTCCAAATAGGTTCATATAACACACATTCCTGGATGCGATATAGATCTGCTACCATCTATATCGGTGATTCTTAATTCAGAATAATTTTTTTGCTTCTATTCTTTGTAAAAGCGCTCTGTTCTTGTAAGAGAGGAATCCCTGCTGCCTTAAAAGTGGCTTAGAATTTCTTTGAGCGAGTTGTCTTGTTTAGCGATCCTTGTGGATTACGCCTTTCTAACATCCACTTTATTCCTTTATTTTCTTTCACCTTGATCTATTAAAATGGTGTTTTTCAATGATTTCTCACAGGATATCTAACGATGTCGGAGATGTAAAAAATTCAGTGTTCTCGGTATCTATCTAGTGGAAGAGGGTATAGCTTATCTTATGTACCTACCTAGCTAGCGATTCTATTTCTATATTAAATTTAAACTATATTAATTTCACAACCGCTAATTGAATTTGTCTTATTTTCTTTTGTTTCAGGTAACTCAACGGTTCATTTAATATTCTAAGGGAGAGCTGCCATGTAAGTGGCCCTCCTTACATTGCGGTACTCCCTTTTACTGTAGGATAATTTTCTACTAAAGGTATTTACTTTTGTTATTATTGTTTAATATTATAAATTTGCATGTTAAAAATAAGTTGTGTAGTTTTTAAGTTGATAGTATAATATTCATATAAAATCGCGGTAGGTCCCAAGTCCCAGTAGGGTTCCCTGATAGGAACTTATCTGTAGAAATTTTTATGTGTATTTTTGTGTATGTTTCTGTTTCAGGTTCGACATAAATTTTACATTTTGTTATTATTGTTTAATATTATAAATTTGCATGTTACAATTAAGTTGTGTAGTTTTTAAGTTGATAGTATAATATTCTGATAAAATCGCGGTAGGTCCCAAGTCCCAGTAGGGTTCCCTGATAGGAACTTATCTGTAGGAATTTTTTATGTGTACTTTTTGTGTATGTTCTGTTTCAGGTTCGACGTAAATTTTACATTAGAATTACTTAGACAAGTAGTATAAATTAAGTTTTATGAAAATAGATGTAAAATTTTGTATATGTTGTGTATGTTTTTTCAGGTTCAACGTAGATATTATTTTATTATTACTTAGTTAAGTCGCGTCCGCGATCCCAATCCCTAATAGGGTCCCAGTAGGTTTCCCCATCGATAGAATATAATTTTTTCTATGTATTTGGCACACAACCGTGTGCCTTGTGGTTAGGTCCAGTTCCTATTTCATAAAGGGGGGAGGGTTTTTAGTCGGTGCGAGCCCGACACTACCGTCTGTTGCGGGCGCAGACGGTGGCTGCTAGAGCTTTTCCCTCCTCCTACGCAAAAAAAAAAAAAAAAAAAAAAAATTAACTATTCATATTATGTACATTACTAATCTTTTTGCCAAGTGATTTTGAGTTGTAGGTTCCGTACTGGAGGTACTTTCAAACTCACGGAAGCTGTGACAAAAAAAAGGTTACCGATTCTCAAATGTAATATTGAAAGTGGAAAATGATTATGAAAGATAAAGAAAATTTGAAACCGTAGTTTCAAATCCGGATTGAATCAAAAGTAAGTACAGTAAATGTCTAACAGAATTTTTAAAACGCAGCAAAACATAAAAAAAAAAATATGTATATCTAGAATTGTACATGGTGATTTTAACAAATTTTGGGTGCTGAATTCAAAAATAATAAAATTTTGTGTAATACATCGCATTTTTAGATACATACTATTTATTTACCGATTAATGCATAATCAGTGTGATAACAATATTTCAAAAAAGTTATTATTTGTGTTTATTCATTTATAATTTGTTTAAATCGGCTAAATTTCTGTTTATTGAAATACAGATGAATTGAAATATATTCGATACAGTTTTTAAACATTTACATCATCGGAACCGAATTTTTAAAATACGTTGACAAATGTTTTCGCTTTTACGATGTTTGATCGGTTTCTCTAAATAAAACCTAACAATAGTCAACCGTCATTTCAGGATCCCATCTTCCTTGGTAATGATGCTCCACAGTCAGAATATCCTGCCGGAAACGCTCTCATCACTGACAAAGCTCAAATTTTCAGGATAAAAGTCTACGTGGGAGTGTAGGAAATGAATTTTTAATAACATCCTACATGCTAAATGTTTGTAGGTTTTTAACCGCTTATTAACCATAAAAACATAGTTTTCATGATTTCTGTTGCCACAAAAATGCCTAATCAATGTCTTTGAAGGACTTCCATGCAGCTAATTCACATTCCCTAAATTTATCCTGAAAAGTTATATCCTTAAGCATAGTTTTAATTTGGGGACCGATAAATGTACTCTCCGTGAACTTACAATCGCTCAATTTAGGAAAACTTATTGTTAAACGATTAAATCCTCGTCCATTTTGTCTAGCGGCTTTACAAAATTTTTCATCGGTCCAAGTTTTACGCGAAAAGGCTACGGTATGATTTTACCGCTCATAATTAACGATAAATGCTTTAAATTTTTTTCACCGGCCATAAAGTTCTGCCAAAATGGCCGGATCTTTACTTAATAATGACTTTTTGTACCGCGACAACTTTCAAACGACTGCAAACTTGCAAATATGCTCTTTGTATTTTATCGCTTTTAATATCGATTCCACAGTTTCATATATTTCTTTCACGTAGACCGCATGACCAAAAAATTGATTTTTTTTGTATTTAGGTACACTTTTCTCAGCTACTATAAAAAAACTTGAAATTTTTTGTGAATGTACAAATGACTTTGCTCTTTCAACTGAATGTATAGTTTTTAAAAATGTTAAATATTTTTTGAGGAAAAAATGAAACATTTTATTATACAAAAGACTTGTACGTTCAGAATTTGTAAAACATACCAACGTATAAAATGAAAAAAAAGAAGGTATACCTATTTCGTTCAAGAGGTAAGTGTACCAATGTTAGTTAAAATTGTGTTGGATAGGGATCCATGCTGCCCTTTTATTTATATGAGTCTATACAAAACTTTTATTAAAAAACTTGAAATTTAAAAAAAAAAGCGTATGAATGAGGTGAATACATTCCTGAGATGCCAACTACCAAAGAGCACCACTATCCATGATTTAGTATAATCAGTATAATAGTAAAAACAAGAGACAACCTTTAAAGTGTTTGTAGAAATAAAATAAAATCCTTGAGTTTTGACTGTATAGAGAAATGATGCTTTGTCTTTTCATTGCAGTCAAAACTCAAGGATTTTATTTTATAGTGCTGGAATTTTTTAATTTTTTAGTCGCAGCATTTGTACAATTTTATGACCGGTCAATGTAAAATCATTTATTATTTACATTTATCATTAGAGTGTTTACTTCATAATGTGGTTTCTCCATCAATGGTTTCTCTCTGCCCTCTTTTCTTTAACCTTCTTTTGGAATTGATGTTTCGCTGATGTTTTTAAAGTTTAAAGTTAATCTTGTAGGCAAATATTGTTTGTGAATTTAAGAATTGTGTATTTTATACAGTATTTACGCAAGCCTAATGGTTAAAGCACCTGTTGATTGTAGAAAGGCTTTCTAAAATATAACGCTATTACTTTCCTTTGCTATTTGATGTATGTATAAACATTTTTTTTTTCATATTTATAAATATTTTTTATAAAATAAAACAATAAAATATTTTTATATTTTGTATTATATTTCAGACAGTTAGAAGGAAATTTTGAAAATTGAATTACACCGTGATGTTTCTGAGTTATTGGAAGTTTTCTTCAGATCATTTTTATTTATATAGAGTGTTTAAAACAATCGTGGAGAGATTATTCACTGCCGGTATGTTTTAATATATCTGTAGAGTGTTTATTTATTTATTTGTAAATCACAGTGCCTATGTGTTTGTTTCTAATTATTGATCGGGTTCTAATAAAACTTATGAACCGCCAGGCAAATCTGAATAATACTTTTACCGTTGTATTAACTGAAAATATATAGAAAATTAACATTGAGAAATGTTACAGCCATGTCACTTAGGGTCGACTGAGTCAATGTCTGCAAGGCAAAATTACCAGTTCCTCTAAGCAGTTAAAAATGTTACAAAAAAAAAAGTTCCAGTATCAAATGAGAAATCAATTTTGAACGTGTTCTATTTTACAGCTTTACAACTTTTACGTAGTAACAGGATCTCTTAGTTATCATGAAATATAAATATAATTATAAAATAAAATAAAAAGTTTCAAAATTTGCTTAGATTTATTGTGAAAGGGTCTGTCTCTATAATGAATTCAGGTCTTTTATTTTAATTAACGATTAAATTTTTCCTGTTATTATTTACTTCCAGAAATAGAAAAAAGTAATATATAGAAAATATAAGTAATTGATTATAAGTAATTTAAAAATTATGTTGTGTTTCAAAAATGTTATGGAATTATGTTTGGAGAAAGGTGTTCTACTTTATAATCTTTAGGTGAAATAGATTAAATGTATATTATGCCAATAATTGAATATAATTGCATCCTTATTTATTGCTCTTCAGTCCAAAGTGTTGTATATGGAGGTAGATTTCTGTCTTACCTACCTAAATCCTAAAGGTTTACCTACCTATAATTACCTCTTCTTTTTTAATGTTACTTGAAATGTTTGAGCAGCACACTATATCTAGTGTTTACTGAAGTTTCTCTTGTCTAGATGAAAGTAAATCTCTCCTGTACAACTGTTGAAATGAAATGAAATAAATATATAAAAAATGAAATATATATATATTTTCTAAATATATATAGTTTATATTTTCTACCTCAAAATGATCTATTTTTTTTGGTATGAGACTTCAAAAGGACATTAAACAGAAGTGTTTTGACATACAAACTTCAAGTTACAACAGTCTTAACCATAATAATGCAATTTAATAATGTCTTTCAAAAACTGTGTATAGTACCTCTTATATAACTTCTCAACAATGAAACAACATAGAAGAAAATTTAACAAATGATTTTTCTGCTTCTGCTTGTTTATAAATAAATTATAAATAAAAATTGTTTACGTAATTATTTTATTTTTAATAACTTCTGAAGCTGTAGAAAAGATTATAAATGAAATATTAACATTCAAAATTTAAATAACACTGGTAAAACTGGGGCTGCTCGTGTTGTTGGCCTTTCATAGCCAAAGCAGAGAATACCACAAAGAACAAAGAAAACGGTTAAATAGTAAAAAAAAATAAATGTTTTTATGTTTAAGTTTAAAAAACCTACAACAATTAATCAAAAGCAGCTGATCTACTGCATGCGGTTAGTACGCTTGGTTTTTAGATCAATTGTTCGTAGGTGACGTGGAAACTTTTATAAATACCGTTCATGTTATGTATGTATGTTTAATAAGATATATGTTTATGACTAGTGTGATGGTCTGATAAATTTTTACTCACTCAACTGCTGTTGGTCACACTGGGCAATAAAACGTCACTAAAAAAATTACATTCACGGTTATTTAAGTGGGGTAGTTTTTGTTCTCAGAATATGTTGATTAGATTATACATCCTGTTTGCCTGATATAATGTTTAAACAATAAATTTTAATTTTTTACTATCTGATTGCTCTTGCACTTTTTTAGGTTGTATACTTTTATTGTGTTAATTATATAATTTATAATTAAATTATTATTGCATAATAATTATAATATAAACTGACATTAAATCATCTAAGACATCCAAGTTGAATAAATTTTAGTGGAAATCACAGACTGATGAAATAACTCGTTTATGATGTATTGTTCTCCCGGCCTTGATCAGAACAGTTCATTGTTGACAATTGTTTTACAATAAAATTAGCCAAGCAAGCCTCACTCGCATATAGAGACACTTGTAGATAATATTATAAGAAATTGTTTAATTATCCTCGGTTTTTATCCTCCATTATTTTTTTTAAAATATTTAATATTTGTAGAAAAAATTTGTAAAAAAAAGATAACAAATAATAAAATTTGAACTTCTGTGTTAACGGGGATTCAATTTTGATTTTTGTTGTTTTCTGTTGGCAATATTCTTATTTACAAAATAAATAACTCGGTTTAGGTTAGTAATGTAACTAACTAACTAACTAATGATGGTTTACAAGTTTTAACGATCTAACAACCCATCCTAGAAACTTATTATTTTGACTTTTTGAAGGAGCCTCCTTCAAAAACAGATGACATATTTAGGATAACATTATTCATATACATAATATAGTCATGGGTACAAGTTTTATTAAAGCAAAAGAATAGGAATCCTAAGAGGTTGCCATCTAATATAACAACCAGAAATTTCACTCTATGGGTGATAAATATATATTATCATTATCATTACTGCTCATACAAGTAAGTAACAATGTTAGAATTATCCAAGTTTGAACATAATTATTGTCATTTAGTGTATCCTAACCGTATAAAATATTTTATTTCATTTCCACTAAGTAAATAAATTAGTCTTTATTCTGATCAGAATAATATATTATACAGATCAATCAGAAATCAGTGTAAGATAATTAATATAATATATATTATATCTGGTTATATTAATATAACCAGATTATAATAAGAAAGATTTGATTTAAAAAAATTACCACAAATTGATTCACAATTCAGAAGTCGCAATTGAAAATTATAATTTACGTACATTCTGAACAAGATGCAGATAAATCAGTTTCTTTTTAATTATCTTTTAATTAGTATTATTTAAAAATGATAGAATAATATTTATTTACACAAAAGAAAATCCTTGAGGCATCTTAAATAAATTGGTGGAAAGATTTTTCAAATTTTGTAAAAAAATCTAAAATTTCAGTGGAAGCATATTTCTTGTAAGCGTTTAGTTATAAGAAAACAGTTTTGTTGTATAGTTTGAAAGTAGAATTTTAACTGATAAATCTGTATTTTAAAAAAATGTATTTTATTAAGCTCCTACTTATAGAAGCAAAATTCACACTCCAATTTTTATCAAGGTATACGTTCGTTTGTTCATAAATGTGGTTATGAACAAAGTATAGGTTTCTTTTTTTCTTTAATTGTAAAGAATGGAAAACTGTTGAGCACTGGTTAAAAAATTTTGCTGGCATGTTAATGAAGCAAAGTTTTAGTTTGTACTGTAGCAAATAACAGATAACAGGAAATTTCTTATTAATATAATTTCTAAAGTTTAGGTTTATTAACTTACTACTGTATTTTTACTTTACAAATTGTAGCAAATAACAGATAACCTATCATTTCTACTGTTTCTATTTTAATGTAAAAAATTTTTTTTCACGATAGTAGCTAAGATTTCATCGGTATTACTACAGTTCATCGAAGTTGCCATCTGTGACAGCGATCATGAACTTTATCGAGAAGGTTTGAATCCTGATCACGGTTGGCATGATTTCATAATACAGTTACAAAATTCATTTCTTATCGTTAAAAAAAGTCTGCTGTAATTCTTCAGCCTAGTCCTGTTATTTCTTTTGTTTTTCTTGGAAACAGATATTTTGTAATTCTTTCTCATAGCAAATGTTCTTTGCTATGAAATGTTCTTAGCCTGTTAGGGTTCATATCATTCTCTGGTGTTTACTGGTGTTTATAAGTATGCGTGTAGAGCTATATTTAGAAAATTAAATATCTTATTTTTATCTTGTGTTTATTTATGAATATGCAATTCTTTGCAAAAAAAAATTGTCACATTTTAAATAAAATAACAATATCCCATCTAAATTGAACCCGACAGGAGTTCTGCTGTTTTTGTATAACTCAACACAATCTTTCATTTTACAAGTAAGAGCCTGAATTGCTGAATCGTTTTAAACGATTCAATTGAACCGCATTCTGAACAAAATATACACAAATATATGCTTAAAATAATTTTCATTAGCACCCCCTGAATTGTGAATTATTTAATGATGATTTTTGTATATTTATATATTTACATTAACATTATTTCATTTGTTTCTTATAAACAATTAATGTCGACTTTAATCGCTTTAATCCTTTTTTCATTTGTTGTGCCGATGCATCAATGCTAAAGTAATCATACAAAGGATTCCAGAATACCGATTTTAGTTTCCATTGTAGTAACCCATTTGTCGATCCATCAGGGCTTTGAGGAACGACACTTACAGCCGTAATATTATTAACTGATTAGATTAATAACATACACGACTGATAATGTATGCAAATATATATATATATAAAACGTTTTAATAAAAATAAATAAAAATTAAAAAAGGAAGGATTAGTCAGTCAAATAATCTGGTGTTAAAAATCTGAGTTTCATAATCTGGCTAAGGATGAACACAGCCTTCTTTTAAAAGGTTTTTAATATCGATGAAAAGATGTCTTGCTAATGTATTATTATTCTCTAATACACTGATTCCCATACTGTGCGCCCCAGTGCCCTGGTGTTGGAAACTGTATCCTGCAGGAATCTGAGGAACAGCAAAGTTTTCAAATGTCGAAAATGTTACGTGTGCCTTGTAACAGCGAGCTCTATGATGATGCCATTATTGTTCCGTCAGACATTAAAAAATCTGTATTATTACAGATTTCTTAATAATTGACCTTTGGTAATTATTAATTATTTTTAATTTTACAGGTTACTATCAAGGGAAGTACCAAGCGTTGCAATCCATAAATAATTCTGTGCGTGATGGAATTATAAAAAAAAAAAAATGTAAGTGTGCATATGGTGATGATGTAACAACAGAAGAAAATTTAGTCGAAAATATAAGTAGTTACCTATTCAGAAAGGAAAGAAATTGGTTTGTGAATGTTGCGATGAAAAGATTCAGATGTAAATTTTATTTAAAGAAAAAATAAAGTCTCTCATTCATGATAATGATTTAAAAACCCACCTACTACTCATAATGAAAATTTTGTCAGAAAAGTTTTAATCTACTTTAAAATTACATTACTTCAAAGACACTTTAGACACTTCTTAATACCCATACAAAAGAGGAAAAAATAAGTTTCATATGAAAAAGAAAAATTATGTCTGTAACTTCTCTCAAAAGGTTTTTTACCAACCTTAAAAGATCTTTGTAATTTAAAGAGGCATATTAATTTACACACCAAGAGAAAAATTGTTTGTAACGTTTGTCAAAAATTTTTAACGAGAGCTACACTTTAGAAAGAAATATCAATATTAGAGAATGGTTTTGACCATTAAAAATCATATATTAAGATTGATTAAGGTTGATATATTAATACCACCTCAGAGGATGAGATGAAATAGCAATTTTTACACTGTTAAAAATACTATACCTCACCTGACTGAATTTGAACCTAGGACATTGGGATTAAAGAGTGAGACACTAGAACTCTCACCACAGAGGCCAGCCTAGGTTATAAACTTCTTTAAAAAAAAAAAATGTAGATTTTTCTATTACTCTGGTTTATAATATGTGAATAACATTTATGAACATATTAAGCCGAGAACCATGCCGATCAGATATTTTGGTAGATCCTTAGGAATTCCACCGATTCAGCAAAAGCGGTGTAGATATGTAAAGTTCACAAATGAGAGTTGTCTTTGATACTGTTTTTCTCAAATGCTTTTTCACAAAACAGTAGTATTAATAATTAGAATTAGTATTTTTGTTAAGCTATTGGCTTTTTTGTTTGGTTTTTATTTTCTGTCAAAGATTCCCTTCAACTCCTGTACAGGTTCCATTGTTTTTATGTATTTGAATTTTCTTATTTAATTACTGAATATGGTTTATTGTTTAACAGATAATTTTTGTTTGGTATATAAATTATACTTAGCCAAAAACATTTAATTTCTGATTTATTTGGTAATTTTTAGTAAAGTTATTTTTTGTATGCATTTATTATATCTTTATTTATAGTTTTCTGTGGTCTCCCGATCCATTCCCTCATTTAATATTATTAACCGTGAAAAATTTGATTTGCAAAATGTATTTACTTACTTTAAAATAAGTTTGTTTTTTTATTTATCATTTATAAGTATCTTCTTTGTTTTTGATTATATTGTTTGCTAAGATCCTTAGCCACTGAAATATGCCAAGAGCATTGAGGGAAATTATATTCAGAGTTACTGAGTAATTTAATGCTATATTGAGTGTTTTTTTTATATTTGCATCAATTTTACTTTTTAACATATGCTGTAATTTACAATTTTTTTCTCATCAAAAAACAAAATCACCACTTATAATACTTGATATGTTCATTATAAATACTTAATGGTTGTAAAATTAACACGTAATTTATAAAAACTGTTTCATTAAAGGGTAAGTAGTTTTGATTTCTTTTCAGTATTGTAAAACAGGCTTTTATAACATATAATAATAGAGTAATAACAATTTAGATATATTATTTACATAAAATGATTTTAGTTTGTTATTACACTGTGTATTATTTTACATCAAAAATAATTTTTTGAAGTGAAGCTTCTTAATGCAGATTTAGGATGGGGAGTGAACTGAGAAAAAAACAAGCATATTTGTTAAATATTACTAAAAATATATTAAGTCACTATAAAAAGATAGTTATATCAATATCATTTTTTTTTTTTTTTTTATAAAGCAAGTAGTTTTGTTATTATTGACTTTGCAGGAATGTTACTGTTTCAGGATATTGTAACTATAAAAATGAGTTCTGTTAGTTTTCCATTATAATCAGTGTATCATGTAGAACATGTTGATGAGAAATAAAGTAGTATTTTCAGTCAGAAATACTGTTATGGCAAATTACTATAATGAATCAATCCATATGAAGTCATTCAACCAAAATATTTTTGGTTACTTCATCATTTTTTTTTAATTTTTTTATAAGTTATTCCCTAATAAATTGGCAATCCAAAACAGGTCTTTTTCTATTTTTATCCCAGCCTGCTTGTGACTGGTGGCCATGTTTGTTTAGCAGCACATTTCATTTTTGGCTTTGCAGACATTAGCATAAACTTTAGTGTTTTTGGACTGGATTATGCCAAAACATTGCAAGATAAACATCTCTTTTTCATCAAATTCTCCTTTTAATTTGGTCCTTTACATTGAAACCCTTAATAAGTTAATAAGTAAAAATGATCATTAAAATTTTATATCTAATAACAAATTACATTATTACAGTTTAAATTTGCAATGAAGGGGTGAAATATCAAGTTATTTTTTTAAAATTATTATTACATAAGGTACCATACTCACCGTAGCTTGAGTAAGAACTGAAAAGCTTTTCATTCTTTTTTTATTATTATTAAAAAATTTTAACTTTTGAAAGTTTTAGCTTTTTATCTGTGTTGACAGGCTTGGGACAAAAATCTTAATTTTTCCACATAATATATATAAGTCTATATAAGAACAAACTAGAGTAAACATTTCAAAATTTGATTCTGAATAAAGTTATGAATTTTCAAAATAGGTACAAATCATGTGCATTGACGCCATTATTAACCATTCTGAAATTTACACTGCGTGAAGTGTTCTGCAGATATATATGAGCGAGATAGCAATGTTTTGAAAAATGTTATTTTTTTGAAACGCTTGGACTTTTTGCCACATTTCATATATATGCTTCATTTTACCATGCCGTAAAATATTAAAATTGTTTTGTTTTACATTTCAAAAGCTTTTAATCTTTTTTTCTTAGGTACTACAATCGTCCAAGCTTCACTTTCATATAAAGCTATGCTCCAAACATATACTTTCAAAAATGTTTTTCTAACATTTAAATTAATTTTTGATGTAAGCAAATTATATTTCTGACTGAAATATATTTCATTTCTACTGTGCTATTCAGCATTTTATGTCATTCCTACTTTGTCCATCTTTAGTGATTCTACTTCCCAAAGAATAAGATTCTTCTGCTTCTGTAATCTTTTTTCTTCTTATTTTTATATTCAGTGGTCCTTCTACATTTCATCACTTTCATTTTGTTCTTGTTTATTTTCATGCAGTAGTTCTTGTGCAGGACTTCATCTATGCCATTCATTATTTCTTCTAAATCTTTTTTACTCTCGGTAAGAATTACTATCATCAGGAAATCGTAGCATCTTTATCTTTTCACCTTGCACCGATCTAAATCGGTTTTTAACATCATTAACTGCTAGTTCTATGTAAAGTTTAAAAAGTACAGGGATAGGGAACATCCTTGTCGGACTCTCTTTTTTATTACGGCTTCTTTCTTGACATCAGAAAAAGATGCAATCTTTCAATGCTTCATCTGATAGATCACATTTTTCTTGTTCTTGATAAAAGTTTAAAATTTGTCGTCATAAAATTAAAACTTTTATCAAAACCTGCCCTCTTGATAGCCTACCTGTTATTGCAGTAGTGCAGTAGATTAACACTACGTTTTCCTAGTCTAAAGTTTGCATCTGCCTAAATTCACTATAACACATTGCACTTACACAAATATAGTTGACAATCGCAATAGTTCTATCCAGAACGTCTTGCAAAATGATGGATTTTGCTAATGCAAAATACATTGAAATGAAGTCAATTTTTTCAAGTTTAAGTTTTCCTGTTTTAATAAAGCAACAAATCCTTCTTTTTTACTTCTCATGGAAAGTGCACCATCAGTGCAGACACTGGCTAAATTACTGACATTTAATTGTAATCGATGACATACTTCTCTGAAGTTTTCGAAAATGTCAAATCTGTGAGTTCTTCCAGTTAGTGTACCCAGTGGAAGAAGTTCTTCGTAATACTGAAAATCTTCAGTTACAGCACGAATAAAACGTAAAACTTGCGTTTTATCTGTGCTTTCATCTAAAGCAATTGAAAAGTAAACATCTTCATTTTGTATAATTGTACGAAGTTGTTGTGATACATTTTCAGCTAATTCTTGCTATTGATCTGTTACAGTTTTTCATGAAAGAGGCAATTGTTTGTATTTATCAAATTTTTCTGGATCTAACATACCCACCACTTCAACAACACATTCTCTAATTTCTGCATCACTAATTGGTTTGCCTCTTTTTCCAAGTATATGTGCTATTTTATAAGTAACGTCAATTGGAGTGGTATTTTTCTTTACAAAAGCACAAAAAAACGCCTGCTGATGCTTTTCATTTTTCAATTTCTAAAGCGCAGCTTGTCAAGATTCACCTTCTAAATTAAAATAATTATGTTTAACGAGTCAAATAGTGTTTATTTGCATTTGCCTTTTTCAAAGTAGTTAATATTGTATTGCACAACAAACACACCATTTTATCTTTCACAGAAGTAACGAAAAGTTCTAACTCCCACTCTACATTAAATGTTCTGTTTTCTTCATTTAATTTTCTTCTCTTATAATATGACATGATGGAGAAAAAATGAATATCAAATCGTATCTTTAAGAAAGCGTATACTTGCTAGAAATAGAATAAAATCTACTTAAGTTACGACAAACCAATAATTTCTGTGATAAAATGCAATGATTAAACTTCGATATTATGTTGAAATTTTTCTATGTTTTATGTAAATAAATATTTTTTGTATGTTAATTTATTTTTAGTTCAGATTTCTTATTAATAAAAAACTTTATCATTCGTGTATACATTATTTTACACCAATAATTCATATAATATTGCATAAGAAGTTTCACTTCTGTCGTGTCCTTGCACCAATGCTTGTACTTTCTTTGAAGAGTATGTTTAATGTTTAATAAAATCGGTAGTTGTATCTTGAGTGGTGAATGGTGGTCAGGTACATGCATCTTTAGCAGCAGAATCTGTTCATTCGTTACCCAGGATTCCCATGTGGATCTAGCAGAAATTCACTTATGTGTAATGATGATTCAATTCAGAGATTGTACTATGAATATCAGTAATGACAGATGTCTAGATAAATCCTCTAAAGCTTGGGGAGCATTACACGAATCACTGCGGTTAAAGATGTGACGATATTTTGACATAATGATGTTCAAAGCCATATTGATGGCGTACAGTTCAGAATTGTAAACGTTTGTAATATCAGCAAACACATAAGTTCCGTCGGTATCATTCCGCTTTGAACCATCTGTGTATACTGTTGCATCTGGGTTTGTCTGTGATAGAAAATGGTAAAATTCTTGCTGAAAGATGAGAGTTGTTAATTCTTTATTACATACGGTGAGATCATAATTAAATTTTATGGGGTCAAGTTTCCAAGTCCCCATGCGCACAACTAAAACTATTCTTTTTGTTCTTTGATTCTAGCCTTAAATTAAGCACTGTACATTTTATCCAAGAGATATTGCAACAAATTGAAGTCCCAATATTCTTTTTATTTTACAACCGATATAATTGTATACATTTGGAATTCATACATTCTATTGCAGTAAAATTTGAATAATTTTACCTTCAAATAATTTCACCTGTATCTTTTATTTTTTTAAATATGTAAATGTTTAGTAGTTGGTTTGATTGATTAGAGTCATAATTTATATTTTTTGTCTAGATGATATAATAAAAATCAGAATTGAAACATATTTTATAAATTTATTTACCAAATTTAAATTTCTGTTTATTAAAAATTATTAATTCATAATAATAGAAGTATTAATTTTTATTTAATATTACTAATATAATAATAAATATTACATTAAAAAATAAAGATAAAATAATTGATTTAATTACATCACAATAATAATTACTTTTTTACTGAGGGATATTGTACATAATAAAACATTAATTTTGTATATTATATAATATAACCATTGTTACTAAGGGTGGTACAAACTGCTTTTTCATTATAATTTACAATTTATAAATATTTTAGAATACTCTATGGGCTGCATTACATAAACTACCACGTACATGGTAATAAATATTTTTTATAAAACTTACAAGACTAGATAATGTAATAATTATTGTAAATTTCATAATTTAAAACTAATTATCATCAATTAATAGATTACTTTAAATTTCAACTTGTATCACAATGGAAAATTCTATTTTTAAGTATTCATTTATGTTTACAAAAACTGTACTTGATTGAAAAAATGGTTTTTACATTTCTATTTTCTATGTATTGTATTATTTTCACAAGCAGAAGGATAATGAATATAATGAGGATGTAGATGGTGGCTGGATGGGAATGTATCTATTTAAATAAACACACGTTACTTACCCACTGAGTAGGTGGGTAGGTGTAACCTCGCACAAAGTAGTTAGTAGACCCTCCACCTCGCAGTAGTTGATCAATGTATCTCTTCAGGGAATCTCTGACACCATCAACCTTAATCGTGTAGTGAAGTTTTCCAGCTTCTGGACTACAGATCCTTGTCTCTACATTAGTTTGCCAGTGGAGAGGTACCACCTTGTTATTTCATTTCCCACGCTTAGTTGATGTACACTGGGAGTGATATTGGAAGGTGATGGCGTTGTTTTCAGGTCTCGTTTAATATGTAATCTTCGTTTTAGGTATAATTCTGATGGAGATTTACCAGATGAGAGGGGTGTAGATCTATAATGCATTAAGATTTCGCGAATTTTCCTTTGAATAAGTAGTAGCTTGTTGAATGAAGTCATTGCCTGTAGTAACCTTTGCTTGAAACTCTGTATATTGTGTTCAGCGAGCCTGTAGGTAGTGGATGATCCAGTGCTATAAACATTTGGTGTACATCGATATAAGCTAACAATGTATCGAGAATGGGAGTGATGATGTGGACAGTTTTTATCGATAAGCATTTCAATGTTTCCTCATCATTGTTCATTATATTATAATAAATAGATATTGTTTATAATTTGAAAACACGTGTGTTTATTTAGGTAGAGATATAACAATTGGCGAAGAGAATGAGATACAACAGGAAGGTGAGTGAAGCGAACTCTGATCAGGTACTTACTGATAAAACTGTTATTTATAATTTTTTTTATGTAATATTATGTAGACTACAGGCAGAGAATTTTATAAATCCATTTTTTTGTTTTTTTCTTTCATTTTATTTATGGAATTCATTACCATCTAATGGTAAAACAATGAAGGGATAAAACTTTTTAAATCACAAGATTTGCAATTTTTTAAAGTTAGTATACAGGGAAAAACCTTATGTCTATTCTGAACAAGGGAAGATCCTTTACAGGCCCATATGCCTTTCTTACAAAAACCGTTATCATTTTTATATAAACTATTCTAAACCTATCAGATTCAGGTGAACCGCTTAATTTTTTCTCTTTTCCAATTTATTTTCCCTTTCCCAGTCTCACAGTGTTGAATATGAAACGGTTTTTATACTGGAGTTTAAAACATTTTCAGTAAAAAGTCGCAGAAATGTTTGCCTCCTTTTTTGCTTTAGATTCATTGTACATATAGATTGTTGAATCTTCTCTTTATGCTGAATGAAAAACACTGATTGAATACCCGCAATTGTCGGCTATAAAATATTTCTACAACCGGTAGAACAGGCAAAAGATGATTCTGTATATGGAAAGAGTTTTAGTGTGAAACCTTTGAT
The DNA here is from genome assembly GCF_047948215.1 of Lycorma delicatula. Classification (NCBI taxonomy): domain Eukaryota; kingdom Metazoa; phylum Arthropoda; class Insecta; order Hemiptera; family Fulgoridae; genus Lycorma; species Lycorma delicatula. Next base: position 145,285,047 of record NC_134459.1, on the reverse strand, counting down.
GTTGGGGGATAGCGTGCGGGTCGCACAATCACAAATTGGTTAATTTGATAGTTGAGGGTTGTAAGTTACGGTAGCCGGTTGTGATTGGAAGAGCCGGTTGTATATTGTGTAGATACACTGATGGAAATGTCTGCCGAGGCATTTGCATCGGTGGCCTCCTGAAAGATGCCAAACTGATGACTGTGTTGAGTTATCAAGTTTAAGAGGGTCTAAAAGATTATGACCTTCAGTAAAGCAACTTCTGGCTAGAAATGGAGGGGGTGGTATGTTAATCAGGATCATCAGGTGTCTTCCCCTTTGAGGGCTAGGATTTTGAAAGTACATAATATTGCCAATGTACCATTTCAACAATGATACTGTTAATTCCATAAGATGTCCTCTCTCTAAAATAAAGTATACTGCACACTACGATTTATTAACAGTTTTTCATTAAGAGCTTGACATCAATTACCAATCAGCTTTTTTATTGTTAAATCTATTATAAATGATTTTATATGAAATAAATTATGACTATATGCATACTCCGGGCCAAAAATATTCGTCAAATAACAAAACTGCCCTGGTTCCACTATACTAATATTAATTTGTTTGTTCAAACACTAATAAATGGAGATATTGTTCAATTTATCTGATGTCCTATTAATAGAGTCAACGAATCTTTAACACTGATATAGTTTTATAATTTTTAGAAGCACCAAGAGAATTGATAATCAGGTAATTGATCAAAATTAAGAAAGGTATTAAACAAATTTCAATCTATAGGCAACTCTTGAATGAACTGAACAGAAGTATAATCTGTTGATATTTGAAAAGATGATTCTTCTGTTATTTATAATGCTACTAATATTTTTTATAAATGTCATCAAACAACTGGTGTAAGCTTTCTTTCAATATTTCTGATATGCCTCAATTATTACAACACCATTTTGTCTTGTAATAAATGTTACGACCACAAATTATATTAAGAAATCTTTTGATGATAGCATTGTTACAATAGGATGGCTTTCACTTATGTCATAGTTGCCAATAACAGCAAATGATGTATCATAAACTGGAACTGTTCATATTCAACTGAACATATTCAGTAATTAATTCTATTCCATCTGCTCCAAATAGTTTAAGTTTATTGATGTAGTCACTCAGCCTTTGGTTTTTAAACCGATCAAAATATTAAGCTAATAGTTTTATTAATGATTCCAGTTTTTTTTAATTATTGATAGCTTATTTATTTATCCTGCTTATGCGTTGACAAATGTATTAACATTAAAAATGTAGTAGAAATGATTAATATACAAATCCTACCTGATGTTTCTACTATATTTTTTGTATTCAACTTATCCTTTTCATTGCTACTATTATCAGAAGTACTATTATCATTCTCCCAAAGAAATTCTGTATAATTAATTTCATGAGTTTTTTATCGTCATAAATAATAGAATAATTTGTTTTTGTTCTTTAATTAAATACGATCTAATCAAATTAAGTGAAGTAAAGTTAGGTAGGTGAAGAAAGTATTATTTCAATATGTTTTACATGTGTTTTAAAATAAGTCATCATTTCTTATGGTTTAAATTAGTCTAAAACTATTGGGGAATGACTTAAGACTAAAACCATAATAAAACCACTAAATTTCAATTGCTATTCACAATAGCGTTTTAAAAGTGTACCGATTGAAAAGAAAATTGTTCTGGTCAGTTCTTGACAATGTCAAAAAGCCACTCATACAAAAAGAAATATGATAATTATATAAAAACTTTTTTTAACTTTATAAGAGACTTTTTTTTAAAAAAAGAAGGAATAAAAGCCAAAACAAAAAATGTAAGTGGCTTATCATTTTAAAGAAACAGTTACAATAAAACATCCTTATCCAAAAAAGCAAAATTAAGACACTAAAAAGCAGTAGCTTTGCCTGAAGTCTTATTCAGCTTGAAGGCCTACAGAATTTCTTAGGAAAAATCTAGCAAAAGTAAAAAATTATTAAATATTTCCGATGAAATAATTTTTTAACAAATAAAACTAGTAGATAAATCTAAATTTTCAAAGAAACAGAATGGATGAACCTAAGAAGGAGAGAGAGGTTAAATGAAAGAATTTTAGAAAAGAAAGAAGTCAGGACTATGGATGGGTGAAAAAATAAGGAAAGAAAAAGATTTTCATGAAGAAAATTATTTATTATTTAGTAATAGAAGATAATTACACCGGTAGCTGATCTTAAAGTAGCTAGCAACTGTATCAATGAGCAGTTTCAATTATGATGTGTTTTTGCGGTGGGGTGGGGGACAGAATACTTGCTTTTATTACATAAAAATATATATGTGATATAAGCATTACATATTTATATGAACACACTCACAAACATTTATTATGTGTTCATAACGTGCGCATGGGCACACATACACAAACACAATAAATATATTACATATGTTCACAAATTATAATTTTAAATAACTTTTCATAAACCACATCTCTAGCCACAATGGGGATAATTGAACAATTTTATTGAAAAGGAAAAGGGTTATGACACATTTTAAAGAACAAAGAAAAACAAAAGTTTTGACATAAAAAATGATCAGACAGCTCTGACCAAAATTGAGGCCATTTAATACCTTTCACAGCTAGTTTCAATAGTAGGTTACAAATATAAGATGCGGCGGTCTCATACCACAGAAATAGATTATACTACAGGCCACTTTTGAAAAATATTAAATGGCTGCCATTTTGATTAGAATTGCTGAAGCCTGATGTTTTTATAGCCCTTTTTTTTAATGCTTTTCAAAATGAGGTGTCATAACCCTACCCTCCCATTAAAGTTTCTTGATTAAACCCTAAGCCCTTTGGGTGCTTCAAGGTGTGGTGGTGGTCTTATTCTGAATTGTTTTAAGGAAAAGTAATAACTAAATTTTATTTTTCTATGTTTAAGGAGTAAAATTTCATTTAAGAGTTGCCATACTTGTGAACACTGAGTAAATGTGTATATAGTTGTATACAATCATTCATCATTTTAGATAAGAATGGAAAATTTAGTATTCTAGGTTGCATAGTTCTTCGAGTTAAAAAAAGACCCAAGTTATTTTTTTATCCAATATCCAATTAAAAGAGCTTCCATAACAGCACAGACTGTTATAAGTGAGTAAAGGAAAACCCACCGTTTTAGTTTAGCAGTGAACATGTCTTCCCAAATCAGCTGATTTGATAGTCGATAGTTCCAGCATTCAAGTCCTAGTAATGGTACAGATTTGAATACTAGATCGTGGATACCGGTGTTCTTTGGTGGTTGGGTTTCAATTAACCACACATCTCAGGAATGGTCGACCTCAGACTGTACAAGACAGATTTTTTATGGATTATATATATGTGATAAATTTAAAATGAACTGCATTTAGATGAATATGAGGAGCATGACATGAAAAAAATATTAAAAAATTCTGCACACACACACATACACATATATATATATATACGTAGATGTAAAAATGTTCAGTTTAAATTTAAAAAAAAACCAAAAGTGACGTAATGAAAAACGCAAGAAATATTATTATAAATAATAATATATATCCAAAAGGGGGAATATGGATAGAAAACATATTTGGAAACTTATTTCTTACTTAAAGTCTTTTTAAGCTATCAAATATTAACTTAATACTGTAAAAAATATTACCATCATGTCTAAGACAACATACTGGTTAATATTGTGATTTATTCCCTATACTAACTGCTTTATAAAGTAAGTTCCCATATAGATCCGATCTGTCCGCAGTGGTTTTTAATTTCTGATGAAGAAAAAATAAATGAACTAAAAAATTTTAAACCAGAGCAACATTATACCGAATAGAAATAAAAATGTCAAGTTTATTGATGGCATATTATTTTGTTTAGAACTAGGGATGTTATCAAATGGCATGATAGGGAAAAAATTCAATCTAAAAGTAAACAATAATTATAATTTTAATTGTGTTTGTGTGTAACTCAAAATATATTACATGTTCATAAATGAGAAATAGATTTTCTATTAATTGAAGAGTATTAAATAACCGAAAACACAACGACTGAAGCCACATTTAATAAGTTTTTTTTTACATCTCATCTGATTTAAATAATTATTGTGGCATCTATTATTATTTCATGACCTCAGCAATATATGATAATTTTTTTTAACAACAAATAAATAAAAAGAGATATTTATATACATATATGTTAGCAACATAAAACTTTTTGCAGTAATAACTGACATGCACGGAAACAATAAAAAGTTGAGAAATTGAATTACGATGTTACAACTAATGTTCTATATTATGTAACTAGTTAAAAAAAATTAAGAGAAAAAAGAAACATCATGAAAGTTTTACTGTATAGGCCACCAAGGGGGCAATAACATAAAAGTTCAAATAAGAGCAAACAAAAGTTTCAGATAAAATGTACAAAAAAAGTTGGGTCTTAACATTTGCTCCAAAGTAACTACAGATGTAATATCTGATTTTGTTTATAACCGATTCTTATAGTATTTCTCATGCTGATTTCAAATATGAAACCAGAATTCTTCTATCAGACTTTGTGTTGTTATAAATATTTTTATTTTCAGATAGTCACTTTGCATGAACTCCATAAACATAACATTTTGTGAATGTTTTTTATAATTTAATAGTTGAAAAAAATATGGCCCATTTGTTCGAAAATATACCCACTACACCCAAGAAAGCAGTGGAAAGTGGCTACCCTATCAGCTATTAGAATGTAATGTTATTGATGGAATGAAGATGGTAGCTGACCTGATTCCCATTGAAGGGATAAAGGATAAGTAAAGGAGATGGAATATGAAGAGATGAACAACCCACAGAGGAGCTGCATTAGACTTGTAGATTAGAGAAGTAGGAGTAATTGGAGGAAACATTGTAGTTATGATAATATTACACATACACATTAATTATAATCAGGAACAAAACCAGTTCAAAACGGAAGGGGCAGCTTTCTGAATGTAATCTCCTTCATTGGGTAAGGGTAGTCCATGAGGAGGGGGGTTACTATGCAATAATATATAATAACAAAAGGAAGAATAAAATATTTATTTTTAAAATCTAATTTTGTAACAATAGTTTGCAAGGATTCGATGCAAATTGACTGACTACAGCTTCAACTAATTGCTCCTCATTAGTGAAAACCCATTGTTGGAGAATGCTTAACATAGCTAATCCATTTAACCTGTTTTCACCAGCGGTGCTTCTTAGCCGTGTTTTAGGGAACTAATTGAAGCTTGATAGTACTTAATGTGCAGGACTGTGAAAGTAATATCAGCACAGCCTTTCTAACAGTCATATAAAACGATTTGCTCTTTTATAACCTCAATTATGTCTGGCACTTCCTGTTGCATCTGAGAAGCAGCAGTGGTATGTTGCTATGAAGTCCAGTGAGTTGACTTTGGATAAAGTTCGAGAAATTGAATAACATGCCAATGTCTTGTGGCAAGTTAGATGGGATGAGACAGAGTGTGGGTATTACATGCATGATCTCTTTCCAAATGTTGTTGGTTTGCGGACGCCTCTTGGGTACACTCTAATAAATATGTGACGCAATTTCTTTCTGGTCATGGTACTTTTAGGAACAGACTGCAGAAATTCGGCCTGGTAGATTCTGAGATGTGTTCTCAGTGTGGACAATTGGATGACACCTACCATGTTTTTTATGAATGTTAGAAGTACGAGTTAATGCGCATGGAGACCATCTGTCAGCTTGATATTATCGGCTCGATGTTGGATCTGCGTGTAAACTGGAGGAGCCAGGCCAAATGGGGCAATAGTGGAGAGTTTTATAGTATACTTAGCAAAAGAAATGATCACTGAGGAGATGTAGAGGTGTGGTTGGATTTCTCTTGTATTATGTTTTGTTTTATAAATTGTTTTTGTTGTGTTTGTTTTTTGTTTTGTTTCAGTGTTACTGTGATGTTATTGTTCCATGTAGTATTTTTATGTTTCGTGTTGTGTGTTGAACTCACTTTTACCTTTTACGGATAGGTAGTTTAGTTCCTTTGTTTAGTTAAGTTCTTTCAGTCACTTAAGACTCTGTAAAATGTGTTTTGTTTTGAGTTCATTAAATAGTAGTACATCGATGTAAATGTCACTCGTCGCATCGGTGGGATCCTGGCAGAGACGGACTGAAATATGTCAAAAGCCGAGGTTTTGGAGATGACCTCTGGTAAAGCCATAAGGGCTAGGAATGTAGGGGGTGGTGGAGAATGTCTTTCCCCTATGGGGGGTCAGCATGTACCTCATTCCACATTTTGAACCACAATTCCTTTCTCCTTCAACTTCTAAATTGTAGAAAGTTACACAAGATGACTTCATCTTGTGTAATGAATGGAGTGAAAGTACTTACTTTCACTCCATTCATCCAATGAAACACGTCTGATGTTAATTGGATAGAAATTTATCAGTGGAAATCCAGTTAATTTTTCTGCAGAAAATCTTACTTTTAAAGATGATATGGAATCTTTTCTAAAATTTGGATGGATTTTTGGCTGAACGATTGCTTCTATGCTTCTGTTGGTCAGCAATGGGGGTGCTGGTTATATCAACATTCAAATACATTGCAATGTCGCCTGTTTGTTTAAAATGGTAGTTGTCAAGAATAGCTAGCATGTCAAGAATAGTTTGAATGTGCTAGTTGGCTTTGACTGTGTCAAAAACACAAAGGCAAATGTTCTTCAATTGAAGGGCATTTGCTATGGGTTTCATTATAGCGGAATACTTAGCAATTAATGCTAGTGACACAATAAATGAAAATCTACACACTGCTGCATCTATTTGATAAGCATTTTTTCTTAATGCTGCATTTCCCTCTTCAGCTAAGGTCTCTAATGCATTTACAATACCAACGAAGTGATCCTTAAAAACACAGATGCTCTTGTTTTTCTCTGACCACCTAGTCACAGAATTCAGAAATGCTAACAATAAGCTTGTGTCCTAAACGGACTTGTGCAAAACTGTTATATCTCTTTGATAGTTCTAATGCATTTTCAAATTTCTGGAAATGTTTAAGTCATTCATAACAAGGTTAAGTGTGAGTAGGGCTATGGAATTAGAAGTTTTTTTTGTACTTTTGTCTCAAGATCGCCTGCACACCTTCTTTTCCAGACATGGTGGAACATCTGTTGAAGCCTAACCCCACACGCTTATCACGGTCTAGGTTTAAGTTTGTCACAAAATTTTCAATGGTTTTGGCAGCACTCTTGGTGTTAAGTACAAGCTCTACAAAGTCTAAAAATTCTTCTTTGATTTTGTTGGCCTTTTCATTGAAGAAATGTAATCCAGCTGTTATTTGCCAGGAATATACTTGGTTTTGTCAGCCAAAATGCTATAAACATTTTTTCTTTTTTGTCTTCAGTCATTTGACTGGTTTAATGCAGCTCTCCAAGATTCCCTATCTAGTGCTAGTCGTTTCATTTCAGTATACCCTCTACATCCTACATCCCTAACAATTTGTTTTACATATTCCAAACGTGGCCTGCCTACACAATTTTTTCCTTCTACCTGTACTTCCAATATTAAAGCGACTATTCCAGGATGCCTTAGTATGTGGCCTATAAGTCTGTCTCTTCTTTTAACTATATTTTTCCAAATGCTTCTTTCTTCATCTATTTGTCGCAATACCTCTTCATTTGTCACTTTATCCACCCATCTGATTTTTAACATTCTCCTATAGCACCACATTTCAAAAGCTTCTAATCTTTTCTTCTCAGATACTCCGATCGTCCAAGTTTCACTTCCATATAAAGCGACACTCCAAACATATGCTCTCAAAAATTTTTTCCTGACATTTAAATTAATTTTTGATGTAAACAAATTATATTTCTTACTGAAGGCTCGTTTCACTTGTGCTATTCAGCATTTTATATCGCTCCTGCTTCGTCCATCTTTAGTAATTCTACTTCCCAAATAACAAAATTCTTCTACCTCCATAATCTTTTCTCCTCCTATTTTCACATTCAGTGGTCCATCTTTGTTATTTCTACTACATTTCATTACTTTTGTTTTCTTCTTGTTTATTTTCATGCGATAGTTCTTGAGTAGGACTTCATCTATGTCGTTCATTGTTTCTTCTAAATCCTTTTTATTCTCTGCTAGAATTACTATATCATCAGCAAATCGTAGCATCTTTATCTTTTCACCTTGTACTGTTACTCCGAATCTAAATTGTTCTTTAACATCATTAACTGCTAGATGCATGTAAAGATTAAAAAGTAACAGAGATAGGGAACATCCTTGTTGGACTTCCTTTCTTATTAAGGCTTCTTTCTTATGTTCTTCAATTATTACTGTTGCTGTTTGGTTCCCGTACATGTTAGCAATTGTTCTTCTATCTCTGTATTTGAACCCTAATTTTTTTAAAATGTTGAACATTTTATTCCAGTCTATGTTATTGAATGCCTTTTCTAGGTCTATAAATGCCAAGTATGTTGGTTTGTTTTCCTTTAATCTTCCTTCTACTATTAATCTGAGGCCTAAAATTGCTTCCCTTGTCCCTATACTTTTCCTGAAACCAAATTGGTCTTCTATTAACACTTCTTCCACTCTCCTCTCAATTCTTCTGTATAGAATTCTAGTTAAGATTTTTGATGCATGACTAGTTAAACTAATTGTTCTGTATTCTTCACATTTATCTGCCCCTGCTTTCTTTGGTATCATGACTATAACACTTTTTTTGAAGTCTGACGGAAATTCCCCTTTTTCATAAATATTACACACCAGTTTGTATAATTTATCAATCGTTTCCTCACCTGCACTGCGCAGTAATTCTACAGGTATTCCGTCTATTCCAGGAGCCTTTCTGCCATTTAAATCTATTAATGCTCTCTTAAATTCAGATCTCAGTATTGTTTCTCCCATTTCATCCTCCTCAACTTCCTCTTCTTCCTCTATAACACCATTTTCTAATTCATTTCCTCCGTATAACTCTTCAATATATTCCACCCATCTATCGACTTTACCTTTCGTATTATATATCGGTGTACCATCTTTGTTTAACACATTATTAGATTTTAATTTATGTACCCCAAAATTTTCCTTAACTTTCCTGTATGCTCCGTCTATTTTACCAATGTTCATTTCTCTTTCCACTTCTGAACAGTTTTATTTAATCTACTCTTCATTTGCTAGTTTGCACTTCCTGTTTATAGCATTTCTTAATTGTTGATAGTTCCTTTTACTTTCTTTATCACTAGCATTCTTATATTTTCTACGTTCATCCATCAGCTGCAATATATAGTCTGAAACCCAAGGTTTTCTACTAGTTCTCTTTACTCCGCCTAAGTTTGCTTCTGCTGATTTAAGAATTTCCTTTTTAACATTCTCCCATTCTTCTTCTACATTTTCTACCTTATCTTTTTTACTCAGACCTCTTGCGATGTCCTCCTCAAAAATCTTCTTTACCTCCTCTTCCTCAAGCTTCTCTAAATTCCACCAATTCATCTGACACCTTTTCTTCAGGTTTTTAAACCCCAATCTACATTTCATTATCACCAAATTATGGTCGCTATCAATGTCTGCTCCAGGGTAAGTTTTGCAGTCAACGAGTTGATTTCTAAATCTTTGCTTAACCATGATATAATCTATCTGATACCTTGCAGTATCGCCTGGCTTTTTCCAAGTGTATATTCTTCTATTATGATTTTTAAATTGGATGTTGTCAATTACTAAATTATACTTCGTGCAAAACTCCATTTTTCGGTCCCCTCTTTCATTCCTTTTGCCCAGCCCGTATTCACCCACTATATTTCCTTCCTTGCCTTTTCCAATGCTTGCATTCCAATCTCCAATTATTATTAAATTTTCATCTCCTTTTACGTGTTTAATTGCTTCATCAATCTCTTTGTATACACACTCTACCTCATCATCATCATGGGCGCTTGTAGGCATATAGACGTTAACAATCGTTGTCGGTTTAGGTTTTACGCTATAAACATAAGCTTTTTTAACCCTTGTAATGATGTGATCCCTGATTATAGTGTCACATAGATCAGTTATTTAATTTTGGATGATAGGCAATTGGTATGATGTGTTTTTCAGCTCATGCTCAAAATGGTCTTTTAGTTGTGATTCACCTGCTTTAATAAGAAAATTGCATAATTTGATAAGTACGTCTTCACCCAGATTTTTGCCTCTAGGAGGAAATTATGTATGATGGAAAAAATGATGCAGCAAACAGTTGAGAACAGTACTTTTTTTGTGTTATCTATTTATTTTTGTGAAGACTGGTGAAGTTGGATGTTCACTGGTTCCCGTGAATGCCTCCGTGAATGATTTTGCAGATTCCATTGCTGTCTGATGTCCCTGGGACTGTACATGTGCTTTGTAATAATCATGCATGTCCTTAATGAAAGGTCTGATGAAAAAAGAACCCAAACCACCTCTCATTGTTCTGACTGATAGTGAAAACAACACATAATATTTACAGAAAGCACCTTTGAGTTGCCTTGAGTAAGCTAGCGATGGTGAAAGTGCATCCAGCCATTGGTGACTGAATTTCCTCTTGGGTTGTTTAGCATCTGTCACAAAATTGTAGCTCTTCAAAGGTCCAAGAGATTTTCCAAATGTACCGGCATAGTGCTTGCCAGGCCGAAGAATTTTCCACTGTCATCTTTATGACAACCTTGACTGCAATTTCACTTTCACTATGTTGCACATTGGTTTGAATCATAGAAGAAGGCCCTGTAATCAAAGTGTTTGAACCAAAGGGTGGTTGTACTTCCTTGTTCTCATCTGCATTGCTGCTGCTGGTATTTTATTTTGTTTTAAATTCATCGCAAAAAAATTAATAAATTTCATTTGCCCCCACGTGATATGCTGATGATTATAATAGTAGTGCAATCTTTGAATTTCAGCCAATGCTACTCTGTCGTACCAGCCCCACTATATCAGAACATGTTCTTTGATGTATGAATGATTTTCATTCTCTAGAGAAAGGTACCTCCAAGCACTTCTATTAAATTATGGAAACTGTAGCTGCCCAGATCTAAAATGAGGATTATTACAGTTGTGAATTAAACCAAGTGATAATAACAAAAAAAGACCTTGACTTAGACATGAACTTCAAGAGGTAGCATCTGGAAATTTATTAAAAACTTAATTAGTTCAGTAAGATCCAGATGTATCAGCATTTATGGTAAGAGAAATATAATGGTGCTGATTCAAGGAATAAGAAAAAAGAGACAATATTTACTGATCTTAAAACTATTTGAACTTATTAATACAATATTATTGATCATGCACCACAGCAACCCCATCACAAGCTTTTGTCAGCCATCAAGATAGACCTAAAATGGGCTGAAGAGCAGAGCATGTTTATTTATTATACCATATCAGAAGTATTATTTTAAACTAAATTTTAATTAAATCAAAAAAAATTCATTGGAAGGTTTAAATCCAACAGAATGAAGCTGAAAAAATTTACATTAAGGATTAAAACTGTAAGAACATGAAAACAGGTATAATACACAGGTATAATTCACAGTTCACAGGCACTTAAACAATAGTGTACTAAAAATTAGCGACATCAAGTGCATTTTTAGTTGTCTCAAGCAGTTCCTTCTGTGTACATTTGGCTGGGCAAAGATGCCCTATAATTACATCCAATTACAGGGCATGACTCATTGTAATATGAAAAAAATGCCAGAAACCTTTTTTAATTTTTTTTTATCAAATATTTCACACACAAAAATATTTTTTTGATGAATTTTGCAGCAACAAAATTAGATCTTATTATAAACCATTGTAGCAATTAATTTAATTAAAAAATCTCAGTTGCTGTCTACCAATAGGTTTATATTCTTTCTTGAATTATCTTTTGCTGGGTATTGACACCCAGGAGTCTGATATTTTTAGTATTTTGGTACTGATACTGATATCTAGCCTCAAGTAGTTCAGACTACCAAGATTATCTATATGATAAATTTTATGTTAAACTAAAATTAATTATTTCCATCTTTTTTTCTTCTTTAATATAACTGTCCAAACACATATATCAACTGGTGTTCCAAACATTTTACGTTTATTATAATATTAATTAAAAAATATTATACCAGTTTAAGCTGGTAGTTTTGTCATGTGGTATTATATTTGTTAAAAATTCTAGGAGCAATAAATTACTAATTATTTTGAATTATTAAATCTATATAAATAATATTTTTAGGTAGATTTCTTCTAATATTTATTTATTTATTTTTTTTAAGGGACACCTCTTCAGTGTCAGTTTTTTTTTTATAACAAGTGATAATTTATTACTGAAGTAAAATCTGCATTTTTTATTAGCTTTATCATGCTTAATAAAATAAATATTACAAATAATAAAGTGGGAAGTATTATATAAATTGAACTTTTATCTAATTTATATGTAAACAGTTTAATTGAAATGTTTTCATTTAATTTGATACATTTAAAAATATTAGCTAATCCACTAGTTTAATATTAAACATATATATATGTAAGTATAAAATTAACCTTTTATCTATTAATATTTAAACCATTTTATCATTTAAAATTTAAAACATCATATCTTTAAGAGTACAGTCAGATATGAAATAATTCAATAGAAATCTGTTAGTCATTTACTGTTTAAATTCCCATTACTCAGATTATAAATATTTTATTTGGTGTTCTTTTACATAAATTTCAATGAATCAAGCTAAAGTTATTTTTGATAGATCCTACAGTCTTTTATAACAAGTAAAATGGAAACAGTTTATGAAGAAGATGAAGATTTGGAATTCTTTGAAGAATTTCATAGATTAGCAATGTTATTGTAAGTTATTGTTTTTATTACTGTTTAATTTTAACCTATTAATTAATTATAACGTAAAAATAACTATGAAATCATCCTCACAGAAATGTACTAGTAGAATGAGATTTTACATAACAAGTAAATGAAAATATAATTTTGAGATATTGTTTAATTGTATTATTAAAAAATGATTTAGGTTAAAACAGTCATGTTATATTTCTTACCATCTTATTTCTTATCACACACCTCGTCATCATGTTAGGCCATGGGTGTTGTTTATTGTCCACTAGTCGAATAATGTGCACATTAATAATATAAAAATAAATAATAATATTTCTTATCAAATTATGCAGAAGATAGTTGCTATTGGACCAACATATATTTGACTTTTCTCTTTATTTAAGTAAACATTTTATGGTTGTACTATATGGGTTTTTTATTACCATCAGAATAAATTAAATTTATCTTCAATAAAATTTATGAAACCAGTTTTATGTCCAATGTGATTCACTAATATAAAAGTTTTATTTGACATATAAATATACAGAAAGCATATAAATTTTTTGATTAAAAAAAATTTCATTAAAAATTATGAAAATGTTTTCAAATTAAAGTAACTATAATTCTATGACCTTTTATGTCAAAGAAGTGTACATAATGCATTGTTACACTACAGAAAGATTAAAGATTAATTTACACAGTAGTCTTTCATACAGTACTGACACATGTAAACTGCCTGAGATACAAAAGACACCAGTCACAGCTGCTTTCTCTGATATTCATTTTACAGCCAGTCCTTGTGGTGAACAGAATGAAAGTACGACTTGCTGAGCTGAAAATCACATGGATTTTGATGGGATTAGCATGCTGTGCAAACATATATTTGGCAGCAGCAACCCACTTCATTCCTCATTTTTCATATTAACCCTGACATGGATTGCTTGTTATTCCTAGGGATAGCTATATCATATTCAGCGACAATCATTATGGTTACAACACTTTAACGTACATTTTAAATTTTAAAGGTATTTTGCAGCCAATTATCTGTAACCTCTTCAAAGGAGTTTCTGGTTGCATTGTTGTTAACAGCACCTGTCTTAAGAAGGTTAGAAAACCTTTTAGTATGATAATCAAATAATGCATTTAATCAATATTGTGCTTGTTTCATTGATACATGTTTGTTTAATCATTTGTTTCTGTCAAATTCTATGAGTTTGTAAATTTCATGTAATTCAAATGTTTACATCTTTGTTTTTATATGCTATGTCTAAAATTTGCATGTTGTGGAATTAGGAACATAATAATCTTTTACAGATAATGTTGTTGTGTTTGAGTCTGTAATGGGTGTATGTCCATTCAGTCTCTCTTATTTAATATTTATAATTACTACAGTTTAATTTGCCTACTCCTAGGTTGCTGTATTTTTTAGATTGTGTTTTGTCAGTATTCTGTATGATCTTGTGTATGTTGTATGACTTGCTTGTTTTTGTTAGTGTTATGTATCTTCAGTGCAACTTATTAGTGTCAGATGTTTTATTATATCAGGTTATTCAGTGTAGTTTTTGACAAAAGTGACTAAAATATACCGGACAAAGGTGTATGTACCAGGGTTGTTTGAAAGGTTCTCAGCCTGATACAGAGATTGTATAAATATGAACTTATAACTATGGTATTTATCAAGGATAATCCTTTAGACGGTAAAGTTTCAGATGCCTGTGTTTAGTTGCTTAAATGCAGTTATTGGGTAAAGCAAACAAGTTTTGACATTTTCTGAAAAATATATAAAATTAAAGTTGACCTATCATAATGTTCTTAAAAACATATGAAAAAAAGTTTATTCCTGATGTTCATACAAAAAGAGCTAGATTCCACTTTAAAGGATTCTTCCCCCTCATTTTCAATGGTAAAAAATTGGGCTGCAGAATTTAAACATGGTCAAGGATCCATTCAAGATGATGAACTCTCGGGATGTCAAAAACCACTACCACTGATGAAATTATTACAAAAATCTACAATACAGTATTAAATAATCGCCAACTGAAAGTACACAAGCTTCCAGACATCGCAAACATCTTGACAAACCATGTCCACTACATTTTACATGATGTTTTGGGTATGAAAAAGCTTTCTGCTCGGTGAGTGCTGCGTCTGTTAAGTTTTGACCAAAAAAGCATTTGACTGAACACTTCTGTAACAATGTATAGACTTATTTAAATGCAATTCTACTGAATTTATTCAACATTTTATAACAGTAAATGAAACGTGAATTCACCAATACAGGCCAGAAACCAAATAGCAGTCTAAATTGTAAATGGGAACAGGTGAAAGTGTGCCAAAGAAAATGGAAAATTGTTCCATCTGCAGGAAAAGTCATGGCTATGTTTTTTTGGGATTATTGTGATGTGGTACTCATAGACTACTGGAAAAAGGCAGGCCCATCACCAGGAAGTATTATGCTTTACTACTTTCTTTTTCCTGTTTAGCCTCCGGTAACTACCGTTTAGATAATTCTTCAGAGGATGAATGAGGATGATGATATGTATGAGTGTAAATGAAGTGTAGTCTTGTACATTCTCAGTTCGACCATTCCTGAGATGTATGGTTAATTGAAACCCAACCACCAAAGAACACCGGTATCCACGAGCAATGCACCGGTATGCTTTACTACTGGAGCAATTGAAGGGTACTATTCAACCTAAACAGCCACATCTGTATAAACAGAAAGTCCTCTTTCATCATGATAATGCTCTTACACACATGTTCCAGGTTGTTGCTGCGAAACTTGATGATGTATGCTTTGAAGTGTTTTCATATGAACTGTATTTGCTTTGAAGTGTTTCCACATGCACCATGTTACTTTCTCTTCCCAAACCTAAAAAACGACTCGCTGGATGAAGATTTACTTCAAATGAGGTAGTCAAAACTGATATTACTGCTTATTAGCTGGATAAATTGCATTATACTGTGGGTATTAAAAAGTTGGAAAGTCATTGGTCTAAATATATTGAATTATAAGGTGAATATGTTTAAAAATTGAAAAAAATCCTGCATTTTCTATATTAGGCTGAGAACTTTCTGAATGATCCTTGAATTACATAATGTAACATGATAAAATATCATGTTTATACTTTACAGAGTGATAAGATATGATGTGTTAGGTGAATTAGTTATAGTAGGCCTTCTACAAACTTTCTTTGTCTTCTCTTTTAAAGATGTGTTAATTACCTATTTTGGATACAGTGCAAGTCAAATAGGATGTGTAAAATGAATGGATTAACCAAAACATTCAAATGTTACATACGGTACATTAAAAACCAAGATCTCAACATTCTTCAGTAACAAAAAATTTAAAAACGAAGCTATTTGATAAAAATAATTTATTAAATGAACAAGAATAACATATATTAATATATCGGATTACATAAATGATTGTTTTAAATCATTGCAAGACAAGTTCCACTAATAACCAACAATACCAGAAAATTTATTGAGAAAGTTATTAAAAGGAACTTTTTATTGAAAAAATAATCTCTGAGTATCCATCAGTAAACCTTCGTCTCCTGTCTGAGAGCTGGTGACCTGATTCATATTGCACTGACAATTTCATGCTATAGCTCATGGTCCTTTGCCATTCAAATCAATATGACAAACGTTTCTCCAGTCGCCTCTTCAATTTGGCCCACCCATCTTTTTGTCAGTCTTCCATGTGACCTGCCGCCTTTGATTCTCCCTGTATTACTAGCTTCTCAAGATTTTTGCCAGACCTACAGATTATATGGCTGAAAAAGTAGAGATTACACTGGAAACATACTGCAGACAACCTCCTTTGCATATCCAATTTGTTTATAATCAAGTTGTTTGTCCTCTTTTCTATCTATGTGACGCCGAGCATTCTTCATAAGCCCACATTTTGAATGCATCAATTCTCCTCCAGTCTTCCACTTACGGTTCAGGTCTCAATGCCATACCTGACTACTGGGAAGACTAATAGTAGTACTTGAAGCAGTCTCAGCTTTGCATTTCTTGTGATTGCCTTATTCTTCCAAATAAATGTCAATTTCAGCCAGTGAGCCTCCATCTTTATCTATTGTGGATCCTAAATATATGAAATGGTCCACCTTTTCGAACTCACACTGCGAATCACTGACTGGAAGATCGTTGGCTGTGTCTACAATTATAACTTTTGTTTTTCCAGTGTTTAACTTCAGCCCTAGCGTTTCATTTTCTTGCTGAACTTGGTTGAGGAACTCCTTCATTTCAACTTCAGAGCCTGCAAACAGGGTCATATCATCAGCAAACCTTAAGTTGGTTATACACTGCTCCTATTTGCATACCACCATGCCATTTTTTCAGGCTCTTCTGGGTGATATCGTCGCTGTAAATGTTGAATAAGACTGGGCAGAATATATCTCTGTGTCTAACCACTGAGCTGTTCTTTACATATAGATTCTGAATGACAGTAACAAGATTATCAGGAATGCCCATCAGTTTCAATACTTGCCACAGATCTTTCCACCTGACCGAGTCAAAGGGATTGCCATAATCTACAAGAGGATTGATGAACTCTCTGGCTTTCTCTATCAATTGTCTAATATTTAGAATTTGCTCATGTGTACTATTTTCTTTGACAAATCTGGCTTGCTGTGCAGGAATTTCTCTATCTAGATAGTATCGTAGATGTTCATGCAATATATACAACAAAACTTTACTCGCATATGAAATCAGAGAAATGGCTCTATAATTTTCGCAGCGCTGCATGGGGCTTTTTTTATGTAGGAACTCCAAGATTGCCCAGTTATCAGGCCATTTGCCGATTAACCATATGAATTTACAAATCTGGTGCATAGCTTTAACACCCAATTAAATGTGATTTGTTTTCATATTTCCTCTAACATAAGGAAATTACAATTTGAAAACAGAA
Organism: Lycorma delicatula; assembly: GCF_047948215.1. Lineage (NCBI taxonomy): Eukaryota > Metazoa > Arthropoda > Insecta > Hemiptera > Fulgoridae > Lycorma > Lycorma delicatula. The sequence goes on along the minus strand of NC_134459.1, from coordinate 145,267,361 downwards.
ATTGTTTAGATTAATCTTTCTTCATGATATTGTTGTACTAAAATGCATTGAAATAAATAAATTTCATCTAAATAAGTCCATTTCATATTATCACATAAGTTTTGAGGTCATGTAATGAATTTTTCGTTAAACAAAAAAGAAATAATTTTGAATTGGTAGATAATTCAATACATAGATCATATCAGGAATGGATAAATGTACTACTTCACAAACAAAAAAGGAACTATTACAATTTGCCTGGATGGATCAAAAGAAACTATGATAAAATCCTGATCATAACAGTTTACAAAATGTAGATTTAATTATAAAATAAAAAATAGATGTAATTAAAGCTATATGAATATAATTAATAAGAATAATTTAGAATATACAAATAATATTAAAGTAAATAAATGAAGATAATAAACAAAAAAAATATATATACAATAAACAAAACACATTCAGTAAGTGTTAATGAAAATTATTTAAGCACATATTTCTGTATTTGTTGAACAGAAATGCAGAAAATTCTAAGCTTCTTTAATTAGTATTTGAAAAATTCATAGAGTAAAAAAAAATCTTTTATTTAAATAAATTGGTGGAGGATTTTTTTAATGGTTTGGTAATTTATTAAAATTGGTAGAATTAGAATAAAGCCCTTCAGTTTTATAGAGGTGGATATTAATATTTTTTAAGAATAAGTTGTAAAACATAACTAAACACACAGTTATTAAATTGAATAAATTTAATTGAAATTTTAATAAATTTATTTAATTGAATAAAATATCATATAATAATCATACAACAGCTGAACCAAATTTAATGAAATTTGCAAATAAACCAAGTTTTAATAAAAACTTGGTTGAGATTTTATTCAGTTTTTGTTAGTAAAATTTTTTGAAACTATGGTTGGGGATTTCTTGGCCTAGTGATACATAAGAATGGAAATTAGATGAATGTTGTGTTTTTGATTAAGTTTTCTGTTCAGCAGTCTTATAAAGTTTACAACAGTTTGAATTAAAATTAAATATCATTCTTCATGATAAATATGAAGAATGGTAAACATTCATTTACAATGTATGCTCTTTAATAGGTTGTCATTAGGAAGGGCTATTGGCAAAAATGTTATCAAATAAAATGTTTCCTGTAAGAAAGTGAAATAATATTATTAATAAAGTTATATCTCATAACATTTATGAAATTTTTTTATGAGGATACTATCATCTTATTAAAGAATACTTAAGTTAATAACATATAAAAATTATTTATCTGAATAAAATGATAGGAGAAAATGATGCCTGGTTTCTTAAATGAATTATTAGTTTATGAGCTAATATTAAAAAGAAAATCATAATTTATATTATTCAGGTACTGATTTATTAAATGTGCATGCTCAATTTACAGCTTATTTTGCAGTTTTTCAACAATCACCAGTCTTATTATATGCTAACAAAAAAAGTGTATTTATCCATTAAAAAAGGGAATAAAGGCCAACAAAAATGTTTTTATGTTTAAATAAATGTAATGATTATTATTTTTTTAAATTATTTACATTAGTCTGTCTCCGTTATTATGTATAAATATTTATATTCTTACTTTCTAACTGAAGATTGTGCGTGCATATGTTTGTTTGTATTTTTTTAAGATTAATAATTGAATTGCCTAATTTAATTTTTTTTATGAAAAATAAAGATAATAAACTAGATAAATTAATTCTATTATTGATAGTATTTAACGTAATATTTTTAAGTAATACAATAAAACTTAGATATAATGTGTTAGTTTTAAATTTATAAATACTTTTTTACATTGAATATAATTCTTTTTATTAAAATAATTATTTAAATTAATGTTGAAGCTAAAATTTCTCTCATTTTTTATATTAAAAATAACTTTACTTTGTACATGGAGATATTCTTATACCCACAATATTGCATATAATTTGTACCAATAAGTTAATAACAAAATTGAATGCTGGAAGGGAATACTACCTGAGTTGAGATCTGAAAGGAGCCAATCCAACACTTTATCCAGTTTTTACAAAATGTATCAAAAACTAAAAATCTAGTAACAATGAATTTTTTTCTATTTAAACTATTATTATTATTATTTGTGGAAAGAGTGAGAGAAGTTTTTTAATTTTTTTTTCACTATTTCTAATGGTCTTTGAAAGTTTCTTGATACACTTTCACCAGACTGCATTAGGGTTCTGATAGTACTCATAGGTGACAAAAGGACTGCTCGCTCTATTTATTAGAGACATATTTAATTGATTTATTATTTACTTTTCCTTTTTTAACAATAACATCTACCAATTACAACTGTTTTTAGCAATTGAAACAAATAACTATAATAAATTATAATTAATTTGATAATGCTTGTAAACAAAACTACTAGGTTCGTGCTAAAATGTAGGCTTACTATGATAAAATCTAATATACAAATATTTCTTATTATTAAGGTTAAGAATTAATTGCTTGTGAACATTTATAATAGTATATCCTGCATCTGTACATTACATAAATTTGCGTATCATTAAATATCTGTTACAAACAATTATTCATGCTTTATTATTAAATTTTGATTATGATATTGAGAATATATTAGTTATAAATAAAATTATAAAATTAATGCTGTAATCATACTCATAAGCAATTATACTCTCCACTATCATAGTTTACTTGCATCATAGTAGATTTTATTGATCATGATATGATTTGAAGAAGTAAGCCAATAATTCCATGTACACAACTGCTAAAAGTAAGAGAAAAATGACATAATTAGCTATATTATAATGAATATATTACAACTTTATGAAAGTCAATAAATTTCTTCTGAGAAATTTTTACGAAGTGAATTTTTTCTTGCCGTTAGTGCAAAAATGAAAGCCAGGTAGACTAGTAAACTACATAGGTTGGTTTCATTAAAATTAAATTTTATTGTAAAGATATTCAAAATTTAATAATCAGCTAAACTAGATTATTCTTTTTCTGTGAATTAAATTAATGAATTAATTTTTTAGTAATTATATACAGATTTAATAAAGGTACTGACGTCGAGATATTTTAGCTCCTTCCATTTTATATTCGTTAATCTCAGCATCTTTTTTTGCCAATAAATTAAATAACATTTTTTCTCTCGCTTGTAGCTCTTCAATCATTTGAATTAATGGAAAAGTTAAATGTTGACAAAGCTGTTAACAGAATAATTATATAAATTAATATATATATATATATATATAAATAACATAATCAATCAAGATATTTTAATGAATTTTTCAACAAAACCCATAAATAAAATCAGCTCACCGTCACAATCAATGTATAAATAAATATTTTATTTAGATCTATGTATAATTATACGTTATAGATCATATCAGGAATGAGTATGTATGCTACTCCATAGATAAAAAAGACCACCCCAGAGCTGCCTGGACGGATCAAGGAAATCTACCTTTGTTAGAGCAGTACCACAAAATATAAACTGGTTATAAAAAAGTTGATTAGAGTCTTTATTAATACATAAAAATAACAAAAATATTGATTTAAATAAATAACATTCTAGAACGAATTAATGTAAATTATTTGAACACCTTAAACAAAAATTTCAGATTTTATATATTTTTTTGAAATATATCAGCAGAATGTTATTGATAATATAAACAAAAAAAAAATTTCATTTTGTATAAATTGGTGGAAAGGTTTTTTAAATGGCTCAATAATTTATCAAATATCATAATGGAGGTATGATTAAGGGCCTTTCTTATATGATGAAAAATAATGTTTACATGTTAGTAGTTTCTTTGTTTGGTTTGCTAAAATAGAATATTGATAATTTTTTAGTTATACTGAAATATTATTGTGAGAGGTGCTTGTAAAACTGATGCTGATTCAAAACATCAAAATAAACAAAAAAAAATTCAGGTGTACAACAAATGCCCTCGCTTCATTTTTCTTGTTTCCACCATTTTGAGTTTTTTTCAATAAAAATCTGTATTATAAAAACAGACTGAGTTATTTTAATGAAATTTGATGTATATGTTTCCAAAACATCTACAAAATAATAAGTTCAAAATTTTACTTCTGAAAAGTCTGAAATGGTGACCATTTAATTCTTTTAATTACAAATAGTTCCATAAGTATTAGTTTTATTAGATTAATTAGTAAATATTTTAGCTCTGTAAATATTACATTTTTAATAGATAACTTATTAAGCTTTCCATTATAAACAAAATTATACCTCATTTGTTCAAATCAATTGTTAAACAGCTGAGATAGGGCTGAAATTATTTGAATGGATCTTAAAAATTGTGCTGTCTACAATTTTGTGCCTGTTTTCATTTCCTTCACTAACTGAATTAAAATAACAATTTCTATTATTGTTATTATTATAACAATAATAGAATAACAATATACAAGAAGACACCTCCCTTTTATATGCCATCTTTTTTTATTTACTAAGATGATACATACTTTTAAATTATGATTTGACTGTCCTATTTTTTGTATCTTGCAAACATATTTTAATTTTTTTTAATAAGTCCTGAATGATAATATTATATTTCAGATTGTTATATATAAACATAATAAAAATTTAAGAATTATAACCGTAGTGTTTTATTAAGATGCTTCAAAATGGTTTGATTTTGTTGCAGACAAGTTTAATTTAATCATCCGATGAAAATTTATCAAGCCTAGAAATTTCTTGTTATGATTATATTAATAGACTAGTAAGCCTTATACATAAGCCTTATACATTATACATAAGCCTTTTCAGCTTAAGTATAATGTTAGCTTATGCTATAATGTCTCTTTGAAAAGCACAATGAAATAGTTGTGTCTTCTCTTGTTTAAAGTCAAATAGTTATGACCCAACTAGAGAATGATTTTTGATTGCTAATGTATAATTTTCTAGTCTTTCAAAGTAATTTAAAAGACTTCACTAATTTCAGTGGTGGACAAGCTTTGAGCTTATGTTGTGAATTAATTCATCAAGCAAAAAAAAAAAAAAAAATTCAGGTGTAGTTACATAAATATCATTTGCAAAGAAGATAACAATGAATGATTTGAGATTTTAGGAAATCATTCATTAATAAATAATAAGAACAAGGAAGTTAGGTTATTTTTGTGTACCACATGTTAAAACATTTTATTATTCCTGATTTTCTGATTTTGAGAAAGACTGAAACGTTGGTGTTTTTCTTTAGTTTGAAAATTTTTCTATTTTTTTTTTTAAATCAATCGGACTAACACTCATAAAAATGTTGTGTACCTGAGTTGGCTATTAAAAGTGATAGAAAAAAAGAAGTTGTTACTAAAAGCAATTTGTTATAACTGTAAAAAAAAACAACATTAATTTTGTTTTCAGAATAGTGAATAATGTTTAATAACAGAATTAATAAAATCATGTCTTTTTTTAATTTTTTTACCTTTTCAGGAGTAGTGAGAGTGAGGATGAACTGAAACTTGAAAATGATACCTTTCAAGTACGAGATGAAATTCAGCGTAAGTTGATTTCCAGTTTTTAAAAGTTCTTTCTTAATTTGTAATTGTTTCGGATCTATTAATTCAAATATTCTTTTAATAAGTATAACTGGTTCAGCTTCATAAAGTGGATTAATTTCCTACAAAAAGAAATAATAAATTAAAAACAACTAAAATAACATTTTACAGGAATTATCCCCACTTCATACATTTTTTGGTTGAATGGTTAAAAATTATTATTGTTCTAAATGATGTCTAATGACATTTAAGTAAACATATACATAGAGGGGGAAGTCAGATTTCTGATTACAGTTCACTTGATTTCAAACTACATGCAAGTTTTAAATTTATTTATTGTGGGGAAGAGAGTCTCAAAGTCTTGAATAATTACTAATAATTAAGGAAGAATCGTGATGTCTCATGCTGCAGCTGCATGTATTTAGTTGACTATGTGTAGTTCTAAATGTATACTTTTTAAATCGTGCTCTAATGAGATTTCTGCTTATTTCTTTCTTTGTAACTGGTATTTATTCATTCGAAAATCTCAAAAGGCCATGAAATTGAAATTTTTGCCAGTAATCAAACCTGGGAATTTCATTGTAGCAAAAATGGAAACTTGAGAGGATGAGGAATAGTATGAATATGTTGAATCCAATTTGAGTTAGTTGATCTGCAGTAAAAAAAAACAGTATGTAGGAAGCATCTCTATACCAACCAATAGGGCTTACATATAGGCACTGTGGAACTGCCTATATATATATATATGTGTGTGTGTGTGTGTGTGTGTGTGTGTGTGTGTTTGAGTCCTTTTTTCTTTATACTTATACAATATATAATCCTTAAGCTTAATGTAAGTAACCATCTCCCAGTTTATGAAAAAGATACAAAAATCTTTATATGGAACTATGCGCTTCACAGTTCCAGTGGTGTGGTGTTTGGGTGTTGTGCGCATGAGAGAGAGAGAGAGAGAGAGAGAGAGAGAGAGAGAGAGAGAGAGAGAGAGAGAGAGAGAGAGAGAGAGAGAGAGAGAGAGAGAGAGAGAGAGAGAGAGAGAGAGATAGAGATAAATGTAATACAAAAGTATATGAAAGGAGTTGTTTATTTATTATAGGCTATAATGATATGATTTTCTTTGATATGATGTAATTATTTACAAAGATTATTTCTAAATACCACATATGCACCAACAACTAATATTCTTTTGAGCTTTGTAGGCCTACAAAACTACAAAATAAAACCATTAAATTGTACAAAAAAATACATATATGAATAAAGTGTTAAAGAAACTTGAATAAAAGTAATGCAATTATAATCATTATTAAATTTATTATAAAAAAACTATGAATATTACAGAGATATTAAGTTTGTACTATAATAAACATAAAATTAATTTAATTAATTAAAATGTTAATTTGTACTGTATTTTATAAATGTAAAACATAAAATGATTTCATACAAGATAATTTATATAGTAGCTCAAATAATAAATTACAGTAGAATAAATAAATAAAAGATGAAATAAACAATAATTAAATGACAAATTTAAATAAATAAATAATAACAAAATTAAATGAATGTGGTAGAATAAACAGCAATAAATACAAGAAATATCATTTGGAGGTATTATTTTTGTAGCAACCAGTAGCAAGTGTTCTGCATACTGGGTTATAAGGGTGGTGTTGACCAGGCAAGTAGAGGCAGCTTGTAGGGAGATTTGTATACACTTTAGATTTATGTAAAATAATTATATATTTTAATCGATTTTTTTCTATGATTACATATTTTTAATTTAAATAGATTTACATATCAGTAATCAACATAAAATTGTTACGTTATCTATAAAATGAAAATACAAAATATAATTACTTACCTTACATCTTTCAAGTATTTGCTCCTCTGTTAATATTTCTGACCAAACTTTGCTGAAATCTGACAAAAGTATATCATATTTATTTTCAGTAACTGATGTTCGTATTATGAAATCTTTGTCATCAATCATAATTCTTTTCCACATTTTCTACACGACCAATATTATTTAAAACTGCACTCGAAACCGATAGTTCTTATAAATAGCGGTAGATGGTAGTACGACAAATATATTTATATATATTGAGTGCGGTTCTGTTCCGTTATACCAAATATTTTCGGTTAAACGTCCTTCTTTTGGTTAATAAAAATACATCTATATGGTTACTATGTATTATTATCAAGGTATGTAGTTTAAATTGCGAACAGAATTTATGTTTACGTAAAAGCATTCACTAATTGTATTTCTGATAGGAATAATCTGCATAGAAATCTACGAGTATTCGATTGCCTTCACCAATACAAATCGTTCATTATGTACTCTAGTGTTAGTTTGTGTTTTACTGTACGAAAAACTTAAAGCAAGTTTGATTTATTGTGTACTTATTTCATTTAATAAAATGTTTATTCTTGTTAGTGTAACCTAAGTGATTTCAACGTTAACGAGGTTATGTTTTTAAATTTTACACTACTTTGATTCCATACTCCAATCTGTAATTTTTTAATTATGTAAAAAACGTTAAGAAAATATTTTATAAATTATTTATTGTATACGTAAAGTTTTCGCTGAAAATTGGTTTGTTAACCGCATTCAGACACCAGTATCGCGTATTGTACTCAAGTACACGAAGACTACGTTATTCAAAAGAACACGTTTATACGTCATTAAACTTATGAAATAATTACTATTTGAAAAAGGATTTTATTTTGCTATCATCTATAATGGGTGTTGTTATTTTTTAATTAACCCTTTTGAAATTTAATACAATTTTGTTTTTGTATTTTGATTGTATCTAGTCCTTTGATGTGCAATAAAAATCTCTTGGTAGCAGCAGCACATTGCCTTAAGGAATGTGCTTTTATCCCCGTTTCAAAGTAATGTCAGTGTCGTAGAAGACAGATAATTGAACGTCCTAATAATGTGGGAAGATAACTTGTCAGCTGGTAAACAGTTTTAATTAATTAGCTTTTAAAACAATCGTAATGAGATGTATCATTTTTTTACTGTACATAACGGTCTAATATATTATACAGCCGAAATTTAAAAACGAGGGAGTGGCCATGGGGTTAATGAATTAATTCACACCGGAATTTGTAAGATTCTCATATTTTTTAGGTGTAAATCATAAATATTGTTGGTTCACCGCCTGTCAAAACGTGCTGCTTGTATTTATGTAGATTGCCAATCGTTTTTTCTGCAGTTAATAAATTTTAGTGTTATATGTAGTTTTACAACTTGGAATTTTATTTTGTTGAAAATGTTTGTGTAGTTGAAATATTGAAGCTTTTGTTAATACTGTGTGTGAGCTGCAGATAGTTATTTGAGATGTGGTTTAATATTATATTTATATGATGCAAGTATACATATATTCATTCAGCTCTTGATAAACCCTTGATCTGTAGTCATTTATCTTATGTATACATTTTGTTTGTTATGTCATTCCCTTATGAAACAATTTACCTCTCATTATTTCTGATGTGTTACCTTATTTTTTCCACTAATCTTCATTTGACTTATCTTTATATTTTTACTTTGAGAAACGTGTTTGTTTTTGTTTATTTATATTGCCCTCAATTCTTGTGTCTTAATTTAATTATTTTTTGATATTGTAAATTTTTTGTAATTATGAATAATGTGTTGGTTTACCTATGGTTATAATTATTAAATTCCTATAAAAATTTTATGTATTTATTGATTTTCTCATAACTTTAAAGTGCAATTTATCCTTTTTGTAATTATGCTAACATTAAATTAATTTTTACTGCCCTCTGTAAGTATAATTATTTAATGTATTCTTTCTTTAAATGTAGCCTGGTTACTTTGAGTTAATGTTATTACTTTTTTTTTGTTGAGTTTTTCGTATGCCCTTTGTTAAGATTTAGTGAATTTGTCAGTTTATCATGTATCAATCTATTTGTTTATTCTATTTATCATGTTCCTTATTAACATTTATTTTGTATATATATGAAAACATGATTGTGGTGGTTAATGAAAAAAAGTAGATCTTTAATATAGTAATCCATCCTTAAAAATGAATTATTGCATGCTTTTTTTTGTACATACATAGTTAAGAATTATGTAGTAGATTGGTGTTTACATACTATATTGGTGTTTATTAATTATCTTCAATGTGTGCATTTGTATGCTCCTGTCTGTTTTTATTTGTGTGCTCTTGAGTAACATTCTGATGCCAGCTTATTGGAGTGAATATTATCTTATTTAGTTAATACATTTTACTTGCTTCTATAAACACAGTTACTATTCTATTATTTTTAGCTGTCATTAACTGAAATTTGTGACTCACTGCTCTGTTTTTTCATTATTTGATTCTTTAGAATAGAATCTTTGTTTTAATACTTTGTGCTATTTTTAATTGGAGTCATTTAAAATATTTTACAGGAACCGTTGATCCCAATAGGGAGTCCGGTTTAGGAAGTGATTCTGACAATATGGCAGAATTGGCAGCGTTGTTAAATACTGAAATACCAGAAGGTCAGAATAGCTTATCGGACAGCCATACAAATTTAGAAAGAGTTGCTGAATATTGCGAAGGAAATTATTTTCAAGTACGTTTTCTAATTAAACTATTAGTTTTATTTATGTTACTTTACTTCATAGTTCAGTTTGTGTAAATTATATTGTGTGTTTGTTATGTGTAGTTTGTTAGTTACCTGAGTTATTGTGGTTACTGTTATTAATACTGCTGATTGTTTAAAAGCTCAGCCCACTTAAAACCATATGCTTTTCTTCTCAGGAGCATTTGTTATTGTATAAAGCCAGTTCCAGTGCCTACGCCAGAGAGGGTAATTTCAAACAAAACTATCATGAGCTGAATCATCATGAGCTATTCAGCAAATAAGAAATTGGTCTGTCCATAAAGAATTCAAAATTAAAAAAAGTACCCCTTTTGTGTCATCCTTCTTGTGCTGCATAGTTCTATGAATTCTTTAGCAACTCTTATGACGTATTTTTTTTATCTTGAGTGACATTGTTTTTACTTTTCTTGAGAAGTGTTTTGAAAAACAATATGACAAATCTTTTTTTTCCCAAATTCTGTTTAATACTTTTGCAGAGATCTCTTCTTTTGTAGAAGAGATTTTTTTTATATAAAGATAATTTAAAACTTGAACTATAGATGTTAAGTATTGGTTATCAATATAAAATAAATATCTCTGTTTTTTATTAAAGTAGAGATATAAAAAAATTATGAAATTCATGAACTATTTTACTAATATGATTCCAGGAAGTGTTTCAACAGAAGAAAATTAAAAATTTGCTGGGAGCTTTGTATTAAGATGTATGGTGGAGTGTGTTGAGAAGGATAAGTGCCAGAATAACATGTTAGTATGTATATACTATGTCAGTAAATTAAAATCTCTATTATTTACCATGGCATGATAACATGTCATGCCGTACATAGTCATCGGAAAACAAAAAATATAAAAATAATTATACAGAGTGACTTATGGGAAACGGACAGTTTTCAAATGAGCATTACAAAGTTAATTTACAAAATAATATTATTTTATTGTTACACAAATAAAGGTAAAAACATTCTGTTTTATTAAAAATAATCATTTTATGAAAATTATTACACTCATGTGGTGGTCATCCATTTTAATGCAGATTTCCAGCCTCTTTAGAAAATCATCCTTATCTCGCATCAACATGTCTTGTTCAGTCAACTGCACCTCTTCCATAATTGCATCTTTCAAGTTTATTAAATTACTGGGTTTGTGAGCATAAACACGTTCATTCAAATATCTCCATATGAAATAGTCACAGGAGGACAAATCTAGTGATCTTGGCGGCCATAGTAAGTTACCAAAATGGGAAATCAGCTAGCCATGAAACATGTTTCTCACAACTACCATTGATGTGCAGGCAGTGTGCGCTATGGCACCATCCTGTTGGAAATAAATGTTTCTCATGTTTAATCCTTGCCTCTGTAGTTCTGGTCCAAGAAATGTATACAATATATGTACAAAGTGTTGTGAGTTCACTGTCAATGTAACGCCATTTTAGTAAAATTTTCCTCACACAATCACGGCTCATGTTGTTCTCATGCATGTCTGCGTGCAGATCGACTTTGACTCCTGATTAATGCCGCTCTCACTCTGGCAATGTTTTTGGGCATCCTTATGGTTCTTGGAGGGCCTGGTGGCTTTTTCTTTGTTATTGTTCCTGTTGTTCTGAACGCCTCAATCCACCTTAACAACATGTTTTTGCATGGAACTGTGCCATTCCGATGTTGTTGAAGTGATGACAAAAGATCCGCTGTGTTGTGACAATAGACTAATTATTTTGAATATAAGTATCATACATGAAAACATGATACTGTATCGTTCACTTCTCCATTGTGACTGTAACGGTAGGCCATGCTCAATTGAATTACTTAACCTCAATCTCCCCATCACCTGTAACAAAAATGCACTGGCTGTTCAAAAAAAATTTGTTTCCTGTAAGTCACCTTGTACATTGTACATACACGGGGTCTGTTCGAGAAAATAACCAAACTTTATTTTATTAATCTTTGTTATTAATTTTACAGATTATCGGTCTTTGTCCCCTTCAAAGAACTGCTCTCTCCCATTCACACACTTTTCCCAGCAGTGTTTCGATTTGGAGAAGCAGTTCTAGATAGCTTCATTTGAAATAGCCTTTAATCTTCGTGATGAATTTCCTTTGATGTCATCAGTAGTCTCAAAACAGCATCCTTTCTCACTGATTTTAATCGGAAATGAAAAGAAATCGCTAGGAACCAGGTCTGGTGAGTAGGGAGGCTAAGGGAGGACAGTCATCTGATTTTTGGGAAAAAACTGACGAATTGACAAAGCTGAGTGTGCAGGCGCATTGTCATGGTGAAGGAACCATGAGTTGTCTTGCCACAACTGCAGTTTCTTTGAGATTTTTTTCACATAACTGTTGTAAAATACCACGAGAGTATGCACAGTTCACTCGCTGTTTTATCTTGAGGTAAGAATTCAAAATGCACAATTCCATTAAAATTGAAAAAAAAAGATAGCATCACTTTGACATTGGATTGAGACTGACTTGCTTTTTTGGAGCGTGGAGATCCTTTGCTGATTCATCGTGATGATTGAACTTTTGTCTCAATTTTGTAGCTGTAAACCCGGCTTTTGGTTTCTGTTACGATCTCTTGCATGAATGTTTCATCGTCATCGGGCTTATCCAAGATGTCAACAAATGTCCACTTGATGTTCTTTCTGCTGTTTGGTCATCAAACGAGGAACAAACTTTGCTGCAACTCGATGCACGTTCAATTTTTCAGTCAAAATGTCACGGCATGTCCAACTGAGATGCTATCTCTTCTTCAAGTTCTCTGACAATCGATCGGCGATTTGCACGCACCATATCATTGATTTTCTGAACGCGGGTGTCATCAGTTGAAGTCAAAGGCTAACCTAATTGAGGGTCATCTTCAATCGACTGACAACCGTTTTAAATTGTGAAAACATTCGTAACATTGTGTACGACCTAGAGAATCATCTCCATAAGCTTGATTCAAAAGTTGAAACATTTCTGTGAAAGTTTTCCCCAGTTTTACGCAAAATTTTACATCGTATCCTTACTCTTTTTTTCTTGAAAATCGAACATTATAAAAATCACTACTAACACTTAAACTTGTTGCATTCAAATAATAATCGCACGAAAACTAAAGTAGATATCAACAATCCAAGAACAGTGGTTACAGAGGAGGTTATGCAAAACAGTGCTGTCAACTGCATGTCGCTAAATATCTCTTGTGTTTATTAAAAATGTTCAGTTATTTTCTAAACAGACCTCGTAGATGCACACGCACGTATGCGTGCTTCTGAGTATTGATTTTATTTGGTTTATAATTATTTTGATGATTATTGTAGTTAAGAAATAAAATTATTTGTTTTTTATTTATTAACTAATTATTTTTCATAAGCCAAGAAATATTAATAGGCTATAGTAGTTACAGATGACCGCTTCTACACGACAGCCAATCAGAGCGCAGCATTCTGATCACATAACTAAGCCACTCGCACTTTATTTTAGAGAACATTTTACATATTATGCAGCCTTGTAGGCAAATTCACATTTTCACACTTTTGCGAGCGTCATTAACGATTCTTTAACGTGATTCCCTAATCTTTTACAACGGTCTGATTCTTGGAATCCCCCATCTTGCGTTTGTAATGTGTTTATTATAGCCTGTCGATGACGTCAGGGAATTCTTATTGTATACAGCTGTTAAGTATTCGCTATAATAAATGTTAAATAAAATTAAAAAAACGCGACCTTGATAATAAATTTATCTGTACGTAGGTCATTCATTATACAGACAGACCGGTCGAACCAAAACCCATGCCATTACGTTCAGTTTCATCTAGTGTTCGCTTTCCTTCCACGATATGCGTTTGTGTTAGGATATTATCATTTCCGCTATTCTCATCCCCTTCTGCCCTGTAAAATCTTAATCGCCCGAGTTAATAAGACCGACTTTAATTTCACCTCGGTAATCAGCATCGACCGTGCCCGGCGAATTCACAATGTAATGCCATAGCTCATCGCCATATCCGACTTAGGTCTTATTTGTGCTTCGTACTTTTTAGGCGACGTATATCGTTGCCTAAATAATCGCAATGCCGGTTGCGATTATTTTTATTTCACCGGTTTTGAAAATCGTTTCGATTGTTGAAATTAAATCTAAACCGACGCTTTGTTCGGTAGCATATTTAGGAAAATCAACGAAATTATTCAATTTTAAAAACTTCCATTTCCAAATATTTATACTGAAAAAGAAATAAATACAAAACAAATAATTTATGAGTGTAAAAAAAAAAAAAAAATAAAAATTTCTACATTTTATTCTTGCGCTTTATCACTTCACCCGTCAGCGGAGAATATGCGATTACATTATCGTAAATTAATAAACAATACGCTACTGTATTTGGTTTAAAATTCTCTTCCACTTCAACTTTTAATTTTTAAATCGATTACACCAATTTTTACGGATTCATTTTTATGCGAGCAATCGATCGCATATAAAGGAGATTTGGTTTTGTAATCGGAAAACGTGTACGGTGAATCTATTTTTATAATATGATTTTTGAAAATTAATAAACATTCTATACATCTTCGCTTGATTCCCCTGTAAATCTTCATACGGATATTTGTTTGAATTAATCATTACACAAATATTTTTAACGTTACAAGAATCGAATTCTGACGCGTCCTTCACGGCTTTTTCTTTCCTATCGGTTTGAAAACTTACAATAACAAAGCAAGGTTTATCTATTTGCGACAACGTTGTCACATTCCGTGTAAAATAATTCGTTTGAGGAACCGCTGTATTTTCATGAAGATCCCACGCTCTGAACGCCATACGCACATCTTTATTTTGATTTCTCATTTTAGCTAATTCCAGCTCATATTCGGGTGTGACTTTTAAATATGGGACAACCCACACTGTCTGTTAATTCTATCTTAGATTTGCGGTCGTGAACCGTATCGCTAAAGCGTTTACGTCGCTATCAAAACTTCTCGACACTTATTCCTGTCTATTGTTTATGATTATTTTTTTATAGCCTTCAGCGAAACCCAACAGCATCGATATCGGTATGCGTAAAGTGAAATTACCATTTTCATCTAAATCGACTTTATTTTTTCCACCGACTCATCCCGCTATTTCGGCAGTTGTCAAAAGAGAATTTATCATTGAAAGAGCGTTTTTCATAACCGATGTCACGCCTACATTTTTCACCGAAGCTTCTTGTGCGTTAATAAGATATCGTATATCCTGGAATAAAAAGGCCACAGCAAAATTAACTAATTCTGAAGTAGTAGATTTTTTCCGTCTGCTCCGACGAGTTTGCCGGAAACAATCAAATAACTTTCACTCGGAACGGTATACATGTTGATTTATAGGAATTTTAATTTCCTTTTCGATTTTATTCGCTAAGGAATAACGATTGTGAAATTGATTATATGTTAGGGACTCATCTGAACGCGCAACTTTATTAACTGTTAAATAATTCATCACTATATAAAAAAATTGAATTCTTCAATTCAATAACGTATTGAGTTTCCCGTCAACAATCTCAAAACCTAGAGGTTTTAATTTTTCAATGTTTTTCTCCGTCAATTTGAAACGTTTTTTAACATCAATTTCATCATCAAATACCAGCGGCATATCTATAATAAAAATAAAAATTCAAATTACAATATTCTATTTATTATTCAGACATTTGGTAGCTGGAATTCCAGCAACCAAAATATTATGTATAAAGTCGATTCAAAGGGTACAAATCCGTGACTTCTGGTACTTATTTAGCGTGTAAAATTATTTATATTCTTTCAAAATCAACATGTTTACTCTTTCGCCGCGTAGATTTTATAAATTATCATTTTCATCGGTCAACGATATAACTAAATCATAAATTTCTCTCGCATTTACCGATAGAAATTCAATATAAAATGGATATTCTTCAATCGCATCACCAGGATCTACACTCGACGGAAACTCGTATAAAATACGATCTTGATCTTCATTTCTAAAACTGCAGGAAATAATATTACATTTTACACGTATTACATTTACAGGAGCGATATTTATTATTCGATCTTAAAGATGCGTCACATTCGGTTTGAGAATTCTTGCCCCGTAACCCAACAGACTGTCGATACTAGAATCTGTATCCGAAAAATCTCCATACAGTGCTTTTAATTTCACCCTGTAACGTATTGGTGTTTGCTCGCGAGGTTATGGTTTGATTAATTTTTTTCATTTCACTCTATATGTTCACCGATATCTTCAATTTCATAACTACCCGTTTGTATAGTTATATAATTTTTCTTTCTAAATACATAATTATTATTTTCATCTTTTTTAACATCCTTATCGAACGCATAACAGAATTTATTATTTTTATTCTCTTCAACGTTTGGAATAGTGTTGGCGGTCATTATCCACTTAAGACCTAATTCTTGTTGACCTTTTGAAAAGTCGATCGGTGGAAAAAATTATTTTTTAATCATCGAACTGTTACCGTCAATCGATAATAGACACGATATATCTATTTAGAAAAAAAACAAAAATGTATAATTTATTCACATAAAAATGCTTAACAATCGACCGCAAATTACATCGTCATCGGTTTTATATCTACTGTAATTGTACGTTACGTTAGATTTTCTGAAATATTTCATCAATTCTGGTGTGAATGCACATCGTCTATGCTATCAAAATAATTACATTTTTATCGATTTTCCGAAAACAAACCCAATGCGTACCGCGACCGCTCAAACTGTCTAAATTGATTATAGCGCATTCATTTTTCCTAATCTTTTTCGGTAAATCGTCCAACATAAAAATACCTCTAAAATGCGGAATTTTCAACTGTTTTGCGTACACAATCAACTCGTAATCGTATGAAGCGCGATTTAGTATTGAATCGATTATTTTTTTCTCTGCGTTTCTTAGCAATAACGCTGCCACCTTTCTTCAGTCTTAATCGACCACCGCTTTTTAATCTACCACCAAATTTAGATTTAAGTTTCATTGCGTTAGTTACCGCATAGGCGGCCGCTCTTTCAGTCAAATTACTATCCGGTGCAAGCACACGTTCCCAAGCTCGTTCGGCAAGCGCTTTATCGGCTTGAGATCTGGTTTTGCCGACTGAATATTTGGAATAAGCTATATCGTGCAGTTTATACGCTTCGTCTAATTTATTTATGCCTTTATCACCACATTTCAACCGCTTATCTAACTTCGTACCCGGGTCGCAATAATTGTAACCTGGAATATGAGCTTCAAACGGCAATAAACCAAAAATTTTGTTCAAAACGGAACCGATAATACCACAGCCTTTTTTCGTCTTCGTTATCTTCTTCGTGTCTACATATAAAAAAATTTATCTTAATTCAAATACATCATCGATACAAAAATCTAAATGATTTCTTAATGCGTTTTAAATTAGGTGGTCCGAATTCGGGTCCCCAAAATATTTCTTATAAAATAAAAAATATAATAAATTTCTCAATAAAACAGTTTCTAAATGATCAGTTTTAGTCGGCTCGAATTCGAGCCAAAAAAAGTTTCATATAAAGTAATTTTTATACAATAAAATGTATCTAAGTTTGCTCACTCAGATTTGAGTGACCAAAATGACTTTTCATTTTCACGAATCTTTTCTGCAATGTGTGCCTTGATGTTAGCTTTTACGAGATCTGTAATGGGACCATTTAATTCATCGTCTATATACTTTGCAATTTTTTCTTTAAGCGATTCGAGGTCATCTTTCATGAACTGTACAGTTTCGTCTGCAAGTTTCACTTTTTCATCTTCTATATATTTTTTGATGCTTACATCATGGTTTATTATTTCGTGATTTAATCGTTCCAAACCTACAAACTTTCACCGAGACCGTTTGTGTATTCGTCAAACATAAGTTTACACCGTTTAAAATTCAACGCGTCCGCATCATCGATATGATCGGATACGTTTCACAATCTGTGATGGTTTATATCAAAATTTCCATCGGATGTGAGGGAAAACCTTACCCCTGGTGGACCACGTTTTCCGTTTCCTCCTCGACGACCGTTGTGGCCTAATCTTAATCGTGACATGTCTCTATATAAAAAAAATTAAAAACCAATAACCTAATAATAAAATTCAATTTCTTTCAATTCTTTTACTACGGATATGATTTCGTTTGAAACTCTCGTGTTTCTGCCATCATATTCGCCCACAAGGGTATACAATCTATGTACCGATTCGTTTGGATCATCCCGATATAAATATACTGGATTGTAATTAAACTGAGCATGTAACAACCCAGAATCGCTAAAAGAGACGGATGGTGTTTTATACTGGGAAATAGCGTTAACAGGTGTTTTGCAGGGAACAGCTTTCTGATCACTTCGTTCGTTATATTTAAAAGATTTATTGGTTTTTACTGTATCTATCATGTCGCACCATTAAGTGGACACTGGCATGTTTCAACATTCACCCTAAGTTCGCATATCTGCTCTGTGAACCTTTTTCAGGTCTGGATTTTTATAAATTAACGACTCTAAAAGACCTGGTGTGGCTGGATAAATGAAATCTCCCAAATGAATTTTATCATCTATAAATTCAATTTTAATATCGCCCAAAGTGCACGTATCTGTATTTTTATCATACTTTACACACATTTAGAAATATTTTTTGACCTGTTTTTAACATTTCTAAGTATGATTTTATTGTTTCATTTGTAGTTTTGTTGGAAAACTGAGCATCTTCTAATATAGATGTATATTTTGTGTGTATTCTGGGTTCTTTGTCTTGAGTTTCTTCAGAGTGTAGCGGTAATGTTTGTTCAGATAACAATGTTGAAGAGGCACCATCATCATCTTGTTCCAAAAAACTCTTCACACATGACAATGAGTTTACAATCTATCTCCCAGTTCCCGTCCTACTCTATCTATATCAATTTCTCCATCGGTTGGAGGTGGTTTTGGCTCTATTTTTTCTTTAATTTCTTTTATAGGATCTATTATCGGTTTGAACGTTCAGTAAATAAAGCTTCCTCTTCGGCTAAACCCAACATGAAAGCCGCGTGTTTACGTTTAAAATCTTTATTCAATTTATCAATTTCAACCGTTTGTTTCTCCTTATACATATCTATATATATATATAGAAAAGAATTCAAATGAATAGTCGTTGCGTTCAGCTTGCGTTCGTTACGTTTAACGTTGCGTTAAACGATGATGAATTTATAGATACCGTTTCTATAGCGACCTTTATTTTTATCGCTCTCTTTATCGATAACTAGAAAACCATACCGGTTCGCGTTCCAAACGTGATCGCACAGCGATTTAAAAGCGTCAACGACATGTCAACGTTTACGTGTTCATCGTAAATGTGTTGTAAATTTAAACCGTCTTGTCTGAATAGAATTAAAAAATTGCAATTGCCCCGCTCGAGTTGTTTTGGTATTTTAGAATACGCTTGCGCTAGATAAAAGCAATCTATTTTATTGTGACGACCTCTTGCGAAATAAGCGCCGATATTGTTTTGTTTTTCTTTAATTACATCGTAGAAAATCATTATCGAATGGGGCTTAACAGCTTCCGGTTGCGGAACCTGATAGCTTTCACTATATTCATAGTAACCCAATTCTGGGTTTAATATCATCAAATTCGACAACATTCTATATAAAGGTTGGTGAACCGACTTGGAGAAAATGTATAAATTATTAAAGCGTACTCCGTTTGGTTGAACTAAAACATTAAAGACGATATTTGTTTTACCGCAGTTCGATGGCCCGCATACAATTGATCTGATGTGTTTGGTAATAGAACGTTGCTTACTTCGGTTTTTGAATCCGTAACCCATCATCGGGGTCACGATGGGGAACTTGGTTTTCTGTTGTATCTCTAATTATATTCATAATTCTAATTTATTTCTAGATTATATTCATATCTCTAATTATTAAAAAAAATATATTTTAAACTAATAAATTATTAAAAAGTTAAACTCATATCGATTCTAGTGGTTATATGAAATTTACAAGCACAAAATTTTGTAAAATAATTTTTGATAAATCAGAGAGAAATTTTTTTCTAAATGACTACATCATCAATATCGTATAAATAATCTTTATCTAAAACAGTGATCCTTTTATGATGATTGTGATAAAGAAAATGTATTTTCAAATTTATTGTTTCGCAACCAATATCCAAATCATTCATAATAGAATAGAACGAATCAATGGCGGATTTAATTTTAGATACTTCCTGCATTGGACTATATTCATCATCACGGTCTAGGAGAGCTTCATGGATATTCAAACTTAGATGTTGAAGGAATATATTCGTATTTATTTCTTAGATAATCTATATAGTCATCATCACCGACAATTTTATTATTAAAAAGCATCATCTTACTAATCTATATATATATATATATATATAAAAGCAACGAGTGATTTTTCAATAAACTATTGAATGTGTATGTGTTTCACGATTTGTAAGTTTTCTAGTATTTTCATCAATTTTTTTACTCAAATAATAAATTCTCAAGAAAAAGTAACACCATAATGCAATGGACACATTATGGAATCTATAAAAAGATTAAATATATACAGCAATAAATTATTGCATCATTTAAATCTATCCATGAATTGTATGATTTATCAAAACCAAACCGTTTTACATAGGCCTTGTTGCCTTTTCGTTTGATTGTTTTCTCAATTTGATATACATCCTCCTGTTTTGTTTTTTGTAGTTCGTGTTGATAAAAACGTCCTTTGACGAGTTCGTTTCGTGAATCGATCGATTCATACGTAACAAGACGTGATTCCGAGTGAACAGTGTGTATTTTAAACATTTATTTCGTCCGATTCGGCAAATAACCCTTTTCGAATACTTTTTTATGTTTACTTATGCGAACATGATCGCCAACATTAAATTTTACAGCACCCTTTTTTCTATCGTATTTTTTTGTTTAGATTCGCAAGCGCTTGCGATTTGTTCGTCTTATTTGCATCTTTCGGTTTCAATTTTGTCGTCAAATGTACTGTATCGTACTCGTCGACGAGAGCTTGCAGTATATCGATCCGCTTGTAGCTTCCCTGTTCTGTAAATTTAGTCAAATTTTAGTTTTCAACGTTCTATTGAAACGTCAGTAATAGCAGATTTTTTTATCTAAATATGTGGAATAATGATTTACGTCGAATCGTTTCAACAGGGCTTTCACTTTTGGATTATAAAATTTCTTTCCCTGATCGGTTTGA
Organism: Lycorma delicatula; assembly: GCF_047948215.1. Taxonomy (NCBI): domain Eukaryota; kingdom Metazoa; phylum Arthropoda; class Insecta; order Hemiptera; family Fulgoridae; genus Lycorma; species Lycorma delicatula. The sequence continues at coordinate 145,246,104 of NC_134459.1, read as the reverse complement.
AAATGTTTCATCTTATGATTTTCAAATATCAGTTGCAAAGCGGACGCGACCTCTTTACCGGTCTTATTCTTTAACGGTATAGCGTACGAGAATTTAGTAAAACAATAACAGTCGACAAATATTTTATCCTTTATCGGTTTGGGTATCATTACGACTATATCTGCTTGCACAAGATCGTTTAGACCCTTTAATTCGATCCTTCTAATAGGATAATTACGTCTAGCCGGATCGTGTAATTCTTTCGCTAATCGGCTTTAATGGACATGCCCGCTGTATAGAAGAAAAAAATAACATAAATAATAACGTATTAAAAAAATAATTCTATTGACTCGACTCGACTTCACGTTCTTCTTTTACTGTTGTCGCGATTTGCAACTTATTAAAAGTTTTTTTACATAACATCTAACTTTTGTATAAAATCATCAAATTCCGTATTTATATTAAAATTATTACGTTTTCTTTTAAATTTAAGATCTTTAAAGCAAGGTTAAATAATCGTACACTATTTGGATCTTTTAATTTTCGATAAACAATTTTAAAATCGGGATATCTTTTTTTAGTTTATTAACGCTTCATTTAGATTTCTATATCGAACACGAATAGCATAATATTTATACTCTTCGTCGTATTTATTTTTATCCAAAATTATAATGCGATTATCACTTTTGCGGTGTGGAAAAAGTGTAGATAAATATGGTGCGGCCCACGGTTTTAATTTTTTTACATTACCGTTTAATTCGTTAATTTGCAACTTACGTTTTAAATTCACATCTACAAGTTTATTTTTTCGATTTGCAATTGTTTTTGCTTATTTTCTATACATTGCAACTTTGAATGCGACTGAGCAATATCATCTTTATACGACTTAAAATCTTTAATGAAATTCGTTCTAAAATAACATTTTTCGTAAAACTTTGATATCCACGAAACAATATTACGTTAAAAGTTTTTATAAATACGTACCAGATTTGGAAATTAGTAAATCAATGGATTTTTGTACCCTGTTGATTCACTGTAAATTGAAATATCCTATATAAATAGGATATTTTGTCGGCTCGAATTCGGGCCGACTAATTTTTTGAATAATAATTAATTCTTTAGTTTGTTTATTTTCAAACCGTTTTTTAAATCGTCTCCCACCATGTTGACATAATTTTGCTGCATTAAAAACTATATTTGTATCGATAATTAGTTTAATTTCTTTAATCACCAAAGATACCATACGAATAGTCGTTTAATGTTATTGTAATAATATTAAAAATAGTGAAATGATGCACAATAGGCGATATAGAATTGAAAAAGTGGAGTGTAAAAGACAAAAAATAGTGATTCAATATTTTTACCACAAAGATTTAATGATCTTACACTACCAGATTTGAATGAAATTAATATATATAAAGGTTTGAAAAAAACTGCCTAATGGACATAATTATCATGATGTAGAGTTTACATGCGGTATTGACGTTCCATATTAAGTTCCGTGTTTTAGAGATTTAGAACTCCATCACATAATTGTCGTGGTTGAAAAATAAAAGACGATCTAGTTGTATTTGTAAGGAGACTAAATTAACGCATATTAAAAAAAACTAAACTAATTAACGAAATCGAACAGTAATAAAATGGATGTAGGCTAATTTTTATTATTTTTTTCATATAAACGTCTCAATTCTAACGGTATATTGTGAATGACCCCAAGTCAGTGTATTTATGATATCTATGGCCACCCTTTTGTCGTCAGAGTTTAACAGCGCCAATTTATTTGTAACTACAGTATGTAACCGTGTGTTTATTCGTTCTAAACGGTGTCATAGTCTTGTAAGTTTCCAAATCTGAATCGTCAAGACGTGCTTTATAATCCTCAAAGATAATACTTTTTTGCACTTATTTTTTTACACCCTTTGCTTTTTTCGTAATTTTACCGTTTGCCGATTTAAATGTGTACATTTTCGATCTCGATGCGATAAATTCAACGATTTGATTACAGTTCACTTCGTCTTTAAATTTGCCTAGTACTTTTTTATTTTTCACAGAACGATTCGAATAATCTGACGTATCGAAATGTTGAAACAGATCATCGCCTCGCATGTCGGCGTAAAAATCATCGGTTTCAATGTCGTAGATGAAATAATCCGTATCCGTGTAACATAAATTGATTTTATCCCCGTATTTTGGCTTCATAACGTTGTAATGAAAATCGTACATTACGGTTTTACTGTGTTACAATATCGTAAAGTTCACGTAGATCGGCTTATTTAAATGCACCGTATCTTTGGCCATTTGTACGCCGACTAAAGACTCTGAATATTATCCTGTCTGTAAAGGTGGATTTCGCGATTAAATTTCGCATTTTGATTTCATCGACCGAAAGTTTAAAATTCTTTTAATTTCTTACGTTTTCCGTACTTTTTTTTACAAAACACGGAATTCATTAGTTTGAAAAAGTCTTTTTGAAATCGTTTGCTGCTTTCTTGCGGTTATCTGTATTCAAATCTATATAGCTCTTGAGCCACGCTTTCTGATCAAAGGACAGTATATTGTGCACTTGTTTTAACCCGTTCGCTATATCCTGTTTGAGTACTACATAGTGGCAGACGTAGTTTGTTTTGTCGTCGAGAGTGGTCAGTAATTTTCTGCGGTTTTAACCGGGCGGTACTTCCGACACCGGCAGAAACGGCAAATCGTTATGATGATCGTGCAAGCTTGTCGGATACATTATATCGACTTCGAATATATAGCCTATATCTGCATCGTGAGGATGATTCGTTATAGAATTAAAATATTCTTTATTTTCCCATTTAAAGTTGCCGTACGGTAAAGGCTGACTCGTACTGAACCCGTATAAGTTATTGGCGTCACCGTAAGTTATATATTTACTGGGGGCGTTGGGGTTATAGTTTTCCAGATATTTATTGTTTGCTACGACATGTTTTTGCACGCAAGTTGAAATGCCACCTCTGATACCGGATTCGATAAACATATACATGTCGACGTCTGTGAACAGTTCCGATTCAATGCCGGTTTTATATAGCGTGGCGTCGAAAGCTAAACCGGGTACTGAAATATAATGCGCGGCATCAAGGCGATCTCATAGGCCCGACCTGAAATTCTCAAAAACGTCAGCCGACAACAGTACATCGCATTTTAAATCAATGTCGCTGTATTCTCCTAAATTTTTGCATTTAAAGTGTTCCCAGACTTTTAGCGTGATTATATTCATCGTCAGTAATATATGAATCGGTTACCGAAAAAAGCAGCTGTATTTCATTCAATTTCGACCACGAGTGAGTGTATTCGTAAGGGTACACACCCTTTTTCGTGACCGTTGGAAAATAGTCTACCGTAAAGTGTTGTTTGACGCGATTAAATGATCGTTTTAGTAAATTGGACGCTAATTTTTCCAAACTAGAGGCCATAAATTGAAAAGTGTCTTCGAATTTTACACTTAAAAAATCAGACATCCGTTTCGTAAAAATTGTATATTTTTCGGTGGTTTTAGATATGATGCTTATATCCCCTCTATCGTAATAATCCAGCTGTCGTATAATGAAATGAGAGTCGTAACCGGTTAAATTGTGAGTGAATATCGGTATAGTATTTTGTGTTTGGCTTAGTAAATTGCAGCTATTACATAACGCGGCTGGATAACGACCGGTAAAGTGACAATGATCGCAAACTTTTTCGCAATCCAAACTGAATCTGTCATGACACATTTCGCATCGCTTAGCGTTGTCGAATTTTCTTTGTTCGTCGACGGAAAGAGGTGTCATTGCAACCTATATCATTTCATCTGCAACTTCATTCGCGAGATAGGATAGAACATGTATGAAATTTTCAGCCGCTTTTTCGCCTCTATAAAGTACAGGTTTTTGCGGGAGGACTTTTTTATTTTATCGAAAACCGATTCGTGACGAAATACAAACAGCAGCTATAATCGGTTCGTGCACACGGGTTGTATAACTATGATTTTTGTATACGTTGGATGATGGGGCGTCGGATTCAATATGCATTCAAAATCGGTGTATGCTACAACAGGCATTGGAAATTGATTTTCATACCTTTTAAATTTCATTATATTTTCACCCGGTTTTTGTGTTTTTATATGTGCCGGTTCATTGTGAATACAACGTTTTAAATGAGCTTTCATTCTATCTTCCCTATTTATATTTTTATAATAGAATGCAAAACAGCGTTTGCTTACATCTATTGCGCGATTGTTTTTCGTCAATTGAGATTTAACCGGTCGTGAAAAATCGTTTATATAGCAATAGTGTGAAATTGATGATTCATATAATATAATGGTGTGATAGTGTGATTCTTTAAATATAATAAATCAAAACGGTTTGGTTTTTCAATTATAAGGTCTAACTTATCATCATAATCTGACAGCGTATATATATTTATAGAAACATTGTTGGCGGACCTAAATTTTTTAATATCTTTTATCTCGACTGGAAACGTTAACTTACTAAAGTCATATGTACTTTTTAAATAACGTTTATCTCAGCGTTGCGGATTATTAATGGTTACATGTTTCGATAAAATAACCCGTTTAAAGAAGCAGTATATGTCTTGTTAACATTAATCACAGCCTTTCTTTGTTTTATTTCATCGGGTAAATCTATATATGTAGAACCACGTAACGGCTTTAATTTATTTATACCCAACATTAAACCGTCGATACTGATTAAAGACCAACCTAAAAATCTTAAAATCAAAACCTTAAACCTTAAAGACCTTGAAATTCGGATTCTTCGGTTAATAATTTTTCAAACGCTTCGTCTATAACTCGATCTAAATCATTACAATTATATACGGGTGTATTTTTAATTTTAAAAGCAATGTCTTGACAATCGATTTGGTCGCTCCGATTTTTTTCATATGTACATTTCAATAATAGATTAAATTTTACAGCGTCCGTTGTTACGTACGATTTTAAAATGTTGTAAACGCAATTTCTTTTACCGTTTAAAAAAATAAATAAATATCTTTATGTGTTTCGTCTCTATTTTCGTAATAATATGTGATTACATTTTTTTTAAACGCCTTTTCTAAAATTATAAAAGAATTCGCGTCACAAATAGCTAATCTAGATCGTTTTTTAGCGGTTGCGCAATCATTTTCTAAACACGCACGTTTTAACTGCATCGCTTATTATATAAATTAATAAAGTACTGCATAATATTGTATTTATATTATTAAATATGCTACTGCGAATGCGTGAACAAAACTAATTTACATTAAGGTCAACTATTGTTAATATCTAACTTTTACTGAATAAAAAAAGACAATTATGAGAAGAATTCCCCGACGTCTTCGACAGGCTATAATAAATACATTGCAAACGCAAGATAAGGGGATTCCAAGAATCAGACGATTGTAAAAGATTAGGGAATCCCGTTAAAGAATCATTAATGACGCTCGCAAAAGAGTGTGAAATTTGTTAATTTTACCTGTAAACGGCTGCATAATATGTAAATTTTTCTCTAAAATAGAGTGCGCATGGCTTAAGTCACGTGATCAGAATGCTGCTCTCTGATAGGCTGCTGTGCAGAAGCGGTCATCTGTATCTACTGGCGATTTAAAAAAATTTTAATTAAACATATTATGAATACTTTTGAATTAATTATTGCTACTGATTGTGTTCGGATTATATATTTTTGTTGTTTATACTAATAATTACTTTTTGTTAATTATAGTCTGAAAATAAAAGAATTGCCCTGGAAGAAACAAAAAATTACACTACCCAGTCGTCGGCTAGTGTTGCTTATCAAATTAATACATTGGCGTATAACTTTTTACAATTATTGGATTTACAAACATCTCAGTTGGCAGAAATGGAAAGCCAAATGAACCATATTGCTCAGGTAAGTTTATTTATAATTTTTAATATTAGTTCATGATTTATAAATGTAATTAATAATATAAGCATATAAATATCACTATCGCTATCAGCTTTTTAAAATATCCATAAATTATTGTAGATATATTTTTATTTGTGTGCGGTTATAACATATGTGTTTACAATTCAGATATAATATGATATATGATATGAAATAACCAGTTTTATATATGTATAGGTATCATATAATAAAATATGTTTATTACTGATTTTCATAAGCATATGTTAAAAGTATTTTTGCCCGTGACCAACATTTTTTTGAGTATTGTTATTTTTCCTGTCTTATTATTTTGTTAAAAATTGTAAAATCTTGAACTATTCTACACTTCTTTTGACAGTTATTGAACTTCTATTTTGATTGGCTATTGACTGAATTTCTAAATTTCTCACCTTCTTCCTTGGGAGTAAAACCGTCATCCTTTCTCATTGTTTTATTTATGTTGAATGAAATTTTGCAGCCATTCATCTGACGTCTGTTACTACCTGTGTTGATTACTATAGTGGTTAAGCATGTAATATATTGACAGTTTTTGGTCCAGTTATACTAGTTACCCTATTGTGGATTTCTAGCTGAATCATTTACGATCGGTTGGAAGCTTTCATACGGCATTGTTTATGTGATGTTGGAAACCTTAACATTAAATTTCACTGTAGTATAGTGCAAATATAAAATAAATGGGTGCTATGATCCTAGGAGTAGGTGTCATATTAATTCTGTAATAAACTTCAGACACTGCGTTTCTATAGTTGGGCTTCTTGAAATTGTTTTTTAGATCATTTTTAATGAATTATTCTTTATTGCACTGTGTTCTTTTGGGAATATTGACCAAAATAACAGTACATGTTTTTGTAAGTGTCTCCTGCTTTTGAGTTTTTAAAATTGAAATGATTATTTATTTTAAATATTTTTAATTACAAGTATATTTTGGGTTCCTTAAAACTATATAAAATTTGTGTAATTTTAATGTTTCATTATATTGTTTATTTGAAAAATAAAGTATACTTACCCTGTCATAATCTATTTTTTGGCCGTAGTTTTCAAGACCGCTAAACGGTTTTGAGTAAAATTATTGTTTTTGCATATTTTATAAATCCATTTACACTATATATTTTATGATCTTGCATCTGAAATTGTTTGTAGTCTGGAAAATGTAAATTATATTTTAATCAGAAACATATATCTTAAATTATCTTAGTATTCCTGTGACAAAGAATTTTTTCAAAGTTCAAGAGCCTGGAAATAGCATATACAAAAAAGACAAAAATAGTATTTCCTGCATTTTTTATGAGAATGTTAACTTTGCATTTATTGTTGTTTAAATAAGTTTTCCAGAACAACTAATATTGAAAGGAATAAGATTTGGTTTTGTATATCTTATATATAAAGGTATTCTGAGTGACTGATTCATTCACTCACCAACGTCTAACTTAAACTATTATAGTTAGAGACACAAAACTTTTAGCCTGTGTTTGTTTTATATGATATAGGGGGTACTAAATAAGGATTTTGTGAACTTAACTTCTAAGGGGGTGAAATGATACTTTGTATTATTTTTGATTTTCTCAGTTTTCAAGAGATAGATAATTGACTTGATCTTTGTTTTAAAATGCCCCTTTTACAGATATCTAAAAATCAATTTCTGCCTTATTTTTTTATATTTTGCATCTGAGGGGGTGAGAGAGGGTGGAGTGTGACCAAGCAGAAATTTTTAAGTTACCGATAAGTTCTTTTTAAGAAGTTGAAATTCAACTTCTTCGGGTAAATAGTATAAAACTCAATTTCATCTTTTTTTTGAACTTTTACTGAACAAATTAAGATGTTAGGTTGAATTTTGGTGAACATGTTGTTTATATAAATATCTAAAAACCAATTTTTGTATTTTTTTGATATCTTGCATATGAGGGGGGGGGGGTGAAATGTGATCAAATGGAAATTTAAAAAATCATTGATATCTTCTAAAATTAATGATTTATTTGTTCAGTTTCATATCGTAAATATAAAACCTGTTTATTATTACCTGTTTTTATTATTAACTTGATGTTATTAATAACACTGGCCAAACATCCTCTCACCACTCCTGTTTAAAAAAAAATCAAAATCTGTTTTGCAATGACAATTAATAATAAGTTAGAATGGTAGTCGTGAAAGCTGCAGGAATTGATTTAAGAGAAGACTATTTTTCCATGGCCAGTTATATGAGGCCTACTCCAAAGTATGTTCTCCATCAAGCTTAGTGATTTTAACACCAAATGGATAAACTACTAACATAGTGTATATAGAGTTTCTGACATAATTTTTGCGGGTGAAGCCGCAATGGGTATTGCATATTTTTACAGTGGTTTATTGACAAATGATTGCAGTCTTAAATTCAGGTGCATTCTTTCCTTTGTCAGACGTAAATTAGGTTGAAAAAAGAAATATAATAATATTTTTTAAAAATCATTTTAAAAACCTTGTAAGATACTAAATCCAGGCATTACTTAACTGCTCAGGCTTCAAATTGTTCAGAAAAATTTCCAGCTTCTTAAACATTCAGAGGAAAAGCAATTTATCCCAGAATAGATTTGGATTGGTTGTTACAAAATTATTAATCTGTTATTTACTAATCCTATCCTGGCTAAAAATCCCTGATTTCTCGATGATTTTATGCAAGATTACTGCCTGTTGCCTATAAGAGGAATGTTTGTTTGTCTGTTGGTACATCTCTATATCTACATTTTTCCTTCATCCTTGATTTCTTCTACCCTGGAGGTGACCTACACATTATAGCATTGCAACCATGCTGGTAATATGAGAACGCCGTGATTTCCCCTAATAAATATGTTTAACAACTATACTTTAATATTGCTTGATTTATCTGACCACTACTTTATATTGATTCTCTTTAATAAAGCACGGTGTGATGAACCTTGGATAATGCAGTTGTACGTACAGTCTGTATGTGAACATGAGATCCAGCACCTGTGGTTTTTAAAACAATTTAGATTTTACCACAGATACATTGGAATCTTGATGGTTTATCTTTTAATTTGTTACTGATCTGTTTCTGGTATACATTTTCATAATTCCTTCTCTTAATCTCTCTCTCTCTGTGTGTGCGTGCGCGCTTTCGTTCGTGCGTCAGCAGTTGTGATTTTACTTGGGAAAATACCTGTTGATACCACTAATCTAATTGCTAATTGATTAACTAGTGTTAGTGTGTTAAGTATATTTTTTTTTTTATGCAATAAAAATGGTTTTTTGATATATTTTTTATCAAGTGATCCAACCAGTTAAGAAAAGACTTAATGTTTATGTGCTTTTTTATGTAGGCTAAATCTGCATAGTTTATTCTTTGACTTTCATAAAATATTAAATATTATTTGTCATATACAAAATTTATTCAGATCAGCAATTTTATATATTGTCAATACATTAATTTTTTACTTCATTTTTTGTTAGTTAATTGTTGTACTATGAAAGAGATTAATTAAGTTTTCTTAGACATGACGTACAATATTATTTTTTAGTGTTGCCAATTAAAATAGATGGTGAGATACATACATATTATTGTATTGATTACATGTAATCTCGTAATTTTTTTTATCTTTCTATGAATGCTCTCTATTTTTAATAATTAAAATTATACATAGAAAATTAAAAAAAATACTAAAAAAATTATACTTATAATTAAAATTATTACTTATTATAATTATAATTTTTTGTCTACCTGTAACTTAGACATGACTAATATTTCTTAGTCATATCTAAGAAAAATTAGTCTTTCAAGTCTTGGTAGTGAGTACTTTTTGAGTACTTTTTGTTGTAACGTTTTAACTATAAAATTACTATTTGATTGATCTATATGTGATAAATAATATTATCTAATGTTTTATTAAATATGTATTTAAAAGAATATGAAAGTACGCTCTCAAAAATGAGTTTAACCTGCCTCATGTAGTAGAGGTATGTAGTGTAGTATGTCTACTATAGAATCTCATTATATGTTATTTATATTATTCCATATTAAACTTAGAACTTTGGACAGAATTATCCACCCAGCTTTATTCATTAATTTGTTCCCTGTTCATTTTATGCACAAACTTTAATTCACTCTGGTTCTATATACTCTTTCTAACACGTGCCTTTATTTATCTTACTTCCTTATTAGCCATATATGAAATGTCAGAATTATAATTTTGTTATATTATATATATTTATATAGTCTACTATGCGCCGGGTGAGATGAAGAATTGCAAAGCAGCGGGAGAAGATTAGACTTTTATAGAGATCTGGAAACATGCAGGAAGATCAGCAAAAGTTGCCCTTCATCAACAGCTTGTCAACATTTGGATCAAAGAACTACCAGAAAACTGGATGACAGCCCTCATCCATCTGTTTCACAAAAAAGGGGACAAAACTGACCCTAACAATTACAGGGAAATCTCCCTTCGAGATACAAAATTCTTTCAAGAATCATTCTTAGAAGGATTGGTTCATAACTCGAGAAAGAACTAAGCGAATAGAGATAGGTTTCAGACCCTGAAGGAACTGTCCAGACCAGATCATGAGTCTCAAGCTAACAATGGATTACAACAGGAAAAGAAACAGACATGGTGATAACATTTGTAGATTTCAAGAAAGTTTATGACTGCATCCACAGAGAATCCCAACTAAAAATTCTAAGATGCCTCGGATTGATACCAAATTAATTAACATGATAGAACTGACCCTCACAAACACTAAGTCAGAAGTAAACTTCAGTCGAGCTCTGGAACCATTTCAGGTCAAAACAGGGTTGTGCCAAGGTGTTGGGCTCTCATCACTATTATTCAACTGCGCTCTAGAAATGGTAAGAGGCAATGGCTTAAAAAATGGCCCTCGAAAGTAAAAGTTGACCAAAAAATCAAAACACACTGTTTTGGTTTTGCCGATGACTTTTGTTACACTGCTGGAAAATGACATCGACAAAGCTAAATCACAGATATTAGAACTTCAAAACATTGCAAATAACATTAACCTCAAGATATCATTTGAAAAGACAGAAATTATGCCTCAAAAACCAACTTTATTAAAAGAAGTAAACATAAACAAAAATCAAATCAAAATAGTAACCCAATTTAAATATCCCAGAGAAATAATAACAAACAAACCAAATGAAAAAAAAAAAACTTCATCCATATAAGAAGAAGGAAACTAGCTAAAGCTGAAAAATTAACTTGGTACATGTATATCCTGATCTCCTAGAGGAAGACACCCTTCAATCACCCCCTCTGTACCTAGTCCTGGTAGGCTTTACCAGAGGTTGTCTTATAAACCAACCTCGGCATATGACATCTCTCAGTCTCCTTGTCCTGGGATGCCACTGATGTGAATGCCACAAATGACATTTCCATTGATGTAATGAATATTAAAAATAACAAAACACATCTCTAGTCTCAAGCGAGACTGAAAACTATAGTCGTTGAAGGAACTGAATCACCTACCTACCCGAAAGGTAAAGTGAGTTCACATGCGACACATATGCGGAAAAACACAAAAACAGAAGCACGAAAATATAACTTAATAACAAAACCAAAACCGATATAACAAAAACAACACTAATAAGAAATCGTAACAAAACAAAGTACGCAGGAACAAGACCGAGCTGCATCAATAAAAAGTACCAGAAAGACAGGCAGTGGTGGATTGTGCCCAACAAAGTCATGTACAAGTAGTTGGAATCCATCACTGATACCATGTTTAAGAGAAGACTAGGATTGTTTGGACATATCATGAGGATGCAAGATTCAAGATTTAAAGATTAAGAAACAGGTAGGTAGTACAGTACATTCTCGACTTGAAAACACCAAGACTGGATGCAGGTGGATCAGAGAAATAAGAGAGGATCTGAAGGAAATTGGCCTTACACCAGAATATACCACAGATAAGATAAAATTAAACAAGAAAATCAAGAACAAAAACAGTTGCTTCACACTCACCACACAAACATTTTCAACACTAGAGAGGGCACAAAGATGGGAACATATGAAAAAGTACCGGGAGGACTGCAAGGCCCAAACAGTCCCATCGGACTTGGAAATGGACTCCTATGTGGTCATAAAAGATAATCATAACATATATGTATATTGAATTAATACAACTGTTGCTCTATTGATAATTTTTGTAACTTAAAAAGAGTTATTGCATGAATAATTTACTTTAGTATATGAGAATATTTATTGTAAAAATATGAACATCTTTTTCTTTTTTACTTAATTATTACTTTTTATTGTATAATTTTTATTTACAGACTGTAATGATTCATAAAGAGAAAGTTGCTCGTCGTGAAATTGGTGTGTTAACTGCTAATAAGACTACAAATCGACAGTACAAGATAATTGCTCCAGTTAATCCTGAAAAACCAATAAAATATGTCCGTAAATCAATTGATTATAATGGTATAGTATTTTTTTAAATTTTTATTTCATTTATTCTTGATAAAGAAAGTTATGAGCAAATTTTGAATTTGATGCATTATACATTTAATTTTTCTTAGATGAAACAGAATCTATATGTTATTTTAGTTAAGACTTGTTTTTGTTATGATTCATTTGAATTCTTTTATTATACATTTTGTCCTTTTTTCTGTATTAATTCCTTGGCATATGATGTTATAAACTGTGATTTCTCATTAAAATGAATATCTTGCACAGGATTAAAGTCCTTTATATCTGAGTAATCTGTTAAAAATTAAATAAATAAATATTTTAATTTTAAAGTTTGTAACCAAAGTTTGAATAAAGTTATTGAATTTTTTCTAACTAAAAAAATTCTAAGGCACTGACAGCCAGTGTCACAACTGCAAATAGCGCTCCAAAGTTGTTTTAATTTTGGTGCAGAATGGTTTATTAAATATGGCTTGATTCTTGGGATTTTATAATTATTACACATTAAAGTTTGTGATTCTGTACAGTAAGAGATATAACAAGATTTATCAATCATAAAGCTCCTAGGAATAATAAAATGTTTGAATTTGATTGTGATAAAAGACAAAACTTTGCGTTTTCATTACTATCCTATAAATAGGCTTAAAGGTACTAATGGAAGTAATCAACATCACTTAAAATTAAGATGAAGTTAATGGACAAGAAATGCCCAGGAGCTTTAGGCATGAAAACAAATGGATATGCTCAATTATGCATCCTATTCTTCAGAAAGGATATCATTGACAAAATTGACCACATTCAACAAAATCTGATATGGGATTTAAAAAGACTTGGCAGAGGTCTTTGCTAGCTCATGCCAGTTGCTTTACTGATTCAGAACGTATAAAATGCAGATAATATTCAGATGTTTGTTTTTTATTTCATTTCAAGTTATTTGTCTCATGTTTAATAATCGCACTGTGTATGTTAATATTATAATTCATTTTGGATTCATAATTTGAAATTGGTTTTTACTGATTGTTTCAGATTTGGACTTTCTCTCTCTCTCTCTCTCTCTCTCTCTCTCTCTCTCTCTCTTTTTGTTTTGTTTTGTTTGATGTTAAACTACCTATCTGTTGACTATCAGCTGACACCTTTATATATTTGTTTCCATGTTTATTAATGAGTTTTTCTTTTTTGGCACTTTTACAAATTTTGTTTTAGTTTAAATTTTGTTTTGTTGCTGCATTCTGTATTTATGTTCTGACAATCATAATCCTTTTTGATATTTTTGTATTAAAAAAAAGGATTTCTTCATTTAACTGTGTTAAAAATCTTCTAAAAAAATCTTGTTCCTTAAAAAATACTAATCGCATAATACTCCAGCAAAAGGTCAATATTTTTGGTAGAACTTTGGTTGATGAATAATCCAGTTGGTAATTGTTTGTATTGTTTGGTGTAGGTTGTATGATTCAACACAGTATTTTATAATCTTTATTACAGCATTGTTTGCTTTTTACCAAATAATCCAAGAAGTAAGAAAATATTGTTTTACAGCTCCTGTATTTTTTTAATATTTTATGTTTATAGAAATAATAATTACTTTTTTGAAAAAATACACACTGCTATTTTTCAGGCTCTGCGCAAGACTGTAAACTATCCTGGTCTACTGAAATGATGAGATTATTTCTTCTCACCATCCTTTTCTTTCTTACTTTTGATACATCTTTTCCATTGTTGGTTTTGTGGGTGTTGATCTAAGGCTTTATGTCTGTTTGGGAAGGCTGCTTGTGGTTGGTCTTGGTACAACTGGGATTTAGTCTCATGATGCTAACATAATACTCATGTTGCATCCCTAATAATTGAATACTCCAAAAATTCATATTTTTTTAAACTAGGGAAGATGAATGAGCGAATGCTCTCAACAGCATTGGTCAGTCGCCTAGGGATCTATCTGAAAATATGCGAGTTTTGTGTGTTGATTACCACTTAAATCACTTTCAATGCCGGAGCAAGATCTGCTTATATGAATGATACCTCCATTTGTTTATCTGTTAACTCGACTTCTATGAAATTCACAACATGATTGTTTCATTTGCTGCATACTTATAAGATCAAGAACATAAAGAGCTTCAACCTTTTTCATGATCTTTATGTTCTACTCATTTAATTTAATTATATGTTCTACTTATTTGCCACCAAAACTGCAAAAAACAGATTGCAAATCTTATGTACGGACAGACATAACAGTTACAACTTTTAAACTGCCTAAATCAGAATTAAGCATATTAGGAGTTTAGTCATCCATCAAGTAGACAACATTTAAACTAAGAACTAATCATTATTTGTAATACAGCAAAAATTTAATAAGGGGATTTTCACTCTTTTCTTCAAAATAACCTTTCTGGTTCACTCAAAAACAAAAATTTATTATGGTGTGTTGTTTAAAAATACACTCTAAATGGTATAAATAAGTTATTTTATGAGGAAACTACATTTTTTATTTTAAATTATTTATATTTTATTAGTAAGATATCATGTTGTTTCCAGTTTGTTATATTTCTTAATTTAATCAGCCAGCCAATATTGTGTCTAGATGTTATTTCAATCAGACTGGTAAAGAAGAGTGTTCTGCATAATGTGTTATTATTATTTACAATTATTATCTGTTATATTACTAAAATTTAATATAGAAAATGGTATAATATTTTATTAATTAAAAAAATAAATTATAGTTTGAAATAATTAATGGTTTTTATTTGTAGGTTCAGTCATTATGCACCAAATTATCCATTGGGTCATCCGAGACGCACTGGTGTTGGATATAGTACACTGCCAATGGCATCAACAGCTGCACCTGCACCATCCCCGCCACCACAAGTAGGAATGGTTCATCCATTACCACAAACTCCACCACCTCCTCCACCGCCAAATTCGTATAATACATTAGATCATCATGCTTCAATGCCACGTATGTATTTTTAAATTTTATGGTGATTAATTTACCCTAATGAAAGATATTATGTTATACATGGGGAAAAAAAAAGATTAGTAAATGTAGAAGTTTAAGGTAATTGATGCTTCATGAGTAATGTTCTTGCCGTGGAATTTCCAGAGATTTCTCAAATTGTAGTGTGTGGATTTGTTCCTGAAAAACTACGTTAATGTGAAGCGAGTACAAGTTGGGTGATTAATTTAAATTAATTAAAAATTTCAGATAGAAACTGACAATCTTACATCCCAGATCTTTTAAATTAATATAGACTATGTAAAAAAAATTATAAAGTAGATATGTACAATTATTGAATCTGTACAACTCTTCTTAGTTTTGATGTATGCTTAATACTTTAGATATTATTTTAATACTTGTTATATCTTTTTAAAGTAATTTATAATATATTTATACTATTTTTACAATTGATGTTAAGATATCCTGCTTAACACTTGTTGAAAATAGGATTCGAATTTCAAGCTTTGTGTTGTAGGACTTGCTAAGTCTGTTTTATTTAAACTTTTCCACACCTACTAATACATGTTACCAGATATTTTATTAAACTATACATACATATTTAATTATAGCCCATAGAAAGGGTGCACTGATTTGTTGCTTTACACTGTCTCCAATTTTTTTGTTATGGTTGTAAATGAAAATGCATGTAAAGAACAGGAATACCATCAGAATTATTTTTTCTGAAAGCATTAATATTCTTTAATTAGTCCTAGTTCATGTGGTGATCAAGGTGAGAGTGGCAGTAAGTTTTAATATAATCTGTATTTCATTGGATTTGGTATGTTATAAAATACATAATATTTATGAAAAAGGGGAATTTCCGTCAGACTTCAAAAAAAGTGTTATAGTCATGATACCAAAGAAAGCAGGGGCAGATAAATGTGAAGAATACAGAACAATTAGTTTAACTAGTCATGCATCAAAAATCTTAACTAGAATTTTATACAGAAGAATTGAGAGGAGAGTGGAAGAAGTGTTAGGAGAAGACCAATTTGGTTTCAGGAAAAGTATAGGGACAAGGGAAGCAATTTTAGGCCTCAGATTAATAGTAGAAGGAAGATTAAAGAAAAACAAACCGACATACTTGGCGTTTATAGACCTAGAAAAGGCATAACGTAGACTGGAATAAAATGTTCAGCATTTAAAAAAAATTAGGGTTCAAATACAGAGATAGAAGAACAATTGCTAACATGTACAGGAACCAAACAGCAACAGTAACAATTGAAGAACATAAGAAAGAAGCCGTAATAAGAAAGGGAGTCCGACAAGGATGTTCCCTATCTTCGTTACTTTATAATCTTTACATGGAACTAGCAGTTAATGATGTTAAAGAACAATTTAGATTCGGAGTAACAGTACAAGGTGAAAAGATAAAGATGCTACGATTTGCTGATGATATAGTAATTCTAGCCGAGAGTAAAAAGGATTTAGAAGAAACAATGAACGGCATAGATGAAGTCCTACGCAAGAACTATCGCATGAAAATAAACAAGAACAAAACAAAAGTACTGAAATGTAGTAGAAATAACAAAGATGGACCGCTGAATGTGAAAATAGGAGGAGAAAAGATTATGGAGGTAGAAGAATTTTGTTATTTGGGAAGTAGAATTACTAAAGATGGACGAAGCAGGAGCGATATAAAGTTCCGAATAGCACAAGCTAAACGAGCCTTCAGTAAGAAATATAATTTGTTTACATCAAAAATTAATTTAAATGTCAGGAAAAGATTTTTGAAAGTGTATGTTTGGAGTGGCGCTTTATATGGAAGTGAAACTTGGACAATCGGAGTATCTGAGAAGAAAAGATTAGAAGCTTTTGAAATGCGGTGCTATAGGAGAATGTTAAAAATCAGATGGGTGGATAAAGTGACAGATGAAGAGGTATTGCGGCAAATAGATGAAGAAAGAAGCATTTGGAAAAATATAGTTCAAAGAAGAGACAGACTTATAGGCCACATACTAAGGCATCCTGGAATAGTCGCTTTAATATTGGAAGGACAGGTAGAAGGGAGAAATTGTGTAGGCAGGCCACGTTTGGAGTATGAAAAACAAATTGTTGTGGATGTAGGATGTAGAGGGTATACTGAAATGAAACGACTGGCACTAGATAGGGAATCTTGGAGAGCTGCATCAAACCAGTCAAATGACTGAAGACAAAAAAAATAAAATAAAATACATTTAGTACATTCAGTTCTGTGTACAAGGAAAACAGGTTGACTAATTTTTGCTAGTAATCCCTCCATAGTATCTCATTTTTATTGAGAATGTCTATACCATTTTTCGATTAATATCTTGTGTCAAGTTGATTACATCTGCCTGATTATGCATAAACCTAGCATAACAAACATATCTTAAGGAAAAAGTTGTTTAGAGAAAGAATGAGATTATCTTTATGGTTTATTGACTAGCTACTGTATAGAGGGTCAGAAGTGTGGATAAAGCTGTTTCCTGCATTGAATGCCTCTGGGCTCCAGTGTAGATGGAAAAATGCCTACAAAATATAATGTAAATAAAACAAGCTCAAAATTTAACTGTAGGTGTAAACATGAGAACATTGATTACATCCAATAAATTCAGTAATTTGTAATATACCAAATCACATATCATCTTTATGGGTTATCTATGACAATTATAAATCATCTAGTTGAAGCAAGTTGTAAAACTGTTTTATCTTCATGATTTGTTTTCTCTAGAATGCTTTATGAAATATTTATTAAGGCTTCTAATCTTTTGTTTGAAAGATAATTTTGATACTTCTTCACAAAGTATACATTACATTCTGGAGTCGATAAGATAAAACTTAAAATAACTTCTCATGTGTCGTATCTAAAATATTTTCAGATTTGAAAAATAGATTATATATTGGTAAAGTTTTGTTTTTTGCAAAAAAATTGTTAACTACTGTATAATTGTTTTGGTTTGATCGGTCAAACATATTTTATTTATTGTATTTTTTCTTATCTTTGGTGGGTCAAACTCATGCTATAATGTTATCTTTTTCTTGAAAACATTAAGACACAGTGAGGCTATTTTATTTATTTATTTATTATCTATAAGGAGAGATACCCATTGTAGACAGTTGCAGCTGCATTCAAGTGGCCTCCATATATATGGACATCTTTTTTCTTCAGCATTTTTATTCCGTTGAGCCTCATAGGCTGGTTTTAAGTATAACCTTTTTCCTATTACTAGACACAACTAAAAATTATAGCCACAAAGCAGAAATAACTGGATTGGATCCATTAAGGATGTCGGTAGAATTTCCAATTGATGGATTTAATGTTATAAATAACACATAAATCCATTGCTTTCATATAATTATATTGCCTCCATGCTCCTTTTGTATTTAGTACTAAAGAATTCAACAAAAATCAGTTTGATTGCCCAAAAATAGTTAAAATATAGTTATAAAATAGTCAGACACACACCTTTTTTCTAGCCATGTTAGTAGTGAAGGAAAGTTAGTGTTGATTTGTGTTCCAATAACTACGTTAATCTTTTGTTTGTTGATTATTGTATAATTCAATTTTTTCTGAATTTAGTGTTTACCATTCATTTTTCAGCACCACCTTCTCCATTGACATTAAGCAATAATTCAGGTGTTCCAGCGAGTACAGTCAGTAGCATCGACTCTGAAAGTATGGATCATAACCGTCCAATACATAGCACAAGTACATTGCCACATTCCGGTGTTCATCATACTTCCAGTCACCATCATCATCATACGTTGCCTCATCACCATTCTTCACGATCCTCTCCACCGTTGCCACCTCCACCGCTTCCAGAAGAAGATCAGCATCCAAGATTCGGGCAACCGGCATCTAGTTCACGAGGGTTAGCTATTGTTTCTGATGAACCAGATTTACCCGGTTGGGTTCCAAAGAATTATATTGAAAAAGGTACTTCATTTTGTGGTGTATTCTTAACCGGTGTCTTTATTTTTATATTTATGCTTAATTTTTTATGAATGAGCAGGTGTAGTCATATATAGCCATGAAATATTTATTTTAAGGTATTAGTAATGAGAAGTAAATTATTAAACTTAAGTGCCATAAATATTTTTTCGAAGAGTAAATATCAAAATAAATTGTTAATAAAAATGAATACGTTAAACTCAACTATTTACAATATGAAAGTGAAAAAAATTATATAATTTTTTTCACATTAATGAGTTTTTTTTAATGCAACAGTGAAACTGATGATTGTTCTGTAGTAATAAAACTTATTAGAAGGACTCTACCCAAATGAATAAAAAAGAATACAATCCAAGATGGCAGATGATTGGCCACTGTAATTCATTGAAGCTGATATGCATAGCCATTGTCTTACATAGGGTTGAATGTGTCAATATAACTTTTCTAATATGTACGTTTAAGGTAATTAATATCAGGCATTTTGTATAAATGAACAGTAAGCATTCACACATCTTTAATTTGGGACATTTGGCTGTAAAAATCCTACCAAATGTATCCTACCTAAATTAAAAATTAACTACGTGAAAATGAACATTACAATTTAAAAAAAAGAATCGTGGTTTAATTTTGAACTTTATATTAAATGTGAGTCAAAAAAAACAATGATATGAAATTATCATCATTTGGTCTAAAAACAAACTGGCTTAGTATTAATAGAATTATTATGTGTCATATTTTTGTTAATTAGTTTTACATTTCAATTAATACGACTATTTATTGTCATTTAAATTTGTTTTTAAAGTTATATGAATGCTTAACTGAAGGTTTATTTTGTTAACTGCTGCTTCTATTAAAAACTATTACATGACGGTTTGATCAAGCAGGACAGAGTAGGATTTTTGAAAATATTACTATTTGAAATCATTCAGTTTTTTTACCAAAACTGTGATAAAAGAATTTTATAAATTTGCTTAATTATGTCTTTGCGTGTAGAAGGTTGGTATTGTTATCTAGCAAACCTATTGTACAATAAGTTTTATTGTCATTTCTCACCTCATGAACAAGATTTAACAAAATACCCGTTTTAACAAAATCTCTGCGAGTATCCTGGATACTTTTGGAGGATTTAACTGTTTATTAAACTAGAAGTGGCTGGAAATTTTGCTTGTTCAACTGACCTAGTCTTATCTAATTCATTATTGAGAAGTAATCGGTCTTCTTTTTTGATATGCATTTTATGAGATGAGATGAATGAAATAATAGTAAGAAAATACCATATCTTCTTTCTTTGTAGTTGAACCCATTATCAGCGGAAGCTACATTAGAGTAAAATAATTTTAAGAAATATATCTTTTTCAACCTATTGCTAATAAAGTTATTTCATTATACATAAATATGCTACATCTCCTTAATTTATGATTTAAGTTGCTCAACAGTGAAATGATGTAACTGTAAGCAGTTTCTGATGATAATATAAGTTCTCTCTAAACTTTTATGCTATCATTATTTGTATTTTATGACGTGATATGTGTTTAGTTTGTAATGTTACACATTTAATTTCATGATTTTGTGTATAGCCAATTTAACTTTTGTCTGTTCTTGCTAAAGAATACTTTGCGTAAGCAAGTTTTAGACTGCATGCAAATATTGTTTAAATACTGTGAAACCTGTAAAGAATAAATCTCCTTATCTTATTAATATTTTTTTTTTTTTTTTACAGTGGTGGCAATTTATGATTACTATGCTGATAAAGAAGATGAAGTTAGCTTTCAAGAGAGTGCTGTTATATATGTATTAAAGAAAAATGATGATGGGTGGTGGGAAGGTGTTATGGATGGAATTACTGGATTGTTTCCTGGAAATTATGTTGAACCTTGCGTTTAAATTTTAATATATAAGTTTGAGCAATTCTTCTTTTCACATGTTAATGAGTATATAGTGTAAGTATACATTTTTTTCTTATTTATTATAATTGTTGTTTTAAACATAATTATTTTGTTAAGTCTATTATAAAACGCAAGAATTGTGTGCGTAGCCTGTTTGAATGTTTATTTTACTAGTGTAATTAAAAAAAGTTTTGGGTGTAAATTTATTCATTTAATTATACAGGGTGATTACAAATGATTCATTTGGATTTTAAAAATCTGCATTTAAAAAAGTGGTACACATAAAATTAACAGTAACTGTCCACGTTTCAGTCATGCCGTCATAAATGTTCAATATGGCTTCCATTTGTCACACGACATACATACGTGGTAATCCAGTTCAGCCTACATAGGCATTAACATATCCCTATTGTTGAACATAAATGCAACTGTAATGCGTGTAGTCAACCAAAGTTGTTAGGTGTGTCGGCACATAAACACAGTCTTTCACATACCCCCCGAAGGAAAAAATCACAAACTATAAGATAAGGAGATCTAGGAGGCCATTTTAAGAGCACTAAGTCATCATCTGTACATCGCGCAATCCAGCGGTGTGGGAGTTCTTCATTCAGGAAGCCTCTGGCTGTGTTCTTCTTCAGGAAGTTGGCTGTGGAATATCAAGTTTATTACTAATGTGTTGAGTTGACTTCTTTAGACTATGAATGAAACTCACCCTGACTCTCTCCACTGTTTTATCCAAAATGCTTAGGTGTCCGGTGTTTTTACCTTTGCACAAACAACCAGTGTCTTTAAACTGTCAATACCGTTTTAGAATGTTTTGGTGGTCTGGTGGTTCTGTTTCAAACTGCAGTAACAACGGCTAAACATTTCTCATACTCTAAGAATGAGCATGCTTTCTGTTGCATAGATGCCATTTTAGAAACTGAGCTTGTGCTGCTACATGTTGATATTATATCAACTTTGTTTTACCAAATTTTTATAGGAACTGTTTAAAAAACAAAGTGAACAAAAATTCCTTACTTGATTTTAAATTAAGTAACAACTAGATCAGAAGAACAAATGCTTGTTTTTTTTTTAATAACAGTCACGGTGATGTTCTGTAATATATGTAACAGGAAAGTGTACAGTGAATGAAGAAAACTGGATTAGGTGTAACTGCATTTTAAAAATGTTAGAAAAAATTTTTAATTGAATATTGCCATAAAAAGTGAAACATACGGTGCTGCTATTTCATCGAGACAGCTAACAAACGTCCCAGAACTTTACTAAAACATCAGATTTTCATTTGTTTTAATTTTGATGTTCTTTATGGCAGATTTCATATTATTTAAAGTTTTTATCTCTATAATTTTGCCAGTTTTACCAAATGCATGTAGCATAGATCTATTTCCCAGGTTTGTTTCTTTGACGATATCACACTCCTGGGAACTTACACTTTCTGAATACTATTTTATTTTTTAGTAATTTTACAAGCAAATCCCTATCTATCTTTTCACCAAATGAAAAGGTCTTCTACCTTTTCATTTGGTGAAGATTACATTTTGAAATTACTGTAAAATATCAATTTGTGACATTTCTTTACTGAAGACGACAATGTAAATGATATGAAATTAAGATTATTTCATGTCAAGCAGCAACCAAACAAAAGTGACATAACATTTCAGAATGTTTCAGTATACATGTGTGTGATTCATTGAAAATGTAATAACTAGTTATAATTACTTACTAACTAGAAGTTTATCCAAGTGATTCTAAGTTAGACTATTTACTAGTGTGTAGTTTTAGCATCCTTTTATTTACATCATTTTGACTAATTGCTAAAACTACTCAGTAGTAACTAACTTTATTCACTTTACTGGCTGTTTAGTTCATTTTAATTACAGATAATGTATTTATTATGTAAATATTGCTTGCATATTTTTTTCTTATTGAATTACTAGAACTTTTCTTTACAAGAAACTTTGCAACGCATATATTTTTTATATCGAGTGAGAACTTAATTTTGCAAGCGATCTCTCTTATTTTGTAGAGTGTGGGTTTAAATTAAATGAATTCTAACAATAGCAGGATTCTGTACTATATAGAGGTAAATTTGGTTTTAAATTAATGAATTTAACTGTAGTGTTGGTAAGCATTTTATTCAACTGCAGATTACATTGTGAAATTCATTTTGTCTAAATTTTATTATTATTATTCTATTTAAATTTATGATCTACCACTTCCTCTTTGTGATAAGTTACATATCCTGTTACATATGAGGAACTGATTACTTATCTTTCATTTTTTTGTTTATTTACTTTTAAATCTAGAGATATTAAAATGTACAATATTTAATTTTTTATTACTTATATTGGTTTTTTTTTTTCAGGAGAGGAAACAAAATGCACAAGTTAGATCTGTAGTTAAGGGAATAGTAAATGAGGATAGAGAGATATAGAAAACATTTTTATAATCTATTTTGAATTTTTTTTTTATATATTTATTTAATTTAGTAATTTAGGCGCGATTAATAATATTAGGTTTAGTTTTTATCCATCTAGATTTATCAGCATCCCATAATTTATAACTTTGTTGTATTTCACCTATGTTAATGTTTGAAGGACTAAATGCATGATATTGTCAATGTCTTGTCAAATTAGAACTTATAATAAAAGACAAATCTGAAGGTCCTAATCTAGATATAGATCAACAGTAAGCAAGTTTGTTGTTTGTGAACATTTTCAAAAAAGTCACATCCGCACATATAAATCATTCAGCCCTTTGTTGTGTAGTCTTTCTTTGCATTAAGACAGTTGATTTGCAATTCACGGTGGAGATTTTAAAATTTTAATTAATTAATAATTCCTTCATTGTTATAAATAATTATTTGTTCACTGTAATAACATTTAACCCATTCCCATCCAAGTTTAACTAAAATTTCCCAGCCCACAGGACTGGGTTTTTTTTCTTTCTAATAACTATAATTTGTAGCACTTAAGACTTGTTTCCAAACTACTTTATTTACATTATTTACAAAGTATATTTACAGTTTTAGTAATTTACTTTTGTATGTTATTCTTCAAAACAAGTTTCTAGACCGGTACACTATTCACTTCTTCCTTGAGAGCACTACACACTTTACACCTTGATGGTCTTGCCTTGCTTGTAGAAGGTATTTTTTGAATAAAGTGACCCCCAATTTTTTGCCTGAAGATGAAGTGGATTATCATGGAATGCTGATGCCAGCCCCCCACTTCATTGCATTCTAGTAACTGAACACTTTGCAATAACAGGAAAAGATGATAACTTTTGGTCCTGCTTGTCAACACCTACTAATATTTTTATTATAGTCAACCATTACATTAGGTATTAATACTATTTTAGGGTTAGGCTTCTTTATTTCTGTTTGAGGAATAACCTCCTGGTACTCTACACGAGCATGAAGTGTGGACAACATTGTTACCATCTTCTGGTCATGCCACTTTACACACAACAAATTTTTACTAGAAAATGAAAGTTCACCTTTCTTCAATTTTATTTTCTTCAGATCTTTAGGGGTGTATTTCCTTTAATTTGTAAGGTTCCCACAGCATAAGTACCTTGATCGAGAACCATTCTGTATAATTTCAGTGATGTGTACCAGTTATCCATGCACAGAACACAGCTTGGTGAAGCAAATTTGAAAATTTGATTTTGTGTGAAGCTAATTTGTCTCATTGCAAATTTTCATTACACAACACAAATTTGCAGCGAGACAAATTTGAATCCAATTGTTCTCCCAAAAATTTATTGATAACATCCAACTCTGCTGAATCCGAAACATCACTTTTTTCACTACTGTTTTCATTTAGAATGTTTTCTACAAAATTGCTAAACTCCTTAGCCTTAACAAAAACTTCACTTCAAGACGTCATAATGTAAACAAAACACGAACAAGTTGGGAAATAACAATTGAAATCACGCCAATAACAGTTGATTTTCGATGTGAAAATTGATAGTACAATTACAAGGAGATTTGATAAGGTAGTAATGAGGCACAGTCTCATACTTACTGTTTTGGTGTAAATCATAATATGTTTAATATTCATTTTGCTGCAGTATGTAAGTAAGAAAGACAGAATTTTTTATCAATAGAAAAATAAGGATTTTTGTTATGTATGGCTGTTTTTAATTAATAAAAAGCAGAAAAATTTTTATAAATTTGAGGAGAAAAAACAAACTTAATGTTTCAAGTTGTGGTTTGAATGTGCTTATTAATAAATATTAAAAAAGAAAATCTGTTTGCAAACCAAAACAATACTGTTTACAAACTAAATAAAAATTTACAAAGTTCCGGGCTAGAAGAGACTGACTTTTTATTATTTTAAATATTTTTTGTAAATTTGTGCTCAAGAAATATACAAAATCATAAATTAAATGGGAGAACTAAAAAGAAGTATAATTTAAAAAAAAAAAAATAGTATTAAAATATATTGTTCTAACTTTAGATTCATATTATGTTGGGTTTTCTGGTTTTTACGATTGCCCTGGTCTCCTTCATTTACAGTTGAGAATTTCAATGTGCTTCAAAATGAAATGAGCTTGCTATGCACTGTCAGCTTTTTTGCAATAGCTATTTTACAAAAGTTAAAAGTGTATACATCTCGCATTTTCAGTTGCAGACATCTGAACCTACCATTAACCTGCCATTAACTATCTGTATTTAGGCTATTCAGGGTACCATAAACTACATGTAGTAGTTATACCTATCTTATATTTTTAGATAAAAGTTAGGGATTCCATTACATTAGGTGAAATAATTTTGTTAAGTATCTAAACTAAGATATTTAGTAAACTAAGATCAGGTAAAAACCATAAATCCACCAGGTTGGTTTAGTGGTGAACATGTCTTTGTAAATCAGCTGATTTCAAAGTCGAAAGTTCTAAGGTTCAAATCCTAGTAAAGGCAGTCACTTTTATACGGATTTGAATACTAAATCGTGGATGTTGGTGTTCTTTGGTGGTTGGGTTTCAATTAACCACACATCTCAGAAATGGTGGATGTGAGACAATACAAGACTACACTTCATTTACACTCATACATATCATCCTCATTCATTCTCTGAAGTAATCCTGACGGTGGTTCTGGAGGCTAAACAAAAAAAGAAAAACTGTAAAAACCATAAAAAATAATATGAGACTTTATGTTTGATTATAATGTTGAAAAAAACCTTAAAACATAGTTGTTAGATCTTACCTAGCAACTTTTGGCTTATTTTTCTTCCAGTTTTGTGGTTTCCAAAATCTTTTTCTACTTCTCTGACCTTCAACTGGTCTAAGATTTAGTTCCATCTTCATATTGAGGGAGAGGGAGAGAGAGAGAGAGAGAGAGAGAGAGAGAGAGGGAGAGAATAATGCTAATTACATTCATTAGAGCAAACAATAAACATAACCTCAAAATCATGTTGAATTCCAAATAGCTGATTGGTGGGACAGCAGCTAGCATCAAAACTACATAATCCATTGGATTATCTGACTTTTGTAATTAACTACGACTTTAAAATCCTACTTTTCCTTTAAAATCCTTTTCTTAACTTTACTTCTTTACTTTTCTTTAATATCCTACTTTTAAAATAGATTTTATTGATTGATTGAGTTTTGATACAAACCAACAGTAAATTTGGATTCCTTGCCTAAAACATTATAAGAAACCACTGCTAACTAAATATTGCAAATTTTGAATTATCTGAGTCTTTTTGATTCTAGCCCCCTCATGTAATAGAAAACAAAATTGAGCTTCTCGTATCTCTTAATACTGACAGCACTATGGATTTCTAATCTTTTCTTCTCAGGTTCTCCGATTGTGCAAGTTTCACTTCCGTATAAAGCTACACTCCAAACATATACTTTCAAAAATGTTTTCCTGACGTTTTGATGTAAGGAAATTATGTTTCTGACTGAAAGCTTGTTTCGCCTGTGCTATTCAGCATTTTATATTGCTCCTGCTTTGTCCATCTTTAGTAATTCTACTTTCAAAATTACAAAATTCTTCTACCTCCATAATCTTTTCCCTTCCTATTTTTATACTCAGTGGTCCATCTACATTATTTCTACTATATTTCATTGCTTTCATTTTATTCTTGTTTATTTACATGCGGTAGTTCTTGTGTAGGACTTCATCATAGCATATTCATTGTTTCTTGTAAATACTGTTTTACTCTTTGTAAGAATTTACTCTTTAAACTATATCATCAGCAAATTGTATAATCTTTATCTTTTCATTTTGCACTGTTACTCTTGATCTAAATTGTTCTTTAACATCATTAACTACTAGTTCTTTGTAAAGATTAAAAAGTAACAGGAATAGGGAACATCCTTGTTGGACTCCCTTTTTTTATTACGGCTTCTTTCTTATATTCTTTGATTATTACTGTTGCAGTTTGGTTCCTGTAAATGTTAGCAATTGTTCTTTTATCTCTCTACTTGAACCCTAAGTTTTTTAAAATTCTAAATTTTTATTCCAGTTATGTTATCATTGCTATTGGCAGTTGCCTTTTCTAAGTCTATAAGTGCCAAGTATGTTGGTTTGTTTTCCTTTAGTCTTCTTTCTCTTATTAATCTGAGTGCTAAAATTGCTTCCCTTGTCCCTATACATTTCCTGAAACCAAATTGGTCTTTTCCTAACACTTTTTCCTCTCTTGCCTCAGTTCTTCTGTGCAGAATTCTAGTTAAGATTTTTGATGCATCAATAATTAAGCTAATTGTTCTGCATTCTTCACATTTATCTGCTCCTGCTTTCTTTGGTATCATGACAATAACACTTTTTGAAGTCTGACAGAACTTCCCCTTTTTCGTAAATATTACACACCAGTTTGTATAATCTATCTCTCTTAAATACAGATCTCAGTATTGTATCTTCCTTTTCATCCAATTCGATCTCCTCTTCTTCCTCTATAACACTAGTTTCTAATTAATTTCCTCCATATAACCCTTTAATATATTCCACCCACCTATCTACCTTTATTTTCGTATTATAAATCTGTACCATCTTTGTTTAACACATTATTAGATTTAATTTATATACCACAAAATTCTCCTTAACTTTCCTGTATGCTCTGTCTATTTTACCAATGATCATTTCTCTTTTCACTTCTGAACACTTTTCTTTAATCCACTCTTCTTTTGCTAATTGCACTTCCTGTTTATAGTATTTCTTTATTGTCAATAGTTCGTTTTACTTTCTTCACTTTAGCAATCTTATACTTTCTATGTTCATCCATCAGCTGCAATATATTCTTTGATATCCAAGGTTTTCTGGTAGTTCTCTTTGTTCTGTCTAAATTCGGTACTGCTGATTTAAGAAATCCTTTTTAACATTCTCCCATTCTTCTATATTTTCTACCTTACTTTTTTTACTCAGACCCCTTGTGATGTCCTCCCAAAAATCTTCTTTACCTACTCTTCCTCAAGCTTCTCTAAATTCCACCGATGCATCTGACACCTTTTCTTCAGGTTTTTAAACCCTAATCTACTTAGGGTGCTTATCCTGTCTGTTCCAGGATAAGCATTGCAGTCAACAAGTTGATTTCTAAATCTTTGTTTAACCATGATATAATCTATCTGATACCTTGCATTATTACTTGGCTTTTTCCTTGTGTGTATTCTTCTATTATGCTTTTTAAACTGGGTGTTGGGAAATACTAAATTATACATCGTACAAAACTCGGTAAGTCGGTCACCTCTTTCATTCCTTTTTCCTAGCCTGTATTCACCCACAGTATTTGCTTCCTTGCCTTTTCCAATGCTTGCATTCCAGTCTCCAACTATGTATATACACTCATATATCACATATTTCCTCGTATGTACACTCTACCTCATCATCTCAAGGGACTTGTAGTCATATAGAGAACGGAGTCAGGAGTCAGTAAAATATTAGTTAACTTTTATTGTTAGTTGGACAATTAACAATTTTGAAACTCTTAAAAAAACTCAAGGAAACTACGTAACAATAAACTATTTTTAACAAAATATTTTAATGAATATATATTGATCTTTTAATATGTCATTTTTTAAATTTAAAATATATTTATAATTTTTGTGAAATATAACAGCGTGTCGTTGCTGAATAGTAATGTTTTATAGATTCTTTTATATATACCAGGATTTTCAGGAGATGCTTGTGAATCAGCCTTCTAACCACTTATGTGCGCAGTCTTGAATTCTACAAGCTAACTGAATTAGGTATAGACATCATTAAAAGTACTTTGATTTAGATACAAAATATTTAGATTGGCAACAGAAGTGTAACAGAGGGGATATTTTAGTTGTCAAATTGCAATTTTGCCTGAGGTTACACTATATTTATTTCTTGTATATTTAAAATGATATTATATACATAAAATTATATTTAAAATATATATTGTATAATTAAAATTTTATCAAGTAACTGGGACAAAATGACAAATTGGCTGGGATGCTGGGACCTCATCATCAAAGCGGGACGACTGGTAAGCCTATAAATATATCATCTCGGGCAATAAAGCTAAATGAAAACAGACTTATGCTGGTAATCAATAAAACTATTGAATTTATAAACTGTATAAATAATTATAATTTATAAACTGTACAATTTATAAAATTGTATGGCCTCTTCTATAATCTTATCATGTTTATTTCAAAAATATAATGTATACACGTTATATTTAATTATATTTTAAGCAGTAATTAATTATTTATAATATTATTTATTATAACCATATATTATATAATTATATTTTAAGCGATGAATCAAGAAAGAAGAAAAAACTAAACTATTCTAAGGGGAGAAAATTTTTTATAAATTCCTTAGAGATATTTGATAAGAGATAATTAGGTGTTGACAATATTATGTGTTAGTCCTTCAGTAAATTGATTAATTATATTGTATGATTTGATGTGTCACAGAAAGGATTATTTCCAATCTAATATAAAATTTCTTATGCCAATGAAACCTTATTTACATTGATATTGTTTTTTTTTTTTAATATATATAATGTATTGTATTTTATTTTAAAAAATTGAGACCTTTGTATTACATATTTTATTGATTTTATTGTAACTTATAAGAATTATTCATAGAATTAAAATTATAATTAATTCATATTATGGTGTTTTTAAGGAATAAAACCTGTTCACAATGAAATTTTTTTAAGTATTAAAAACATTTTCGTAAAATTTCTGTTACATTTTACTTTCGTTATTGCAGTTGAGTTAATGACATTTACTAACCTTGAGTACTAACAAGTAAATATTGCTGCTGAAGTTATGAATACGTTATAAAATGAGGAGAGAAATTAAATTAAAAAGTAAACAAGATTAAAACAATTTGTTAGTGAATTGTATCCTGGAAATTGAATGGTATGATTGAAGTATAATAGAATGCCTGCACCTAATGCTGGATTCAGTTCACTACATGCTATTAGCATTTTTGTTGTTAATGAATACTAGAGTTGCAGTTAAAAAAATGGGTAAACAAAGGACAATTTAGTTTACAAAGGGGTAATTTTATGAGTTTGCAAAATCTAGTTTACCAGCTAAGGATTAAGGTTGTAAAGCTCCCCAAAATATCAGAAATAAAGAAGTTGGAAAGTAAAGTAATTATACAGTATTAGTATTATTTATATACCTCTAAGATTGAGGTTGAACCCACTGGCTTGGTCTAGTGGTGAGCGTGTCTTTGCAGATCAGCTTATTTCAAAGTCGAGAGTTCCAATGTTCAAATCCGAGTAAAGGCAGTTAATTTTACACAGATTTGAATACTAGATCGTGGATATCGGTGTTCCTCTGTGATTGGGTTTTAATTAACCACACATCTCAGAAATGGTCAACCTTTTTTTTTTTACTTCTCGGCCCTCGGCCCCCCTAGTTCAATCCAACTTTCAGGTACAGCTCGAACCAGAGGGGTGTCTATTTCATCGACGAGCCTCCCCACATACCAGCTGTATGTCTGGAATGGCAGGTTAGATCCATTATCATTTGCCTGTTTGACGCCATGGCCAGACACAGCATTGAGTTTTTCAACATTCATTTTAAAACCTAATGCTCCCCTGGAGTTCCCAGCCGATCATTGAAACTTACACACCTAAACATGCCAGCCCTCACAACTGGGGCTATCCACCCTTCCCTATTCTAAAAACTCCTCTGACGCTCCTCGATTTCCTTGGTCCGCAGCATCTCTGAAGCAAATCTGTCAACTTGTTTCCATTTTGCAGCATATAATCAATGATGCTTTTTGTTTGATCAGAAATTCTGGCCTTGTTTCGTTCATTCCTCCATCTGTTATACAGGAAAACTGCATGTTTCACTGTGTCTTCTTGGTTACAGAACATACACTACGATGTTGCACATCTCCCAATTTTATTGAGGTAAACTTTCCTTTCCACTAGTTCATGAATTTATCTCCCTTCTCTCCATACCGTTACAAATATCGGTCCTTTCTTCAACCTGCAGGTCAATCAGTGGTGTTGATATGACCATACACAATGCCGCATATGAAGCTGTTCGATAAGCTGATGCAACCCCCAGCAATGCCCTATGGTGGACCCTGGTTACTCTTTCCATATTTCGTTTAATTTGTAGCGTAGCACCTCAAAGAGGAGCTGCATACAGGATTGATGAGGCAATAGCCAACACTATTACTTTCCTCTTGGATGCTCTGGGGGCTCTCTGAGTATTCATTAAAATATTTAGGGCTTTAGGCATTCTTTCTGCTTTGTCAACTTTTCATCACATGTTCCGTGAATCTGTTATGTTTATCTAAAAAGACTCCCAAGTATTTCAATACATTCACTTCTTGCACCCTTTGTCCATCCATAATCAAGTGTATGGGACATATGTTCCTCCGTCCTGTAACTACCAGATATTTGCACTTCTGTGGTGCATACCACAGAGAGGGAGTTCTCTTATCTGTTCTCTGACATCACTAAACAGTGGTTTCCCCTTTGCTGCATCTCTTCTTTGTCACAACCTCAGGCCATGATGACCTGATCATCGGCATAGGCTGTTAACTCTACCCTTGGATTGTTGTAGCCTCTGGACCTCATCATAAGCCATGAATCACAACAAAGGCCCCAAAACTGAGCCCTGTGGCACACCTCCAAAGATTCGATATCGAACCTTCTCTTCCTGTGAGTCCAACACACATATCACCTCATTCACTCTCTAATTTGTCTAATGAGATAGCTGCTAATTCCTCTCTCTCTCATCGCCATAATGATAACACTCCATGGAAGCAACCCAAAAGCGTTCTTGATATCCAAAGAAATCGGGAGCGGAATTCCCCTCATCCTCCATGTCCCTGCCTTCACTTCTGCCGCCCAATTTTTGACCCTCATTACTGCTTGCACTGCAGACCTCCAATTCCAAAAACTAATTGCGGCTAATACCATCTCCAGCTAAAATTTTCTTGACTAATTTCCCAAAATTATTAATAAGGCTTAATGACTGATACTCAATATTTTCCTCTTGGATTGTAACTTTTGGTAAGAATACCACCCGGCCTCTTTCCAACACATTGGGAATTCTCTGTTCTCTGTGCTATAACTGATCACATCGACCATCTCCCAGGGTGCTTTGTAACGGTATTCCATCTGGGCCAGGACTATGTTTGTTGCCCAATTGGCTGACCGCTGCCTGCACTTCATTGAGTGTAAACCTTCTGGTCTCACTGCCATCTATATCCTCATGTTCTTCTTCAATGCAAGGAAAAAGAATCGTTGCCTGGTTCAGCACTGGCAGACGTCTTCCAAAACACCGTGTGATAATTTTATGTCATATCTTATGGGTCATTATTTAAATCTTCACATAATTTACTCCAGTACTCTTTCTTAGAATTCTTTATTTCGTTATTTAACCTTTGTCTACTGTGTACATAATTTTCAACTGCTTCATTGTATGCATCTCCTCCTGATCTTCTCAGTCTTTGTTTTTCCCGCCTATCAGCTTGAAGTTGTCTTCTCAGCTCGGCGATATTTGACGTCCACCAATAGGCTTTATGTTTGCAATCGTTTCTGTTGATCTTTTTTTCTATTTCCTGCTGAATCATGTTTTGAAGTGCTACAGGTGTGAGGTTCTTCTCATTAACGATTCTGGCACCTGACTTGTGCCACCTGATCAACAATTAAATCCACTTGATGGGCCATTGGATGCAACAGTTGGGGTCTTGATAACACTCTGAATGTCAGATCATCTTTTTTGAGGTATGTATCCCTATGATCACTTGCTATATCTTCTGAAAGTACTCTCCACTTCTACTGATGTTGTAGCCATCTGTCTTCAAGTATGGTCTGGTCTAAGACAAACAAGTCCCCTTGCAACATATGTTGGAGTGCTGTCATTTATACAGAGACATCCAAAATGTCAGTCAATACTCGTCCTTGCCAATTTGAATAATTAATTCCAGTGGCTACATATTTACTATTAAAATCCCCTAATAGTATTATTCTTTTATTGTTAGTATATACCACTCTTTGAAGGGCATCTACAAAGTCGTCAAACTCATTGCGACTACAATTGGGTGAGACCATAGGCTCCTAATAACAGTGCTCTATTCATCTCTATTGTGATAAAACCTCTGCGTTTGTTCTTGACTTGCTGTGCAATCGTACCAGTCACATCCAAGATTGCGACGTCACGTTCTGTGTCTGCAGACCACCCTGATCTGACTGCTATGTATTTGTTGGGCTCTGTGACACATTAGCATATCTACTCCTTTATCTCTGTCAACCTCTCCTACCAGATCATGTGAGAGAGTACTTCGATTAACGTTTGCTAGTACTACTTTAAGCGTTGCCAGGTTGTCCACACACCCAGGTTCCGGTGCAGTGGTGATCTTTCTTACCACTGTTTAAGCATTTTTTTGGCTCTTGACATGTCATTATCTTGTGACCTTTGCCACCATAATTATAACATAATCCGAACAGTCCGCTCCCTTGCACTCAAACCTCCTATGACCCGTTTGGGAAACAGGTCCCAACACCTGAAGCATTGTTCTTCCTCCTCTCTTATGTAGGCTCGACAATTCACCCAGCCTACTTTAATACATTGTGTTATGGTTTTACATACAGCCATGTAACTGAGACATTTTGTGTTTCACCAAAGCCTCGTCTGATATAAGGGATATTATAGTCTTCATTTTCTCCAATCCGATTGGTGATAGCGGCTCTTATTTCTTCTTCAGAAGTGTCAACATCTACAACCCTAATGTGGACTGCTGTACGTCTTCACCAGCTCTGGTTTTGGTAAAACCAGAGGTTTTGGTTTTGGTTTACCAAAACCAGAGCTGCAGACTTTATGGTCTTCAGTAAATCTGCATAACACTTACCTGCTGCTTTTACTATCACAGTTCTACTGTCTTCAGCAGGTGGTGTTGCTTTCTTTGTAAGCACCTGGCCTGGTCTGTCTGACTGGTCATGTTTCATTCTCCGTTTGCTGAATCAATACCTTTGTATTCTCTATTTTTTCAATATATAATGCCTTCTTAATGGTTTTCCAGCTGGTAATATAAAGGCTACATTTGGATATAACTGCATCACTTAAATTCTTATTGAACGTATTATTACCATCATCGTAAAATGTACTGTTCCAAAAAAGAAGTCAAAAAAGTTGGAGGTCCCAAAATTTTTTTCGGGGGTTCAGAAATGTATGAACCCAAAAAAGCCCTCGAAAACTTTTGCGGGGGTCAGGGAATGCGGAAGGACCTGGGACGGATAGATCCCGGGGGGTTTGGGCTGGGATGAAAGGGAAAGGAATTACAGCTGGAAAAAGGTTCCACCTTATAAGTCGATTCAGCACTTAAAAATTTCTTTAAAATGGCTCACTACTATGAAAAATTTTAAGTCCTTGTTTAGTTCTTTTAGATTGATGTCACAGACTAGTATTGGCCTGTGAGTTTAACTTAGGAAATTTTAACTCTTATAATGTTTATACGTATTAGCTCACTTATATAAAAAGTTGAAAAACTACAACTACCTTTGATATAACTCACTACAGAGTACTTTAAAACACTTCTTTGTTCAATCTGGTAACACTGACAACATCAGTGTCCTAAAGTTCTTCACAACTAACTACAATTTTAAGTTTTAATTAAACTATAGCTCAAAATCAACTTTTAACAGAAAAACCGCAAAATTTTATAGTCCGCAACCAAAAATCTTAAAACTTTGTATCCGTGCCCATAAGAGTTTCATCAACAGTATCCAACGTACGTATCCAATAAAATCAACCAAAAAACCACTCAAAATTAATAAAAACGTGGAGCAACAAACAACATGTGGGACCACTATGAAGCCTTCAACTTTACTAGAAATGGTTGACCTGAGACTGTACAAGACTACACTTGGGGGGGGGGGGGGTGATTTTTATAGTGTGTGACCAGCGCTTACAGAGCTCATTCTACTAGTGAAAATAATGGAAAAGTTTCATATAAACATGGGTTTGAAACAATCTGTTAGCAAGTTACGGCTAGTGAAAGATTTTACCTTGATTCCTGGGCAGATTGTGAAATAAAACAATTTTGAAATTCTAGGAACCCAAGTTAAAGGGTAAACTTGATTGTTTCTTATGATTTTTGACATGACAAACTGAATAAAACAGGTTCTAGAAACATATCTCCTCCAGTCTTTGTAACATCCGATGTAAAACAGAAAACCTTTTTGTCTAAAATCATTTTTTTTATGTTTGTAATACAAAAACATTGTTAAATGACTAATAACTGCATAAAATATATTATCAAAACTTGTAGAGAATTTATTATGTAAAACTGTTAAAGCTGTTTTATGTAAAACAGCTTAATAAAAACAAATATAAAGTCAAGAAATTTGATTTTATTACTAACACTTACCATTTGAAAACTGTTACCAATTACAGAAAATTTGTAAACATCTGTCCAGCTTCAATACATTTTGGATGAATGCTTTAGGATTGCTAGCGTTTCTCTCTGCAATTCTGCAGAACTTTCTGAAGTTATGTGGTGCATCTGTCCAAGCAACCAACTCTTCACACGTATAAAATTTTCTGTTGTACACAGCAGATCTTTTCATCCAACCCCACACACAAAAATCGTTAAATGTCAGAATTTAGACATCCTGAGAAAATGAATGGTCCAGTTAACTAATTGTAAACTAGAACACATCCAACATTGATGATGATAAATTAGTGTTGGAAGTAACATTCTACTGTTACGTGTGAATTGACTTCTGCCCAAGTCTGTTTATTGTGAAAGTTATTGATGCCATCCCTAATAAACTGAACCTTGTCAGTAAATAAAATGAATCTATGCAATTGGCTGTTCATTTTCAGTCAGGTGCAATATTGCAGAAAAAGAGGAGGATTTCTTGGTTGAAGATTTTGTACTTGTTGATTACGTTATGATAAGGTTACAGCTTGTTATAAAGTGTTCTCTACACCATAGATTGGGAAACTCTGAACTGCCAGGAAAGGAATTGTGTACTAATACTTGGACTATGTTGAGTTACCTTGATAATGGTTGTAAAAATATTACCATCATGATGGGCAGCAGTGAGTACTAATGCTGGGAAGTGTACACATTTCTCATAACATATCGAATGTTCCACTAATTGTTTTTAAGATTTGGAACTATGTGATTAGAAAAACATCTTTGATATTCAGCAACATTTACATTTCCATCACATACCCCGAAGATAAATATACCATGTCAATGTATTTCTCAGTTGTAAATAACAAAGACATTATTGCAGCGTGACATCAATTAAAACAAACACACACACACACAGTTAATTAAGTTTACACTTTACTGGCAACAATTCACAGCAGAAATTGAGAACATGCAGTTCACTGATGACAACATAAAATGCCAGCTGATCTCTGTATTTCTGAAATTATAATTTCTCAGTTTTCAATTTGACAATGAATTCGAAAAAGATACATTAACTTTGTCTGAATAACGTTAGTCCTTTTTTTTTTAATCCGTCTAGACCATTAAGAATCACATTTACATAATAGTTTTGAACTTCTTTTGTTTTTCCAATATATTTTCACTCTGTTGTTTTTCAAATTCAGTCCACTTTCTTCCTGTACTCCTCTTATCCTTCTTCCCTGGAAACTTTGTTTCTTTTTTAATTCTTTGTTTAATTTTTTAAATTGGTTTCTATTTAAACAGGTCTCTTGGAGATTTTTATTGTTTTAAGATCGTTTTCTACTTTAAACCAGCTAGTTTTAATAGTTCTACTGTTGTAAAAGATAAGTATTTGTTTTGTTAATCTGTTTTCGCTCTTTCTTTATAAATACCCATTAAATTGTAATTTTCTTCTCTGGATGGTGTCTTATTTTTACTAATTTCTGTTTAACTTTTTAATTTATAAATTCAGTCCTGGTAATCAGGTCCATATATGTATCTGAAAATTCTTTTTACCGTTCTAAAAATGTCTTTTATCAAAAAATTTTACAAACGCCCAGTGCCATAAAACACTTCCAAAAGAATTACTAGTTTTTTATTTTATTAATTTTTTAATTCTACTTTTATCTTATTATTTTTTGTATCTTTGCACTTAGTAGGAAAGCAAATATGCTTTGTATGGTTAATCCCTTTGATTCATATAGAAAGTATTATTAGTAAAAGAAGATTATTAAACTTTTATTTATTTTTTATTGCATTATGTTACATCAGTTTTGTCAGAATTAAATTCTCTAAAAGTTTTGATAATAAATTTTATGCATTTATTTGTCATTTACAGTTTTTATACTACAAACATAAAAAACATGTTTTTAGACAACAGATTTTTCTGTTTTATGTCAGATATTATGAAAACTATTGTAGATATGGTTCTGAAACCTGTTTTATTCAATTTTGTCAGGTCAAAAACCACAAGAAACATTAAGTATACCTGTTAATTTTGGCTCATATAATTTCAAAATTGTTTTCTTTCACTCTTTGCACAGGCTCATGGTGAAATCTTTTATTATTGTTACTTGCTAACAAATTGTTTCCAGACCCATGTTTGTAACTGTTTTCATTATTTTTGCTAGTATAATGAGCTCAGAAAGCGCCAACAACACTACGTGAATCACCTGTGTATAAAAAAATTCTAACTAAAAAATACCATATAAATTATGGAAAATCCTATGTTCAGGACACCTTCACATAAAGGATCATCATTAGATATAACACAAAACTGATTTTCGTCAAAGGCTTACTACAAACAGGTAAGTAATTAACTATTTCTTTGCCACTTTCTAAATCAGTAGTAATATTCTGTTAGGTGATTTTTGACATCTGCCACTCAAATAGGGATTATGTCTGTATTCTCATAAATCATTGCAATTCTGGAAGCCTCATCTGCGCTTTCATTTCCTGTGGTACCAGCATACTCTGGAGTCCATACGATTATACATCACTGTCTTATTTGGTTTTTCCAAATAGCAGTTAATGCTGTTTAAAGAGTAGCAAGATATAAGCACTCTGTTTTCATAGAAATGAGTTCTGCCGTGTAAACACGGCCATAAATGGCAGTTTCCAAGCATGAGCTTCACTATTAATGTATATACTTGTAGAGCCTTCCAACACTGTTCATTTTTAGCACTCTCAGTATAAATTTTTGTGTATTCCTCATAGCTATTGATGATCAATGAAAATTTCTGTTGGATGATCACTGCTGGTTTTTCTTTTATTTTTCCGTATAACAGATCTAATCTTGTATTTAAATATAATAAAATTATTAAAATATCTTCAATAATATAATTAAATCTTTAATATAAACTTTAAAATATTTTTAATAAATTATTTAAATATAAATATATTTAGTGAAAGCCATGCTTGTATTTCTCTTGTCGAAATTGCTCTGACTCATTCATCATATGAGTTCTTCATCATATGGTCTATGAAATTACCATGTGTATATATTTTCCTCTTTTTTTTAAACATGGTTTTTTTGTATTCTTTCTATGTTTTATTTTTACATTCATCTTCTACATCTCATCATCACCAAACTAAATCCAATTTGCTGTTGTTGCATTTACTTCAATGTATTTTAAACCTAGAAAAACTGTTGTATAAAAGGTTGTTGAAATTATAAAATTCCTTGTTTTTATGAATTTATATTATTTATAATAAATTATTTGTATTATTTATAAATTTATGTATTTATAATAATACATAAAGCAAGTTACTAATTTATCTGCCAAACTGCAGTATATAATATTGCAGTAATACTTGGTAAAAGGACAAGAGGAAGATAATCCTGATGATTTTTAATATTATTTAAGAAGTTGTTATTGTTATTTTGTATCAGTTATTAAATTTGGTTGAAATGTATCTAAGAAGAAAAGAGACACCTTTGTGAACACATGTATGTACATAGTTACTCTTCATTTATTAGTAGTGAGAAAATCTACTGGAGTAAGTTCCTTACTCCAGTATCTTGTATCCATAATAATAATAATAGTAAAAAGGAAATGAAATAAATCATATTAAAAGCACACAACTTGTACTGAACTATCGCTTACAAACTTAGTGCTACAAGTGTCACGGTAATACCAATATTATAATTTCTGACCAAACCAGTCAAATGACTGAAGACAAAAAAAATAAAATAAAATACATTTAGTACATTCAGTTCTGTGTACAAGGAAAACAGGTTGACTAATTTTTGCTAGTA
The DNA here is from genome assembly GCF_047948215.1 of Lycorma delicatula. NCBI lineage: Eukaryota > Metazoa > Arthropoda > Insecta > Hemiptera > Fulgoridae > Lycorma > Lycorma delicatula. The sequence goes on along the minus strand of NC_134459.1, from coordinate 145,206,380 downwards.
ATCCCTCCATAGTATCTCATTTTTATTGAGAATGTCTATACCATTTTTCGATTAATATCTTGTGTCAAGTTGATTACATCTGCCTGATTATGCATAAACCTAGCATAACAAACATATCTTAAGGAAAAAGTTGTTTAGAGAAAGAATGAGATTATCTTTATGGTTTATTGACTAGCTATTGTATAGAGGGTCAGAAGTGTGGATAAAGCTGTTTCCTGCATTGAATGCCTCTGGGCTCCAGTGTAGATGGAAAAATGCCTACAAAATATAATGTAAATAAAACAAGCTCAAAATTTAACTGTAGGTGTAAACATGAGAACATTGATTACATCCAATAAATTCAGTAATTTGTAATATACCAAATCACATATCATCTTTATGGGTTATCTATGACAATTATAAATCATCTAGTTGAAGCAAGTTGTAAAACTGTTTTATCTTCATGATTTGTTTTCTCTAGAATGCTTTATGAAATATTTATTAAGGCTTCTAATCTTTTGTTTGAAAGATAATTTTGATACTTCTTCACAGAGTATACATTACATTCTGGAGTCGATAAGATAAAACTTAAAATAACTTCTCGTGTCGTATCTAAAATATTTTGAGATTTGAAAAATAGATTATATATTGGTAAAGTTTTGTTTTTTGCAAAAAAAATTTATCTACTGTATATTTGTTTTGGTTTGATCGGTCAAACATATTTTATTTATTGTATTTTTTGTTATCTTTGGTGGGTTAAACTCATGCTATAATGTTATCTTTTTCTTGAAAACATTAAGACACAGTGAGGTTATTTTATTTATTTATTTATTATCTATAAGGAGGAGGTTATGTTCATCATACTTCCAGTCACCATCATCATCATACATTGCCTCATCTCCATTCTTCACGATCCTCTCCACCGTTGCCACCTCCACTGCTTCCAGAAGAAGATCAGCATCCAAGATTCGGGCAACTGGCATCTAGTTCACAAGGGTTAGCTATTGTTTCTGATGAACCAGATTTACCCGGTTGTGTTCCAAAGAATTATATTGAAAAAGGTACTTCATTTTGTGGTGTATTCTTAACCGGTGTCTTTATTTTTATATTTATGCTTAATTTTTTATGAATGAGCAGGTGTAGTCATATATAGCCATGAAATATTTATTTTAAGGTATTAGTAATGAGAAGTAAATTATTAAACTTAAGTAATAAAACTTATTAGAAGGACTCTACCCAAATGAATAAAAAAGGATACAATCCAAGATGGCAGATGATTGGCCACTGTAATTCATTGAAGCTGATATGCATAGCCATTGTCTTACATAGGGTTGAATGTGTCAATATAACTTTTCTAATATGTACATTTAAGGTAATTAATATCAGGCATTTTGTATAAATGAACAGTAAGCATTCACACATCTTTAATTTGGGACATTTGGCTGTAAAAATCCTACCAAATGTATCCTACCTAAATTAAAAATTAACTACGTGAAAATGAACATTACAATTTAAAAAAAAGAATCGTGGTTTAATTTTGAACTTTACATTGAATCTGAGTCAAAAAAAAACAAAGTTATGAAATTATCATCATTTGGTCTAAAAACAAACTAGCTTACAGTAGGACATCTGATCATTGCGTGTAATATTAGTATTAATAGAATTATTATGTGTCATATTTTTGTTAATTAGTTTTACATTTCAATTAATACGACTATTTATTGTCATTTAAATTTGTTTTTAAAGTTATATGAATGCTTAACTGAAGGTTTATTTTGTTAACTGCTGCTTCTATTAAAAACTATTACATGACGGTTTGATCAAGCAGGACAGAGTAGGATTTTTGAAAATATTACTATTTGAAATCATTCAGTTTTTTAACAAGACTGTGATAAAAGAATTTTATAAATTTGCTTAATTATGTCTTTGCGTGTAGAAGGTTGGTATTGTTATCTAGCAAACCTATTGTACAATAAGTTTTATTGTCATTTCTCACCTCATGAACAAGATTTAACAAAATCTCTGCGAGTATCCTGGATACTTTTGGAGGATTTAACTGTTTATTAAACTAGAAGTGGCTGGAAATTTTGCTTGTTCAACTGACCTAGTCTTATCTAATTCATTATTGAGAAGTAATCGGTCTTCTTTTTTGATATGCATTTTATGAGATGAGATGAATGAAATAATAGTAAGAAAATACCATATCTTCTTTCTTTGTAGTTGAACCCATTATCAGCGGAAGCTACATTAGAGTAAAATAATTTTAAGAAATATATCTTTTTCAACCTATTGCTAATAAAGTTATTTCATTATACATAAATATGCTACATCTCCTTAATTTATGATTTAAGTTGCTCAACAGTGAAATGATGTAACTGTAAGCAGTTTCTGATGATAATATAAGTTCTCTCTAAACTTTTATGCTATCATTATTTGTATTTTATGACGTGATATGTGTTTAGTTTGTAATGTTACACATTTAATTTCATGATTTTGTGTATAGCCAATTTAACTTTTGTCTGTTCTTGCTAAAGAATACTTTGCGTAAGCAAGTTTTAGACTGCATGCAAATATTGTTTAAATACTGTGAAACCTGTAAAGAATAAATCTCCTTATCTTATTAATATTTTTTTTTTTTTTTTACAGTGGTGGCAATTTATGATTACTATGCTGATAAAGAAGATGAAGTTAGCTTTCAAGAGAGTGCTGTTATATATGTATTAAAGAAAAATGATGATGGGTGGTGGGAAGGTGTTATGGATGGAATTACTGGATTGTTTCCTGGAAATTATGTTGAACCTTTGCGTTTAAATTTTAATATATAAGTTTGAGCAATTCTTCTTTTTCACATGTTAATGAGTATATAGTGTAAGTATACATTTTTTTCTTATTTATTATAATTGTTGTTTTAAACAAAATTATTTTGTTAAGTCTATTATAAAACGCAAGAATTGTGTGCGTAGCCTGTTTGAATGTTTATTTTACTAGTGTAATTAAAAAAAGTTTTGGGTGTAAATTTATTCATTTAATTATACAGGGTGATTACAAATGATTCATTTGGACTTTAAAAATCTGCATTTAAAAAAGTGGTACACATAAAATTAACAGTAACTGTCCACGTTTCAGTCATGCCGTCATAAATGTTCAATATGGCTTCCATTTGTCACACGACATACATACGTGGTAATCCAGTTCAGCCTACATAGGCATTAACATATCCCTATTGTTGAACATAAATGCAACTGTAATGCGTGTAGTCAACCAAAGTTGTTAGGTGTGTCGGCACATAAACACAGTCTTTCACATACCCCCCGAAGGAAAAAATCACAAACTATAAGATAAGGAGATCTAGGAGGCCATTTTAAGAGCACTAAGTCATCATCTGTACATCGCGCAATCCAGCGGTGTGGGAGTTCTTCATTCAGGAAGCCTCGTACTTCAGCATGCCAGTGAGGCGGAGCCCCACCTTATTGGAATACAAAGCTATTGGAATCATCTTTCAATTGAGGAAACAAGCATAACTGCATCATATTGAGGTATGAAATACCCATCACAGTATTCTCTGAGAAAAAAACGGTCCGTACATCTTTGTTTCAAAAATTGCAGCAAACACATTAAGTTTTGGGGAATTACGTTCACGTTCAACAGAATTGGGTTGTTTAGTACTTCATATTGTGATGTTATGGTGATTTACCTTTTCATTCAAGTGAAGTGTCACCTTGTTACTAAATTCCAGATGGTTAACAAAATCGTCATCCTCCATAGTTTCCTACATGTCATTACAAAATTTGTATCATTTGTTGAGACCTTTTGATTATAACTTTTATAATAACTTTATATGGTACGGTTTTAGTTGTATTAGAGTTCGCAAAATCTTCCAGACAGTTGGCTGTGGAATATCAAGTTTACTACTAATGTGTTGAGTTGACTTCTTTAGACTATGAATGAAACTCACCCTGACTCTCTCCACTGTTTTATCCAAAATGCTTAGGTGTCCGGTGTTTTTACCTTTGCACAAACAACCAGTGTCTTTAAACTGTCAATACCGTTTTAGAATGTTTTGGTGGTCTGGTGGTTCTGTTTCAAACTGCAGTAACAACGGCTAAACATTTCTCATACTCTAAGAATGAGCATGCTTTCTGTTGCATAGATGCCATTTTAGAAACTGAGCTTGTGCTGCTACATGTTGATATTATATCAACTTTGTTTTACCAAATTTTTATAGGAACTGTTTAAAAAACAAAGTGAACAAAAATTCCTTACTTGATTTTAAATTAAGTAACAACTAGATCAGAAGAACAAATGCTTGTTTTTTTTTTAATAACAGTCACGGTGATGTTCTTTAATATATGTAACAGGAAAGTGTACAGTGAATGAAGAAAACTGGATTAGGTGTAACTGCATTTTAAAAATGTTAGAAAAAATTTTTAATTGAATTATTGCCATAAAAAGTGAAACATACGGTGCTGCTATTTCATCGAGACAGCTAACAAACGTCCCAGAACTTTACTAAAACATCAGATTTTCATTTGTTTTAATTTTGATGTTCTTTATGGCAGATTTCATATTATTTAAAGTTTTTATCTCTATAATTTTGCCAGTTTTACCAAATGCATGTAGCATAGATCTATTTCCCAGGTTTGTTTCTTTGACGATATCGCACTCCTGGGAACTTACACTTTCTGAATACTATTTTATTTTTTAGTAATTTTACAAACAAATCCCTATCTATCTTTTGTCTTCTACCTTTTCATTTGGTGAAGATTACATTTTGAAATTACTGTAAAATATCAATTTGTGACATTTCTTTACTGAAGACGACAATGTAAATGATATGAAATTAAGATTATTTCATGTCAAGCAGCAACCAAACAAAAGTGACATAACATTTCAGAATGTTTCAGTATACATGTGTGTGATTCATTGAAAATGTAATAACTAGTTATAATTACTTACTAACTAGAAGTTTATCCAAGTGATTCTAAGTTAGATTATTTACTAGTGTGTAGTTTTAGCATCCTTTTATTTACATCATTTTGACTAATTGCTAAAACTACTCAGTAGTAACTAACTTTATTCACTTTACTGGCTGTTTAGTTCATTTTAATTACAGATAATGTATTTATTATGTAAATATTGCTTGCATATTTTTTTCTTATTGAATTACTAGAACTTTTCTTTACAAGAAACTTTGCAACGCATATATTTTTTATATCGAGTGAGAACTTAATTTTGCAAGCGATCTCTCTTATTTTGTAGAGTGTGGGTTTAAATTAAATGAATTCTAACAATAGCAGGATTCTGTACTATATAGAGGTAAATTTGGTTTTAAATTAATGAATTTAACTGTAGTGTTGGTAAGCATTTTATTCAACTGCAGATTACATTGTGAAATTCATTTTGTCTAAATTTTATTATTATTACTCTATTTAAATTTATGATCTACGACTTCCTCTTTGTGATAAGTTACATATCCTGTTACATATGAGGAACTGATTACTTATCTTTCATTTTTTTGTTTATTTACTTTTAAATCTAGAGATATTAAAATGTACAATATTTAATTTTTTATTACTTATATTGGTTTTTTTTTTTTTCATTAGAGGAAACAAAATGCACAAGTTAGATCTGTAGTTAAGGGAATAGTAAATGAGGATAGAGAGATATAGAAAACATTTTTATAATCTATTTTGAATTTATTTTATATATTTATTTTATTTAGTAATTTAGGCGCGATTAATAATATTGGGTTTAGTTTTTATCCATCTAGCTTTATCAGCATCCCATAATTTATAACTTTGTTGTATTTCACCTATGTTAATGTTTGAAGGGCTAAATGCATGATATTGTCAATGTCTTGTCAAATTAGAACTTATAATAAAAGACAAATCTGAAGGTCCTAATCTAGATATAGATCAACAATAAGCAAGTTTGTTGTTTGTGAACATTTTCAAAAAAGTCACATCCGCACATATAAATCATTCAGCCCTTTGTTGTGTAGTCTTTCTTTGCATTAAGACAGTTGATTTGCAATTCACGGTGGAGATTTTAAAATTTTAATTAATTAATAATTCCTTCATTGTTATAAATAATTATTTGTTCACTGTTATAACATTTAACCCATTCCCATCCAAGTTTAACTAAAATTTCCCAGCCCACAGGACTGGGTTTTTTTTCTTTCTAATAACTATAATTTGTAGCACTTAGACTTGTTTCCAAACTACTTTATTTACATTATTTACAAAGTATATTTACAGTTTTAGTAATTTACTTTTGTATGTTATTCTTCAAAACAAGTTTCTAGACCGGTACACTATTCACTTCTTCCTTGAGAGCACTACACACTTTACACCTTGATGGTCTTGCCTTGCTTGTAGAAGGTATTTTTTGAATAAAGTGACCCCCAATTTTTTGCCTGAAGATGAAGTGGATTATCATGGAATGCTGATGCCAGCCCCCCACTTCATTGCATTCTAGTAACTGAACACTTTGTAAAATCTATTCTCCTAAATTGGTCCTGAATTCACACATTGTCTGTATGTTGTTTAGTTGTTCTTTTAGTATCAATACTATGTATTAGTTTGGTGTTGTGTAACACAAGTCTAAAAGATAAAAAAAAGTTTTTTTTATGTACTTTCACGCCACTTTACATAACAGGAAAAGATGATAACTTTTGGTCCTGCTTGTCAACACCTACTAATATTTTTATTATAGTCAACCATTACATTAGGTATTAATACTATTTTAGGGTTAGGCTTCTTTATTTCTGTTTGAGGAATAACCTCCTGGTACTCTACACGAGCATGAAGTGTGGACAACATTGTTACCATCTTCTGGTCATGCCACTTTACACACAACAAATTTTTACTAGAAAATGAAAGTTCACCTTTCTTCAATTTTATTTTCTTCAGATCTTTAGGGGGTGTATTTCCTTTAATTTGTAAGGTTCCCACAGCATAAGTACCTTGATCGAGAACCATTCTGTATAATTTCAGTGATGTGTACCAGTTATCCATGCACAGAACACAGCTTGGTGAAGCAAATTTGAAAATTTGATTTTGTGTGAAGCTAATTTGTCTCATTGCAAATTTTCATTACACAACACAAATTTGCAGCGAGACAAATTTGAATCCAATTGTTCTCCCAAAAATTTATTGATAACATCCAACTCTGCTGAATCCGAAACATCACTTTTTTCACTACTGTTTTCATTTAGAATGTTTTCTACAAAATTGCTAAACTCCTTAGCCTTAACAAAAACATCACTTCAAGACGTCATAATGTAAACAAAACACGAACAAGTTGGGAAATAACAATTGAAATCACGCCAATAACAGTTGATTTTCGATGTGAAAATTGATAGTACAATTACAAGGAGATTTGATAAGGTAGTAATGAGGCACAGTCTCATACTTACTGTTTTGGTGTAAATCATAATATGTTTAATATTCATTTTGCTGCAGTATGTAAGTAAGAAAGACAGAATTTTTTATCAATAGAAAAATAAGGATTTTTGTTATGTATGGCTGTTTTTAATTAATAAAAAGCAGAAAAATTTTTATAAATTTGAGGAGAAAAAACAAACTTAATGTTTCAAGTTGTGGTTTGAATGTGCTTATTAATAAATATTAAAAAAGAAAATCTGTTTGCAAACCAAAACAATACTGTTTACAAACTAAATAAAAATTTACAAAGTTCCGGGCTAGAAGAGACTGACTTTTTATTATTTTAAATATTTTTTGTAAATTTGTGCTCAAGAAATATACAAAATCATAAATTAAATGGGAGAACTAAAAAGAAGTATAATTTAAAAAAAAAAAAAATAGTATTAAAATATATTGTTCTAACTTTAGATTCATATTATGTTGGGTTTTCTGGTTTTTACGATTGCCCTGGTCTCCTTCATTTACAGTTGAGAATTTCAATGTGCTTCAAAATGAAATGAGCTTGCTATGCACTGTCAGCTTTTTTGCAATAGCTATTTTACAAAAGTTAAAAGTGTATACATCTCGCATTTTCAGTTGCAGACATCTGAACCTACCATTAACCTGCCATTAACTATCTGTATTTAGGCTATTCAGGGTACCATAAACTACATGTAGTAGTTATACCTATCTTATATTTTTAGATAAAAGTTAGGGATTCCATTACATTAGGTGAAATAATTTTGTTAAGTATCTAAACTAAGATATTTAGTAAACTAAGATCAGGTAAAAACCATAAATCCACCAGGTTGGTTTAGTGGTGAACATGTCTTCGTAAATCAGCTGATTTCAAAGTCGAAAGTTCTAAGGTTCAAATCCTAGTAAAGGCAGTCACTTTTATACGGATTTGAATACTAAATCGTGGATGTTGGTGTTCTTTGGTGGTTGGGTTTCAATTAACCACACATCTCAGAAATGGTGGATGTGAGACAATACAAGACTACACTTCATTTACACTCATACATATCATCCTCATTCATTCTCTGAAGTAATCCTGACGGTGGTTCTGGAGGCTAAACAAAAAAAGAAAAACTGTAAAAACCATAAAAAATAATATGAGACTTTATGTTTGATTATAATGTTGAAAAAAACCTTAAAACATAGTTGTTAGATCTTACCTAGCAACTTTTGGCTTATTTTTCTTCCAGTTTTGTGGTTTCCAAAATCTTTTTCTACTTCTCTGACCTTCAACTGGTCTAAGATTTAGTTCCATCTTCATATTGAGGGAGAGGGAGAGAGAGAGAGAGAGAGAGAGAGGGAGAGAATAATGCTAATTACATTCATTAGAGCAAACAATAAACATAACCTCAAAATCATGTTGAATTCCAAATAGCTGATTGGTGGGACAGCAGCTAGCATCAAAACTACATAATCCATTGGATTATCTGACTTTTGTAATTAACTACGACTTTAAAATCCTACTTTTCCTTTAAAATCCTTTTCTTAACTTTACTTCTTTACTTTTCTTTAATATCCTACTTTTAAAATAGATTTTATTGATTGATTGAGTTTTGATACAAACCAACAGTAAATTTGGATTCCTTGCCTAAAACATTATAAGAAACCACTGCTAACTAAATATTGCAAATTTTGAATTATCTGAGTCTTTTTGATTCTAGCCCCCTCATGTAATAGAAAACAAAATTGAGCTTCTCGTATCTCTTAATACTGACAGCACTATGGATTTCTAATCTTTTCTTCTCAGGTTCTCCGATTGTGCAAGTTTCACTTCCGTATAAAGCTACACTCCAAACATATACTTTCAAAAATGTTTTCCTGACATTTTGATGTAAGGAAATTATGTTTCTGACTGAAAGCTTGTTTCGCCTGTGCTATTCAGCATTTTATATTGCTCCTGCTTTGTCCATCTTTAGTAATTCTACTTTCAAAATTACAAAATTCTTCTACCTCCATAATCTTTTCCCTTCCTATTTTTATACTCAGTGGTCCATCTACATTATTTCTACTATATTTCATTGCTTTCATTTTATTCTTGTTTATTTACATGCGGTAGTTCTTGTGTAGGACTTCATCATAGCATATTCATTGTTTCTTGTAAATACTGTTTTACTCTTTGTAAGAATTTACTCTTTAAACTATATCATCAGCAAATTGTATAATCTTTATCTTTTCATTTTGCACTGTTACTCTTGATCTAAATTGTTCTTTAACATCATTAACTACTAGTTCTTTGTAAAGATTAAAAAGTAACAGGAATAGGGAACATCCTTGTTGGACTCCCTTTTTTATTACGGCTTCTTTCTTATATTCTTTGATTATTACTGTTGCAGTTTGGTTCCTGTAAATGTTAGCAATTGTTCTTTTATCTCTCTACTTGAACCCTAAGTTTTTTAAAATTCTAAATTTTTATTCCAGTTATGTTATCATTGCTATTGGCAGTTGCCTTTTCTAAGTCTATAAGTGCCAACTATGTTGGTTTGTTTTCCTTTAGTCTTCTTTCTCTTATTAATCTGAGTGCTTTAATTGCTTCCCTTGTCCCTATACATTTCCTGAAACCAAATTGGTCTTTTCCTAACACTTTTTCCTCTCTTGCCTCAGTTCTTCTGTGCAGAATTCTAGTTAAGATTTTTGATGCATCAATAATTAAGCTAATTGTTCTGCATTCTTCACATTTATCTGGTCCTGCTTTCTTTGGTATCATGACAATAACACTTTTTGAAGTCTGACAGAACTTCCCCTTTTTCGTAAATATTACACACCAGTTTGTATAATCTATCTCTCTTAAATACAGATCTCAGTATTGTATCTTCCTTTTCATCCTCTTCGATCTCCTCTTCTTCCTCTATAACACTAGTTTCTAATTAATTTCCTCCATATAACCCTTTAATATATTCCACCCACCTATCTACCTTTATTTTCGTATTATAAATCTGTACCATCTTTGTTTAACACATTATTAGATTTAATTTATATACCACAAAATTCTCCTTAACTTTCCTGTATGCTCTGTCTATTTTACCAATGATCATTTCTCTTTTCACTTCTGAACACTTTTCTTTAATCCACTCTTCTTTTGCTAATTGCACTTCCTGTTTATAGTATTTCTTTATTGTCAATAGTTCGTTTTACTTTCTTCATCTTTAGCAATCTTATACTTTCTATGTTCATCCATCAGCTGCAATATATTCTTTGATATCCAAGGTTTTCTGGTAGTTCTCTTTGTTCTGTCTAAATTCGGTACTGCTGATTTAAGAAATCCTTTTTAACATTCTCCCATTCTTCTATATTTTCTACCTTACTTTTTTTACTCAGACCCCTTGTGATGTCCTCCCAAAAATCTTCTTTACCTACTCTTCCTCAAGCTTCTCTAAATTCCACCGGTGCATCTGACACCTTTTCTTCAGGTTTTTAAACCCTAATCTACTTAGGGTGCTTATCCTGTCTGTTCCAGGATAAGCATTGCAGTCAACAAGTTGATTTCTAAATCTTTGTTTAACCATGATATAATCTATCTGATACCTTGCATTATTACTTGGCTTTTTCCTTGTGTGTATTCTTCTATTATGCTTTTTAAACTGGGTGTTGGGAAATACTAAATTATACATCGTACAAAACTCGGTAAGTCGGTCACCACTTTCATTCCTTTTTCCTAGCCTGTATTCACCCACAGTATTTGCTTCCTTGCCTTTTCCAATGCTTGCATTCCAGTCTCCAACTATGTATATACACTCATATATCACATATTTCCTCGTATGTACACTCTACCTCATCATCTCAAGGGACTTGTAGTCATATAGAGAAAGGAGTCAGGAGTCAGTAAAATATTAGTTAACTTTTATTGTTAGTTGGACAATTAACAATTTCGAAACTCTTAAAAAAACTCAAGGAAACTACGTAACAATAAACTATTTTTAACAAAATATTTTAATGAATATATATTGATCTTTTAATATGTCATTTTTTAAATTTAAAATATATTTATAATTTTTGTGAAATATAACAGCGTGTCGTTGCTGAATAGTAATGTTTTATAGAGTCTTTTATATATACCAGGATTTTCAGGAGATGCTTGTGAATCAGCCTTCTAACCACTTATGTGCGCAGTCTTGAATTCTACAAGCTAACTGAATTAGGTATAGACATCATTAAAAGTACTTTGATTTAGATACAAAATATTTAGATTGGCAACAGAAGTGTAACAGAGGGGATATTTTAGTTGTCAAATTGCAATTTTGCCTGAGGTTACACTATATTTATTTCTTGTACATTTAAAATGATATTATATACATAAAATTATATTTAAAATATATATTGTATAATTAAAATTTTATCAAGTAACTGGGACAAAATGACAAATTGGCTGGGATGCTGGGACCTCATCATCAAAGCGGGACGACTGGTAAGCCTATAAATATATCATCTCGGGCAATAAAGCTAAATGAAAACAGACTTATGCTGGTAATCAATAAAACTATTGAATTTATAAACTGTATAAATAATTATAATTTATAAACTGTACAATTTATAAAATTGTATGGCCTCTTCTATAATCTTATCATTTTTATTTCAAAAATATAATGTATACACGTTATATTTAATTATATTTTAAGCAATAATTAATTATTTATAATATTATTTATTATAACCATATATTATATAATTATATTTTAAGCGATGAATCAAGAAAGAAGAAAAAACTAAACTATTCTAAGGGGAGAAAATTTTTTATAAATTCCTTAGAGATATTTGATAAGAGATAATTAGGTGTTGACAATATTATGTGTTAGTCCTTCAGTAAATTGATTAATTATATTGTATGATTTGATGTGTCACAGAAAGGATTATTTCCAATCTAATATGAAATTTCTTATGCCAATGAAACCTTATTTACATTGATATTGTTTTTTTTTTTTAATATATATAATGTATTGTATTTTATTTTAAAAAATTGAGATCTTTGTATTACATATTTTATTGATTTTATTGTAACTTATAAGAATTATTCATAGAATTAAAATTATAATTAATTCATATTATGGTGTTTTTAAGGAATAAAACCTGTTCACAATGAAATTTTTTTAAGTATTAAAAACATTTTCCTAAAATTTCTGTTACATTTTACTTTCGTTATTGCAGTTGAGTTAATGACATTTACTAACCTTGAGTACTAACAAGTAAATATTGCTGCTGAAGTTATGAATACGTTATAAAATGAGGAGAGAAATTAAATTAAAAAGTAAACAAGATTAAAACAATTTGTTAGTGAATTGTATCCTGGAAATTGAATGGTATGATTGAAGTATAATAAAATGCCTGCAGCTAATGCTGGATTCAGTTCATTACATGCTATTAGCATTTTTGTTATTAATGAATACTAGAGTTGCAGTTAAAAAAATGGGTAAACAAAGGACAATTTAGTTTACAAAGGGGTAATTTTATGAGTTTGCAAAATCTAGTTTACCAGCTAAGGATTAAGGTTGTAAAGCTCCCCAAAATATCAGAAATAAAGAAGTTGGAAAGTAAAGTAATTATACAGTATTAGTATTATTTATATACCTCTAAGATTGAGGTTGAACCCACTGGCTTGGTCTAGTGGTGAGCGTGTCTTTGCAGATCAGCTTATTTCAAAGTCGAGAGTTCCAATGTTCAAATCCTAGTAAAGGCAGTTAATTTTACACAGATTTGAATACTAGATCGTGGATATCGGTGTTCCTCTGTGATTGGGTTTTAATTAACCACACATCTCAGAAATGGTCAACCCTTTTTTTTTTACTTCTCGGCCATCGGCCCCCCTAGTTCAATCCAACTTTCAGGTACAGCTCGAACCAGAGGGGTGTCTATTTCATCGACGAGCCTCCCCACATACCAGCTGTATGTCTGGAATGGCAGGTTAGATCCATTATCATTTGCCTGTTTGACGCCATGGCCAGACACAGCATTGAGTTTTTCAACATTCATTTTAAAACCTAATGCTCCCCTGGAGTTCCCAGCCGATCATTGAAACTTACACACCTAAACATGCCAGCCCTCACAACTGGGGCTATCCACCCTTCCCTATTCTAAAAACTCCTCTGACGCTCCTCGATTTCCTTGGTCCGCAGCATCTCTGAAGCAAATCTGTCAACTTGTTTCCATTTTGCAGCATATAATCAATGATGCTTTTTGGTGTTTGATCAGAAATTCTGGCCTCGTTTCGTTCATTCCTCCATCTGTTATACAGGAAAACTGCATGTTTCACTGTGTCTTCTTGGTTACAGAACATACACTACGATGTTGCACATCTCCCAATTTTATTGAGGTAAACTTTCCTTTCCACTAGTTCATGAATTTATCTCCCTTCTCTCCATCCCGTTACAAATATCGGTCCTTTCTTCAACCTGCAGGTCAATCAGTGGTGTTGATATGACCATACACAATGCCGCATATGAAGCTGTTCGATAAGCTGATGCAACCCCCAGCAATGCCCTATGGTGGACCCTGGTTACTCTTTCCATATTTCGTTTAATTTGTAGCGTAGCACCTCAAAGAGGAGCTGCATACAGGATTGATGAGGCAATAGCCGACACTATTACTTTCCTCTTGGATGCTCTGGGGGCTCTCTGAGTATTCATTAAAATATTTAGGGCTTTAGGCATTCTTTCTGCTTTGACAACTTTTCATCACATGTTCCGTGAATCTGTTATGTTTATCTAAAAAGATTCCCAAGTATTTCAATACATTCACTTCTTGCACCCTTTGTCCATCCATAATCAAGTGTATGGGACATATGTTCCTCCGTCCTGTAACTACTAGATATTTGCACTTCTGTGGTGCATACCACAGAGAGGGAGTTCTCTTATCTGTTCTCTGACATCACTAAACAGTGGTTTCCCCTTTGCTGCATCTCTTCTTTGTCACAACCTCAGGCCATGATGACCTGATCATCGGCATAGGCTGTTAACTCTACCCTTGGATTGTTGTAGCCTCTGGACCTCATCATAAGCCATGAGCCACAACAAAGGCCCCAAAACTGAGCCCTGTGGCACACCTCCAAAGATTCGATATCGAACCTTCTCTTCCTGTGAGTCCAACACACGCATCACCTCATTCACTCTCTAATTTGTCTAATGAGATAGCTGCTAATTCCTCTCTCTCTCATCGCCATAATGATAACACTCCATGGGAGCACCCAAAAGCGTTCTTGATATCCAAAGAAATCGGGAGCGGAATTCCCCTCATCCTCCATGTTCCTGGCTTCACTTCTGCCGCCCAATTTTTGACCCTCATTACTGCTTGCACTGCAGACCTCCAATTCCAAAAACTAATTGCGGCTAATACCATCTCCAGCTAAAATTTTCTTGACTAATTTCCCAAAATTATTAATAAGGCTTAATGGCTGATACTCAATATTTTCCTCTTGGATTGTAACTTTTGGTAAGAATACCACCCGGCCTCTTTCCAACACATTGGGAATTCTCTGTTCTCTGTGCTATAACTGACCACATCGACCATCTCCCAGGGTGCTTTGTTCCGGTATTCCATCTGGGCCAGGACTATGTTTGTTGCCCAATTGGCTGACCGCTGCCTGCACTTCATTGAGTGTAAACCTTCTGGTCTCACTGTCATCTATATCCTCATGTTCTTCTTCAATGCAAGGAAAAAGAATCGTTGCCTGGTTCAGCACTGGCAGACGTCTTCCAAAACACTGTGTGATAATTTTATATGCCATATCTTATGGGTCATTATTTAAATCTTCACATAATTTACTCCAGTACTCTTTCTTAGACTTCTTTATTTCGTTATTTAACCTTTGTCTACTGTGTACATAATTTTCAACTGCTTCATTGTATGCATCTCCTCCTGATCTTCTCAGTCTTTGTTTTTCCCGCCTATCAGCTTGAAGTTGTCTTCTCAGCTCGGTGATATTTGACGTCCACCAATAGGCTTTATGTTTGCAATCGTTTCTGTTGATCTTTTTTTCTATTTCCTGTTGAATTATGTTTTGAAGTGCTTCAGGTGTGAGGTTCTTCTCATTAACGATTCTGGCACCTGACTTGTGCCACCTGATCAACAATTAAATCCACTTGATGGGCCATTGGATGCAACAGTTGGGGTCTTGATAACACTCTGAATGTCAGATCATCTTTTTTGAGGTATGTATCCCTATGATCACTTGCTATATCTTCTGAAAGTACTCTCCACTTCTACTGATGTTGTAGCCATCTGTCTTCAAGTATGGTCAGGTCTAAGACAAACAAGTCCCCTTGCAACATATGTTGGAGTGCTGTCATTTATACAGAGACATCCAAAATGTCAGTCAATACTCGTCCTTGCCAATTTGAATAATTAATTCCAATGGCTACATATTTACTATTAAAATCCCCTAATAGTATTATTCTTTTATTGTTAGTATATACCACTCTTTGAAGGGCATCTACAAAGTCGTCAAACTCATTGCGACTACAATTGGGTGAGACCATAGGCTCCTAATAACAGTGCTCTATTCATCTCTATTGTGATAAAACCTCTGCGTTTGTTCTTGACTTGCTGTGCAATCGTACCAGTCACATCCAAGATTGCGACGTCACGTTCTGTGTCTGCAGACCACCCTGATCTGACTGCTATGTATTTGTTGGGCTCTGTGACACATTAGCATATCTACTCCTTTATCTCTGTCAGCCTCTCCTACCAGATCATGTGAGAGAGTACTTCGATTAACGTTTGCTAGTATTACTTTAAGCGTTGCCAGGTTGTCCACACACCCAGGTTCCGGTGCAGTGGTGATCTTTCTTACCACTGTTTAAGCATTTTTTTGGCTCTTGACATGTCATTATCTTGTGACCTTTGCCACCATAATTATAACATAATCCGAACAGTCCGCTCCCTTGCACTCAAACCTCCTATGACCCGTTTGGGAAACAGGTCCCAACACCTGAAGCATTGTTCTTCCTCCTCTCTTATGTAGGCTCGACAATTCACCCAGCCTACTTTAATACATTGTGTTATGGTTTTACATACAGCCATGTAACTGAGACATTTTGTGTTTCACCAAAGCCTCGTCTGATATAAGGGATATTATAGTCTTCATTTTCTCCAATCCGATTGGTGATAGCGGCTCTTATTTCTTCTTCAGAAGTGTCAACATCTACAACCCTAATGTGGACTGCTGTACGTCTTCACCAGCTCTGGTTTTGGTAAAACCAGAGGTTTTGGTTTTGGTTTACCAAAACCAGAGCTGCAGACTTTATGGTCTTCAGTAAATCTGCATAACACTTACCTGCTGCTTTTACTATCACAGTTCTACTGTCTTCAGCAGGTGGTGTTGCTTTCTTTGTAAGCACCTGGCCTGGTCTGTCTGACTGGTCATGTTTGATTCTCCGTTTGCTGAATCAATACCTTTGTATTCTCTATTTTTTCAATATATAATGCCTTCTTAATGGTTTTCCAGCTGGTAATATAAAGGCTACATTTGGATATAACTGCATCACTTAAATTCTTATTGAACGTATTATTACCATCATCGTAAAATGTACTGTTCCAAAAAAGAAGTCAAAAAAGTTGGAGGTCCCAAAATTTTTTTCGGGGGTTCAGAAATGTATGACCCCAAAAAAGCCCTCGAAAACTTTTGGGGTGGTCAGGGAATGCGGAAGGACCTGGGATGGATAGATCCCGGGGGGTTTGGGCTGGGATGAAAGGGAAAGGAATTACAGCTGGAAAAAGGTTCCACCTTATAAGTCGATTCAGTATCCAACGTACGTATCCAATAAAATCAACCAAAAAACCACTCAAAATTAATAAAAACGTGGAGCAACAAACAACATGTGGGACCACTATGAAGCCTTCAACTTTACTAGAAATGGTTGACCTGAGACTGTACAAGACTACACTTACAAGACTATCACTTACACTGATACATATCATCCTCATTCATCTTCTGAAGTAATACCTGACGGTGATTCCTGGAGGAACAGAAAAAAAAAGGTTGAGGTCGAGTCCTTGTCACATTGTTTAAAAATAGAATAAAATCACCAATAGAATCACCATATGTAAGGGTGTGTAGAGCCCTTACATTTAAGTAAAACACAAAAATAAACATGACATTTAAACATAAAAACACCCATGGATGCAAAAGGTCCAGACATTTAAATAATATGAAATTTAATTAATATTTTTAAAACTCATTAAAGTATTAGGGGGGGGGGGGGTGATTTGTATAGTGTGTGACCAGCGCTTACTGAGCTCATTCTACTAGTGAAAATAATGGAAAAGTTTCATATAAACATGGGTTTGAAACAATCTGTTAGCAAGTTATGGATAGTGAAAGATTTTACCCTGATTCCTGGGCAGATTGTGAAATAAAACAATTTTGAAATTCTACCCAAGTTAAAGGGTAAACTTGATTGTTTCTTATGATTTTTGACATGACAAATTGAATAAAACAGGTTCTAGAACCATATCTCCAGTCTTTGTAACATCCGATGTAAAACAGAAAACCTTTTTGTCTAAAATCATTTTTTTTATGTTTGTAATACAAAAACTTTGTTAAATGACTAATAACTGCATAAAATATATTATCAAAACTTGTAGAGAATTTATTATATAAAACTGTTAAAGCTGTTTTATGTAAAACAGCTTAATAAAAACAAATATAAGGTCAAGAAATTTGATTTTATTACTAACACTTACCATTTGAAAACTGTTATCAATTACAGAAACTTTGTAAACATCTGTCCAGCTTCAATACATTTTGGATGAATGCTTTAGGATTGCTAGCGTTTCTCTCTGCAATTCTGCAGAACTTTCTGAATTTATGTGGTGCATCTGTCCAAGCAACCAACTCTTCACACGTATAAAATTTTCTGTTGTACACAGCAGATCTTTTCATCCAACCCCACACACAAAAATCTTTAAATGTCAGAATTTAGACATCCTGAGAAAATGAATGGTCCAGTTAACTAATTGTAAACTAGAACACATCCAACATTGATGATGATAAATTAGTGTTGGAAGTAACATTCTACTGTTACGTGTGAATTGACTTCTGCCCAAGTCTGTTTATTGTGAAAGTTATTGATGCCATCCCTAATAAACTGAACCTTGTCAGTAAATAAAATGAATCTATGCAATTGGCTGTTCATTTTCAGTCAGGTGCAATATTGCAGAAAAAGAGGAGGATTTCTTGGTTGAAGATTTTGTACTTGTTGATTACGTTATGATAAGGTTACAGCTTGTTATAAAGTGTTCTCTACACCATAGATTGGGAAACTCTGAACTGCCAGGAAAGGAATTGTGTACTAATACTTGGACTATGTTGAGTTACCTTGATAATGGTTGTAAAAATATTACCATCGTGATGGGCAGCAGTGAGTACTAATGCTGGGAAGTGTACACATTTCTCATAACATATCGAATGTTCCACTAATTGTTTTTAAGATTTGGAACTATGTGATTAGAAAAACATCTTTGATATTCAGCAACATTTACATTTCCATCACATACCCCGAAGATAAATATACCATGTCAATGTATTTCTCAGTTGTAAATAACAAAGACATTATTGCAGCGTGACATCAATTAAAACAAACACACACACACACACACAGTTAATTAAGTTTACACTTTACTGGCAACAATTCACAGCAGAAATTGAGAACATGCAGTTCACTGATGACAACATAAAATGCCAGCTGATCTCTGTATTTCTGAAATTATAATTTCTCAGTTTTCAATTTGACAATGAATTCGAAAAAGATACATTAACTTTGTCTGAATAACGTTAATCCTTTTTTTTGTAATCCGTCTAGACCATTAAGAATCACATTTACATAATAGTTTTGAACTTCTTTTGTTTTTCCAATATATTTTCACTCTGTTGTTTTTCAAATTCAGTCCACTTTCTTCCTGTACTCCTCTTATCCTTCTTCCCTGGAAACTTTGTTTCTTTTTTAATTCTTTGTTTAATTTTTTAAATTGGTTTCTATTTAAACAGGTCTCTTGGAGATTTTTATTGTTTTAAGATCGTTTTCTACTTTAAACCAGCTAGTTTTAATAGTTCTACTGTTGTAAAAGATAAGTATTTGTTTTGTTAATCTGTTTTCGCTCTTTCTTTATAAATACCCATTAAATTGTAATTTTCTTCTCTGGATGGTGTCTTATTTTTACTAATTTCTGTTTAACTTTTTAATTTATAAATTCAATCCTGGTAATCAGGTCCATATATGTATCTGAAAATTCTTTTTACTGTTCTAAAAATGTCTTTTATCAAAAAATTTTACAAACGCCCAGTGCCATAAAACACTTCCAAAAGAATTACTAGTTTTTTATTTTATTAATTTTTTAATTCTACTTTTATGTTATTATTTTTTGTATCATTGCACTTAGTAGGAAAGCAAATATGCTTTGTATGGTTAATCCCTTTGATTCATATAGAAAGTATTATTAGTAAAAGAAGATTATTAAACTTTTATTTATTTTTTATTGCATTATGTTACATCAGTTTTGTCAGAATTAAATTCTCTAAAAGTTTTGATAATAAATTTTATGCATTTATTTGTCACTTACAGTTTTTATACTACAAACATAAAAAACATGTTTTTAGACAACAGATTTTTCTGTTTTATGTCAGATATTATGAAAACTATTGTAGATATGGTTCTGAAACCTGTTTTATTCAATTTTGTCAGGTCAAAAACCACAAGAAACATTAAGTATACCTGTTAATTTTGGCTCATATAATTTCAAAATTGTTTTCTTTCACTCTTTGCACAGGCTCATGGTGAAATCTTTTATTATTGTTACTTGCTAACAAATTGTTTCCAGACCCATGTTTGTAACTGTTTTCATTATTTTTGCTAGTATAATGAGCTCAGAAAGCGCCAACAACACTACGTGAATCACCTGTGTATAAAAAAATTCTAACTAAAAAATACCATATAAATTATGGAAAATCCTATGTTCAGGACACCTTCACATAAAGGATCATCATTAGATATAACACAAAACTGATTTTCGTCAAAGGCTTACTACAAACAGGTAAGTAATTAACTATTTCTTTGCCACTTTCTAAATCAGTAGTAATATTCTGTTAGGTGATTTTTGACATCTGCCACTCAAATAGGGATTATGTCTGTATTCTCATAAATCATTGCAATTCTGGAAGCCTCATCTGCGCTTTCATTTCCTGTGGTACCAGCATACTCTGGAGTCCATACGATTATACATCACTGTCTTATTTGGTTTTTCCAAATAGCAGTTAATGCTGTTTAAAGAGTAGCAAGATATAAGCACTCTGTTTTCATAGAAATGAGTTCTGCCGTGTAAACACGGCCATAAATGGCAGTTTCCAAGCATGAGCTTCACTATTAATGTAT
The DNA here is from genome assembly GCF_047948215.1 of Lycorma delicatula. Classification (NCBI taxonomy): domain Eukaryota; kingdom Metazoa; phylum Arthropoda; class Insecta; order Hemiptera; family Fulgoridae; genus Lycorma; species Lycorma delicatula. The sequence goes on along the minus strand of NC_134459.1, from coordinate 145,185,607 downwards.
ATACTTGTAGAGCCTTCCAACACTGTTCATTTTTAGCACTCTCAGTATAAATTTTTGTGTATTCCTCATAGCTATTGATGATCAATGAAAATTTCTGTTGGATGATCACTGCTGGTTTTTCTTTTATTTTTCCGTATAACAGATCTAATCTTGTATTTAAATATAATAAAATTATTAAAATATCTTCAATAATATAATTAAATCTTTAATATAAACTTTAAAATATTTTTAATAAATTATTTAAATATAAATATATTTAGTGAAAGCCATGCTTGTATTTCTCTTGTCGAAATTGCTCTGACTCATTCATCATATGAGTTCTTCATCATATGGTCTATGAAATTACCATGTGTATATATTTTCCTCTTTTTTTTAAACATGGTTTTTTTGTATTCTTTCTATGTTTTATTTTTACATTCATCTTCTACATCTCATCATCACCAAACTAAATCCAATTTGCTGTTGTTGCATTTACTTCAATGTATTTTAAACCTAGAAAAACTGTTGTATAAAAGGTTGTTGAAATTATAAAATTCCTTGTTTTTATGAATTTATATTATTTATAATAAATTATTTGTATTATTTATAAATTTATGTATTTATAATAATACATAAAGCAAGTTACTAATTTATCTGCCAAACTGCAGTATATAATATTGCAGTAATACTTGGTAAAAGGACAAGAGGAAGATAATCCTGATGATTTTTAATATTATTTAAGAAGTTGTTATTGTTATTTTGTATCAGTTATTAAATTTGGTTGAAATGTATCTAAGAAGAAAAGAGACACCTTTGTGAACACATGTATGTACATAGTTACTCTTCATTTATTAGTAGTGAGAAAATCTACTGGAGTAAGTTCCTTACTCCAGTATCTTGTATCCATAATAATAATAATAGTAAAAAGGAAATGAAATAAATCATATTAAAAGCACACAACTTGTACTGAACTATCGCTTACAAACTTAGTGCTACAAGTGTCACGGTAATACCAATATTATAATTTCTGACCAAACCAGTCAAATGACTGAAGACAAAAAAAATAAAATAAAATACATTTAGTACATTCAGTTCTGTGTACAAGGAAAACAGGTTGACTAATTTTTGCTAGTAATCCCTCCATAGTATCTCATTTTTATTGAGAATGTCTATACCATTTTTCGATTAATATCTTGTGTCAAGTTGATTACATCTGCCTGATTATGCATAAACCTAGCATAACAAACATATCTTAAGGAAAAAGTTGTTTAGAGAAAGAATGAGATTATCTTTATGGTTTATTGACTAGCTATTGTATAGAGGGTCAGAAGTGTGGATAAAGCTGTTTCCTGCATTGAATGCCTCTGGGCTCCAGTGTAGATGGAAAAATGCCTACAAAATATAATGTAAATAAAACAAGCTCAAAATTTAACTGTAGGTGTAAACATGAGAACATTGATTACATCCAATAAATTCAGTAATTTGTAATATACCAAATCACATATCATCTTTATGGGTTATCTATGACAATTATAAATCATCTAGTTGAAGCAAGTTGTAAAACTGTTTTATCTTCATGATTTGTTTTCTCTAGAATGCTTTATGAAATATTTATTAAGGCTTCTAATCTTTTGTTTGAAAGATAATTTTGATACTTCTTCACAGAGTATACATTACATTCTGGAGTCGATAAGATAAAACTTAAAATAACTTCTCGTGTCGTATCTAAAATATTTTGAGATTTGAAAAATAGATTATATATTGGTAAAGTTTTGTTTTTTGCAAAAAAATTTTATCTACTGTATATTTGTTTTGGTTTGATCGGTCAAACATATTTTATTTATTGTATTTTTTGTTATCTTTGGTGGGTCAAACTCATGCTATAATGTTATCTTTTTCTTGAAAACATTAAGACACAGTGAGGTTATTTTATTTATTTATTTATTATCTATAAGGAGGAGGTTATGTTCATCATACTTCCAGTCACCATCATCATCATACGTTGCCTCATCTCCATTCTTCACGATCCTCTCCACCGTTGCCACCTCCACTGCTTCCAGAAGAAGATCAGCATCCAAGATTCGGGCAACTGGCATCTAGTTCACAAGGGTTAGCTATTGTTTCTGATGAACCAGATTTACCCGGTTGTGTTCCAAAGAATTATATTGAAAAAGGTACTTCATTTTGTGGTGTATTCTTAACCGGTGTCTTTATTTTTATATTTATGCTTAATTTTTTATGAATGAGCAGGTGTAGTCATATATAGCCATGAAATATTTATTTTAAGGTATTAGTAATGAGAAGTAAATTATTAAACTTAAGTAATAAAACTTATTAGAAGGACTCTACCCAAATGAATAAAAAAGGATACAATCCAAGATGGCAGATGATTGGCCACTGTAATTCATTGAAGCTGATATGCATAGCCATTGTCTTACATAGGGTTGAATGTGTCAATATAACTTTTCTAATATGTACATTTAAGGTAATTAATATCAGGCATTTTGTATAAATGAACAGTAAGCATTCACACATCTTTAATTTGGGACATTTGGCTGTAAAAATCCTACCAAATGTATCCTACCTAAATTAAAAATTAACTACGTGAAAATGAACATTACAATTTAAAAAAAAGAATCGTGGTTTAATTTTGAACTTTACATTGAATCTGAGTCAAAAAAAAACAAAGTTATGAACTTATCATCATTTGGTCTAAAAACAAACTAGCTTACAGTAGGACATCTAATCATTGCGTGTAATATTAGTATTAATAGAATTATTATGTGTCATATTTTTGTTAATTAGTTTTACATTTCAATTAATACGACTATTTATTGTCATTTAAATTTGTTTTTAAAGTTATATGAATGCTTAACTGAAGGTTTATTTTGTTAACTGCTGCTTCTATTAAAAACTATTACATGACGGTTTGATCAAGCAGGACAGAGTAGGATTTTTGAAAATATTACTATTTGAAATCATTCAGTTTTTTAACAAGACTGTGATAAAAGAATTTTATAAATTTGCTTAATTATGTCTTTGCGTGTAGAAGGTTGGTATTGTTATCTAGCAAACCTATTGTACAATAAGTTTTATTGTCATTTCTCACCTCATGAACAAGATTTAACAAAATACCCGTTTTAACAAAATCTCTGCGAGTATCCTGGATACTTTTGGAGGATTACCTTATTATTCAGTAACTGTTTATTAAACTAGAAGTGGCTGGAAATTTTGCTTGTTCAACTGACCTAGTCTTATCTAATTCATTATTGAGAAGTAATCGGTCTTCTTTTTTGATATGCATTTTATGAGATGAGATGAATGAAATAATAGTAAGAAAATACCATATCTTCTTTCTTTGTAGTTGAACCCATTATCAGCGGAAGCTACATTAGAGTAAAATAATTTTAAGAAATATATCTTTTTCAACCTATTGCTAATAAAGTTATTTCATTATACATAAATATGCTACATTTCCTTAATTTATGATTTAAGTTGCTCAACAGTGAAATGATGTAACTGTAAGCAGTTTCTGATGATAATATAAGTTCTCTCTAAACTTTTATGCTATCATTATTTGTATTTAATTCAACTCAACAAATAAAAATTCTACAAAATTAATGCCTGGTATTAATGGAAATTTATTTTTTTTATACCTAATGTTAACCGAAATGTGCTGTTTTTATCTGAAAACAACCTGTATGCTTAAATAGTAGTAGTTTTGGGCTAAATCTTAATTACTATTATTGAGAAACAATTGTTTAATCTAATTTTAAAAATAGAAGCTTTTTATGTATTGATTTGAATTTTATAGCAATTTAAAGTTTATGTTTTCAAAAAAAAAAGTGCAAGAAATTCACTTTTCATGGCCCTAATTTTCAAACAAATGACTGTAACTAAAATCGGCTGAATCCAGTTAGTGCAAAAATAATTGGAGTTTCTGATACCTTCATTTTTATTGTGTGATATTTTTTTTTTAACTAAGATGCAATAGTTTAAACACAAGCACCATCTTTCATAGTGACCACTGTAAAACATAGCTGCAACTCTTCAGCAAAGATTTCTATATCATGATCAATATAAATTTCCGGTGAGGCACAACATGTTTCATACGCTATAAAATTCCATTTCCATATTCAACACACAAGCTTGTAGCTTATATGACAACATAAAAAATAAATAGATATTTAGGGTCAAACTATCATTCATTAAATGTTGAATCTTACAAAATTTATATTTTTATAATCTGGTATGTATTCATTAGATATAAGATTAGAATTTAAAATCTTAGGTAGCATTATTTCTAAAGGTAAATTATATTTGTCACAGAAATTTCACCATAAAAATAATATTAACACTAATGTTTGTAAGATTATAAAAACCGAATCGTTAGAATTACTGCAACAGTTGAAAAAATTATTTGATTGTAAAAGATTACAATATGTAGAAAAAATCTGTAAGGTGAGTGCATTTTTAATGTTTGAATTTGGATGATTAAATTTGGCCTAACAAACATTTTCTAGGTTTTCTCATACACCGCCTGGCCCATTAAAGTCACCAAATAATAATAATAATTTGACTGTGGCTATATAGTTAATGTGTGTGAGGGTGGGGGATGGGGGAGTGAATTAGAGGTATAGATTATTTTTATTTTATAAATTATACAAAAAATAATTAACATTTACTTTGTAGCATTCATTTTTTTGTTCTGTGTTGCAGCAAGTAGATTTAGTACAACTGAAAGAGGAACCGGTTGATACGATTAATGGTGATATTCCAAAAGATCCTTTAGCAATTGAAGAGACCAACTCGGTTAAATCAAAAACTGTAAAAGTTGAAAATGAAGTGGTAAAGGTGTTAGATTTTGCATACATTGGAACACCAATTATCTAGATGAACCTTTGCAAGGCCAGATCTGGATAACTGGAAAAGGTAATTTAAAAAATTTAATATATATATATATATATATAGTAAAATTAAAAACAAATTTTTAACATATGTACAATGTAAGAAATTTAATAAACAGTGTTCCACAGAAAACAGGTTGATTTTTATTTAAAACGTACACCATTCTTTTTGTAAAAACTAATTGTGATTTTATTTTAGTGTGATCAGATGAAAATTTATTGTTTATTTTGTACTAGTTATGATGAATAAAACCAAATTAAAGCTCCCCACTTTGTCCAACCTACATGGTGGGAATGGTAGATATGTGTCTACATTCAGGTTTTAAGTTTGAATCTTTTAACACATTAAATAAATAAAATATGATTTATCACTATCTTTTTGTGTTGTAAAAAGTTTTTTGAACAATGTGTTTTAAAAATGATGTGTAATCTTATCCTTTTCATTTAAAAATTTTAGTGTGTCAACCGTGGGGATTTGAGTACGGCAGCCTCATATCAAAAAATAGATAGTTTTGAGGTTATCATTTTTTTAAATGTAATTTTTCTATGTTTAATGGTCAAAAGATAATTTGTATCAGCATTTTTTTTTTTATGTTTTGACTCATTTTCTTTCTTTTCTCCAGTCCATTTCTTTCCACAACCATCTTATTTTTCTATTTCTTAACTCATAATTGAAAATTAATTTTCTAAGGACATCCTGATTTCTCATGGTTCCTACAGGCAAGAAAAGCCAGGAAATACAAATTTAGTAAGGAAATTTTAGAAAAAATTGGAATTTCATTACCAAATATTATATTAGTATATTAAATCAGTATTTTTTAAGTAATACCAAATTATATTTGATATACTTTCCCTTTATATATTTGATATACATGTCCTGTTCTCATTTACATTACTCAATTATTCTTTTATAATAAAGTGAGGAATATTCCAAATTGCAGTTAATTTTTTCACTGGTGAAATTTAAAAAAAAAATTTGCCATTGAAAAATTAAAAGTTGTTAACTGTTCTTGGGATTTATTTCAAACTACCGCGATTTTTTTTGTTGTATTCTAGATAATTACTTTTAAATGGTGTATAAAAAGACTTTAATGACAAGCGGTTAGATATAAACTTACACCCAGAATTCAGTCAGTCGAGAAGAGGTTCCTACCTCTTCTCATGCTGTTATCATACTTTTGTTATTTGTGTAAAATAATTTTGCACCAAGCAATATGGATCGAAAGAAAATGATTTCACATAGTTTACTTTGTGAAGTTTGCTGCTTTTCTTGATTAAGATAGCAACCATTGAAAAATCTTTATCTGCCAGCAGTACTTCAACTCAGAAGACTAAAACTTTGATCTACAGTTGTGAGAACAGTGGTTGTGATATATATGTGTATTCTTTGCCCGGATCCTCCCCCCCACCTTCTAGTCAGAGAATAGCATTTCAGCAGCAAATGATACATTTGAATCCTGCAAAATGACAATACAATTACTTCTTTTTGTTGTAATGATTATGTTTCTAAGGAGGAGATTATGTGAGTTCTCAATGTACAAAATACCTTGTACTTACTTAAGTTTATTTGAAAATGTGGTGCAACTTTTAAAATTACTTTTCCTGATAGTTTTATAGCATCAAAATTACAGCTTGGAGCTACTAAATGCTCTGATGTCATCAATCGTGGCCTTTTGCACTGTACTTTGATGGCATTCTGCAAATAACACTGGACTAAAATGACTAAATATTTTTCAAGTAAAGTTTTGTATTTTTTTTTCCTGTTCAAAATAGGTGTTCTGTTCTAGTATTCTTATCTGTATTACTTTAAGTTTTGATCATACATATTTTCTTTATTAAATTTGAGCATTTTATGCAAACCAAGTTATTAAATACAGTTTTCTTTTCACTTGGCAAAATAATTTAGGCTAGTTTTTGTGACAAAGTTCAGCAATTCTTTGTGTGTGCCAATTATTTAAAAATTGCTTTAGTTAGCTTTTATTTCTTATCTGTTACTTTTAGTTACCATGATGTTCATCAGCAAAAAACTTATTATATTTTTGTTATTTTTTGTTTTGTACTTTACAGTGTAAATTACTGAAACAATTTATCACAAAAATTAGCCCAATTTTAAATGTATATTGAAAAAATCATTAAAAAATGAATTTAATAATAGAAAAAAAAGTGTGAGTGTGCTTTACGGAGTAAACGGCAATAGCATATCATTATGAGAGTTAGGAAATTTTAATGAATTGGTCAGTAAAGTCAGGAAAAACGAACCTTAAAATTCAGTGGAAATCCTGTTTATAAAAATTTCTTCAATTCATACTTATTGGAGATCCTTTGTAATTGTTTCAATCTAATTTATTTTGATTTTTATTTCAGCAGAAATCTGTTAATTTTTAAAGCCCAAAATAATAATATTTAAAAGTTGTTGCCATCAGTTTCATAGGTATATAATTTACAATACTAGGTACTATTGTTAACGAAAGGGAGGGCGGTGCACTCTATTTTTATTTGTGGATTTTCGCTTCTTTCTGCTACAAAGTAAATAGCTGGTTTAACCGAGATTTAATTGATTTTAGTTAGGTTAGGTGAGGAAATATAGACGATTCAGAGTATTGAAGTTTGTATTGTATTACCATAACTTTTTTCACCTAAGCATACTGGCACTCACAGATGGGGCTGTCCACGGCATCTCCCTTCAGCGCCTTTACTGTATAACACCTTCATAGCATACGTGTCAAAGGCCCTTCAGTTCTCTTCTGAGGACAGCATGAAGGACACCAGGTTTTCAGGTCTTAATCTGTCAATGTCCGCCAAAGGTGCCATTGTGCACACAAATATGGTGTGCTCCGCTGTATCCTCTCTGTTGCAAAACATGCAGCACGGAGTGTCCCGTCTGCCAAATTGATTGAGGTAATGTTGAAACATTCCTTGGCCGGAGAGCAATTGTGACGTATAAAAATCTATATTGCCATGTTTCCTTTTCGTCCATATGTCTAAGTCTGTGATTAATCTCCTTGTCCAGGCTGCTTCATTTCCAGTCATCTATCTTTCATGCCATGTCTCCATTACATTAGCCTTGTCCTCACGCTTCCCCATACCATCGTAGCAAAGCTCTTGCACTCTAACTTGAAGGTCAATTGGCAAAGCTGATGCCAACACGCTCACCGCACTGTATGACGTAGTTGTATAACACGCCGTAACACCCAACAACATTCACCTGTGGACTGTATAAATGTGCCCAGTTCCTCATGACTCTCATTGTTCCACCCCAAACCGAGGCAGCATACAATAACACTGAAATTATCATTGACATGATTAATCGGCGTTTCGAAGCCCTTGGAGCCGACTGAGTAGTGATCAACACATTCAGTGATTTCAAGATTTTTTAGGTCCTTGTACAACTGTCTACTATGTTGACTAAATTTACATGATTTGTTGATCTGTACCCCCAGGTACATTATCATGTCTCTCGTAGCAACTGTCCACCTAGCATGAGGTTTATTCTACCCATCATTCTTCTGCCTGTTAGTGTAATGTAATTTATAATATGTATTAAATTTTATTACATATAATTATTATTTTTTTTTTAAATGTTCATGTGTTACCAGTTTAATTGACTTTGTAGATGTGTTTCACTTAAATAAAAATACATCTTCATTAATAAAAAAATATATTCATGAATAATAATGTTTACTATACAGACAAGTTTCAATGATAGGCAAAATAAAGGCTTTTTTATTTTTGGATGTACTTTTTTCAATAAAGAATGCTGCTCTAAGTTTTTTAGCGAATAAAACATGTAACGACATAAGATATTTATTGAATAAGTTATTAAATTTATATTTGCATTTGTTAATATTGTTTAATGCAGGGAATCTACATTGGATCGCATTAATGTTTAATAAACAAAATTATTTTTACAGCACCTTTTAAAACAATAAAAAAGTAATTATATTTGACTTATCTGTTTTACTGATGTGATTATGTGTTTTACTGAGTCTCATAAATCTTCATGTTTAATCAACTAAGAACAAACACAAGTTTTTAAGTGTGCTTTTAACATGTTTGGTTCTATAAAATATTGAAATAGTATTACGCAAGATTATCATTATTATTAAGATTATTGCCCTGAGAAATTGCAATAGAATTTGAAAGATCATATATTATAATGCTATAATTTACATTCCTTCAGAACATCAAGCATTCGTATCTAATTCAAAGAATTAGGGCTTGATACAGCTACCCTTTTCACTGGATTTCCATCACAGTCCTATGTCAAAGAACAATTGCCATAAGAGCTTGAGCATTACAAATAAGCCAGTCTACAATAATTACATTAACATTATTAAAAATATCAGCTATTAAAAAACACAAACACCTTACATTACAGCCATATTCAGCTTCTCCCATTCAGTTTATAAGAACCTATTTATTAAATGTCTCTGCCATTACCATTTCGTCCTTACTTCATGACCTATCGGCTCCCCAGTTGGTGTTAGTAAGGACTCACATCATATCTAGTAGTTTGGAACATTTTCAATTCTTTTAAATGTTTGGCCCAAGTAAGACGGCTATCAAAAAATAAACCTAAAAACTTGACGCAAGTAGATAGTAATAGTCTCTCCGTTCAGAAAAATTTGCGTAATAGAAGGGTTTCATAGCCGAGAAAAACTACACATTTTGTTTTTTCGGATGAAAATGTGAAACCAGTAATCCTGGACCAAGCTTCAAGGTGAGAAATAGTGTTCTGCAGTAGTCTCTCTGCTGTAGGTGTTGAACGGCTTGCAATATAGATAGCAAAATCATCAGCAAGTAGAGAACATGAAACAGGAGCCTGCACACATTTGGTAATAGCGTTTATGGCTAAAGAAAATAAGATGGCACTCAATACACTACCTTGGGGCACTCCATTCTCCAAGATGACACTATCTGAGAGCGAATCATACACACGAACACGAGCCGTTCGGTGATTTAAAAATCCCCGGATAAAAGCAAGCATATTGCCCTTGATTCCCCATTCTTTGAGAGTGTTAAGAATACCACGTCGCCAGGCTGTGTCATACGCCTTTTTTATATCGAAGAAGATAGCGACGAGGTGCTGCCGATTTAGGAAAGCGTTTTGTATGGCTGTTTCTAGTGACACTAAATGGTCAATGGAAGATCGTCCTTGTCGAAAACCACACTGTTCTGGAGATAGAAAGCCATGTTTCTCCAAGTACCATGTAAGTCTGCGGTTTACCATTCTATCCATTATTTTACACAAAACGCTTGTTAATGAAATAGGGCGGTAGCTTGAGGGGTTGGTTTGGTCTTTACCAGGTTTTAGTACTGGTATAATAAATGCTTCTGACCAGCCGGGTGGGAAGACTTGTTCGGAGAATAAACCGTTGAAAATATTCAAAAGTTGTTGTAGTGCCGAATTAGGAAGGTGTGAAAGCATGGAAAGGCGAATGTTGTCCGGTCCAGGGGAAGTGTCCCGTGAGTTTTTAAGTGCATGTAACAATTCTTTAAATACGAACGGAGTGCTTAATTCACCAACTGAATCACCAATGTTTAAAGATAATACTTCTATTTGTATCTTGTACCGTTGAAAATCGTTATTATATGATGAGGTGAGAGACACCTAGCGGAAAGATTTTGCTAGACTATTTGCCACTTCTGAGGGTGATGAAAGTAGTTCTCCTTCATCAATAAAACCGAGAATAGATTGTTTCGGTGATCCGAAAATTGGACGAATTTTCTTCCATACAGTAGATGTGGGAGTAGTGCGTGAGATAGTGCTCACGTATTTCGTCCATGAATTCCTCTTAGTGTCCAAGAATACTCGACGGCACACCGCTCTAGCCCTGCGGTATAAATTTAGATGTTCTGTTGTAGGCCTACGATTAAATTTGCGTAGTTGCCTGCCGTCGATTCCTAATAGCATATTTGCAATCATCGTTCCACCATGGAACGAAAGGACGTCTAGGATTACCCCATGTTTGGCATTCTCAAGTATCATGGACGTAAAAGAAGAATATTGGTCGAGGATGTTCGCTCCATCGTCATACTGAGATTGGAATGCTTTATGGTATCCGTTCCAATCTGCCTTTTCAACAATCCATCTCCGTGGCCTTCTTTTAATCTCGCAGTCTACACCGAAACCAATAATAATTGGTTTTGGTGTAGACTGCCGTGAAAGTCATCACAAACAGACCAATTAAAATGAGGGAGCACATTCGGTGAGCATATGGAAAGATGAAGGTTAGATACAGTACCAGTTGATAAGGACATGAATGTGTGTGATCCATTATTCAGTAGGCAAAGGTCAAAGTCTTGTCTCAATCTGTTTATCATATTTCCTCGAGTGGAGCAGAAGGTTGAGCCCCAGGAAATATGATGGGCATTGAAGTCTCCTACTATTAACGATGGAGATGGTATTTGCGTGAGGATTTTTTGTGACATCTAAAGCACTGAACTCAGTGTTCGGTGAGAGATACAGATTGCAGATATGCAATTTGAAGGGAATAGAGACCTTTACTGCAATAGCAGGAATGACAGTGTTTAGTTGAATTCTTGTAGCTGACACCCTATTCTTCATGAAAATCGCTACTCCACCACACTCCCTACTGTCTACTAGGCAGTCGTATCTCTCACAGAAGTATCCTCCGAGTGTAATTGGGTCATGTTGTAGAAGGTGAGTCTCTTGGAAACACATGATTAGTGGATCATGTGTGTGCGCTAGTACTCTAATATCTTCAATGCGGGACCGAATACCTCTAACATTCCACTGAATAATGTTCATAAGTGTAAAAAAAATTTCAGAAATTATATAAAAATTAGTTGTACGTGATTCGGTTTTTCTTTTTTGTATTTTTTATTTTAAAGAACTCCGATGCCCTAGGGTCGGGTGGTTCTTCAACCATATCCTCCAGTATATGAGGTGATGGTGAAGGAAATTTATTTGAATGGGATGCTGCAGTTAACATCCCAGGGGGGGTGGTTATGTGGGTTCCCTTTACGGGGAGCTTATTAGGTGGCTTACTGCCAGCTGTGATAGTCGCTACTTGTGCCGGTACGACTTTGGGAGCAGGGACTTTCGTGTGTATCACACTGTTGGATTCACTAACTGCGACGAAAGACATTTTATTCATCTTTGTCAGCTCTGAGATAGTGGCTGTAAGTGAAGCTACTTGATCAGAAAGCATCTGAACAAGTTTTTTAAGTTCATTGCAGGATCCGCACTGCTGATTTGACCGTATATGACAGCGTAGCACTCTTTGGGTAAAAAGAAAATAGAAAATTATGGTTATGATGAGAATACTCAGACAGCTCAGTTTCTTGAAATTGTTTTATAAAAAAAAGAAACCAATCACAAAAAATGTAAAAACGTTTTGTTATACGCAAAAGTAAACAAAAGAAAAAAAAAATCAAAAAATTGACTGATATAGTTCCAAACATTTTTTTAAATGTTGGAATATAATATACACAAATTTTAACAGAGGATTAGCAATGAAAAACAAATAATTTTATTGCTCCCTATGATTAAAATTCTATACATGTGTTTAAATTATGCGGTTGTAATATGTAGTATTTAATAAATTCTATAATTCAAGCTTTGAGCCCTCTACTCTACCTAATCCTCCCAAACAGTATTTGAATGCGGGAGGTAATAGAGAGAGAACTAGTACAAACATTTCTGCAAGACCTACCTTAAAACTCTCAAAATTGTTGGCCAGATCAGTTGTAATCTAGATATTTTGCAGCCACCCAGCTGTTTGCACAAATGGAGAACCGACTGGAAAAATTATACCGCGAGTTAAACTTTAGCAGAATTTAATAGATTCAAGTTATGACTGAGGGGTGGAACTCGGTTTCTTTAGAGATTGATGGGACTTCTGAATGTTGTGTTGCTACCACTGGTTGCAATGTAGGTGTTCAAATCGGGTTTTGAAAGGTAATATTTATTTACAACAAGTACGAACAGCATGCATGATTTTAATTGTTTGCGTTCATTTAATTAAGCAAAGATCTTTTAAAACCTAATTCGAACACTAGTGCCTTGTCTAGAAGCATAGCTGGAACAATCCAGTGGCAGTCTCTGAATTAGCTTAATATAGAGCAAAAGCTAGATAAGACAAAGCTAACATTTTTAACAATTTTTCCTGTACAAAAAGCGTGCAGTTCTAAAACCGTTTTCATTTCTTAAATTCAAAGATTTTCTTATAATACCCAAAAGCCATAAAACAATTCCAAATATATCGACAGTAACCCATGATGGTGGGGCAAAAACTTTGATATTTCGAATTTGCAAAAGCTCTTAGCACGAAAGTCATAGAAATCCTTTTGGACCTTAAAATTTTTAGTAAATCTGATAAAATTTTATCGGACTTTATCAGAGTGCTTAGTAGACTCCATAATATCATATTTCTGCAAGAGTGATCTCAGAGAAAAAATTGCATTGCACCATTGTATTTTACTCCAACGTTAAATATATATATTTCTAGCCAAATCTCCTTCCTTTGGAGAATATAAGCCTGAAGTATCTGAAGTTTATGCAAAAGTGGATTGCCAACAAAAAATTAAATAAATAATTTTTTTTGTTCTTCATCTCCTTCTACTGGTGCAGGTGTCCAGGACATCCTTGTCCACATAGAGGTATTAAACAAAAGGTGCAGTAGGGATGTTTTTTTTTCTTATCTATAAAGATTCAGTAATGCAGAATCACATATAAGTCAAAAGAGAACAAAGCCACTGACTGGTAAATAACCCTAAAAAACTTTCACATTTTGGTAGGAAATCTGATGAGAAAATAATAATACCTGATAATGACCCTTTCCAGATGAATCGCACAAATGAAATTAATGCGCATCAATTTTTCAGCCCTGAAATCAGGACCGCTAAAAAATCTATTCTTTATATCTATCGGTACACAAAAGTATTGGTATATAATCCCGCCTTAATTTTCTGTTGTAACACAATATATTTAATTGAGAAATATCTTGAAAATCTTTGTACAGCTTTCTAGGTAAAGTAAAAGTGCAGGCGACGGTCCTAGTTCTTGCATCGAACAAATGTAACTTTAAAAATATTTTTATCAGGTTAGTTTCGATAATTATAATAAAGATTAAGCGAACATAATTTACTATACAACATAAATGCGATATACATTACAAGCATTATGTAAATTTCCATAGAAGAAAATGAATCGTACATAGATAACATTTACCGCTTAATAACTTTATCATTATCATAACCTCTACAATATGTCACTGAAATAGTTTAAGATAAATATGAATTATAACTTAAGATTGTATACATATTCTTTTCTGACAGAATCACTTCTACTTAAAAATATTAAATGTTTCAAATATATAAGTGTATGTGTGTGTGTTATATTTAAAAAATATAGACAAAATCATTTAAAAAATTATAATATTGTATTCAGACACCATCATGTATAATTACATTCAAAATTGTTTTACACTTTCTGTCGCTTAATGCATTATTCGAATTTACAATAAAAACCTTTGAACAACTAAGTTTCATTAAAAATATCTATAATTATTGACGTTTGGTGGTGCTAATACAGGTACTGTAGGTAAAGTTGAATTCTCCAGCAGATTAGTGGTTAACAATAATGGCATGCTTGATATTCCTGTAAATAAAACCGTTAAGTTAAAGCTAATTCATGAACACAACATAAGTTATAATAAAAGTAGATACAGAACAATAGATATATAAGTAAATAAAATAATTATACTGAATCGTACTAAATACTACATTATACTAAAAAATAAATAACTGTGTAAGAAACAACACACAATCACTCACACACACACACACACACATATAAAATTTATAACAAACCAATTATGTTTATCAAACTGATATTTGAATAACGGTACTTCTAGAACTAAAGTAAATAACTGTTTTCCAATTAGTTTCCTTCAAATTTCTTGAAAAGTTATATTAAAATTTGTTAATATATTTTAACAGCAACATATTTTTTTCCGTCATTATATTTCAGAAAAGTTTTAATGACTGAAGATTTAAGTTCTCCATTTATTTATTTACAGCAGCCACCTAAAATTAAGAATAGTTTACGACGGTCAACTTAGGTTAAGAGATGGCTCTAAGAAGATACATGCATGTATATAGAGCTATTTTTTCTGTTTTATGTTGGATATTATGAAAACTGCAAGAGTTGCAGTTCTGTGATCAATTTTATTTTATTTTTGAGGTAAAAAGTCATACAAAACCATCTTTTAACACCAGAAAGTTTCAGTATGAACTCATTTCACCAGGAAAACTGAAATACAGGAAAAATCGTTCACTAGCTGTAACTCAATAACAAAATGTTTTTTAGATATATGTTTGTATCAACGTTCTCAAGTAGAGCTTATTTCAAACTACAGTATATATATTTTTTTGAAAGATAGAATATGACATGTCTCCGGTATGCTTGCACCAGTAAGACAAATACATAAAATCTGTATTCGAGAAAATAGGCCATAAAGGAACATCTAATGTAAGTGCTCTGGTTAAATCCATCAATATAAATCGCTTCACCTTATAAAGAAGTATCTTTATTGCAGAAATTCTGTAATAATACTACACGCTTATTGTCTGTTTTTCTTATAACTAATCACCTAAGTAAATATACTAATGAACAGTAAATGTAGCATGTAGTTTTTCAAACTAAGGAAAGATAAAACAAACATTCCCTGAGCTTGAATAATCGTAAAACTAAATTAAATGGGAATCTGTGGATTAAAATAAAAACAAAATCACACAGAAGATGCTAAGATTGTCCCTTTATGATGCATGTAAATTATTATTGGTCAGACTCAACCAGAGAGGGAAAGGCTCACCATTCTTCATTAAAGTGCTTACTATTTGACTAGACAGGAATGATCCGGTAGCAAATCAAATAAAATTTTACGAATGGTGATCCAACATCCCAAGAATTGTACACTCCGAGGAGTAAACTACTAATCGAATTTAGACATTACCAAGATTCAGTAAAATTTAAGTACACATTTCATCTGCACCCCAAAAGCTGTTACTGTAAATATTATGCTGTTACTTGTTAACCTATCAAAATGTTTTAAACACTGAATTTTGAGTTCTCTTACACGTTTAATTCAGGCAATGCATTCATAAAGTAGACCTAAATTTATGTAGAGTGATACTGAGATTTTTTGTTAATTTAGATAATTTCACCTTATGACTCGTTCATAAATGAAGTTTTGAAGCAAACGTTTTGCAGCTGCCGATGGATGTAGGCTGTTAAATCATTTACATATAATGAACACATGAAGGTGGTTTTTAATAAATTTTATAGTGTTGTTTACAGCCAAAGAAAATAAAATTATAGAACATCAGTACTTTAAGGCACATTTTCCAGTGTAAATGGTTCTGAAGTTAAAAACATTGTTCTCAAGGAATCTTACTATGAAGCCCAGAAAATTGCATCTACATCCCATTCTTTTAAGATTCGCAGCATAGCTATTCAGCAAGTCAATTTGTAAGCCTTTTCAGAATTTAAGAAGACAGCAAACGTGGCACTGGGATTCAAAGTATCCAATAAAACAGTCTGCTTCAAGAGTAATTCAGAGATCCAAGGGAGATCTAGCACTTCAAAATCTGCGCTCCTCCTATGCAGTAAAGAAGTGCTCATCTTCTCAAAATATCATATCAGAATGTATATTTCACCATTAGCCGGAAAGAATTTCTGGTTTCTTGTTTAAGCAATATCAATATTGAATCTCAACATCTTTATTTTCTTTCTTGTTGGTATCTCAATTTTTCTATTTCTTTCCTTTGATTGTTATCAAATTTCTCCTTCAATTGTTTCTTTTAAACATAAAAAGAATAGGAAAGGTGATAAGACTAACATGTCTGAGAAAAGGTTTTCTGGCCTTCCTAAATTTCAGCTTACCTTTCTAGATCTCTAATCTTATCACAGCTACCGAATTCTTATACATATTCTAAACAAATTTTCTTTCTCTGTATTTCAATCCTAATATCCTAACACATTTATTCGGTTAGACAACAATATGTAAAAAATTAATTAAATTAAGAGCTTTCTCAACTAAAACAATTTGAAAGCAATCTGACGCGATGAAATTTTTAGATGGTTAATTGAGTATTTAGGTGGTCTTTATTTTAATAAGTTATCCCAGAGTATGCCGACTGAGTATTTTAAACTCAATATCAGTCCCTCAGTTATAAAAAAATAGTTTTCAATTTCTTTTACTCATTTTTTAAGCGAACAATTTTCTGGGAATTCAATTAAAGCATTTATTAAATACGGAATTTCACCCTGTGGTTTTACATTTCATTAATCCATTCAAAAATTAAAGAATAGAATACCAAATTTACTTCAAGTTTGGTTTCATGTACATTTTTCCACAATCTATTTCATATAAAAATTTTTTACTTTTGAATAGTGAGTTTACATCCATCGACTGACCATTAACCTACTGATATCACATCCATAGGAATGATAAGTTGATCGTACTTTAGCAGCCAATCTCAATCTTTTCATGACTATTAAGCTACAGTGACAGGCTTACTAGATAAATTGGGGAGTGAAAATAGGATTCTCAGCGCCTTCACTGAGCAAAACTACATATCAGCATGACATTCAAATACAGTATGAGCCATAAAATCATTTATTCACTCTGCTCACGAACCACAGATCAGCAGAGCAGTAAAAATTAATACTTTTAGAGAAAGCAATGGTGACTGGTTCCTTTTGACATCAATGTTCTACATTTACCACAACCAAAAAAAAAAACTGGTACAGGTAGTGCAAAACAAGAAATTGATTAATCCTTTTAATGCACTCTTCTTACATGATTCTGAGGTAAGGATAAAAGAATTTTATAGAATTGGAAAATTCTTTCCAGCCAATTCATTTAGAAAATACTAATCCGATTCATAAATTTTCAGATTACACTACAAATTTTCAGATTACAATCCTTATAAAATTTCACTAAATACAATTATTATTACTGTAATATGTTAAGAAGACCTCTTCATATCAAAGGATATTTTTAACGCTGTGTATCTGGCCCATAGGTAAAGATCTGTAGTCGTAATTTTCAAAATGTGGTTTCACGACTACTTGATTGTTTCTGAAGCTTTTTCTTGATGAAGTAACAAATTAAAATTGGAATATTGATACTTTATAGAAAAAATACATGCATGAAAAAAAATAGTGCATGAAATACAATGATAATAGGAAGCACCTAAAAGAGAGACAGAAGCAGAAAGAAATGGATTAAAAAGATGTGTGTGTGCACGTGCATGCGTGTGTGTATTTTCCAAAAGAATAAACAAAATTCAGCACAATCCACCAATGTACAGAATCAAAATAAGAGCTCTAAAAATAAAAGCATAAAAATACCTTATGTCCATTCAGTAAGATAAACCGATTTAAACTATGATATGTTACGTTTGGTTGGTTCAAATCAAAATATAATATTCACTAGGGACATAACTATTCTATCACTTTTGTCCTAAAAAGAGGTTGTGTTAGGACCACCACTATTGCAGTTATGTTTTGAATTAATGCAGTATCTAACCTAGCTGTTTATGCATATAATTAGTCATGAATAGATGGCAAAAAAAGATGAAATTAGTTCTTATCTGAACTGCTTTGGACAAAAGGAAAAGTTATTACTATCGTCTTTAATTATTAAAATGTTAATAAGTAAACATTCTAACCTAACACCTCTTCAGGCTGATGAGAAGCTTTTTAAGCTATTAAAAGATTTGATCCACCAAAGTTTTAATTATTTAGTGGCAGTTTTAACATGAACTTTTGTAGACACAGAATATTTATATCATATCGATTTAATTTTTTTTTAACCGTAACCTTACATTTTCTTATTTGTATGTCTTACTACCAGGGGTCTTAATTATATATAATTGAAATAATTTTTAAAAAACTAATAATAAGGATAAATAAAATTAGTTACATTTCGTAATCATATTAAGTTATTGCAAGTCATTGTTCTAGGTTATGTTAGAAAGTTAGGTTAGCTTTTCAAAATAAGCCTGTAATCATCAACAAGACTGTTGATTTACAAGTGATAAAAAATACCATTAAAAACAATAACACCTCATACGTAGCTGTAAACTCTAAATGAGATAGCGTTCACTTCTAATGAATTTAAAATAGAACTACATCAATTAAAGAACTACTTGATGCAAAAAAAAACAGCCCGAATCATGCAGTCAGTTAATTGGACTTCAAGATCAAATAATGTATTAATCTTTCAGTAGTTGATTAACTTTAGTTTACGTTTTATTGCAAAGACTTGGGAAAATGGGAAAAAAATTGGAAAAAGAGCTGCATTTCCCTTTAGTACATTCTTCTACTGATGAAGGTGATGAAGTGAAAAAGGTGTATGCATTTTTGAAGACAGATAATAGCGACTGCTTTAATGATTCTGGAAACAAAATTAGGCTATTAACAATAATCATGATTCAGTTCGATAGTAGTCCGAATACCACTGAAGTCTGATGTATTTCACATATGACAAAATGGGTTATTGGCTATGAATTAAAAGGTATTCAAGAAATACAATCATTCACTTCAGAGGATGATTTGATTGGTGATCTCAATTATTTGCCTTACAGTAGCTTTAATCTACTGGCAGGCTCTGATATCTCTTTTATTGAAAATTAAAAGTGTTTACCATGTAAAAGCCATGAAGAGCTTGTGGTGTCTCATGTAACACTAGTTAATGAAAAGATTGAAAACATTAAGAAATTTGTGCCATATTCCAATTCTGATATGGGTCATCATGTAGGTCATGAACCTAAAGAAAATGTAGGACAATATGAAAGAGAAAAAGAAATGCTACTTTTTGGATTAAAATGTCAGAAAAGGTAATGTTTGTGAGGTAATGTTCTTCAACGGGAAAGCTAGTAGCAAGTTGTGTTACGGGGTCTGGCTGTAAACAGGATTTCAGAATGAAACGTTCTCGTTGATAATTGAGGCTGACAGGAAAAATATTTGATAAATTTTAGTCTAAAGACAAGTCTTGGGATATGAAGAGACAGTACATTGTATCAAAAATTTATTCATCAGGACCAGTACCCAGAAGAGGAATGCGAAATTGTAGTAGAGAGGATCAAAGGAAAATGACAAATGTATACAGAGCATTTCATAATGATCTTCAGAGTTTCAAAAATTCATTAACAAAAAACTATTTCACTCATAAGAATAAAACAAGTACTGTATGAAAGAGTAGTTCAAATAGTTTTTTCCACAAACACTAGGCAGTTAGTAAACCATTTGCTCGCTAGGCGTCGACAGTAGAGAAAATGGCTGCCACGGGAAGCGAGAAGTCGTTTTGCGTGTTAGAATTTCACTTGTCAAAGTCAGTAATTTTTGTGCAATGTGCGTGTCGGTTGAAATTTCCTAAGGAGCCACCGAGTGACATTTCAATTCGTGCATGGTATAAACAATTCAGTGAAACCGGTTGCTTGTGCAGGTGAAAATCAACCGTCGTCCATCAACCTCAGAAGTCAATGTCGAACGTGTCCATGTATGTTTCATTTGCAGCCCGTCTAAATCGACTGCGGCTGCAGGCAGAGAATTAGAAATTCTGAAAACAACATTGCAGAGAGTTCTCCGTAAACCTTTATTATGCAACCTGTACCATCTTCAAATAATCCAGCGTCTTTCTGATGGAGATAAAACACATAGGCTCGATTTTTGTTTACAGTTACAGGAATAGATGTTGTTAGATGAAAGTTTTGTAAAGAAAATAATTTTCAGCAATGAAGCTACTTTCCATATTAGCGGCAAAGTAAACGGTCATAACATGCGAGATTGGAGAACTGAAAACCCACACGCTTATGTGGAACACATTCGGGATTCTCCAAAAGTAATCGTTTTTTTGTGCGATCTTTTGTGAGGCAGGGTATGGGCCGTTCTTTTTTATGGAAAAGACAGTAACCACCATGATATACCTGGATATGTTACAATTATGGCTTATGCCTCAGCTACTCAACGACTTCATTTTTCAGCAAGATGGTTGTCCTGCCCGTTTTAATAACGAGGCTTGAAAGTACCTTAACACAACATTACCTCGGCGCTAGAGAGAACGTGCATCTGAAGAAAACAAACACATTATGCTGTGGCCACCAAGATCACCAGACCTCACGCCACGTGATTTCTTTCTTGGGATTACGGGAAAGATAAGGTGTTTATCCTGCCGATGCCGCACGATGTCGCCGAGGTAAAGAACTGCATAATCAATGCAATCAACTCTATCAAAAATGACATGTTAGAACGAGTATGGCAAGAGCTAGACTTTCGTGTTGACGTGTGCCGTGTCACCAGAGCAGCACATATCGAACATTTATAATAGATTTTAACAAAAACTGTTTGAGTCCATGCATCACCTCGTACAACTTTCATTTAGGTTAATTAAATACTTTTTTTGTACTGAATTTTTGTAACTCGTACGAACATTATGAAAGTTCCTGTATAAATTCTCATTTTTAAATAAAAAAATACATGTCTGTCAGTCTATGTTTTTAAGTACTCTACGAATAAGTATGCCAGTGGTGAAGATAGTTTTGAAAAAGGTTTCTGAAAGCAGTATGTTGTCATGTGATAAGAAAGGCAAACATGCACCATCGAATAAAATACCACAAACTATATTATTGAAGCAACAAAAGCTCATAAGATAAATACCCAGCTTACGACAGCCATTATAGTCGAGAGAGAATACAAAAAGAATATCTTGGGTGTGGATTAAATATACATATAGTGGTTTTTCTTATACATATGCGTGTGATCAAAATGGAAATCAAGTAATGAGGTGGCAAAAGAATGGCTTTCCCTTAAAGTTTTTAATAAAGAGTATAATTCGTCAATTAAAGCGACCACTGGAAGAAAGAGCTTCTTTGTTACAAAAGAAATACACTCATTTGGACGAGGCTGATAAATGCTATAAACTGAAAGCTAAAGACAGGAATTGTGATGGAAAAAGGCCAGGAAGCCAACTTTTAATGGTGGATTTACAGAAACTCTAGCCTATCCCGTTCCTTTATGACAATCAATCAATTTATCTCAAGAAAGTTATGGACATTAAATTTCACAATGATGATCCAAAAACAACAGATTCTTTTTGCATGATTATGATGAAACCACTACAGGGTGTAGAATTAATGAAATATCATCGTGCTTCTTAAAATGAGCAGGGAAATATTTGCAAGATGATATAAATGAACTTAATATCTGGTCTGATAAATAATTGTTCGAGCCAAAATAAAAAACACGATATGATTATAATGTACATGCAATTAATAGAAAAATTTACAAGTTATCAACCACAAATATTGTTGCCTGGGCACACTCGTGCAAATGTTAATACAATCACAGCATAATCAAAAAGAAGAAAAAAACAATTAAAACCCAGGAAATAACATGCACTGATTGGGGAAAATTTTTAAAGAAGGTGGAAAGAATATCCACATTGAAAGAATAGCTGTTGCTGATTTTAAAGATTTTAATTCTTTATTACACAAGGATGAAAATTTTAATTTAATAAAATAAATATAAAATACTGTATTTAAATAAAAAGTATTATACATTTTATTTTTAATAATTTAACAGAGCAAGACGCTCGAAGACAGAAATGATGTGGATCCAGGCAGCTAAGAGTAAACATGGTGTATATTTCTACAAGACTTCATTTGAGAAATATTTTCAAAAAGCTGACCTGAGAAGAAATACAAGGAAAAAATTTAATTTTTCTTGATTTCCTGTCAATTGTGAGAGATAAAATGCCCATAAGTAAACAAAAGTATGAAGATTTATATACTGATCTAAAATGGATAGATGAAGAATATCTATATTTCAGAGGTATACCAACATCTGAGAATATTAATCACGATTATTCAGATTGTGAATGGACATAAGATTATTACTAAACACAGTATTATTATTTTGTTGTGGATATTGTTAAAATTAACGAGTTTACAATAAATCATATAGAAAATCGCTTGTTTCAATAAGACTAGTAGGCTACCTTTTTTAAGAAAATTCTCACAATGAAAATTATACATTATTCAGCAAAAAAAATTTGATGTAATATTTTGTTTTCTTATTATTGCTCTTTGCAATTTATTTTATTATCTTGTTCAATTTAAATAATATTTTGTATTTATTTATATTCTTTTTACTAATCTTACTTTCTAGAGAAAACCTGCATACGATAATTTAAATAATCATAACTTTCAATTACTCCATTACTTTTTGTTTATGCATCTTTAAAAAAATAAAATTTTATAACCAGCACGTGAAAGATTATATTGAAATAGAAATACCTAAAAAATAAAACACTTTTTGATGCTTTGGTTTTACTCCCAAGCCAAAAAACAAATTGAAGTTAATTGAGCCAAATTATTTTAAGTCCATTATTAGTAAAAATATAATATTGTGATACAAATAATTACTAGAAAAACAAAAATTGTCATTTTTGTACATAAAATTAAAAAAAAACAATGTGGTAGTTTCATCATGAGATTTAGAGGAATAAAAGTATTTAACATTTCAAAATAGTTTCTTGCTTGTAGGGTGATATTTGCTTTTTGGACTTAAAATATTCCAGTTTCACTATTGAGTTTTTCTATCTTACCTTTATTATTAAGTATCCAGTTCCTAATGTCTGCGACTTGTACTTTCCTGGCTGATGCGCTCCTACTGTCAGTTCTAAGTTTCATTTATTTTTAGTGTAAGGTACTTTTGGTCGAAAACCAAATGTGAGGAAATCATTGACAGATGATGATTTTACTTGGTGAAAATCCATAATAAAAAACTGGAAAATGAAAAGAAATATATTTTTAATTTTCTCTTGTTTTATTTAGACGTGACAGTATTTAGATACACAGTACCTTCTTCAGATGTTACAGAATACTAAAGCTAAAATGTTAGATATAAAGAACAAGGTAAATGCAATAAATCAGTAGCGATAAAGATTAAGTGCAAAAGTAAGGTGTGAACATACCCGTATGTATTAGTTACATAAATTTATCAGTTAATTTCAGAAAATGATCAGGATATATATTTAGATTCAAATTTTATCTCTCCATTAAAAGTTCAACGAAATTTATCTTAATTGCCTTATCCCACATTAACTTGGAAAATCTATCAGGTTGTTTAATTCCCCTGGCAACGTCAACAATTAATTTTGTATTTTCCTCTCTCCCAAAATACATGAAGCTTGTCGAAAGGTGTTGTGTTGTTGCACGACAATGCCCGTTCACATACTGCTGCACACACTGCTGAAGCGATCCAGAAACTAAACTTTAAAATACTGGTTCATCCTCTGTATGGTCCTGATTTTGCCCCTTCTGACTACCACTTGTTTGGTCCACTCAAAGAGGCATTAATGGGCCGTCGATTTACCTTGGACGAAACAGTGAAAAAAGCAGTGCATTCCTGGGCTGCAACTCAACCGAAAACCTTCTTTTATGAGGGCATCAGAAAGCTTGTGCAACGATGGACCAAGTGCACTGGAATGCAAGAGGACGTTGAAAAATTATGTACATGTAAGTTTCCTATTTGTATTGCAATAAAATTTATAACTACGTTGCGGATAATAATTGACTTACCCTCGTATCTATATATACAATATATTATATTTCAGCTTCCGTGAAGCTCAGAATTAGAGAAACATCGTACCTTTAATCTTTTATTATATGAAAGCACTTTCAGGCCTAAGCCCATTGTTGTTTTATATAATTTTAAAACTATTCACAGTCGCACAATAAAATTTTTAGCATTTTACAGTTTGTAAAAATTGTTTGTTTAAAAATAAAAAATGTTTAATATTATGTGTTTTAGTTTCTTCATCATTTGATATATCTGTACCTCTGAACGAGGATATCTAGGTCTATTTTTCATGATAATATGTTCATTGGCCCTATTTGGAAGCAAAGTACTTCTGGTATGTTAAAAAGTACTTAACAAAGTAGAAAGCATAAAAATATCTTATGTCCATTCAGTAAGATAAACCGAACTATCCTATGATATGTTAGGTTTGTTTGGTTCAAAGCAATATATAATATTCCTTTCCTAAGTCCAGTTCGCATTAGGGATATAACTATTCTATCACTTTTGTCCTAAACAGGGGTTGTGTTATGTCCACCACTATTGCATTTATGTTTTGAATTAATGCAGTGTCTAACCTAGCTGTTTATGTATATAATTAGTCATGAATAGACGTCAAATTATGATGAATTTAGTTCTTAACTGAACTGCTTTGGATAAAAGATAAGGTTATTACTATCGTCTTTAATTATTAAAATGTTAATAAAGTAAACATTCTAACCTAACACCTCTTCAGGCTGATGAGAAGCTTTTTAAGCTATTAAAAGATTTGATCCATCTAATTTTAATTATTTACTGGTAGTATTAACATAAACTTTTGTAGACACTGAATATTTATATCATATCGATATAATTTTTTTTTAACCGTAACCTTACACTTTCTTATTTGTATGTCTTACTACCAGGGGTCTTAATTATATATAATTGAAATAATTTTTACAAAACTAATAATAAGGATAAATAAAATTAGTTAAAATTCATAATCATATTAAGTTATTGCAAGTCATTGTTCTAGGTTATGTTAGAAAGTTATGTTAGCTTTTCAAAATAAGCCTGTAATCATCAACAAGACTGTTGATTTACAAGTGATAAAAAATACCATTAAAAACAATAACACCTCATACGTAGCTGTAAACTCTAAATGAGATAGCGTTCACTTCTAATGAATTTAAAATAGAATTTTAAAACTGTTCACAGTCGCACAATAAAATTTTTAGCATTTTACATTTTGTAAAAATTGTTTGTTTAAAAATAAAAAAATGTTTAATATTATGTGTTTTAGTTTCTTCATCATTTGATATATCTGTACCTCTGAACGAGGATATCTAGGTCTATTTTTCATGATAATATGTTCATTGGCCCTATTTGGAAGCAAAGTACTTCTGTTATGTTAAAAAGTACTTAACAAAGTAGAAAGCATAAAAATATCTTATGTCCATTCAGTAAGATAAACCGAACTATCCTATGATCTGTTAGGTTTGTTTCGTTCAAAGCAATATATAATATTCCTTTCCTAAGTCCAGTTCGCATTAGGGATATAACTATTCTATCACTTTTGTCCTAAACAGGGGTTGTGTTATGTCCACCACTATTGCATTTATGTTTTGAATTGATGCAGTGTCTAACCTAGCTGTTTATGTATATAATTAGTCATGAATAGCCGTCAAATTATGATGAATTTAGTTCTTAACTGAACTGCTTTGGATAAAAGATAAGGTTATTACTATCGTCTTTAATTATTAAAATGTTAATAAAGTAAACATTCTAACCTAACACCTCTTCAGGCTGATGAGAAGCTTTTTAAGCTATTAAAAGATTTGATCCATCTAATTTTAATTATTTACTGGTAGTATTAACATAAACTTTTGTAGACACTGATTATTTATATCATATCGATATAATTTTTTTTTAACCGTAACCTTACACTTTCTTATTTGTATGTCTTACTACCAGGGGTCTTAATTATATATAATTGAAATAATTTTTCCAAAACTAATAATAAGGATAAATAAAATTAGTTAGAATTCATAATCATATTAGTTATTGCAAGTCATTGTTCTAGGTTATGTTAGAAAGTTAGGTTAGCTTTTCAAAATAAGCCTGTAATCATCAACAAGACTGTTGATTTACAAGTGATAAAAAATACCATTAAAAACAATAACACCTCATATGTAGCTGTAAACTCTAAATGAGATAGCGTTCACTTCTAATGAATTTAAAATAGAACTACATCAATTAAAGAACTACTTGATGCAAAAAAAAACAGCCCGAATCATGCAGTCAGTTAATTGGACTTCAAGATCAAATAATGTATTAATCTTTCAGTAGTTGATTAACTTTAGTTAACGTTTTATTGCAAAGACTTGGGAAAATGGGAAAAAAATTGGAAAAAGAGCTGCATTTCCCTTTAGTACATTCTTCTACTGATGAAGGTGATGAAGTGAAAAAGGTGTATGCATTTTTGAAGACAGATAATAGCGACTGCTTTAATGATTCTGGAAACAAAATTAGGCTATTAACAATAATCATGATTCAGTTCGATAGTAGTCCGAATACCACTGAAGTCTGATGTATTTCACATATGACAAAATGGGTTATTGGCTATGAATTAAAAGGTATTCAAGAAATACAATCATTCACTTCAGAGGATGATTTGATTGGTGATCTCAATTATTTGCCTTACAGTAGCTTTAATCTACTGGCAGGCTCTGATATCTCTTTTATTGAAAATTAAAAGTGTTTACCATGTAAAAGCCATGAAGAGCTTGTGGTGTCTCATGTAACACTAGTTAATGAAAAGATTGAAAACATTAAGAAATTTGTGCCATATTCCAATTCTGATATGGGTCATCATGTAGGTCATGAACCTAAAGAAAATGTAGGACAATATGAAAGAGAAAAAGAAATGCTACTTTTTGGATTAAAATGTCAGAAAAGGTAATGTTTGTGAGGTAATGTTCTTCAACGGGAAAGCTAGTAGCAAGTTGTGTTACGGGGTCTGGCTGTAAACAGGATTTCAGAATGAAACGTTCTCGTTGATAATTGAGGCTGACAGGAAAAATATTTGATAAATTTTAGTCTAAAGACAAGTCTTGGGATATGAAGAGACAGTACATTGTATCAAAAATTTATTCATCAGGACCAGTACCCAGAAGAGGAATGCGAAATTGTAGTAGAGAGGATCAAAGGAAAATGACAAATGTATACAGAGCATTTCATAATGATCTTCAGAGTTTCAAAAATTCATTAACAAAAAACTATTTCACTCATAAGAATAAAACAAGTACTGTATGAAAGAGTAGTTCAAATAGTTTTTTCCACAAACACTAGGCAGTTAGTAAACCATTTGCTCGCTAGGCGTCGACAGTAGAGAAAATGGCTGCCACGGGAAGCGAGAAGTCGTTTTGCGTGTTAGAATTTC
Organism: Lycorma delicatula; assembly: GCF_047948215.1. Classification (NCBI taxonomy): domain Eukaryota; kingdom Metazoa; phylum Arthropoda; class Insecta; order Hemiptera; family Fulgoridae; genus Lycorma; species Lycorma delicatula. Next base: position 145,157,685 of record NC_134459.1, on the reverse strand, counting down.
ACTTGTCAAAGTCAGTAATTTTTGTGCAATGTGCGTGTCGGTTGAAATTTCCTAAGGAGCCACCGAGTGACATTTCAATTCGTGCATGGTATAAACAATTCAGTGAAACCGGTTGCTTGTGCAGGTGAAAATCAACCGTCGTCCATCAACCTCAGAAGTCAATGTCGAACGTGTCCATGTATGTTTCATTTGCAGCCCGTCTAAATCGACTGCGGCTGCAGGCAGAGAATTAGAAATTCTGAAAACAACATTGCAGAGAGTTCTCCGTAAACCTTTATTATGCAACCTGTACCATCTTCAAATAATCCAGCGTCTTTCTGATGGAGATAAAACACATAGGCTCGATTTTTGTTTACAGTTACAGGAATAGATGTTGTTAGATGAAAGTTTTGTAAAGAAAATAATTTTCAGCAATGAAGCTACTTTCCATATTAGCGGCAAAGTAAACGGTCATAACATGCGAGATTGGAGAACTGAAAACCCACACGCTTATGTGGAACACATTCGGGATTCTCCAAAAGTAATCGTTTTTTTGTGCGATCTTTCGTGAGGCAGGGTATGGGCCGTTCTTTTTTATGGAAAAGACAGTAACCACCATGATATACCTGGATATGTTACAATTATGGCTTATGCCTCAGCTACTCAACGACTTCATTTTTCAGCAAGATGGTTGTCCTGCCCGTTTTAATAACGAGGCTTGAAAGTACCTTAACACAACATTACCTCGGCGCTAGAGAGAACGTGCATCTGAAGAAAACAAACACATTATGCTGTGGCCACCAAGATCACCAGACCTCACGCCACGTGATTTCTTTCTTGGGATTACGGGAAAGATAAGGTGTTTATCCTGCCGATGCCGCACGATGTCGCCGAGGTAAAGAACTGCATAATCAATGCAATCAACTCTATCAAAAATGACATGTTAGAACGAGTATGGCAAGAGCTAGACTTTCGTGTTGACGTGTGCCGTGTCACCAGAGCAGCACATATCGAACATTTATAATAGATTTTAACAAAAACTGTTTGAGTCCATGCATCACCTCGTACAACTTTCATTTAGGTTAATTAAATACTTTTTTTGTACTGAATTTTTGTAACTCGTACGAACATTATGAAAGTTCCTGTATAAATTCTCATTTTTAAATAAAAAAATACATGTCTGTCAGTCTATGTTTTTAAGTACTCTACGAATAAGTATGCCAGTGGTGAAGATAGTTTTGAAAAAGGTTTCTGAAAGCAGTATGTTGTCATGTGATAAGAAAGGCAAACATGCACCATCGAATAAAATACCACAAACTATATTATTGAAGCAACAAAAGCTCATAAGATAAATACCCAGCTTACGACAGCCATTATAGTCGAGAGAGAATACAAAAAGAATATCTTGGGTGTGGATTAAATATACATATAGTGGTTTTTCTTATACATATGCGTGTGATCAAAATGGAAATCAAGTAATGAGGTGGCAAAAGAATGGCTTTCCCTTAAAGTTTTTAATAAAGAGTATAATTCGTCAATTAAAGCGACCACTGGAAGAAAGAGCTTCTTTGTTACAAAAGAAATACACTCATTTGGACGAGGCTGATAAATGCTATAAACTGAAAGCTAAAGACAGGAATTGTGATGGAAAAAGGCCAGGAAGCCAACTTTTAATGGTGGATTTACAGAAACTCTAGCCTATCCCGTTCCTTTATGACAATCAATCAATTTATCTCAAGAAAGTTATGGACATTAAATTTCACAATGATGATCCAAAAACAACAGATTCTTTTTGCATGATTATGATGAAACCACTACAGGGTGTAGAATTAATGAAATATCATCGTGCTTCTTAAAATGAGCAGGGAAATATTTGCAAGATGATATAAATGAACTTAATATCTGGTCTGATAAATAATTGTTCGAGCCAAAATAAAAAACACGATATGATTATAATGTACATGCAATTAATAGAAAAATTTACAAGTTATCAACCACAAATATTGTTGCCTGGGCACACTCGTGCAAATGTTAATACAATCACAGCATAATCAAAAAGAAGAAAAAAACAATTAAAACCCAGGAAATAACATGCACTGATTGGGGAAAATTTTTAAAGAAGGTGGAAAGAATATCCACATTGAAAGAATAGCTGTTGCTGATTTTAAAGATTTTAATTCTTTATTACACAAGGATGAAAATTTTAATTTAATAAAATAAATATAAAATACTGTATTTAAATAAAAAGTATTATACATTTTATTTTTAATAATTTAACAGAGCAAGACGCTCGAAGACAGAAATGATGTGGATCCAGGCAGCTAAGAGTAAACATGGTGTATATTTCTACAAGACTTCATTTGAGAAATATTTTCAAAAAGCTGACCTGAGAAGAAATACAAGGAAAAAATTTAATTTTTCTTGATTTCCTGTCAATTGTGAGAGATAAAATGCCCATAAGTAAACAAAAGTATGAAGATTTATATACTGATCTAAAATGGATAGATGAAGAATATCTATATTTCAGAGGTATACCAACATCTGAGAATATTAATCACGATTATTCAGATTGTGAATGGACATAAGATTATTACTAAACACAGTATTATTATTTTGTTGTGGATATTGTTAAAATTAACGAGTTTACAATAAATCATATAGAAAATCGCTTGTTTCAATAAGACTAGTAGGCTACCTTTTTTAAGAAAATTCTCACAATGAAAATTATACATTATTCAGCAAAAAAAATTTGATGTAATATTTTGTTTTCTTATTATTGCTCTTTGCAATTTATTTTATTATCTTGTTCAATTTAAATAATATTTTGTATTTATTTATATTCTTTTTACTAATCTTACTTTCTAGAGAAAACCTGCATACGATAATTTAAATAATCATAACTTTCAATTACTCCATTACTTTTTGTTTATGCATCTTTAAAAAAATAAAATTTTATAACCAGCACGTGAAAGATTATATTGAAATAGAAATACCTAAAAAATAAAACACTTTTTGATGCTTTGGTTTTACTCCCAAGCCAAAAAACAAATTGAAGTTAATTGAGCCAAATTATTTTAAGTCCATTATTAGTAAAAATATAATATTGTGATACAAATAATTACTAGAAAAACAAAAATTGTCATTTTTGTACATAAAATTAAAAAAAAACAATGTGGTAGTTTCATCATGAGATTTAGAGGAATAAAAGTATTTAACATTTCAAAATAGTTTCTTGCTTGTAGGGTGATATTTGCTTTTTGGACTTAAAATATTCCAGTTTCACTATTGAGTTTTTCTATCTTACCTTTATTATTAAGTATCCAGTTCCTAATGTCTGCGACTTGTACTTTCCTGGCTGATGCGCTCCTACTGTCAGTTCTAAGTTTCATTTATTTTTAGTGTAAGGTACTTTTGGTCGAAAACCAAATGTGAGGAAATCATTGACAGATGATGATTTTACTTGGTGAAAATCCATAATAAAAAACTGGAAAATGAAAAGAAATATATTTTTAATTTTCTCTTGTTTTATTTAGACGTGACAGTATTTAGATACACAGTACCTTCTTCAGATGTTACAGAATACTAAAGCTAAAATGTTAGATATAAAGAACAAGGTAAATGCAATAAATCAGTAGCGATAAAGATTAAGTGCAAAAGTAAGGTGTGAACATACCCGTATGTATTAGTTACATAAATTTATCAGTTAATTTCAGAAAATGATCAGGATATATATTTAGATTCAAATTTTATCTCTCCATTAAAAGTTCAACGAAATTTATCTTAATTGCCTTATCCCACATTAACTTGGAAAATCTATCAGGTTGTTTAATTCCCCTGGCAACGTCAACAATTAATTTTGTATTTTCCTCTCTCCCAAAATACATGAAGCTTGTCGAAAGGTGTTGTGTTGTTGCACGACAATGCCCGTTCACATACTGCTGCACACACTGCTGAAGCGATCCAGAAACTAAACTTTAAAATACTGGTTCATCCTCTGTATGGTCCTGATTTTGCCCCTTCTGACTACCACTTGTTTGGTCCACTCAAAGAGGCATTAATGGGCCGTCGATTTACCTTGGACGAAACAGTGAAAAAAGCAGTGCATTCCTGGGCTGCAACTCAACCGAAAACCTTCTTTTATGAGGGCATCAGAAAGCTTGTGCAACGATGGACCAAGTGCACTGGAATGCAAGAGGACGTTGAAAAATTATGTACATGTAAGTTTCCTATTTGTATTGCAATAAAATTTATAACTACGTTGCGGATAATAATTGACTTACCCTCGTATCTATATATACAATATATTATATTTCAGCTTCCGTGAAGCTCAGAATTAGAGAAACATCGTACCTTTAATCTTTTATTATATGAAAGCACTTTCAGGCCTAAGCCCATTGTTGTTTTATATAATTTTAAAACTATTCACAGTCGCACAATAAAATTTTTAGCATTTTACAGTTTGTAAAAATTGTTTGTTTAAAAATAAAAAATGTTTAATATTATGTGTTTTAGTTTCTTCATCATTTGATATATCTGTACCTCTGAACGAGGATATCTAGGTCTATTTTTCATGATAATATGTTCATTGGCCCTATTTGGAAGCAAAGTACTTCTGGTATGTTAAAAAGTACTTAACAAAGTAGAAAGCATAAAAATATCTTATGTCCATTCAGTAAGATAAACCGAACTATCCTATGATATGTTAGGTTTGTTTGGTTCAAAGCAATATATAATATTCCTTTCCTAAGTCCAGTTCGCATTAGGGATATAACTATTCTATCACTTTTGTCCTAAACAGGGGTTGTGTTATGTCCACCACTATTGCATTTATGTTTTGAATTAATGCAGTGTCTAACCTAGCTGTTTATGTATATAATTAGTCATGAATAGACGTCAAATTATGATGAATTTAGTTCTTAACTGAACTGCTTTGGATAAAAGATAAGGTTATTACTATCGTCTTTAATTATTAAAATGTTAATAAAGTAAACATTCTAACCTAACACCTCTTCAGGCTGATGAGAAGCTTTTTAAGCTATTAAAAGATTTGATCCATCTAATTTTAATTATTTACTGGTAGTATTAACATAAACTTTTGTAGACACTGAATATTTATATCATATCGATATAATTTTTTTTTAACCGTAACCTTACACTTTCTTATTTGTATGTCTTACTACCAGGGGTCTTAATTATATATAATTGAAATAATTTTTACAAAACTAATAATAAGGATAAATAAAATTAGTTAAAATTCATAATCATATTAAGTTATTGCAAGTCATTGTTCTAGGTTATGTTAGAAAGTTATGTTAGCTTTTCAAAATAAGCCTGTAATCATCAACAAGACTGTTGATTTACAAGTGATAAAAAATACCATTAAAAACAATAACACCTCATACGTAGCTGTAAACTCTAAATGAGATAGCGTTCACTTCTAATGAATTTAAAATAGAATTTTAAAACTGTTCACAGTCGCACAATAAAATTTTTAGCATTTTACATTTTGTAAAAATTGTTTGTTTAAAAATAAAAAAATGTTTAATATTATGTGTTTTAGTTTCTTCATCATTTGATATATCTGTACCTCTGAACGAGGATATCTAGGTCTATTTTTCATGATAATATGTTCATTGGCCCTATTTGGAAGCAAAGTACTTCTGTTATGTTAAAAAGTACTTAACAAAGTAGAAAGCATAAAAATATCTTATGTCCATTCAGTAAGATAAACCGAACTATCCTATGATCTGTTAGGTTTGTTTCGTTCAAAGCAATATATAATATTCCTTTCCTAAGTCCAGTTCGCATTAGGGATATAACTATTCTATCACTTTTGTCCTAAACAGGGGTTGTGTTATGTCCACCACTATTGCATTTATGTTTTGAATTGATGCAGTGTCTAACCTAGCTGTTTATGTATATAATTAGTCATGAATAGCCGTCAAATTATGATGAATTTAGTTCTTAACTGAACTGCTTTGGATAAAAGATAAGGTTATTACTATCGTCTTTAATTATTAAAATGTTAATAAAGTAAACATTCTAACCTAACACCTCTTCAGGCTGATGAGAAGCTTTTTAAGCTATTAAAAGATTTGATCCATCTAATTTTAATTATTTACTGGTAGTATTAACATAAACTTTTGTAGACACTGATTATTTATATCATATCGATATAATTTTTTTTTAACCGTAACCTTACACTTTCTTATTTGTATGTCTTACTACCAGGGGTCTTAATTATATATAATTGAAATAATTTTTCCAAAACTAATAATAAGGATAAATAAAATTAGTTAGAATTCATAATCATATTAGTTATTGCAAGTCATTGTTCTAGGTTATGTTAGAAAGTTAGGTTAGCTTTTCAAAATAAGCCTGTAATCATCAACAAGACTGTTGATTTACAAGTGATAAAAAATACCATTAAAAACAATAACACCTCATATGTAGCTGTAAACTCTAAATGAGATAGCGTTCACTTCTAATGAATTTAAAATAGAACTACATCAATTAAAGAACTACTTGATGCAAAAAAAAACAGCCCGAATCATGCAGTCAGTTAATTGGACTTCAAGATCAAATAATGTATTAATCTTTCAGTAGTTGATTAACTTTAGTTAACGTTTTATTGCAAAGACTTGGGAAAATGGGAAAAAAATTGGAAAAAGAGCTGCATTTCCCTTTAGTACATTCTTCTACTGATGAAGGTGATGAAGTGAAAAAGGTGTATGCATTTTTGAAGACAGATAATAGCGACTGCTTTAATGATTCTGGAAACAAAATTAGGCTATTAACAATAATCATGATTCAGTTCGATAGTAGTCCGAATACCACTGAAGTCTGATGTATTTCACATATGACAAAATGGGTTATTGGCTATGAATTAAAAGGTATTCAAGAAATACAATCATTCACTTCAGAGGATGATTTGATTGGTGATCTCAATTATTTGCCTTACAGTAGCTTTAATCTACTGGCAGGCTCTGATATCTCTTTTATTGAAAATTAAAAGTGTTTACCATGTAAAAGCCATGAAGAGCTTGTGGTGTCTCATGTAACACTAGTTAATGAAAAGATTGAAAACATTAAGAAATTTGTGCCATATTCCAATTCTGATATGGGTCATCATGTAGGTCATGAACCTAAAGAAAATGTAGGACAATATGAAAGAGAAAAAGAAATGCTACTTTTTGGATTAAAATGTCAGAAAAGGTAATGTTTGTGAGGTAATGTTCTTCAACGGGAAAGCTAGTAGCAAGTTGTGTTACGGGGTCTGGCTGTAAACAGGATTTCAGAATGAAACGTTCTCGTTGATAATTGAGGCTGACAGGAAAAATATTTGATAAATTTTAGTCTAAAGACAAGTCTTGGGATATGAAGAGACAGTACATTGTATCAAAAATTTATTCATCAGGACCAGTACCCAGAAGAGGAATGCGAAATTGTAGTAGAGAGGATCAAAGGAAAATGACAAATGTATACAGAGCATTTCATAATGATCTTCAGAGTTTCAAAAATTCATTAACAAAAAACTATTTCACTCATAAGAATAAAACAAGTACTGTATGAAAGAGTAGTTCAAATAGTTTTTTCCACAAACACTAGGCAGTTAGTAAACCATTTGCTCGCTAGGCGTCGACAGTAGAGAAAATGGCTGCCACGGGAAGCGAGAAGTCGTTTTGCGTGTTAGAATTTCACTTGTCAAAGTCAGTAATTTTTGTGCAATGTGCGTGTCGGTTGAAATTTCCTAAGGAGCCACCGAGTGACATTTCAATTCGTGCATGGTATAAACAATTCAGTGAAACCGGTTGCTTGTGCAGGTGAAAATCAACCGTCGTCCATCAACCTCAGAAGTCAATGTCGAACGTGTCCATGTATGTTTCATTTGCAGCCCGTCTAAATCGACTGCGGCTGCAGGCAGAGAATTAGAAATTCTGAAAACAACATTGCAGAGAGTTCTCCGTAAACCTTTATTATGCAACCTGTACCATCTTCAAATAATCCAGCGTCTTTCTGATGGAGATAAAACACATAGGCTCGATTTTTGTTTACAGTTACAGGAATAGATGTTGTTAGATGAAAGTTTTGTAAAGAAAATAATTTTCAGCAATGAAGCTACTTTCCATATTAGCGGCAAAGTAAACGGTCATAACATGCGAGATTGGAGAACTGAAAACCCACACGCTTATGTGGAACACATTCGGGATTCTCCAAAAGTAATCGTTTTTTTGTGCGATCTTTCGTGAGGCAGGGTATGGGCCGTTCTTTTTTATGGAAAAGACAGTAACCACCATGATATACCTGGATATGTTACAATTATGGCTTATGCCTCAGCTACTCAACGACTTCATTTTTCAGCAAGATGGTTGTCCTGCCCGTTTTAATAACGAGGCTTGAAAGTACCTTAACACAACATTACCTCGGCGCTAGAGAGAACGTGCATCTGAAGAAAACAAACACATTATGCTGTGGCCACCAAGATCACCAGACCTCACGCCACGTGATTTCTTTCTTGGGATTACGGGAAAGATAAGGTGTTTATCCTGCCGATGCCGCACGATGTCGCCGAGGTAAAGAACTGCATAATCAATGCAATCAACTCTATCAAAAATGACATGTTAGAACGAGTATGGCAAGAGCTAGACTTTCGTGTTGACGTGTGCCGTGTCACCAGAGCAGCACATATCGAACATTTATAATAGATTTTAACAAAAACTGTTTGAGTCCATGCATCACCTCGTACAACTTTCATTTAGGTTAATTAAATACTTTTTTTGTACTGAATTTTTGTAACTCGTACGAACATTATGAAAGTTCCTGTATAAATTCTCATTTTTAAATAAAAAAATACATGTCTGTCAGTCTATGTTTTTAAGTACTCTACGAATAAGTATGCCAGTGGTGAAGATAGTTTTGAAAAAGGTTTCTGAAAGCAGTATGTTGTCATGTGATAAGAAAGGCAAACATGCACCATCGAATAAAATACCACAAACTATATTATTGAAGCAACAAAAGCTCATAAGATAAATACCCAGCTTACGACAGCCATTATAGTCGAGAGAGAATACAAAAAGAATATCTTGGGTGTGGATTAAATATACATATAGTGGTTTTTCTTATACATATGCGTGTGATCAAAATGGAAATCAAGTAATGAGGTGGCAAAAGAATGGCTTTCCCTTAAAGTTTTTAATAAAGAGTATAATTCGTCAATTAAAGCGACCACTGGAAGAAAGAGCTTCTTTGTTACAAAAGAAATACACTCATTTGGACGAGGCTGATAAATGCTATAAACTGAAAGCTAAAGACAGGAATTGTGATGGAAAAAGGCCAGGAAGCCAACTTTTAATGGTGGATTTACAGAAACTCTAGCCTATCCCGTTCCTTTATGACAATCAATCAATTTATCTCAAGAAAGTTATGGACATTAAATTTCACAATGATGATCCAAAAACAACAGATTCTTTTTGCATGATTATGATGAAACCACTACAGGGTGTAGAATTAATGAAATATCATCGTGCTTCTTAAAATGAGCAGGGAAATATTTGCAAGATGATATAAATGAACTTAATATCTGGTCTGATAAATAATTGTTCGAGCCAAAATAAAAAACACGATATGATTATAATGTACATGCAATTAATAGAAAAATTTACAAGTTATCAACCACAAATATTGTTGCCTGGGCACACTCGTGCAAATGTTAATACAATCACAGCATAATCAAAAAGAAGAAAAAAACAATTAAAACCCAGGAAATAACATGCACTGATTGGGGAAAATTTTTAAAGAAGGTGGAAAGAATATCCACATTGAAAGAATAGCTGTTGCTGATTTTAAAGATTTTAATTCTTTATTACACAAGGATGAAAATTTTAATTTAATAAAATAAATATAAAATACTGTATTTAAATAAAAAGTATTATACATTTTATTTTTAATAATTTAACAGAGCAAGACGCTCGAAGACAGAAATGATGTGGATCCAGGCAGCTAAGAGTAAACATGGTGTATATTTCTACAAGACTTCATTTGAGAAATATTTTCAAAAAGCTGACCTGAGAAGAAATACAAGGAAAAAATTTAATTTTTCTTGATTTCCTGTCAATTGTGAGAGATAAAATGCCCATAAGTAAACAAAAGTATGAAGATTTATATACTGATCTAAAATGGATAGATGAAGAATATCTATATTTCAGAGGTATACCAACATCTGAGAATATTAATCACGATTATTCAGATTGTGAATGGACATAAGATTATTACTAAACACAGTATTATTATTTTGTTGTGGATATTGTTAAAATTAACGAGTTTACAATAAATCATATAGAAAATCGCTTGTTTCAATAAGACTAGTAGGCTACCTTTTTTAAGAAAATTCTCACAATGAAAATTATACATTATTCAGCAAAAAAAATTTGATGTAATATTTTGTTTTCTTATTATTGCTCTTTGCAATTTATTTTATTATCTTGTTCAATTTAAATAATATTTTGTATTTATTTATATTCTTTTTACTAATCTTACTTTCTAGAGAAAACCTGCATACGATAATTTAAATAATCATAACTTTCAATTACTCCATTACTTTTTGTTTATGCATCTTTAAAAAAATAAAATTTTATAACCAGCACGTGAAAGATTATATTGAAATAGAAATACCTAAAAAATAAAACACTTTTTGATGCTTTGGTTTTACTCCCAAGCCAAAAAACAAATTGAAGTTAATTGAGCCAAATTATTTTAAGTCCATTATTAGTGAAAATATAATATTGTGATACAAATAATTACTAGAAAAACAAAAATTGTCATTTTTGTACATAAAATTAAAAAAAAACAATGTGGTAGTTTCATCATGAGATTTAGAGGAATAAAAGTATTTAACATTTCAAAATAGTTTCTTGCTTGTAGGGTGATATTTGCTTTTTGGACTTAAAATATTCCAGTTTCACTATTGAGTTTTTCTATCTTACCTTTATTATTAAGTATCCAGTTCCTAATGTCTGCGACTTGTACTTTCCTGGCTGATGCGCTCCTACTGTCAGTTCTAAGTTTCATTTATTTTTAGTGTAAGGTACTTTTGGTCGAAAACCAAATGTGAGGAAATCATTGACAGATGATGATTTTACTTGGTGAAAATCCATAATAAAAAACTGGAAAATGAAAAGAAATATATTTTTAATTTTCTCTTGTTTTATTTAGACGTGACAGTATTTAGATACACAGTACCTTCTTCAGATGTTACAGAATACTAAAGCTAAAATGTTAGATATAAAGAACAAGGTAAATGCAATAAATCAGTAGCGATAAAGATTAAGTGCAAAAGTAAGGTGTGAACATACCCGTATGTATTAGTTACATAAATTTATCAGTTAATTTCAGAAAATGATCAGGATATATATTTAGATTCAAATTTTATCTCTCCATTAAAAGTTCAACGAAATTTATCTTAATTGCCTTATCCCACATTAACTTGGAAAATCTATCAGGTTGTTTAATTCCCCTGGCAACGTCAACAATTAATTTTGTATTTTCCTCTCTCCCAAAACACATGAAGCTTGTCGAAAGGTGTTGTGTTGTTGCACGACAATGCCAGTTCACATACTGCTGCACACACTGCTGAAGCGATCCAGAAACTAAACTTTAAAATACTGGTTCATCCTCTGTATGGTCCTGATTTTGCCCCTTCTGACTACCACTTGTTTGGTCCACTCAAAGAGGCATTAATGGGCCGTCGATTTACCTTGGACGAAACAGTGAAAAAAGCAGTGCATTCCTGGGCTGCAACTCAACCGAAAACCTTCTTTTATGAGGGCATCAGAAAGCTTGTGCAACGATGGACCAAGTGCACTGGAATGCAAGAGGACGTTGAAAAATTATGTACATGTAAGTTTCCTATTTGTATTGCAATAAAATTTATAACTACGTTGCGGATAATAATTGACTTACCCTCGTATCTATATATACAATATATTATATTTCAGCTTCCGTGAAGCTCAGAATTAGAGAAACATCGTACCTTTAATCTTTTATTATATGAAAGCACTTTCAGGCCTAAGCCCATTGTTGTTTTATATAATTTTAAAACTATTCACAGTCGCACAATAAAATTTTTAGCATTTTACAGTTTGTAAAAATTGTTTGTTTAAAAATAAAAAATGTTTAATATTATGTGTTTTAGTTTCTTCATCATTTGATATATCTGTACCTCTGAACGAGGATATCTAGGTCTATTTTTCATGATAATATGTTCATTGGCCCTATTTGGAAGCAAAGTACTTCTGGTATGTTAAAAAGTACTTAACAAAGTAGAAAGCATAAAAATATCTTATGTCCATTCAGTAAGATAAACCGAACTATCCTATGATATGTTAGGTTTGTTTGGTTCAAAGCAATATATAATATTCCTTTCCTAAGTCCAGTTCGCATTAGGGATATAACTATTCTATCACTTTTGTCCTAAACAGGGGTTGTGTTATGTCCACCACTATTGCATTTATGTTTTGAATTAATGCAGTGTCTAACCTAGCTGTTTATGTATATAATTAGTCATGAATAGACGTCAAATTATGATGAATTTAGTTCTTAACTGAACTGCTTTGGATAAAAGATAAGGTTATTACTATCGTCTTTAATTATTAAAATGTTAATAAAGTAAACATTCTAACCTAACACCTCTTCAGGCTGATGAGAAGCTTTTTAAGCTATTAAAAGATTTGATCCATCTAATTTTAATTATTTACTGGTAGTATTAACATAAACTTTTGTAGACACTGAATATTTATATCATATCGATATAATTTTTTTTTAACCGTAACCTTACACTTTCTTATTTGTATGTCTTACTACCAGGGGTCTTAATTATATATAATTGAAATAATTTTTACAAAACTAATAATAAGGATAAATAAAATTAGTTAAAATTCATAATCATATTAAGTTATTGCAAGTCATTGTTCTAGGTTATGTTAGAAAGTTATGTTAGCTTTTCAAAATAAGCCTGTAATCATCAACAAGACTGTTGATTTACAAGTGATAAAAAATACCATTAAAAACAATAACACCTCATACGTAGCTGTAAACTCTAAATGAGATAGCGTTCACTTCTAATGAATTTAAAATAGAATTTTAAAACTGTTCACAGTCGCACAATAAAATTTTTAGCATTTTACATTTTGTAAAAATTGTTTGTTTAAAAATAAAAAAATGTTTAATATTATGTGTTTTAGTTTCTTCATCATTTGATATATCTGTACCTCTGAACGAGGATATCTAGGTCTATTTTTCATGATAATATGTTCATTGGCCCTATTTGGAAGCAAAGTACTTCTGTTATGTTAAAAAGTACTTAACAAAGTAGAAAGCATAAAAATATCTTATGTCCATTCAGTAAGATAAACCGAACTATCCTATGATCTGTTAGGTTTGTTTCGTTCAAAGCAATATATAATATTCCTTTCCTAAGTCCAGTTCGCATTAGGGATATAACTATTCTATCACTTTTGTCCTAAACAGGGGTTGTGTTATGTCCACCACTATTGCATTTATGTTTTGAATTGATGCAGTGTCTAACCTAGCTGTTTATGTATATAATTAGTCATGAATAGCCGTCAAATTATGATGAATTTAGTTCTTAACTGAACTGCTTTGGATAAAAGATAAGGTTATTACTATCGTCTTTAATTATTAAAATGTTAATAAAGTAAACATTCTAACCTAACACCTCTTCAGGCTGATGAGAAGCTTTTTAAGCTATTAAAAGATTTGATCCATCTAATTTTAATTATTTACTGGTAGTATTAACATAAACTTTTGTAGACACTGAATATTTATATCATATCGATATAATTTTTTTTTAACCGTAACCTTACACTTTCTTATTTGTATGTCTTGCTACCAGGGGTCTTAATTATATATAATTGAAATAATTTTTACAAAACTAATAATAAGGATAAATAAAATTAGTTAAAATTCGTAATCATATTAAGTTATTGCAAGTCATTGTTCTAGGTTATGTTAGAAAGTTATGTTAGCTTTTCAAAATAAGCCTGTAATCATCAACAAGACTGTTGATTTACAAGTGATAAAAAATACCATTAAAAACAATAACACCTCATACGTAGCTGTAAACTCTAAATGAGATAGCGTTCACTTCTAATGAATTTAAAATAGAATTTTAAAACTGTTCACAGTCGCACAATAAAATTTTTAGCATTTTACATTTTGTAAAAATTGTTTGTTTAAAAATAAAAAATGTTTAATATTATGTGTTTTAGTTTCTTCATCATTTGATATATCTGTACCTCTGAACGAGGATATCTAGGTCTATTTTTCATGATAATATGTTCATTGGCCCTATTTGGAAGCAAAGTAATTTTGTTATGTTAAAAAGTACTTAACAAAGTAGAAAGCATAAAAATATCTTATGTCCATTCAGTAAGATAAACCGAACTATCCTATGATATGTTAGGTTTGTTTGGTTCAAAGCAATATATAATATTCCTTTCCTAAGTGCAGTTCGCATTAGAGATATAACTATTCTATCACTTTTGTCCTAAACAGGGGTTGTATTATGTCCACCACTATTGCATTTATGTTTTGAATTGATGCAGTGTCTAACCTAGCTGTTTATGTATATAATTAGTCATGAATAGACGTCAAATTATGATGAATTTAGTTCTTAACTGAACTGCTTTGGATAAAAGATAAGGTTATTACTATCGACTTTAATTATTAAAATGTTAATAAAGTAAACATTCTAACCTAACACCTCTTCAGGCTGATGAGAAGCTTTTTAAGCTATTAAAAGATTTGATCCATCTAATTTTAATTATTTACTGGTAGTATTAACATAAACTTTTGTAGACACTGAATATTTATATCATATCGATATAATTTTTTTTTAACCGTAACCTTACACTTTCTTATTTGTATGTCTTACTACCAGGGGTCTTAATTATATATAATTGAAATAATTTTTCCAAAACTAATAATAAGGATAAATAAAATTAGTTAGAATTCGTAATCATATTAGTTATTGCAAGTCATTGTTCTAGGTTATGTTAGAAAGTTATGTTAGCTTTTCAAAATAAGCCTGTAATCATCAACAAGACTGTTGATTTACAAGTGATAAAAAATACCATTAAAAACAATAACACCTCATACGTAGCTGTAAACTCTAAATGAGATAGCGTTCACTTCTAATGAATTTAAAATAGAATTTTAAAACTGTTCACAGTCGCACAATAAAATTTTTAGCATTTTACATTTTGTAAAAATTGTTTGTTTAAAAATAAAAAATGTTTAATATTATGTGTTTTAGTTTCTTCATCATTTGATATATCTGTACCTCTGAACGAGGATATCTAGGTCTATTTTTCATGATAATATGTTCATTGGCCCTATTTGGAAGCAAAGTAATTTTGTTATGTTAAAAAGTACTTAACAAAGTAGAAAGCATAAAAATATCTTATGTCCATTCAGTAAGATAAACCGAACTATCCTATGATATGTTAGGTTTGTTTGGTTCAAAGCAATATATAATATTCCTTTCCTAAGTCCAGTTCGCATTAGAGATATAACTATTCTATCACTTTTGTCCTAAACAGGGGTTGTGTTATGTCCACCACTATTGCATTTATGTTTTGAATTGATGCAGTGTCTAACCTAGCTGTTTATGTATATAATTAGTCATGAATAGACGTCAAATTATGATGAATTTAGTTCTTAACTGAACTGCTTTGGATAAAAGATAAGGTTATTACTATCGACTTTAATTATTAAAATGTTAATAAAGTAAACATTCTAACCTAACACCTCTTCAGGCTGATGAGAAGCTTTTTAAGCTATTAAAAGATTTGATCCATCTAATTTTAATTATTTACTGGTAGTATTAACATAAACTTTTGTAGACACTGATTATTTATATCATATCGATATAATTTTTTTTTAACCGTAACCTTACACTTTCTTATTTGTATGTCTTACTACCAGGGGTCTTAATTATATATAATTGAAATAATTTTTCCAAAACTAATAATAAGGATAAATAAAATTAGTTAGAATTCATAATCATATTAGTTATTGCAAGTCATTGTTCTAGGTTATGTTAGAAAGTTAGGTTAGCTTTTCAAAATAAGCCTGTAATCATCAACAAGACTGTTGATTTACAAGTGATAAAAAATACCATTAAAAACAATAACACCTCATATGTAGCTGTAAACTCTAAATGAGATAGCGTTCACTTCTAATGAATTTAAAATAGAACTACATCAATTAAAGAACTACTTGATGCAAAAAAAAACAGCCCGAATCATGCAGTCAGTTAATTGGACTTCAAGATCAAATAATGTATTAATCTTTCAGTAGTTGATTAACTTTAGTTAACGTTTTATTGCAAAGACTTGGGAAAATGGGAAAAAAATTGGAAAAAGAGCTGCATTTCCCTTTAGTACATTCTTCTACTGATGAAGGTGATGAAGTGAAAAAGGTGTATGCATTTTTGAAGACAGATAATAGCGACTGCTTTAATGATTCTGGAAACAAAATTAGGCTATTAACAATAATCATGATTCAGTTCGATAGTAGTCCGAATACCACTGAAGTCTGATGTATTTCACATATGACAAAATGGGTTATTGGCTATGAATTAAAAGGTATTCAAGAAATACAATCATTCACTTCAGAGGATGATTTGATTGGTGATCTCAATTATTTGCCTTACAGTAGCTTTAATCTACTGGCAGGCTCTGATATCTCTTTTATTGAAAATTAAAAGTGTTTACCATGTAAAAGCCATGAAGAGCTTGTGGTGTCTCATGTAACACTAGTTAATGAAAAGATTGAAAACATTAAGAAATTTGTGCCATATTCCAATTCTGATATGGGTCATCATGTAGGTCATGAACCTAAAGAAAATGTAGGACAATATGAAAGAGAAAAAGAAATGCTACTTTTTGGATTAAAATGTCAGAAAAGGTAATGTTTGTGAGGTAATGTTCTTCAACGGGAAAGCTAGTAGCAAGTTGTGTTACGGGGTCTGGCTGTAAACAGGATTTCAGAATGAAACGTTCTCGTTGATAATTGAGGCTGACAGGAAAAATATTTGATAAATTTTAGTCTAAAGACAAGTCTTGGGATATGAAGAGACAGTACATTGTATCAAAAATTTATTCATCAGGACCAGTACCCAGAAGAGGAATGCGAAATTGTAGTAGAGAGGATCAAAGGAAAATGACAAATGTATACAGAGCATTTCATAATGATCTTCAGAGTTTCAAAAATTCATTAACAAAAAACTATTTCACTCATAAGAATAAAACAAGTACTGTATGAAAGAGTAGTTCAAATAGTTTTTTCCACAAACACTAGGCAGTTAGTAAACCATTTGCTCGCTAGGCGTCGACAGTAGAGAAAATGGCTGCCACGGGAAGCGAGAAGTCGTTTTGCGTGTTAGAATTTCACTTGTCAAAGTCAGTAATTTTTGTGCAATGTGCGTGTCGGTTGAAATTTCCTAAGGAGCCACCGAGTGACATTTCAATTCGTGCATGGTATAAACAATTCAGTGAAACCGGTTGCTTGTGCAGGTGAAAATCAACCGTCGTCCATCAACCTCAGAAGTCAATGTCGAACGTGTCCATGTATGTTTCATTTGCAGCCCGTCTAAATCGACTGCGGCTGCAGGCAGAGAATTAGAAATTCTGAAAACAACATTGCAGAGAGTTCTCCGTAAACCTTTATTATGCAACCTGTACCATCTTCAAATAATCCAGCGTCTTTCTGATGGAGATAAAACACATAGGCTCGATTTTTGTTTACAGTTACAGGAATAGATGTTGTTAGATGAAAGTTTTGTAAAGAAAATAATTTTCAGCAATGAAGCTACTTTCCATATTAGCGGCAAAGTAAACGGTCATAACATGCGAGATTGGAGAACTGAAAACCCACACGCTTATGTGGAACACATTCGGGATTCTCCAAAAGTAATCGTTTTTTTGTGCGATCTTTCGTGAGGCAGGGTATGGGCCGTTCTTTTTTATGGAAAAGACAGTAACCACCATGATATACCTGGATATGTTACAATTATGGCTTATGCCTCAGCTACTCAACGACTTCATTTTTCAGCAAGATGGTTGTCCTGCCCGTTTTAATAACGAGGCTTGAAAGTACCTTAACACAACATTACCTCGGCGCTAGAGAGAACGTGCATCTGAAGAAAACAAACACATTATGCTGTGGCCACCAAGATCACCAGACCTCACGCCACGTGATTTCTTTCTTGGGATTACGGGAAAGATAAGGTGTTTATCCTGCCGATGCCGCACGATGTCGCCGAGGTAAAGAACTGCATAATCAATGCAATCAACTCTATCAAAAATGACATGTTAGAACGAGTATGGCAAGAGCTAGACTTTCGTGTTGACGTGTGCCGTGTCACCAGAGCAGCACATATCGAACATTTATAATAGATTTTAACAAAAACTGTTTGAGTCCATGCATCACCTCGTACAACTTTCATTTAGGTTAATTAAATACTTTTTTTGTACTGAATTTTTGTAACTCGTACGAACATTATGAAAGTTCCTGTATAAATTCTCATTTTTAAATAAAAAAATACATGTCTGTCAGTCTATGTTTTTAAGTACTCTACGAATAAGTATGCCAGTGGTGAAGATAGTTTTGAAAAAGGTTTCTGAAAGCAGTATGTTGTCATGTGATAAGAAAGGCAAACATGCACCATCGAATAAAATACCACAAACTATATTATTGAAGCAACAAAAGCTCATAAGATAAATACCCAGCTTACGACAGCCATTATAGTCGAGAGAGAATACAAAAAGAATATCTTGGGTGTGGATTAAATATACATATAGTGGTTTTTCTTATACATATGCGTGTGATCAAAATGGAAATCAAGTAATGAGGTGGCAAAAGAATGGCTTTCCCTTAAAGTTTTTAATAAAGAGTATAATTCGTCAATTAAAGCGACCACTGGAAGAAAGAGCTTCTTTGTTACAAAAGAAATACACTCATTTGGACGAGGCTGATAAATGCTATAAACTGAAAGCTAAAGACAGGAATTGTGATGGAAAAAGGCCAGGAAGCCAACTTTTAATGGTGGATTTACAGAAACTCTAGCCTATCCCGTTCCTTTATGACAATCAATCAATTTATCTCAAGAAAGTTATGGACATTAAATTTCACAATGATGATCCAAAAACAACAGATTCTTTTTGCATGATTATGATGAAACCACTACAGGGTGTAGAATTAATGAAATATCATCGTGCTTCTTAAAATGAGCAGGGAAATATTTGCAAGATGATATAAATGAACTTAATATCTGGTCTGATAAATAATTGTTCGAGCCAAAATAAAAAACACGATATGATTATAATGTACATGCAATTAATAGAAAAATTTACAAGTTATCAACCACAAATATTGTTGCCTGGGCACACTCGTGCAAATGTTAATACAATCACAGCATAATCAAAAAGAAGAAAAAAACAATTAAAACCCAGGAAATAACATGCACTGATTGGGGAAAATTTTTAAAGAAGGTGGAAAGAATATCCACATTGAAAGAATAGCTGTTGCTGATTTTAAAGATTTTAATTCTTTATTACACAAGGATGAAAATTTTAATTTAATAAAATAAATATAAAATACTGTATTTAAATAAAAAGTATTATACATTTTATTTTTAATAATTTAACAGAGCAAGACGCTCGAAGACAGAAATGATGTGGATCCAGGCAGCTAAGAGTAAACATGGTGTATATTTCTACAAGACTTCATTTGAGAAATATTTTCAAAAAGCTGACCTGAGAAGAAATACAAGGAAAAAATTTAATTTTTCTTGATTTCCTGTCAATTGTGAGAGATAAAATGCCCATAAGTAAACAAAAGTATGAAGATTTATATACTGATCTAAAATGGATAGATGAAGAATATCTATATTTCAGAGGTATACCAACATCTGAGAATATTAATCACGATTATTCAGATTGTGAATGGACATAAGATTATTACTAAACACAGTATTATTATTTTGTTGTGGATATTGTTAAAATTAACGAGTTTACAATAAATCATATAGAAAATCGCTTGTTTCAATAAGACTAGTAGGCTACCTTTTTTAAGAAAATTCTCACAATGAAAATTATACATTATTCAGCAAAAAAAATTTGATGTAATATTTTGTTTTCTTATTATTGCTCTTTGCAATTTATTTTATTATCTTGTTCAATTTAAATAATATTTTGTATTTATTTATATTCTTTTTACTAATCTTACTTTCTAGAGAAAACCTGCATACGATAATTTAAATAATCATAACTTTCAATTACTCCATTACTTTTTGTTTATGCATCTTTAAAAAAATAAAATTTTATAACCAGCACGTGAAAGATTATATTGAAATAGAAATACCTAAAAAATAAAACACTTTTTGATGCTTTGGTTTTACTCCCAAGCCAAAAAACAAATTGAAGTTAATTGAGCCAAATTATTTTAAGTCCATTATTAGTGAAAATATAATATTGTGATACAAATAATTACTAGAAAAACAAAAATTGTCATTTTTGTACATAAAATTAAAAAAAAACAATGTGGTAGTTTCATCATGAGATTTAGAGGAATAAAAGTATTTAACATTTCAAAATAGTTTCTTGCTTGTAGGGTGATATTTGCTTTTTGGACTTAAAATATTCCAGTTTCACTATTGAGTTTTTCTATCTTACCTTTATTATTAAGTATCCAGTTCCTAATGTCTGCGACTTGTACTTTCCTGGCTGATGCGCTCCTACTGTCAGTTCTAAGTTTCATTTATTTTTAGTGTAAGGTACTTTTGGTCGAAAACCAAATGTGAGGAAATCATTGACAGATGATGATTTTACTTGGTGAAAATCCATAATAAAAAACTGGAAAATGAAAAGAAATATATTTTTAATTTTCTCTTGTTTTATTTAGACGTGACAGTATTTAGATACACAGTACCTTCTTCAGATGTTACAGAATACTAAAGCTAAAATGTTAGATATAAAGAACAAGGTAAATGCAATAAATCAGTAGCGATAAAGATTAAGTGCAAAAGTAAGGTGTGAACATACCCGTATGTATTAGTTACATAAATTTATCAGTTAATTTCAGAAAATGATCAGGATATATATTTAGATTCAAATTTTATCTCTCCATTAAAAGTTCAACGAAATTTATCTTAATTGCCTTATCCCACATTAACTTGGAAAATCTATCAGGTTGTTTAATTCCCCTGGCAACGTCAACAATTAATTTTGTATTTTCCTCTCTCCCAAAATACATGAAGCTTGTCGAAAGGTGTTGTGTTGTTGCACGACAATGCCAGTTCACATACTGTTGCACACACTGCTGAAGCGATCCAGAAACTAAACTTTAAAATACTGGTTCATCCTCTGTATGGTCCTGATTTTGCCCCTTCTGACTACCACTTGTTTGGTCCACTCAAAGAGGCATTAATGGGCCGTCGATTTACCTTGGACGAAACAGTGAAAAAAGCAGTGCATTCCTGGGCTGCAACTCAACCGAAAACCTTCTTTTATGAGGGCATCAGAAAGCTTGTGCAACGATGGACCAAGTGCACTGGAATGCAAGAGGACGTTGAAAAATTATGTACATGTAAGTTTCCTATTTGTATTGCAATAAAATTTATAACTACGTTGCGGATAATAATTGACTTACCCTCGTATCTATATATACAATATATTATATTTCAGCTTCCGTGAAGCTCAGAATTAGAGAAACATCGTACCTTTAATCTTTTATTATATGAAAGCACTTTCAGGCCTAAGCCCATTGTTGTTTTATATAATTTTAAAACTATTCACAGTCGCACAATAAAATTTTTAGCATTTTACAGTTTGTAAAAATTGTTTGTTTAAAAATAAAAAATGTTTAATATTATGTGTTTTAGTTTCTTCATCATTTGATATATCTGTACCTCTGAACGAGGATATCTAGGTCTATTTTTCATGATAATATGTTCATTGGCCCTATTTGGAAGCAAAGTACTTCTGGTATGTTAAAAAGTACTTAACAAAGTAGAAAGCATAAAAATATCTTATGTCCATTCAGTAAGATAAACCGAACTATCCTATGATATGTTAGGTTTGTTTGGTTCAAAGCAATATATAATATTCCTTTCCTAAGTCCAGTTCGCATTAGGGATATAACTATTCTATCACTTTTGTCCTAAACAGGGGTTGTGTTATGTCCACCACTATTGCATTTATGTTTTGAATTAATGCAGTGTCTAACCTAGCTGTTTATGTATATAATTAGTCATGAATAGACGTCAAATTATGATGAATTTAGTTCTTAACTGAACTGCTTTGGATAAAAGATAAGGTTATTACTATCGTCTTTAATTATTAAAATGTTAATAAAGTAAACATTCTAACCTAACACCTCTTCAGGCTGATGAGAAGCTTTTTAAGCTATTAAAAGATTTGATCCATCTAATTTTAATTATTTACTGGTAGTATTAACATAAACTTTTGTAGACACTGAATATTTATATCATATCGATATAATTTTTTTTTAACCGTAACCTTACACTTTCTTATTTGTATGTCTTACTACCAGGGGTCTTAATTATATATAATTGAAATAATTTTTACAAAACTAATAATAAGGATAAATAAAATTAGTTAAAATTCATAATCATATTAAGTTATTGCAAGTCATTGTTCTAGGTTATGTTAGAAAGTTATGTTAGCTTTTCAAAATAAGCCTGTAATCATCAACAAGACTGTTGATTTACAAGTGATAAAAAATACCATTAAAAACAATAACACCTCATACGTAGCTGTAAACTCTAAATGAGATAGCGTTCACTTCTAATGAATTTAAAATAGAATTTTAAAACTGTTCACAGTCGCACAATAAAATTTTTAGCATTTTACATTTTGTAAAAATTGTTTGTTTAAAAATAAAAAAATGTTTAATATTATGTGTTTTAGTTTCTTCATCATTTGATATATCTGTACCTCTGAACGAGGATATCTAGGTCTATTTTTCATGATAATATGTTCATTGGCCCTATTTGGAAGCAAAGTACTTCTGTTATGTTAAAAAGTACTTAACAAAGTAGAAAGCATAAAAATATCTTATGTCCATTCAGTAAGATAAACCGAACTATCCTATGATCTGTTAGGTTTGTTTCGTTCAAAGCAATATATAATATTCCTTTCCTAAGTCCAGTTCGCATTAGGGATATAACTATTCTATCACTTTTGTCCTAAACAGGGGTTGTGTTATGTCCACCACTATTGCATTTATGTTTTGAATTGATGCAGTGTCTAACCTAGCTGTTTATGTATATAATTAGTCATGAATAGCCGTCAAATTATGATGAATTTAGTTCTTAACTGAACTGCTTTGGATAAAAGATAAGGTTATTACTATCGTCTTTAATTATTAAAATGTTAATAAAGTAAACATTCTAACCTAACACCTCTTCAGGCTGATGAGAAGCTTTTTAAGCTATTAAAAGATTTGATCCATCTAATTTTAATTATTTACTGGTAGTATTAACATAAACTTTTGTAGACACTGAATATTTATATCATATCGATATAATTTTTTTTTAACCGTAACCTTACACTTTCTTATTTGTATGTCTTGCTACCAGGGGTCTTAATTATATATAATTGAAATAATTTTTACAAAACTAATAATAAGGATAAATAAAATTAGTTAAAATTCGTAATCATATTAAGTTATTGCAAGTCATTGTTCTAGGTTATGTTAGAAAGTTATGTTAGCTTTTCAAAATAAGCCTGTAATCATCAACAAGACTGTTGATTTACAAGTGATAAAAAATACCATTAAAAACAATAACACCTCATACGTAGCTGTAAACTCTAAATGAGATAGCGTTCACTTCTAATGAATTTAAAATAGAATTTTAAAACTGTTCACAGTCGCACAATAAAATTTTTAGCATTTTACATTTTGTAAAAATTGTTTGTTTAAAAATAAAAAATGTTTAATATTATGTGTTTTAGTTTCTTCATCATTTGATATATCTGTACCTCTGAACGAGGATATCTAGGTCTATTTTTCATGATAATATGTTCATTGGCCCTATTTGGAAGCAAAGTAATTTTGTTATGTTAAAAAGTACTTAACAAAGTAGAAAGCATAAAAATATCTTATGTCCATTCAGTAAGATAAACCGAACTATCCTATGATATGTTAGGTTTGTTTGGTTCAAAGCAATATATAATATTCCTTTCCTAAGTGCAGTTCGCATTAGAGATATAACTATTCTATCACTTTTGTCCTAAACAGGGGTTGTATTATGTCCACCACTATTGCATTTATGTTTTGAATTGATGCAGTGTCTAACCTAGCTGTTTATGTATATAATTAGTCATGAATAGACGTCAAATTATGATGAATTTAGTTCTTAACTGAACTGCTTTGGATAAAAGATAAGGTTATTACTATCGACTTTAATTATTAAAATGTTAATAAAGTAAACATTCTAACCTAACACCTCTTCAGGCTGATGAGAAGCTTTTTAAGCTATTAAAAGATTTGATCCATCTAATTTTAATTATTTACTGGTAGTATTAACATAAACTTTTGTAGACACTGAATATTTATATCATATCGATATAATTTTTTTTTAACCGTAACCTTACACTTTCTTATTTGTATGTCTTACTACCAGGGGTCTTAATTATATATAATTGAAATAATTTTTACAAAACTAATAATAAGGATAAATAAAATTAGTTAAAATTCATAATCATATTAAGTTATTGCAAGTCATTGTTCTAGGGTATGTTAGAAAGTTATGTTAGCTTTTCAAAATAAGCCTGTAATCATCAACAAGACTGTTGATTTACAAGTGATAAAAAATACCATTAAAAACAATAACACCTCATATGTAGCTGTAAACTCTAAATGAGATAGCGTTCACTTCTAATGAATTTAAAATAGAACTACATCAATTAAAGAACTACTTGATGCAAAAAAAAACAGCCCGAATCATGCAGTCAGTTAATTGGACTTCAAGATCAAATAATGTATTAATCTTTCAGTAGTTGATTAACTTTAGTTAACGTTTTATTGCAAAGACTTGGGAAAATGGGAAAAAAATTGGAAAAAGAGCTGCATTTCCCTTTAGTACATTCTTCTACTGATGAAGGTGATGAAGTGAAAAAGGTGTATGCATTTTTGAAGACAGATAATAGCGACTGCTTTAATGATTCTGGAAACAAAATTAGGCTATTAACAATAATCATGATTCAGTTCGATAGTAGTCCGAATACCACTGAAGTCTGATGTATTTCACATATGACAAAATGGGTTATTGGCTATGAATTAAAAGGTATTCAAGAAATACAATCATTCACTTCAGAGGATGATTTGATTGGTGATCTCAATTATTTGCCTTACAGTAGCTTTAATCTACTGGCAGGCTCTGATATCTCTTTTATTGAAAATTAAAAGTGTTTACCATGTAAAAGCCATGAAGAGCTTGTGGTGTCTCATGTAACACTAGTTAATGAAAAGATTGAAAACATTAAGAAATTTGTGCCATATTCCAATTCTGATATGGGTCATCATGTAGGTCATGAACCTAAAGAAAATGTAGGACAATATGAAAGAGAAAAAGAAATGCTACTTTTTGGATTAAAATGTCAGAAAAGGTAATGTTTGTGAGGTAATGTTCTTCAACGGGAAAGCTAGTAGCAAGTTGTGTTACGGGGTCTGGCTGTAAACAGGATTTCAGAATGAAACGTTCTCGTTGATAATTGAGGCTGACAGGAAAAATATTTGATAAATTTTAGTCTAAAGACAAGTCTTGGGATATGAAGAGACAGTACATTGTATCAAAAATTTATTCATCAGGACCAGTACCCAGAAGAGGAATGCGAAATTGTAGTAGAGAGGATCAAAGGAAAATGACAAATGTATACAGAGCATTTCATAATGATCTTCAGAGTTTCAAAAATTCATTAACAAAAAACTATTTCACTCATAAGAATAAAACAAGTACTGTATGAAAGAGTAGTTCAAATAGTTTTTTCCACAAACACTAGGCAGTTAGTAAACCATTTGCTCGCTAGGCGTCGACAGTAGAGAAAATGGCTGCCACGGGAAGCGAGAAGTCGTTTTGCGTGTTAGAATTTCACTTGTCAAAGTCAGTAATTTTTGTGCAATGTGCGTGTCGGTTGAAATTTCCTAAGGAGCCACCGAGTGACATTTCAATTCGTGCATGGTATAAACAATTCAGTGAAACCGGTTGCTTGTGCAGGTGAAAATCAACCGTCGTCCATCAACCTCAGAAGTCAATGTCGAACGTGTCCATGTATGTTTCATTTGCAGCCCGTCTAAATCGACTGCGGCTGCAGGCAGAGAATTAGAAATTCTGAAAACAACATTGCAGAGAGTTCTCCGTAAACCTTTATTATGCAACCTGTACCATCTTCAAATAATCCAGCGTCTTTCTGATGGAGATAAAACACATAGGCTCGATTTTTGTTTACAGTTACAGGAATAGATGTTGTTAGATGAAAGTTTTGTAAAGAAAATAATTTTCAGCAATGAAGCTACTTTCCATATTAGCGGCAAAGTAAACGGTCATAACATGCGAGATTGGAGAACTGAAAACCCACACGCTTATGTGGAACACATTCGGGATTCTCCAAAAGTAATCGTTTTTTTGTGCGATCTTTCGTGAGGCAGGGTATGGGCCGTTCTTTTTTATGGAAAAGACAGTAACCACCATGATATACCTGGATATGTTACAATTATGGCTTATGCCTCAGCTACTCAACGACTTCATTTTTCAGCAAGATGGTTGTCCTGCCCGTTTTAATAACGAGGCTTGAAAGTACCTTAACACAACATTACCTCGGCGCTAGAGAGAACGTGCATCTGAAGAAAACAAACACATTATGCTGTGGCCACCAAGATCACCAGACCTCACGCCACGTGATTTCTTTCTTGGGATTACGGGAAAGATAAGGTGTTTATCCTGCCGATGCCGCACGATGTCGCCGAGGTAAAGAACTGCATAATCAATGCAATCAACTCTATCAAAAATGACATGTTAGAACGAGTATGGCAAGAGCTAGACTTTCGTGTTGACGTGTGCCGTGTCACCAGAGCAGCACATATCGAACATTTATAATAGATTTTAACAAAAACTGTTTGAGTCCATGCATCACCTCGTACAACTTTCATTTAGGTTAATTAAATACTTTTTTTGTACTGAATTTTTGTAACTCGTACGAACATTATGAAAGTTCCTGTATAAATTCTCATTTTTAAATAAAAAAATACATGTCTGTCAGTCTATGTTTTTAAGTACTCTACGAATAAGTATGCCAGTGGTGAAGATAGTTTTGAAAAAGGTTTCTGAAAGCAGTATGTTGTCATGTGATAAGAAAGGCAAACATGCACCATCGAATAAAATACCACAAACTATATTATTGAAGCAACAAAAGCTCATAAGATAAATACCCAGCTTACGACAGCCATTATAGTCGAGAGAGAATACAAAAAGAATATCTTGGGTGTGGATTAAATATACATATAGTGGTTTTTCTTATACATATGCGTGTGATCAAAATGGAAATCAAGTAATGAGGTGGCAAAAGAATGGCTTTCCCTTAAAGTTTTTAATAAAGAGTATAATTCGTCAATTAAAGCGACCACTGGAAGAAAGAGCTTCTTTGTTACAAAAGAAATACACTCATTTGGACGAGGCTGATAAATGCTATAAACTGAAAGCTAAAGACAGGAATTGTGATGGAAAAAGGCCAGGAAGCCAACTTTTAATGGTGGATTTACAGAAACTCTAGCCTATCCCGTTCCTTTATGACAATCAATCAATTTATCTCAAGAAAGTTATGGACATTAAATTTCACAATGATGATCCAAAAACAACAGATTCTTTTTGCATGATTATGATGAAACCACTACAGGGTGTAGAATTAATGAAATATCATCGTGCTTCTTAAAATGAGCAGGGAAATATTTGCAAGATGATATAAATGAACTTAATATCTGGTCTGATAAATAATTGTTCGAGCCAAAATAAAAAACACGATATGATTATAATGTACATGCAATTAATAGAAAAATTTACAAGTTATCAACCACAAATATTGTTGCCTGGGCACACTCGTGCAAATGTTAATACAATCACAGCATAATCAAAAAGAAGAAAAAAACAATTAAAACCCAGGAAATAACATGCACTGATTGGGGAAAATTTTTAAAGAAGGTGGAAAGAATATCCACATTGAAAGAATAGCTGTTGCTGATTTTAAAGATTTTAATTCTTTATTACACAAGGATGAAAATTTTAATTTAATAAAATAAATATAAAATACTGTATTTAAATAAAAAGTATTATACATTTTATTTTTAATAATTTAACAGAGCAAGACGCTCGAAGACAGAAATGATGTGGATCCAGGCAGCTAAGAGTAAACATGGTGTATATTTCTACAAGACTTCATTTGAGAAATATTTTCAAAAAGCTGACCTGAGAAGAAATACAAGGAAAAAATTTAATTTTTCTTGATTTCCTGTCAATTGTGAGAGATAAAATGCCCATAAGTAAACAAAAGTATGAAGATTTATATACTGATCTAAAATGGATAGATGAAGAATATCTATATTTCAGAGGTATACCAACATCTGAGAATATTAATCACGATTATTCAGATTGTGAATGGACATAAGATTATTACTAAACACAGTATTATTATTTTGTTGTGGATATTGTTAAAATTAACGAGTTTACAATAAATCATATAGAAAATCGCTTGTTTCAATAAGACTAGTAGGCTACCTTTTTTAAGAAAATTCTCACAATGAAAATTATACATTATTCAGCAAAAAAAATTTGATGTAATATTTTGTTTTCTTATTATTGCTCTTTGCAATTTATTTTATTATCTTGTTCAATTTAAATAATATTTTGTATTTATTTATATTCTTTTTACTAATCTTACTTTCTAGAGAAAACCTGCATACGATAATTTAAATAATCATAACTTTCAATTACTCCATTACTTTTTGTTTATGCATCTTTAAAAAAATAAAATTTTATAACCAGCACGTGAAAGATTATATTGAAATAGAAATACCTAAAAAATAAAACACTTTTTGATGCTTTGGTTTTACTCCCAAGCCAAAAAACAAATTGAAGTTAATTGAGCCAAATTATTTTAAGTCCATTATTAGTGAAAATATAATATTGTGATACAAATAATTACTAGAAAAACAAAAATTGTCATTTTTGTACATAAAATTAAAAAAAAACAATGTGGTAGTTTCATCATGAGATTTAGAGGAATAAAAGTATTTAACATTTCAAAATAGTTTCTTGCTTGTAGGGTGATATTTGCTTTTTGGACTTAAAATATTCCAGTTTCACTATTGAGTTTTTCTATCTTACCTTTATTATTAAGTATCCAGTTCCTAATGTCTGCGACTTGTACTTTCCTGGCTGATGCGCTCCTACTGTCAGTTCTAAGTTTCATTTATTTTTAGTGTAAGGTACTTTTGGTCGAAAACCAAATGTGAGGAAATCATTGACAGATGATGATTTTACTTGGTGAAAATCCATAATAAAAAACTGGAAAATGAAAAGAAATATATTTTTAATTTTCTCTTGTTTTATTTAGACGTGACAGTATTTAGATACACAGTACCTTCTTCAGATGTTACAGAATACTAAAGCTAAAATGTTAGATATAAAGAACAAGGTAAATGCAATAAATCAGTAGCGATAAAGATTAAGTGCAAAAGTAAGGTGTGAACATACCCGTATGTATTAGTTACATAAATTTATCAGTTAATTTCAGAAAATGATCAGGATATATATTTAGATTCAAATTTTATCTCTCCATTAAAAGTTCAACGAAATTTATCTTAATTGCCTTATCCCACATTAACTTGGAAAATCTATCAGGTTGTTTAATTCCCCTGGCAACGTCAACAATTAATTTTGTATTTTCCTCTCTCCCAAAACACATGAAGCTTGTCGAAAGGTGTTGTGTTGTTGCACGACAATGCCAGTTCACATACTGCTGCACACACTGCTGAAGCGATCCAGAAACTAAACTTTAAAATACTGGTTCATCCTCTGTATGGTCCTGATTTTGCCCCTTCTGACTACCACTTGTTTGGTCCACTCAAAGAGGCATTAATGGGCCGTCGATTTACCTTGGACGAAACAGTGAAAAAAGCAGTGCATTCCTGGGCTGCAACTCAACCGAAAACCTTCTTTTATGAGGGCATCAGAAAGCTTGTGCAACGATGGACCAAGTGCACTGGAATGCAAGAGGACGTTGAAAAATTATGTACATGTAAGTTTCCTATTTGTATTGCAATAAAATTTATAACTACGTTGCGGATAATAATTGACTTACCCTCGTATCTATATATACAATATATTATATTTCAGCTTCCGTGAAGCTCAGAATTAGAGAAACATCGTACCTTTAATCTTTTATTATATGAAAGCACTTTCAGGCCTAAGCCCATTGTTGTTTTATATAATTTTAAAACTATTCACAGTCGCACAATAAAATTTTTAGCATTTTACAGTTTGTAAAAATTGTTTGTTTAAAAATAAAAAATGTTTAATATTATGTGTTTTAGTTTCTTCATCATTTGATATATCTGTACCTCTGAACGAGGATATCTAGGTCTATTTTTCATGATAATATGTTCATTGGCCCTATTTGGAAGCAAAGTACTTCTGGTATGTTAAAAAGTACTTAACAAAGTAGAAAGCATAAAAATATCTTATGTCCATTCAGTAAGATAAACCGAACTATCCTATGATATGTTAGGTTTGTTTGGTTCAAAGCAATATATAATATTCCTTTCCTAAGTCCAGTTCGCATTAGGGATATAACTATTCTATCACTTTTGTCCTAAACAGGGGTTGTGTTATGTCCACCACTATTGCATTTATGTTTTGAATTAATGCAGTGTCTAACCTAGCTGTTTATGTATATAATTAGTCATGAATAGACGTCAAATTATGATGAATTTAGTTCTTAACTGAACTGCTTTGGATAAAAGATAAGGTTATTACTATCGTCTTTAATTATTAAAATGTTAATAAAGTAAACATTCTAACCTAACACCTCTTCAGGCTGATGAGAAGCTTTTTAAGCTATTAAAAGATTTGATCCATCTAATTTTAATTATTTACTGGTAGTATTAACATAAACTTTTGTAGACACTGA
The DNA here is from genome assembly GCF_047948215.1 of Lycorma delicatula. NCBI lineage: Eukaryota > Metazoa > Arthropoda > Insecta > Hemiptera > Fulgoridae > Lycorma > Lycorma delicatula. Next base: position 145,126,423 of record NC_134459.1, on the reverse strand, counting down.
ATATTTATATCATATCGATATAATTTTTTTTTAACCGTAACCTTACACTTTCTTATTTGTATGTCTTACTACCAGGGGTCTTAATTATATATAATTGAAATAATTTTTACAAAACTAATAATAAGGATAAATAAAATTAGTTAAAATTCATAATCATATTAAGTTATTGCAAGTCATTGTTCTAGGTTATGTTAGAAAGTTATGTTAGCTTTTCAAAATAAGCCTGTAATCATCAACAAGACTGTTGATTTACAAGTGATAAAAAATACCATTAAAAACAATAACACCTCATACGTAGCTGTAAACTCTAAATGAGATAGCGTTCACTTCTAATGAATTTAAAATAGAATTTTAAAACTGTTCACAGTCGCACAATAAAATTTTTAGCATTTTACATTTTGTAAAAATTGTTTGTTTAAAAATAAAAAAATGTTTAATATTATGTGTTTTAGTTTCTTCATCATTTGATATATCTGTACCTCTGAACGAGGATATCTAGGTCTATTTTTCATGATAATATGTTCATTGGCCCTATTTGGAAGCAAAGTACTTCTGTTATGTTAAAAAGTACTTAACAAAGTAGAAAGCATAAAAATATCTTATGTCCATTCAGTAAGATAAACCGAACTATCCTATGATCTGTTAGGTTTGTTTCGTTCAAAGCAATATATAATATTCCTTTCCTAAGTCCAGTTCGCATTAGGGATATAACTATTCTATCACTTTTGTCCTAAACAGGGGTTGTGTTATGTCCACCACTATTGCATTTATGTTTTGAATTGATGCAGTGTCTAACCTAGCTGTTTATGTATATAATTAGTCATGAATAGCCGTCAAATTATGATGAATTTAGTTCTTAACTGAACTGCTTTGGATAAAAGATAAGGTTATTACTATCGTCTTTAATTATTAAAATGTTAATAAAGTAAACATTCTAACCTAACACCTCTTCAGGCTGATGAGAAGCTTTTTAAGCTATTAAAAGATTTGATCCATCTAATTTTAATTATTTACTGGTAGTATTAACATAAACTTTTGTAGACACTGAATATTTATATCATATCGATATAATTTTTTTTTAACCGTAACCTTACACTTTCTTATTTGTATGTCTTGCTACCAGGGGTCTTAATTATATATAATTGAAATAATTTTTACAAAACTAATAATAAGGATAAATAAAATTAGTTAAAATTCGTAATCATATTAAGTTATTGCAAGTCATTGTTCTAGGTTATGTTAGAAAGTTATGTTAGCTTTTCAAAATAAGCCTGTAATCATCAACAAGACTGTTGATTTACAAGTGATAAAAAATACCATTAAAAACAATAACACCTCATACGTAGCTGTAAACTCTAAATGAGATAGCGTTCACTTCTAATGAATTTAAAATAGAATTTTAAAACTGTTCACAGTCGCACAATAAAATTTTTAGCATTTTACATTTTGTAAAAATTGTTTGTTTAAAAATAAAAAATGTTTAATATTATGTGTTTTAGTTTCTTCATCATTTGATATATCTGTACCTCTGAACGAGGATATCTAGGTCTATTTTTCATGATAATATGTTCATTGGCCCTATTTGGAAGCAAAGTAATTTTGTTATGTTAAAAAGTACTTAACAAAGTAGAAAGCATAAAAATATCTTATGTCCATTCAGTAAGATAAACCGAACTATCCTATGATATGTTAGGTTTGTTTGGTTCAAAGCAATATATAATATTCCTTTCCTAAGTGCAGTTCGCATTAGAGATATAACTATTCTATCACTTTTGTCCTAAACAGGGGTTGTATTATGTCCACCACTATTGCATTTATGTTTTGAATTGATGCAGTGTCTAACCTAGCTGTTTATGTATATAATTAGTCATGAATAGACGTCAAATTATGATGAATTTAGTTCTTAACTGAACTGCTTTGGATAAAAGATAAGGTTATTACTATCGACTTTAATTATTAAAATGTTAATAAAGTAAACATTCTAACCTAACACCTCTTCAGGCTGATGAGAAGCTTTTTAAGCTATTAAAAGATTTGATCCATCTAATTTTAATTATTTACTGGTAGTATTAACATAAACTTTTGTAGACACTGAATATTTATATCATATCGATATAATTTTTTTTTAACCGTAACCTTACACTTTCTTATTTGTATGTCTTACTACCAGGGGTCTTAATTATATATAATTGAAATAATTTTTCCAAAACTAATAATAAGGATAAATAAAATTAGTTAGAATTCGTAATCATATTAGTTATTGCAAGTCATTGTTCTAGGTTATGTTAGAAAGTTATGTTAGCTTTTCAAAATAAGCCTGTAATCATCAACAAGACTGTTGATTTACAAGTGATAAAAAATACCATTAAAAACAATAACACCTCATACGTAGCTGTAAACTCTAAATGAGATAGCGTTCACTTCTAATGAATTTAAAATAGAATTTTAAAACTGTTCACAGTCGCACAATAAAATTTTTAGCATTTTACATTTTGTAAAAATTGTTTGTTTAAAAATAAAAAATGTTTAATATTATGTGTTTTAGTTTCTTCATCATTTGATATATCTGTACCTCTGAACGAGGATATCTAGGTCTATTTTTCATGATAATATGTTCATTGGCCCTATTTGGAAGCAAAGTAATTTTGTTATGTTAAAAAGTACTTAACAAAGTAGAAAGCATAAAAATATCTTATGTCCATTCAGTAAGATAAACCGAACTATCCTATGATATGTTAGGTTTGTTTGGTTCAAAGCAATATATAATATTCCTTTCCTAAGTCCAGTTCGCATTAGAGATATAACTATTCTATCACTTTTGTCCTAAACAGGGGTTGTGTTATGTCCACCACTATTGCATTTATGTTTTGAATTGATGCAGTGTCTAACCTAGCTGTTTATGTATATAATTAGTCATGAATAGACGTCAAATTATGATGAATTTAGTTCTTAACTGAACTGCTTTGGATAAAAGATAAGGTTATTACTATCGACTTTAATTATTAAAATGTTAATAAAGTAAACATTCTAACCTAACACCTCTTCAGGCTGATGAGAAGCTTTTTAAGCTATTAAAAGATTTGATCCATCTAATTTTAATTATTTACTGGTAGTATTAACATAAACTTTTGTAGACACTGATTATTTATATCATATCGATATAATTTTTTTTTAACCGTAACCTTACACTTTCTTATTTGTATGTCTTACTACCAGGGGTCTTAATTATATATAATTGAAATAATTTTTCCAAAACTAATAATAAGGATAAATAAAATTAGTTAGAATTCATAATCATATTAGTTATTGCAAGTCATTGTTCTAGGTTATGTTAGAAAGTTAGGTTAGCTTTTCAAAATAAGCCTGTAATCATCAACAAGACTGTTGATTTACAAGTGATAAAAAATACCATTAAAAACAATAACACCTCATATGTAGCTGTAAACTCTAAATGAGATAGCGTTCACTTCTAATGAATTTAAAATAGAACTACATCAATTAAAGAACTACTTGATGCAAAAAAAAACAGCCCGAATCATGCAGTCAGTTAATTGGACTTCAAGATCAAATAATGTATTAATCTTTCAGTAGTTGATTAACTTTAGTTAACGTTTTATTGCAAAGACTTGGGAAAATGGGAAAAAAATTGGAAAAAGAGCTGCATTTCCCTTTAGTACATTCTTCTACTGATGAAGGTGATGAAGTGAAAAAGGTGTATGCATTTTTGAAGACAGATAATAGCGACTGCTTTAATGATTCTGGAAACAAAATTAGGCTATTAACAATAATCATGATTCAGTTCGATAGTAGTCCGAATACCACTGAAGTCTGATGTATTTCACATATGACAAAATGGGTTATTGGCTATGAATTAAAAGGTATTCAAGAAATACAATCATTCACTTCAGAGGATGATTTGATTGGTGATCTCAATTATTTGCCTTACAGTAGCTTTAATCTACTGGCAGGCTCTGATATCTCTTTTATTGAAAATTAAAAGTGTTTACCATGTAAAAGCCATGAAGAGCTTGTGGTGTCTCATGTAACACTAGTTAATGAAAAGATTGAAAACATTAAGAAATTTGTGCCATATTCCAATTCTGATATGGGTCATCATGTAGGTCATGAACCTAAAGAAAATGTAGGACAATATGAAAGAGAAAAAGAAATGCTACTTTTTGGATTAAAATGTCAGAAAAGGTAATGTTTGTGAGGTAATGTTCTTCAACGGGAAAGCTAGTAGCAAGTTGTGTTACGGGGTCTGGCTGTAAACAGGATTTCAGAATGAAACGTTCTCGTTGATAATTGAGGCTGACAGGAAAAATATTTGATAAATTTTAGTCTAAAGACAAGTCTTGGGATATGAAGAGACAGTACATTGTATCAAAAATTTATTCATCAGGACCAGTACCCAGAAGAGGAATGCGAAATTGTAGTAGAGAGGATCAAAGGAAAATGACAAATGTATACAGAGCATTTCATAATGATCTTCAGAGTTTCAAAAATTCATTAACAAAAAACTATTTCACTCATAAGAATAAAACAAGTACTGTATGAAAGAGTAGTTCAAATAGTTTTTTCCACAAACACTAGGCAGTTAGTAAACCATTTGCTCGCTAGGCGTCGACAGTAGAGAAAATGGCTGCCACGGGAAGCGAGAAGTCGTTTTGCGTGTTAGAATTTCACTTGTCAAAGTCAGTAATTTTTGTGCAATGTGCGTGTCGGTTGAAATTTCCTAAGGAGCCACCGAGTGACATTTCAATTCGTGCATGGTATAAACAATTCAGTGAAACCGGTTGCTTGTGCAGGTGAAAATCAACCGTCGTCCATCAACCTCAGAAGTCAATGTCGAACGTGTCCATGTATGTTTCATTTGCAGCCCGTCTAAATCGACTGCGGCTGCAGGCAGAGAATTAGAAATTCTGAAAACAACATTGCAGAGAGTTCTCCGTAAACCTTTATTATGCAACCTGTACCATCTTCAAATAATCCAGCGTCTTTCTGATGGAGATAAAACACATAGGCTCGATTTTTGTTTACAGTTACAGGAATAGATGTTGTTAGATGAAAGTTTTGTAAAGAAAATAATTTTCAGCAATGAAGCTACTTTCCATATTAGCGGCAAAGTAAACGGTCATAACATGCGAGATTGGAGAACTGAAAACCCACACGCTTATGTGGAACACATTCGGGATTCTCCAAAAGTAATCGTTTTTTTGTGCGATCTTTCGTGAGGCAGGGTATGGGCCGTTCTTTTTTATGGAAAAGACAGTAACCACCATGATATACCTGGATATGTTACAATTATGGCTTATGCCTCAGCTACTCAACGACTTCATTTTTCAGCAAGATGGTTGTCCTGCCCGTTTTAATAACGAGGCTTGAAAGTACCTTAACACAACATTACCTCGGCGCTAGAGAGAACGTGCATCTGAAGAAAACAAACACATTATGCTGTGGCCACCAAGATCACCAGACCTCACGCCACGTGATTTCTTTCTTGGGATTACGGGAAAGATAAGGTGTTTATCCTGCCGATGCCGCACGATGTCGCCGAGGTAAAGAACTGCATAATCAATGCAATCAACTCTATCAAAAATGACATGTTAGAACGAGTATGGCAAGAGCTAGACTTTCGTGTTGACGTGTGCCGTGTCACCAGAGCAGCACATATCGAACATTTATAATAGATTTTAACAAAAACTGTTTGAGTCCATGCATCACCTCGTACAACTTTCATTTAGGTTAATTAAATACTTTTTTTGTACTGAATTTTTGTAACTCGTACGAACATTATGAAAGTTCCTGTATAAATTCTCATTTTTAAATAAAAAAATACATGTCTGTCAGTCTATGTTTTTAAGTACTCTACGAATAAGTATGCCAGTGGTGAAGATAGTTTTGAAAAAGGTTTCTGAAAGCAGTATGTTGTCATGTGATAAGAAAGGCAAACATGCACCATCGAATAAAATACCACAAACTATATTATTGAAGCAACAAAAGCTCATAAGATAAATACCCAGCTTACGACAGCCATTATAGTCGAGAGAGAATACAAAAAGAATATCTTGGGTGTGGATTAAATATACATATAGTGGTTTTTCTTATACATATGCGTGTGATCAAAATGGAAATCAAGTAATGAGGTGGCAAAAGAATGGCTTTCCCTTAAAGTTTTTAATAAAGAGTATAATTCGTCAATTAAAGCGACCACTGGAAGAAAGAGCTTCTTTGTTACAAAAGAAATACACTCATTTGGACGAGGCTGATAAATGCTATAAACTGAAAGCTAAAGACAGGAATTGTGATGGAAAAAGGCCAGGAAGCCAACTTTTAATGGTGGATTTACAGAAACTCTAGCCTATCCCGTTCCTTTATGACAATCAATCAATTTATCTCAAGAAAGTTATGGACATTAAATTTCACAATGATGATCCAAAAACAACAGATTCTTTTTGCATGATTATGATGAAACCACTACAGGGTGTAGAATTAATGAAATATCATCGTGCTTCTTAAAATGAGCAGGGAAATATTTGCAAGATGATATAAATGAACTTAATATCTGGTCTGATAAATAATTGTTCGAGCCAAAATAAAAAACACGATATGATTATAATGTACATGCAATTAATAGAAAAATTTACAAGTTATCAACCACAAATATTGTTGCCTGGGCACACTCGTGCAAATGTTAATACAATCACAGCATAATCAAAAAGAAGAAAAAAACAATTAAAACCCAGGAAATAACATGCACTGATTGGGGAAAATTTTTAAAGAAGGTGGAAAGAATATCCACATTGAAAGAATAGCTGTTGCTGATTTTAAAGATTTTAATTCTTTATTACACAAGGATGAAAATTTTAATTTAATAAAATAAATATAAAATACTGTATTTAAATAAAAAGTATTATACATTTTATTTTTAATAATTTAACAGAGCAAGACGCTCGAAGACAGAAATGATGTGGATCCAGGCAGCTAAGAGTAAACATGGTGTATATTTCTACAAGACTTCATTTGAGAAATATTTTCAAAAAGCTGACCTGAGAAGAAATACAAGGAAAAAATTTAATTTTTCTTGATTTCCTGTCAATTGTGAGAGATAAAATGCCCATAAGTAAACAAAAGTATGAAGATTTATATACTGATCTAAAATGGATAGATGAAGAATATCTATATTTCAGAGGTATACCAACATCTGAGAATATTAATCACGATTATTCAGATTGTGAATGGACATAAGATTATTACTAAACACAGTATTATTATTTTGTTGTGGATATTGTTAAAATTAACGAGTTTACAATAAATCATATAGAAAATCGCTTGTTTCAATAAGACTAGTAGGCTACCTTTTTTAAGAAAATTCTCACAATGAAAATTATACATTATTCAGCAAAAAAAATTTGATGTAATATTTTGTTTTCTTATTATTGCTCTTTGCAATTTATTTTATTATCTTGTTCAATTTAAATAATATTTTGTATTTATTTATATTCTTTTTACTAATCTTACTTTCTAGAGAAAACCTGCATACGATAATTTAAATAATCATAACTTTCAATTACTCCATTACTTTTTGTTTATGCATCTTTAAAAAAATAAAATTTTATAACCAGCACGTGAAAGATTATATTGAAATAGAAATACCTAAAAAATAAAACACTTTTTGATGCTTTGGTTTTACTCCCAAGCCAAAAAACAAATTGAAGTTAATTGAGCCAAATTATTTTAAGTCCATTATTAGTGAAAATATAATATTGTGATACAAATAATTACTAGAAAAACAAAAATTGTCATTTTTGTACATAAAATTAAAAAAAAACAATGTGGTAGTTTCATCATGAGATTTAGAGGAATAAAAGTATTTAACATTTCAAAATAGTTTCTTGCTTGTAGGGTGATATTTGCTTTTTGGACTTAAAATATTCCAGTTTCACTATTGAGTTTTTCTATCTTACCTTTATTATTAAGTATCCAGTTCCTAATGTCTGCGACTTGTACTTTCCTGGCTGATGCGCTCCTACTGTCAGTTCTAAGTTTCATTTATTTTTAGTGTAAGGTACTTTTGGTCGAAAACCAAATGTGAGGAAATCATTGACAGATGATGATTTTACTTGGTGAAAATCCATAATAAAAAACTGGAAAATGAAAAGAAATATATTTTTAATTTTCTCTTGTTTTATTTAGACGTGACAGTATTTAGATACACAGTACCTTCTTCAGATGTTACAGAATACTAAAGCTAAAATGTTAGATATAAAGAACAAGGTAAATGCAATAAATCAGTAGCGATAAAGATTAAGTGCAAAAGTAAGGTGTGAACATACCCGTATGTATTAGTTACATAAATTTATCAGTTAATTTCAGAAAATGATCAGGATATATATTTAGATTCAAATTTTATCTCTCCATTAAAAGTTCAACGAAATTTATCTTAATTGCCTTATCCCACATTAACTTGGAAAATCTATCAGGTTGTTTAATTCCCCTGGCAACGTCAACAATTAATTTTGTATTTTCCTCTCTCCCAAAATACATGAAGCTTGTCGAAAGGTGTTGTGTTGTTGCACGACAATGCCAGTTCACATACTGTTGCACACACTGCTGAAGCGATCCAGAAACTAAACTTTAAAATACTGGTTCATCCTCTGTATGGTCCTGATTTTGCCCCTTCTGACTACCACTTGTTTGGTCCACTCAAAGAGGCATTAATGGGCCGTCGATTTACCTTGGACGAAACAGTGAAAAAAGCAGTGCATTCCTGGGCTGCAACTCAACCGAAAACCTTCTTTTATGAGGGCATCAGAAAGCTTGTGCAACGATGGACCAAGTGCACTGGAATGCAAGAGGACGTTGAAAAATTATGTACATGTAAGTTTCCTATTTGTATTGCAATAAAATTTATAACTACGTTGCGGATAATAATTGACTTACCCTCGTATCTATATATACAATATATTATATTTCAGCTTCCGTGAAGCTCAGAATTAGAGAAACATCGTACCTTTAATCTTTTATTATATGAAAGCACTTTCAGGCCTAAGCCCATTGTTGTTTTATATAATTTTAAAACTATTCACAGTCGCACAATAAAATTTTTAGCATTTTACAGTTTGTAAAAATTGTTTGTTTAAAAATAAAAAATGTTTAATATTATGTGTTTTAGTTTCTTCATCATTTGATATATCTGTACCTCTGAACGAGGATATCTAGGTCTATTTTTCATGATAATATGTTCATTGGCCCTATTTGGAAGCAAAGTACTTCTGGTATGTTAAAAAGTACTTAACAAAGTAGAAAGCATAAAAATATCTTATGTCCATTCAGTAAGATAAACCGAACTATCCTATGATATGTTAGGTTTGTTTGGTTCAAAGCAATATATAATATTCCTTTCCTAAGTCCAGTTCGCATTAGGGATATAACTATTCTATCACTTTTGTCCTAAACAGGGGTTGTGTTATGTCCACCACTATTGCATTTATGTTTTGAATTAATGCAGTGTCTAACCTAGCTGTTTATGTATATAATTAGTCATGAATAGACGTCAAATTATGATGAATTTAGTTCTTAACTGAACTGCTTTGGATAAAAGATAAGGTTATTACTATCGTCTTTAATTATTAAAATGTTAATAAAGTAAACATTCTAACCTAACACCTCTTCAGGCTGATGAGAAGCTTTTTAAGCTATTAAAAGATTTGATCCATCTAATTTTAATTATTTACTGGTAGTATTAACATAAACTTTTGTAGACACTGAATATTTATATCATATCGATATAATTTTTTTTTAACCGTAACCTTACACTTTCTTATTTGTATGTCTTACTACCAGGGGTCTTAATTATATATAATTGAAATAATTTTTACAAAACTAATAATAAGGATAAATAAAATTAGTTAAAATTCATAATCATATTAAGTTATTGCAAGTCATTGTTCTAGGTTATGTTAGAAAGTTATGTTAGCTTTTCAAAATAAGCCTGTAATCATCAACAAGACTGTTGATTTACAAGTGATAAAAAATACCATTAAAAACAATAACACCTCATACGTAGCTGTAAACTCTAAATGAGATAGCGTTCACTTCTAATGAATTTAAAATAGAATTTTAAAACTGTTCACAGTCGCACAATAAAATTTTTAGCATTTTACATTTTGTAAAAATTGTTTGTTTAAAAATAAAAAAATGTTTAATATTATGTGTTTTAGTTTCTTCATCATTTGATATATCTGTACCTCTGAACGAGGATATCTAGGTCTATTTTTCATGATAATATGTTCATTGGCCCTATTTGGAAGCAAAGTACTTCTGTTATGTTAAAAAGTACTTAACAAAGTAGAAAGCATAAAAATATCTTATGTCCATTCAGTAAGATAAACCGAACTATCCTATGATCTGTTAGGTTTGTTTCGTTCAAAGCAATATATAATATTCCTTTCCTAAGTCCAGTTCGCATTAGGGATATAACTATTCTATCACTTTTGTCCTAAACAGGGGTTGTGTTATGTCCACCACTATTGCATTTATGTTTTGAATTGATGCAGTGTCTAACCTAGCTGTTTATGTATATAATTAGTCATGAATAGCCGTCAAATTATGATGAATTTAGTTCTTAACTGAACTGCTTTGGATAAAAGATAAGGTTATTACTATCGTCTTTAATTATTAAAATGTTAATAAAGTAAACATTCTAACCTAACACCTCTTCAGGCTGATGAGAAGCTTTTTAAGCTATTAAAAGATTTGATCCATCTAATTTTAATTATTTACTGGTAGTATTAACATAAACTTTTGTAGACACTGAATATTTATATCATATCGATATAATTTTTTTTTAACCGTAACCTTACACTTTCTTATTTGTATGTCTTGCTACCAGGGGTCTTAATTATATATAATTGAAATAATTTTTACAAAACTAATAATAAGGATAAATAAAATTAGTTAAAATTCGTAATCATATTAAGTTATTGCAAGTCATTGTTCTAGGTTATGTTAGAAAGTTATGTTAGCTTTTCAAAATAAGCCTGTAATCATCAACAAGACTGTTGATTTACAAGTGATAAAAAATACCATTAAAAACAATAACACCTCATACGTAGCTGTAAACTCTAAATGAGATAGCGTTCACTTCTAATGAATTTAAAATAGAATTTTAAAACTGTTCACAGTCGCACAATAAAATTTTTAGCATTTTACATTTTGTAAAAATTGTTTGTTTAAAAATAAAAAATGTTTAATATTATGTGTTTTAGTTTCTTCATCATTTGATATATCTGTACCTCTGAACGAGGATATCTAGGTCTATTTTTCATGATAATATGTTCATTGGCCCTATTTGGAAGCAAAGTAATTTTGTTATGTTAAAAAGTACTTAACAAAGTAGAAAGCATAAAAATATCTTATGTCCATTCAGTAAGATAAACCGAACTATCCTATGATATGTTAGGTTTGTTTGGTTCAAAGCAATATATAATATTCCTTTCCTAAGTGCAGTTCGCATTAGAGATATAACTATTCTATCACTTTTGTCCTAAACAGGGGTTGTATTATGTCCACCACTATTGCATTTATGTTTTGAATTGATGCAGTGTCTAACCTAGCTGTTTATGTATATAATTAGTCATGAATAGACGTCAAATTATGATGAATTTAGTTCTTAACTGAACTGCTTTGGATAAAAGATAAGGTTATTACTATCGACTTTAATTATTAAAATGTTAATAAAGTAAACATTCTAACCTAACACCTCTTCAGGCTGATGAGAAGCTTTTTAAGCTATTAAAAGATTTGATCCATCTAATTTTAATTATTTACTGGTAGTATTAACATAAACTTTTGTAGACACTGAATATTTATATCATATCGATATAATTTTTTTTTAACCGTAACCTTACACTTTCTTATTTGTATGTCTTACTACCAGGGGTCTTAATTATATATAATTGAAATAATTTTTACAAAACTAATAATAAGGATAAATAAAATTAGTTAAAATTCATAATCATATTAAGTTATTGCAAGTCATTGTTCTAGGTTATGTTAGAAAGTTATGTTAGCTTTTCAAAATAAGCCTGTAATCATCAACAAGACTGTTGATTTACAAGTGATAAAAAATACCATTAAAAACAATAACACCTCATACGTAGCTGTAAACTCTAAATGAGATAGCGTTCACTTCTAATGAATTTAAAATAGAATTTTAAAACTGTTCACAGTCGCACAATAAAATTTTTAGCATTTTACATTTTGTAAAAATTGTTTGTTTAAAAATAAAAAAATGTTTAATATTATGTGTTTTAGTTTCTTCATCATTTGATATATCTGTACCTCTGAACGAGGATATCTAGGTCTATTTTTCATGATAATATGTTCATTGGCCCTATTTGGAAGCAAAGTAATTTTGTTATGTTAAAAAGTACTTAACAAAGTAGAAAGCATAAAAATATCTTATGTCCATTCAGTAAGATAAACCGAACTATCCTATGATATGTTAGGTTTGTTTGGTTCAAAGCAATATATAATATTCCTTTCCTAAGTCCAGTTCGCATTAGAGATATAACTATTCTATCACTTTTGTCCTAAACAGGGGTTGTGTTATGTCCACCACTATTGCATTTATGTTTTGAATTGATGCAGTGTCTAACCTAGCTGTTTATGTATATAATTAGTCATGAATAGACGTCAAATTATGATGAATTTAGTTCTTAACTGAACTGCTTTGGATAAAAGATAAGGTTATTACTATCGACTTTAATTATTAAAATGTTAATAAAGTAAACATTCTAACCTAACACCTCTTCAGGCTGATGAGAAGCTTTTTAAGCTATTAAAAGATTTGATCCATCTAATTTTAATTATTTACTGGTAGTATTAACATAAACTTTTGTAGACACTGATTATTTATATCATATCGATATAATTTTTTTTTAACCGTAACCTTACACTTTCTTATTTGTATGTCTTACTACCAGGGGTCTTAATTATATATAATTGAAATAATTTTTCCAAAACTAATAATAAGGATAAATAAAATTAGTTAGAATTCATAATCATATTAGTTATTGCAAGTCATTGTTCTAGGTTATGTTAGAAAGTTAGGTTAGCTTTTCAAAATAAGCCTGTAATCATCAACAAGACTGTTGATTTACAAGTGATAAAAAATACCATTAAAAACAATAACACCTCATATGTAGCTGTAAACTCTAAATGAGATAGCGTTCACTTCTAATGAATTTAAAATAGAACTACATCAATTAAAGAACTACTTGATGCAAAAAAAAACAGCCCGAATCATGCAGTCAGTTAATTGGACTTCAAGATCAAATAATGTATTAATCTTTCAGTAGTTGATTAACTTTAGTTAACGTTTTATTGCAAAGACTTGGGAAAATGGGAAAAAAATTGGAAAAAGAGCTGCATTTCCCTTTAGTACATTCTTCTACTGATGAAGGTGATGAAGTGAAAAAGGTGTATGCATTTTTGAAGACAGATAATAGCGACTGCTTTAATGATTCTGGAAACAAAATTAGGCTATTAACAATAATCATGATTCAGTTCGATAGTAGTCCGAATACCACTGAAGTCTGATGTATTTCACATATGACAAAATGGGTTATTGGCTATGAATTAAAAGGTATTCAAGAAATACAATCATTCACTTCAGAGGATGATTTGATTGGTGATCTCAATTATTTGCCTTACAGTAGCTTTAATCTACTGGCAGGCTCTGATATCTCTTTTATTGAAAATTAAAAGTGTTTACCATGTAAAAGCCATGAAGAGCTTGTGGTGTCTCATGTAACACTAGTTAATGAAAAGATTGAAAACATTAAGAAATTTGTGCCATATTCCAATTCTGATATGGGTCATCATGTAGGTCATGAACCTAAAGAAAATGTAGGACAATATGAAAGAGAAAAAGAAATGCTACTTTTTGGATTAAAATGTCAGAAAAGGTAATGTTTGTGAGGTAATGTTCTTCAACGGGAAAGCTAGTAGCAAGTTGTGTTACGGGGTCTGGCTGTAAACAGGATTTCAGAATGAAACGTTCTCGTTGATAATTGAGGCTGACAGGAAAAATATTTGATAAATTTTAGTCTAAAGACAAGTCTTGGGATATGAAGAGACAGTACATTGTATCAAAAATTTATTCATCAGGACCAGTACCCAGAAGAGGAATGCGAAATTGTAGTAGAGAGGATCAAAGGAAAATGACAAATGTATACAGAGCATTTCATAATGATCTTCAGAGTTTCAAAAATTCATTAACAAAAAACTATTTCACTCATAAGAATAAAACAAGTACTGTATGAAAGAGTAGTTCAAATAGTTTTTTCCACAAACACTAGGCAGTTAGTAAACCATTTGCTCGCTAGGCGTCGACAGTAGAGAAAATGGCTGCCACGGGAAGCGAGAAGTCGTTTTGCGTGTTAGAATTTCACTTGTCAAAGTCAGTAATTTTTGTGCAATGTGCGTGTCGGTTGAAATTTCCTAAGGAGCCACCGAGTGACATTTCAATTCGTGCATGGTATAAACAATTCAGTGAAACCGGTTGCTTGTGCAGGTGAAAATCAACCGTCGTCCATCAACCTCAGAAGTCAATGTCGAACGTGTCCATGTATGTTTCATTTGCAGCCCGTCTAAATCGACTGCGGCTGCAGGCAGAGAATTAGAAATTCTGAAAACAACATTGCAGAGAGTTCTCCGTAAACCTTTATTATGCAACCTGTACCATCTTCAAATAATCCAGCGTCTTTCTGATGGAGATAAAACACATAGGCTCGATTTTTGTTTACAGTTACAGGAATAGATGTTGTTAGATGAAAGTTTTGTAAAGAAAATAATTTTCAGCAATGAAGCTACTTTCCATATTAGCGGCAAAGTAAACGGTCATAACATGCGAGATTGGAGAACTGAAAACCCACACGCTTATGTGGAACACATTCGGGATTCTCCAAAAGTAATCGTTTTTTTGTGCGATCTTTCGTGAGGCAGGGTATGGGCCGTTCTTTTTTATGGAAAAGACAGTAACCACCATGATATACCTGGATATGTTACAATTATGGCTTATGCCTCAGCTACTCAACGACTTCATTTTTCAGCAAGATGGTTGTCCTGCCCGTTTTAATAACGAGGCTTGAAAGTACCTTAACACAACATTACCTCGGCGCTAGAGAGAACGTGCATCTGAAGAAAACAAACACATTATGCTGTGGCCACCAAGATCACCAGACCTCACGCCACGTGATTTCTTTCTTGGGATTACGGGAAAGATAAGGTGTTTATCCTGCCGATGCCGCACGATGTCGCCGAGGTAAAGAACTGCATAATCAATGCAATCAACTCTATCAAAAATGACATGTTAGAACGAGTATGGCAAGAGCTAGACTTTCGTGTTGACGTGTGCCGTGTCACCAGAGCAGCACATATCGAACATTTATAATAGATTTTAACAAAAACTGTTTGAGTCCATGCATCACCTCGTACAACTTTCATTTAGGTTAATTAAATACTTTTTTTGTACTGAATTTTTGTAACTCGTACGAACATTATGAAAGTTCCTGTATAAATTCTCATTTTTAAATAAAAAAATACATGTCTGTCAGTCTATGTTTTTAAGTACTCTACGAATAAGTATGCCAGTGGTGAAGATAGTTTTGAAAAAGGTTTCTGAAAGCAGTATGTTGTCATGTGATAAGAAAGGCAAACATGCACCATCGAATAAAATACCACAAACTATATTATTGAAGCAACAAAAGCTCATAAGATAAATACCCAGCTTACGACAGCCATTATAGTCGAGAGAGAATACAAAAAGAATATCTTGGGTGTGGATTAAATATACATATAGTGGTTTTTCTTATACATATGCGTGTGATCAAAATGGAAATCAAGTAATGAGGTGGCAAAAGAATGGCTTTCCCTTAAAGTTTTTAATAAAGAGTATAATTCGTCAATTAAAGCGACCACTGGAAGAAAGAGCTTCTTTGTTACAAAAGAAATACACTCATTTGGACGAGGCTGATAAATGCTATAAACTGAAAGCTAAAGACAGGAATTGTGATGGAAAAAGGCCAGGAAGCCAACTTTTAATGGTGGATTTACAGAAACTCTAGCCTATCCCGTTCCTTTATGACAATCAATCAATTTATCTCAAGAAAGTTATGGACATTAAATTTCACAATGATGATCCAAAAACAACAGATTCTTTTTGCATGATTATGATGAAACCACTACAGGGTGTAGAATTAATGAAATATCATCGTGCTTCTTAAAATGAGCAGGGAAATATTTGCAAGATGATATAAATGAACTTAATATCTGGTCTGATAAATAATTGTTCGAGCCAAAATAAAAAACACGATATGATTATAATGTACATGCAATTAATAGAAAAATTTACAAGTTATCAACCACAAATATTGTTGCCTGGGCACACTCGTGCAAATGTTAATACAATCACAGCATAATCAAAAAGAAGAAAAAAACAATTAAAACCCAGGAAATAACATGCACTGATTGGGGAAAATTTTTAAAGAAGGTGGAAAGAATATCCACATTGAAAGAATAGCTGTTGCTGATTTTAAAGATTTTAATTCTTTATTACACAAGGATGAAAATTTTAATTTAATAAAATAAATATAAAATACTGTATTTAAATAAAAAGTATTATACATTTTATTTTTAATAATTTAACAGAGCAAGACGCTCGAAGACAGAAATGATGTGGATCCAGGCAGCTAAGAGTAAACATGGTGTATATTTCTACAAGACTTCATTTGAGAAATATTTTCAAAAAGCTGACCTGAGAAGAAATACAAGGAAAAAATTTAATTTTTCTTGATTTCCTGTCAATTGTGAGAGATAAAATGCCCATAAGTAAACAAAAGTATGAAGATTTATATACTGATCTAAAATGGATAGATGAAGAATATCTATATTTCAGAGGTATACCAACATCTGAGAATATTAATCACGATTATTCAGATTGTGAATGGACATAAGATTATTACTAAACACAGTATTATTATTTTGTTGTGGATATTGTTAAAATTAACGAGTTTACAATAAATCATATAGAAAATCGCTTGTTTCAATAAGACTAGTAGGCTACCTTTTTTAAGAAAATTCTCACAATGAAAATTATACATTATTCAGCAAAAAAAATTTGATGTAATATTTTGTTTTCTTATTATTGCTCTTTGCAATTTATTTTATTATCTTGTTCAATTTAAATAATATTTTGTATTTATTTATATTCTTTTTAGTAATCTTACTTTCTAGAGAAAACCTGCATACGATAATTTAAATAATCATAACTTTCAATTACTCCATTACTTTTTGTTTATGCATCTTTAAAAAAATAAAATTTTATAACCAGCACGTGAAAGATTATATTGAAATAGAAATACCTAAAAAATAAAACACTTTTTGATGCTTTGGTTTTACTCCCAAGCCAAAAAACAAATTGAAGTTAATTGAGCCAAATTATTTTAAGTCCATTATTAGTAAAAATATAATATTGTGATACAAATAATTACTAGAAAAACAAAAATTGTCATTTTTGTACATAAAATTAAAAAAAACAATGTGGTAGTTTCATCATGAGATTTAGAGGAATAAAAGTATTTAACATTTCAAAATAGTTTCTTGCTTGTAGGGTGATATTTGCTTTTTGGACTTAAAATATTCCAGTTTCACTATTGAGTTTTTCTATCTTACCTTTATTATTAAGTATCCAGTTCCTAATGTCTGCGACTTGTACTTTCCTGGCTGATGCGCTCCTACTGTCAGTTCTAAGTTTCATTTATTTTTAGTGTAAGGTACTTTTGGTCGAAAACCAAATGTGAGGAAATCATTGACAGATGATGATTTTACTTGGTGAAAATCCATAATAAAAAACTGGAAAATGAAAAGAAATATATTTTTAATTTTCTCTTGTTTTATTTAGACGTGACAGTATTTAGATACACAGTACCTTCTTCAGATGTTACAGAATACTAAAGCTAAAATGTTAGATATAAAGAACAAGGTAAATGCAATAAATCAGTAGCGATAAAGATTAAGTGCAAAAGTAAGGTGTGAACATACCCGTATGTATTAGTTACATAAATTTATCAGTTAATTTCAGAAAATGATCAGGATTTATATTTAGATTCAAATTTTATCTCTCCATTAAAAGTTCAACGAAATTTATCTTAATTGCCTTATCCCACATTAACTTGGAAAATCTATCAGGTTGTTTAATTCCCCTGGCAACGTCAAAAATTAATTTTGTATTTTCCTCTCTCCCAAAATACATGAAGCTTGTCGAAAGGTGTTGTGTTGTTGCACGACAATGCCCGTTCACATACTGCTGCACACACTGCTGAAGCGATCCAGAAACTAAACTTTAAAATACTGGTTCATCCTCTGTATGGTCCTGATTTTGCCCCTTCTGACTACCACTTGTTTGGTCCACTCAAAGAGGCATTAATGGGCCGTCGATTTACCTTGGACGAAACAGTGAAAAAAGCAGTGCATTCCTGGGCTGCAACTCAACCGAAAACCTTCTTTTATGAGGGCATCAGAAAGCTTGTGCAACGATGGACCAAGTGCACTGGAATGCAAGAGGACGTTGAAAAATTATGTACATGTAAGTTTCCTATTTGTATTGCAATAAAATTTATAACTACGTTGCGGATAATAATTGACTTACCCTCGTATCTATATATACAATATATTATATTTCAGCTTCCGTGAAGCTCAGAATTAGAGAAACATCGTACCTTTAATCTTTTATTATATGAAAGCACTTTCAGGCCTAAGCCCATTGTTGTTTTATATAATTTTAAAACTATTCACAGTCGCACAATAAAATTTTTAGCATTTTACAGTTTGTAAAAATTGTTTGTTTAAAAATAAAAAATGTTTAATATTATGTGTTTTAGTTTCTTCATCATTTGATATATCTGTACCTCTGAACGAGGATATCTAGGTCTATTTTTCATGATAATATGTTCATTGGCCCTATTTGGAAGCAAAGTACTTCTGGTATGTTAAAAAGTACTTAACAAAGTAGAAAGCATAAAAATATCTTATGTCCATTCAGTAAGATAAACCGAACTATCCTATGATATGTTAGGTTTGTTTGGTTCAAAGCAATATATAATATTCCTTTCCTAAGTCCAGTTCGCATTAGGGATATAACTATTCTATCACTTTTGTCCTAAACAGGGGTTGTGTTATGTCCACCACTATTGCATTTATGTTTTGAATTAATGCAGTGTCTAACCTAGCTGTTTATGTATATAATTAGTCATGAATAGACGTCAAATTATGATGAATTTAGTTCTTAACTGAACTGCTTTGGATAAAAGATAAGGTTATTACTATCGTCTTTAATTATTAAAATGTTAATAAAGTAAACATTCTAACCTAACACCTCTTCAGGCTGATGAGAAGCTTTTTAAGCTATTAAAAGATTTGATCCATCTAATTTTAATTATTTACTGGTAGTATTAACATAAACTTTTGTAGACACTGAATATTTATATCATATCGATATAATTTTTTTTTAACCGTAACCTTACACTTTCTTATTTGTATGTCTTACTACCAGGGGTCTTAATTATATATAATTGAAATAATTTTTACAAAACTAATAATAAGGATAAATAAAATTAGTTAAAATTCATAATCATATTAAGTTATTGCAAGTCATTGTTCTAGGTTATGTTAGCTTTTCAAAATAAGCCTGTAATCATCAACAAGACTGTTGATTTACAAGTGATAAAAAATACCATTAAAAACAATAACACCTCATACGTAGCTGTAAACTCTAAATGAGATAGCGTTCACTTCTAATGAATTTAAAATAGAATTTTAAAACTGTTCACAGTCGCACAATAAAATTTTTAGCATTTTACATTTTGTAAAAATTGTTTGTTTAAAAATAAAAAAATGTTTAATATTATGTGTTTTAGTTTCTTCATCATTTGATATATCTGTACCTCTGAACGAGGATATCTAGGTCTATTTTTCATGATAATATGTTCATTGGCCCTATTTGGAAGCAAAGTACTTCTGTTATGTTAAAAAGTACTTAACAAAGTAGAAAGCATAAAAATATCTTATGTCCATTCAGTAAGATAAACCGAACTATCCTATGATCTGTTAGGTTTGTTTCGTTCAAAGCAATATATAATATTCCTTTCCTAAGTCCAGTTCGCATTAGGGATATAACTATTCTATCACTTTTGTCCTAAACAGGGGTTGTGTTATGTCCACCACTATTGCATTTATGTTTTGAATTGATGCAGTGTCTAACCTAGCTGTTTATGTATATAATTAGTCATGAATAGACGTCAAATTATGATGAATTTAGTTCTTAACTGAACTGCTTTGGATAAAAGATAAGGTTATTACTATCGACTTTAATTATTAAAATGTTAATAAAGTAAACATTCTAACCTAACACCTCTTCAGGCTGATGAGAAGCTTTTTAAGCTATTAAAAGATTTGATCCATCTAATTTTAATTATTTACTGGTAGTATTAACATAAACTTTTGTAGACACTGATTATTTATATCATATCGATATAATTTTTTTTTAACCGTAACATTACACTTTCTTATTTGTATGTCTTACTACCAGGGGTCTTAATTATATATAATTGAAATAATTTTTCCAAAACTAATAATAAGGATAAATAAAATTAGTTAGAATTCATAATCATATTAGTTATTGCAAGTCATTGTTCTAGGTTATGTTAGAAAGTTAGGTTAGCTTTTCAAAATAAGCCTGTAATCATCAACAAGACTGTTGATTTACAAGTGATAAAAAATACCATTAAAAACAATAACACCTCATATGTAGCTGTAAACTCTAAATGAGATAGCGTTCACTTCTAATGAATTTAAAATAGAACTACATCAATTAAAGAACTACTTGATGCAAAAAAAAACAGCCCGAATCATGCAGTCAGTTAATTGGACTTCAAGATCAAATAATGTATTAATCTTTCAGTAGTTGATTAACTTTAGTTAACGTTTTATTGCAAAGACTTGGGAAAATGGGAAAAAAATTGGAAAAAGAGCTGCATTTCCCTTTAGTACATTCTTCTACTGATGAAGGTGATGAAGTGAAAAAGGTGTATGCATTTTTGAAGACAGATAATAGCGACTGCTTTAATGATTCTGGAAACAAAATTAGGCTATTAACAATAATCATGATTCAGTTCGATAGTAGTCCGAATACCACTGAAGTCTGATGTATTTCACATATGACAAAATGGGTTATTGGCTATGAATTAAAAGGTATTCAAGAAATACAATCATTCACTTCAGAGGATGATTTGATTGGTGATCTCAATTATTTGCCTTACAGTAGCTTTAATCTACTGGCAGGCTCTGATATCTCTTTTATTGAAAATTAAAAGTGTTTACCATGTAAAAGCCATGAAGAGCTTGTGGTGTCTCATGTAACACTAGTTAATGAAAAGATTGAAAACATTAAGAAATTTGTGCCATATTCCAATTCTGATATGGGTCATCATGTAGGTCATGAACCTAAAGAAAATGTAGGACAATATGAAAGAGAAAAAGAAATGCTACTTTTTGGATTAAAATGTCAGAAAAGGTAATGTTTGTGAGGTAATGTTCTTCAACGGGAAAGCTAGTAGCAAGTTGTGTTACGGGGTCTGGCTGTAAACAGGATTTCAGAATGAAACGTTCTCGTTGATAATTGAGGCTGACAGGAAAAATATTTGATAAATTTTAGTCTAAAGACAAGTCTTGGGATATGAAGAGACAGTACATTGTATCAAAAATTTATTCATCAGGACCAGTACCCAGAAGAGGAATGCGAAATTGTAGTAGAGAGGATCAAAGGAAAATGACAAATGTATACAGAGCATTTCATAATGATCTTCAGAGTTTCAAAAATTCATTAACAAAAAACTATTTCACTCATAAGAATAAAACAAGTACTGTATGAAAGAGTAGTTCAAATAGTTTTTTCCACAAACACTAGGCAGTTAGTAAACCATTTGCTCGCTAGGCGTCGACAGTAGAGAAAATGGCTGCCACGGGAAGCGAGAAGTCGTTTTGCGTGTTAGAATTTCACTTGTCAAAGTCAGTAATTTTTGTGCAATGTGCGTGTCGGTTGAAATTTCCTAAGGAGCCACCGAGTGACATTTCAATTCGTGCATGGTATAAACAATTCAGTGAAACCGGTTGCTTGTGCAGGTGAAAATCAACCGTCGTCCATCAACCTCAGAAGTCAATGTCGAACGTGTCCATGTATGTTTCATTTGCAGCCCGTCTAAATCGACTGCGGCTGCAGGCAGAGAATTAGAAATTCTGAAAACAACATTGCAGAGAGTTCTCCGTAAACCTTTATTATGCAACCTGTACCATCTTCAAATAATCCAGCGTCTTTCTGATGGAGATAAAACACATAGGCTCGATTTTTGTTTACAGTTACAGGAATAGATGTTGTTAGATGAAAGTTTTGTAAAGAAAATAATTTTCAGCAATGAAGCTACTTTCCATATTAGCGGCAAAGTAAACGGTCATAACATGCGAGATTGGAGAACTGAAAACCCACACGCTTATGTGGAACACATTCGGGATTCTCCAAAAGTAATCGTTTTTTTGTGCGATCTTTCGTGAGGCAGGGTATGGGCCGTTCTTTTTTATGGAAAAGACAGTAACCACCATGATATACCTGGATATGTTACAATTATGGCTTATGCCTCAGCTACTCAACGACTTCATTTTTCAGCAAGATGGTTGTCCTGCCCGTTTTAATAACGAGGCTTGAAAGTACCTTAACACAACATTACCTCGGCGCTAGAGAGAACGTGCATCTGAAGAAAACAAACACATTATGCTGTGGCCACCAAGATCACCAGACCTCACGCCACGTGATTTCTTTCTTGGGATTACGGGAAAGATAAGGTGTTTATCCTGCCGATGCCGCACGATGTCGCCGAGGTAAAGAACTGCATAATCAATGCAATCAACTCTATCAAAAATGACATGTTAGAACGAGTATGGCAAGAGCTAGACTTTCGTGTTGACGTGTGCCGTGTCACCAGAGCAGCACATATCGAACATTTATAATAGATTTTAACAAAAACTGTTTGAGTCCATGCATCACCTCGTACAACTTTCATTTAGGTTAATTAAATACTTTTTTTGTACTGAATTTTTGTAACTCGTACGAACATTATGAAAGTTCCTGTATAAATTCTCATTTTTAAATAAAAAAATACATGTCTGTCAGTCTATGTTTTTAAGTACTCTACGAATAAGTATGCCAGTGGTGAAGATAGTTTTGAAAAAGGTTTCTGAAAGCAGTATGTTGTCATGTGATAAGAAAGGCAAACATGCACCATCGAATAAAATACCACAAACTATATTATTGAAGCAACAAAAGCTCATAAGATAAATACCCAGCTTACGACAGCCATTATAGTCGAGAGAGAATACAAAAAGAATATCTTGGGTGTGGATTAAATATACATATAGTGGTTTTTCTTATACATATGCGTGTGATCAAAATGGAAATCAAGTAATGAGGTGGCAAAAGAATGGCTTTCCCTTAAAGTTTTTAATAAAGAGTATAATTCGTCAATTAAAGCGACCACTGGAAGAAAGAGCTTCTTTGTTACAAAAGAAATACACTCATTTGGACGAGGCTGATAAATGCTATAAACTGAAAGCTAAAGACAGGAATTGTGATGGAAAAAGGCCAGGAAGCCAACTTTTAATGGTGGATTTACAGAAACTCTAGCCTATCCCGTTCCTTTATGACAATCAATCAATTTATCTCAAGAAAGTTATGGACATTAAATTTCACAATGATGATCCAAAAACAACAGATTCTTTTTGCATGATTATGATGAAACCACTACAGGGTGTAGAATTAATGAAATATCATCGTGCTTCTTAAAATGAGCAGGGAAATATTTGCAAGATGATATAAATGAACTTAATATCTGGTCTGATAAATAATTGTTCGAGCCAAAATAAAAAACACGATATGATTATAATGTACATGCAATTAATAGAAAAATTTACAAGTTATCAACCACAAATATTGTTGCCTGGGCACACTCGTGCAAATGTTAATACAATCACAGCATAATCAAAAAGAAGAAAAAAACAATTAAAACCCAGGAAATAACATGCACTGATTGGGGAAAATTTTTAAAGAAGGTGGAAAGAATATCCACATTGAAAGAATAGCTGTTGCTGATTTTAAAGATTTTAATTCTTTATTACACAAGGATGAAAATTTTAATTTAATAAAATAAATATAAAATACTGTATTTAAATAAAAAGTATTATACATTTTATTTTTAATAATTTAACAGAGCAAGACGCTCGAAGACAGAAATGATGTGGATCCAGGCAGCTAAGAGTAAACATGGTGTATATTTCTACAAGACTTCATTTGAGAAATATTTTCAAAAAGCTGACCTGAGAAGAAATACAAGGAAAAAATTTAATTTTTCTTGATTTCCTGTCAATTGTGAGAGATAAAATGCCCATAAGTAAACAAAAGTATGAAGATTTATATACTGATCTAAAATGGATAGATGAAGAATATCTATATTTCAGAGGTATACCAACATCTGAGAATATTAATCACGATTATTCAGATTGTGAATGGACATAAGATTATTACTAAACACAGTATTATTATTTTGTTGTGGATATTGTTAAAATTAACGAGTTTACAATAAATCATATAGAAAATCGCTTGTTTCAATAAGACTAGTAGGCTACCTTTTTTAAGAAAATTCTCACAATGAAAATTATACATTATTCAGCAAAAAAAATTTGATGTAATATTTTGTTTTCTTATTATTGCTCTTTGCAATTTATTTTATTATCTTGTTCAATTTAAATAATATTTTGTATTTATTTATATTCTTTTTAGTAATCTTACTTTCTAGAGAAAACCTGCATACGATAATTTAAATAATCATAACTTTCAATTACTCCATTACTTTTTGTTTATGCATCTTTAAAAAAATAAAATTTTATAACCAGCACGTGAAAGATTATATTGAAATAGAAATACCTAAAAAATAAAACACTTTTTGATGCTTTGGTTTTACTCCCAAGCCAAAAAACAAATTGAAGTTAATTGAGCCAAATTATTTTAAGTCCATTATTAGTAAAAATATAATATTGTGATACAAATAATTACTAGAAAAACAAAAATTGTCATTTTTGTACATAAAATTAAAAAAAACAATGTGGTAGTTTCATCATGAGATTTAGAGGAATAAAAGTATTTAACATTTCAAAATAGTTTCTTGCTTGTAGGGTGATATTTGCTTTTTGGACTTAAAATATTCCAGTTTCACTATTGAGTTTTTCTATCTTACCTTTATTATTAAGTATCCAGTTCCTAATGTCTGCGACTTGTACTTTCCTGGCTGATGCGCTCCTACTGTCAGTTCTAAGTTTCATTTATTTTTAGTGTAAGGTACTTTTGGTCGAAAACCAAATGTGAGGAAATCATTGACAGATGATGATTTTACTTGGTGAAAATCCATAATAAAAAACTGGAAAATGAAAAGAAATATATTTTTAATTTTCTCTTGTTTTATTTAGACGTGACAGTATTTAGATACACAGTACCTTCTTCAGATGTTACAGAATACTAAAGCTAAAATGTTAGATATAAAGAACAAGGTAAATGCAATAAATCAGTAGCGATAAAGATTAAGTGCAAAAGTAAGGTGTGAACATACCCGTATGTATTAGTTACATAAATTTATCAGTTAATTTCAGAAAATGATCAGGATATATATTTAGATTCAAATTTTATCTCTCCATTAAAAGTTCAACGAAATTTATCTTAATTGCCTTATCCCACATTAACTTGGAAAATCTATCAGGTTGTTTAATTCCCCTGGCAACGTCAACAATTAATTTTGTATTTTCCTCTCTCCCAAAATACATGAAGCTTGTCGAAAGGTGTTGTGTTGTTGCACGACAATGCCAGTTCACATACTGCTGCACACACTGCTGAAGCGATCCAGAAACTAAACTTTAAAATACTGGTTCATCCTCTGTATGGTCCTGATTTTGCCCCTTCTGACTACCACTTGTTTGGTCCACTCAAAGAGGCATTAATGGGCCGTCGATTTACCTTGGACGAAACAGTGAAAAAAGCAGTGCATTCCTGGGCTGCAACTCAACCGAAAACCTTCTTTTATGAGGGCATCAGAAAGCTTGTGCAACGATGGACCAAGTGCACTGGAATGCAAGAGGACGTTGAAAAATTATGTACATGTAAGTTTCCTATTTGTATTGCAATAAAATTTATAACTACGTTGCGGATAATAATTGACTTACCCTCGTATCTATATATACAATATATTATATTTCAGCTTCCGTGAAGCTCAGAATTAGAGAAACATCGTACCTTTAATCTTTTATTATATGAAAGCACTTTCAGGCCTAAGCCCATTGTTGTTTTATATAATTTTAAAACTATTCACAGTCGCACAATAAAATTTTTAGCATTTTACAGTTTGTAAAAATTGTTTGTTTAAAAATAAAAAATGTTTAATATTATGTGTTTTAGTTTCTTCATCATTTGATATATCTGTACCTCTGAACGAGGATATCTAGGTCTATTTTTCATGATAATATGTTCATTGGCCCTATTTGGAAGCAAAGTACTTCTGGTATGTTAAAAAGTACTTAACAAAGTAGAAAGCATAAAAATATCTTATGTCCATTCAGTAAGATAAACCGAACTATCCTATGATATGTTAGGTTTGTTTGGTTCAAAGCAATATATAATATTCCTTTCCTAAGTCCAGTTCGCATTAGGGATATAACTATTCTATCACTTTTGTCCTAAACAGGGGTTGTGTTATGTCCACCACTATTGCATTTATGTTTTGAATTAATGCAGTGTCTAACCTAGCTGTTTATGTATATAATTAGTCATGAATAGACGTCAAATTATGATGAATTTAGTTCTTAACTGAACTGCTTTGGATAAAAGATAAGGTTATTACTATCGTCTTTAATTATTAAAATGTTAATAAAGTAAACATTCTAACCTAACACCTCTTCAGGCTGATGAGAAGCTTTTTAAGCTATTAAAAGATTTGATCCATCTAATTTTAATTATTTACTGGTAGTATTAACATAAACTTTTGTAGACACTGAATATTTATATCATATCGATATAATTTTTTTTTAACCGTAACCTTACACTTTCTTATTTGTATGTCTTACTACCAGGGGTCTTAATTATATATAATTGAAATAATTTTTACAAAACTAATAATAAGGATAAATAAAATTAGTTAAAATTCATAATCATATTAAGTTATTGCAAGTCATTGTTCTAGGTTATGTTAGAAAGTTATGTTAGCTTTTCAAAATAAGCCTGTAATCATCAACAAGACTGTTGATTTACAAGTGATAAAAAATACCATTAAAAACAATAACACCTCATACGTAGCTGTAAACTCTAAATGAGATAGCGTTCACTTCTAATGAATTTAAAATAGAATTTTAAAACTGTTCACAGTCGCACAATAAAATTTTTAGCATTTTACATTTTGTAAAAATTGTTTGTTTAAAAATAAAAAAATGTTTAATATTATGTGTTTTAGTTTCTTCATCATTTGATATATCTGTACCTCTGAACGAGGATATCTAGGTCTATTTTTCATGATAATATGTTCATTGGCCCTATTTGGAAGCAAAGTACTTCTGTTATGTTAAAAAGTACTTAACAAAGTAGAAAGCATAAAAATATCTTATGTCCATTCAGTAAGATAAACCGAACTATCCTATGATCTGTTAGGTTTGTTTCGTTCAAAGCAATATATAATATTCCTTTCCTAAGTCCAGTTCGCATTAGGGATATAACTATTCTATCACTTTTGTCCTAAACAGGGGTTGTGTTATGTCCACCACTATTGCATTTATGTTTTGAATTGATGCAGTGTCTAACCTAGCTGTTTATGTATATAATTAGTCATGAATAGCCGTCAAATTATGATGAATTTAGTTCTTAACTGAACTGCTTTGGATAAAAGATAAGGTTATTACTATCGTCTTTAATTATTAAAATGTTAATAAAGTAAACATTCTAACCTAACACCTCTTCAGGCTGATGAGAAGCTTTTTAAGCTATTAAAAGATTTGATCCATCTAATTTTAATTATTTACTGGTAGTATTAACATAAACTTTTGTAGACACTGAATATTTATATCATATCGATATAATTTTTTTTTAACCGTAACCTTACACTTTCTTATTTGTATGTCTTGCTACCAGGGGTCTTAATTATATATAATTGAAATAATTTTTACAAAACTAATAATAAGGATAAATAAAATTAGTTAAAATTCGTAATCATATTAAGTTATTGCAAGTCATTGTTCTAGGTTATGTTAGCTTTTCAAAATAAGCCTGTAATCATCAACAAGACTGTTGATTTACAAGTGATAAAAAATACCATTAAAAACAATAACACCTCATACGTAGCTGTAAACTCTAAATGAGATAGCGTTCACTTCTAATGAATTTAAAATAGAATTTTAAAACTGTTCACAGTCGCACAATAAAATTTTTAGCATTTTACATTTTGTAAAAATTGTTTGTTTAAAAATAAAAAATGTTTAATATTATGTGTTTTAGTTTCTTCATCATTTGATATATCTGTACCTCTGAACGAGGATATCTAGGTCTATTTTTCATGATAATATGTTCATTGGCCCTATTTGGAAGCAAAGTAATTTTGTTATGTTAAAAAGTACTTAACAAAGTAGAAAGCATAAAAATATCTTATGTCCATTCAGTAAGATAAACCGAACTATCCTATGATATGTTAGGTTTGTTTGGTTCAAAGCAATATATAATATTCCTTTCCTAAGTGCAGTTCGCATTAGAGATATAACTATTCTATCACTTTTGTCCTAAACAGGGGTTGTATTATGTCCACCACTATTGCATTTATGTTTTGAATTGATGCAGTGTCTAACCTAGCTGTTTATGTATATAATTAGTCATGAATAGACGTCAAATTATGATGAATTTAGTTCTTAACTGAACTGCTTTGGATAAAAGATAAGGTTATTACTATCGACTTTAATTATTAAAATGTTAATAAAGTAAACATTCTAACCTAACACCTCTTCAGGCTGATGAGAAGCTTTTTAAGCTATTAAAAGATTTGATCCATCTAATTTTAATTATTTACTGGTAGTATTAACATAAACTTTTGTAGACACTGAATATTTATATCATATCGATATAATTTTTTTTTAACCGTAACCTTACACTTTCTTATTTGTATGTCTTACTACCAGGGGTCTTAATTATATATAATTGAAATAATTTTTACAAAACTAATAATAAGGATAAATAAAATTAGTTAAAATTCATAATCATATTAAGTTATTGCAAGTCATTGTTCTAGGTTATGTTAGAAAGTTATGTTAGCTTTTCAAAATAAGCCTGTAATCATCAACAAGACTGTTGATTTACAAGTGATAAAAAATACCATTAAAAACAATAACACCTCATACGTAGCTGTAAACTCTAAATGAGATAGCGTTCACTTCTAATGAATTTAAAATAGAATTTTAAAACTGTTCACAGTCGCACAATAAAATTTTTAGCATTTTACATTTTGTAAAAATTGTTTGTTTAAAAATAAAAAAATGTTTAATATTATGTGTTTTAGTTTCTTCATCATTTGATATATCTGTACCTCTGAACGAGGATATCTAGGTCTATTTTTCATGATAATATGTTCATTGGCCCTATTTGGAAGCAAAGTAATTTTGTTATGTTAAAAAGTACTTAACAAAGTAGAAAGCATAAAAATATCTTATGTCCATTCAGTAAGATAAACCGAACTATCCTATGATATGTTAGGTTTGTTTGGTTCAAAGCAATATATAATATTCCTTTCCTAAGTCCAGTTCGCATTAGAGATATAACTATTCTATCACTTTTGTCCTAAACAGGGGTTGTGTTATGTCCACCACTATTGCATTTATGTTTTGAATTGATGCAGTGTCTAACCTAGCTGTTTATGTATATAATTAGTCATGAATAGACGTCAAATTATGATGAATTTAGTTCTTAACTGAACTGCTTTGGATAAAAGATAAGGTTATTACTATCGACTTTAATTATTAAAATGTTAATAAAGTAAACATTCTAACCTAACACCTCTTCAGGCTGATGAGAAGCTTTTTAAGCTATTAAAAGATTTGATCCATCTAATTTTAATTATTTACTGGTAGTATTAACATAAACTTTTGTAGACACTGATTATTTATATCATATCGATATAATTTTTTTTTAACCGTAACCTTACACTTTCTTATTTGTATGTCTTACTACCAGGGGTCTTAATTATATATAATTGAAATAATTTTTCCAAAACTAATAATAAGGATAAATAAAATTAGTTAGAATTCATAATCATATTAGTTATTGCAAGTCATTGTTCTAGGTTATGTTAGAAAGTTAGGTTAGCTTTTCAAAATAAGCCTGTAATCATCAACAAGACTGTTGATTTACAAGTGATAAAAAATACCATTAAAAACAATAACACCTCATATGTAGCTGTAAACTCTAAATGAGATAGCGTTCACTTCTAATGAATTTA
This sequence comes from Lycorma delicatula, assembly GCF_047948215.1. NCBI lineage: Eukaryota > Metazoa > Arthropoda > Insecta > Hemiptera > Fulgoridae > Lycorma > Lycorma delicatula. The sequence continues at coordinate 145,095,746 of NC_134459.1, read as the reverse complement.
AAATAGAACTACATCAATTAAAGAACTACTTGATGCAAAAAAAAACAGCCCGAATCATGCAGTCAGTTAATTGGACTTCAAGATCAAATAATGTATTAATCTTTCAGTAGTTGATTAACTTTAGTTAACGTTTTATTGCAAAGACTTGGGAAAATGGGAAAAAAATTGGAAAAAGAGCTGCATTTCCCTTTAGTACATTCTTCTACTGATGAAGGTGATGAAGTGAAAAAGGTGTATGCATTTTTGAAGACAGATAATAGCGACTGCTTTAATGATTCTGGAAACAAAATTAGGCTATTAACAATAATCATGATTCAGTTCGATAGTAGTCCGAATACCACTGAAGTCTGATGTATTTCACATATGACAAAATGGGTTATTGGCTATGAATTAAAAGGTATTCAAGAAATACAATCATTCACTTCAGAGGATGATTTGATTGGTGATCTCAATTATTTGCCTTACAGTAGCTTTAATCTACTGGCAGGCTCTGATATCTCTTTTATTGAAAATTAAAAGTGTTTACCATGTAAAAGCCATGAAGAGCTTGTGGTGTCTCATGTAACACTAGTTAATGAAAAGATTGAAAACATTAAGAAATTTGTGCCATATTCCAATTCTGATATGGGTCATCATGTAGGTCATGAACCTAAAGAAAATGTAGGACAATATGAAAGAGAAAAAGAAATGCTACTTTTTGGATTAAAATGTCAGAAAAGGTAATGTTTGTGAGGTAATGTTCTTCAACGGGAAAGCTAGTAGCAAGTTGTGTTACGGGGTCTGGCTGTAAACAGGATTTCAGAATGAAACGTTCTCGTTGATAATTGAGGCTGACAGGAAAAATATTTGATAAATTTTAGTCTAAAGACAAGTCTTGGGATATGAAGAGACAGTACATTGTATCAAAAATTTATTCATCAGGACCAGTACCCAGAAGAGGAATGCGAAATTGTAGTAGAGAGGATCAAAGGAAAATGACAAATGTATACAGAGCATTTCATAATGATCTTCAGAGTTTCAAAAATTCATTAACAAAAAACTATTTCACTCATAAGAATAAAACAAGTACTGTATGAAAGAGTAGTTCAAATAGTTTTTTCCACAAACACTAGGCAGTTAGTAAACCATTTGCTCGCTAGGCGTCGACAGTAGAGAAAATGGCTGCCACGGGAAGCGAGAAGTCGTTTTGCGTGTTAGAATTTCACTTGTCAAAGTCAGTAATTTTTGTGCAATGTGCGTGTCGGTTGAAATTTCCTAAGGAGCCACCGAGTGACATTTCAATTCGTGCATGGTATAAACAATTCAGTGAAACCGGTTGCTTGTGCAGGTGAAAATCAACCGTCGTCCATCAACCTCAGAAGTCAATGTCGAACGTGTCCATGTATGTTTCATTTGCAGCCCGTCTAAATCGACTGCGGCTGCAGGCAGAGAATTAGAAATTCTGAAAACAACATTGCAGAGAGTTCTCCGTAAACCTTTATTATGCAACCTGTACCATCTTCAAATAATCCAGCGTCTTTCTGATGGAGATAAAACACATAGGCTCGATTTTTGTTTACAGTTACAGGAATAGATGTTGTTAGATGAAAGTTTTGTAAAGAAAATAATTTTCAGCAATGAAGCTACTTTCCATATTAGCGGCAAAGTAAACGGTCATAACATGCGAGATTGGAGAACTGAAAACCCACACGCTTATGTGGAACACATTCGGGATTCTCCAAAAGTAATCGTTTTTTTGTGCGATCTTTCGTGAGGCAGGGTATGGGCCGTTCTTTTTTATGGAAAAGACAGTAACCACCATGATATACCTGGATATGTTACAATTATGGCTTATGCCTCAGCTACTCAACGACTTCATTTTTCAGCAAGATGGTTGTCCTGCCCGTTTTAATAACGAGGCTTGAAAGTACCTTAACACAACATTACCTCGGCGCTAGAGAGAACGTGCATCTGAAGAAAACAAACACATTATGCTGTGGCCACCAAGATCACCAGACCTCACGCCACGTGATTTCTTTCTTGGGATTACGGGAAAGATAAGGTGTTTATCCTGCCGATGCCGCACGATGTCGCCGAGGTAAAGAACTGCATAATCAATGCAATCAACTCTATCAAAAATGACATGTTAGAACGAGTATGGCAAGAGCTAGACTTTCGTGTTGACGTGTGCCGTGTCACCAGAGCAGCACATATCGAACATTTATAATAGATTTTAACAAAAACTGTTTGAGTCCATGCATCACCTCGTACAACTTTCATTTAGGTTAATTAAATACTTTTTTTGTACTGAATTTTTGTAACTCGTACGAACATTATGAAAGTTCCTGTATAAATTCTCATTTTTAAATAAAAAAATACATGTCTGTCAGTCTATGTTTTTAAGTACTCTACGAATAAGTATGCCAGTGGTGAAGATAGTTTTGAAAAAGGTTTCTGAAAGCAGTATGTTGTCATGTGATAAGAAAGGCAAACATGCACCATCGAATAAAATACCACAAACTATATTATTGAAGCAACAAAAGCTCATAAGATAAATACCCAGCTTACGACAGCCATTATAGTCGAGAGAGAATACAAAAAGAATATCTTGGGTGTGGATTAAATATACATATAGTGGTTTTTCTTATACATATGCGTGTGATCAAAATGGAAATCAAGTAATGAGGTGGCAAAAGAATGGCTTTCCCTTAAAGTTTTTAATAAAGAGTATAATTCGTCAATTAAAGCGACCACTGGAAGAAAGAGCTTCTTTGTTACAAAAGAAATACACTCATTTGGACGAGGCTGATAAATGCTATAAACTGAAAGCTAAAGACAGGAATTGTGATGGAAAAAGGCCAGGAAGCCAACTTTTAATGGTGGATTTACAGAAACTCTAGCCTATCCCGTTCCTTTATGACAATCAATCAATTTATCTCAAGAAAGTTATGGACATTAAATTTCACAATGATGATCCAAAAACAACAGATTCTTTTTGCATGATTATGATGAAACCACTACAGGGTGTAGAATTAATGAAATATCATCGTGCTTCTTAAAATGAGCAGGGAAATATTTGCAAGATGATATAAATGAACTTAATATCTGGTCTGATAAATAATTGTTCGAGCCAAAATAAAAAACACGATATGATTATAATGTACATGCAATTAATAGAAAAATTTACAAGTTATCAACCACAAATATTGTTGCCTGGGCACACTCGTGCAAATGTTAATACAATCACAGCATAATCAAAAAGAAGAAAAAAACAATTAAAACCCAGGAAATAACATGCACTGATTGGGGAAAATTTTTAAAGAAGGTGGAAAGAATATCCACATTGAAAGAATAGCTGTTGCTGATTTTAAAGATTTTAATTCTTTATTACACAAGGATGAAAATTTTAATTTAATAAAATAAATATAAAATACTGTATTTAAATAAAAAGTATTATACATTTTATTTTTAATAATTTAACAGAGCAAGACGCTCGAAGACAGAAATGATGTGGATCCAGGCAGCTAAGAGTAAACATGGTGTATATTTCTACAAGACTTCATTTGAGAAATATTTTCAAAAAGCTGACCTGAGAAGAAATACAAGGAAAAAATTTAATTTTTCTTGATTTCCTGTCAATTGTGAGAGATAAAATGCCCATAAGTAAACAAAAGTATGAAGATTTATATACTGATCTAAAATGGATAGATGAAGAATATCTATATTTCAGAGGTATACCAACATCTGAGAATATTAATCACGATTATTCAGATTGTGAATGGACATAAGATTATTACTAAACACAGTATTATTATTTTGTTGTGGATATTGTTAAAATTAACGAGTTTACAATAAATCATATAGAAAATCGCTTGTTTCAATAAGACTAGTAGGCTACCTTTTTTAAGAAAATTCTCACAATGAAAATTATACATTATTCAGCAAAAAAAATTTGATGTAATATTTTGTTTTCTTATTATTGCTCTTTGCAATTTATTTTATTATCTTGTTCAATTTAAATAATATTTTGTATTTATTTATATTCTTTTTAGTAATCTTACTTTCTAGAGAAAACCTGCATACGATAATTTAAATAATCATAACTTTCAATTACTCCATTACTTTTTGTTTATGCATCTTTAAAAAAATAAAATTTTATAACCAGCACGTGAAAGATTATATTGAAATAGAAATACCTAAAAAATAAAACACTTTTTGATGCTTTGGTTTTACTCCCAAGCCAAAAAACAAATTGAAGTTAATTGAGCCAAATTATTTTAAGTCCATTATTAGTAAAAATATAATATTGTGATACAAATAATTACTAGAAAAACAAAAATTGTCATTTTTGTACATAAAATTAAAAAAAACAATGTGGTAGTTTCATCATGAGATTTAGAGGAATAAAAGTATTTAACATTTCAAAATAGTTTCTTGCTTGTAGGGTGATATTTGCTTTTTGGACTTAAAATATTCCAGTTTCACTATTGAGTTTTTCTATCTTACCTTTATTATTAAGTATCCAGTTCCTAATGTCTGCGACTTGTACTTTCCTGGCTGATGCGCTCCTACTGTCAGTTCTAAGTTTCATTTATTTTTAGTGTAAGGTACTTTTGGTCGAAAACCAAATGTGAGGAAATCATTGACAGATGATGATTTTACTTGGTGAAAATCCATAATAAAAAACTGGAAAATGAAAAGAAATATATTTTTAATTTTCTCTTGTTTTATTTAGACGTGACAGTATTTAGATACACAGTACCTTCTTCAGATGTTACAGAATACTAAAGCTAAAATGTTAGATATAAAGAACAAGGTAAATGCAATAAATCAGTAGCGATAAAGATTAAGTGCAAAAGTAAGGTGTGAACATACCCGTATGTATTAGTTACATAAATTTATCAGTTAATTTCAGAAAATGATCAGGATTTATATTTAGATTCAAATTTTATCTCTCCATTAAAAGTTCAACGAAATTTATCTTAATTGCCTTATCCCACATTAACTTGGAAAATCTATCAGGTTGTTTAATTCCCCTGGCAACGTCAAAAATTAATTTTGTATTTTCCTCTCTCCCAAAATACATGAAGCTTGTCGAAAGGTGTTGTGTTGTTGCACGACAATGCCCGTTCACATACTGCTGCACACACTGCTGAAGCGATCCAGAAACTAAACTTTAAAATACTGGTTCATCCTCTGTATGGTCCTGATTTTGCCCCTTCTGACTACCACTTGTTTGGTCCACTCAAAGAGGCATTAATGGGCCGTCGATTTACCTTGGACGAAACAGTGAAAAAAGCAGTGCATTCCTGGGCTGCAACTCAACCGAAAACCTTCTTTTATGAGGGCATCAGAAAGCTTGTGCAACGATGGACCAAGTGCACTGGAATGCAAGAGGACGTTGAAAAATTATGTACATGTAAGTTTCCTATTTGTATTGCAATAAAATTTATAACTACGTTGCGGATAATAATTGACTTACCCTCGTATCTATATATACAATATATTATATTTCAGCTTCCGTGAAGCTCAGAATTAGAGAAACATCGTACCTTTAATCTTTTATTATATGAAAGCACTTTCAGGCCTAAGCCCATTGTTGTTTTATATAATTTTAAAACTATTCACAGTCGCACAATAAAATTTTTAGCATTTTACAGTTTGTAAAAATTGTTTGTTTAAAAATAAAAAATGTTTAATATTATGTGTTTTAGTTTCTTCATCATTTGATATATCTGTACCTCTGAACGAGGATATCTAGGTCTATTTTTCATGATAATATGTTCATTGGCCCTATTTGGAAGCAAAGTACTTCTGGTATGTTAAAAAGTACTTAACAAAGTAGAAAGCATAAAAATATCTTATGTCCATTCAGTAAGATAAACCGAACTATCCTATGATATGTTAGGTTTGTTTGGTTCAAAGCAATATATAATATTCCTTTCCTAAGTCCAGTTCGCATTAGGGATATAACTATTCTATCACTTTTGTCCTAAACAGGGGTTGTGTTATGTCCACCACTATTGCATTTATGTTTTGAATTAATGCAGTGTCTAACCTAGCTGTTTATGTATATAATTAGTCATGAATAGACGTCAAATTATGATGAATTTAGTTCTTAACTGAACTGCTTTGGATAAAAGATAAGGTTATTACTATCGTCTTTAATTATTAAAATGTTAATAAAGTAAACATTCTAACCTAACACCTCTTCAGGCTGATGAGAAGCTTTTTAAGCTATTAAAAGATTTGATCCATCTAATTTTAATTATTTACTGGTAGTATTAACATAAACTTTTGTAGACACTGAATATTTATATCATATCGATATAATTTTTTTTTAACCGTAACCTTACACTTTCTTATTTGTATGTCTTACTACCAGGGGTCTTAATTATATATAATTGAAATAATTTTTACAAAACTAATAATAAGGATAAATAAAATTAGTTAAAATTCATAATCATATTAAGTTATTGCAAGTCATTGTTCTAGGTTATGTTAGCTTTTCAAAATAAGCCTGTAATCATCAACAAGACTGTTGATTTACAAGTGATAAAAAATACCATTAAAAACAATAACACCTCATACGTAGCTGTAAACTCTAAATGAGATAGCGTTCACTTCTAATGAATTTAAAATAGAATTTTAAAACTGTTCACAGTCGCACAATAAAATTTTTAGCATTTTACATTTTGTAAAAATTGTTTGTTTAAAAATAAAAAAATGTTTAATATTATGTGTTTTAGTTTCTTCATCATTTGATATATCTGTACCTCTGAACGAGGATATCTAGGTCTATTTTTCATGATAATATGTTCATTGGCCCTATTTGGAAGCAAAGTACTTCTGTTATGTTAAAAAGTACTTAACAAAGTAGAAAGCATAAAAATATCTTATGTCCATTCAGTAAGATAAACCGAACTATCCTATGATCTGTTAGGTTTGTTTCGTTCAAAGCAATATATAATATTCCTTTCCTAAGTCCAGTTCGCATTAGGGATATAACTATTCTATCACTTTTGTCCTAAACAGGGGTTGTGTTATGTCCACCACTATTGCATTTATGTTTTGAATTGATGCAGTGTCTAACCTAGCTGTTTATGTATATAATTAGTCATGAATAGACGTCAAATTATGATGAATTTAGTTCTTAACTGAACTGCTTTGGATAAAAGATAAGGTTATTACTATCGACTTTAATTATTAAAATGTTAATAAAGTAAACATTCTAACCTAACACCTCTTCAGGCTGATGAGAAGCTTTTTAAGCTATTAAAAGATTTGATCCATCTAATTTTAATTATTTACTGGTAGTATTAACATAAACTTTTGTAGACACTGATTATTTATATCATATCGATATAATTTTTTTTTAACCGTAACCTTACACTTTCTTATTTGTATGTCTTACTACCAGGGGTCTTAATTATATATAATTGAAATAATTTTTCCAAAACTAATAATAAGGATAAATAAAATTAGTTAGAATTCATAATCATATTAGTTATTGCAAGTCATTGTTCTAGGTTATGTTAGAAAGTTAGGTTAGCTTTTCAAAATAAGCCTGTAATCATCAACAAGACTGTTGATTTACAAGTGATAAAAAATACCATTAAAAACAATAACACCTCATATGTAGCTGTAAACTCTAAATGAGATAGCGTTCACTTCTAATGAATTTAAAATAGAACTACATCAATTAAAGAACTACTTGATGCAAAAAAAAACAGCCCGAATCATGCAGTCAGTTAATTGGACTTCAAGATCAAATAATGTATTAATCTTTCAGTAGTTGATTAACTTTAGTTAACGTTTTATTGCAAAGACTTGGGAAAATGGGAAAAAAATTGGAAAAAGAGCTGCATTTCCCTTTAGTACATTCTTCTACTGATGAAGGTGATGAAGTGAAAAAGGTGTATGCATTTTTGAAGACAGATAATAGCGACTGCTTTAATGATTCTGGAAACAAAATTAGGCTATTAACAATAATCATGATTCAGTTCGATAGTAGTCCGAATACCACTGAAGTCTGATGTATTTCACATATGACAAAATGGGTTATTGGCTATGAATTAAAAGGTATTCAAGAAATACAATCATTCACTTCAGAGGATGATTTGATTGGTGATCTCAATTATTTGCCTTACAGTAGCTTTAATCTACTGGCAGGCTCTGATATCTCTTTTATTGAAAATTAAAAGTGTTTACCATGTAAAAGCCATGAAGAGCTTGTGGTGTCTCATGTAACACTAGTTAATGAAAAGATTGAAAACATTAAGAAATTTGTGCCATATTCCAATTCTGATATGGGTCATCATGTAGGTCATGAACCTAAAGAAAATGTAGGACAATATGAAAGAGAAAAAGAAATGCTACTTTTTGGATTAAAATGTCAGAAAAGGTAATGTTTGTGAGGTAATGTTCTTCAACGGGAAAGCTAGTAGCAAGTTGTGTTACGGGGTCTGGCTGTAAACAGGATTTCAGAATGAAACGTTCTCGTTGATAATTGAGGCTGACAGGAAAAATATTTGATAAATTTTAGTCTAAAGACAAGTCTTGGGATATGAAGAGACAGTACATTGTATCAAAAATTTATTCATCAGGACCAGTACCCAGAAGAGGAATGCGAAATTGTAGTAGAGAGGATCAAAGGAAAATGACAAATGTATACAGAGCATTTCATAATGATCTTCAGAGTTTCAAAAATTCATTAACAAAAAACTATTTCACTCATAAGAATAAAACAAGTACTGTATGAAAGAGTAGTTCAAATAGTTTTTTCCACAAACACTAGGCAGTTAGTAAACCATTTGCTCGCTAGGCGTCGACAGTAGAGAAAATGGCTGCCACGGGAAGCGAGAAGTCGTTTTGCGTGTTAGAATTTCACTTGTCAAAGTCAGTAATTTTTGTGCAATGTGCGTGTCGGTTGAAATTTCCTAAGGAGCCACCGAGTGACATTTCAATTCGTGCATGGTATAAACAATTCAGTGAAACCGGTTGCTTGTGCAGGTGAAAATCAACCGTCGTCCATCAACCTCAGAAGTCAATGTCGAACGTGTCCATGTATGTTTCATTTGCAGCCCGTCAAAATCGACTGCGGCTGCAGGCAGAGAATTAGAAATTCTGAAAACAACATTGCAGAGAGTTCTCCGTAAACCTTTATTATGCAACCTGTACCATCTTCAAATAATCCAGCGTCTTTCTGATGGAGATAAAACACATAGGCTCGATTTTTGTTTACAGTTACAGGAATAGATGTTGTTAGATGAAAGTTTTGTAAAGAAAATAATTTTCAGCAATGAAGCTACTTTCCATATTAGCGGCAAAGTAAACGGTCATAACATGCGAGATTGGAGAACTGAAAACCCACACGCTTATGTGGAACACATTCGGGATTCTCCAAAAGTAATCGTTTTTTTGTGCGATCTTTCGTGAGGCAGGGTATGGGCCGTTCTTTTTTATGGAAAAGACAGTAACCACCATGATATACCTGGATATGTTACAATTATGGCTTATGCCTCAGCTACTCAACGACTTCATTTTTCAGCAAGATGGTTGTCCTGCCCGTTTTAATAACGAGGCTTGAAAGTACCTTAACACAACATTACCTCGGCGCTAGAGAGAACGTGCATCTGAAGAAAACAAACACATTATGCTGTGGCCACCAAGATCACCAGACCTCACGCCACGTGATTTCTTTCTTGGGATTACGGGAAAGATAAGGTGTTTATCCTGCCGATGCCGCACGATGTCGCCGAGGTAAAGAACTGCATAATCAATGCAATCAACTCTATCAAAAATGACATGTTAGAACGAGTATGGCAAGAGCTAGACTTTCGTGTTGACGTGTGCCGTGTCACCAGAGCAGCACATATCGAACATTTATAATAGATTTTAACAAAAACTGTTTGAGTCCATGCATCACCTCGTACAACTTTCATTTAGGTTAATTAAATACTTTTTTTGTACTGAATTTTTGTAACTCGTACGAACATTATGAAAGTTCCTGTATAAATTCTCATTTTTAAATAAAAAAATACATGTCTGTCAGTCTATGTTTTTAAGTACTCTACGAATAAGTATGCCAGTGGTGAAGATAGTTTTGAAAAAGGTTTCTGAAAGCAGTATGTTGTCATGTGATAAGAAAGGCAAACATGCACCATCGAATAAAATACCACAAACTATATTATTGAAGCAACAAAAGCTCATAAGATAAATACCCAGCTTACGACAGCCATTATAGTCGAGAGAGAATACAAAAAGAATATCTTGGGTGTGGATTAAATATACATATAGTGGTTTTTCTTATACATATGCGTGTGATCAAAATGGAAATCAAGTAATGAGGTGGCAAAAGAATGGCTTTCCCTTAAAGTTTTTAATAAAGAGTATAATTCGTCAATTAAAGCGACCACTGGAAGAAAGAGCTTCTTTGTTACAAAAGAAATACACTCATTTGGACGAGGCTGATAAATGCTATAAACTGAAAGCTAAAGACAGGAATTGTGATGGAAAAAGGCCAGGAAGCCAACTTTTAATGGTGGATTTACAGAAACTCTAGCCTATCCCGTTCCTTTATGACAATCAATCAATTTATCTCAAGAAAGTTATGGACATTAAATTTCACAATGATGATCCAAAAACAACAGATTCTTTTTGCATGATTATGATGAAACCACTACAGGGTGTAGAATTAATGAAATATCATCGTGCTTCTTAAAATGAGCAGGGAAATATTTGCAAGATGATATAAATGAACTTAATATCTGGTCTGATAAATAATTGTTCGAGCCAAAATAAAAAACACGATATGATTATAATGTACATGCAATTAATAGAAAAATTTACAAGTTATCAACCACAAATATTGTTGCCTGGGCACACTCGTGCAAATGTTAATACAATCACAGCATAATCAAAAAGAAGAAAAAAACAATTAAAACCCAGGAAATAACATGCACTGATTGGGGAAAATTTTTAAAGAAGGTGGAAAGAATATCCACATTGAAAGAATAGCTGTTGCTGATTTTAAAGATTTTAATTCTTTATTACACAAGGATGAAAATTTTAATTTAATAAAATAAATATAAAATACTGTATTTAAATAAAAAGTATTATACATTTTATTTTTAATAATTTAACAGAGCAAGACGCTCGAAGACAGAAATGATGTGGATCCAGGCAGCTAAGAGTAAACATGGTGTATATTTCTACAAGACTTCATTTGAGAAATATTTTCAAAAAGCTGACCTGAGAAGAAATACAAGGAAAAAATTTAATTTTTCTTGATTTCCTGTCAATTGTGAGAGATAAAATGCCCATAAGTAAACAAAAGTATGAAGATTTATATACTGATCTAAAATGGATAGATGAAGAATATCTATATTTCAGAGGTATACCAACATCTGAGAATATTAATCACGATTATTCAGATTGTGAATGGACATAAGATTATTACTAAACACAGTATTATTATTTTGTTGTGGATATTGTTAAAATTAACGAGTTTACAATAAATCATATAGAAAATCGCTTGTTTCAATAAGACTAGTAGGCTACCTTTTTTAAGAAAATTCTCACAATGAAAATTATACATTATTCAGCAAAAAAAATTTGATGTAATATTTTGTTTTCTTATTATTGCTCTTTGCAATTTATTTTATTATCTTGTTCAATTTAAATAATATTTTGTATTTATTTATATTCTTTTTAGTAATCTTACTTTCTAGAGAAAACCTGCATACGATAATTTAAATAATCATAACTTTCAATTACTCCATTACTTTTTGTTTATGCATCTTTAAAAAAATAAAATTTTATAACCAGCACGTGAAAGATTATATTGAAATAGAAATACCTAAAAAATAAAACACTTTTTGATGCTTTGGTTTTACTCCCAAGCCAAAAAACAAATTGAAGTTAATTGAGCCAAATTATTTTAAGTCCATTATTAGTAAAAATATAATATTGTGATACAAATAATTACTAGAAAAACAAAAATTGTCATTTTTGTACATAAAATTAAAAAAAACAATGTGGTAGTTTCATCATGAGATTTAGAGGAATAAAAGTATTTAACATTTCAAAATAGTTTCTTGCTTGTAGGGTGATATTTGCTTTTTGGACTTAAAATATTCCAGTTTCACTATTGAGTTTTTCTATCTTACCTTTATTATTAAGTATCCAGTTCCTAATGTCTGCGACTTGTACTTTCCTGGCTGATGCGCTCCTACTGTCAGTTCTAAGTTTCATTTATTTTTAGTGTAAGGTACTTTTGGTCGAAAACCAAATGTGAGGAAATCATTGACAGATGATGATTTTACTTGGTGAAAATCCATAATAAAAAACTGGAAAATGAAAAGAAATATATTTTTAATTTTCTCTTGTTTTATTTAGACGTGACAGTATTTAGATACACAGTACCTTCTTCAGATGTTACAGAATACTAAAGCTAAAATGTTAGATATAAAGAACAAGGTAAATGCAATAAATCAGTAGCGATAAAGATTAAGTGCAAAAGTAAGGTGTGAACATACCCGTATGTATTAGTTACATAAATTTATCAGTTAATTTCAGAAAATGATCAGGATTTATATTTAGATTCAAATTTTATCTCTCCATTAAAAGTTCAACGAAATTTATCTTAATTGCCTTATCCCACATTAACTTGGAAAATCTATCAGGTTGTTTAATTCCCCTGGCAACGTCAAAAATTAATTTTGTATTTTCCTCTCTCCCAAAATACATGAAGCTTGTCGAAAGGTGTTGTGTTGTTGCACGACAATGCCCGTTCACATACTGCTGCACACACTGCTGAAGCGATCCAGAAACTAAACTTTAAAATACTGGTTCATCCTCTGTATGGTCCTGATTTTGCCCCTTCTGACTACCACTTGTTTGGTCCACTCAAAGAGGCATTAATGGGCCGTCGATTTACCTTGGACGAAACAGTGAAAAAAGCAGTGCATTCCTGGGCTGCAACTCAACCGAAAACCTTCTTTTATGAGGGCATCAGAAAGCTTGTGCAACGATGGACCAAGTGCACTGGAATGCAAGAGGACGTTGAAAAATTATGTACATGTAAGTTTCCTATTTGTATTGCAATAAAATTTATAACTACGTTGCGGATAATAATTGACTTACCCTCGTATCTATATATACAATATATTATATTTCAGCTTCCGTGAAGCTCAGAATTAGAGAAACATCGTACCTTTAATCTTTTATTATATGAAAGCACTTTCAGGCCTAAGCCCATTGTTGTTTTATATAATTTTAAAACTATTCACAGTCGCACAATAAAATTTTTAGCATTTTACAGTTTGTAAAAATTGTTTGTTTAAAAATAAAAAATGTTTAATATTATGTGTTTTAGTTTCTTCATCATTTGATATATCTGTACCTCTGAACGAGGATATCTAGGTCTATTTTTCATGATAATATGTTCATAGGCCCTATTTGGAAGCAAAGTACTTCTGGTATGTTAAAAAGTACTTAACAAAGTAGAAAGCATAAAAATATCTTATGTCCATTCAGTAAGATAAACCGAACTATCCTATGATATGTTAGGTTTGTTTGGTTCAAAGCAATATATAATATTCCTTTCCTAAGTCCAGTTCGCATTAGGGATATAACTATTCTATCACTTTTGTCCTAAACAGGGGTTGTGTTATGTCCACCACTATTGCATTTATGTTTTGAATTAATGCAGTGTCTAACCTAGCTGTTTATGTATATAATTAGTCATGAATAGACGTCAAATTATGATGAATTTAGTTCTTAACTGAACTGCTTTGGATAAAAGATAAGGTTATTACTATCGTCTTTAATTATTAAAATGTTAATAAAGTAAACATTCTAACCTAACACCTCTTCAGGCTGATGAGAAGCTTTTTAAGCTATTAAAAGATTTGATCCATCTAATTTTAATTATTTACTGGTAGTATTAACATAAACTTTTGTAGACACTGAATATTTATATCATATCGATATAATTTTTTTTTAACCGTAACCTTACACTTTCTTATTTGTATGTCTTACTACCAGGGGTCTTAATTATATATAATTGAAATAATTTTTACAAAACTAATAATAAGGATAAATAAAATTAGTTAAAATTCATAATCATATTAAGTTATTGCAAGTCATTGTTCTAGGTTATGTTAGCTTTTCAAAATAAGCCTGTAATCATCAACAAGACTGTTGATTTACAAGTGATAAAAAATACCATTAAAAACAATAACACCTCATACGTAGCTGTAAACTCTAAATGAGATAGCGTTCACTTCTAATGAATTTAAAATAGAATTTTAAAACTGTTCACAGTCGCACAATAAAATTTTTAGCATTTTACATTTTGTAAAAATTGTTTGTTTAAAAATAAAAAAATGTTTAATATTATGTGTTTTAGTTTCTTCATCATTTGATATATCTGTACCTCTGAACGAGGATATCTAGGTCTATTTTTCATGATAATATGTTCATTGGCCCTATTTGGAAGCAAAGTACTTCTGTTATGTTAAAAAGTACTTAACAAAGTAGAAAGCATAAAAATATCTTATGTCCATTCAGTAAGATAAACCGAACTATCCTATGATCTGTTAGGTTTGTTTCGTTCAAAGCAATATATAATATTCCTTTCCTAAGTCCAGTTCGCATTAGGGATATAACTATTCTATCACTTTTGTCCTAAACAGGGGTTGTGTTATGTCCACCACTATTGCATTTATGTTTTGAATTGATGCAGTGTCTAACCTAGCTGTTTATGTATATAATTAGTCATGAATAGACGTCAAATTATGATGATTTTAGTTCTTAACTGAACTGCTTTGGATAAAAGATAAGGTTATTACTATCGACTTTAATTATTAAAATGTTAATAAAGTAAACATTCTAACCTAACACCTCTTCAGGCTGATGAGAAGCTTTTTAAGCTATTAAAAGATTTGATCCATCTAATTTTAATTATTTACTGGTAGTATTAACATAAACTTTTGTAGACACTGATTATTTATATCATATCGATATAATTTTTTTTTAACCGTAACCTTACACTTTCTTATTTGTATGTCTTACTACCAGGGGTCTTAATTATATATAATTGAAATAATTTTTCCAAAACTAATAATAAGGATAAATAAAATTAGTTAGAATTCATAATCATATTAGTTATTGCAAGTCATTGTTCTAGGTTATGTTAGAAAGTTAGGTTAGCTTTTCAAAATAAGCCTGTAATCATCAACAAGACTGTTGATTTACAAGTGATAAAAAATACCATTAAAAACAATAACACCTCATATGTAGCTGTAAACTCTAAATGAGATAGCGTTCACTTCTAATGAATTTAAAATAGAACTACATCAATTAAAGAACTACTTGATGCAAAAAAAAACAGCCCGAATCATGCAGTCAGTTAATTGGACTTCAAGATCAAATAATGTATTAATCTTTCAGTAGTTGATTAACTTTAGTTAACGTTTTATTGCAAAGACTTGGGAAAATGGGAAAAAAATTGGAAAAAGAGCTGCATTTCCCTTTAGTACATTCTTCTACTGATGAAGGTGATGAAGTGAAAAAGGTGTATGCATTTTTGAAGACAGATAATAGCGACTGCTTTAATGATTCTGGAAACAAAATTAGGCTATTAACAATAATCATGATTCAGTTCGATAGTAGTCCGAATACCACTGAAGTCTGATGTATTTCACATATGACAAAATGGGTTATTGGCTATGAATTAAAAGGTATTCAAGAAATACAATCATTCACTTCAGAGGATGATTTGATTGGTGATCTCAATTATTTGCCTTACAGTAGCTTTAATCTACTGGCAGGCTCTGATATCTCTTTTATTGAAAATTAAAAGTGTTTACCATGTAAAAGCCATGAAGAGCTTGTGGTGTCTCATGTAACACTAGTTAATGAAAAGATTGAAAACATTAAGAAATTTGTGCCATATTCCAATTCTGATATGGGTCATCATGTAGGTCATGAACCTAAAGAAAATGTAGGACAATATGAAAGAGAAAAAGAAATGCTACTTTTTGGATTAAAATGTCAGAAAAGGTAATGTTTGTGAGGTAATGTTCTTCAACGGGAAAGCTAGTAGCAAGTTGTGTTACGGGGTCTGGCTGTAAACAGGATTTCAGAATGAAACGTTCTCGTTGATAATTGAGGCTGACAGGAAAAATATTTGATAAATTTTAGTCTAAAGACAAGTCTTGGGATATGAAGAGACAGTACATTGTATCAAAAATTTATTCATCAGGACCAGTACCCAGAAGAGGAATGCGAAATTGTAGTAGAGAGGATCAAAGGAAAATGACAAATGTATACAGAGCATTTCATAATGATCTTCAGAGTTTCAAAAATTCATTAACAAAAAACTATTTCACTCATAAGAATAAAACAAGTACTGTATGAAAGAGTAGTTCAAATAGTTTTTTCCACAAACACTAGGCAGTTAGTAAACCATTTGCTCGCTAGGCGTCGACAGTAGAGAAAATGGCTGCCACGGGAAGCGAGAAGTCGTTTTGCGTGTTAGAATTTCACTTGTCAAAGTCAGTAATTTTTGTGCAATGTGCGTGTCGGTTGAAATTTCCTAAGGAGCCACCGAGTGACATTTCAATTCGTGCATGGTATAAACAATTCAGTGAAACCGGTTGCTTGTGCAGGTGAAAATCAACCGTCGTCCATCAACCTCAGAAGTCAATGTCGAACGTGTCCATGTATGTTTCATTTGCAGCCCGTCAAAATCGACTGCGGCTGCAGGCAGAGAATTAGAAATTCTGAAAACAACATTGCAGAGAGTTCTCCGTAAACCTTTATTATGCAACCTGTACCATCTTCAAATAATCCAGCGTCTTTCTGATGGAGATAAAACACATAGGCTCGATTTTTGTTTACAGTTACAGGAATAGATGTTGTTAGATGAAAGTTTTGTAAAGAAAATAATTTTCAGCAATGAAGCTACTTTCCATATTAGCGGCAAAGTAAACGGTCATAACATGCGAGATTGGAGAACTGAAAACCCACACGCTTATGTGGAACACATTCGGGATTCTCCAAAAGTAATCGTTTTTTTGTGCGATCTTTCGTGAGGCAGGGTATGGGCCGTTCTTTTTTATGGAAAAGACAGTAACCACCATGATATACCTGGATATGTTACAATTATGGCTTATGCCTCAGCTACTCAACGACTTCATTTTTCAGCAAGATGGTTGTCCTGCCCGTTTTAATAACGAGGCTTGAAAGTACCTTAACACAACATTACCTCGGCGCTAGAGAGAACGTGCATCTGAAGAAAACAAACACATTATGCTGTGGCCACCAAGATCACCAGACCTCACGCCACGTGATTTCTTTCTTGGGATTACGGGAAAGATAAGGTGTTTATCCTGCCGATGCCGCACGATGTCGCCGAGGTAAAGAACTGCATAATCAATGCAATCAACTCTATCAAAAATGACATGTTAGAACGAGTATGGCAAGAGCTAGACTTTCGTGTTGACGTGTGCCGTGTCACCAGAGCAGCACATATCGAACATTTATAATAGATTTTAACAAAAACTGTTTGAGTCCATGCATCACCTCGTACAACTTTCATTTAGGTTAATTAAATACTTTTTTTGTACTGAATTTTTGTAACTCGTACGAACATTATGAAAGTTCCTGTATAAATTCTCATTTTTAAATAAAAAAATACATGTCTGTCAGTCTATGTTTTTAAGTACTCTACGAATAAGTATGCCAGTGGTGAAGATAGTTTTGAAAAAGGTTTCTGAAAGCAGTATGTTGTCATGTGATAAGAAAGGCAAACATGCACCATCGAATAAAATACCACAAACTATATTATTGAAGCAACAAAAGCTCATAAGATAAATACCCAGCTTACGACAGCCATTATAGTCGAGAGAGAATACAAAAAGAATATCTTGGGTGTGGATTAAATATACATATAGTGGTTTTTCTTATACATATGCGTGTGATCAAAATGGAAATCAAGTAATGAGGTGGCAAAAGAATGGCTTTCCCTTAAAGTTTTTAATAAAGAGTATAATTCGTCAATTAAAGCGACCACTGGAAGAAAGAGCTTCTTTGTTACAAAAGAAATACACTCATTTGGACGAGGCTGATAAATGCTATAAACTGAAAGCTAAAGACAGGAATTGTGATGGAAAAAGGCCAGGAAGCCAACTTTTAATGGTGGATTTACAGAAACTCTAGCCTATCCCGTTCCTTTATGACAATCAATCAATTTATCTCAAGAAAGTTATGGACATTAAATTTCACAATGATGATCCAAAAACAACAGATTCTTTTTGCATGATTATGATGAAACCACTACAGGGTGTAGAATTAATGAAATATCATCGTGCTTCTTAAAATGAGCAGGGAAATATTTGCAAGATGATATAAATGAACTTAATATCTGGTCTGATAAATAATTGTTCGAGCCAAAATAAAAAACACGATATGATTATAATGTACATGCAATTAATAGAAAAATTTACAAGTTATCAACCACAAATATTGTTGCCTGGGCACACTCGTGCAAATGTTAATACAATCACAGCATAATCAAAAAGAAGAAAAAAACAATTAAAACCCAGGAAATAACATGCACTGATTGGGGAAAATTTTTAAAGAAGGTGGAAAGAATATCCACATTGAAAGAATAGCTGTTGCTGATTTTAAAGATTTTAATTCTTTATTACACAAGGATGAAAATTTTAATTTAATAAAATAAATATAAAATACTGTATTTAAATAAAAAGTATTATACATTTTATTTTTAATAATTTAACAGAGCAAGACGCTCGAAGACAGAAATGATGTGGATCCAGGCAGCTAAGAGTAAACATGGTGTATATTTCTACAAGACTTCATTTGAGAAATATTTTCAAAAAGCTGACCTGAGAAGAAATACAAGGAAAAAATTTAATTTTTCTTGATTTCCTGTCAATTGTGAGAGATAAAATGCCCATAAGTAAACAAAAGTATGAAGATTTATATACTGATCTAAAATGGATAGATGAAGAATATCTATATTTCAGAGGTATACCAACATCTGAGAATATTAATCACGATTATTCAGATTGTGAATGGACATAAGATTATTACTAAACACAGTATTATTATTTTGTTGTGGATATTGTTAAAATTAACGAGTTTACAATAAATCATATAGAAAATCGCTTGTTTCAATAAGACTAGTAGGCTACCTTTTTTAAGAAAATTCTCACAATGAAAATTATACATTATTCAGCAAAAAAAATTTGATGTAATATTTTGTTTTCTTATTATTGCTCTTTGCAATTTATTTTATTATCTTGTTCAATTTAAATAATATTTTGTATTTATTTATATTCTTTTTACTAATCTTACTTTCTAGAGAAAACCTGCATACGATAATTTAAATAATCATAACTTTCAATTACTCCATTACTTTTTGTTTATGCATCTTTAAAAAAATAAAATTTTATAACCAGCACGTGAAAGATTATATTGAAATAGAAATACCTAAAAAATAAAACACTTTTTGATGCTTTGGTTTTACTCCCAAGCCAAAAAACAAATTGAAGTTAATTGAGCCAAATTATTTTAAGTCCATTATTAGTAAAAATATAATATTGTGATACAAATAATTACTAGAAAAACAAAAATTGTCATTTTTGTACATAAAATTAAAAAAAACAATGTGGTAGTTTCATCATGAGATTTAGAGGAATAAAAGTATTTAACATTTCAAAATAGTTTCTTGCTTGTAGGGTGATATTTGCTTTTTGGACTTAAAATATTCCAGTTTCACTATTGAGTTTTTCTATCTTACCTTTATTATTAAGTATCCAGTTCCTAATGTCTGCGACTTGTACTTTCCTGGCTGATGCGCTCCTACTGTCAGTTCTAAGTTTCATTTATTTTTAGTGTAAGGTACTTTTGGTCGAAAACCAAATGTGAGGAAATCATTGACAGATGATGATTTTACTTGGTGAAAATCCATAATAAAAAACTGGAAAATGAAAAGAAATATATTTTTAATTTTCTCTTGTTTTATTTAGACGTGACAGTATTTAGATACACAGTACCTTCTTCAGATGTTACAGAATACTAAAGCTAAAATGTTAGATATAAAGAACAAGGTAAATGCAATAAATCAGTAGCGATAAAGATTAAGTGCAAAAGTAAGGTGTGAACATACCCGTATGTATTAGTTACATAAATTTATCAGTTAATTTCAGAAAATGATCAGGATATATATTTAGATTCAAATTTTATCTCTCCATTAAAAGTTCAACGAAATTTATCTTAATTGCCTTATCCCACATTAACTTGGAAAATCTATCAGGTTGTTTAATTCCCCTGGCAACGTCAACAATTAATTTTGTATTTTCCTCTCTCCCAAAATACATGAAGCTTGTCGAAAGGTGTTGTGTTGTTGCACGACAATGCCCGTTCACATACTGCTGCACACACTGCTGAAGCGATCCAGAAACTAAACTTTAAAATACTGGTTCATCCTCTGTATGGTCCTGATTTTGCCCCTTCTGACTACCACTTGTTTGGTCCACTCAAAGAGGCATTAATGGGCCGTCGATTTACCTTGGACGAAACAGTGAAAAAAGCAGTGCATTCCTGGGCTGCAACTCAACCGAAAACCTTCTTTTATGAGGGCATCAGAAAGCTTGTGCAACGATGGACCAAGTGCACTGGAATGCAAGAGGACGTTGAAAAATTATGTACATGTAAGTTTCCTATTTGTATTGCAATAAAATTTATAACTACGTTGCGGATAATAATTGACTTACCCTCGTATCTATATATACAATATATTATATTTCAGCTTCCGTGAAGCTCAGAATTAGAGAAACATCGTACCTTTAATCTTTTATTATATGAAAGCACTTTCAGGCCTAAGCCCATTGTTGTTTTATATAATTTTAAAACTATTCACAGTCGCACAATAAAATTTTTAGCATTTTACAGTTTGTAAAAATTGTTTGTTTAAAAATAAAAAATGTTTAATATTATGTGTTTTAGTTTCTTCATCATTTGATATATCTGTACCTCTGAACGAGGATATCTAGGTCTATTTTTCATGATAATATGTTCATTGGCCCTATTTGGAAGCAAAGTACTTCTGGTATGTTAAAAAGTACTTAACAAAGTAGAAAGCATAAAAATATCTTATGTCCATTCAGTAAGATAAACCGAACTATCCTATGATATGTTAGGTTTGTTTGGTTCAAAGCAATATATAATATTCCTTTCCTAAGTCCAGTTCGCATTAGGGATATAACTATTCTATCACTTTTGTCCTAAACAGGGGTTGTGTTATGTCCACCACTATTGCATTTATGTTTTGAATTAATGCAGTGTCTAACCTAGCTGTTTATGTATATAATTAGTCATGAATAGACGTCAAATTATGATGAATTTAGTTCTTAACTGAACTGCTTTGGATAAAAGATAAGGTTATTACTATCGTCTTTAATTATTAAAATGTTAATAAAGTAAACATTCTAACCTAACACCTCTTCAGGCTGATGAGAAGCTTTTTAAGCTATTAAAAGATTTGATCCATCTAATTTTAATTATTTACTGGTAGTATTAACATAAACTTTTGTAGACACTGAATATTTATATCATATCGATATAATTTTTTTTTAACCGTAACCTTACACTTTCTTATTTGTATGTCTTACTACCAGGGGTCTTAATTATATATAATTGAAATAATTTTTACAAAACTAATAATAAGGATAAATAAAATTAGTTAAAATTCATAATCATATTAAGTTATTGCAAGTCATTGTTCTAGGTTATGTTAGAAAGTTATGTTAGCTTTTCAAAATAAGCCTGTAATCATCAACAAGACTGTTGATTTACAAGTGATAAAAAATACCATTAAAAACAATAACACCTCATACGTAGCTGTAAACTCTAAATGAGATAGCGTTCACTTCTAATGAATTTAAAATAGAATTTTAAAACTGTTCACAGTCGC
This sequence comes from Lycorma delicatula, assembly GCF_047948215.1. Classification (NCBI taxonomy): domain Eukaryota; kingdom Metazoa; phylum Arthropoda; class Insecta; order Hemiptera; family Fulgoridae; genus Lycorma; species Lycorma delicatula. The sequence goes on along the minus strand of NC_134459.1, from coordinate 145,073,758 downwards.
ACAATAAAATTTTTAGCATTTTACATTTTGTAAAAATTGTTTGTTTAAAAATAAAAAAATGTTTAATATTATGTGTTTTAGTTTCTTCATCATTTGATATATCTGTACCTCTGAACGAGGATATCTAGGTCTATTTTTCATGATAATATGTTCATTGGCCCTATTTGGAAGCAAAGTACTTCTGTTATGTTAAAAAGTACTTAACAAAGTAGAAAGCATAAAAATATCTTATGTCCATTCAGTAAGATAAACCGAACTATCCTATGATCTGTTAGGTTTGTTTCGTTCAAAGCAATATATAATATTCCTTTCCTAAGTCCAGTTCGCATTAGGGATATAACTATTCTATCACTTTTGTCCTAAACAGGGGTTGTGTTATGTCCACCACTATTGCATTTATGTTTTGAATTGATGCAGTGTCTAACCTAGCTGTTTATGTATATAATTAGTCATGAATAGACGTCAAATTATGATGAATTTAGTTCTTAACTGAACTGCTTTGGATAAAAGATAAGGTTATTACTATCGACTTTAATTATTAAAATGTTAATAAAGTAAACATTCTAACCTAACACCTCTTCAGGCTGATGAGAAGCTTTTTAAGCTATTAAAAGATTTGATCCATCTAATTTTAATTATTTACTGGTAGTATTAACATAAACTTTTGTAGACACTGATTATTTATATCATATCGATATAATTTTTTTTTAACCGTAACCTTACACTTTCTTATTTGTATGTCTTACTACCAGGGGTCTTAATTATATATAATTGAAATAATTTTTCCAAAACTAATAATAAGGATAAATAAAATTAGTTAGAATTCATAATCATATTAGTTATTGCAAGTCATTGTTCTAGGTTATGTTAGAAAGTTAGGTTAGCTTTTCAAAATAAGCCTGTAATCATCAACAAGACTGTTGATTTACAAGTGATAAAAAATACCATTAAAAACAATAACACCTCATATGTAGCTGTAAACTCTAAATGAGATAGCGTTCACTTCTAATGAATTTAAAATAGAACTACATCAATTAAAGAACTACTTGATGCAAAAAAAAACAGCCCGAATCATGCAGTCAGTTAATTGGACTTCAAGATCAAATAATGTATTAATCTTTCAGTAGTTGATTAACTTTAGTTAACGTTTTATTGCAAAGACTTGGGAAAATGGGAAAAAAATTGGAAAAAGAGCTGCATTTCCCTTTAGTACATTCTTCTACTGATGAAGGTGATGAAGTGAAAAAGGTGTATGCATTTTTGAAGACAGATAATAGCGACTGCTTTAATGATTCTGGAAACAAAATTAGGCTATTAACAATAATCATGATTCAGTTCGATAGTAGTCCGAATACCACTGAAGTCTGATGTATTTCACATATGACAAAATGGGTTATTGGCTATGAATTAAAAGGTATTCAAGAAATACAATCATTCACTTCAGAGGATGATTTGATTGGTGATCTCAATTATTTGCCTTACAGTAGCTTTAATCTACTGGCAGGCTCTGATATCTCTTTTATTGAAAATTAAAAGTGTTTACCATGTAAAAGCCATGAAGAGCTTGTGGTGTCTCATGTAACACTAGTTAATGAAAAGATTGAAAACATTAAGAAATTTGTGCCATATTCCAATTCTGATATGGGTCATCATGTAGGTCATGAACCTAAAGAAAATGTAGGACAATATGAAAGAGAAAAAGAAATGCTACTTTTTGGATTAAAATGTCAGAAAAGGTAATGTTTGTGAGGTAATGTTCTTCAACGGGAAAGCTAGTAGCAAGTTGTGTTACGGGGTCTGGCTGTAAACAGGATTTCAGAATGAAACGTTCTCGTTGATAATTGAGGCTGACAGGAAAAATATTTGATAAATTTTAGTCTAAAGACAAGTCTTGGGATATGAAGAGACAGTACATTGTATCAAAAATTTATTCATCAGGACCAGTACCCAGAAGAGGAATGCGAAATTGTAGTAGAGAGGATCAAAGGAAAATGACAAATGTATACAGAGCATTTCATAATGATCTTCAGAGTTTCAAAAATTCATTAACAAAAAACTATTTCACTCATAAGAATAAAACAAGTACTGTATGAAAGAGTAGTTCAAATAGTTTTTTCCACAAACACTAGGCAGTTAGTAAACCATTTGCTCGCTAGGCGTCGACAGTAGAGAAAATGGCTGCCACGGGAAGCGAGAAGTCGTTTTGCGTGTTAGAATTTCACTTGTCAAAGTCAGTAATTTTTGTGCAATGTGCGTGTCGGTTGAAATTTCCTAAGGAGCCACCGAGTGACATTTCAATTCGTGCATGGTATAAACAATTCAGTGAAACCGGTTGCTTGTGCAGGTGAAAATCAACCGTCGTCCATCAACCTCAGAAGTCAATGTCGAACGTGTCCATGTATGTTTCATTTGCAGCCCGTCAAAATCGACTGCGGCTGCAGGCAGAGAATTAGAAATTCTGAAAACAACATTGCAGAGAGTTCTCCGTAAACCTTTATTATGCAACCTGTACCATCTTCAAATAATCCAGCGTCTTTCTGATGGAGATAAAACACATAGGCTCGATTTTTGTTTACAGTTACAGGAATAGATGTTGTTAGATGAAAGTTTTGTAAAGAAAATAATTTTCAGCAATGAAGCTACTTTCCATATTAGCGGCAAAGTAAACGGTCATAACATGCGAGATTGGAGAACTGAAAACCCACACGCTTATGTGGAACACATTCGGGATTCTCCAAAAGTAATCGTTTTTTTGTGCGATCTTTCGTGAGGCAGGGTATGGGCCGTTCTTTTTTATGGAAAAGACAGTAACCACCATGATATACCTGGATATGTTACAATTATGGCTTATGCCTCAGCTACTCAACGACTTCATTTTTCAGCAAGATGGTTGTCCTGCCCGTTTTAATAACGAGGCTTGAAAGTACCTTAACACAACATTACCTCGGCGCTAGAGAGAACGTGCATCTGAAGAAAACAAACACATTATGCTGTGGCCACCAAGATCACCAGACCTCACGCCACGTGATTTCTTTCTTGGGATTACGGGAAAGATAAGGTGTTTATCCTGCCGATGCCGCACGATGTCGCCGAGGTAAAGAACTGCATAATCAATGCAATCAACTCTATCAAAAATGACATGTTAGAACGAGTATGGCAAGAGCTAGACTTTCGTGTTGACGTGTGCCGTGTCACCAGAGCAGCACATATCGAACATTTATAATAGATTTTAACAAAAACTGTTTGAGTCCATGCATCACCTCGTACAACTTTCATTTAGGTTAATTAAATACTTTTTTTGTACTGAATTTTTGTAACTCGTACGAACATTATGAAAGTTCCTGTATAAATTCTCATTTTTAAATAAAAAAATACATGTCTGTCAGTCTATGTTTTTAAGTACTCTACGAATAAGTATGCCAGTGGTGAAGATAGTTTTGAAAAAGGTTTCTGAAAGCAGTATGTTGTCATGTGATAAGAAAGGCAAACATGCACCATCGAATAAAATACCACAAACTATATTATTGAAGCAACAAAAGCTCATAAGATAAATACCCAGCTTACGACAGCCATTATAGTCGAGAGAGAATACAAAAAGAATATCTTGGGTGTGGATTAAATATACATATAGTGGTTTTTCTTATACATATGCGTGTGATCAAAATGGAAATCAAGTAATGAGGTGGCAAAAGAATGGCTTTCCCTTAAAGTTTTTAATAAAGAGTATAATTCGTCAATTAAAGCGACCACTGGAAGAAAGAGCTTCTTTGTTACAAAAGAAATACACTCATTTGGACGAGGCTGATAAATGCTATAAACTGAAAGCTAAAGACAGGAATTGTGATGGAAAAAGGCCAGGAAGCCAACTTTTAATGGTGGATTTACAGAAACTCTAGCCTATCCCGTTCCTTTATGACAATCAATCAATTTATCTCAAGAAAGTTATGGACATTAAATTTCACAATGATGATCCAAAAACAACAGATTCTTTTTGCATGATTATGATGAAACCACTACAGGGTGTAGAATTAATGAAATATCATCGTGCTTCTTAAAATGAGCAGGGAAATATTTGCAAGATGATATAAATGAACTTAATATCTGGTCTGATAAATAATTGTTCGAGCCAAAATAAAAAACACGATATGATTATAATGTACATGCAATTAATAGAAAAATTTACAAGTTATCAACCACAAATATTGTTGCCTGGGCACACTCGTGCAAATGTTAATACAATCACAGCATAATCAAAAAGAAGAAAAAAACAATTAAAACCCAGGAAATAACATGCACTGATTGGGGAAAATTTTTAAAGAAGGTGGAAAGAATATCCACATTGAAAGAATAGCTGTTGCTGATTTTAAAGATTTTAATTCTTTATTACACAAGGATGAAAATTTTAATTTAATAAAATAAATATAAAATACTGTATTTAAATAAAAAGTATTATACATTTTATTTTTAATAATTTAACAGAGCAAGACGCTCGAAGACAGAAATGATGTGGATCCAGGCAGCTAAGAGTAAACATGGTGTATATTTCTACAAGACTTCATTTGAGAAATATTTTCAAAAAGCTGACCTGAGAAGAAATACAAGGAAAAAATTTAATTTTTCTTGATTTCCTGTCAATTGTGAGAGATAAAATGCCCATAAGTAAACAAAAGTATGAAGATTTATATACTGATCTAAAATGGATAGATGAAGAATATCTATATTTCAGAGGTATACCAACATCTGAGAATATTAATCACGATTATTCAGATTGTGAATGGACATAAGATTATTACTAAACACAGTATTATTATTTTGTTGTGGATATTGTTAAAATTAACGAGTTTACAATAAATCATATAGAAAATCGCTTGTTTCAATAAGACTAGTAGGCTACCTTTTTTAAGAAAATTCTCACAATGAAAATTATACATTATTCAGCAAAAAAAATTTGATGTAATATTTTGTTTTCTTATTATTGCTCTTTGCAATTTATTTTATTATCTTGTTCAATTTAAATAATATTTTGTATTTATTTATATTCTTTTTAGTAATCTTACTTTCTAGAGAAAACCTGCATACGATAATTTAAATAATCATAACTTTCAATTACTCCATTACTTTTTGTTTATGCATCTTTAAAAAAATAAAATTTTATAACCAGCACGTGAAAGATTATATTGAAATAGAAATACCTAAAAAATAAAACACTTTTTGATGCTTTGGTTTTACTCCCAAGCCAAAAAACAAATTGAAGTTAATTGAGCCAAATTATTTTAAGTCCATTATTAGTAAAAATATAATATTGTGATACAAATAATTACTAGAAAAACAAAAATTGTCATTTTTGTACATAAAATTAAAAAAAACAATGTGGTAGTTTCATCATGAGATTTAGAGGAATAAAAGTATTTAACATTTCAAAATAGTTTCTTGCTTGTAGGGTGATATTTGCTTTTTGGACTTAAAATATTCCAGTTTCACTATTGAGTTTTTCTATCTTACCTTTATTATTAAGTATCCAGTTCCTAATGTCTGCGACTTGTACTTTCCTGGCTGATGCGCTCCTACTGTCAGTTCTAAGTTTCATTTATTTTTAGTGTAAGGTACTTTTGGTCGAAAACCAAATGTGAGGAAATCATTGACAGATGATGATTTTACTTGGTGAAAATCCATAATAAAAAACTGGAAAATGAAAAGAAATATATTTTTAATTTTCTCTTGTTTTATTTAGACGTGACAGTATTTAGATACACAGTACCTTCTTCAGATGTTACAGAATACTAAAGCTAAAATGTTAGATATAAAGAACAAGGTAAATGCAATAAATCAGTAGCGATAAAGATTAAGTGCAAAAGTAAGGTGTGAACATACCCGTATGTATTAGTTACATAAATTTATCAGTTAATTTCAGAAAATGATCAGGATTTATATTTAGATTCAAATTTTATCTCTCCATTAAAAGTTCAACGAAATTTATCTTAATTGCCTTATCCCACATTAACTTGGAAAATCTATCAGGTTGTTTAATTCCCCTGGCAACGTCAAAAATTAATTTTGTATTTTCCTCTCTCCCAAAATACATGAAGCTTGTCGAAAGGTGTTGTGTTGTTGCACGACAATGCCCGTTCACATACTGCTGCACACACTGCTGAAGCGATCCAGAAACTAAACTTTAAAATACTGGTTCATCCTCTGTATGGTCCTGATTTTGCCCCTTCTGACTACCACTTGTTTGGTCCACTCAAAGAGGCATTAATGGGCCGTCGATTTACCTTGGACGAAACAGTGAAAAAAGCAGTGCATTCCTGGGCTGCAACTCAACCGAAAACCTTCTTTTATGAGGGCATCAGAAAGCTTGTGCAACGATGGACCAAGTGCACTGGAATGCAAGAGGACGTTGAAAAATTATGTACATGTAAGTTTCCTATTTGTATTGCAATAAAATTTATAACTACGTTGCGGATAATAATTGACTTACCCTCGTATCTATATATACAATATATTATATTTCAGCTTCCGTGAAGCTCAGAATTAGAGAAACATCGTACCTTTAATCTTTTATTATATGAAAGCACTTTCAGGCCTAAGCCCATTGTTGTTTTATATAATTTTAAAACTATTCACAGTCGCACAATAAAATTTTTAGCATTTTACAGTTTGTAAAAATTGTTTGTTTAAAAATAAAAAATGTTTAATATTATGTGTTTTAGTTTCTTCATCATTTGATATATCTGTACCTCTGAACGAGGATATCTAGGTCTATTTTTCATGATAATATGTTCATTGGCCCTATTTGGAAGCAAAGTACTTCTGGTATGTTAAAAAGTACTTAACAAAGTAGAAAGCATAAAAATATCTTATGTCCATTCAGTAAGATAAACCGAACTATCCTATGATATGTTAGGTTTGTTTGGTTCAAAGCAATATATAATATTCCTTTCCTAAGTCCAGTTCGCATTAGGGATATAACTATTCTATCACTTTTGTCCTAAACAGGGGTTGTGTTATGTCCACCACTATTGCATTTATGTTTTGAATTAATGCAGTGTCTAACCTAGCTGTTTATGTATATAATTAGTCATGAATAGACGTCAAATTATGATGAATTTAGTTCTTAACTGAACTGCTTTGGATAAAAGATAAGGTTATTACTATCGTCTTTAATTATTAAAATGTTAATAAAGTAAACATTCTAACCTAACACCTCTTCAGGCTGATGAGAAGCTTTTTAAGCTATTAAAAGATTTGATCCATCTAATTTTAATTATTTACTGGTAGTATTAACATAAACTTTTGTAGACACTGAATATTTATATCATATCGATATAATTTTTTTTTAACCGTAACCTTACACTTTCTTATTTGTATGTCTTACTACCAGGGGTCTTAATTATATATAATTGAAATAATTTTTACAAAACTAATAATAAGGATAAATAAAATTAGTTAAAATTCATAATCATATTAAGTTATTGCAAGTCATTGTTCTAGGTTATGTTAGAAAGTTATGTTAGCTTTTCAAAATAAGCCTGTAATCATCAACAAGACTGTTGATTTACAAGTGATAAAAAATACCATTAAAAACAATAACACCTCATACGTAGCTGTAAACTCTAAATGAGATAGCGTTCACTTCTAATGAATTTAAAATAGAATTTTAAAACTGTTCACAGTCGCACAATAAAATTTTTAGCATTTTACATTTTGTAAAAATTGTTTGTTTAAAAATAAAAAAATGTTTAATATTATGTGTTTTAGTTTCTTCATCATTTGATATATCTGTACCTCTGAACGAGGATATCTAGGTCTATTTTTCATGATAATATGTTCATTGGCCCTATTTGGAAGCAAAGTACTTCTGTTATGTTAAAAAGTACTTAACAAAGTAGAAAGCATAAAAATATCTTATGTCCATTCAGTAAGATAAACCGAACTATCCTATGATCTGTTAGGTTTGTTTCGTTCAAAGCAATATATAATATTCCTTTCCTAAGTCCAGTTCGCATTAGGGATATAACTATTCTATCACTTTTGTCCTAAACAGGGGTTGTGTTATGTCCACCACTATTGCATTTATGTTTTGAATTGATGCAGTGTCTAACCTAGCTGTTTATGTATATAATTAGTCATGAATAGCCGTCAAATTATGATGAATTTAGTTCTTAACTGAACTGCTTTGGATAAAAGATAAGGTTATTACTATCGTCTTTAATTATTAAAATGTTAATAAAGTAAACATTCTAACCTAACACCTCTTCAGGCTGATGAGAAGCTTTTTAAGCTATTAAAAGATTTGATCCATCTAATTTTAATTATTTACTGGTAGTATTAACATAAACTTTTGTAGACACTGAATATTTATATCATATCGATATAATTTTTTTTTAACCGTAACCTTACACTTTCTTATTTGTATGTCTTGCTACCAGGGGTCTTAATTATATATAATTGAAATAATTTTTACAAAACTAATAATAAGGATAAATAAAATTAGTTAAAATTCGTAATCATATTAAGTTATTGCAAGTCATTGTTCTAGGTTATGTTAGAAAGTTATGTTAGCTTTTCAAAATAAGCCTGTAATCATCAACAAGACTGTTGATTTACAAGTGATAAAAAATACCATTAAAAACAATAACACCTCATACGTAGCTGTAAACTCTAAATGAGATAGCGTTCACTTCTAATGAATTTAAAATAGAATTTTAAAACTGTTCACAGTTGCACAATAAAATTTTTAGCATTTTACATTTTGTAAAAATTGTTTGTTTAAAAATAAAAAATGTTTAATATTATGTGTTTTAGTTTCTTCATCATTTGATATATCTGTACCTCTGAACGAGGATATCTAGGTCTATTTTTCATGATAATATGTTCATTGGCCCTATTTGGAAGCAAAGTAATTTTGTTATGTTAAAAAGTACTTAACAAAGTAGAAAGCATAAAAATATCTTATGTCCATTCAGTAAGATAAACCGAACTATCCTATGATATGTTAGGTTTGTTTGGTTCAAAGCAATATATAATATTCCTTTCCTAAGTCCAGTTCGCATTAGAGATATAACTATTCTATCACTTTTGTCCTAAACAGGGGTTGTGTTATGTCCACCACTATTGCATTTATGTTTTGAATTGATGCAGTGTCTAACCTAGCTGTTTATGTATATAATTAGTCATGAATAGACGTCAAATTATGATGAATTTAGTTCTTAACTGAACTGCTTTGGATAAAAGATAAGGTTATTACTATCGACTTTAATTATTAAAATGTTAATAAAGTAAACATTCTAACCTAACACCTCTTCAGGCTGATGAGAAGCTTTTTAAGCTATTAAAAGATTTGATCCATCTAATTTTAATTATTTACTGGTAGTATTAACATAAACTTTTGTAGACACTGAATATTTATATCATATCGATATAATTTTTTTTTAACCGTAACCTTACACTTTCTTATTTGTATGTCTTGCTACCAGGGGTCTTAATTATATATAATTGAAATAATTTTTACAAAACTAATAATAGGGATAAATAAAATTAGTTAAAATTCGTAATCATATTAAGTTATTGCAAGTCATTGTTCTAGGTTATGTTAGAAAGTTATGTTAGCTTTTGAAAATAAGCCTGTAATCATCAACAAGACTGTTGATTTACAAGTGATAAAAAATACCATTAAAAACAATAACACCTCATATGTAGCTGTAAACTCTAAATGAGATAGCGTTCACTTCTAATGAATTTAAAATAGAACTACATCAATTAAAGAACTACTTGATGCAAAAAAAAACAGCCCGAATCATGCAGTCAGTTAATTGGACTTCAAGATCAAATAATGTATTAATCTTTCAGTAGTTGATTAACTTTAGTTAACGTTTTATTGCAAAGACTTGGGAAAATGGGAAAAAAATTGGAAAAAGAGCTGCATTTCCCTTTAGTACATTCTTCTACTGATGAAGGTGATGAAGTGAAAAAGGTGTATGCATTTTTGAAGACAGATAATAGCGACTGCTTTAATGATTCTGGAAACAAAATTAGGCTATTAACAATAATCATGATTCAGTTCGATAGTAGTCCGAATACCACTGAAGTCTGATGTATTTCACATATGACAAAATGGGTTATTGGCTATGAATTAAAAGGTATTCAAGAAATACAATCATTCACTTCAGAGGATGATTTGATTGGTGATCTCAATTATTTGCCTTACAGTAGCTTTAATCTACTGGCAGGCTCTGATATCTCTTTTATTGAAAATTAAAAGTGTTTACCATGTAAAAGCCATGAAGAGCTTGTGGTGTCTCATGTAACACTAGTTAATGAAAAGATTGAAAACATTAAGAAATTTGTGCCATATTCCAATTCTGATATGGGTCATCATGTAGGTCATGAACCTAAAGAAAATGTAGGACAATATGAAAGAGAAAAAGAAATGCTACTTTTTGGATTAAAATGTCAGAAAAGGTAATGTTTGTGAGGTAATGTTCTTCAACGGGAAAGCTAGTAGCAAGTTGTGTTACGGGGTCTGGCTGTAAACAGGATTTCAGAATGAAACGTTCTCGTTGATAATTGAGGCTGACAGGAAAAATATTTGATAAATTTTAGTCTAAAGACAAGTCTTGGGATATGAAGAGACAGTACATTGTATCAAAAATTTATTCATCAGGACCAGTACCCAGAAGAGGAATGCGAAATTGTAGTAGAGAGGATCAAAGGAAAATGACAAATGTATACAGAGCATTTCATAATGATCTTTAGAGTTTCAAAAATTCATTAACAAAAAACTATTTCACTCATAAGAATAAAACAAGTACTGTATGAAAGAGTAGTTCAAATAGTTTTTTCCACAAACACTAGGCAGTTAGTAAACCATTTGCTCGCTAGGCGTCGACAGTAGAGAAAATGGCTGCCACGGGAAGCGAGAAGTCGTTTTGCGTGTTAGAATTTCACTTGTCAAAGTCAGTAATTTTTGTGCAATGTGCGTGTCGGTTGAAATTTCCTAAGGAGCCACCGAGTGACATTTCAATTCGTGCATGGTATAAACAATTCAGTGAAACCGGTTGCTTGTGCAGGTGAAAATCAACCGTCGTCCATCAACCTCAGAAGTCAATGTCGAACGTGTCCATGTATGTTTCATTTGCAGCCCGTCTAAATCGACTGCGGCTGCAGGCAGAGAATTAGAAATTCTGAAAACAACATTGCAGAGAGTTCTCCGTAAACCTTTATTATGCAACCTGTACCATCTTCAAATAATCCAGCGTCTTTCTGATGGAGATAAAACACATAGGCTCGATTTTTGTTTACAGTTACAGGAATAGATGTTGTTAGATGAAAGTTTTGTAAAGAAAATAATTTTCAGCAATGAAGCTACTTTCCATATTAGCGGCAAAGTAAACGGTCATAACATGCGAGATTGGAGAACTGAAAACCCACACGCTTATGTGGAACACATTCGGGATTCTCCAAAAGTAATCGTTTTTTTGTGCGATCTTTCGTGAGGCAGGGTATGGGCCGTTCTTTTTTATGGAAAAGACAGTAACCACCATGATATACCTGGATATGTTACAATTATGGCTTATGCCTCAGCTACTCAACGACTTCATTTTTCAGCAAGATGGTTGTCCTGCCCGTTTTAATAACGAGGCTTGAAAGTACCTTAACACAACATTACCTCGGCGCTAGAGAGAACGTGCATCTGAAGAAAACAAACACATTATGCTGTGGCCACCAAGATCACCAGACCTCACGCCACGTGATTTCTTTCTTGGGATTACGGGAAAGATAAGGTGTTTATCCTGCCGATGCCGCACGATGTCGCCGAGGTAAAGAACTGCATAATCAATGCAATCAACTCTATCAAAAATGACATGTTAGAACGAGTATGGCAAGAGCTAGACTTTCGTGTTGACGTGTGCCGTGTCACCAGAGCAGCACATATCGAACATTTATAATAGATTTTAACAAAAACTGTTTGAGTCCATGCATCACCTCGTACAACTTTCATTTAGGTTAATTAAATACTTTTTTTGTACTGAATTTTTGTAACTCGTACGAACATTATGAAAGTTCCTGTATAAATTCTCATTTTTAAATAAAAAAATACATGTTTGTCAGTCTATGTTTTTAAGTACTCTACGAATAAGTATGCCAGTGGTGAAGATAGTTTTGAAAAAGGTTTCTGAAAGCAGTATGTTGTCATGTGATAAGAAAGGCAAACATGCACCATCGAATAAAATACCACAAACTATATTATTGAAGCAACAAAAGCTCATAAGATAAATACCCAGCTTACGACAGCCATTATAGTCGAGAGAGAATACAAAAAGAATATCTTGGGTGTGGATTAAATATACATATAGTGGTTTTTCTTATACATATGCGTGTGATCAAAATGGAAATCAAGTAATGAGGTGGCAAAAGAATGGCTTTCCCTTAAAGTTTTTAATAAAGAGTATAATTCGTCAATTAAAGCGACCACTGGAAGAAAGAGCTTCTTTGTTACAAAAGAAATACACTCATTTGGACGAGGCTGATAAATGCTATAAACTGAAAGCTAAAGACAGGAATTGTGATGGAAAAAGGCCAGGAAGCCAACTTTTAATGGTGGATTTACAGAAACTCTAGCCTATCCCGTTCCTTTATGACAATCAATCAATTTATCTCAAGAAAGTTATGGACATTAAATTTCACAATGATGATCCAAAAACAACAGATTCTTTTTGCATGATTATGATGAAACCACTACAGGGTGTAGAATTAATGAAATATCATCGTGCTTCTTAAAATGAGCAGGGAAATATTTGCAAGATGATATAAATGAACTTAATATCTGGTCTGATAAATAATTGTTCGAGCCAAAATAAAAAACACGATATGATTATAATGTACATGCAATTAATAGAAAAATTTACAAGTTATCAACCACAAATATTGTTGCCTGGGCACACTCGTGCAAATGTTAATACAATCACAGCATAATCAAAAAGAAGAAAAAAACAATTAAAACCCAGGAAATAACATGCACTGATTGGGGAAAATTTTTAAAGAAGGTGGAAAGAATATCCACATTGAAAGAATAGCTGTTGCTGATTTTAAAGATTTTAATTCTTTATTACACAAGGATGAAAATTTTAATTTAATAAAATAAATATAAAATACTGTATTTAAATAAAAAGTATTATACATTTTATTTTTAATAATTTAACAGAGCAAGACGCTCGAAGACAGAAATGATGTGGATCCAGGCAGCTAAGAGTAAACATGGTGTATATTTCTACAAGACTTCATTTGAGAAATATTTTCAAAAAGCTGACCTGAGAAGAAATACAAGGAAAAAATTTAATTTTTCTTGATTTCCTGTCAATTGTGAGAGATAAAATGCCCATAAGTAAACAAAAGTATGAAGATTTATATACTGATCTAAAATGGATAGATGAAGAATATCTATATTTCAGAGGTATACCAACATCTGAGAATATTAATCACGATTATTCAGATTGTGAATGGACATAAGATTATTACTAAACACAGTATTATTATTTTGTTGTGGATATTGTTAAAATTAACGAGTTTACAATAAATCATATAGAAAATCGCTTGTTTCAATAAGACTAGTAGGCTACCTTTTTTAAGAAAATTCTCACAATGAAAATTATACATTATTCAGCAAAAAAAATTTGATGTAATATTTTGTTTTCTTATTATTGCTCTTTGCAATTTATTTTATTATCTTGTTCAATTTAAATAATATTTTGTATTTATTTATATTCTTTTTACTAATCTTACTTTCTAGAGAAAACCTGCATACGATAATTTAAATAATCATAACTTTCAATTACTCCATTACTTTTTGTTTATGCATCTTTAAAAAAATAAAATTTTATAACCAGCACGTGAAAGATTATATTGAAATAGAAATACCTAAAAAATAAAACACTTTTTGATGCTTTGGTTTTACTCCCAAGCCAAAAAACAAATTGAAGTTAATTGAGCCAAATTATTTTAAGTCCATTATTAGTAAAAATATAATATTGTGATACAAATAATTACTAGAAAAACAAAAATTGTCATTTTTGTACATAAAATTAAAAAAAACAATGTGGTAGTTTCATCATGAGATTTAGAGGAATAAAAGTATTTAACATTTCAAAATAGTTTCTTGCTTGTAGGGTGATATTTGCTTTTTGGACTTAAAATATTCCAGTTTCACTATTGAGTTTTTCTATCTTACCTTTATTATTAAGTATCCAGTTCCTAATGTCTGCGACTTGTACTTTCCTGGCTGATGCGCTCCTACTGTCAGTTCTAAGTTTCATTTATTTTTAGTGTAAGGTACTTTTGGTCGAAAACCAAATGTGAGGAAATCATTGACAGATGATGATTTTACTTGGTGAAAATCCATAATAAAAAACTGGAAAATGAAAAGAAATATATTTTTAATTTTCTCTTGTTTTATTTAGACGTGACAGTATTTAGATACACAGTACCTTCTTCAGATGTTACAGAATACTAAAGCTAAAATGTTAGATATAAAGAACAAGGTAAATGCAATAAATCAGTAGCGATAAAGATTAAGTGCAAAAGTAAGGTGTGAACATACCCGTATGTATTAGTTACATAAATTTATCAGTTAATTTCAGAAAATGATCAGGATATATATTTAGATTCAAATTTTATCTCTCCATTAAAAGTTCAACGAAATTTATCTTAATTGCCTTATCCCACATTAACTTGGAAAATCTATCAGGTTGTTTAATTCCCCTGGCAACGTCAACAATTAATTTTGTATTTTCCTCTCTCCCAAAATACATGAAGCTTGTCGAAAGGTGTTGTGTTGTTGCACGACAAAGCCCGTTCACATACTGCTGCACACACTGCTGAAGCGATCCAGAAACTAAACTTTAAAATACTGGTTCATCCTCTGTATGGTCCTGATTTTGCCCCTTCTGACTACCACTTGTTTGGTCCACTCAAAGAGGCATTAATGGGCCGTCGATTTACCTTG
This sequence comes from Lycorma delicatula, assembly GCF_047948215.1. Taxonomy (NCBI): domain Eukaryota; kingdom Metazoa; phylum Arthropoda; class Insecta; order Hemiptera; family Fulgoridae; genus Lycorma; species Lycorma delicatula. Next base: position 145,058,757 of record NC_134459.1, on the reverse strand, counting down.
GACGAAACAGTGAAAAAAGCAGTGCATTCCTGGGCTGCAACTCAACCGAAAACCTTCTTTTATGAGGGCATCAGAAAGCTTGTGCAACGATGGACCAAGTGCACTGGAATGCAAGAGGACGTTGAAAAATTATGTACATGTAAGTTTCCTATTTGTATTGCAATAAAATTTATAACTACGTTGCGGATAATAATTGACTTACCCTCGTATCTATATATACAATATATTATATTTCAGCTTCCGTGAAGCTCAGAATTAGAGAAACATCGTACCTTTAATCTTTTATTATATGAAAGCACTTTCAGGCCTAAGCCCATTGTTGTTTTATATAATTTTAAAACTATTCACAGTCGCACAATAAAATTTTTAGCATTTTACAGTTTGTAAAAATTGTTTGTTTAAAAATAAAAAATGTTTAATATTATGTGTTTTAGTTTCTTCATCATTTGATATATCTGTACCTCTGAACGAGGATATCTAGGTCTATTTTTCATGATAATATGTTCATTGGCCCTATTTGGAAGCAAAGTACTTCTGGTATGTTAAAAAGTACTTAACAAAGTAGAAAGCATAAAAATATCTTATGTCCATTCAGTAAGATAAACCGAACTATCCTATGATATGTTAGGTTTGTTTGGTTCAAAGCAATATATAATATTCCTTTCCTAAGTCCAGTTCGCATTAGGGATATAACTATTCTATCACTTTTGTCCTAAACAGGGGTTGTGTTATGTCCACCACTATTGCATTTATGTTTTGAATTAATGCAGTGTCTAACCTAGCTGTTTATGTATATAATTAGTCATGAATAGACGTCAAATTATGATGAATTTAGTTCTTAACTGAACTGCTTTGGATAAAAGATAAGGTTATTACTATCGTCTTTAATTATTAAAATGTTAATAAAGTAAACATTCTAACCTAACACCTCTTCAGGCTGATGAGAAGCTTTTTAAGCTATTAAAAGATTTGATCCATCTAATTTTAATTATTTACTGGTAGTATTAACATAAACTTTTGTAGACACTGAATATTTATATCATATCGATATAATTTTTTTTTAACCGTAACCTTACACTTTCTTATTTGTATGTCTTACTACCAGGGGTCTTAATTATATATAATTGAAATAATTTTTACAAAACTAATAATAAGGATAAATAAAATTAGTTAAAATTCATAATCATATTAAGTTATTGCAAGTCATTGTTCTAGGTTATGTTAGCTTTTCAAAATAAGCCTGTAATCATCAACAAGACTGTTGATTTACAAGTGATAAAAAATACCATTAAAAACAATAACACCTCATACGTAGCTGTAAACTCTAAATGAGATAGCGTTCACTTCTAATGAATTTAAAATAGAATTTTAAAACTGTTCACAGTCGCACAATAAAATTTTTAGCATTTTACATTTTGTAAAAATTGTTTGTTTAAAAATAAAAAAATGTTTAATATTATGTGTTTTAGTTTCTTCATCATTTGATATATCTGTACCTCTGAACGAGGATATCTAGGTCTATTTTTCATGATAATATGTTCATTGGCCCTATTTGGAAGCAAAGTACTTTTGTTATGTTAAAAAGTACTTAAACAAAGTAGAAAGCATAAAAATATCTTATGTCCATTCAGTAGGCATCATTATCCAGTTCGGCGGTACAGTGGCCTTCTTTGCAGTTCTTCAGCTTCGTATCCACCGGTGCCAAGTCTATACCGGCGGATACCTACAAGTCTGTACCTTGATATCCGGATGATTCATAAAAGCGCTGGTCGATCGTGTTTGAGGAATCAGAAGAAAGAAGACGAATCAACCTGGTTGTTATCGTGGGCTGCAATTGAAGGCCTCTACCACCACAGGGCAATAAAATTAAGGTAAGTTACACTACTATTATAATTTGGGGGGAGGGGACAGGCTGAGAAATATTATAGTATGTCAGTTAACCGTAATTTTTATTTTTTGTAAGAGAAGTTTTATCATTTTTAAAATAATTATATTTTATATCTTTGTATCTTATTCATCAAATTATTATAACAAATGTATAAATAAATTAAGTAAAAGAATAAAAATATTTCAATTTCTACAGAGATTTAATTCAATAAAACTGACTTACCCTTTATGTATCTACCCTTTAAATATTTTATACGTAATATGAACTTGATTAGTACTGAAAGTCATGATTATCATCATATCGATCAATATTTGCCACATCAGGTAAATTTTTATGATTTTTCTTTTTCTTATAAAATTGAACTATAATATTTAAATAAGTTTTATAAATTTTTGTAACATTATGTAAATATTTTTAATATGGAATTAAAAAAAACCTTATGTTATCTATTTAACAATCATTCTAAATATTTAAGCATTATAATGTACAGTTTAGATAACAGGTGTGGTGTTGTTACTGTTAGTATAATCGATAGATTTTTTCATTCTTATGTAATCCAACGTATACTAATGAATGTGATGTTGTGTACAAGTTTTTAAAGCGTTTAATTTACGTATTGAAAATACTTTTTTAAGCAAAACAAAAAGGTTAATATTAATATATTATAATATACATCAGTGGCTGCTTGCGTATAGGCACTGTGGAACCACAGCATCCCCTATTTTCACTTGGTATTATTAATAACATTTAACATAATGTCCCTTTTTCTTTAATTCCTTCTCTATACTTGTACAATATATAATCCTAACCTTAATGTCAGTAGCCATCCCCCACCCACAGTTAATGAAAAAAATACAAAAATCTTTGTACGGAACTGTGCGCTTCACAGTTCCAGCAGCATAGTTTTGGCTGTTGTGCGCATGCACAGATAGGAAGCTGCACACAAGGCTGTGAGGAAGAGAGAGCATTGTTGCGGCCACAGTATTGTTGACCCTGGCGTCTGGTGGAAGGTAGTTTTTTTTTTACTCCACGTGTGTATGGAACATTGCATGTTCCCTTTTCTTGTTTAGTCAGAGGAAGGAATATGAAAGCGGTTTAGCTGTTTTTTCTGTAGCCATCAGAAGATGGCGGAAAGCAAGGGCTCTTTGATCGCCAAATCTGTCCAAAAACACACTGGAAAGGTGAAAAAGAAGGTAGTTAGTAAAACCTAATTATGTATGTTTCTGTGAACCTAGAAATTAAAATTAAGCACCGTTGGACCATAATCTTTTTAAGCGGATACTTTATTAAATTACTATCTAATGATGCTAAAAAATATTATCTGTATTCACATTCTATTATTTATTCGGTTCAACAGAATATGGTTTTTAAGCGCACAAATCATATTCTTGAATGCGATAAAATGTAGAATTAGGTTATTATCCTGCTTTCAGCTATTCTATGATTCATTGTTTTTTTTATTTTACGGAAAACTTTAACCCTACCTTGAAAAGGCCCAGAAAAAAATTTTCTGGAGCAGCACCCCCACCTAATTTTAGTTACAAGCTGCCACTGATGTGGCAGCTTGTAAATGTATTATTAAATTAATAATTTTCATCAATATAAATAAATAATTAAATATTTTTACTTTTTAATAAATTTTTTAACATTTATTAATTTGCTACATTTTTTTAATTACAAAAATACTCTACGTTAATCGCTATTATTAAAAGTATTTATAAAAAAAAGTTCTCTGAATATAAAGAACCAAATTAATTAATTAATCTTTTAGTAATCAAAAATTTTCTTTTAATTTATTATTAATCAAAAAATGAATAAAAAGTTATTAATAAACATAATTAAATATTAAAACACAAAAATTCTATTCTGTTCGATTCAAAATAATAAAGATAAAATGACGTGATAAAGAATACTATTTTATTTCTTTTTATTAAAATTACTTTCTTGAACCGTTAAGTTACAGTTTAACTATTAATTCTATTATAACGATTAACAATTTTCCTTTTAATTAAGTATTTTGGATAAACGGTCTTGTTTTCTTAGATCAATAAATAAATAGATACACAAGCTCTTTTCCACTCTTTTAAATAATAAAATTGAATTATAACATCGCTATAGAATAGCTATCGATTAGATAGTATGTATTTTCTTAATGCTACTGAATAAATAAATTTTTGTTAGTAACGGTACATATATAATACTAACATCGTTTATTTTATCTTTTGTTGCAGGTACGACAACGATTACTTACATAGGTTAAGAGTGAACAGCGTTAATGTGGCTTAACTATTTAGTTTTATAATAACGATTAAAGGGAGGACTACTTACTTCGTAACTGGTGCTCCTTTTCCAGTAGAATTAAGTTTCTTTTTCAGGTAATTATATATTCTTGTTTTGTTTTACAAACATGTGCATGTTAGAATAAATTTGCATGTTAGAATTAAGGAAAAATCGCGTTTCCCCAGTAGGCCCCTTAGTAGGTTGTAATTGTTTTTTAATCGTGTTATGTGTGTTGTGTTTTTTTACAGGTTCATTATATATTTTAAGTTAGAATTAATTATGTTAAGTCGCGTTCGCGTTCCATACCCCGTCAACAGTAGGCCCGATTATAAAGCGGGGTATTATTTTAATATTGTTTTTTTATTTATTTAAGATTAGATTAAGTACATGTTGTTAAGCCATGTTAACCTGATCGGAATTTTCTGAAGTACTGTTTTATTTATTATGTATGTATATTTCAAGTACACCAAACTGTATTTTTATCAACCGCCTTGATATTTTTACTAATTTTGTTTCAGAATATTTGTTTCAGGTATAGATTATGTCATATTTTAATTAATCGATGTTGAAAAAAATTGTGTGATGAAGAATAAAAAATGGATTCCAAAAGAATTAAAATATTAATAACTTGTTAATCTATTTTATTATTTTTATACTAATTTTTCTGCAGATTGTTTCAAGTTTGTTTCAGCTACAGAAAATTGCGATATTTCAACTACTTACTGCTGGAACAACATACTAAAGTAACGCTTAGAAAATTGTGCATGTGATGAATGTATTACAAAAAATAAGATGAAAAGGCTAATAAAATGATGATCAGATTAAGATTAACACAATCATCTAGATGATATGAGTGAGTATAATTTTAAGTTTAATTAGATTAAACTAAATTTAATTAGATTAAGTTTAATTAGAAAACCTCATGATCAGATTTCTTTTACAAAATAACTGAAGGGGATTCTTTTTGTAAAAGACAATTTTAATTTTTGACATCATAAATGGTAAAACATTTCACGGAATGCTGCATTTGAGTTTAAAGAGTTTTAGTAAAAATAAACAAGTATAATTAATTAGTCTTATTTATTATAACACAAACTTGTGAAGATTTTTACTATATGGAACATTTTATATGTCTGAAGATGAATTGATGGCGCTGGTTTTAAATTGAATTTTTTCAATAATTATTTGTAAAGATTTTGCACAATACTATATTTTAGATGTTGTTGTTACCCTATTTTTAGTAGTAAAAGAGTTGCTGTATTCACTATAGAACATTATATTAATTATGTATGCATCTTAAATCTGCATTTGCCATAGTCTAGTACAAGTTTTATTTTATGTCATACTAAAGATGGGCTCTCTCTTTTTTTGTTTAGCTTTTGGAACCACCGTAAGGTATTACTTCAGGGGATGAATGAAGATGATATGTGCGAATGTAAATGAAATGACATTAAAAATTGCTAATCTGAACAGAAGGCTGAGCAAATACTTTGGACGGTATAACAAACTTATACCAGACAGTATAAGTGGTTGTTAATGAGGTGTAGCAAAATTTGATTGGCATATTTTAAAATGAACTTACAAAGTAAAAAAAAAAAAAAAAACCACGGGCTTTACATCTCTACTGTATATCTTGTGCAGAAAATTTAATACAAAGTACAGTAATACAAAGGGATTCATTCATCTATGCCGATTGGTATTCAAATGGTATAGTGTGAAAAACAAAATAATTTCAATTTTTTGTTTGCAAAATATCTGTAGTTAAAAAAAGGATGCTATTCAGTTCATTAATCTACCATTGACATTATTAAGACCTGTGCTTCATGGGCAGGATATACTCCTATTTTAACACTTCAATCTGTGTTACTAGACGATAAAATTTCATCTACCTAGCATATAGAAAAAGTTAATACGATTTCTTCACCGTGGCATTTGTTGTCAATCTCACAACATAATCCTTTTCAAAACATAATCGCAATTGTAATATTTATAAAATAATTCGCCTAGAATTAATTTAGTCTCCATACAGTTAAATTTATTTATTTAGAGCTAATTAAAAAAAAAAAAAAAAAAAGGATATTGAGAGCTAAGGTTCGATATTATTGACTTACATCCGTGTATTTAAAATACTAAATAAATAAAAATGATAAAAAAAATAAAAATAAAAAAGCCGGGTGGTGTGAGAAAAAAAATGAACCGAAAGGCTCTATTTTAGTCGGTATTATAAATTAGTTAATTGTTATACTGTTAAAATTGCTTTACGTAAATGCGTGTACGGCATTAACCTTCAACACAGCTGTTATGAAGGGTGGGGGTACCTCTCGCAGCAACGAAATTAAACTAATATTTATAACTAGTTCTTTTTTTTATTAATTTATTTTACTCGTATTGACAGCATACAAAGTATCTACAATTTTTTCATTTCCACAGCGCCAACCGTTATGTATTGCATCACAGGATGAGATGAGATGGCAATTTTGTAGCGTGTGAAAATGCCATGCCTCATCGGGATTCGAACCCGGGACCTCCGGATAAAAGGCCCCGCAATTAGTCGAAAAATGTTTAAGATATGGAGGTCCGAATAATCGACGTTTTAATAAACATTAATCTCAAATTATATTTAATTTGAATCACAATTTTGTAACAAGAAAATCTCTCTGATAATTCGAGTACTTAAAACAAGCAATAATTTATGTAAATTTTACGGATAAATAAAATATTAAGTCCGGTTAACTGAGAGGTCGGATGTATAAGATCAGTGATTATTTGACTAACTAAAATAATAGTAATTAATAATAATAATAAATATTAATAATTATAATAATTTTACTAACAAAATTAAAATAAACAAAAAAGTTATAAAGTATGATTTTTAAGTTTTTAACACTAATACATAAACGATAAATACCAATATTGTCAAATAGAGAATTTAACACGATTTTAATTTTTTTTTTTTTTTTTTTTAAATAATAGTAAAATAATAAATAATATGATTCGTTATTAAATTTAAAAAAAAATTAATAATAAAAATTTTATTAAAAATAATTTTTTGTATTCATCTTGCTTACTAGTTTAGGTTGGAAGATTTATTCTACGTAAATGGGACGTAACGCAGCAAATTATATAATGCCGATCTTGGCGGCCAAAGGGCCAGAGGGGGAGGAAAAGACAGGTTAATTGGCAACATAGCAGCACCTGTTGTAATCACAATGTTAGAGCTGCGTTTATTTAACACTCCGTATTAAGAGTAGTATTAGAAGAGAAGAGAAGTAAGAGAGAGCGAGAGAGACCCTCTGTCTCGCTTCCTCTCCATCACTGATCCCCCTACCAACCCCTCTCGCAATTTCTCTCCATCAACCCCGCTCTCTCACTCTACCCGCTCTGTCTCTCACTCGACCCCTCTCTCTCCCAGTCACTCTCTCACTCCCCCCTCCGCCAATCTCTCTCGCTGTATGCGGTGGGCTACTTAAACATGTTTGTATTTTTCAATTTTCTCACTCAAAGTGCATTTTTACAAAAACTTTATAATAAAAAAATTGACCGTTAAGGTTTTCGACACTTTTTAAATTTATTAATGCCTTTCCGTTCGTGAAAAAGCTTTAAAAAATTTCTCGTTGGAATTATAACAAAAAAACGGTAACTGTAAATGAAAAATTTAACCTCTGATCCAAAGATTTTTCCCGACGAGAAGAAAAGTTACAACGTCGTTTGTAGTAATAAAAAATTACGCGTATAGAATTTTATTTCGAAAATACGAGTACATCGTTAAATTATGTTACTTCAATTTTTTTTTAATTTCAGTGCTCCTTTGATCAGCCAAATAAACATAGTTTTTTTGTAATTTCTTTATTTTGCGTCGTTTATAATTGTACGTAAAGAATTAGATGAACAATGTTAGATCAACAATGTTGTGATTTTTTTTAATTTAGCTTAAAAAATATAACGTAAACACGGGAAATGTTAAATATAAAAATTTGTAATGAACTGTTTGTTGTATATATGTCGTACTTTTTACGAATAATTTCTGCTTTAAATACTATGTACGCATAATTATTAAGATATATGACAATTACCCGGTGAACTCAGAACCTCACATAAATATCGGTCGCCTTCTACAAACTCGCTACCGATGTTTTTTTTCTTTTCTTACGATTAATTATTGTTAAATATATATGTTAAATAAAAAATACTATAGATTTCTAAAAATATTTTTACGAATTTATTAAAATGATTATTTGTAGCTTTCTTTCCTATCAAAAATTATTTTTTTCAAATTTTTGTGTTATTCCCGAGAATACATTCATTTATGAATATTTAACGACATTAACTGAGATCGGTGAAGAAACGGTAAGCTATTTTGGGTGTCGAACCCAAAAAGCTCCAGTAAATCAGTATATTCTTTATAACGATACAGACGCGAATTATTTTCTCGCTTAGCACAGATTCATTCTCGTTACCAGACTTAAAACTTAATATATCACTCACGAAATACCCTTTGCTTATATCAGTTTAGTTAAATATATACACAGTTAATGGCCAAATAACCTAAAATACTACCATAAACTTGTTTCTCTTTATTTATTTTTTTCGATAGTGTTTACCCGCCATTTAGTACTTGGATAAATTATTAATTGATAAATACAACAAATTTATTTATTTATTATTATTAAATTTAGTTTGTAAAAATCAATCGGCGTTAACTGGAATCTAACATTTTTAATCTAATAAATAATTTGAATAATACATACACAGAATAAAACAACTGCTAATTATTGTTTAAAAAATGTAATAATATTAACAAAATAAATAAAACTCACCTTAAATCAGTAATAAGGAATATCTCAATAAAAAGATGAAATTTGGATAACGTTACATGTGGATTAGGTTAAACTAAACAACACTGTTATGTGAAGGCACTACGTATTCAGTCGCCTATCTACCGATAATTCCCGCCAATAACTAACTACAAGACAAAACATCTCGGTGAATTTCGTTAGTTTACACTCATGATGCGCTTCTCCATCATCCCCCCCCCCGCCCCCGCCATGCCAACGGAATCAACCGTCATCGATAGACACAACCACTTACTTGTTTTAAACAACAAGAAAATTATAATGAAAAATTATTACATCTAAAATTCGGTTCCCAAACTGTTTCTTTCACAGTCAATTTTTTTTTAACATTAGACCATCGGCTACACGTCCTCTAATATTAAATTGTTTTTAAAATTTACTATCGATCTCGCCCGACTTATAATTAGATAAAATATTAAAGAGAATAAATTTTCACTTAAAACTATAAATGGACATATACTACAACACATCGGTCGCCTTCTACAAATTCACTACCTATGTTTTTTTCCTTTCTTACTTATATTATTAAATATATATATATATATATATATATATATTAAATAAAAACTACGCCGATAAATTTCTAACAATATTTTTACAAATTTATTAAAACGATTATTTGTTACTTTCTTTCCTATCAAAAAATATTTTTTTTCAAATTTTTGTGTTATTCCCGAGACATTCATTTATGAATATTTAACGACATTAATTGATAACGGTAAGCTATTTAGGTGTCGAACCCAGGACTCCAATAAATCGGTATATTCTTTATAACGATACAGATGCGAATTATTTTCTTAGCTTCATTCTCGTTACCCGACTTAAAACATAATATATTTAACACGAAATACATCTAATATATCACTCACGAAATACTCTTACAAACATATAACTTGTTTATTTTTTCGATACTGTTTAGCCGCTATTAAGAGATAAATAAACAAATTTATTATTATTAAATTTATTTTGTAAAAATAGACGAGAGTAAATTGGGTTCTAACATTTTTACTCTAATAAATAATTTGAATAACACATACACAGATAAAACAACTGCCAATAATAATTGGCCAATAATATTTAAAAAATAAATACAACTCACCTTAATCAGTAATAAGAAATATCTCAGTAAAAAGATGTAAATTGGATGACGTCAATGTTAACTGGAAGCATTACGTAATCAGTCGGCTATCTACCGATAATTCCCGCCAATAACTAACCACAAAACAAAGCATCTCGGTGAATTTCTTTAGTTAGACTCATCTTCCCCCCACTACGGAATCGACGTCATCGAAAGACATCCGCTAGTTTAACAACAAAATTATTATATCTAAAATTTGGTTCGCAAACTGTCATCACAATCATTTTTTTTTAACATTAGACCATCCATTACATGTCGTCTAATATTAAATTGTTTTTAAAATTGACTATCGGTCTTGCCCAACTTATAATAAGATAAAATATGAAAGAGAATAAATTTTCACTTAAAACTATAAACGGACTTATACTACAACAGCCTACCGTACACAAAGGGGTTATAACGAGATTTTTACTTGTTATTTAATTGCATGTAATAATCATTTTATATACGTAATCACGTTCAATATATAGTACAATACAATTTTGTTATTAAGTGTTATTATATTTTTTAAATATCAAATCAGGAATTAAAAAAAAAAAAACAGTATTAATCTTTTTTAGATGTAACATGACTTCCGTGCTATTAAAGAGGTTAGCTACTTTACCTGCTAGACTAAAAGTTCCAGATTCGATACCCGGTTACATCTAGGAAATTTATAATAGCGCAGTTATTTTAAATTTATTACATTTTATTTAAAATAACAAATTTACTTCAATTTTAATACATATATTAAAACGATTCGAATAAAGTTTATCCGTTTTTTTAGATAATTTATTCAAAAATTTTAATATTACGTAACAGATCAGATTTTTCTAGTTTTATTTCCATACGACCTCGTAATAACCTGCACACTTATTTTACCGACCGGAGATGAGATGAAATGAAATTAATGAGATATTTAAAAAAGCCAAATTATTACCCAGAATCAAACCCGAGACCGGCAGATTTAGAAGCCGACGTACTAACAACTATATGACTGATCGATGTTACTTTATAAATAACAGTTAGTCATAAAAAGTATAAATCCAAACGTATATTAACAGTTGCGAAGTCTTATGGTTTAAAGAAAAAATTAACAAGATGTAGACATCTTGTCAATGTGCCTATTTTTACAGATTATTACGCACTTACTAGTCTCACAACAGTCTTAGTTTTTAATATGATAGAATGTTATAAACTTATTTATAAAATAAAATTGCGTTTAAGAATAAAACAGTTACTCAAAACGTTTAATTAACTCGGATTATATTTAAGTTTATAATAATAAAAATAACAAACGGCCAGATAAATGAAATAATGTTGCCTTAGATGTAATAAACAACCCACATTTGTGTAATTCTTTTATATTTATAAGAACAAAATATATAACGTTATACTTGATGAACACGCATCAAGTAAACCGTTTGTCGACGTCGAATAACTACATTTCGTCCGAAAGTTCCCGAGTTTGAATCTCACATACGATCGGCATTTATAATTTAATATAAATTATATTATAATAGACTCGTGTAATTAGTTATTAAAATATGATTTACATTGCAGCGTGAAAGGCACGAGTTAGTAGCGAAGTTCCTCAGAGGGCGCGAGAATTTTCTAACCGCGCGCGCGCGTGTGAGTGAGTGAGGGGGAGTGAATGAGTGAGAGAAATCGAGTGAGGGGGAGTGTTGCGCGCGCGGGTGTGTGTGTTGGTGTTGATAGAAAAGAGAAATCATTTAATTTCTTACCGAAGAAGAGGTATTGTAGAAATAATTTATTTATAAGACCTAACTTCTCAAGAAGACTGAAAAATGTCCAACCTCCGGCATATTTATTCCTTATAATTCTCTTAAATATTATAAGAAAACAATTAAAGAAATAAATATACCAAATCAAACTTAATTCTAATTTTTATTATATTTTTTATGTACTATCCACTGATTCTATGAAATAAAATTATTTCATAAAGTAACAAAAATTATTTCTCACTTTGAAGGGAGAGTAATCCCATCTACATTTTTTTAAACGTTCATCACCGCATCGAATTTGTAATGTTAATGTTATTACAACTTTTAATTGAGAAAATATCTTATAATAAATTATAGAAAATATTAAAAAAATAATAATTTTATAAAATGTAATCTCTCTCTCTCTCTCTATATATATATATATACAGAATGATTCAGGAGGAAAAGTACATAATTTGGAAACTGATTCTAGAGCTTAATATAGGGGAAAAAGTTAATACAAACACATGTCCGAAAAGGCTTTGTTATTAATTTACGTCTACCGAATTGCTAACGAGAGTGAGGAATGAAGCCGTTTTCCGTTACACACTTCATTTAGCTAAATAGTACACGTTTTTGCCTAACAATGTACTAACTTACTGAAATGGAAATGGTGTTCAGTAGTACAAATGATATTTTCATTTCTTTCACAACAGGTAAGGTTATATATACCCAGCACCATTACTATCAGAGAGAGACAGAAGTTCTTATTAGTGCCATCTATGCCACAGACGGTTAAAATTTATCACAATCATAAGAAAAAATGCAACTAATTAATGTCCTCTTTCTTCAGGAAACGATGGATAATGATAAACATTACGGATAATGAAATAAGGTTAATTAATTTTTATCAGATTAATGGCTATGACTCCTATCACTGTGTCCGGAATATTAGGTCTGGTGGTGGTATTTTAATTCTTTGTCGTAGCACACTCAGTCCTGAAAGAATAATGTTGGATTTGACTGTCTCAAGTTGTGAACTATTATGCATTCAGGTTTCAGTGAAATTGGGCGTTAAGACCGATGATTTTACGATAATATGCTTTTACAGACCGCCAGATTTAAATGTTCATGAATTTTTACATGATCTTGAAAATATTCTTCATAATTGTAATAATAATAATGCGGTCTTAATCGGAGATATGAATATTGATCTTACTAAGGAAAATACTGTAGTTAGTTACTATCAAACCTTATTACATACAACGGGATTCATGTGTTGCATATCTGATATAACGAGGGAGGAAATAAGAGATGGGGTAATTGTTAGATCTTGTATAGATCACATTTTTATTAGAGGCTTTCCTGATTACGTTTTTTCTGGAGTAATTGAAACTAAAATTTCTGATCGCTATGTGACAATAGCAGATCTGTTGTAGAAGAATTCATCCCGACGATCGATGGATGACAGTCTTGGTTCATTTTACTTAGATAATGCCTTAATTAGATATAAGTTAGATAGCATAAATTATGACACCTTAGGTAATAAGATGGATAATAATCCATCTGCATATGAGAAATTCGTTGATATAATTAATTCTGTGTATAACAGTTCTTTAGTTCGCAGAAATACAGATAGGATTAAAATTCAAAATAGAAAAAAACCACGGATGACGGATGACATTCTAAATAAAATAAAGTATATAGACAAACTGTTCAAAAAATGGAAAAAAGCACCAGCTAACCTGGAAATTCGAAAAGATTACATATTATATAGAAATAAAATTAATATTGAAATACGAAAAGCGAAGGAGAAGTATTTTAATGATAAATTTAAAAATTTTCAAAAGAATGATATTAAGGGTAACTGGAAACTACTTAACTCTTTGATGGGGTTACCCTCTAAGCGTAACTTAGACGATACTATAATTAAATATGTAAGCGGTACATCTAATAACGCGGGTAAGGTCGCTGGAGACATTATCGGTAAACACTTTGTAACTTCAGTAGATGACATAATTGTATACATAAGTTCTTGAAATTCACGGGTGGCAATTGCATGCAGCTTGTGTCTTTTCATTTACCTTTAAGTTATCCTAAACAAATAGAAAATATAATTTCATCTATGAATGATAAAAAATCGCCAGGTGTAGATGGCATACGGATCAAAGATTTGAAATATGTCGTTAATAAAGTCAGCCCTTTAATTTCAATTATAGTAAACAATATAATTAAATCAAGGAGGGTTCCTGATCTACTGAAGATGTCTATTGTTAGACCTATCTATAAAGCCGGTTCTTTTAAAGATTTAAATAATTATCGGCCAATTTCTATACTGTCATGTATCGAAAAAGTTTTTGAACGGTATGTTACTAAATACCTTGATGATAACAAATTAATCAGTGAAACTCAATACGGTTTCAGAAAGGGGATTGGGACTAACGATGCTATAAATGATTTATCTGATTTTGTCAATATTAACTTAAATTAATGTAACCGTGTAATCTTACTTTTTTTAGATTTTCGTAAAGCTTTTGATACGTTAGACCATCATAAACTTCTAGATGCCCTAAATAAGCTAGGGTTTAATGGCCCTTTTAATAATATGCTACAAAACTATTTAAGTAACCGAAAACTTATTGTTAAAATTAAAGATAAATATAGTGATAAGATACGAAACGGATAGTGGCGTGCCTCAAGGGTCTATCTTGGGCCCAACACTTTTTAATCTGTACGTTAATGATATGTCTAGCGCGATCTCTAATTCGTGTCTGTTGCAATACGCTGATGATAGTGTTTTAGCATTTGGACATAAGCGATTGGAAGAAGCAGAGTTTTTAATGCAAGAAGATTTTAATAATCTATTAAAGTGGCTTCATGACAAAGGTCTAATTATTAACGCTAAAAAAACTGCTGTTTTACATGTAAGATCTCCTTATCTTCAATCCCAAAGACCGATAAAAATTATTTGTCATACATGTGACTGTATAAAAAATTACCACATAAATTGTAATTGTGAACATCTCCAGAATGCTGACAAATACAAATATTTGGGTGTACATTTTGACTCTTTTTTTAGATGAGATCACCATATAAAACATATATGTAAAAATTTAAGAGTGGTTGCTATGAAATTCCACCAAATCTCACCCCTATTACCAATTCACTGTAAACGCTTACTCTATTCATCCTTGTTTGAATCTGTTATTCGATACGGCTTGACAGCATGGGGATCAGCCGCAGGCTATCTCATAAATAAAATAAATTTAATACAAAATAGGGTCCTCAAAGATATGCTCTTTATGATTCTGATAACAATTATGACACTAATTTAAATAATCTTACAAGGTTTCTGTCAGTTAGAGGTCTATTTAAATTCTTAATTATTTTTAACAACTTTTACAACAGTGAATACAGGGTAAATGTAGAAAGTGGATACAATTTGAGAGCAATGAGCTTTATCACAGATAGATATAATAATACTTACGGTAAACGATTAAAGAAGTACGTTGTTCCTGCATTACTTAATTCTTTACCGAATCACCTCAATAATGTAAAAGTGAAAAAAAAATGATTTAAAAAACTTCTCATTGAGTGGGCATTGATTATAACGTAATAGGTTCTAACAGGATTCATGTTGGATTTATACTGGCAGTCCAGACAATTATAACATGATTATAGTTATTACTTTAATGTTGATAATTATTGTAAATCAATAAATAATGTATTGTTGAATGGTTAAAGCTTAGTTATTTATTTTCTTTATGTAATTGTTGCCCTCCTCTATGAATCATGAGACCTTGCCGTTGGTGAGGGGGCTTGAGTGCTCAGGGATACAGAGTAGCTGGACCGAAGGTGCAACCATATCGGAGAGGTATCTGTTGAGAGCCAGACTAACGAATGATTTCTGAAAGAGGGCAGCAGCTCTTTCAGTAGTTGTTAGGGGCGTGAGTCAGGACGACTTAAACGGCCGTATCAACATCACTCAGTCCTCTGAGTACTGCGCAGCTGAAAGCAATGGAAAACTACAGCTGCTTTTTTTCCAAGAAAATGTGGCTCTCTGCATTTTCACATAGCAATAATGGAGGCGCCTTCCTTGGTAAAATAGTCCCCCGTTCGGATCTCCGGGAGGGGACTACTAAGGAAGGGGTCACCAGAAAATTAAAAAATAACATTCTACGAGTCGGAGCGTGAAATGTTAGAAGCTTAAAAAAGGTTGGTAGGCTAGAAAATTTAAAAAGGGAAATGGGTAGGACAAATGTGAATATAGTAGGAATTAGTGAGGTTCGGTGGGAAGAGGAAGGCGACTTTTGGTCAGGTGATTTTAGAGTAATTAACTCAGTGTCAAATAATGGGCAGGCAGGAGTAGGTTTCGTGATGAACAAGAAGATAGGGAGGAGAGTGGAGTATTTCAAAACGCATAGCGATAGAATCATTGTAATAAGGATAAAATGAAAACCTAAACCGACAACGATTGTTAACGTCTATATGCCTATAAGCGCCCATGATGATGATGAGGTAGAGTGTGTATACCAAGAGATTGATGAAGCAATTAAACACGTAAAAGGAGATGGAAATTTAATAATAGTTGGAGATTGGAATGCAAGCATTGGAGAAGGCAAGGAAGGAAATATAGTGGGTGAATACGGGCTGGGCAAAAGGAATGAAAGAAGGGACCGACTTATAGAGTTTTGCACGAAGTATAATTTAGTAATTGCCAACACCCACTTTAAAAATCATAATAGAAGAATATACACTTGGAAAAAGCCAGGCGAAACTGCAAGGTATCAGATAGATTATATCATGGTTAAGCAAAGATTTAGAAATCAACTCGTTGACTGCAAAACTTACCCTGGAGCAGACATTGATAGCGACCATAATTTGGTGATAATGAAATGTAGATTGGGGTTTAAAAACCTGAAGAAAAGGTGTCAGGTGAATCGGTGGAATTTAGAGAAGCTTGAGGAAGAGGAGGTAAAGAAGATTTTTGAGGAGGACATCGCAAGAGGTCTGAGTAAAAAAGATAAGGTAGAAAATGTAGAAGAAGAATGGGAGAATGTTAAAAAGGAAATTCTTAAATCAGCAGAAGCAAACTTAGGCGGAATAAAGAGAACTGGTAGAAAACCTTGGGTTTCAGACGATATATTGCAGCTGATGGATGAACATAGAAAATATAAGAATGCTAGTGATGAAGAAAGTAAAAGGAACTATCGGAAATTAAGAAATGCTATAAACAGGAAGTGCAAACTGGCGAAAGAAGAGTGGATTAAAGAAAAGTGTTCAGAAGTGGAAAGAGAAATGAACATTGGTAAAATAGACGGAGCATACAGAAAAGTTAAGGAAAATTTTGGGGTACATAAATTAAAATGTAATAATGTGTTAAACAAAGATGGTACACCAATATATAAGACGAAAGGTAAAGTCGATAGATGGGTGGAATATATTGAAGAGTTATACGGAGGAAATGAATTAGAAAATGGTGTTATAGAGGAAGAAGAGGAAGTTGAGGAGGATGAAATGGGAGAAACAATACTGAGATCTGAATTTAAGAGAGCATTAAAAGATTTACATGGCAGAAAGGCTCCTGGAATAGACGGAATACCTGTAGAATTACTGCGCACTGCAGGTGAGGAAGCGATTGATAGATTATACAAACTGGTGTGTAATATTTATGAAAATGGGGAATTTCCATCAGACTTCAAAAAAAGTGTTATAGTTATGATACCAAAGAAAGCAGGGGCAGATAAATGTGAAGAATACAGAACAATTAGTTTAACTAGTCATGCATCAAAAATCATAACTAGAATTTTATACAGAAGAATTGAGAGGAGAGTGGAAGAAGTGTTAGGAGAAGACCGATTTGGTTTCAGGAAAAGTATAGGGACAAGGGAAGCAATTTTAGGCCTCAGATTAATAGTAGAAGGAAGATTAAAGAAAAACAAACCCACATACTTGGCGTTTATAGACCTAGAAAAGGCTTTCGATAACGTAGACTGGAATAAAATGTTCAGCATTTTAAAAAAATTAGGGTTCAAATACAGAGATAGAAGAACAATTGCTAACATGTACAGGAACCAAACAGCAACAATAAAAATTGAAGAACATAAGAAAGAAGCCCTAATAAGAAAGGGAGTCCGACAAAGATGTTCCCTATCGCCGTTACTTTTTAATCTTTACATGGAACTAGCAGTTAATGATGTTAAAGAACAATTTAGATTCGGAGTAACAGTACAAGGTGAAAAGATAAAGATGCTACGATTTGCTGATGATATAGTAATTCTAGCCGAGAGTAAAAAGGATTTAGAAGAAACAATGAACGGCATAGATGAAGTCCTACGCAAAAACTATCGCATGAAAATAAACAAGAACAAAACAAAAGATTACTTTTGTTTTGTTCTTGTTTATTTTACTACATTTCTTGTTTATTTCTACTACATTTAAATAACAAATAACAAAGATGGACCACTGAATGTGAAAATAGGAGGAGAAAAGATTATAGAGGTAGAAGAATTTTGTTATTTGGGAAGTAAAATTACTAAAGATGGACGAAGCAGGAGCGATATAAAATGCCGAATAGCACAAGCTAAACGAGCCTTCAGTAAGAAATATAATTTGTTTACATCAAAAATGAATTTAAAGGTCCGGAAAAGATTTTTGAAAGTGTATGTTTGGAGTGTCGCTTTATATGGAAGTGAAACTTGGACAATCGGAGTATCTGAGAAGAAAAGATTAGAAGCTTTTGAAATGTGGTGCTATAGGAGAATGTTAAAAATCAGATGGGTGGATAAAGTGACAAATGAAGAGGTATTGCGGCAAATAGATGAAGAAAGTAGCATTTGGAAAAATATAGTTAAAAGAAGAGACAGACTTATAGGCCACATACTAAGGCATCCTGGAATAGTCGCTTTAATATTGGAAGGACAGGTAGAAGGCAAAAATTGTGTAGGCAGGCCACGTTTGGAGTATGTAAAACAAATTGATGGGGATGTAGGATGTAGAGGGTATACTGAAATGAAACGACTAGCACTAGATAGGGAATCTTGGAGAGCTGCATCAAACCAGTCAAATGACTGAAGACAAAAAAAAAAAGTAATTGTTGCAACAAGATATTAATTGTGTAATTCGTTGTAGTAATTAAGTATAGTTTTGTTTCTTGAATATAATTTTAGTTACTAAATCTAATACATTACAAATATTAAAGAAATAATTTGTTCATTAGTTTTTAAATATATAGTCTAATTTTGTAAAATTAATTTTTATAATTGTACTACTATTATAAGTATTATAAAACTAATAGAAATGAACATGTGGAAAGAGAAATGAACATTGGTAAAATAGATGGAGCATACAGGAAAGTTAAGGAAAATTTTGGGGTACATAAATTAAAATGTAATAATGTGTTAAACAAAGATGGTACACCAATATATAAGACGAAAGGTAAAGTCGATAGATGGGTGGAATATATTGAAGAGTTATACGGAGGAAATTAATTAGAAAATGGTGTTATAGAGGAAGAAGAGGAAGTTGAGAAGGATGAAATGGGAGAAACAATACCGAGATCTGAATTTAAGAGAGCATTAAAAGATTTAAATGGCAGAAAGGCTCCTGGAATAGACGGAATACCTGTAGAATTACTGCGCAGTGCAGGTGAGGAAGCGATTGATAGATTATACAAACTGGTGTGTAATATTTATGAAAATGGGGAATTTCCATCAGACTTCAAAAAAAGTGTTATAGTTATGATACCAAAGAAAGCAGGGGCAGATAAATGTGAAGAATACAGAACAATTAGTTTAACTAGTCATGCATCAAAAATCATAACTAGAATTTTATTCTGCAAAAATTGTGTAGGCAGGCCACGTTTGGAGTATGTAAAACAAATTGTTGGGGATGTAGGATGTAGAGGGTATACTGAAATGAAACGACTAGCACTAGATAGGGAATCTTGGAGAGCTGCATCAAACCAGTCAAATGACTGAAGACAAAAAAAAAAAACTAATAATATCTTTAGTTGTTACATAAAATTGGTTATTACATTATTAACCACTTAATAATGTAATAATAACTCTTTAGTATATCTGTCGACAGACTTAGGTCTGACGGATGACCATGTAAGTTTTAAATTGTAAATAAAATAAATAAATAAAACCTAAAATATACCAAGCATGTAACTTGTTTCATTTTTGTTCGTTTACTTTCACGATTCTATTTGGCCAACAATAGAAATAGTAAATAATATTACAAACGTTTGTATATGATATAAAAAAATAGAAGAATAATAATTTATTTTGTAAAAATAAGCGGGTGAAAATCGTATTCTAACCAAAAAATTGTTTTCATTACGTGGTAAGTACGGTTAAATCACTCAAACAAAAATAATAACACGAATTATGACTAGAAACAGTTATATTAAAATAATATTAATGTAAAAAAGACTTACCTCAATCAATAATGAGAATCATGTATCTAAATTAAAAAAGTATAAGACATATTAATTAAACAAAGAGTAGCCGTTAGCAGGATGCCTAAATCGAACAGCGTACGCTGCGCCATTTTTATTTTCTTTCAACCCGAGACCACTGCTGGGTTTGGTTAAATTCGTTGTTTTCACACACGTAATTTCTCTGTCCTATCTCAGCAACGCGACCGTTCAAATAAACAACCGATCTCTTGTACAGTCACAGCAAAATAAATTATGAAAACAATCGCGCCCTCTAAAATTATTTCCAATACTGTTTCACCTCTCATAATATTTTATACAGTATTAAAAATTCGTTATTTGTTTAAAAGATTGTGCTTACACAATGCGTGTACGGGACGGCGGGAACAGTGCATCTTGTAACCTTGAGAACGTAATGTTGTGTTTGGAATAGGGGGGGTTGGTAGAGGTACCTCGCATAGTAATGGTGGAGTTGTTAACAGCGCGGCGGCAAGCAGTCACGTCGTTGATTGTACAATGATTTATAAACTAATATTATTCACTAATATTAAAAGAACCGGTTATAACCGGTTCTTTTTTTTTTTTGCAAATACCAAAAATGAACTATAGTAAATTATGAACGGCATTGATTTATTGCTAGGAGAGCAATTTTCTTTGTAAATAAGTAATTTTAAAACAAAGGGTAAGGAATTACTTTAAAAAAATGTTTTAAATTTTTTCTGGATTTGTAAGTTGGTCTGTTCAACTAGTGAACAATAAGGAATCACCACCACAGCCCACTGAGATGAAGATGATATGTATGACATATAAATCAGGTGTAGTCTTGTACAGACTCAGGCTGACACTTCCTGAGATGTGTTGTTAATTGAACCCCAACCACCAAAGTACACTGATATCCACCATCTAGTATTCAGATCTGTATAAAAGCAACTAACTTTTACTAGGATTTGAACCTCATAGTTCTAAGGTTCAAATCCTAGTAAAGGCTGTTACTTCTATACGGATTTGAATACTAGAACCCTCCGGGTTGGTCTAGTGGTTAACGCGTCTTCCCAAATCAGCTGATTTGGAAGTCGAGAGTTACAGCGTTCAAGTCCTAGTAAAGCCAGTTATTTTTACACGGATTTGAATACTAGATCGTGGATACCGGTGTTCTTTGGTGGTTGGGTTTCAATTAACCACACATCTCAGGAATGGTCGAACTGAGAATGTACAAGACCATACACTTCATTTACAGTCATACATATCATCCTCATTCATCCTCTGAAGAATTATCTAAACGGTAGTTACCGGAGGCTAAACAGGAAAAAGAAAGAAAGGATTTTAATACTAGATCGTGGATACTGGTGTTCTTTGGTGGTTGGGTTTCAATTTACCACACATGTGAGGAATGGTCGAACTGAGACTGTATAAGTCTACATTTCATTTACACTCATACCTGTCATCGTCATTCATACTCTGAAGTAATACCTGATGTTGCTTCCAAAGGCTAAACAGAAAAAGAAAAAAAAGGATTTGAATTTCATAACCTTCAACCTTGAAAATCAGATGTTAAACAAGTTAAACCAGCCCAGTTGGTTAATTTAAAAAACGCTATTTTAATTTTGTTTTCTGTGCAATCTTCCTTTAAAAATATATCTAATTGTATTGTTTTACTTGTTTATTTTTCTTTTGTGCAGACATTTGTTGTGTCCTTCCACATTTCTTTGTTTACATAACGTTCATTTTCATACCATATTTTGTCATTTTTATACGATGACTTTTGATTTTGAAATTATTTGTTGAATATTCTTTGCTTAATCTCCTAAAAAAAAGAGCACATCATCTGTATGTGAGTATTAGGTTATGTTTGCTGATATCGTATGAAATTTAGAAACTCATTTAATCACGTTAAAGTTTAATTACAATCTACCAGTAACTGAAATCACTCAACATAAATTTCAAGGAAGTATATTTAAGAAAGACTAGTAAACATTCAACATGTGTTATACAAAATAGAAAAATTGTAAACACAAGAGTATTGATACAAATTTAAAACATTACCCTCATCGCTACAGGAGTATGTAATTTTTTTATTTTAAATTCTTTTTACTCAAAAACTACAATAAAGCAAAACTTTTTTGTGTATTTACAATTGGCATCTGATGAAAACAACAACATATATCAACATTATTGACTTCTGAATGCACGTCATCTTTCAAAATAATTACCAAATATTTTATCATATTTTCCATGTACTTTTTCTTACCTTACCTTATTCTCTTCCTAGTTCCGTTTGAGCATCTTTTTATTTTCAGAGCTATTTTCTGATTAAGGCAGAATTCTTTAATTAATCTTTTATCTATCTTTAACTTTTTAATAAAGGCATAATTCATTAATTAATCTTTTATCTTTACAATTTATTTTAAGCCTTTTAATATTATTATTTATTTAATTTGACATAATCAAAAGTTATTTTGATATCTATAAATATACCCTAATTTTTTTACTTCTTATTACATACCTCTCAAGTAGTTCTTATAAACCCAAAAGTATTGCTTGTTCTCCTTTCCTTCCAGAATTCATATTATTCTTCTGCGTCTATAAGGTTAACTAAGAGTTTAATTTATAATTAGGATTTTTAATTATTTTAATTTCGGTCAATTAAGTACAATGCTAACTCCATTTATGAAGTAACTTTGCAATTATCTCTAAAAAGATCTTTTGGAAGCAGAATTTCCATATATTTTTTGAAAGCTGAGTTGACAGAATTTAAAAAATAAATATACCGTAAAATTTAAAAATGATTAATGATATTTAGTTATCTTTTTGTATTTGTGTTGCAGACTAGTATTGTTAGCATGGTATATAGTCAATCAGAAATATTACAAAAAGAGGTTTATTTATTTGAACGATTAGATTCTGGTGGAAAATTAGAACCGATGAAGCATTTGAAATGTATCGCATATCTCAGACCCACCAAAGAAAATGTTGCTCTTTTATCAAATGAATTAAGGAATCCAAAACATGGAGTATATTATATTTGTATGTATATATATATATATATATATGTTAATGATTTTATATATATTTTTTTATTTGTTATAGTGATACGCCTTTTTTTTTCGCATGTTTTACTACTTTTCTATAATAGTAGAGGTTACTAATATAAGTATTAACTAATAATTTAAAAATATAAACTTCTGCTATGACAAATAGAACCAGATTTTATAAATTTTATAAAAATTTATAAGATGATTTTATCATCTTTGCAATCTGTGACTGTGTACTGCACCAGCTGATATTTCTGTTCTCACATTAACAACAGTTAATTGAGTACATTTATATACAGAGTAAATATAAAATAAGTTCCTCTCCATATTTTTTCCTGTAATTGTTAATTTAGCATATTTTCATATCTTATGTTATTTCTATGTAAAAATTGATGGCAAAGACAGGATTTCCCTATCAAATTTCAAGATATCTGCCGTTAAAATCCTACCGATTGAGGATTCTTCTTTGATTACTCTGTTACTTAAGAAAAAATATAATCAAAAACAGTTACATTCATGATGATTTATTGATCTATTTTACATTCATTGATCATTTTCTTAAATTTATTTGAAATAGTCAGTGCTTAAAAAACCTGTGTGGCAGATATTGAAGACCTGAAGATCAGGAAAATAATGCATATCAATACCTTAACCCTCTTATCCTTATAAGTATAGAGTAATACAAGATGGAATATACTACCTCTATATAGAGGTAATATATTACCTCTAGGCAGTCAAAGTATGCGCTCTTTCTGGCTAGTATGTACTTTAATTACTCTTATACTTCAATGAAGTTGTTCAATATACTTTAACCTATAGGTTGAAAGATTTCATTTTGACATTCAATTTTTTTTTATCATTAACTGCAAAAATTAACCAGAATGGTTTCAATTTAAGAAAAATTAAGTAAATTTTAATTTTACTTGGTTTAATTGTTATTAGTCAAAATCTAGGATCAGAAATTAAGAAATAAGCACCCCCAATCACTTAGTCATTTAAATGACTAATATTTTGAACCGGATAAAGATATCTATGTGCATTGTTTGCCATCGGATTTTACATAGAAATGATGTGTCATATTATCACAGTATTAGTAAAAATAAATGTTGAATCCAGTATGTTTGAAGTAATATGACGGTCAACATTTTGAAGTAGATTAATATCTAATAGGTTAAATAGTAATATTATAATACATTAAATAGGTTATATATAAAAGAGATGTAGCATTAGTCAGGGTTCTCTAAATTAAGAGTTCTAGAAAAAATAGGATGGGGAATTACTGTATATACACTCGTATATATATTTATATCGTAGCCACTGTAATGGACAAAACATAGCAAATATTGATGTATACCATTGGTGGTGTTCTTTACAAAAGAAAAAAATAGCACTTATGTTTGAAGAGTTATGTCTTAATAATTAGTTAATAAAAAGTTTGAATATTTTAATACATAAAAATTTATTCTTATCTTCATTAATTTTTTTGTGTTGTAATTTATTTGTAGAAAATTAGTAGGAATTATATACAGGTGTGTTTAAAAAATAACTGAACTTCATTTTTTAATCTTTATTACTAATTTTACAGATTATTGATCCTTGTCCTCATCCCTATTCACATACTTTTCTCAGGTATGTTTCCACTTTGCAAAGCAGTCCTGGATAGCTTCATTTAAAATAGCCTTTAATATCTGTGACGAATTTGCTTTAATGTCATTAGTAGTCTCAAACAGTGTCCTTTAATCACCGATTTTAATATCACAAATAAGAAAAAATTCCCAAATCTGAACGATTACAATACTTTTCCTTCTACAGCTACGGCACTATCTAGACGGGAAAGTAAAACTGAAAGAATTATATTTCCTTTTCAGTACAATTCTTTTTTTTTTTAGAGGCTATTTAATTCTTTTTTAAAGGTTTCATCATAATTTTAATTAATAACTGGATATAAAGAAAAATAGAACATCAGTTAAACTGCTGTAATTTTGTAGTCTGTTAAAAAAAATCCCTTTTGGCACGCCAGAAGGTGGAGGTAGGTTTCACCGGCGCTAAGTAGGAAATAAAAAAGATTTACCTTAAATTTAAGAAAAACTTCAAATTTACTCAATGCGATAATGGTTCCATGTGAAAAAAGTTTCACATGTTTAGCGTACAAGCCACAACTTCTTACAATTCCAGCAACATTTTGGTCATCCCTTGCCGTAAGGGTTGGTCATATCAAAAATTGTTGCAGAAGTTTTAGGTGATGTTTAGAAGACTAACGATCACTTTATACCGATTTGATACTGTGCCTATTAAGGTAGGTATGTTTTTTCTTCAAAATTCCATTTTTTCCACCCCCCCAATGGGTGGTGTTATTGAAAAATGTTACTTACATAAGTTTTAGACCCTTATCCAGAAAATAGTAGGAACTTTAAACAAATTCGATATTTTACTTATTAAGAAAGTTGTAACGATATTTTGTTTTTTCGAAAAAGCCCCCCATTTCCCCCATGGTCCGATTTTGGCCGTTAATGAACTCAACCTAGATTTTGGCACGATTTATTTTTAAGGAACAATCTGAAAGTGATTGGTACAAAATTACGGCAGTTATGGTTTCCACAAGAAACTGAAATATATATAAACTTTTGAGCTGACAACGGTTTTGGGGTTTGGGGATGTGAAACACAAAGAAATTTTTTACAGTTCAATCACGGTACCCGTTAACAATAGGTCGCTTTCTTATGAAGTCTACCTAAAGAGTACAATAACATCATGTAAACATTAAATAATAGAAATGGCCATCGTTATATTCTCATAAAATAAAGTGATGCTTTTTTATAAATGTTGCATTAAGTTATTTATCGAGTCGATCGTGTAAATTCCTGAAGAGCTGTTATGGGAAGAGAAGGATTGCTTAAAAGAGTATTAGAATGAATAGCTTAAGGTACAAAAAAGAGACATTGTAAGAATTATAGTTGTTCTAAAAGGAGAATGGAGACAAACATAGTGTGAGGGACCTGTCCAAGGACAAGTAGCCACATGCTGAACTTAAATAAATATTTCCTTTTTTTTAAATTATGTATATTTATTATTGAAAACATATATACAGATTTTCCTAAGAGAAATTGGCCAGAAAACTTAAACAACAGATTCAGGGCTTCAAAATAAATATAAAAAACGTTTGAGTAGATATGCCTTGTGTTATGAAAAGATATGCCGTGTTAGTGAAAATCCTTTTTAAGATTGCCCGATAACTACTGCTAAAACTTGGATTCATCATTTTGATTTGGAATTTAGACATCAGAGTATGGAATAGAAACATCTGGGCTTGCCTGCCAGGAAAAAATTCAAAACCTACACATCAGCAAGTAAAGTACTGGTAATAGTATTTTGACTGTAAAGGCCTAATTTACTGTGAATATTTGGGAGAACAACGTACAGTTAGCAGTAAGTACTATTGTAATGTGTCAGAAAATAAAGTGAAACCGAATTAGGAGTAAATGCCGTGGTTTTATCTCAAAAAAGACTTAATACTTATACACTATAATATCCACTTCTGTACTGCTTAAAAAAATGCAGGAAGCTACTGCATCTTTTAAGATTCAGGTTGTTGATTTACAGTCCTAATCTTGCACCATCAGATTTTTATTTGTTTAGCCCTATCAAAGAGCTTTTATAAGGCAATAATGAGCGGCTGAAGAATGCGGTACAAGAATCACTCAGACACTTATAATAATAAATAATTCTTTTCTGCTGGAATAAGAAAGCTCAAAGAAGGATGGGACAAGTGCCTAAATGTAGTCTGGAATTACCTTGAAAAGTAGCAATAGTTTCATTGTCATTGAATAAATAATCATTTTTTGTCTCTTAAATTATTATTTATCATATATAATTATTAAGTTTGTTAATTTTATTTAATTACAGTGGACATATCAGGCGATGGTACATGAACTTCTTACAATTACAAATAATAGAGTTAATTTAAGTCATATACCAGGTATATCAAAAGAATTACAGGAGGTTGTTTTGTCATCTGAACATGATGAATTTTATGCTGATGTAAGTGTTATTTATTTAATTTTTTTTACTTATCAATGTAAAATAATTTTTTGTTGTAAGACTAGAAAACCGGTAGTTAGAATATCTCTAAGCAGCAGGATGTATTATGATGTTTGTTTATTAAATGTTTATTTATATATCATGGATATCTCAATTAAAAACAGTGTTTTGGTGGTAACAGGAATATAAAATTTTGATACCAATCTCTACTTTAGCAGATGCGTTAAAAAATGTGTCTCCTGCATTCTTGATTTTATACTCAAGCACACTTTGCTACGAAGTTCTTTGTTTTCATCAATTTCTTGGCATGTTTTTCTAATGAATTGAATCATCAACAATGCATAGTTTTCTTGAAAATATTTTATCTTGAATAGGGTCCTTCAAAGAAGAGAGTCATTGTGGTAAGATCAGGAGATTTTGTAGGTCATTGAACTGATCGTCGTCAACCTATCCGGCTATTGGTAAATTCTTGTAGTAAGTTGCACATACTTAAGGCTTAGTGGGCAGGAGATTTCCATCTTGCTGTAAATAGAACTCCTCATTATCTTGTCGTTGTCATATTTATAGTATAACACTATTCAGCTTATTAAGGTACATCTAGGTTCAATGCCTGACTCGCTTGACGCTATCATTTTTCAGGCCTTGAATACATGTCTGAACAACTAATATTTCATTTTCAGTAGTAACAGTGACCGGTCAGCCACTATCTCGCACATTACAGGTAGGTTTAATCTAAATTCATTTAAATTCTGTAAACAAGTACCTAGATGGTGCAGGTATATCAAATTCCTCACACCATTTCTCTTAAACCTTTTCAGAATTCTCTGCCTTTTGGTATTCTTACAAAATCTACTTCTGTTGCTCTTCAGTTAAATTACCAGCCATAATAAGACATATTAATGAAAATACCAGCCATTGAATGAAAATATTGTTTGAAATAATGGACAGCTGATTTATATTAGCTGACAAAGTGAATAAACTAAAATAATTTTAAAAAAAAACAATGAATACATCTATATATATAATATATATATATATATACACACGATACTTTTTGCAACCCTCAGTATTTGTTAAAATTTCAGTGTATTTTTATAGAGCTTTTACTTTCCCATCTAGATAGCACTCTAGCAGAGCTATAGCTCTAGAAGGGAAATTATTTTAATCGGATCAATGTGGGCATATGCAGTCTCCACCGTATCTTGACATTTTGATGCATAAGGAACCCAAAAAACAGGATGAAAATTTTCTGGATTTAATGTTTGTACATATATGTGTTAAGTGTTGGCCTCTAAATTATCTGTTATCTCTTGAACTAATGGACCAATTTTGGCCAAATTTAGTCAGATTACTTCTATATATAGAGCATTGATGCCGTTAAATTTTCAGCTTAAAAATCCAAGTGGCTATAGAATGTCACTTTCAGTATCTCTAGATTTTGCTTAATCATGGTCATATTTTTCTTAGGCGCATTTGTTAACGATTAAAAAATAGCAATACTTGGAAAAACGTTTTGTATAATT
Source organism: Lycorma delicatula (assembly GCF_047948215.1). Classification (NCBI taxonomy): domain Eukaryota; kingdom Metazoa; phylum Arthropoda; class Insecta; order Hemiptera; family Fulgoridae; genus Lycorma; species Lycorma delicatula. Next base: position 145,029,862 of record NC_134459.1, on the reverse strand, counting down.
GCATCCTTACCCCAGAAAATGCTTTGAAGTTGTCTGCTATGTTGTGACATCACAGGTGAGCGGGAGAATTAAATAAATTAATAATATTTAAAGTGTAAAAAAGTAACTCAGTCTGACCGGGTCTTGAACTTGATCTTCTGGTTGACTTGGTACCCGGTACATTAAGCCTCACGGCTACACCAGTCTGCCAACTGTACAAGCAAAATTTGTTTTATCTAGTTGTAAAATTACATTAGTTTAGTTAGTGCTGACTGCCGCTGCTAATACTGCCACACCCGCATGAATTTAATACGGTTTGCGTATGCACTTAAGTTAGAATCGTCAAATTAAATAAACGAAAATAAATATCTAAACAATGTCGAGATAATTTGTTGTAGTACTTGGTGCTACAGCCTTGCTGTAGCCTTGCTATAGCCTTGTTGTAGTACCTTGGTTAGGGTAATTACTCTATGTATTTACCGTTGGTTCAAATAATAAATAAATATAGACATTTATCACTTCATAATTACATATGATCCTTTAATATTTGAATGAATAGTATAAGATTACATATAAGTGTATATAAATGCTTTTTAATAATTTCATAAATGATGCGTTGATAAGAATATATATATATATAATATTATATTTTGTAAGTTTGAACTGTTGAGTTCATGAAGGCTGTTGGAAGAAGGCTGGAAAGAGACTGCCTGAACGTAGTGTGGAGCCGGATTATGTAGTGTGTACGGAACGACTGAATTGTCAGGAGCCAAGTGCATTCGAAAGGAGGTTTCTGAACTGATAGAAAGACCTTTAAATTTCCTTCTTAAATAAATTTTTAATAACATGTACTGAGTCTGAACAAATAAAATGGTAAATATTTTAAATTAAGTTGTATGCATGGCTTATACACACAACTTAATTTAAAATGTTTATCATTTTATTAAAATATAATATTTTTTCGTTTAATTCAACGATTCTAACTAAAAACAACCCACAGTTGTAGGGCTTTTTTATCACCTTTTTTTCTTCTGAAAAGTAAAATTAAGAGTGATTTTAACTTCAAAAAATTACAAGTTGATGTAATATTTTTTTATGAAACACAATAAACTACAATTAAATATGAAAACATACGTTTGCACTGAAATACACATGTTGTCAATAACATTTAATAAAATGACAGTAATTCTGTAGTAAAAAGACAGCCCTAAATGGAAAAATATTCTCTATATTTTGCACAAAAATAATGCAGAATGAATGAATGATTCTGTTTATCGCATAGACCACTGCCTTTTTTTTGTTTTTATAATGTAGAAGCCATGAATCATGTATCATCCATCATAACTCGTAACTTCATTCCGTCTGACTTTCACTTATTTTTAAAATCAAAGGAATATTTTAAGGAATGCATTTTGTTTTCAATTTTGAGTGAAAGAAAGATTAAATATTCTTATTTAAAATTAAATAAAAAGTTCATAGCAGCATTTGAAAACTAGCACTTTTGGCAATTAGAATGTAAATCAAAATTCATACTGAACATGTTAATTTCACTTACCAACAAACCTGGCACTTAATTGAGTAAATTAAAGCGGTTGATTAACCTTTAAAGTAAATCACCTGATGATAAACCGTTACCAACCTGTATGTTCTATAATGGAATGGGTTTTGTGGTGATTCTGTCGATAAAAATTTCTCTTGTATCTAAACATATCTGTCTACATGTACCACATCTTCTTGTTCCTTCAACTTAACATGTTATCTTAGAACCGACGTTTTCAAGTCGTAGCGATATATTAACCATTTCTTAGTTAAAATTTCTTTATTATTGACGATTTTAATACTATATTGTTTAGTTCAACTCTGCTAGATTTTAATCTTAGCAATTTTTTTTATTTTTATTTAGGCTGTTCATTAACTAAGTTCTTAAAATTCCATATTAAGTGATAATAATTTGGTGCTAATTTTGTGTGTTCACTTGAAAAGAAGACTATTTTTCTTGTTAATGCGCTTTATTAATATTCACCGTTAAGTATTCTATCTTCTATAAATTTATTTCAATTTACAAATATACAGCTTAAATTTTTTTCATTGATTTTGTTCTGTACTTGACTTTAAATATCTGCTGTAAACTTAAATTGAAAAAAAAATTTTATTTGTTTGAGCAGCTCTTGGAGTTTGAATTATTTACATTCTATGTTATATTTTATAATAATTGTACTTGATCGTGGATAAGATGATAAACTGCATTCCTTACAACCTGATGATTCCACAACACTAGGAAAATGTAACAGGGGGTAGCATCCTAGAACAAGTTTTTGATTACAAGTTTAATAATGTATGCATTTTCCATGTATGGTGTTGCTCTTTATTTAACTATCAACTATAGCAGGCAAACATTTTTAATTTAAAAAAAAAAAATGTAATAAAGAATGCAAGATTTAATATTTTAGTAAAATTTATAAAAAAAGAAAAATCAGATTTTTTTATTTTAATACTTACTGCACATACTACTACGGCTAATTGTGGAATACAGTAAGACTCTCTTTGTACACTTCTCTTTTCCAACATTTTTGGAAATCTTTCCATATATGTGCAACTCATTTGCCCAATAACATGCCAAATCTCAGCCTTCAGATCTGAATTTTCTTGTGGTTTGTTGATATAAAGAAAAGATTTTACAAACTTCCAAAGGAAGAAGTTACACGGTATCAAATCCTAAGACCTAAGAGCTAGGTTCTGGTCGCCGTTGCAAGTGAAGAGATCGGCTGAAAACTCTTCTCCTAACAAATCACTTGTTTCATATATAGTGACATGTTTCACTGTCCTACTAAAACCACATATACTTCAAATCCATATCATACAGTTGAGAATTGAAAAACTCTGTTACGATGTTATGGAAACATTCACCACCCAGTGTTGGTACTTTTTTCGACCACATCTTCAGAACGTACCCCTCAATCATTCTGCAATCCTGTATGTATAATCCTGTATCTGTTAGATTTGGCTTTTAGTGGATGCGACAGCTTTTCATAAATCACTTGAGCGTAGTGCCTCAAATCCAATCGGTTTTTTTTTCCATTTAGTTAGAAGTTAACTCATTCCTTAAAATGATTTTGTTAAAAAATTAGAAATCACTTCTTGATTTTTTAACATTCAATTAATCAAATATTGGCGCTTAAATTATCTGTTGGCTTGTTGTTTTTATGTCGGTTGCATCTCGAAGGTATTCAAATGCAGATCTTTTTTGAGAATTTGCTGAAGAAGGTTTCTTGGGATGGCCAATTTTTTGTGAATGATGGCAAATCAGTTTCCTTAGATTCAGATCAGTGGTTTCTCTAACAACGGTAATATTTCAAGAGACTGTATGACACGACTGTGTGATTTAATGACCACAGTCAAACCTGTTTCCATGAATTTTTTAATCGGTTTCTGAATTGTTAATTTATTAAATGAACTCTATTGATAAAATATTCCATGCCGTTTGCAAACTGTTTTTTTCTTTTTTTTTGTAACATTCTTAGTACTTGTAATTCAGTTTCACTATAACAACACGTTACTTTGTAAATTCTACATGACAAGTAAATGTAACTAAACCCGATGACAAATGAAATATTACTAATAACCTAATACAGCAAAAGTGATGCCCAACCCATATTTTTTATCCTATATCATACACACACAACATGTAAATATCACTCTCTGTATATAAATAGATATTTATTAATAAATTTATGAAAAAAAAAATTAATTGTTTACCTTAAAATACTGCTTATTATATCTCTATAAAATTCACACAAGTGCTTTCACCGTGGTCACAGCATCTTCAGGTGTTTGTTAAATAAAATCTTAGGTTAATATTAACAATTTTTAGAGAGTTGTTATCTATCAGTCATCGAGTTATTTGCTATTACAATATAATATATACTCAACCTAGTGGTGTATTATATAACTTATCTAATATCTTAAAATTATCTAAAATTCTCCTAATCCATTCATCTTTGTCAAAAACTAATTGTACATTTACTGTTTTTAATTTTATGTAACTTTTCCATTCCTATTGTTTTGTATTTATTATTATTTATTTTTAATATTTTTATACTATCCATTCTTCTATTATCAGTAAATATGTGTTTTCTTTTTTTATATGTTTTGCATAATTTGACTTTTGTTTTGAGTATCGATCGGTATACGCTTGTAAATGTTCTTGGTATCTTTTTTTAATAATTCTGTTAAACATACCTATATAAAACTTTTCACAATCTCATTTAACATATTTTATTTTATATACACCTGGATAATTATATTCACATGGTTCCCGCAAGAAGGAAAGTCAGGAAATATAAATCTAGTTGAGGAAAAGTCAGGAAAATTCGCAAAAAATTTCAGAAAAATGTATTTTTGATACCTAATTAGGATTATGTTATTTATTAATGAAGTATTTTTTAAATAATGCGAAAATATATTTGATATTCTTTCCTGGTGTCGGGAAGTGATGACCCCATCACCCAGCACATTGCAACTATGTATTTCTAGCAGCCATTCTATACATTCATACATTCTTCAATTATTTTTTTATATTAAAGGAGGAATATTCCAAATTGCAGTTAATTTTTTCATTGCAATTTTAACAAAAAGTTACTATTGAAAAATTAAAACATTATTAACTGTTTTCTTGGAATTTCTCTCAAACCACCATGAATGTTTTTTTTTTATTTTAGCTAAATAATTGCCTTTAAATGGTTTCTAAAAAGACTCTGTTTAAAGATAAGATGATAAGATATAAACTTATCAAACTCTCTGTTTGATGATAAGATATAAACTTCATTCAGAATATTGTCAGTTGAAAAGAGCTAGAGATGTGCGTCATGATTTTTTGATGTGTTTAATAAATATTTTGAACTGGGCAATATGGGCAGAAAAGCAATGACTTCGCACAACAAAGGAAAGCATCATAATGAAATAATTAAGATGAGGAATTCATGGCCTTCACTGAAACCTTTTTTATTTCCCAGTGGTACTTCAACTCAGCAAACTAAAACTTTGATCAACAGTTGTGGGTATGGTGGTTACGATACAATTGTGTGTTCTTTGCCTGGATCTTCTGATCAGAGTAATAGCATTTCAGCAGCAAATGATGCATTTGAATCCTCAACTTCTTTTTGTTATAAAGACAATGTTTCTAAGGCGGAGATTACGTGGGTTCTCAGTGTTGTACAAAATTAGTTAAGTGTATGTAAAGATATTTTGCAACTTTTAAACTATGTTTCCTGATAGTTGTAAAGCATCAAAATTCCAGCTTGCGGCTACTAATTGCTCTTATGTCATTAATCATGGCCTTCTACCATACTTTTATGGCATTCTGCAAATATGCTAGAATAATGACAAAATATTTTTCAAGTAAATCTTAATAATGTTTGTTTTCTGTTCTAATTTTCTTATCTATATTACTTTAGTCATGGTGATTTTAGTTTTCCTAAGTTGTGATCATACATATACTCATTGTTAAATTGAAATCTGTGTTTCTTAGCTTTTTTTTTTATTTTCTTTGCAAAATAATGTAGGCTAGTTTTTGTGAAAAAGTTTTAGCAATCTTAGGTGTGAGTTTTTAAGAATTGCTTTAGATTACCAACCGGGTTGGTCTAGTGGTGAATGTGCCTTCACAAATCAGCTGATATTGAAATCGAGAGTTCCAACATTCAAATCCTAGTAAAGGCAGTTACTTTTATACGGATTTCAATTTTAGATTGTGGATACCGATGTTCTTTGGTGGTTGGGTTTCAATTAACCACACATCTCAGGAATGGCCAACCTGAGACTGTACAAGACTACACTTCACTTTCACTCATACATATCATCTTCTGAAGTAATACCTGATGGTGATACCCAGAGGCTAAACGGGAAAAAAAGATTGGTTTAGTTAGTTTATTTCTTATCTTTGTTACTTTTATTTACCATGATATTCATTTTTACGCAAGAAACTTATTAAATAGGGTTGTTATTCTTTGTAGCTTGCGATGAAATTTACTGAAACAGTTTATCACAAAAAATAGTCTAATTTTAAATGTATGTTGTAAAAAAAATCATTAAGAAATAAATTTTAAAAATGACTGTAATAATAAATAATAAAAAAGGTGTCAGTTCAGCTGCTATGGTGATGGAGAAGGGTGCAAAAGAATAAAATATCAATATATTTGTGGAGTAAATGGCAATAGCATTAACGTTAAGTCAGGAAAAGTCAGGAAAAACAAATCTTAAAATTTGGTTGGAACCTTGATTTATTATAGTTTTATTTTCACATAACTTCTTATTCAATTTTTTGTTATCTGTTTTTTCTATCTTAATAGTCTTGTCTTATGCTATCTTCAATTCTTTAATTAAAAGTCTTTTCATGTATGCTGATGTATTATTATTGCATATTTTCAGAAAATTTTGATTATTATTATTATTTATTTTATTAATTAATGCATTTATGTGTTTTGTTTTATAACCATTATTAACAGCTATATATTTTATTCTATTAATCTCTTTTGTTAGTCCTTTTTTTAATTATTAATATAATTAAAAGCTCTATTTAACATGCTGTTATATGTTGACATTTTTTGTGTAAATGGATGTATATGATATGGTAAATTTGATTAATCGCCCGTAACATATATAATTTATATATTTAAATATATATATATATATATTATATTAATCTGATCACCTAAGTACAGAATTAATAAATAAAATAAAATAGTTTGACACCTACCTTATTTCATAATTCATGCAAGAGCGCTTTCACGAGTTGCTTGCGTCATCAGTTGCTCCACGTAACTTTTTCAAATCATAAATGATTTGTATCAAATTACATATCAAAATTGGAATTGGAAAATTGGAATTAAAAATCATTTTATTATACTTAAGGTTTAAAATTTTAAATTGTTAAAAGAACCTTTTCTAAATTAAAATGTAAACAAAATAATAAAACTAAAAATGTTTAAATTCAAATATCTTATCTTTTCCATATATATTTGTTTGGTTAGGTTATGTGACTGTTTAAATAATAAATTCAGTAATCAATGCTTATAGTTGAGCTGTTATCTTAATAAGTAAAATATCTTAATATGGAGAATATGTAAAATGAACAGTATATTTTATAAATTACTATCAATTTATTAAATTCTCCAACATTGTAAGTGATTAATAAAATTCTCCGGTAATTATGCATAATCATTGGATTAATCAAATTTACTGTAATATATATCTATTAAATAACATATTTATCGTAGAAATAGGAGTTTTCTAAATATTCTCACTAATTTATATTTGTTTTTATTAATCTTATTATCTAAAAAATTTATTATAATATTTACTTCATTTTGTGTGTTCTGAGAATTTGATATACTATTATTTTTTTCCATATTTTGTGAATAAATTTTTGACATTATATTACTAATTTATGAATCCACAGTCAATCTTTCTTTTTGCATATAATAATTTATGCCAAATTTCAAATAACTGTGATTTAAGCATAATTCAAGTAACATTATTACTTGATCAACTCTTTTTTACGTTGTTTTTAATAAGTACTTTTTGTGTTAATTTTATTGTATTAGGTGTGATCAGAAAATAACTGAACTTTATATTTTTAATCCTTATGATTAATTTTACAGATTATCGGTCCTTCTCCGCTTCAAAATCCTCTCCCCCCCTATTCACACACTTTTTTCAGCGATGTTTCCACTTCGTGAAGCAGGCCTGGTTAGCTTCATTTGAAATGGCTTTTAAGGTCCATGACGAATTTGCTTTAATGTCGTCAATAGTTCAAACGGCATCCTTTCATCACTGACTTTAATTTTGGAAATAAAAAAAATTCAATATGAGAAAGATCTGGCAAGTAGCAAAGCTAAGAGAGGACAGTCATCTGATATTTGGTTCAAAACTGACGAATTGACAAAGCTGAGAGTGTGTGGGCGTATTGTTGTGGTAAAGGAACCACGAATTGTCTCGCAACAGTTCTCGTCTCTTTTTGCTGATTTTTTCACGTAACTATTGTTAAAACGCCTGTACGCACAATCCCATTAAAATCTAAAAAAACAGAATCACTTTAACATCAGATCAAGACTGACATGCTTTCTTGGGGCATGGAGATTCTTTGTCAATCCACTGTGTGATGATTGAACTTTTGTCTCGATGTCATAGCCATAAACCTGGCTTCATCTCTTGTTAAGATCCTTTGCACGAATGTTTCATCATCATCGGCTTGTTCAAGACGTTGCCTACAAACATCCACTCTATGTTCTTTCATCAAACAAGGAACAGACTTTGCTGCAATTCGATGCATGTTCAATTTTTCAGTCAAAATGTCATGTCATGATCTAGTTCAGATGCTAACCTCTTGTGCACCAGATTGTTGATTTTCTGAACGTGGTTGTCATCGGTTGAAGTCGGAGGCTTTCGTGGTCGAGGGTCATCTTCAATTGACTGATGACCGCTTTTAAATCATGAAAATCATTTGTAACATTGCATATGACCCAGAGCAAACATCATCTCTATAAGCTTGTTTCAAAAATTGAAACGTTTGTGTGAAAGTTTTCCTCAGTTTTACACAAAATTTTACATCGCATCATTGCTCCTGAAAATTGCACATTATAAAAATCAATACTAACACTTAAACACGTTACAGTCAAATAAAAATAACACAAAAACTAAAAATGTTGTTACACGTTATAATTAGTATAATTCAAAATGTTTGTTTATTTTTTGAACACACCGTGTATCTATTACAGGTATGCATATACCTGTAGTATGCATATCTTTGATATCAAAAGATATTAATTTATCTTTTTTCTCTTATTTTTATTTTTTAAATTTATTTGCCGGTTCTAATCTGTTTTGTGTATTATAATTAGTTTTTAATTTCAGGTTTTTTCAATAATCTAGAAAAAATCAAGCAGTATTATAAAACGGAGCTGTTTTACAGTTCATTAAAGGTCTTATTGGAAATCCATCTTTGTATATTTTTATTAATCCATTAAAGTATGATGCTGATGGATTTTGTTTTATGTATTTATTTTTATTGTTATCGTTAGTTACTTCATCACACTTTTTTAATGGTTTTAATAATTTTATTAATAATTATTTTTCTTAAATTTATTTTAAAAATAGCTGACCTGGCAATGCTTCACCATGCTAGATTTGAGTATATATGTAGATTAAATGAACACAAATGAAAGTTTGATAAAACATTAAAAAAATTAACAGTAAGGAACTTCACAAAATTTAACCTTTCCCTTTTTTCCTTCTTCCCATCTTCCCTTTCTCCCTTCCCATCTTCCCTTTTTTCCTTTATTCCTTCTTCTCTTTTCCCTTTCTCCCTATTTCCCATTTTCCATTTTCATGTAACTTATATGTTCTAAATATGAACCAAATCAGACCATAAATACAATTTTTCTAAGTATCTTGACCCCAGCACCATCCAGCGGGTCCATTTTTTGCAAAAATATTTCTTTTCATGTAACTATTATATATTCAGAATATGAGCCAAATTGGACCACAAATCCATTTTTTTAAATATCTTGACCCCAGTGCCACCTAGAGTTTCCAAAGTAATTCAGAAAATGTCACAGGCATGTGCACAACAACTCACCAAAGTTTCATCACAATCAGAAGAATGGTATATGAACACATACGGAACAAAGAAACATTCATTTTTATATACGGTATATATATATAAGATTTGGATTTTATACCACCAGAATGCTTAAAAATAAAATATTTATCAATAAATAAATATATATATATATATATATATAAAATTAAAAAAATTGTAATTGTCATTTAATTTTTCAGAATATGTATTTAAATTACGGAGAAATTGGACAAACAATGAAAGAATTAATGGATGAGTTTCAAAGAAAAGCTAAAAGTCAACAAAAAGTCGAAAGTATTGCAGATATGAAAAACTTTGTTGAAACATATCCACAATTTAAGGTATGTTAATACAATTTAAATACTTGTTTGTCTTCATATTTTAATTTAATATCATTTCAACAAATTTTTCTTGATAGTAATAACACATCATTATGGGTGAAAAACCGATAGTGATAGTTTTACATATAAAACAAGTTTTTATCCATCTGTAGGATTTACTACTTGTACTTTCATAAATACAACATTTTTGCCTGCACCAATTACTGACAAAACAAATAGTTTTGAGTTATCTGGAATTTATTGACTGACAGTTGTCTACGCATTAAAATTCTCATAATTATTAATTTAGGGTTCAGTGAGCATCATATCCACTGATAGTATTATTCTCAGTAATGCAGACATACATTAATGTAGTTTCATATTTATTTCCCTGAATGGGCCTTGCCTTGCCCTATTATTATAAATTAATTGAAGTTGTATGTTTTCAATTCTTAATGTTTGATCATTTTTATTTTTTTTTTGTCTTCAGTCATTTGACTGGTTTGATGCAGCTCTCCAAGATTCCCTATCTAGTGCTAGTCGTTTTCGGTATACCCCCTACATCCTACATCCCTAACAATTTGTTTTACATATTCCAATCGTTGCCTGCCTGCACAATGTTTTCCTTCTACCTGACCCTATAATATTAAAACGACTACTACAGGATGCCTTAATAGGTGGCCTATAAGTCTGTCTCTTCTTTTAACTATATTTTTCCACATGCTTCTTTCTTCATCGATTTGCCGCAACACCTCTTCATTTGTCACTTTATCCACCCGTCTGATTTTTAACATTCTCCTATAGCACCGCATTTAAAAAGCTTCTAATCTTTTCTTCTTGGGTACTCTGATCGTCCAAGTTTTGCTTCCATATAAAGCGACACTCCAAACATACACTTTCAAAAATCTTTCCCTGACGTTTAAATTAATTTTTGATGTAAACAAATTATATTTCTGACTGAAGGCTCGTTTCGCCTGTGCTATTCAGCGTTTTATATCGCTCCTGCTTCGTCCATCTTTAGTAATTCTACTTCCCAAATAACAAACTTCTTCTACCTCCGTAATCTATTCTCTTCATATTTTCACATTCAGTGGTCCATCTTTGTTATTTCTACTACATTTCATTACTTTTGTTTTGTTCTTTATTTTCATGCGGTAGTTCTTGCGTAGGACTTCATCCATGCCATTCATTTTTTCTTCTAAATCCTTTTCATCTCGGCTAGAATTTCTATATCATCAACGAATCGTAGCATTTTTATCTTTTCACCTTGTACTGTTACTCCGAATCTAAATTGTTCTTTAACATCATTAACTGCTAGTTCTATGTAAAGATTAAAATGCAACGGGGATAGGGAACATCCTTGTCGGACTCCCTTTCTTATTACGGCTCCTTTCTTATGTTCTTCAATTATTACTGTTGCTGTTTGGTTCCTGTAAATGTTAGCAATTGTTCTTCTATCTCTGTATTTGAACCTAATTTTTTTAAAATGCTGAACATTTTATTCCGGTCTACATTATCGAATGCCTTTTCTAGTTCTATAAATGCCAAGTATGTTGGTTTGTTTTTCATTAATCTTGCTTCTACTGTTAATCTGAGACCTAAAATTGCTTCCCTTGTCATTATAATTTTTCTGAAATCAATTGGTCTTCTCCTAACACTTCTTCCACTCTCCTCTCAATTCTTCTGTACAGAGTTAAGATTTTTGATGGCTAGTTAAGCTAATTATTTTGTATTCTTCACATTTATCTGCCCCTGCTTTCTTTGGTATCATGACTATAACACTCTTTTTGAAGTCTGGTGAAACTTCCCCTTTTTCATTAATATTACGCACAAGTTTGTATAATCGATTAATTGTTTCCTCACCTGCACTGCGCAGTAATTCTATAGGTATTCTGTCTATTCCAGGAGCCTTTCTGTCATTCAAATCTTTTAATGCTCTCTTAAATTTAGATTTCAGTATTGTTTCTCCCCTTTCATCCTCGTCAACTTTCTCTTCTTCCTCTATAATGCCATTTTCTAATTCTAAATTTTTTTAAGTATTTATAATTATTCTGTTGTTGACAATAATTCTATATTTTTTTTTTTTTAATTTGAACAGTTCAACTTTAAAAAAGAACATGATTTAATCATAGAGTACTATTGTTTTAATATTTAGCTATTTTTATTATTTTAACAAGCAAGCCAATAAGGATTATGTAACTTGTTTTACTCTATTCTATTTATAAATTATTATATCCATTGTTGATTTAATTGTATGTTATATTATGCATCATATTATTTTATAAATTTTTTTAGAAAATGTCAGGTACTGTTTCAAAACATGTAGCTGTTATTAGTGCAACACATGCAAGATCTAGACATGATCTGCACTAACTTAGTGCTATATATATTGTTGGTTTACACAGTTTGATTTATAATTATAAGATTTTATTGGAAATCATAAATCTAGTTTATTAATATTATAATTGATTATTGTTTGAGATTTATAAAAAATGTTTTTTTGTTTTTCTGATGCAGGAGGTGTCATTTTACTACTGTACTTTTTTTTTAAGTTATGCCATTTTGAAGCCTTACGACTTGATTAATTTATCCTGTTCAGTATAATATAAATAAAGGTAATGTACAGTTTTGTTAGCATCGTCATATTAACTAACAGTATATTTGAGATGAATATTAGATTTTATTCGGAAATAGGCACATAGACTAATAATAAAATCATACATTTTTGTTTAAGATTTTAAAATACTTTTAAAATTATTTTTATTTTTTTTTTGTTTCAGATTTAATTGTTACCATTTAACACTCTAAACATTTCAAAAATTAATGCTTTCAAGACTGCTTGACTGTGAGTAAAATACGAGGGCCGATCATAAAGTAAGTTACACCTGGTCTATGAAACAAACATATTTATAAGACATTTATATCGTTTTTGCAACTGTATTGCGCTTGTTCTGTGTGTGTTTAGTTGAAGTGCCTAGAGAAGTGTTCTTTTGTAAAAAATAATGTAGTTAGGATGCAAATATACGGTCAGCTGTTCAAACGTCCGGCCTGATTCTAAAGCAGATCCTAAATTTAAAGAAAATGTTTGTTATGACTATTCAGTATCATTACCATATTTTCTATCAGGTAATAATAAATTTTTTATGATAAGTATTAGATTATATAACTATTGTTTATTTAATATCAACATAATTTTTCTGACGAATCATTTTTTTTTCTGGTACATGTGTTACATATAAAATCTTTTGCTTCATACTAAATTCATCCTTTTTCAAAGAGTTGTTCGGTGTGACTAATAAATACACGATGTTCAGTATTAATTCCATAACAGTAGTAAACATTTTTGTCAGTAACTTAGTGCTATATTTATTGTTGGTTTACACATGTTGATTTATAATTAAAGATTTTATTGGAACAAATAAATTTATTTTAATTAATATATTATTTGATTATTGTTTGAAATTTATAAAATATGTATATTTGTGTTTCAGATGCAGGAGGTGTCATTTAAGTACTGTACTTATTTGTAAATTATGCCATTTTCAAGCCTTTCGAGCTGATTACTATATCCTGTTCAGTATAATTTAAATAGCGGTAGTGTACAGTTTTGTTAGCATCGTCATATTAACTAACAGTATTTTTAGTTAAGAATATTAGATTTTATTCGGTAATAGGCACATATATTAATAATAAAGTCATACATTTTTTTAAAGATTTTAAAATACTTTTAAAATTATTATTACTGTTTTTTGTTTCAGATGTAATAGTTATCATTTAACACTCTAAACATTTCAAAAATCGATGCTTTCAAGCCTGCTTGACTGTGAGTATAATATCAGGGACGATCATAAAGTAAGTTACTGGTCTATGAAAGAAACATATTTATAAGACATTTATCTCGTTTTTGCAACTGTATTGCGCTTGTTCTGTGTGTGTTTAGTTGAAGTGCCTAGAGAAGTGTTCGTTTGTAAAAAAGAAAGTAGTTAGGATACTAATATACGGTCAGCTGTTCAAAAGTCCAGCCTGATTCTAATGCAGATCCTAAATTTATAGATAATGTTTGTGATAATTATTCACTATCATCACCATATTTTCTATCAGGTAATAATAAGTTTTTTATGATAAGTATTAGATAATATAACTATTGTTTCATTTATATCATCAACATAATTTTTCTGACGAATCAATTTTTTTTTCAGGTACATGTGTTACATATAAAATCTTTTGCTTCATACTAAATTCATCCTTTTTCAAAGAGTTGTTCGGTGTGACTAATAAATACACGATGCTCAGTATTAATTCCACAACGGCAGTAAACATTCTTCTCAGTAACATAGTGCCATATTTTTTGTTTGTTTACACATGTTGATTTATAATTATAAGATTTTATTGGAAATCATAAATCTAGTTAATTAATATTATAATTGATTATTGTTTGAAATTTATAAAATATGTTTTTTTGTGTTTCTGATGCAGGAGGCGTCATTTAACTACTGTACTTTTTTTTAAGTTATACCATTTTGAAGCCTTTCGACTTGATTAATTTATCCTGTTCAGTATAATTTAAATAAAGGTAATGTACAGTTTTGTTAGCATCGTCCTATTAACTAACAGTATTTTTAGATATAAATATTAGATTTTATTCGGTAATAGGCATATAGATTAATAATAAAATCATACATTTTTGGTTTAAGATTTTAAAATTATTTTTATTTTTTTTTTTTGTTTCAGATTTAACTGTTACCATTTAACACTCTAATCATTTAAAAAATTAATGCTTTCAAGACTGCTTGACTGTGAGTAAAATACGAGGGCCGATCATAAAGTAAGTTACTTCCTCACGACGAGCTTTTCGGCATGCAACACTGAATCCTTAATGTGCCGGAGTTTGTTGTCAACCGTAGCCGCCCAATTCCCTTGCCACTTTGTTCGAAGAGACTGTTTTATACAATTTACAAAGTCCGAGGCGGCAACACGAGTGGTAAAAGGAGGGACGTTGATTGCATGCGTCTTTAGCAGCAAGATCTGCATGTTCATTACCGGAAATTCCCACATGGCTAGAAATCCAATAGAAACTCACTTGTGTGTTCCGATGGTTCAACTCAGCGATATAAATTTCAGTGACCAAAGGATGAAGAGAGTAAAAATCTTCTAAACCATGGAGTGCACTACACGAGTCGCTACAAATAAGGACATGACGGTATTTTGGGTTAACGATATTCAATGCTTTATTAATAGCAAACAGTTCAGCAGTAAATATATCTGTAATATTAGGCAGACCAAACGTATAGATTCTGCTATTAACAATAAATGTGCATTCAACGATATCATCCTGTTTCGATCCATCTGTGTATACTATTGCGCCTGGGTTTATTCTGTAAAGGATATGGTGAAATTTTTGCTGAAAGGATGGTGGGATCAAAAGTAAAATTTATAAGGCTAATTCACCACGGTGGATACGAACAGGGATACGTTGGTCAACCTGCGGTTGACCATTCTCTCCATTATTTTGCATAGGACGCTTGTCAAGGTGATAGGGCGGTAGTTTGAGGGGCTTTATTTGTCTTTCTAAGGCTTAAACACTGGTATGACTATGGCTTCTGACCAGACCGAAGGGAAAACTTTTGTGAAGAGAACAGACCATTATAAATAAGTAATAGGTGTTAGAGCACTGAATTTGTAAGGTGCGTGATCATACTGAGACGAATGTTATCAGGTCCAGGGGAGGTGTCACGTGAGTTTTTAACTGCGTGTGGTAACTCGTTGAATGAAAATTGAGCGTTCAATTTACTGACTCAATCACTAATGTTGAACAGTAGTTCTTCCGTCTGTATTTTGTACCTGTGAAAATCGATACTGTATGATGAGGTGAGAGACATCGAAAGAAAGAATCTGCTATTACTATGAAAGGGTCTTTCATGAATAAGTCCGAGAATGGATTGTTTTGGTGATCCGCAAATTGTACGGATCTTCTTCCACACAGCAGACGTGGGAGTAGTGCGTGAGATGGTGTCCACGTATTTCCTCCATGAATTCCTCCTAGTGCCCAAGAATACTCGACGACATACCGCTCTAGCCTTACGGTGTTCATTTGTAGGCCTGTGGTTAAATTTGCGCAGTGTCTGTCGTCGATTGCTAATAGCGTTTCGGCAATAATCATTCCACCAAGGAACAGAAAGACGACTTGGGTTTCCCGATGTTTGTGGGATATATCTAATAGCATTGTCAAGTATCAGAGACGTAAGAGATGAAAATTCGTCAAGGGCGTACTTCCCATACTGTGATGGGATGGCTTTATGATAACCGTTCCAATCTGCCTTTTTAATAATCCATCTCCGTGCCCTTTTATTCGTTTTGCAGCTGACACCAGTGTTTATAATAATTGGCCAGTGGTCATTGCCATGAAGCAGACCAATTAAGGCGGTCGTCTTAATTGGTCGTCCAATTGTGAAGGTCGTCACAAGCAGACCAATTAAGACGAGGGAGTAAATTCAGTGAACATAAGGAGAGGCGATGTTTAACAGTGTACCGGATGATGAAGACATAAAATGTGTGTGACCAATCATTCAGAAGGCAAAGGTCTTGTCTGACTATGTTTATCATATTTTCTCAAGCGTAGCAGAAATATGATAAACTAAATATGATATAATGATACTCATTATATAATATCATATCGGAAATATGATGAGCATTGAAGTCTCCTATTATTATTAACGACGGCATTAGAATTTGCGTGAGGAGATTTGGTATTTCTAGAGCATTGAATTCAGAGTTTAGGGAGAGATACAAATTGGAAATATTCAATTTAAACGGGTCTGAGATTTTTACAGTAACAGCAGGAATGTGGGTAGCTAGAGGTAGGCTTGTAGCCGACACCTCATTCCGCATAAAAACAGCAACACCACTACTCTACTATCTACAAAACAATCTTATCTCTCACTTCAGAATCTTGCTATAATAGATGTGTTTCTTGGAAGCACTTTATTAATGGTTCATGTGAATGCATCAACACTCTAATATCTTCAATGCAGGACCGAAGACCTCGAACATTCCACTGAATAATGTTCATAAGAATAGATAAATAAATTCAGGAAAGTATATAAAAATTAGTTGTGATTCAGTTTTTCTTTTTGATTTTAAAGAACTCCGATGCCCTGAGGTTCAGTGGTTCTTCAACCATATCCTCCAGCATACAGGGTGATGGAGGAGGAGATTTAGCAGAGTGGGATGCCACAGATGACATCCCGGAGGGGGTGATTATGTGGGTTCCCTTAACAGGGTGCTTAGTTGATGGCTTACCACCCGCTGTGATTACTCCTGCCCATACTGGTAAAATTTTGGGAACAGGAACTTTCGTAGGGATCACACTGTTGGATTCACTAACTGCAACGGAAGACTTTTTGTTCATCTTTGTCAGTTCTGAAATAGTGGCTGTTAGTAATGTAACTTGATCAGATTACATCTGAACAAGTTTTTTTAGCTTATTGCAGGATTCGAACGGCTGATTATATAAATTTATAGGAAATTGTTTTGATGTAGCAGTAGCAAAAGATACGTCTGGTTTAACCAGGTTCCTTGAGTTAATAGTTTTTTATTTTCTGTGTGCTACCGGAAAAGATAGTTTCTGCTCGGTGGAGATTCTGAGAATTGCCTTTCTTCCTTAAAAGTTGGGCAATCTCGAGAGCGAGCAGTATGCGAACCACTGCAATTAGCATATTTTTCATTTTCTTGGCAGTTAGCATCATTGTGACCTTCCTTAGCCCATCTACCACAGACCTCTATTTTCGAGCAAGATGTTGTAGTGTGACCATATGGATGGCGAGGCATTTCCCAAGCATAATCGATGAAAATATCAACAGAACTCACAATATGTGGGCATGTATTGTTATGCAAAAGTGACACACCATTCATTGTTGATTTTTCTGGATGTAGTTTTTGAACTTGTGGTAACAAAATCTTACAAATGAAGTTTCTGTAGTAAGTAGCAAATCGTACTAGCACACACCATTTGGCAATAACACCTTTATTGTAACCGAAAATGATTATTTGCTTCACTTTGGACTGCATACATTTCTTTGGTCTCAGAAAATGCTGACTTTCCAAAACTGATTTGCGATTTCAGTTCAGTTTCAAAATTATGTATCCATATTTCATCAGTAGTAATTATTTAATACAAGAACCATTCACCTTCCTTTTCATAATATGTATGCAGTTTTCGTGCAATTTCAAGACGTGTCAATTTTTGCTGCTGATGTACCCATAATGCTGCCATTTTTTGTCCAAATGTTCTATTAAAATAAAGTGTACTGTAAATTTTTGGTATTCTGGTTTTATTTTTAATTTCTCCTGCTGTCATCGATCACTGTGGGCAAAAATAGTGATGCTTGTGTTATCTGTAGCAGTAGAAAGCAGCCACAGTGTGGCTCATCTGCTGTACTTCTTCTATCCTCCCTCTTAACTTCTTATGCTGATGTGATGATGAACAGTGCTGCAATCTATAGTATCATCACCACACACGTCTTGTAACAATTGAATTATTGGAACAGTATTGCTTTTTAGTTGGACTACACTGATATGGTTACGTACTTAATAAATCCTGAACAATTAATATGGTCTGCTTCAAACTACGCACTGCCAGTTGCTAAGAGTGCTTGTACTCACTTTTGCATTTGTGTGCACAGTGCATTACTTTTGGGGCAACTCTTATATTGACTAATTTATTAACCTGTAGTGAATTATGTTTGAATAATTAAGTCTTTTTGATACTGAAAACAATTTTACTTTTAACACTTTTTTTCATTTCTTTTTCCTGTTTAACTTCTGGGAATTACTGTTCAAGTATTATTTCAGAGGATGATATATATATGAGTGTAGTCTTGTACAACCTCTGTTCGACCATTCCTGAGATGTGTGGTTAATTGAAATCCTACTAACAAAGAACATGGGTATCCACAATCTAGTACTGAAATCTGTACAAAAGTTACTGCTTTTACTAGGACTTGAAAGCTGGAACTTTCGACTTCCAAATCAGCTGATTTGGGAAGACCCATTCACCACCAGAACAACCCAGTGGGTTTTACTTTCAAAACTTGACTTCAATGATTGTATGAACACTTTATATCAGCGCCATAATTATCAGTTGAATTGTTTTGAAGACAGCAATTCAAGATCTACAAAATCATTGCTATTCCCTTCCTATACTACTCCCTTCCCTAAATCATTGTCTATTTCCTTCACATTATATGGTTCTCATTGTGTTGATTATGCTTGTTTCATAACATTCATCCAGTTATGGATGCTGAACATATCAACAGTTTTGTTTTAATAGTAATGTGCATGGAATCTACCTCCAAGTACTAATGATTACTTTTTAATTTCTAAGAACCGTTTTATAAATATTTAACTTGTAGTATAAATTTAGTTTACAAACTGTAAAATTGAAACTGAATATTGAGAATGATGATATCTGATTTTAAAACTATTAAATTGCATTTTGTTCTATACTCTTTAACGAGTGCAAGATTTAGTTATAAAGTGAAGTGTAACAACTATGCTGTATGATTGTTGGTACAATGGAATAATGTAAAAGTAGTTATGAATATGCAGTGGAAAGTAAATAAGAATTCATTAAATTCTATTATTTTGTGCGTACACAGAATAGCTTTTTTTATTTGTAGTAAATTATTAAAAAGTGCAAATCCACCATACCAGCAATTAATTTGCAGCAGTTGGGTATAATGATGACTAGCTATCAGGCATTTTACAATAACTTTAACTTTATTTTTTAATGGTATTTTAATATCCTGACAATGGTCTTAGGACTGAAAGATCTTGAGAAGTCAAAATTATCTGCTGGTAAGGTGGATTTGCACTTCATAATAATTTATTAATATATCAGCAGTAACCATGTTTGAGAAATTGATTCAAATATATGTCAGAATCTCCTACACAGGTAACCCTCAGGAATATCTCATTTCTTGCTTTGTGATTATCTTTTTGCTTTAATAAGTCAATTAACCTTAAAAGTAATGTAAAAAAATATTAAAATGTAAACATCCTTTTGAATATAACTTCAAATTTTGTTATGGAATCTTAAGCTTGATGTAAATTATTTTGCGAGAAATAAAAATCATTCATTCAATTACTGGTTTTAAATTCAACGTTTTGGATTATGCATATTAAGAATATTTAATTTTTCACCTAAATATTTTTTACAAGATTGATCGTGTTACAAAATGGCTTTGCATATTTTACAACTGTATTTACATTTTGGATGTCTTATTGGGAGGGTTTTTATAACCTTTTTGACATGTAGATTGAAAATTACCACTCAACCTTGCCAAACAAACAGTAGATATCAGCGTATTAGAAATAATTAACATACTACTAAAGACTTCTGGCAAACTCTTAAGAAGTAGCCCTTTACTTTTTAAAAAGAAATAATCTTTTGGGTTGGGGTTTATTACTTCTAACATTTTGTAAAATTAACTCTTTTTAACTTTCTAAGACCTTGTAGAATTTCTACTAGAATTGAAAAATATTACCGTCTTTATTATTGGATTTGCACTTACAATTTTAACAGTAAATTTTTTTGGGTTTGTTCATGAATACATTTTTCTATCATCAGAAGTTTTTCTTGTTTTGAGACATTATATAGTTTTATTTTTTAAACATTCTGAACACAGTTAATTAATGAAGAACCATTTATACAGATTGTATAAAATATATTAAGTCCCTTAGTGTAGTTTATCTGCCAAAATAGTATTTAAAATTGGTAATCAGCCAGCAAAACCAACCAATGTTAATGAGTTTTATTAGCTGTAGGTAGAAAGGGTATAACTAACACAGTTATAACTAAAAAGCATTACATATATCAAATATGACTTAATGGATACTACCTTTAAAAAAAGGGCTATTTTGACATCAATTAGTTTCTAAAAAGCTGAGTTTTTTTTACAAAGTATACCTATATCTTAAAACAATAACCACAGGGCATTGAAATAAAAATATTTGCATCCCTAACAACTACTTATAAGAAACATAGCTGCAGTTTTATTAAAAAATCTTTAAAGCATTGTTCTTTTACTTTGCATGAAGTATACCTATATCTTAAAACAATAACCACAGGGCACTGAAATAAAAATATTTGCATTCCTAACAACTACTTATAAGAAACATAGCTGCAGTTTTATTAAAAAATCGTTAAAGCATTGTTCTTTTACTTTGAATGAAAAAATTTTCTTAATCTTTGTTGGGTTTTATTCTGTTGGTTGCTGACTAAATCGGTGATTCAATCAATAATTCAGTGAAGTTGCATTTTGCAAGGATTGCTATTTTTAGTTATTACTAGCCAGTTGCCCTTCCCATCTAGCCAGTTGATTTCATCCACTAGACCACAGCTGTGTCCATATTCTGTGAGAATAATAGTGATAAATAACAATTCTTATTGATAAATCCAATATCAACAGCCCAAACAGACAATCAAAACCATAAAGTTCACTAAATGTGCTAATTTGGGGGAATTACAATAATAATAATAATAAACTAATAAAATGTTTCACAATGTTGTTGACATTCATGTTTTATTGATTGGAAGCCATGCAAAAAGCAGTTACAGTATCAAATTTATTATTATTATCAAACAGGTATGCATAGTAAACTAAAACAATTATATAAGAGAATATTATAACTCTGTTTAATGGAAATAAAAATAGTAAATCAGAAAAACTTATTTTTAAAGCCAAATTTATTTTAAATAACACAGTATTCAGATTTATTAAATTTGCCTGGTTTTTTTTTTTGTTAGATTCCATTCTAGAACTTTGTTGTAAAACCATATTTGTGACAGTAAATACACCTGACAGTCTACTGTCAGGAATTAATAGTACCAGACTCCAAGGATGCTCACTCTTGAGTAAGCAACATACAGCTGCCAATGAGAAAAACAAAGGCAATTCCTGCTAACTTAATGAATGTTCCTGATACTTGTGGATAGTCATAACAAAGCACAACTTACAAGGAAACTGTAATCTCTTAAAAGTAATTTGACAGTCAGATGGGATGAGAGGAATTCGAAGACTGAAAACAGACTCTCCTTTAGCACAACTGGTGAACATGGTTACCTCTATCACATTTCTGTGAAGGGCTTTCAAAATTCTGGTAGTGTGCAGTTTTGGTAGATTGAGATTTTGATGCAACATCACTGGGGCTCTTACTTTGAGGAGAAGTCTATAAGTCTTGGCAAGCCAGGAGAATGGAAATTATTCAGAAACTCCAAAGGATAGTGGACAGCCTCGTCTAGGTCTAAAACAAATCAAAAGACTTACATTCCAACTATTTATTTTCAAATAATAGACAAATTTCACTGATTTCAGCTGCCTTTTCATTTCGTGGAGTATAAATATATTACTCATGTAGCCAGTCTATAAGCCTTCTCTGAACAGTTAGGTTAAGTTGTTACAACATACCCAATTATTTGTTAGAATTATAGTTTTTTTGTCACTCCCAGGGAAATTCCCATTATCATTCCTCAGAGCAGAAGCACTGCCTGCTAAATGCAGTCTCATGTCCTTGATGAGAAACAATTTAGTTATTTATGGCCACAAAGAGAGGCCTTGATAAATCCCTTGACCTCATCTGTCACAGAGTACCTTGATCATAACTGAAAAGCAGTTTTTGTTCAGGGATGACGGGGTTTGATGTTGACATGGATGAAAACTGGCACTGGGTAGGTGGTTTTGGCTTGATAGTTGTCAAATAAACATCAAGATAGGTTGTTGGCTATCAATCTCAACTGTTTGATGGGATACCCTCACATCCAAAATTCTGAAATAATTGGCCATTAAAAAAAAGACTTCAAAGACAAATTTACAGGTTTTTTCATTAATTGTCAACTCAAAATGGCCACTATAAGTTGTAGGTTGAATCATGTTAAAAGATATAGATTGGAACAGGCAAACTTCATTGCCCCGGATGTGGGCCACTTTGTGAGGAACCATATTCCTAATAACCTCTTAGATCTCAATAACCATTTTTATCTTGTATGAAATTTAATCAGATGATTTTACATTTAAAGCAAAGAATATTAAATATATTATTAAGAAAAAATTAATCACTTTAATTCATTATATTTCTGTTAGTATGGCAAAAGGAAGAAAATGAATAATCCCGTCTGTAGGGGATATAACTCTTTTTCACCCTTTTATGGGAATGATTTTTGAAAAATCCTTTCTTAGTGGGTGCTTACACTCTTATAGGAAGCTACATGTGAAATTTCTAGGTTTCAGTGGTACGGGCTGTGTGTTGATAAGCGAGTGAGTTAGTTAGCGAGGATAAATTGTTTTATAGATATAGATTTCTACTTTATTTTGTTATATAACTTTTCATATAAATCTCGTTTTTTGAATCCTCATTTTCTTAACCTATATAATTAAGAATAAATATATTATATTTACCTAAATTTTTTTTTTGCATGAGACAGGGGCCCACTAAAAACCCTCCCCCTCACCCAAGGGTATTGCATCATCACCACATGTGTCCACAGGCTCACCAGTGCTGACATCAAGCAACAGCTTCCAGCGTCTCCCTGGGAGCAGTGGCAATCCAGTTGGACCTCCGCTGTCCACCTCTGAAGACTGGACTTCCACAGTCACTCTCTGCCCAACACCTTGTCTCACCTCTTTTACAAGCTTCCAGGAGAGTACATCATTAAACCAAACAGCACAGATGTTCCATTTCTCACGCAAGGCCAACATATGTTCGATGACATCCTCCACACAGACCATTCCTTCAACAGATGCTCTGTAGCCTATCTTAGACACATTAAAAATGCATGTTCCATATCCTCTATCATGGTAGTATACACCAATCGATGTCTCCCATCTCTGTCTGGCATGAAGGCAAACTCAGAGCCAACGTCAAGGAATGCCTTCCTGCATCCCCGGGGGCACCCAGCAATGGCAATCCTGTTGGATCCTCACTGCCCACCCCCTGAAGGCTGCCCTTTGTCACTCTCTGCCTGAAAAACACCCAACTACCTCTTCTCTTGTGCAAGCTTTCTAGAGAGTACATCTTTAAACCAGGCCACACAAATGTTACATTTTTCATTCAAAGCCAACATATATTTCATGACCTACTTTGGGGAGACCACTCCATCAAATGGCCGCTCTGTAGCCCATTTTGGACATATTAAAAATGTGTGTTCTACATCATCTCTTTCATGGCAGTACACACACGTCAGTGTCTACCGTCTCCCTCTAGCATGGAAGTAGACATTGAACAACCCATGCCCCGTGAGCTATTGGGTCGTCCAAAAATCCACCTCCTTGTGTCTCCTGTTAAGCCAGGTTCTGACACAAGGTATTAGCCAATGTGTCCATCTGCCAGTGGTGACTGCATCCCACCTCCCTGCCATTGATCAACATCCAGCTCCTGACATTTGAGACCTCCATACCCCCAGTATCTGTCTGCCTGTCCCTCTGACAGCATATCAATCAGAGCCACACCGGATATCATGAGGATGGCCTCAAGCAACACCGATTGGTATGCCATGCGAACACGCAGCACAAGTCTTCTATAAGTGCTGTCTATCTAAGTACAATTACCTTCACCTTTAGATCTTGAAACCATACCGGAGCTGCATATAAGATGACCAAGGCCATTGTGGACGCTATCAGTCTTTTCCTGAAATCGCAGGGGCTACCAACGTTCCTCATCAACCTAGAGACTGCTGATGACACCTTCTCCGCTTTCTTGCACATCTCATCAGCACGCACCTTGAACCCCCTTGTATGATCCATCCAGACACTACTTCACTCTCTTTCAGGGGGTCACGTTTATTCCTTCCAATCCAATGGAGATCCTCCTTCTTCCTGTCATCTGGATCACTTCAGTCTTAAGAAGTGCAACCTTGAGCCCTACAGCCTTTAACCAGTCCACCACCACCAGCGCTTGGTTGGCCCAGAGCTTAACCTCACTAGCATTCCATCCTGTCACCATAACGGCAAGGTCATCTGCATAGGTAAGTAACTGCAACCCTGCCTCTACACCCAGGAGGCTGTCATATGCCACATTCCATAATAGGGCACCCCTTCCTCCATGGTCATGACGACCTCCTCATCCTCTTCGGATGTGATCAGCATCTCCCTATCTGTCAAGTACGCTTGAATCATTCTGATCAGGTAGAGAGAAACCTTCCTGTCCACCAGCGAGTCCAAAAAAACATTCCAACCAATAGTACTGAAAGCATTTTCAATATCTACCATAATCAACCGCCTTAGCAATCTCCAACTTTACCTATTGCATCCATAGTGGACTGCCCCTTCCTGAAACCACATTCTCTCTCAGACAGTCCACAATGCCACTCCAATTTCAGGCCAAGTCTCCTAGTCAGGAGAGTTTCAAAGACCTTTTCAACAGAATTAATCAGGGATATAGGTCGATAACCACCTTCTACCTTAGGCACCATGATCAGCTGGCCATTTTCCAGCTACCTGGCATTTCCATCTCACTATCAGCTCACGGCATGACCTGATTGAAATGACAACAGGGACACTCAGCCATAATTTTTAACACCTCCGCCGTAACCCCGTCTGGTCCCGGACTCTTGTGGAGTCTAAGCTTGTTGAAAACATATTCCAACTCCTCCACCATGAATCTCGGGATCTCTCCATCCACAATTTCTCGTCTGTTCCATTTCTTCTCCCAAAGAAAAAGCTTTTGCAGAGGCCACATCAGCTGATCCACTTGGCAACGCCCTCCCAAACCTATCCATGAACAGTCTGTATGCATCACCAAATGGATTTTGATCCAATTCTGCACATAACTCACGCCATTTTTCCTTCCTAGCGCGTCTGCGATGGCCTTTTTAAACTCCCTCCTGAACTGTCGTAACCTTAAGGCCGCCTCCTCATTTGCAGCGTCACCCCTTCTCCTTCCTCGGCTAAGTACTCTTCTTAATCTGTTACATTTTCTTCTCAGCTCTTTTATTATAAAGTTCCACCAATATACTCGACGACAATCTGTCCAAACCCCACGCTTAGTTTGGGTCTCTGTACAGGCTTTATGTATAGCCTCGTGCAGCCTCTCTGGTACATTCATATCCAGACCTGACACTTTCTCTAAGAAGCTTTTTCTAAGTGTCAGTATCTGGGACTCTGTCATCAGCCAAGGTCAAAAACTCAGAGGGTGCCTGCTTAGTTGTCCCTCCACATCAGTATGACCATTCAGAGAGTGCCCAACAACCAACTAATACAGCTATGATCGCTAAGCATCTCATATTTAACTAAACTGTGACTCAATAGGTAAGAAATATAAATCTTGTTGCCATATATTAAATAAATATGTTGTGTCCCTCTTTTTAAGACTGTCAAATTTTCATAATAATTAAATACTGCAACAACATAAATAATGTTACAACTTGTTTTACCAGTTAACTATTACGGTTTATAACTTGATGTAGGATTTTAAGGTTAGATATGGTATGAGCATATTCTATTGAACTATTGAGAAGTTTACACGTGCGTTTATTTTGAAAAGCATATCTTATTTTAAATAATATAATTTCCCTTTAATTAAACATTATTTTTAGGTTAAGATATTATTTTTACCAAGATTACTCTTTTAAAGATTCATATTATTCCTCTGTATTTAAATTTTATTAAATAAACCACCTAGAACAGAGTATTGAGATCACTTTTATCTTACCTTCATTTTTCATGAAAATACTTTCATGGGATCCATTTTTTTATTATTTTTACTGAGATTAATCTTTTAAAGATTCATATTATTCCACTGTATTTAAATTTTATTAAATAAACCACCTACAACAGAGTATTGAGATCAGTTATATCTTACCTTCATTTTTCATGAAAATACTTTACGGGATCCTGCAGCCTCAGTTTTGACTGAAATAATTCTGTTATTGCATAATAAAAATAAGAATAGTGAAATAATGAAAATTGCTTATTAATTTACACAAGTGCTCCTGTCTCTTGCAATTTCCTGATAAAGAAAACTAGACAACACAGATCAAAATAAAGATTCTATAACAAATAAGATTTAAATAAAGATTCATGGGCAGCCAGCGTGCAAGAACAAACCAAACTGTACCAAATCGGTCATGACATCAGTTTTGTGTAAAGTACTAAATAACTATATACTTTTCTTACTTCAAACAAAACTGCTACATTTGATAGGTAAGTTACTATTTTTATTTTCCTTCTAATTAATAACTCATTTCCCCATAAATTTATATTAATTGTAAGAAATATTAGAAAGAAAGAAATATACATCAATACTTTTTGCTGTTAATTTCTGTAACAGGAAAAAGTGACTTTACATCCTGGTGAAGACGGGCACAACAGCTATTACACATTTATACATATGTAATTATTTTTAAAAATGATAAGGAAGTTCTGAGGAAGGAAAAAGCATATGTTACAAGCACAATAATTTTATGCTTTGTGTACCAATAAATTCTCCACAATCATGTGTATTTTCTTGGCTGGAATAGTTTTCTATAAAAAATCCACACGCACACAAAATACGGTTAACTATACTCAAAAATAGGAAAAAAGTTCAACACATGGAGGGGGTTGTATACTTAAGAACTGGGTAATGGTGGAAATTTTAATAAAGATTTAAAAAACAAAATAAGCAAGGTCGACTTAATAATCTTTGAGAATATTTTAAGGAAAAAAATAAGTGCTGAAGATTTCAGACCAGCCTTAAGTTCCACTTGTAAAATGTACATGTTTTTGATGGGGAAATTTCATATTCAGCCTCATGAATGTCATAAAAAAGAACTAAATCTAACTTGAATTTCATTTACAATATTAATAATTAAAATGCATGTCTTACAATAATTATTTCAGGGTTGCTTACAGGGTTGCAACAGCATTCACATGCACTTATATATTTTACAGTCATTAAAATAAATGAAAACCAATACAGAAACAAAAAATGAGTTCGGCTCTTTTGCATTCCTTTAATTAGTAACTGT
Source organism: Lycorma delicatula (assembly GCF_047948215.1). Taxonomy (NCBI): domain Eukaryota; kingdom Metazoa; phylum Arthropoda; class Insecta; order Hemiptera; family Fulgoridae; genus Lycorma; species Lycorma delicatula. The sequence continues at coordinate 145,001,928 of NC_134459.1, read as the reverse complement.
TGTAAAAGTAGTTTTTAAAGTTTTTTTTTAATACAAATTTTGAAATCTCATTCCAACCAATAGAATATTTATAGCAGAATTTTTTACTTCTCAAAATCTCTTATGTTTGCTGAAGCAGTAGCATTAATAGCACTCATACGTGTAGGTGTTTTTACATGGTCTTCAATATCACACTTTCCTTTATGTGTAACAGAAAATTCTCCAGTACATAGTGTGCAATAAACATGTTCATTGTACTGTCATTGCACAATTTCAAAAATCTGCATTCCTGTTGCATGTTAACATTAAGCATACATTTTCTTTTGCCCACCGCTAAACGATAAGACAAAAAATGAATAGAGATAAAATTATCAAAATGGTGTAGACAAGTTACTTCACACATGAAAACAACATGATTAAGTCAATCAAATGACTACATAAAAAGTTATGACCGGTAGCCACACCTCTGTCAAAATCAACATCAGTGCTTGCTCCAAGGTCGGCTGAGAGATGCACGGCCTAAGAGAATGTTTAAAAATGCACTGTCGAACATATAGGTCTGAAATTAAAAAAAAATCTTCACCAGTCATAAAATTCTCAAACCCTGGACAGTAATAAAAAACCAGGACTGTCTGGACTAATCCCGGGCATATGATAAGCCTAGATACAGACTGATTAATTGATATTTATCATGTATCTAGCTTTCTTATTACTCACAAACTGCTTATTGAAAATTAATTTTTGTTTCTTCTATTACAGGCAATGTTTTATCATACTGACACAGGGATAATATCGAGCCAATTTTTTGAGTGTGAGTTTTACTCCACTGATTAAACTTGAGGTATTTAAAGTCACACTAAACTGAAAAAGAATTGTTTATTTTTAAATTTAATTCATGTAACACAACATTTATATTTTAATAATTTCAAGTTAGAATTTCAAATAATTATAAAAATATATATAATTTAAGAAAATAAAAATTATGGTATGTTTGCTAGGTAATCTTTAACTGCTGCTGGGTCAAGACGTCGGAAACCACTAGCATCACATACTCCTACTTCAATATTATCTGCAGTCATCTGCCCTTCAAAACCTTCCTTCAAGGTTAAAATAGCTGTATGAACAGCATCATCAAGTTCCAGGTCTTCGCTGTATCTAAAATTAATAAAATAAATTTTACAGTTTATGCAGTTTATAAAGCAAGCCATCATATTTATTATTAACTAAACTATTATTAGTTGTACAAACACTGGTACAACTTAAAAAATTAAGCAGATCAAGTTTTAAGAAGAGAATGTCATTTTCTTACAACTTAAGCACATATCCTGATTAAAAAACCAGTCTAAAAAAATAATTTTGTACGCTTTTGAAAGAGAAACAGACCATCCATTTTTTTAATTTAAAATTTTTTTACAGGTTTAATAGAATTTAAATTAACAAATGTTTAGTATTTTTTAAAAAAAAAGGTAAATGGTGATCTAAAACCAAGGTTAAGTACTTTTTTTATATCAGCTAATTGAGAAATTGATATGTTGTCAGACTGATAAAAAAATGATCTACTCAAACTGGAAAGAATAACTAAAAACTGCTTCCTATATATAGTTTATGCTAAAATAGTTTACACAGGCAAATCTTTGAATCCAGTTCATCTTTGAATTTAAAATAGTGATGAGCCAATGCTAATAGAAGGCACTTCACAACAAACCAGTGAAAAATAAAAAATGGCCTAAAATTCAGATATTGGAAGTAACAGATATTTTCATTGGATAATAATTTATATTTTACTTTAAGATTACTTTGCAAAAATATGAACAAAATTATAGTTTAAAAAGCTGATTTTATACAGTAGGCTGACATTCTGAAGATGATAATTAATTTAAATAACATAATATCCATTTAAATCCAGTTAAAAATACTTTTCCGCTTCCTAAAGTCAAAGAAAAAAAAATAATAGCTGTAGTTATAGCCGATTCCTTTTGAACTAACCAACTGCCTTTATTTATTACAACAGATTTCATTTATTTCATGCAGTGCTATGACACATGAAGAACATATTGAAAACAACAATTAAACAAAAGCTGAATTTTACATTTACATATTTCAATAAATATTAATCACAATGCCCATCAGATTTTCACAACTGAAGGATGCCAAGGCGTTTTCTTCACTCACCTCCATAAATAGATATTCGAAAAAAAAATTGTTTAAGTACCATATTTCAATTTTTATTAAATGAGGGTAAGTCACATTTAATTTTTATTCCCTGTATTGTGTTCCTGAAGATGAATCTTTTTTCAAACACAACAGTTCACAAATCACAGCAATTTATTACTTTTTATTAATGAAGAGGACTATGGGATCTAGACCAAATGAATAGACAAAATGAAGATCAAAGTTTCAATAAATAGTTTTTTTTTTTTTACTAGAAACACTGTATTTATGTATAATAAACATTATAGAATATCTAATTTAATAATAATAATAATAGTAATTTAATTTTAGAGCATAATTTGAAAAAGAAAAGTTGAAATAATAATTTTTTAACTGTTATTAAATAAGCACCAAGTGGAATTCCAATTAAATAATAACTTTCCTTACTTAGCGCTTTTGAAAATATCAGTTCAATATTTCAATTTAAGGAAAGTCTGCATCGCTACAGTGCAAGGGAGCATAACCCACCGGCTTGGTCTAGTGGTGAACGCGTCTTCCCAAATCAGCTGATTTGGAAGTCGAGAGTTCCAGCATTCAAGTCCTAGTAAAGCCAGTTATTTTTACACGGATTTGAATACTATATCGTGGATACCGGTGTTCTTTGGTGGTTGGGTTTCAATTAACCACACATCTCAGGAATGGTTGAACTGAGAATGTACAAGACTACACTTCATTTACACTCATACATATATCACATCCTCATTCATCCTCTGAAGAATTATCTAAACGGTAGTTACCGGAGGCTAAACAGGAAAAAGAGAGAGAGTGCAAGGGAGCATAAATTCTACAATACTAAGTTGTTTATTGTTTATGTAAACAAAATTATTTTCTCAAAAAATAACAATCATAACCACTTCAATTTTAATTAAAGATTAAAAATATTAATTAATAAATGGTTAGGGGGGTAGGTTTAGGGACGGTTAGGGTAGCCTCTCAGTGGAGGGATGTAGTGGTCGTCCAGAAGGGAGGGCTACTGCATCTTGATGAAACTGAGAGGATCCCGATGGGACGCCACAGAAACAGAAAAGGCAAGACAGGGGGGCAGTCGACTGCCACAACACTCCGACATTCCTGCGCATAGCCTAACGGCGGAGGCCAGGGATGTTTAACAAGGTATAAATTTAAAAAAAGCTTGGGGGGGGGGTAGGTGTGGCCTAAGAGACAAGTGTTTCAGAACTAACATATTGTAAATTCTAGTTCATGTTCAGATTAGATTATTTTATTAAAGTTACTGATCTTTATGTAATTTTCTCTGTATGATTTATCACTAGGAATGAATATTATTTTAATTCAATTAAAATCTAAAATTTTATTTTGTAAACAAATTTTAAAACACAATTTTTATTATAAACATAAACAAAATTAAGTCTTCTTTTGAACAAAACTAAGGACTCATCAATTACCACTAAATTGAAATTCTTTTTCAATTTATCAAATTATTGAATTTTGAAAAGACGAAGGCCAGATGTAGTCGATTTTTATTATTGGCAAAATGAAGCATACTAAGAATATTCAAATATCTATCTCTAACCATTGTTTCGGAAAAAAATGGGGAATGTAATAGCCTGTCTGTTGACCAGTTCTTTTTTATAGAATCTTTCTTACTTTTTGGTCTAATTAAAAAATGTATACACTTCATCTATGTTGGTTAGTTTCCATTGTTGTAAATTTGAATGAACAAGATCGATTTATTAGAGACTTTGGTATAATATGTGTTTGTTTCATTCATTATATGTTCAATAATTTTGGGCATTATTAGAACTTTAATGAGAAAAAATAAATCCTGGACAGGTATGCAACATATCGACCATGTTTACTTACAGAGTCCAACAAAACTTACAGAACCTAGTTTTAGAATGCTAGTAACATGACATTGATCTCTATTTCCAGCTGTTCGCTGCAACCTATCAATAATGCAAATAGTTCATTTTAAAGCCAATAAAGTACAGCATCAGTGAAAGAATTATATTAGTCGCGTTAACACGATAGTATTCAAATGAAAATTTCTAAAACAAGTTTACATGATTGTAGTCGATGTGAATGTGAATAGTTTATACTGCAGTCATGTAAGTGTGATGCCAGTTAACCCTAAAGGTAGAATGCTGTGAAAGAAAAAAATTAAATTTTTTTTAATTTAAAGGAGATAAGTGGTATGGTGCTTCTCTTGTTGCTGCAACAGAATAAATCTTTAAACAGAATGTTCAATTATTTGAAACAAAATAATGCAATATTTAATGTCATTAATCTTGAGAGGCAGATAAAACAGGGAATAAGGAATCATGAACATTATTAAATAAGTAATGAAGGTATAAAAATATAAAAAAAGTAATATTGTGAAAAATATTCCAACAGCAAAATTTTAATCTTTTCTCCTTTTAAAGGTTCCTGGGAGGAGGATTATAGAAATTTTGCACCCTTAGTAAACTTATAGACTGATCCTCATCCTAGCTCCAATGAATTACATCCCAGAGTTCAACGGATAAACAGTTAATAAGATTAATGAAAGTAATACAAAAAGGGTGAATTTAGGGCATAAGTGAGTGATATAATTGCAAATGAACCTCATTCTGGCAGCAGGATTTTTCAACATTACTTTAAAAAAAAAATGTATTCCTGGTTAAGTAAAAAAACTAAAATGCAACAGGAACAACGTTACTCCATTGCTGAAACTCATGTAACAATGAAAAAAAAAACTTGAAGTTAAAAGTAATGGTTAGTTAACTGATGCAACAATTTCTGGAAAAAAAAAATACAACAATCAACATCTAATAACTTTCCACACAATAGACCTAGGAAAGTTCAGTTTGATTGTAGCAAAAGAAAATGATTAAATTTATGCTGAAAATTTTCAGTGTAGTGTTTTGCTAGTTTGATGGAAATTTGGGATATAAGCAATAAAAAGCACAGTTTGTAATGGGGTTTGAGGAATTTGCTTTATCTTATATTTGTGTGGCTTTAAATTATAAACTTTTAAGTTTATTTTTATATATTTTAAGTTACTGATAGTGCTCAGCATAAGTCAACTCACATATGGGAGTGACGCAAACTCATCAGTTAATAACTGGTAGTTTTAAAAGTTTAAAGAAATGGGCAGGGTAGCTTTCTAAAAGGTTACACACTTACAAATATCCTGATATACGACGATCATTCAATAATTAGACACACATTTTTAGTGAAGCAAATGCTTAGTGCAGGCAATTGAAACTTTTTTAAGTGTTAGTTGGCAACCTTGCAAAGAGTGTTAGTTAGCTTTCTATTAATATTTACGTAAACATAACCTCTTAAGACTTAGTTATGATGGTGTGTCTGCTCGAAGAAAGTACTTTTGAACAATAGTGTTTTGTGATCTGATTTTTACTTTCGGAAAGTGTACAACTGTCAGAAATATACTCTTGGATGAACAAACAATACGGCAGTAGTTGCATGAACCGTAAAAGCGTGACCAACGAGCACTGCTTCAGGCATCTGGCAACAGTGTTGACCACGGCATTAGACTCTCATATTGATTCACTTCTCCAAGAAGACAGACATCTTACAGTTGAACAAATTGCTGAAAAATGTCGAGTAAGTGTTGCCATAACTGATTCCATCATTCAAAACAAACTGAACTGAACTAAACAAAGTGGTTGGGAGCTCCTACCTCATTCTTCTTACAGCCTGACCTTGCCCCTTCAGATTTTTATCTGTTTGGTTCAATGAGAGAAGCTTTGTGTGGGCATCATTTTCAACAACGAAGAGCTAAAGAAAAAAGTACAAAACTGGCTTTGAGATCAAGGTAAAGAATTCTTCACTGAAAGGATAAGAAAACTTGTAAAAAGAAGGGACATGTACAGAGAAGTTAGTTGGTGGGGATTACTTGGAAAAGTAGACAAAAACACTGTATTTGTTTAATAAACCATCATTTTTGCTGTACGTCTTGTTTAATTATTATTGAATGACCCTCATATTTAATAGAAGATGCTTTGCAACAATCTGAAAGCACTATCAACACTATAAGGCGAGTTGGTTGTTTCAGTATATGAATAACATAAACTATGTTCTCAAAGAGGAAATAAGAGGGCAAAAAATTTATTTTTACAGGGCAAAATTAGACAAGTGTTAATTATGTCAAAACAACATAGGGAGTTCACACTATTCTATTAACATTTATGTTAATGTTACAACATTATTCCTGCTCATGTAATTTACCACCTTTTTACATCTTTTTTTTTTTTTTTTGTCTTCAGTCATTTGACTGGTTTGATGCAGCTCTCCAAGATTCCCTATCTAGTGCTAGTCGTTTCATTTCAGTATACCCTCTACATCCTACATCCCTAACAATTTGTTTTACATATTCCAAACGTGGCCTGCCTACACAATTTTTCCCTTCTACCTGTCCTTCCAATATTAAAGCGACTATTCCAGGATGCCTTAGTATGTGGCCTATAAGTCTGTCTCTTCTTTTAACTATATTTTTCCAAATGCTTCTTTCTTCATCTATTTGCCACAATACCTCTTCATTTGTCACTTTATCCACCCATCTGATTTTTAACATTGTTCTATAGCACCACATTTCAAAAGCTTCTAATCTTTTCTTCTCAGATACTCCGATCGTCCAAGTTTCACTTCCATATAAAGCGACACTCCAAACATACACTTTCAAAAATCTTTTCCTGACCATTTAAATTAATTTTTGATGTAAACAAATTATATTTCTTACTGAACGCTCGTTTAGCTTGTGCTATTTGGCATTTTATATCGCTCCTGCTTCGTCCATCTTTAGTAATTCTACTTCCCAAATAACAAAATTCTTCTACCTCCATAATGTTTTCTCCTCCTATTTTCACATTCAGTGGTCCATATTTGTTATTTCTACTAATTTCATTACTTTTGTTTTGTTCTTGTTTATTTTCATGCGATAGTTCTTGTATAGGACTTCATCTATGCCGTTCATTGTTTCTTCTAAATCCTTTTTACTCTCGGCTAGAATTACTACATCATCAGCAAATCGTAGCATCTTTATCTTTTCACCTTGTACTGTTACTCCGAATCTAAATTGTTCTTTAACATCATTAACTGCTAGTTCCATGTAAAGATTAAAAAGTAACGGAGACAGGGAACATCCTTGTCGGACTCCCTTTCTTACATTTCTTTTTACATCAGGCTACATAAATTACCAGGTCACAACCACATAGTTTAACCCTTTGGATTTGCATATGGTAAAAAGAAAAAGAATTGATGACATCACAAAGTTAAAATCAAATGCATACAAACAATCCAGTGTTAGTAGGTGCTCTAGAGTTCACCGAACACAATCTCTCAAAACAGTCACTCAAGAATTCTATAAAACAATAGTAATTTTTAACCAATTCAGTGATGTAGCAGTACCTAACCATTATGCTTATTTAATCATTTGGACATTATTATACACAGCAGTTATTAAAAGATGTAAATACAAAGTCAGGAATGTTATTAAATAATATTTTCTTAAAGAAAGTCTAATTTTTATATTTCACATCATTTTTCAGTTTTTAAAAAATCAATTTTCATTCAGTGCTCTTTACACCAATAATATAATAAATTAGTACTATAGTTAGGAAATAAAGATTTATATAATTATTTCTAGTACCTTTTCTAAAGACACCTTCCTATCAGTGAATTGTGAAAAAATTTAAATTAAGATTTTCTAACATGGCACTGTTGGTAAAATACAATTATTGTATATAATTTAAACTGCTTACATTTTATATGATATTCAATAGTAGCTAGAAGCGCTCGAAGGAAACAAATAATATAATGGTAAGCAGTTTACAAAAGAATTTAAACTAAACAAAATATTCAAGATATCTCTCACTTCACCAAATTTTTTTTTACTATACCACTTACAGTGGAGCCTAAAACATTTAACACAACTCTACCAGTAAATCTCCATTTAGTTTTTAACTATTATAAGAAATTTATATGACAACACTATTACTTTTTGAGTTTTTTTTTTGTTGTTGAGAGTTAAAGACATCATACATAGTGCATGATTCTATAACACCTACTAAAATAAACAGGTACAGCAATAAATTAATATATGAATATTAGTGTATAACAAAATAAAAGTTACTAACCTTTTTTCTAAAAATGTCTTTCCATTGACATGATTTTTGCCCATTGCAGTTGCTTTCCAAGCAAAATAAGCACCAGAGGGGTCACATTGAAACAAATATGGTCTGTCTTCTTCCCAGCCACAAACTAATAAACTGACACCAAAAGGTCTAACTCCACTAGGAAAAAAAAAAATTCACAGGTTATTTGATATTAATAACATATTTATATTATCATTTAGTTTTAGGTTTTCTTTATATTAAAAAAAAGCAAACGTAATGTTTAGGTTTACAAAAAAGATCTAAACTACTATCCATTCAGCAAACACCACAACTATTCAATGAAGCTGAATTGTGACATCAAAATATTTATAATTATTTTAAGACCTGAGAAGACTTGGTTTCTTTATTCTTCTAAAACAAGTTTAAAATGAAGGTAAAATTCTAAAACAAGTTAAAGTCTATTCTGTAACACAAACTGATTAGAACTGGTGTGAAGTGAAAAACATAGTAATAAAAGCAAATTGGGCGCAATCTTTAGGACTGAACTTTTTAACTAGTCTCCAAAATAACAACTTTAACAAATGTCAGTTCGAGCTTCCATGAGGTGTGCCTGGCTACATCCAGAATGTAGGAGAAAAGTGTCCGGTGAAGTGAATCTAAACAAATTTCATCTATCATCAATTTATATCCTACTATCACTTCATAAGATCACATCTAGAGTTGGTCAATGGTGACCTCTTGACAGTCAACTCTGAAAGGTCTTTTAAGGAATACTCCACCAGCTGAACCAAGCAACACCAGAGTTCAGAGAAGGCACTAGTCAGATATGGTGAGTTTCTGCTTAGATAATAACATGTAATTGGAAGCACTGGAATTCCCCAACACTGCACACAAGGAAATCCAAAAACAAACTGAAGCAAATCACCTACATTTCCACCCACAATGTAAACTCACTCGTGCAGACTGGTAAACTAAGAATAATAATTGATCTAGTGGGCAGACAAAAAATTCTCATCATGGAATTGAGGAAACAAGAAACATCGAACACCATGGAATCTCAAGGAAAGAGGCTCTACAAAGGTATAACTAGGAAGAGGGTGATGAAATGTGTTCCACAGTTTGAAACAGGCTTTTTGGTCAGCTTCAAAATAATAAACTCTGTACAAGTCACAATCCTTAAGAATCTAACAGTCACCTTAAAAGCATCTAATAAAATCTACACCATAAATGCCCACGCCCCCCATTAATAATAAAAACTAATCTCCAAAATACCATAAAGAAACAAAAACCTATTCAACCAGACCATAAATATCACTCCAAAAATCACACAACTAATCAGAAACTTCAATGCTCAACTAGGCAGAGAAAAAAGATACTATGAAATCATCAGAAAATGGCCCAACCAAAAAGAAAACAAATTATAATGGACTCGCTGATCTCTGGAGAAAGCCCACAACCTAATCTGGAAATCCACATATTTCAAAAGAAAACTTCAAAACCTGGAAACACCCCGACTACACTAAAGAATGGCAACTAGATCATATCTTCATGGACAAACACCACAACAAAGAGATCTAAAATGTAAAGTCCTTCGAGGAGTAGGCACATGTTTAGATCGCTAAGTAGTCAAAATAAAAATTTAATTCACTCCCCAAAGGACAAAACCAAGCCCCTTAAGCTGAAAGAAAAATAGACTCTACCCAACTAGTCAAGAATGAAAGTTACCAAAAAGCAACCGAAAAAATAACAATCACGGATAAACTAAATGACCCAGTCAACAAACTTAAAACAAATCGCAGAAGAATTGGTCCCAATAAAATCCTGTAAAAATCATCAATGGTGGAACAGTGAATGTGACAAAACAGCGAAGAGATATTGGGCATGGCTATTACAAAAATTCCAAGAATCAGAAACATCCTTTCACAATCTAGTAAAACAAAGAAAACAAACCATCCAAACCCTAATGAAAATAAAAAGACAACACCATAAAGACAGTGAGATCAACAGAAGAATTCAACCAAATGCAGCCGAGAGACTACTACAAAACCTTCAAAATGCAACTCTGGAGATACAAACCCCTACTAATGAAGGATGAAAACCATAATCTGGCCCATAACAATAAATACAATGTAGAAATCCTTAAATAAATAATTTCAAATATTTCAACAAAGTAATAAATTGCAAAGAATCGACAGAACTCCTAAACTTAAGATACCAGCACACCAATAATAACACCACTGGAAAACATCAATCTTCCCACCATAAAGAAGTCTATCAAGCATTAGGTGAGATGAAGAATTACAAAGCAGCAGGAGAAGATCAGACCTTTGTAGAGATCTGGAAACATTAGGAAGACCAACAAAAATCACCTACATCAACAGCTTGCCAACATCTGGATCAAAGAAGAATTACCAGAACACTAGACAATAGTCCTCATCCATTTGTTACACAAAAAAGGGGACAAAATAGACCCTGACAATTACAGGGGAATTTCACTCCTACACGCAACATACAAAATCCTTTCAAGAATCATACTCAATAGGATTGGTTTACAACTAAAGAAAGAACTAGGAGAATACCAAAGAGGTTTCAGACCCTTGAGGAGCTGTTCAGATCAGATGAGTCTCAAGCTAATAATGGATTATAACAGAAAAAGAAGCAGACATGGTGATAATGATTGTAGACTTCCAGAAAACATACGATTGCATCCAGAGAATCACAACTAAAAATTCTAAGACACATCGGACTAAATTAATTCTAAATTAATAAACATAATAAAACTGATCCTCCAAAATACTAAGTCAAAAAGAGAAATTCAGAGGCTAACTCTTGGAACCATTTGAGATCAAAACAAAACTCTGCCAAAGCGATGGATTCTCGCTGCTACAATTCAACTGTGCTCTGGAAATGGTAATCAGAGAATGGCTAAAAAATGCCCCCCCCAAAAAAACAGAAATAGTACTGCTTCTGAAATAGTTAGTACAGTACAATCTCAACTTGAAAAAACCAAGACAGAATGTAGATGAATCAGAGAAATAAGAGGATCTGAAGGAAATTGACCTTACGCCAGAAGACACCACTGACAAGATAAAAATAAATGAAAAATCAAGTACAAAAACACTTGCTTTACACTTACAAGAAATAAATTCATAACATGAAATTTTCAACACCAGTAAGGCCACAGTGATGGGAATGTATGAAAAAGTACTGGGAGGATTGCAAGGCTCAAGGAGTACCTTCAAAGAGACTTGGATAATGACTTGGACTACAGTGATTCTATGCAGTCATAAAAGATTTTTTTTTTTCGTTTAAACTACTTAGGTACGTATTTTTTTTAAAAGTATTTTTAAAAAATATTTTTTTCATTTATACTTGAAAGAAAAGGATGCAAAAAAATCATTTTCATAAATATTTTTCCAAAAATCTGTTAAAATAATTTTTTAACAAACTTATTTCCCTTTGATTATTGCTTTCTTGCAAATTAACTTACAGCAAATCACAGTAACAATTTTAATATTTTTTGTTCCTAGTATACAGATACAGTATTAGGTAGTATAACAAATGAAAGAACATAAAAATAAAGAAGAGTACAAATTTACATACAAAGTTCCACAGATAAGGTGGTGGTTTTAAATAGCCAATTTTATTCTTACTACCATTTCCCTTCTACCAAACCTTCACATATGCTTGTAACTTTTGATTACATCCTATGTCACTTAACTAGCAATTTTTTCTTGGCTCTAACCTTTGGTTTCATCTTAATATCTCATGATTCAAAATTATTTTCCAATATCTTTCCAATTCTTTCAGATTTCCTTTAATATTTTTATCCTGTGAACTGACTCCAAAAAAAATCCAAAACTCTTTATCAGGACTAGAAGAGGAAGATAACAAAAGGGATTACTATCTAACTCCAGACCCACATATGTTCTTAACAATCAACATATGTTCTTTTATTACTCATGAAACAAAATATTAGATTTATCCCTTTTCCCTTCCAGCTAGCTTGCTGCAGAGATCAAGTCCATGGTTAATCTCTTCCTTTAAAAGCCATGTGAGCTACTCCAATTTTTATTTCTATTGGGTGATTCAAAAAAGACTTCACAACTTTAATGAGTCAAGGTTTCACATCAGTAGCAAGGGGAACAACACCCATATCTGCCAAATATGAAGTAGTGAAAACCCTCATGAAACTTTGCAGCACATTCTTGACAGCCCTAAGATTAATGGTTTTTGTGCCCTAAGCAAACAAAAACTACATGACCTGTTCTTCTTACAGGAGGGAACCATAAATGGTATTGTTTATCTGGACATGCTTCAAAATTTTCTAATTCCTCAGACGATGATTATCAAGATAGACATTATTACTATCAGCAAGATGGGGCAACACCTCACTATCGCCTAGAAGTTTGAGATTTTCTTGATACTCGGTTCTCAGGTCAATGATTGGTCCCAGATTTGACCCCACTAGATGTTTTCTTGTGGGATTTCATTAAAGATCAGGTTTATGTACCACTTTGGTCTGCTGATCTTGTCAAGCTAAGACTTTGAATTAACGCTGCAGCTGCAGAGGTAATGACTGACTTGTTGGATACAGTCCGGAATGAAATCAACTTCAGGTGAGATGTATATGAATAAAAGCCATATGGAACCAAAGCGAATGTTGGGTGACAAACTTTGTGTTTTTTTTTATGAAATGAACCAAATGTGAAAGTTATCTAAACAGATTTTTATAAGCTTTCAAAATAGTGAAGTCCTTCTTGAATTACCCAGTATTTTGCTTTCTCATTATTTATTCTCTAAAACACATTTGAAGCACAGGACAATATCACTAATCTGCATTTTTTGTATTTATCCCATATTATGATTTTATTACAGAAAATACCTATTCAACTGTGGCATCCAGTAACTTACACTATCATCCATCTTTCATGTCATTGGTAAGAAAATAAAATTACCATAAAAGACAATATTTGTCTTCACAAAGATATCACTCTAAAATCCTACTGTAAAAAAACAAGATGAACATTTCTGTAAAATGTTGAGGTTACTTTAAATTACAATTCTAATTGTTTTTAGAATTTTATATGAATTTATTGTTTTAGCCAATTCTTCATTTAACTCACTGTTTTACAAGTTTAAAAATTATTTCAGAATTCAGTAATACATTTATAACAGAACATATAATAAAATCAAGAAATTTTAATATTACCTATGCTATGTTTTAAAATAATTTATTTTGATAATTATAAATGACAAAATTTATTGTGTGAAAAAAACCACAAATATGATTTTACAACGAGATTTATTGTACAATCAATGAATAAAACTATATTAATTTTAAAAATATCTGGATAATATCAGACATTGTACACAATGTACATTGTTATCAATATATTATTAAAACAGGATAATAAAAATTAACTGCAGCTTTTCTTACCCAGACTGAGTGTATTCTTGCATAACCATTGCTACACGTTGAACAAGCTGGGCAGTAGGAATTGGTTTTCCATACACTAATGAATACTGCTGAGCTATCTTTCTTGCACGCTTTACTAATAGTCTATAATCTGGACCCATACCTGATAAACAATGTAAATAACAAAATCAATAAAATATACAACAGTAATGTTTAATATTTATAAAATATAATTCAATAATAAAGTAAGATAAATTATAAAATCTATTTAAAACATTACACTGTAACATTAAAAGCACACATTTCATCACAGAAAAAGAAATGCACAAACAAAAATAATAGAAATATAACAAGGAACTGGCACAAAGCAGAAAAAAGTTTTATATATAACTTCAGAAGGATGAAACAAACAGGCACGAAAGAGTTATCTAATACAATGAAATTGCTGGATGACAAATCTAAAATTCTTTAATTGTTTATTTCTCGCTGTTGTGATTTCAATCTAACAGAGATTTGTTTTCTTTCTAAGTCAGAGTTGTTTAGGTTTCGTTTTACAAGTAATCCAGCACCCATCACCATCATGGCCTAAAGCTAGGTTCTTAGTGGAGTACAATACATACTGGCTGTTCTCCATCAAACACATATTTCTACTGTGTTTACATTTTGTTTATATTTTCTCAATTAATTAACAAATAAATGTGAATCAAAATGTTCCAAAGAAACTATTTTTCATTTTCTTTGTTAAATTTTAGTCTACTTGTATATACTACTTGACATTCAGCTAATATACATTTCTAAGCAATTATATAATTTTCTAAAATTAAAAATTACTAACAAATAATTAAAACACTTACCACTATAAACCATTCCAATATGATCTGTAACCATATCTACTTTGTAAACACTATGTTCCTCATATAATATCGACTTATGTTTATTCTCTGTTGCAAGTACAACTCCATTTATGGCTGTAAAATTACAAAAAAAAAAACCATAAATAAAAGAAAAATCATAAAAAATTCAATAACTTTATATATAACTACTGTTAAATGTAATGAATATAATATATACTTCTGAACAAGTAATTTATTAAATTTGAAATATGTGTATGTGTGTACATCATCAAATCATTTAAAGATATTTTAAAAAGGATGTATGATATGCACTATAAAAATGTTTGGCATATTATTAATAACTAATTAAATATATATACAATGTAGCTAGTATCAGATTTTCTGACAGTACTTAATTTTTAGATTATGTATGTTTAACTACGAGATAATAAGTTAATCTTAGAAGTAAAATAAAGGAAATAATCACATCAAAAGAATGACAAGTATTTAAGTATCAAGGTGTAGGATTAATCTTAAAAGAAGAGGTAAACTCTAGGAAGTGATTCTGCTTAAAATATTGAAGAAAAAATGTCCAGTGAGCATATGAGGTCTGTAAATAAAGTAATGAGACTATTTTATTTTTTATTTTTTGGCAGCCAAAGTGGCAATACTATAAAGTTACTAGTAAACATATGATATATGAACAACTGATTTATATTAGGTATTAATATTTATTTTTAGTTTATTGTTGCCACGTGAGATGTAAACAAACTTTTTGTGAAACAAGTTTTTGTTGTGCTTTACAAAAATGAGTGATACTAATCATGAGCAACATTGTGCCATCAAGTTAAACTCGATGAGAATGCTATTAAAACTTTCAAAATTGAAAAGGGTATATGGAGATGATGGTCTGCCACAAGCCCAACTTTTTATTAGGTGGTTTAAAGCATTTTCAGATGGCTGGGAATCAGCGAACAATCCATACTTTGAAAGACCATTAACGTCAAAAAGTGACAACAATGTTGAGTGAATCAGAGACTTGATATGATACAGCTGGCGATTAACTGTCAGAATGATTGCAGAACAATTGAATTTGAACCATACCACAGCCCATCAATTTTGACAAACTAATTAATTGGATATGAAAAAAGTTTGTGTAAAATTGATCCCAAAAAACCTCAATGCTGAACAGAAAAACAACATGGTGGAAGTGTGCTACGATCTTCTAGGGCAAATTGAAACTGATCCTGACTTTCTAAAAAAATGTTACTACTGGTGATAAATCTTTGATATTTGAGTACGACCCAGAAACAAAACACGCCACAGCAAGGAATGGCACACTTCAAACTCACCACGTCCCAATAAAGCAAAAATGAGCAAATCAAAAATCAAAACCACGGTGATTTGTTTCTTTGATAGTAACGTTGTCCATAAATAGTTTTTGCCAACAGAATAAACTGTAAATCAATGTGTTTACCGAGAAATTTTTGAAAGACTGCGGAAAAGAGTTGTCTGCGTGAGACCAGCCATCAAACACAACTGGATGCTGCATCATGACAATGCACCGTGTCATACTGTGCTCTCAATTAATGAGTTTTTGGCAAAGAAAAACATTTCTGTAGTTCCTCAACTACCTTATTCACCTGACTTGAGTCCCGGTGACTTTTTCCTGATCCCGACCTTAAAAAAAACGCCTCAAAGGACACCATTTTAGAACAGTAGAAAACATTTTAAAAAATGTAACAGACCATCTGAAGGATATTCCAGTTTCTGAGTTACAACACTACTATGAAGAGTGGGAAAACCGTTTGAAGCGTTGTGTAGGTCTTCAAGGGAACTATTTCAAAGGTGATAGAGTCCATGTACAGTTGGATTGTAAATAAAAAATATTTCTGAACTAGTCTCATTACTTTTTTACGGACCTTGTAGGTCCGAAAACACATATTTTTCTGTCTGTCTGCCATTTTGTATTTTTTAAGAAAATGTTAATTTTTTAAGATTGGTTGGAGTTAATGCAAAAATTTTTGCACTTTATTTTAAACTAACATTTTTCAATAGGAAAAAGAATAATGATACTCTTTGTTGAAAAATTTCAAAATGGCAGTTGATTCAATTTTTCAATCTTAAACATCTTAGGAATTCTTAAATTTATCAACTTGTGTTGTATTATAAAAATTATGAAGAATCTTTTTTGAGAACAAAACACCTTATTCGTAAAAACCCAATGAAAAAACAACAGAGTTATTGTAAAACGTAGGCCTCAACCGATATAGTGGCCATCTTATTTTTTTTATTATCGTGACTCACTTGATAACTAAATATCAAATTTTCTGATTAAGATTGGTAAATATTCAACATAATGGATGTTTAATAATAATTACTATAACAGCATGTGAAATTTTGTTTGTTTTATGATGAGAATCATCCTAACTCCGTAGGGGGAAGACCCACCTTGTGACATTACCAGTCGCCACACTACCTCCTCCATTCCGAGCCCTGAGGGGCTTTACCAAAGGTCTTCTTTAGATCCTCTAACTGATTACATCTCACAATCAGCCAGGCCTCAGTCGGGATGCCGAGGCATGTAAATACCTTGGCAAACATTTGCATTAGTAAAATACAAATCATATTTTGCCTTCACGTAGGCCTCAAACGGACATCTTCACATCCAACCTAATATGATTACCTCAAACTAACTAATCAAAGCCGCGAAGTGTGGACCCTGCGCCTAGTCCAAATTTGACAGCACTATTTGTGACTGTGAATGCCTCAGAAAACAAACGAGTTGAAAGTTAAATCAGTGTTACACTCATAACAATCAAAATTATATTTTACGCAACATAGAAATTCAGACCTACACCCAAATAAGTCGACCAAATTAAGTCACCTAACAAGGGGAATGTAACCTTATTCCAGTCTGCGCAGGAGCTGGGGACAAACCCCGCACCCCCACCCAGTTCCATCATGGAGTCTTGCATGGCATTACCAAGTCACAATCAGGACTGCCACCGTTGGAATGAGCCACACACCTGATCGCACAGGCTACCATACCCTGGCAGCACAAATCCAGTGGGAGCCCCAAATTGAATCATAAACAATACCAATATAATCGTGGCAGCGATGCCAATACGCCTACTCCAAACATATTCCAATGCCTAGGTCGGAACCCTAGCCACCCGTGATCGTGCCAATCAAATACCTCGACTAAACTTCCTCTACAGATCTATGCACCGCAAGGGCAAGAAGAAAACCAGTCACTTCTCAGATGAGAATCACACCAAATGTTCAATAAGACCTCATTCATTCTAACACAACAGTCCACACGTTTAGTGACTGACGTACTTGCTCAAAAATTCCTGGTTCCTCCCCGATTGTTTGAAAAGAGCAGACACTTCTATCCTCTAACTGATGAACATAAATAATTGGTGTTGAATAAACAAGAGACTTTATATGTCTCCATAGATAACAGTCTAATAGGTTCATATCTTGGGAGTATGCAGGCCAACGAATGGGGCTGCCCTGACTAATCCACCTTTCTTAAAAACGATCAGTTAATTTTTCTCAAATTTTTCGCCAATTGCAAAGTGGGCAGGCACACCATCCTGCATGAACCACATCTTCAGTGTGCTTTGAAAAGGAACGTTCTCTAGCAGTTCAGGTAAGTCATTTGTTATGAATTTCAAATATGAGTCACCTGTCAATCTGTGTGGCAAAAAGAAAGGCCCGATTAGCTCATTCATGTAGATTGCTCCCCAAAAATTCAGAGAAAATCTGCATTGACTTTCTGCTTGAAATATTGCATGAAAAGTTTCCTCACACCAAACATGTCAGTTGTGGAAGTTGTTTATACCATCCTTAGTGAAAGACGCCTTGTCTGTAAAAAGAATGTCAGATACCCACTCTGCGTTATGGGCACACTTGTTAATTAACCAACTAAATGCAATCCTTGACTGGTTGTCACCTGGTAGAAGAGCTTGTACCCAAAGCAGATGGTACAGTTACAATAATTGTGAGTGTAAAATATTCCATTACATATTGTACTACAAGATATGCTTTCTTGGATACCAGCTCTTCTGGATCCTGTGCCAACTTCTTCAAAACCTTTTCTTCTACCTGAGGCACTGAAACTGTTTTAGGTCTACAATTACAAACTATGACAGCTTTACAGCTCCCAGTTTCATTTAAATGTGCATTAAGTCACAGGTAGAAAATTTAATATGACTGACGGCAGTTCAAATACTTTTCTTGATAAAGCCATTTTGGTTACCTCGCATTGCCATTGGCAAAACTATATATAAAAAACATATCAGCAAGTTCATTATTTTTATAATTTTGATTCATTTTAAATGACAATTAACACGATTAATGACAATTTTCAATAAAAAAAAACGAAGATTTTCAAAATTCAGAGGACAGATATCACAATTCAATCGAAGTAGTAAAACATTAAACTGTTTTTTTTTTCAGAAGTGAAAGAAAAACAATGTAAGTAAAAATAACAGCTGTTTCAGTTGCAATTATCATACAGTACTTATTTATAGCCTTCCTGATTAATAAAATTTGTTTGTATGTTACTTTTTTTTTAATTTTATTTCATTTACAAAATTTGGTTGAATAACCTATGTATTTGATTTTCACATTTTTTTATTACTGAGAATTGTTTCTAGGCTAGCTCTTACTAATTATTATTAAATACCCATGATGTTGAATTTTTAACAATTTTCATAAAAAAATTTGGTTTATTTATCAAGTGAGTAAGTCGCAACAATAAAAAAAAACAATATGGCCACCGTATTGGTTGAGTCCTACTCTTTGCAATAACTCTGTTGTTTGTAGCTGGAGTTTTACGAATAAGGTGTCGTTTTGTTCACAAAAAATGCTTCATAATTTTTATAATGCAACACAATTTGATAAATCTAAGAATTCCTAAGATATTTAAGATTGAAAAATTAACTGCCATCTTGAAATTTGTCAATGAAGAGTATTGCTATTTTTTTCCTATTAAAAAATGTTAATTTTAAAAAAGGTAAAAATTTTTATTACATGATCTCCAACCATTCTTGAAAAATAATCATTTTCTTAAAAAATACAAACTGGTGGCCAGACAGAAAAATATGGATTTTCGGACCTATGTTCACTGGACTTTTTTTTTCAGTATGTAAAGTAGAATCACTTCCTAGGGTTGGGCCTCACCTTTTAAGGTCAGCCGGTATAAATCGATCTTGACAACTGTTCACAAAAACAGTGTTGACAACACTTCACCAAAAAAAGTAACAACACTGCTTATGAAGTAAGCAAAAATGTGAGCAGCAAAATATGTAATTTCATTGAGGCAATGTTAAAGACAGGCTTCAGAGTGAAAAAATGCCAACCTGATCTGAAATATTTGTTTCCGTGGCAAATTCCAATGAACAATCCCCAACAAAATAGTCATAAGTAAGCAGCTGACCTTCACATCCTATAAGTGACAATATAGAGAGAATTGAAGATTATGCCACCTTAATCAATATTCGCAAATGAACTATTAGATGCAGACATGCAAAGGTAATTTTTTCCTATAGCTTGTGCACTAAAAACGTAGTCTTCCGGGCAAAAGAAAATGCTTGTTTCACAAAGGAATTACATGTCATGCTAAGGGCCGCTATACATCATTAAGTTTGCTCTGATTCTTTTTTTAACAAATCTGCTATCTTATTTAGAGATGTTGAAACGTAGATCATAGCACAGCTTTAAAATAAAAGTCTCATAGAACAGTGTGCATTTCACTCTTTCTGTCTACATATTCCAAAATGAAAGATTTCCAGGCAGTGGATGCGTCACAATACTCCAGCATCACCATGACCACCATTAAATTCAGATTTTACTATGCCTAATAATTCATTATGGGGTATTAACAAGGCACACATACCTGCACATTGCTACACCATAAATGAAGAACTGGATCATGTTATGGAAGAAGTCATCCACACAATCATATCAGAAATGTTTAGTTGCATGTTGCAGAGTATACGGAAGTGTGCAACATGATGACAAGTAAATAATAAGTTACAAATGATTATTTTATTCTGGTCAGTAACTAAAATAACACTTTATATATCAAATTTAACTTAGAATATTAATATTTTCTTAAAAATAAAAATTTTAATTAATTGATATCATTAATTTTTATAATTTTATTTAAACACGAATAAAAATGCAAGAGCAGCAAATTGAGTTCAGATGTCAATGTAGATGCAATTTTCATAAAATGATAACATATTAAGCTTAAAATTACCACATGGTTTCATGTAATTTGATATTCTAGTAAAAAATTAATTTTAAATACATTAGTTATAAATATTATATTTTATAAATATACCTTTTATCCCAACAGAAGGTGCTCCAGCTGATACTGCTGCAAGTGCATATTCTATCTGTACCAGTTTTCCAGAAGGGCTGCAATAAAAAAAGATTACACATAAGAGAGAAGAATATCTGGTGATAATTATTCTAAAAGAAATAATTGTTAATAAATAACCTCATAAGAAACTTATTTCAGCAAGAAACTCATAAATTATTATTTCTTCAATTAGAAAATCAGAATAAAAAACTTGCTCTAAATATATATTTAGACATATACATTTGGTGTTCAAGTTATTTAGGATGTAACTTTTTTTAAGTTTAAACCATGTCCATTTTTTATATACATGTGAGTGTGTGTGCATATGGAGTCAGAATTGTATACTAAAAACATAAATGTTAATATATGCAATAAAAGAAAATTTATTATTATATTTTTAACATAGCAATTTGGTTCTGAATATGCAAGTTATATAATAAATTAATATGTGCTAAGGCAAAGATGACAAAGAAAAAAAATTGAGAAAAGTAATTAATTTTGAAAATTCAAAAGCATGAGTATAAAAAAACTGAAGAACATCTGTCCTACTTAAAAAAAAACAACCACATATTCTCTTTCAATTAATTAACATTTCAATAAATTAATTTGATTTTAAAGCATGGTCATTGATTTTTTTTCTCCTTTTGTTATTTTATTTAACTACAGTATTTAGTTAACAAAAATTATCACTACTAAGCCTGTGAGATGTTCTGCCAACTTGAGACAATAATTAAATATGACATTGTCCAAATGCTTAACTGTCTATAGTCACATTGTTTTTAATATAAAATGAACAATGATTGAGTTTTCTTGTTTTAAACACGGTAAACAAGTTATTTTTATTAATCTGATGATTAATTTTATATGTGGAAAATAAATATAATTTCCATAGACAAACATTTTATTTACTTGATGAAAGGTTTTTATAACAAATTTTTGTTTCCTTTTTTTAATAATTAGTTGCTTATTTTGATATATTTATAATGGTTGATATATATGTATATGTATTACATATATATATATATATATATATATATATATAATCAGATAAAAAAATATAACTTTAAAATAACATAACAAAGATAAAAAAATCATTTAAAATTACTTACACATTCAATGAAATTGCACATTTGACAATCAATGTAAAGGTAATTTCAGAAGAAATTTTTCATTAAATATTCTACATTTGGGTAAACTAAATAAATGGATGAATTCATAAGATTTATGAATATATAATGAATATTCATAAGAATTATAAAAAAGAGAAGTTCCTAAAAACTTTTTTCTGTCAACACAATTGGTATGTGAGGGCAGAAATAACCAGAGTTAAACAAAATATTCAGTATCCAAAAGGGTTGATTAACTAACAAATAATATCATTAATATTAAAAAGATCATTAAAAAAATTAGGGATGAATTTTTATACAATTCTAAAATCTTCTATGTTAATAGGTGCTATTGGTGTTTAAAACCAGAATCCCTGGAATTGCAGTGCTCTAAAATTATCCGAACCTGTCATTATAAGGTAATTAAGATTTTGTCCAAGAGTAATAATAAATGCTGAAGTTACTGACCAAATTACATTCCACTTGCTAACAGTCAGAAAACAGAAATGATGCAGTCTATTTTGATTATTATCTATCAATTTGAATGACCTGCAAGAGTTTCATAAATGTTCAATTTCCTAAAAATAAAACCCAGTAATTTTTAAGTTTTTGAGCAGCCTGGATGGTAATATTTACAAAGCTGTTACTCAGATTACTTAAAAGAAACTTATGAGGTTAATCACACCATAATGATAATATGTACAGGTTAAGGAGTTTAAATATAAATGTATATGATTGCATATATATAGACAGAGAGAGAGAAAGTGCAAAAGTTTATGTAACCCATATTGAAAAAAAAAACAAACAAACATGTGTTTGCATATATATATGTATATAATTCTTAATCCACTCAAGTTCAGAAATAAGACAACTCATACCTCATTTTTTGTTTTTCATGTAATTTTTTACGAAAGCACTTTTGCAGTATCCTGCATCATCAATCGTATATAATATTTACATAAAATTACATATCAAACATAAAATTAAAAAATTAAAATTACAATTACGTACACAAAATATTAATATATAATTTTTTTTTTAAATTTAAATATATTGATTTATTAATAATTATTAACCTGTGATTGTAAGAAGTTTTTTACAATAAATAATAATTCAATAATAAGAATTAAAAAAATTATTAATTTAAATATTAATTAAAGAATTAAAAAAGTTATTAGTGAATTATGTGAATTTCTAAAAATGTGTCTATGTAATTTAATAGGCTTTATTACTTATGTGTCACTGATCTATATAACTGGATAGGGGATCCTTGTGGTGTAAAATACAGAAGCATAATACTCCAGTGCTGCAGAATGAGATGCTGGGAAATAAATAAATCCATTGTAACTTGCGTGACTATAATCATGATGGTAGGGCTCTGTTTTATTCCTACTCTTACACTTACCTCTGCGCAAGCAGTTTCATTTTATTTAGTTCTACCCCACTCATTTAGTGGTACTAGTTTAAATGCTTCAAATTTTACCAATTCCAATACAAGGAATCCTCTATCCAGTTATATATAGAGATCAGTGGTGTATATGTAACAGATTTGGTGAAATGATTATTTAATATTAATTGAAAATTATAATTTAGAATTGTATTATTTCTGGATTTTCTAGTTTAATTTCTGTTTAATTTTACCTACATTAAAGTTAACTACATAGCAACTGAAAAATCAGTCATTTGTTTCCTCACAAGAACAACATATACACTGAGGCATATATGCCTGATCTTTAATAAATTGCAAAAAATTCTTATCTTTTAGTTCATAACTACTCTGATATTGTTAAGAAAATATTCTCCCTAAGTCGGACTTAGAAATCATCATTTCGTTGATTTGTTTTTTGCTGCCAATTATTTAATTGTTCTTTGGTTTAATATAATTCTTCTGATCTTAATTTGTGTACATGTTCTCAAGTTTTAAAATTTTCTCTCTTTCCATTCATCATCTTCTCTTAATCTTTTTATTTTTCCTTGGTCTTAACATTTTCTTCCTCTATATTTATCATCTTCTCTTAATATCTTTATTCTTCCTTTGTTTGCAAAATTTTCTTCCTGTTTATTTTTTTTTGGTTTGCAATATTTTGTTCCTTTTTATTCTTTCTTTGGTTTTAACATTTCTTCCTCTTTATATTCATCTTCTTGTCATTTTTTTTGAGATATATTTCATAATGTTATCTTTCTTTTTCCTGTACGATTGTTTCTTTTTCATTTTTTATTATTCAACAAATAATCCAATAATAAAAACTGAATATATTACACTGTAAGGTCGAAATTAACATTTGTAACCAGTATACAGGAGTTCATTAAATGGAAAAGTTTAATTATTATTAACTTTTATTTATACGACACACCAGAAATCTGAAACTTTTGTTAATCAGCAACTCACAAAGATATGAATAATACTGATCTAGTAATAGGAGTAATAAAGGGAATTTTACTCTATCCTAATATTTCATGTAAGATTGTTGAATTAATAATTGTATAAGTATTTGATGCTAATAAAAACTAATATTTCAGCAATTGTGTAACTGTCCACTTTATTAAAGAATTGGAGGAATGTATCTCGCTTTCAAATGAAATAAGTTTAAATTAAGTACTACAAAAAATGTGTATAAGTAATTTAATAGGCGTACAAGGAAGTCATGTAGTGTCCACATCAATTTTTAATTTCTAATATTTCCAAATTAGTATTATCATCAGAAAGAGAATGTCTATTTTTTATGATATGATCTGCAACATTAGAGAACCCCAATTTTTTATTTTTATAATACCTAAAATGTTCATAAAAAATGGCTTTAAATGATCTATTAGTTTTACTTATATAAATATCCTCACAATCATTACACTTTATCATATAAACTCGACATAAATTGCATAAATCAATATTATTGTTTTTTAAATATTTTATTATGTGGTTCTTATTTTATATGCACGTTTAAATTTATCCTTGTCATAAACTTTGGTTATATATTCAACGATACTGTTAGTATATGAATATTTGAAATAAACATTATCAATCTTATGTGTGTTATGTATTGGTTTTAAAGTTAATGTACTATTAAGTTTTGGTATTTGTTTTTTACATATATTATCAATTAATGAAGTACTATTATCCATTTTGAATTGCAATTTGTTTTATAATATTTATTTTTGTGTTAAATTTTTCTTTATTAATTTGTGTATAATGGATACCTCTATTAATCATATTTGTATATATATTAATTTTATGAGACCAAGGATGATTAGATATTTTATAAATTGTTATTTTATTGGCTGTAGGTTTCCTGTATACCAAAGTTATAAATTTATTATTTTTGTTAATTTCAATTCTAACATCTAGAAAATTTATTGTACTGTTTATATCCAGTTAATAAATGAATTCTAAATTGTTATAATATGAATTAGGTTTATTTAAAATTATCAGATGTGCAATATTTATAACTGGATCATAAATGACAAAAACACATATATACACATAAACATAATGAACCATAATAAAATTTTGTGAGTGAATAATGTCACAAACTATTTTATTTTCTTGTAAGTATATTTCAGACATAATAGCTAGCAAAGGAAATCCCATAGGCAACAATGTATTTTCTTGTGTATAACACTTGTCATTAAATTCAAAGTAATTCTGTTGACATATATTCCTTATAATAATGATGATATCAATACATTTTTGGGTCTTTATGATTATTTATTAGTTTATTTCTTATTATATGAATTGTTTTGTCAATAAGTATTCTAGCATACATGTTACTTATCATAATATGTTACTTACATCGTAACTTGCCATCCTAGTGTTTTTGCAGACTGTTAAATTTTTTAACTTGTTCTCAAATTCATACCCACCTTTTATGTTTTAATTATAATGTAAATTCATTTTTATCCTAAGGATTTTATCTATTATTTTGGAAATAGTATAAGATGGAGCAGATATAAAATCAATCAAAGGTCACATTGGGGTGCTGGGTTTGTGTATTTTTGGAAGTCCTGTTAATTTTGGAGCGACCGGTTCAAAAGGGTATAATCTAGTATGGTATTTTAAATTATTGTTATAATTAAAAATAGTTTGATATTTTGCTATTAAACGTTTTGTTATTTTTGGAAATTTATTAGTAGGGTCTTTTATTTCTTTAAAGTTATTTTAAATTATATATTGTTATAATTAATTATACTGTTACAATAAAAAATAAGAGTTGTCTTATTTTTGCACTTAAGTGGATTAAGTTGAGTTATAGATATTTAAATTATTAGTGCAGAGGTAATGTGGATCTTGAAAGGATTGATATTTGAAAAATAAAAATTTGATTTCTCTATGGTTTTGTGGGTACTCCTATCTGACAGTTCAAACTGGTGAGAGCAATCTTATTTACTTTCAAGATTCATCATTTAAAATTTTTGGTCAATATGACTCTTTTCATTCATTTACACTACTATTTTTTCTAACATGAGCCAACTATGCATGAAATTGTTTACTTATTGGGTATGTTTGATCAAGGAACAACAGAAGTCTTCTTGGCACTTTAAAAACTAAAAATTTTGAAATAACTTTGAAGAATAAATGCACATGGAGACTGTGTAAAACCCATTATAATCCTTTTTTAGCTTACTTGTCACTGACCGACTAAATAAGGAGAGATAGGTTGGTAGAATCCACAAATTTTATTCACAAAGGAAAAATGACAATCTGAATAAATAACCTGCTTTATTAAGTAGGGAGATGTTACATGTAAATAATTACGTTAATTTTAATGTTACTTTAGGAGCAAGTAGTGGTAAATGGAGAAACTAAAACTTATTACTCAGTAGCCATATCAATGTTAATATATTTTATTTCCTGTTTTTTTAAATTTCTAATTTTTACTCTTTAAAAGGATTAAAACTAACAATTCTAAACATATAATAAAAAACAATCACACACGTTTTGATTAATGGATGTAAACAAATTTAATACCGAAGTTATATTTTGCTAATGGAAAAAGAAGTAAAAATTGATCGTAAGGAATATATTTCAATATCAAATTTTCATAAAACTGACAGAAAATAAATAACAAAGAAATTATTCATAATAATGGTATAATGAAAAACACACGAGTCAGATAAATTCAAACTGAATTGTTAACAAGAATTAACAAATACATTGAGAAAAGCTTAAATATAAAGAAAGGTTTTTTCACTAAAATGTATTAGAAAAAATTAAAAATATTTATTTCACTTTAAATTACCTGAATGTAGTAAGTGAAAAACTATACCGCTCAGACGCCATGATTACAAAGCATCAGCAACTTACCGTAACCTCAAAGTTGTACATTATCTGACAACAAAGATGAATTGCATGTTTGCTAACACAGCAAACTAAAAATAAGTAAAAATAATACGAAGACAATAAATCCAAAAGTTTATAAAATTATCGTTTAATCAAAATTAATTTTTCTTAAATAGTAATTTGAATGTTATTTGCACGATTCTCTTGATTGTTTATTTACAACTGCATGATCGTACATTCATCATGTTATAAACTGTAGATATATCATGAATGAAAGATTGATTAATTAAAATAAATTTGATAAACTACGCTGTCCAACAAAAATCATTCTTTTAAAATATACTGCTACTAGCTGAATCGATCAATAAATTTGAAATGAAAAGCTAGCATCCTATTGGTTAAATGAAAATACCTAATCTTAGAACTTCATGCATCAGCCAAAATTACAAAATTAGAAACACCAACAAACGTAGAATATGTGTCTCAAGGTATAAAACTACGACTGTCGTTTAATATATATTACATCAATCATTAAGAATTTTTCTTAAACGTAGAATATAATATCAGCCAATGAATAATGTCTTCTCAAAGGGAATCTCCTACATCAGACATACCATCTGACAGTGGACTGGGAACTTTGTCAATAAGAGATAAATCATTATTGAAGAGAAATATTAATAAACATCATAATAACAATATGAGGTATGATATAGCAAGTAATACATTTAATTTGTTTATACATAAATTCATTAATATAAATTTACACTTATTAATAGTAAAATGGTCTGTATTGCTTTTAACTCTATTATAGTTGCTAATAAATGTTCTCTTAAATTAAAAATACAAATTGACAGTTTATTTTACATGTGAATAATTTTGTAGAACTATTTTTTTATTAAGATAAAATTTAGTGTACTTTAAAATTTATTTCTGAATTTATATTTAAGTTTGTAAATTCCACTGTATTACAATTTTATTCTGTTAAAAAATGGAGTTATTAAGTACATAATATCAATATTAAGAAAAATTAGTGAATGTACTATCCTTAACCTATTTTGTGAACATATATCTTTTTTATAACTTAGATTTTCAAATCGCTTGCTTAATTAACTCCAGTGTTTAGAAGTGCTTTATCTGTGAAGCAAATAGCCTTGTTCCAGACAAGAATGTAATAAATAATTAGCCTTGCTGAATTTGCAACCTATTTCTATCAAGGGTTTGAGACAAATTCTCAAGCTAATAAATTTACATAGGTCTAGTTAAAGCATTTAGAGAGTAATTAATTTTTTTCTTAACTCAATGCTTTTTTAGTTCATAGTCCAATATTAGAGTGGTTGAAATATATTTACTGAATAAATTATTTAAGTTAAATTGAATGATGAATTCTGTAAAATAATTTAGTGTGATGTAACAGGCCTCGCTTGAGTCCCTTATTATTAATTTTGCTCTTTACTAATGATATTACAAGTGCAATAGATTGTGACCATTTATTATTTGCAGGCTATGTAAACATTTTTAAAAAGAAGCACTTAACTCACAGCTTATTAATAATAAATTAATTTATTAGCTACAATTAGCCATATACCTAATCTCTAATAAGTATGCAATTTCTCATGTAATTGTACAACTAAGCCCACCTCATTCAGTTATTCTATAAAAAATAATCTAAACCTTTCCAAAGTAAAGAGAGTTAAAGATTTGGGTAGTATTATGGATGACAAATTAGATTTTCTTCATTGCATTGAGGAGATAAAAAACATAGGCTTCAACAAATTTTTTTATGACAGTTTATGTTAAAAGTACTCCTATGTATTAGTTATATAAGAAGTATACTAGATTTTTCATCTCCTGTTTGGAATTCACTTTACAAATATATGTAAGTAGTGCAGACTCTTATCCAGAAGAAATTTTTGAGAACCATACATGTTTAACAACATTCAAGAGGATATTCAGCCATATGATATCAACATACATAGTCATTACTATGCAATGCTTGGGAAATTTAATATACGTTTTTAAGAAAAAATTAAGCAATTTGTTACTCTGTACAAAATAGTCAGTTTAGTTTATGATTGTAAAAATTTACTAAATTGCATTTTTTTTTTTTTAGTGCTCAGGTTGAATACTAGGAAAATCTTGACTTTTGGTACTATATTATTACAATTCATTGCTTTCTAAATTACAAAGGCTGGCTATTCAATTGAAATTGATTTTTTAATGTAGTGCATTCAAAAAACTATTATTCATAACACAGATCTATAATGATCTCTAAAATAATACCTAATCATTAGCTTCATATGTATTAAACCTATTATATAGTTCAATTGTAAGGAACTTTAATGTAAATCATTGTGATATTACAGTAATACTGAGCTATGCTAAGCTGTATTAATGTAATTATTGCATCAACCTTACTGTGTATTTTTAATGTAATTCTAGCATTTTTTTAATCATTAACTTGTTTTTTAATGGACAGCTTATCTATTTTATTACAGTAAAAATGAAATAAAACATCCCAGTTTTGTTTCCTGCGGACATTATTTACATTTTGCTCTAGTGTTTGAAATATGGAAGTGTGTTCAAAGTTATAGTCTTTCCTTAATAGAAACATATTCATTAATAGATTGTTGGGAGCTGAAATTTAATTTAATTTCTGGACACATAAAACAACACAGACTATATTTGCTCCAGTATGCAAAGAACAAAAACTCAGCACTTTCAGGAAGATATTAAGACTAAATCTACTTACAGTAAAGCATTGTGAATTATAAATTTATCAAATAAATTTTGTAGTGCAAGTGCTTGCTTGTTAAAAAGATTTTAAATAGATGTGGAGTCTAATGTTACAGTAAAGAGTAGTATATATAGCATCATCATTCCCTGCAGAGCATTTATACTTGGATTGAGAGATCATTAGTACAGTTAATTTGAAGTGGATAAGTATACTCATTTAATGCCTAAAAACAGATCTCAAATGAACCTGGTATAATTGTAATTGTACATTATTCTTGATTCTATAACATAAACAATATTCTATAACTTCTTTTTCCCCCAGTCTTTGCACTCTCATTGAAGCTGTGTTAATTCAGATGGAAATTGAGAGTTACCAGTACTATCAGTGTCTCAGTAGTGTTATATTATTAATTTAAATAATGATACCTTAAGTTAACATAACAAACAACTAAGGTAATATGTGTTTTGAAGGGATTTACATTACTGAAAACACACCTATCCAAACCTACACAAGAAAGAACATTTTTTTTTCATTTGGCAGGGCATACAATGATGTTGTACTGAAAATCTTAAAATATGTTCTAGTCATTTTTTAAACAAAGTGTATGGGTATAGAATAACAAAGGCATGACTAATGTCTTAAGTTGAATGAAAAAACTGTTACTGTATAATAAATACTATTCTCTTACCATGTTAAGTTTGTCCAGAGGACAAGTATAGTAGTTAACTATTATTGCCTACTAGTAGTAACTATTGTCTTACTATTATAGTTAGTACTATTGTCTTTAGTAGTTAACTATTATTGTACTACTCTGAGTAAAATTAAGTTTTTGCTATAGTATTTGCTACATGTTATTGAAATTAAGCATTATTATTGAAATTTAGAATTTTTTTTAATTGACCTAATAAAATAATAAATTCTGGTTTAATTCAATGATGTAAGATGTATTTATAAATGACCTCTTAATGTAGTTTACTTACTCCATATTTCTTTTTAATTCCATGTTGTTTTGTTTCAGTGCCGGATATGTACCTGTACATGAAGATTCATTACACAAGACAGGACTTAGAGGAAAAAAGACTTACGCGTTTTGGACTCTTGTTGGCCTCCTTTGCCTTCTAGCATGTGCTAATATGATCCTTACATTGATCATACTTAAAGTACTCAGACTAGGACAAGGAATGGAATCAATTGAAATAATGCCTGATAAATCAATTGTAAAATTTCATGGAAACACTGATTTAGGAAAAATATATAAAAAAAATGGTAAATTAGAGGGATTTAGAAATGAACCGGTTCAAATAACTGGTAATAATGGTCAAATATCAATAGATGTAAGAGATTCTAGTAGTACTATTTCAAAAGTGCTTCAAATAAAACAAAATGAAAGCCATATAAAGGGCGTAGAATCATTTAATGTTCGTGATATTAAAACAAACAGTTCTGTATTTTCAACAGACTTCCCAAACTTTGGCTTACCACGAGGTGTTAGAAATATTAATGTTAAGTTAGCTGAAACTCATAGAATTGTAAGTCCAAGGGATGATAAATTAGTTTTAAAGTCTGACACTATTACACGTTTAATAGGTAATGAGGGGATAACAATAGAAGGCAAAGATATTGATTGGAGTGCAGATCAATTTGTATTCTTAAAAAGCATGAATGGAAGCATTATCCTTAAAGGGGAGCAAGGTATAATGTTGGATATTAAAAGTATACCTATTGTTGGCAGTGGTAGCCGATCTGGCATGCCTGTTTCAGCACAGTATAAAGTCTGTGTTTGTATGCCTAAAGGAAAATTATTTAGAGTACGTGTTGATACAGGTAGTAGTTCTAGCACAGCTTGTCATTACGTCAATTTAACCCCTCAATTAAATCCATGTATCTAACAATACTTTAATCATTAAAATAAATGTAAATACCTTACGTACAGATCTACTGTTTAATACCATTATCTTTTGGATAATAGTAATAATTATAAATTACCATTTATACCACTACAAAATTTCTAAACCGGGCATAGAACTTCTAATTTAATCAAATTATCTAAAATTATATACTAAACAAAGAATGTTTCCTGAAATAAGTTAAAAGCTGTAAATTTTGTATTATACATTTTATAATGCCCTAAGCCCAACATTTTGAATTTCAACTTCATTTTTTCAGTTCAGGTATTACTGTTTTGAAGAGAGGGCTGAAATTCTTTAGATAACAATCTATCTATTGATGTTTATCATTTAGCAGGATGAATTCAACTGCATTATTCTCTTGCTAGTAAACATAAATCGCAAGGTAGCTTATCACAATCAAAATCCTGTAAATGGCAGACAAAACCATTTTTTACAAGCAAATGAAATTTTCTTTAGTTAACCGATAATGGTTAAAAATTTATTTCCCTTTACTTTCCTATCTTTTTTCTGCATTTCTTATATAAAAATGAAAATAATGAATCTTTACATTTAACTAAGACATTTTTTTGTGGTAGCGAAAAGCTGTATGTATTTACATCTTGAATTGTCTGCTATATAATATGAAGTGTCAAGAGCTCAGCAACTTGAATTTCAACTTCACAGTCTAGTCTTAGAAGATCTGGAATATTAGTGGACCTTAAAGGACTATTTAGTTAGTTAGGTTTCAAGGAAATAAAGAGTGGCTGTCATTCTTTCAGTAGGTTGGCTTTGA
Organism: Lycorma delicatula; assembly: GCF_047948215.1. NCBI lineage: Eukaryota > Metazoa > Arthropoda > Insecta > Hemiptera > Fulgoridae > Lycorma > Lycorma delicatula. The sequence goes on along the minus strand of NC_134459.1, from coordinate 144,969,236 downwards.
AAGAGCCATTTATTTAGTTTGTGAGCTTTTGCTGTTTACAACAGTAATGGCTAAGGGTCTAAATTTTGAAATAGTTCTTCAAAGAACTATTTTGGTTTGCCATTTGGAAGCTGGAGAAGCTTGACTAAAGCTGCTAACTTAAATCTTTAGATGGTTCTGAAAAGTAACATTTTGTTTCAAAAAGTAGTCTTAATTAGTGGCTTTCTTTGCATTGTACGTCTTGCAATGTCATTTGTGCCTCTCCATCAATAAGAAAGCATTCTTTGGCCTGGACAAGCAAGCACTTTCTTTTATAGCTACCAAACTGCAGATCAGGTTAGAATAGTGATCTAATTAGTCTTCATGATCCATTTTATACCTATAGTCTAAATAATTATTCCCATCAACCATTACTACTTGAGCAGTAATACTAGGGGAGTAATCTCTTTCAGGAGGGGTGAGAATGAATGTGAAATGCATCTAGCTCACGTTTTCAATTTCAACTTCACTCTTCTAGACCAGTCTCTTGATATGGTCAATGTTTTTAGTTTCAACTTCATTTTTCTCAATCCAGTCTCCTGATACTGCTTAGAAATCTTGAACAACCTGCATTCTTTTCTTTTGCTCTTAACATCAACAAGAGCCAAGTAAACATGCATGGTAAATTCAGTATCACTTAAGTGCTACATAATTTTTTATCCCAAATCAGTGGTTTGCCATGTTCCATTTGCTTATTTTTTTTTATTATGTAATAACAAAAGAGAAGCCAACCCTATACTATAAAGTAAATATTGAAGTATCATAATTAAAATCATGTGAATACAATAAAGACCAGATCTTATGAACAGATAATCTTTTGCCTTTCATCTGGTATGGAGTTTTTAAAAAGTTGCTGAAATTGTGAGTTATGGGGTGTGAACAGAAGCATAATTTATGGCCTAACCTCTACAGCTTACCTTGCCCCTGCATTCTCTCTCCAGAACCAACATATTCTCTTTGATCCTTCCTGTCTGTGTGACTAGACTCAACCTATTCTCTCAATTCCCTTTACTCACTCGTTTCATTTTACAACTGAAAATATTCTATTTTGTTTTTTTAAATTAATTCATTTCTATTGGTTATTTCTTTATATGTTTTGACATACAATTCTTTATATGTCTTCCCATACAGTAGAATAATAAAACAGACATACAGCATTATTAGAAGAGTATTAACAGTTCTAATGAAACAGAAACAGCATATTTTAATTGTAGTAGACACAGTATTTTTAAACTATATCAATTTTATTATAAATATCTAAAAAACAATTACAATAATTTATTAATATAGTATCAATAACTTAATAAAAATCATGTATGAAATCTGGTGTAAAAGGCAGGTAATTATTTTTATTCCAATAATAGTTTTTTTAAAGAGAAAAAAATAAATGCTTAAATACACTAATGATTATTTAAAAGTGGGTTTCATGTTGGAGAAAAGCAGCTTATGCAGTGTAGTAGCACAGAATGGTGGAGGAGAAAAAGTGAAAGTGAGAGTTGATGAACCTACCACTGATTTGCCTTTTATTCTATTATATGCATTTTTACTAATTAGAAGCTGAATACTTAATACAGTGCCCAATTAATGTACTCTTGACCAATTCTGTGGACAATGGCAACCTACATATTAATGAATAATAATCTGCCAAACAATGGATAAATATCCTACATAACTATTAACAACAGCTATTGTTCTTCCACCTCCACAATGTTAATAATGTTTTAGAATATATGGCATATAGAAGAATAATACAAACAATTTTGCATTCAGTGCATTTTTTGTTTTATTTAAATGGTGATATAAAGGATAGATGACTGTAACAGGACTAAGTGAACAAAATGTTACTTAATGGTCAAAATTAATAATCACAAAGTGAACCCGAAAATACAGTAATATTAATAAATAATTATAAAATTGCTAATAATTACATATAAGCAGTTAATTAACTCTGTTTTGACATATCCCACACTAACCTTTTTGAAGTGGTATATTCATTTGGCCATAGCATGCATTAATATGATATTTTTAACAGATTTAACCCATTGTGTTACACCGTAAATTTTTTATTTTTAGTCACATCTGCGATTTTCAGACATGGTCTCATTTTTCCTGTTTAAATGCACTGAAGTGTTTTAATTACATATTTTTTTTAATACAGCCATGTGAAATAGTATAAATAATTCTTGTTGTATAAATAGTATACGTCAACACAGAGTTATACCTGTATCTGGAAAAATTTAGGCATATACAAATCGATGAGAAAACAGAACATTTATTCATTTTTAGGGTTTAAAAATAAAATATTCGTAAACTAATTAGAGTAAAACCTGGCAACTATAAACTTCGATCTCCAACTTTGATTAAAAAAACAAAAAATATGTAAATATTCCTTTAATAAACATTGTAAAGAAATAATTAAACTTGGGAAACTTTAACACAACCTTTTTAATCAGTAAATGTTTTTCAATACAATGAAAAAGTGCTTTTTTGCAATTCACTCCCTAAATTCCAAACTAAGTTTCAAAGTCATTACAGTAATAAAAACAACAACTTAACACTTGTACAAAATGAACTAGAAAAAATCACAGACCACTGCTTGATAAAAAATCATCATATTGAAAACACTTGCATACATATCTTACCTTCCAACCAGTTTTATTTTTTTTATAAAAAAATAGCCTTCTTTTCTTTCTTTTCTTTTCTTTCTTACCCAATCAAGGAACAATTTTCGTCAATATTCCAAGCATATCGGCTTTCAACATTCCATACAAGCATAGGATATTAATCATTGTAACTTGTACGAACACTTGGAGTACTTTTTCATTTTCATTTTGTCAGCTGGAGTTTCAGACTCGCCAACATTCTGGGATGTTTTTTTTTCCAGTAGGATATTTACAAACTTTTGGAAATCTTTCAGTAAGTTTTTATTCTCTGCTCACTACTATATGTGTGGAGTAATTATATGGTAATCGTATTTATTTTTACAAAACACAATCTTTTTTCCGTTTCACTATTCAAAAACCATTTGTGTAAAATAAATATGTTTATTAGACTTAAGTTTACAACTGCAGAAAAAATAATGAAATGCTATCTCTTACTTTTTTGATTTGAAGAAAAAAACACTGCACTTAAAAGTCCATAGCATCGATTGTTTTACTTTTAACCACCTTTTGTTTTATTATAATACTGAATGAGCTTTATTTTCTTACTCTACTCATTCACACCTTTTTCATAATGCATACCACCAGATATTAATGGGTGTCCCATAAAGAACGCAACTTTTGAAATGGCTGCAATTTATATTCTAGTAAATGTTAACCTCCAGGACCACCGTTAGATATTGCTTCAGAGGTTGAGATGAATGATTTGTAGCTTGTGTGAAAATGCCATGCCTGACCGGGATCTCCGGATGAAAGGCCGAGATCCTACCACTCACGCTATGGAGGCCAGCTATTCTGGTAAGTTGGCAGCACTGAATATTACACGATTTCATTTGTTGTCTTTGTGGTTAGCAGTCATGGAGCGCTGAGTAGCGCATGATCGACATATGTTTTCTGTAGGGGTAGGAATGGAACGCTTCACAATGGAAGTGTGTTATCATAGTCAAAACATTACAAATGTGGTGGATGTTGTGCAAAGACTATTCACAAACTCCGTGGAATGTTTAGTCAACATAATGCACTGAAGGTTGCATTGTGTCGACTGTGTTCAGTTTGTATTCACAAAGTCGACTGTGATGAGACTGACTGCTAAATTTGAGAAAACTGGTTTAGTTGTGAACATTAAACTCTTGAGTGTCCTTATTCTGTGGAAAATATCGCCATCGTGAGTGATAATGTTACTGTAAGTCGGTGAAATCTATTTGCCGATGTTCACAACAATTGAATATTTCCAGAACCAGCATGCATTGAATTCTGAAAGATCTGCATCTTTGGATCTATAAAATCCAACTGACACAAAACGATCATGAAAAGCGCTGAGAATTTGCCAACTGGGTGCTTGTGAAACAAAGAGTGGACAACAATTTCATCAAGAAAGTAATGTTCAGTGATGAGGTGCACTTTCTGTTGAACGGCTTTGTGAACAAACAGAATTGCAGGATTTGAGGCTCAGAAAACTCTCTAGTAATTATGGAGGTTATTACATCCACAACGGGTGACGGTGTGGTGTTGCATTTGGGCTGAGGGTGTAACTAGGCCGTATTTCTTCATTGCCTAAAATGCATTAACAGTGAATGGTGAATGCTACCACAATATGTTTAAGAGTTTTTGTGGTCTGGATTGGATTGTATGGATGCTGAAGAAGTATGGTTTCAACACGACGGCATAACCTGTTGCACATCAATTGCAACAATGGACTTGTTACAAGAGAGGTTCCCTGGCTGGGTGATTTCTCCCAACAGTGATGTGAATTGGCCATCCAGATCTTGTAATTTCTTTTTGTGAGGGTATTTGAAATCTCGTGAGTACGCCAGCACAACACACGATCACTTCCAGAGCTCAAGGCTAAAATTCAGTGTGTAATTTCAGAACTAGAGGTGCAAGTATGCCGAAAAGTTATAGAAAATTTCATAGAAAGAATGAACGTGTGCCTGCAGTCATGGAGGGCTTTTGAGTAATATATTTCATTCATAATCACAGATATCAAACTGCAAAAATATATAGATTACTGAATTTTATCAATAAATTTGTATGGTATTACGCATTCAAAAGTTGCATTTTTTATGTGACACCCTTTAGATATACAACTTTATTTGTCTTCACTTTTTGGGAGAGCAAAGTTATCTTTTCTTAGAGAATCTGTATTTCATGTCTACTAAAGGTCCTTTTTTGTTATTTATGAATTCAGGGGGCAAGATTGCTTTATTTTTTTCATTGTTCCAACACTTGAGCTGAACAAATTTTCTTTACAAGCTGTTATATTCTTGTTGGAGTTTTAGATGGGTTTACTAATCAAATGAGGTTCTATGTAGAGATATTTAATTTTTGTTCTGCATAAAGGGTTCCCCGGTCAGAGGTTTTCCTTTTATCTGTTACGCAGATGTCATTTTGGTATTGACCAAGCCCATACATTTTATCCTGTATTTTGCATATAAATGCAAAATCTGTAGTTTTCCTTAAAGGAACAAGAGATTCACCGATTATGAGGGTTACACTGGGAGTACATAACAGAATACTGTTGGAAATAAATCTTTCAAGAATGTAGCTAATGGCTGTAGCATGATCTATGGCTACATTTGTTAGGTGATTGAGAGGATTGTCAAAGCATAATGCAGTTCTGATGGCAATAATCTATTGACAGACATAGTAAAACAAAAAATTTTTCACCTGCAGTCATCATCTAGAAATAGAGACTTACGTTTTTCCCTATTTAATTTGTACTGCATACATTACAGAGTAACCCAATAAAAGCAAGCAACTTATCCTTGGTTAGCTCACATAGTACAGTGTTTATTTATAATTTTTCAGAGTAACTTTATTTAATAAAAAAAATAATTTTATTCAATCATCTCTGAATTGAAGAGCTTCTCCCAAACATCTCTTTCTGTTGGTTACGTACCGAGTACTTGCTTCACGTGACAAGACAATTCTTTGATTATGTTATGAAATGAAACTTTACCTCTGTTCAGTGACTCCCTTAATTCCCGTTCTTCCCTTTGTAAACTAGTGGTATATCTTCAGTTTCCTCCTCGCCAGCATCCTTATGTTCTCCCTCCTTCTCATCTTCATCATCATAATTATAAAGTACATCCCCTGTTTTGTCTGCTCCCTTGTCAACCTTGCCAACATATCTCTCATATTCTGCAAATAATTGGCATACTCTCTCCACAAAGTCAGGGTCATCAGTATAATGAACTATTTTTACTTCTTATCCCATAAAAGTAAATTTATTAAACAGTAATAATAGAAAAAAATGGAATCAGGGATAATGGAGAGGGAGACATAATTAGAAATGAAAACATGCAGTCTAAGACCAGTAATGCTAAATAAGAAAAACTGATACAAAAATAGGTAGAATTGCTATGACTTTTTATTGCAATCTACAGACTAAAAAAACCTTGAAGATATAACTAAAGATCACACCTATGTTTGTCAGACACATTAAAAAAAAAATAGTGGGCATCACAACCTGACACTCACAGATGCAATTGATTGTGACTAGTTGCAGAAAAAAAAAATACTTACCTGTCCATGGTGGTGGGGGGGGGGGGTGAAGAATAAAAAGGCCCCTGGGCTAATCTTGGTGATGAACTGACTAATGAATACAAAAATAAAAGGGAGCTGAAGAACCTCAATGGTGTCAATAATGAAACTGAATATCCCAAATGCGACTGGTAGTTGCAGGTGTGACCCAACTGGTTAAAGATATTGGTTTACAGAAAGGCGGAGTAATTACACGATTGCCATTATCCAATTATCAATACCATTATAATCTTCATGGTTATAGTATCTTAAACCAAAGAAATAAAATTACTATGTAAAGCATTTGCAGCTTTTTATTTCCCAGTAGTAGTTCTTTCTATCAGTTTTAAAATTGAAAATCTTCATGCATTTATATTCTTCTTAAATTAATTTTTAAATTAACACAGGCTTAATTTAACATTTACAAACCAATATATTTTATTGTTAAGCTTAAAATGTCAAAATTAACCCTATTTAGTTTTAATAAGTTATTTATTTACTTATAGTAACTGTTTCAGAAGTAAGTTTCTGTCTGCTCTGATAGCAATTGTTTTATTGTGATTATTACAATTCAGTACAGAGGGAATCATGAAAGTAATGTTTATGATGTTACTAGAAAAATTATTTTCTTTTACTCTTAAAACATGTATCAAGTAGTGAGTGTTTATAAAGATATGAAATTATACTATTGATAGAATAGAGTATATCATTAAATCATAAATACGACTTTAATTTTAGTTTTTAAGTACCATCAATAGTATGCATGATAAAAGTAACATCTCATTTTATTTATCAACCTTGAATTGAAAAAATACTGTTTAGTTTATAAAGTACTTAAATCTATCTTTATCATCTACCATCCTTCAACTCTCTTCTATTTAGTAAATTTACTATTATTAAAGAGAAGTGCAGTGTTAGTTAGGAAAAATCAAACATTTAATATAAAAAATAATTATTAGTGCACAACAAATTTTATTGAATTAAATGAAGCAGATTTCAAAGCAAAATAATATTAAATAACAATTAGTGTAGTGGAATTAATAAATAAATGTAGAAGATAAATTAACCATTGTCAAAATAATTTACAATTTGACTTGATAACTGTTTACAATGAACAGTTATTCATATAAACTGCATCTAAAACAGTTTCACATTTAATGCCATGTACTGTTGATTATTATAAGCTTTAAAAGTTTATTCTCATGATCCAAGATCCTTTCTAAGTTTCATACTTTTATTTTTACTTGTGTAATTTTTGTTTTTTATGAGAAATTAAAGTAGATAGGGTAAATTCACGTTTTATGTAAAATTAAATTTTATTGCTACACCGGCAATGCAATACAATATATTAATTCTTGTCAAATTTATGTAATCAAAATATTTTATTATTATGACTTATTTTATACCGGTGTTATTGTAAAATAAAAAATGATTTCAGAAAATATTATATATTTTTAGTTGAATCAAATACCTATTTGTAGGCCTGTGTATTTCCTGAAATGTTTGTTTATAAAAAGTTAAATATTGGCTAATTTTCTATTAGATTAATTCCAGTTATTTAACTTGATCATGATCAAAACCATTTTTTACACTAGCATTTTATAGCAATTTTAAATGTGGAATTATAATGAAGAGATCTGAAAATCTTCTAGAAAAGGGTTCTGTTTAAAAGTAAAAATAAGAGTAGAATGTTCGATGCTGGAGTGCATTTAAAGTTTTACTTAGCATTGTTTGTTACTATGGTAGTGTCTGCCTTTAATCCAACAGGTTTTTTTGGATTCAAATCCTGGTCAGGCTTGACATTTTTCACATGAACTATAATGTGAAAAAAAAGAGTTGGTAATTGTGGGTATGTATTAGAGAGAAAATAAATATTGAGCTACAAGGTTGAATTATGTTTGAATTTACAACACTATGCAGTATTCTATTCATCTCCTTTGAATTATATGAAAAACCAATTTGCTCTGGAACGTAGATTTCCAATGACCTATTAATCTGTTTATAGACTCATTTAACAATCAATTTTGTCTGACCCTAAATTTTTTTCTGCATTACATTGCAATCTGTTCATCAATTAGTGAACAATAAGCAAACCTCTTCTTGTAAAGAATACATAGTATTTGTTCACAGCCATTTAAACTGTAAGTAAAAATAAATATTATTTAATATAAATAAATAACTGTTAGTAATATAAATATTATTAAGAAAGAAAAATAAAGTAATAAAAGTAGGCTTAATGAGAGGATGAAAGCCTCAGTGTACAGTATAAATCTATAACACGAATGTTTGACTAGCCTTCTGCATTTTCAGACTATGAATTTACTTTTAATTAAACAATAAAACCTTTTTGTTACTATTATTATAAAAAAATTAGTAATATTCAATTTGTTTGTCATTTTATTTATATGAAGCTAACAGAGAACCATGTACCAATTGTGTTCAATGAATCTGCCTAATAATTTCACCAGGTTATTTATTTCTTTCTTTAATTTTCATTTCACAGCATATAAATTTGAATAGCGCATTCCATGAAGATGTTAGAAAGGAATTTCATCACAATAATGGCACAAGAACAACAAGTAAAGAATTAACAATACTTCACAGATTCCAGAAATATTTATTGTAATAAACTTACACTGAAAACGAATACAAAGAAATTATGTCTGAATGAACAAACAACCATAGTTTAACATTATACTGTGACAGTTTTACAATATTTAAGTAACAAAATCCATAAGGATTTTGATTTACATATTAAAATGATAGCAAAAATAACCTATAACTAATTAATGCTATTTATACAATAAAAATGTACAAATACATTATTAAAAACATTACAGATACTTAGACAAAACAGATAATAATACAACATTTGACAGTAATTCTTAATAGAGAAAATAAAATCTCTGTATAAAATTCAATTTTCAACAGTCTCCATAGCTTCATCACCTCCATTATCAGCATCCATTTCCTCACCTTCACCATCTTTTGAATCTAAGGGTTTCTCATATGCTTTATCCAATGGAGATACGACAACTCCATTGAAAACAGAAGTGTCAGTTACCAGTCCTAGAAATGAAAAAAGTTGATACATTTGTAACGTACATTAATTGAAGAAAAAATTAGAAAAATTGTGACAGACTGTTTTGTAAAAGAAGCCTGAAAATTGTAACAGAGCCTTAATTTCATTAGAATGGATGTTTATAAGATTCTCTTGAAATTTGTGTACTTCTTTCAAAGAATGGTAAAAAAAACCCACCCTTCGTGAACCTTATAACTTTCTGATTTTGTAACAGTGGCATCTAATTTGAGATGTCTGTCATATAACAAAGCATACAACTTCTGACCTAGAATTGATTTACCGTTTGAACACCCTTGTGCTTGCATGCTGTGAGGAAGCAATTTCCAAAATGATCAATATTGCAATGACTGGTTTGATAAATCTTTAATTAAACAATTTTTACTCTAACATAAAAAATTCAAACATAAAATGCTAATCATATTGAGTGGGTAAACTGATTGCCAATATTTTCACTTGATTGGCAAATATGTCTGTGTAAATTGATGAATTTGGGTCGAAAAAGGTGTCAGGAAAAAAAGTTGAACCTATCAGGGAGTCCAAAATAACTGTAAGTAAGATAAACCGTGAACTATCAATGCCAGCGGTGATGACAGTGTGGAATGTTTTAAGGAAACGCAAGTCTACATATGCATCCATACTGTTTACAGTTGTTACAGGATTTTGAAGCCTACTGGATATGCTGTGCGTGCTGACTTCGCTATAAAAATGCAATGAGTCAATGTTTAATATTAGTGGAAAAGTTAACACACACAATACCCGTATCTGATGGTCAGAAAATCTCCATGAACTCTTACAATGCCAAAGGAACTCCCCAAAATTAAATGTTTTCTGCGCAATACAGGCCATTCTTTTTCTCTGAAGCTAGTGTAACAGAATTGTTTATTTGAATATGCTGTGTACATGGGCTCTTTCCTCAACTGCAAAACATATCCAAGAATTTAATTTTTAGCAAGATCATGCTCCTTCTCATAGGCATATCTCTGTATGGGATTGGTTGAATGATGTTTTCCCGACCTAGTGGATTGTTGGCATGGACCTGATGGACAGAGCTTGTTTTTGGTGGCCTCCAAGATCACAAGATCTGACCTCATGTAATTTTGCCTCTGAGGGTTTTATAAAGACTATTGTGTTATGTGGCTCTGCTATTTATTGGTTGCCTGTTTTGAGGTACAAAATTGAAGAAGCTGTACTTTATTTCTAATTTATTAAGCCAAAGTTAATAAAATATTATATAAGATATATTTCAGAAGTACTATTTTATAACAATTGTGTCATATAATATCTTTGGCCAGTTTATATGGTTTTCTGATGGTAATTCCCCTTTAAAAATTCAAATTTTTAAAAAAAATTGTTCTGTATTTAACCACTATTAACTGCAATTGGGTGACAATGTAATAGTAACTATTTATAAGCACAATTCTATTTTTTTATTACCTGAATTTCTCACTTAAAGTAAGAACTAAACATTCAAATTTGGCCATTTTACTTTTAACAATGAAAATTACAAAATAAAGCACAGCAAAAGAAAATAACACCTACAAACACATCCTCGCTCACATAAATATATAAAATAAAACAGAACATTGTTAGAGTAGTAGATATATTCTATAGAGTAGAATTATGCAAACAACATTATATTAGTTCTATTTTTATCAATATAATGGAGCAATGTCATCAATGTTGTCATTTAGAAAATTATCTCAGAATATAAAATTTCCTCAGAATATAAAACTGGAATTCTTCTTTCACATCAAATTAATTGTTGTTAATCTACTGATTTCTGAAATTTTGTTTGAAGGAAAAATTAATTCTTAATTTTTCTTGTCTATTCTTTTCTTAATTAAAAAAAACACATTTTGTAGGTATCTATTTTTAACTAAGTTATGTATTCAACCAATCAAATCCTCTGTCTACATGAATTTTATGACATCTAAACATTCCAAATTTAGATACTGGTGACAAAGACTCTGGCTTAATAAATGACAAAAGCATACACAATCAGAAAAATTAAGGTTAGCTGCAATATTTAAAAAAATAATGACAATAAACAAACAAAACCGCAAAGAAATGGGAGATTACCTTATAAAACCTGCTATGTTTAATAATACTGCATACAAAAATACTTCACATTTTTGGAGAGCTAATGAAGCACTCAACAATTCATAAATGTTTGGTACCACTGCCAAAATGCAGTATAATATTGTTTTATTTCATATCAGAAAAAAGTACATTACTTTGTCGTTTTACCCCATACATTTAAGTCTTTCTAGGACACTGCATAAAAAATTGAAGACATCACTTGCAAGTTTAATATCACCTGCATTGTGATGGAACTAAACATATAATTAATGTAGTAAAACCTCATTTATAAATTTCACATGAATATGACTAATTCATTTATGTAATGGATTTCCTCATCGTAATAGCAATGTTTTCTTCAAACCCATTCATATGATTTTTATTTTTAACTGTTATCATCTAAAATAATATTTAAAATGTCCTTGAAAATTTTAATATACTGGAATTTTAAAAACTAGTATAAATAACCCAATAATGGTTGTCTGCATAATGAATGAATCAATATTCAGTGTTCACAATACAATGACAAAAAAGTACAGTTATCAAATGATAGATCTTTAATTAAAAATTTGGAAGTTCTCTATGCGAGTGTAAACTGCGACAAAAATATAAAAGAAAATGTAGATATTCAGTTTGAATAAAACAAAATTGTTAAAGATCTGTTTGTGAATGTATGAGAAGGGTTGACTGAAAACAAATGAGGCTTCCTTAAGGAAAACCCTCACCCATCTCCATAATTTATTAATGTACAGAAACATTCACAAATGAATTATAAACAATTTAACTCTGGAAATTGTTAATTTTAAGTTAATGTGGGAACTAAAATCATATTATTGCAATATAGTAGTTAGCATCTTGTAAAAATTCCCCATTAATTGTTGAAAGAGAGGTAAAAATTGCCTTAAAATTCAATATTAATAATTTTAATTTTGTATCAAATATATACTGGTCTGACAAAATAAAAATTAAATGGCTTAATTAATATGCACAGTTTGTGTGTGACCATAACATGTGATGCAACTACTGATGACAGGAAACTTTAAAAGATTTGCATTAATGTAACATTAATTCTAACTGATATATTAATTTTTATTATATTGTATTACTCTTAACAGAAATATTTAGTTAACAAGAATTTCTTTTGTACATTTTACTAATTTATAGTATAACTACACCATTATATTTCTATGTGGAATCACAACTATCATAAATTATGTTCCTTATTTAGCACTCTTCAATTTCCAGGATGCTACTCATCGAGAAATTAGATGTTATGGAACAACAAGAGGTAAATATTAAAAATTTTAAAACACAACTGTCGAAAAAAAACATTGCTCTTTTTGTTTAGAACGCCAGTATCATCCGGCTTCTCTTTTGATGTTGTTTGGATTGACCAAATCGTATTTTTATTCTGCATCATGCTAGGACATATGAACAAATCCCAAGTGGAGAAACCGGTAGGCAACTTCTTATTCGATTTAATTATACTGTTCAATTCCACTGATTCTCTAAGCGTCAAGTGCAGATGTCGTACGTCCCACGTGATGTGTGTTGTTGTAGTTGTCATCAACGTGATGTGTCATCAGTTACGACCTGTTGTTGGCTTCTGTAGCCACAATTCCATTATTATCATCGCTCGCTCTTTTCAATATCAGTTCTTGTTTTACGTGCCCAATCACCCTCCTGAAAGTTTCTGCAAATGGCAACAGCATTCCTATATATATAAAATACAGAAGCATCAGTTTTTTTTCTAGTCAGTCAGTTGTATTTTTTCTTTTTCTGTTTAGCCTCTGGAACCACTGTGTAAGGTATTATTTCAGAGGATGAATGAGGGTGATATGTGTGAATCTAAATAAAATTTAGTCTTGAACAGTCTCAGGTCAACCGTTTCTGAGATGTGAGGTTAACTGAAACCCAACTACCAAAGAACACCAATACCCACAATCTAGTATTCAAATCTGAATAGAACTAGTTACTTTTATTCGGATTTTATAGTTGCCTTTATTAGGATTTGAACCTTAGAACCCTCGACTTCTAAATCAGCTGATTCGTGATGACTAGTTCAAAACCAGACCAACCCAGTGGGTTAAAAAACTGTTTTTATGTTTGTTGAAAAACATTTTTTTCCGTAACACAAATAATTAATCTCAAAAAACATTAAAAAAAAATATGAACTTTATCAATTAGAATATTTTCATAAAATTTAAGAAAAAAAATTAATGTTTTTAAAATGTAACCAAAGAGGAGGAACGAAAACATTGTTAAATTTGAGAAACAAAAATGAATGAATCTTTCTCAACAAAAATGAAGTGAATATTGTAGCCTTATACAAAACCAGAAAAGTCGTGAAACGTGTATTGATCAATTGGTACCTAATAATTTGTTTTTATTTTTTACCCGAATATCCAAATTTTGATTAATCAAAAAACTTGTATAACTTACAAAATTAGTAGCAAATTCATCCGGAAATCAATGTCTTTATGAGATATAATAAATAAATTTAAAGGATTCTCAAAAGTATTATTGCAAACTTAAGCAGTTCATTGTGATGAGAAAGAAGATATTCTCGAGAAAATAAAAATTTATCAAGATACCGAGTGTATGGTTTAAAATCAGACACTCAGCGCTGCCTATGCCTATATATAAACTATATAGTAATATAGTTTAATATTGTTAATATTATAAATAGTATATTTAGTTATCAATCGGTGTGTAATTATTTTATGTATACTACAGTCAATTATTCTGCTACAACGTACAGCCTGTTATCATTGTTTTTTTTGTTTTTTTTTTTACTGCTTGAAGAGGCTAAAGCCTCCAAGGCGACATTTATTTTCCAAAAATTCAAAAAGATCTTTGAGAGATGGAAAATCTTGTGTGGAATTTTTTAATTCCCATTCTCGTCTGGTTTTTGCATCGAATCTGTCTATATACAGTTGACTTAAAATTACTTCATCAATTGGTGTTTGAATATTTAGAACATTGAGAGCATTAAAATTACTAATCGCCATATTGATGAACTGACGCAATTCGTTGGCGTCTTCCTTACTAACTTAATATTAATTATTTCTCTAACATGAGCCGATGCAATCAATCTCTTGTTTTCGTATCGGTCTTGTAACAATTCCCAAGCAACCGGGTAATTAGCATCAGTAACAGCTAAGTTTTTTATTAATTGAGCTGCTTCATATGTCAGTGTAGAATTCAGATAGTAGAATTTCTGAATTGGACTAACGTCTTTATTGTCATGAACAAATACCTTGAATGCATCTGCATAAGGCATCCAATTTTCGTACGTACCGTTAAAACAAGGTAAATTGATAGTTTGTAATTTCACTGAAGGTTTATTCTCGTTAATGCAAAATTGGTGTGAGTTGAAGTGCTGGGTTTCTGAAACTGATGTTTCCTTTAAATATTCTTCCATTTGCGCCCTAATTTCATAATAATTGTCTTCAAAATCTAACCTATCTTCTAAATGCGTATCGTAATTTTTCTCGTCCTGTACTTTAGCAAACTGTGTGTTTTATTAAAATTATCTAAAATATTTGGCATTGCATCATATCTAACTTTAATATTACTTTTTCGTGTCTCATTACATTTATCGAGAAATGTTTTTATGCGTGTTAATTGAGCCTTACATACTCCTACTTGTTTTTTCAAAGTTGTAATTTCTACTTCAAGAGACATAATGATAATTCTTATAGATATAACTATCAACGTAAATTAAAAATTTATAGGAAAATAAGAAATTAATAATTATTAAAAATATAGACCATATGGATGGAATTAATCAGTAAGAAATAATAATGTGAATGATAAAGGAATCAAATGACGGAATGTAAATGTAAATCTATATCATAGATAGGAACGTAAGTAAGGAGCTGATAATTCCCAATTTGTTATTACTTATCTAAAACAAATAAGATAAGTGACTGGCAGCAGGTAGCCTGACTTGAAGGTCACGATGAAATGGCTGTTTACTTAGCACCAAGGTCGATGTCTGCATTCCAAGTCGAATTAAACAGGCGCTGCGAAGACTGTCCCTTAATTACTGTATTACACATGGATATTAACCGCACTTCTTATAATGTTATTACGCAACTATATTATACGATATATTACAAACTATATTATACTATATATTACGATATATTATACGCAAACTATGTTCTGCACACAATAAAAAATATCTGGTTCGGACGACCAATAAAAAATATCCGGCTCGGAAGACCATTGTATACGGGCTGTACGTTGTAGCAGAATAATGGACTGTATTATACATAAAATAATTACACACTGAATGATAACTAAATAGACTATATTTATAAGATTAACAATATTAAACCATATTACTATAATGCAGAGGCCGTACTGGCGTGCATGCATACTCTAAGACTGTCCAACTCCGAATGATTAGTATACAGAATATTCTTCATACTAAAGCTGCCAATAGACAGCGCTTAGTGTCTGCATTTAAACCCAAACATACTCCCCGCACGTTGATCTCAATGATAACGGGCTGTACGTTGTAGCAGAATAATGGACTGAAGTATACATAAAATAATTACACACTGATTGATAACTAAATATACTATTTATAATATTAACAATATTAAACTATATTACTATAATGCAGAGGCAGTACTGGCGTGCATGCATACTCTAAGACTGTCCAACTCCTTCTGACTAGTATACAGAATGTTCTTAGTACTAAAGCTGCCCATAGGCAGCGCTGAGTGTCTGATTTTAAACCATACACTGAGCTATCTTTTCTAATGTAGTACCTAAATAGTCAATCTTCTTCGCAGTAACTATACTCTTACGGTTCTTAGGTTCAACTGAGATTCTTGAAAAATCTTGTTAAAATAGTTTAAGGTTATTATAGCAAAAATTCGATTTAAACATAAAACCACTTTAAAAAGAAGAAAAAAAACTTTATACATACATACATCTTTAATTTTGATTTCTAAAATTTGATAGCATATTAAAAAAAAATAATTTATTACCTCTTAATTTGGGTGGCTTAAAAAAATTGAAGTGCAGAAAGAACTGAAAAATATCACCACTTTTTTGAGACGTTTTTAATTATTTTTTAAAGGTAATTTTATTTTACAATTTCTATTTTCATTCTAATTTAAAATATGAATTATCAAAAAAACCTTTATCCGTGTAAAAAAATAGCCGTTAAATAAAGACAAAAGGCAAGAAAAAGCTGTCGAACATAAAAAAAGAGAAGAGCGCAGAGTAACAACGAAAAGAATTCTTCATGCTGAGCATGAGCTAAAGCTCTCAGAAATGCGTATTATATTATAAAAATTTAATGAAAAATAATGCTGAATATAAATATTAAAAAATACTATTTCAAAAAAACCATTCCTGAAAAACACAGCATTTTAATATAGTATAATTATTAATATGGAGCATGCGGGTGACAATTTTGTATATGTATTTGTAAATAGTACAATTCTGTTTTCAAACTTTTTAAATTTATTATATATATATAGCCTATGACAGTAACGGTAACGTAAGGATTACAACGCTGAGTCATACATCTAAATCGGTTCAACCGCTGAGATGCTACGGTTAAACAAACATACATACATTCTAATACATTTACACTCCTTTTTGGGCAGCCATGTAATAATAAAATCAATTTCTGAGTATATCAGTTAATTTTTGTTCTGATTTGTGGTTCCATCATGATTTTGTATTTTACTAGCAAATACTCCGTTTAAATTTTGAAAATCACAAAGATGTAACATTCTGAATAACCGTTATCTGTCAGATTGAGAGAATGCCTGATGTATGCAAAAGTTAGCCTTCAACCTACTAACAAATTCCACGTTTGAATTTTGAAAATTGGACGATTGCATAGATATTAAAAGAACACCCCATTGCACTCCCAAAACAGCACCCCAGAGGCACCTCGTTTGTTACAAATTGATGGTGATGATTGGTCTAGCCTCGCATGAGGTGTTTGCAACACCTCATCACTCTATCCTAATACGCAGTCTCCCATGGGAAGCCCATTATTATTACACAGAGATATTTATTAAACAGAATTTAAAAAAATTTATTTAAAATTAGTTTATGTCATTTAACATAAATTTAATTCTATTATTTTTGTAATATTATTTATTTGAATCATTCAGTTCAAACCCAGCTCACACAGTGATAAGAGAATCACAGTTCATTGATTCAGTTTATTAAAGTTTGTGCTTCAACTGGGAAATTTATACTACCACAATGTAAGTATTCACACTCCCGGTAATGTAAGAATTCCATCATGGGGCCATACATCTAAATTGGTTTGGCTGTTGCTATGGTGGAACAAATATAAATATATAGATACACACACCCAAAATATATTACACTCCTTTTTGAGCAGTCATTAAATTAAACATATACATAAAGAACATAATAGAACATACTGCCTGTCAAAAAATCATGATTTTTTTTCTTAAACGTTTTTAAATAATAGGTAAGAAGAAGCAACAACAACAAATAACAGCAAAAGGTAAAAACATGCTTACATGATCGAACATACTGCCTGTCAAAAATAATAAAATTCTTTCTTAATGTTTATAAACGATAAATAACAACAGTAATAATAATTATAAAATAAATCCTACTACCGTAATTCATTCATTCAATATCAGAGCAGATCTTAAAACAGAACTATTTTAGATACAAATATATCGATACTGAAATACTATCAATTATCCATTTAGAATTGTATATATGATTTTTTTTTGGCCTTGCAGTTACATATAAACATACATATATACATATTTATATAGTCTAAGATACTAGTTGTAACATAAGGATTCCAACACGGGGTCATACATCTAAAATAGTTCGGTTGTTGAGCTAGTATGGTGGAGCAAACATACATACATACACCCTAAAAACATTACACTCCTTTTTGGGCAGTTATGTAATAAATTTGCAAAGTATGTAGTTTACTGACTTACAAAGGACCATCATATAACTGTTTTTATTTAAATGAAGATTTAAACTATTTTGGTTTTAATTAATATAAATTATTTAGTAATTATTATTTGATGTTCTTCCACAATATACAAATTCTTTCACTTACGCTAATTTGTTATATATAATAAATACACACTTAATTTATTACGCACTAATTTTTTGAAAAAAATTTTCATGCACTTGAAATTAATACCATCTACTAAGTTAAAATGTCAATCATAATCAAATATTTTTAATCTACCAAAACAGCCCTTACATATAATTATGGGAGAAGTCATTTTTATAGAATTTTAAAACAAAATTTTTTTGTAATTCTACTTAGTTGCGTTTATCAAACAAAATATCTGTTATATAACTTAGCAGTAATCATTGTACACTTGCTTCTTATAAATTTTATAAATGAGGTTTCATGTTATTGCATCATAAACTAATTAGTAACAAGCAGTACTTTTACAACAGTTGGGTCCAGCGTATTAAAACCTCATGGTCCAATTGCACATAGTTCTTACACTTACAGAGAATATATATAAATCTATTACTCTGTCTATTCCAATCTTTTTTTACAGGAATGAAGAATGTAAACATAAATTAAATGTAAACATAAGAATGTAGTGGGATATAGGAGGTTTAAGATGAAGTTGCTTCACAGCTCCTGGATATGATATTTATATAATAAATAAATATTAAATTAAAAAAACAAATTCCAGTAATACAAAAACACAGCGTAAATGGACAATGCCTATGATAAATGCTAAAAGCGAAATAAAGCCACAATGAAATATTACATTAGTAATCAAAATTAAAACAATAAAATTACCATCTGCCATACACCAAATGGCATAAATAACTGAAGCATACTAAGAAAATCCATATATTTGAATATAAACAGACAGCCCTAAGAAACTAAAAACATTTGATAGCATCGTTTCACCGTTTCCTAATATATTTAGGAAATTGGTCCTTAGTTTAAACTTCCGATGCAATTCCGCATAACAGACACAATCCACAAGGATGTGGTATGGTTGGCAGTTGCAGCAAATACAAATGATGCATCGGTCTGAGTCTAAAATATCTATGAGTGAGCCTAGGTGCCCTAATCACAAACAGCAAATAATAACCTCCTCTAGATGGTTATTCCTTCATGAGGACCTCCACGGTAATACAGTATTCTTAACAGGATGGAGTTTATTGTTGATGATAGCATTCTATTCACTTTGCCACTCATCACGAACCATCCTCTTCAGAAAACAGGGAAGATCATCAGAAACAACACAATTAAGAAAGGAGGCTACAAAAACAAGCCTCTTTTTCTGTACTATCAGAGCACTCATTGCCTGATTGCCTGAAATTCCAATATGGCTGGGGATCCAGTAGAAGCTCACAGTTGTGGTAACACAACTGTGAGCCAAGTCTGAAATGGACAGAGTGTAAACTCAGTCATTTCAGACGGCATATCACATGTCTGTAATCTGAACAGACAAGTACATGTCAAAATGTTGGGCTAATTATATTTAAGGCCTTGTTAAAAGTATATTCTCCACAATGAAAACAATTATGATGCCAAACATGTATGCTTTATTGTCAACTACAAAAACACAACCTACAGAATTAATGTTTCTAGAGCTGTCTGTATGTAGCATCAGGATTCATGCTATTTATAATATACACCCTTTTTCTTTATATAACCGCATTTGTGTTCTTATGTAACCAACAAAGCGTAAAATAGTAATTAAAGAGAGAAGGCTACCAAGAGGGGTAATAACATGAAGTAAGAGTAAGAACTGGAGGTAATTGTATGGTGCACTTATGGCTAAGAAAAGGAGCTGGGCTCTGATGCCTAGTAGAGCACTAGATCTCAAATGTTTCTGATATCGATTAAGATGCGTGTGGAAGAGCAACATGCAATCGAGCTCTAGTCCATTCCTGCTTAGACTCCAGCTGTGTGGCTTATTCGTCCGCTTGATCCACTGCTCTTAGAATGCTCAATCTAGTCCATCATTCATTCATCTGTCTTGCTACAGGTGTATTTCATTCAAGCCCTGTGGTAAGTCTACTGGTGACAGTGGTGAGCCATCCCTTTGGAATAAACAAAACTAAATGATTTGCTCTTATATAGCTCATATTAAAGTACAACCAAATCATCCAACCTTTGATGTGGTATTCTCTTACACACATCTTAATCGATATCAGAAACATTTGAGATCTAGTGCTCTACTAGGCATCAGAGCCCAGCTCCTTTTCTTAGCCATAAGTGCACCATACAATTACCTCCAGTTCCAACATTTTACCTTCAGCTCCTTTAAATATAATTACCCATCAGTTGTTGGTCAAATCAAAATCCTAAAAATCTAATCCATATCCATGTACATCATTCAACTGGTTTACCACATAAAAACAGTTGAGGGTCAACATGTTCCCTCAAGTGTGAAAAGCAGATGCATTTTGTTTCCTCGGGAAAAAACATGAATCCAGTCATTTTACACCATGATTCTTAAATGGGTTATTGTGTTTTGAAGCAGCCTCTCACAATAGCTCAAGTTCTAGATGCTAAGTAAACTGAAAAATCATCTACAAAGAAAGAATACAATGGGTTTTCAAATGCAATTTGTTATAGTATTTATGGCTATGGCAAACAAAGTGACGCTTAGAACTTGTAGTATTCTATTTTCTAGTGTAAGATTTTTGGATACTGTTCATCCAACTCGAATTCAAAAGGACCGATTACTGAGGAAATCTATTATAAATGCAAGGAAATTTCCTTGTATACCCCATTCATGCAGTTTATTTAGGATTCCTCTCCTCCAAGCTGTGCCATATATCTTTTGCATATCGAAAATACAGAAACTAGGAGTTGGTGAAGTAGGAAGGTGTTCTGAATGGCAGATCCAAGAGCAACTACATGATTGAAAGATGATCTACCTTGATGGAAACTGCATTGTTTGGTAGTAATTATGGCATTTCTCTCATGAAACCATACTAAACAACGGTTTACCAGTACAAAACTACTTCTTCACCTCTCTACTTTCCTAGTAAGCCTAGCATGGGACCTTAGTTATTCTTTGACATAATGTTCTTTTTGGGGTGACTTGGGACTCATGACAGGTCATATAACGCCATTATGGCAATAATATTTTACTCACTTAAGACACGCCCGTCCAAAAAAAAGAAAAGTTACTTACTTGAGTTTCCTTCAAGAATATGTTTATATCCACCATGTGCCAGAATGCGAACAAGGATCTGAGCAGTGAGGCAGACAGTATCTTGTTGTTCCAATGTCAAGGATGTATGAACACGCAAGTTACCACCTTCACATGGGTCTGTTATACCTAACAAAAATAAAAGCAAAAAATTTAATTTTTTACATAATGGGAATACATAACAAATGTTATTAGCCAAAATAACAAATTAAATATAAATTATACCTGAAGATCCTGGGAGGAAGAGCCCTGAAGCAAGTAACTGTAATACTCTACGGAATGCAACATTAATAGGAAGTGCTTGTCGACTTGGATTGTTCATGATGGAACTATGAGCCTGTAATCAATAATAATGGGTAATGTCTAAAATATACAGTGAACATTTTTCAAAGTAATTTACTTAATATACACAATAGAAAGTTATTTGACAAATTAATCTTATACTGAGAAATAAGCATTATTTAGTGTTCATATTAAGTTTGCACTAACAACTGTATAAAATATACTCTAAAACTTCTGATAGTCTTTTGACAGTAAACCAGTAGCTATAGTAGCATGACAAAAGTGTTACAGCCAATTTACATCTTATTATAAGCCTAACTGTCATCATCTATATTTATCTATCTGTCATCTGTATTTTTTTAAAAATCCTCTCGTTCTTTTTGCAGGTTAAAATTTTTGCTAAACAGCAATACTCCTGAAACTGTTAGCTACTATAAAAGTAGTAGTACATAGAAAACATGGTTTAGCGTTAAACTCTAAATCTCAAGAAGGGAAAGGGATAATCAGAAAATTTTTTTCTTAAATAATCCTTATAAATGGGCTATAATATAAATAAATAAAATCTTTGGGGTTTTCATTTCTTTGTATAGTTTTTTAAGTTAAAAGTAAAAGTTTTTAAATTACTCATTGAGCTGTTGTAGGACCTATGTCAGTTATTAAACTGCCACTTGCACTATTTTTACAGCAATAAGTAATTATTTGATTACAATTCTTAACTGAATTCAAAAATAAGAAAGCTGCATGTAGAAACAGCTTACAAAGTGTGCTGTCATTTTTATTTGCTGCTGGAACTGCGCAAGTAGCAACAGGAGACATACATGTCTGGACAGGCATATCATCAGACAACTATTCTTTGCTTGCCTAGTCAGTCTGTTACTTGTGCTTCCTGAGGAAACAGCATAGTGTATACTGCTTAGGATTTTATACATTAATTCTGTGTGTGAGTGTATAGTGGTTTTCGTGTGATTTTCTTTATTTTTATGGATTTTATTAATACTAGTAAACTAAGTAATTCAACTTTTTTTAGTAATATTTTTGAGTAGCCAAGTTTCAAAATCAGCTACAGCAATTTCATTAAATTTTTCAGGACAGAAAAACAACTGGTAGCAGTAACATTTTCATAGTCAAAATTTTTATTTATTCACTTTAGAATAATTAAGTCACTCCAAATTATATAATAAAAAATTTATTTTGTTAACTATTTACATTTAGCAGAAAACTCAATATCTTGTTTGGATGTGGCTGATTTTGAATCAGAATTTGGACTTGGCTGGTTTTGAAACAAAAAAAAAATGATTTCAGACTACAAAATACTTTATTTTATTAAAAAAAAAAAAATACTTTTTCAAATATTTGTATTGTATTATTTCAGGATGTGGCTGACTTTGAAACACATCAAGCAGTCTTCTTGTGATATAGCTGGTATAGAAGCATAAATCTTGTTTTATTCCATATATATATATATTTATATAGTTTAGAGAGAAAAACTTGAAAATTTCACGATTGGATAAAAAATAAACAAATGAAAAATTATTTTAAATTTACAGACGCTTTTTCTCTTGCAACATTCATTTAGCAACCAACTAGCAAAATTTTGAATGGCCAAACATGATAACGAAATGAGATACAAAGTTGAAATTTGGTATGGTTATTTACCTCTATAGGTAGAACAAACAAGCTACGTTTTATCAAAATCTGAGTTGGTGGGTGAGCTAGAATGGTTGAATTGACATGGAATGACCCAACAGAAAATGTTAAATATGATGTGCAAGTGGTTCTTGAGTGCTTGAAGTCAATTTCAGCTGAGATCACTGAAAAACATTTTAAGAAAACAGGGATATGGAATGCACTTAACAGGACTGAGTATGATACCTGCTTTCCCACTGACTTCGCTGATGAAGATGATGATGAAGTAACAATAGAGTTTGAGGACAGGGTTGATACCAGTGATAATGACAATGTTTCATAAGGTAAGAAATTGTGCTCTATCTTCTAATAAATATTACGAACATTCATTCAGTAGTAGTGTAAATCATTTTAATAATGGACAATTGCAATAAAACAATGTTAATACCTGGGGTTTTTTTAGGCTACCATATGTCAACACTGGAACCACACAAACAATAAGATTGCATCTAATTCCTTCATTAAAGATAATTTAAATTTAACACTAATTTAAGAATTATACTGTATAGGATACAGAGTTTGAAGAGCTGAAATTGAGTTATGTTCTGATTTTTTTTATTTCTTGCATAATTTACACACCCCTATTTTGAGACAACTTTTTCTTCTAAAAAAAAAGTGTAGTAAATATCTAGTAAATACAGTATTAACTTATGAGAATAATAAAAATACGGAATAATTTCGATTAAATATCAAAAAATGAAAAAAATAAATAAATAAAATAAGAAAGTATGATTCAAAACTGGCATATTAATTTCAATGATTTAAGTCACATCAAAATAATTTTTTGGTGCACAGAGACTCAACAACACGGATCAACTGACATTTATCAAAATGTCAGTGACATTATCATAATGTTAGTTATAAGTTAAAATTTAAAAAATCTCACATTCTCTGGTACTGGCCCATACCAAAAGACATAATAATCTTAACACTATTTCTAACACCGTAAATTTATAAACAATTTTATTAGAAAATATAAAACCTGATCAGCAGTTTTTTCTGAAGAGAATAAATTGTTAACATAATTATGCACTATTATGTCAGAAACCTAACACAATTGTTAAGTCTCTTAACAAACATAGTTGCTTATGTGATGTAATATGCTAATTTTAACATCAAATCTATAAAAATAATTTCTGACATTTAGCAAATAACCCAATGAATGTACAAAAGCTATACATTCTGCTATATGAAAAACTTATATATGCTTCATTTAAAATAAAAATTACTCAAAACTATTTAAATAAAATACTATATCACAAAATTTACTAGTAAACTACAAAAGAGGCAGCAAACAATGAATTTAATAATTACATCACCAGTTTTTAGCAATTTTTAAACTAAAAAATATAATTTCGACACTTCATCAATATTTGGAAAACATATTCTAAGTTACACATTAATAAATTAAGTGGGTTACTTTACCAATAAATCAAGCATCCAAGGGGTCAAAGGTTCAAACCCTTCAAATCTGTTACGTAAATCTCTCAATAAACGAATCAGAACTTTTACAGATGAATGATGGGCACTTTCTTCAAACCATCGACTATAAAGAAACAAATTAATTAAAATTATTGTATGTTTATTCTTAATCAGATGATCAGATACATTAGAGAAACCCAGTTTACCTTTTTTTATAATTTCTAAAATGTTCAAGAATCTAGCTTTAAATGATGTAGTGGTCTTTCCTATATAAATATAGTCACAATCATTATATTCAATTTTATAAATACCACTCAAATGATATAAATCTGATAATCATCAAATAACCACATAATAAAACATCTACTAAGTAATAAACATAAATTTTGTTTTAATTTTTAATTTAACTGGATAAAAGTTTAAAATAAAAAAAGGATTGACAGTTTTAAATTTTAAACAAAATAAATAAATGCATGAAATGTTATTTTGTTTAAAGAAGTCTGTAATGTAATTTGAGATGAATACATATAATGCAGCTGATGATGCAAGAAAATCATGAAAGCGCTCCTGCATATATAGTGGAATACGGTAAGTCATCCTACTTTATTTATTCTGTACTTTGGTTGATTTAATAAAATAAATATATTTGTATATAGTACAAAGGAGTATGATTCTTAAAACCATTGATTTAAAAAAATACGTTTTATATATATATATATAAATTCCAATGCAGATAAAGTCAAAAACATTTACATGACACAATCAACCAATATGTGGTTAATATAAAATAATAAATTAAGCATCAGAAACATTTAATAACAAAATCAAAAAGACTATTCCAAAAAAGACTTTTAAGTTGTGATAACTTGATGATTATAAAAGCTTCCTATTTTCTGACATGATAACAAACTTAGAGTAATATTATCAAGTCCAAACCATCTAAAACAAAAAATTTATACTCTTGGTTTTTTTTGTCATAAAATTTTAATTTTTAAACCTATTTCTGTAAGAGCTTTCTTTGTTTTTATCAACTTTTATGACTTTTTTTTTATTAAAAAAAAGGACATTTAGGTATGAAAATACAATACAGTTGAGGTTTCATAAATAGTTGTTCTATAATATTATTAAATGGGAGTGATTTTTTAAGTATGTAAGGAAATGAAAAGTTATCTCTCATAATGAAACACATTTTTCTCAATTTTTTTTATGTAAGGTCACTGAAACCAGTATTAAATTAATTAATGAAGACATGTTAAGATTAAGTTACTTTTCTTGCAAATAATTTCATAGTTAGGAAACAGTCAATGTATAGCTTTTTAGAGAAGTTTGGAAATCACTTCATACAATAAAATGGAGCAAAAACTAGATGAGTGAAACCACCTTTTTTTAGATCAAAACCTGTTTATATCAACAATTAAATTGCAATAATCACACAGGAAATGAGACTAGGAAAATTTTATGCATGAACAAACTATTTTAGGTACACAGATATTGTACACATAATTACTACATGTTTATATTGTCAAAGTTTTCTTTATTATAAATAGGTATAGTTTTTATTAATAAATCAAATAAACAAACATATACATAAAACTGAAGTGAATCTTTTTAAAATTCTGGACCCAGGTTAGGAATGCATGCTGACCTCCGTGGCACGAGTGGTAGCGTCCCTGCCTTTTATTTGGAGGTTCCGAGTTCAAATACCAGTCAGGCATGGCATTTTCTCACACTACTAATCATTCATCTCATCCTCTGAAGCAATACCTAATGGTGGTCCATTAAAAGTTAGGAATGCATGGAAATGAAAGGGCTTGGTCAATTATTCTCACCCTCAACTGAGGTCTGGTCTTGCAGTAAGAAGATAGGAGAATAAATACACCAGGGAAGACTAGTTGAATTCTGCGAGAGAGAGCTATGATATAGTTCTGCAAGATGTCAGTCTGTAAGAGAGTGCTATGATAGAGTTCTAAGCAAGGAATTATTATGTAAGCTTGAAGCGAGAGTATTCTGCGAGGAGATCAGTGAAGGAGTGAATTTCTAGTGCAGGTTCGATGCAATTAAGATAACATCACAAGTAATTCCTCAACACATAACAAGAAATGGTTCAGTGAGTTACTGTTAGACTAAGTGAAAGAGATAATGACTGAATTTCATTCATAAATAATTAGGGTAGTTTTATTTATGAATAATAATAATGTAGTGCAAGAACTTTATACTTGTCGTATCTATTGTACTATTGTTGTTAATGCATGACTAGTGATCATGCTAATGTATTTTGTCAATGGGATTGAATTCTGATTTTCATTATTTAACTACCTATGAATAAATCCTGACGATTACTTTAAATTCCGTTTTGTATGAAATCACTCTTATTATTATTGGTGTGGTTGTGATTACTATGACTATTATTTGTTTATTATTGACATTTATTAATATTAGTGTTTGCCATTGTCATTATTCTTATTATCCTAATTATTATTGTGAGTTGTTGTTTATTGTCATTTATTATTCTTATTGTCATTGTTATTATTGATATGTCTTATTTTATTTAGATTATTACACTAATAAATTGTAATTACATAAAAATCTTAAACTGTCAATCTTTCAATATCCTGATCGAGCCACGAACACGTGACAATATGTATACATATATAATCATTCCATAACTGTTACTATTTAGCAATTATTAATTATTTAAAAATAAACACAGCAGTAATTATTACAAAAAATTGTAAAATAAAATCATATTTAATGTAAACTACGTAGTTTTTGAAATAAATATTGTACAATTAACAAACAAATTAGAAATCACTGGATATGAAAGGTGTTTCAAAAATACTCTGCAATAGTTAATTTGTCATGACTAAGACTAGTAAGAAGTAAATTCATATAAAAAAAAACGTTAGTTTTCCAAATAAACAATGGCTTTAACAATTCACACTCCTATAAACAACCACAACTACAATGAAATAACATTGAACACTTCTGAATATTAGAAACAGAAAGGATAGAACAGCTCATGATAAATGTAGTTATAGCAAGAAACTCATTTAATTGCCCAAACCTGTGCTAAAGAGACTACAAATACCCAATCTCAATTATAAATAGAAATAATCTTACTTATAATAAATAAAAACTTATGGTAAACTGTACTTACCTTATCTTTCTATGATTTATTTTCAATTTATAAATAAATTAAGATTTTCATTCTTATTTATTAATTTATTTATTTTTAAAATCTTCATTTGTTAAAATTTAAATTTATTTATTACTGAATTTTATAAAAATTATTTTGATAAAAATCAATAAAAGAATAAACAAAAATTACACAACTCATACACACACACACACACACACACACACACACGCACACACACACATACACACACACACACACACACACACACACACACACACACTAACAGCACTTTAGAATTCCTACGATTTAAATTTAAATAAATTTACAAATAAATACCTTACTCAACTGAGAGAAAAACTAAATGATTATAGTTTTACTGATTTAATAATAAGTTATGTCAGTATACAGAAAACTTAGCGAACAAAGGAAAACAACAGAAAACTAAGTTAAAAATGTTAACACACATTTTAGACAGAGATTACAACTACTTCATTTACCTATGTCGAATAGCTGCTAAATGACTTTGTACTACTCGAAAATCCAAATGAATTTCTGGATCAAGCTTACGTAAATTCTGATGCACTGTTGTTACCAGAACACGAACTGTTGCATCTGTATTGCTTATTTCAAATCCTCTATCATTTGTGATCAATGCAAGAGCTGTCAAATTATTAAAAAAAAAAAAAAATTAGCAATATGTAATTCATAACTTACCTTTACCTATATATATCTTCCTTAATAAGTAAACACAGTATATGAAATGTATTGGTTTTTAAAATGCAATAATTTAATGCTTTGCATTATCTGAATAAATTTTTATGATGGTGCTGTATGTAAAACATCTCATGTGGAGAGGCACCTGTCAAGAATTGCTTTTTTTGAGTATTCATAATAATCAGTACTTGTCTGACCGGTGAGCATGACATGATATCTTGTTATTCTTGAGAATGTGCTATTTTGAAGGGCAATTTGTGTTTAGCATTAGGCCATTACAATAATTTGGTTACAGAATTTAACACAATCAATTAAGAATAAAACTAAAAAAAAAAAAATACATTCTGTTTGTGAAATGCAGACAATAGAAAAGCCAGAAAATAGGAATTTAAAATGTTTTATTACATAAGATATTTTGTAAAAATCTTCTTTTTATATTGTAAAAGTGTTAGTCAATTTCCTTCAGACAAAACAAAACAAAAAACTGATAATAATAATACAAACCCCCCCTGAAAAATAGCGTGAAAGCCCCAAAAATAAAAAAATTAATATAAAAAGAAACTGAATAATATTTGCTATTCTCAAACTTCTCTAAAGCGGAATTCTTTAGTAAAATTCAGAGAAAAGATATTCAATAAATTAAGTTGTGCAAAATATTCATTCATTACGGAGATGTTTCAATTATAAATAGCAAAATAATGTTACTCAAAATAGTTCTTGCTCTAACAATTGAGTAGCTTGCTTTTTTAGTTTTTTCCTAACCCAGTTGTTTATTTTGAAACAGCCCAGTGGCAAGTGAATTTTTTTTTCAACTTGATTTATTAAATTTTTTCTCTGTTTGATGCAAAAAATTCTGTTTTATAGAAGTCTGAGAGTAGCAAATAATATTATTCAGTTTCTTTTTATATAAATTTTTTTTAGATTTGAGGCAAACAATTATTTTTTGAGGGATAACCTCATTCTGTAAGTGTTTTTTCAGAAGTTTGTATTATTCACCATTTTTAAAAAAATATCACTCTTTTTATTTGTATTCGTAACAAACAATTGTTTTTTGAGCCTCTTCTCAACAAAGTTTTTTTTTGGTGGGAAGAAGAAGGAGAAGGAGGTGATAATGAGATCTAATAAAACTTTGTTTTATTGCAGGTTGTATATATTAATTTCTTTGTTGTTTCATATAATTTTTTAAAATTTATTTATGTCTTAAGAAAACTTTCTTAACTTTTTAGAAAGTTTTTTTATGTAATATTAATTTATTTTTAATGTATTTATTTTAAATTTAATTCTATTATCTTTTTAATTTATATATTTAAATTTATTATTATACTTTATTTAAAGATTTTTAATGGCTTATGTAGAACAAATTTTGCATCCACAACTTTGCAGATAATGTGGCCGTGAGTCTTAATGGTTTCAATTTTTGAAAAGAGTAAAGCATTTGATTGTAGCCTGCACCATTTGATGAAATAATAAACGAAATATACCTTTATATGGGAGAAGAATAAAAATGGTGGTTTCATTTTTTGTAATGAGAAAAAAGAGTAAAAACATGTCAATTAATGAATATTTAAAAGTGAAAATAGCCTTTATCACATGAATAACAAAGTGCTAAGAGTTTTTGTATGTGACCTTAAGAAGTTTAACCATTACTGTAAATAATGCCCATTTAGCCTTTCTTTTTTCAGTTACGTTTTTTCCTTACAGTTTATGGCAGAGATTCACTCAACTTCCAAACAGGGAGTCTTGATACTTTTACAGAGTTAATTTAGAATTAGTATTAAATGTAAAATTTATAGTGGAAAACAGATAAAAATACATAAAGCAAACAATTGAGGTGGTACGATACAATACACATTTTGAGACCAATTTATGTGGAGAAGGTAGAATGTAAGTGTATCAACTAATCAAATAAATGATGACAAAAAAATAAATAAAACTTACAATGTAGTTTTAAAATGTTTGCTGCTATAACTACATATCAGTGAGTATGTATGGGACATAGTAGACCTATGTGCCATACATAGGTAGTATTACTACGGTTGTATACTAGCCTTTAATTTTTTTTATTATTTCTGGTACAGCAATTCTCTCTTTGGAAATCTTTTCCAGAAGAAAAGGCTAATAAGTCCCAATTTATATATATTCTATGTATTATATTATACTGTATTATATAAATTATATTCTATGAAGTATATTCTATATATAATTATAATGTAATAATGTTTAATTTAATAATATAATGCATAATAAAAAAATTAAAAATATCTGATACAAGTGAAAATGAGGTACCATGTAAGTAGTATACAGAAGAGAAAGAGGCTTGTAACATCAGTATAATGAACATAATTTACTTGATATTAATGCAACATTGAATATCATTAAAGCCATTAAAAGTGTAGAAATTATAATTGAAAATACATAGGTATTATATAAAGGAAGTTATTAACAATTTAAATTACCAGTAATATTATTATTTTCGATGAAGAAAGAAGCATTTGGAAAAATATAGTTGACAAAAGATTAGTTTGCTTGGCATTTCTCCCACCCCACCCCATTTGGTTGCCCTAAAGCATAAGACCGAATGTCTGCGCCACAAACGGCTACTGAGCCTCAAAACAGTTTAGTGACCAGTGTCCTAAATAGCTCCTAGAGCTTACCTAACAGCATGAGTGGACTAAACGTGGTACCATACATCACCAGCGTACGTGTCCCAACTGCTCACTTGTCATATATTTACTAAAATGGGTTGGCGCACCCTGTCAACTACTAAAAATATATATGACATCCGTAAATTAAAATTTACTTTGTCAAGATAGCAATTTGCTGCCATGCCTAGGTCGCTGAATGTCAGCAAGTACCTATCCACCATATTAAAGCTCTTGGAGCCCTAATTGACTGGTGGTCAGCCATATATCCCAAGGTTAGCTTCCCACAGCAGTGTGTTAGGAGTCTTTCCCTTAAGTAAACTACTGATGTTGTTTGAACATAGCAACCGCATCAAGGAACTCCCACATGGTCTGACAATGCGGCTCTCACCACATTGACTCGCTACTTGTGAATGGCCAACTTTCCCCTTGACATCTTAGTTCCAGGGTGGCCCGGTCTCTGGCCCCTCCCAAGAGCAGGGCAGTCAAACATCAGGTGTTCATTTGACTGGACCTTCCTGCAGACCTACAGCTCATCAGCTGCCAGGTGGCAGCAGATATTGAAACAGATATTGCAACATATATTGGTTCAAATTAATATGGTTGGTGAGCACCTGGGCAACAGTTTCCCTTAAAAATGAACTCGAGGCATACCATTCCCCGAGATCCCATATAAACTTGTACAGGGATCTTCCCTTAGTGGTGGTGTCCCATTCCAGCCGCCATGCTTCCATCGTGAGGCTCTGCAGCCTCTTCTGCGTGCGGGAGATGGGCAACTGAACGAAATTTAGATCCAGTGAATTGTGATCACTGTTCCGTTCCAGTACTGGCCCAGCCTGAAACAGCATCCCAAATACCTGGGCCTCTTCACAATCTCCACATGGCTGCCTTAATTTTCACCACTAAATTGATTGGGAGAGCCTTTCCCAATACAGTGGTAGGTTGTTTTAAAAACACCAGTGCATACAATTAAGGCACTGTGCTGGGCACTCCTTAAATTTTGAACAAGTGCTCTATTCATATCCAACCTATGCGCCCAAATGGGTGCCACGTAAGAGATCATGCTTTCGAAGACACCTCGATACATCATGTACATTTGACGACCAGACAACCCATAGTGCTTCCGAGCAATCCTCCTAAGTTTGTGAATCACTGAGATGGCATCCGCCGCTACTTGCCTAATGCGGTTGCTACACAGTAACTTCTCATCAAACAAAACAACTAGGTACTTATGAACTCTCACTCGGCTGATTACACAGCCTTTATACTTAATGTGGGGGTTTAGACTGTCCGATAAGTTTTTTTTTCAATAGAAAAAAATAAGTTGCGCTGCAACTTGTGCATGGAGTTTTGCCATAACTTGAGTGTGGTTTCCTTGACGGCATGAACATACTCATTATGTGCATGCCAGTAGATCTCAGCGTGCACGTCACCAACGATAATCCCTGTTAGGAGACGACGCTGGTATCTTCTCCTAGCAGACCTAACTCTTGCGCACAGCACGCTAAAGTCAGAGGACCACCACTTTTTCCCGGGTTTCTGCCTGCGTTTAACAGATGGCTCCCCGGAAGCAGCGATCATGATGGGTCCAGGCACTCCCCGATCATCGGACTGGCCACTACCTAAGGGTCCGACCATTCGCTAGGCTGTCGTAGGACCCTATCGCAGTCAGTCTTAATGGCTCGACCGAATTGTTCAGCCATCAATTCCACCTCCTCTCTGTGCTCCATGCACCATTCCAACCCCTGCAAGACAGGGGTTGGAATAGTTGATTTAATATTAAAGGGTCAGGTAGAAGGAAAAAACTGTCCAGGCAAGCAACATTTGGAATATGGAAAACAAATTGTTAGGGATGTAGGATGTAGGGGTATACGGAAATGAAATGACTAGCACTAAATACGGAAACTTGGAGAGCTGCATCAAACCAGTCAAATGACTGAAGACAAAAAAAAATTATTATTTAAATAAAAGTTCCTTGAACTGCCATTTTAGTATAAAGAAATCACTCTAATACAAACTGGTTTTCATAATATTTTCAGATTCTTATGCTAGGGGAATAATCTCTTTAAGTGTTTCAGGTTTTATCTGAGTCAATGACAACATTTATAGTATTACAATAGCAGTGTCAATAGACACTGCTATTGTAATACTATACAATAGACGTTTAAAGTAAAACGTCTGCTGCATTAGGAGTACGTTACCTACTTCTAATTCAGCAGATGTTTTACTTCAAATGTTCATGTGCTGGTTTCCAATGACAGTATGTCACCAAAATTCACTTTTAAAGGTTCTTTTACAGCATTTTAGGTTTACTGATAAAAATCATTAATCTGATACAATTTGGGATGATCTGATGGTAATCTTAAAACTAAATTATGTCTAGAATGAAAATTATGAACTATTTTACATCATTGTTTTTTAGTTGTTGCATTTAATTATGCTGTATAACTCAACACAGAAAAGGAATTTGG
This sequence comes from Lycorma delicatula, assembly GCF_047948215.1. Lineage (NCBI taxonomy): Eukaryota > Metazoa > Arthropoda > Insecta > Hemiptera > Fulgoridae > Lycorma > Lycorma delicatula. The sequence goes on along the minus strand of NC_134459.1, from coordinate 144,935,329 downwards.
AGCTGGGTTGTGAAGTAAATTATGAAATGGAGCATTGTTAAGCATTAAGTAAAAAGTATACGGTAACTAATAATTAAGAACAAACAAAAATTTTGTTTGCAAAGAGGAAATGAATGAAACACAACCTACTTATATCTCATACTGCAATTAGAATTAAGATTATTAATAATAATGTGCTGAACAAGTTAACAAAAAGCCATTGTTTATCCTATTCCTAAAATGAATTCAAGGAATAATTTTTGTTATAAATGGATAGATAGACCATAACAGTGCAGTCAAAACAGAAGTACATCTTAAATAACTAATTATTACTGGAATTTTGTCATCATTACATTACTGGAAATATTTTGTTCATAACAGTATTGAAAAAATGTTTCAAAATTTACAATAAGAAATGACTCCAAGGTTCCAAGGTTTGATAGCAAATTTGCTGAAGCAAACAGAATTTTTAATAGATTACTTACTACATTTTCTTACTATCATGCTGTCTGAAATACTACTATTATATTATTTACTGATAATCATATAAACAATTCCATCTGCATTTGATTATTTTGAAAACGATGACCATATTTATATATATTTTATATTATTTATTAGCTTTAGAAATTTTTCAATAGAGAATTTTTTTGGTATTTATATCACAGAAAAACTGTTTTTTCTCATCTGATCACAAACATTCATCAATTTTTAATCGAATAGGGTTGTCATGAAGGTTTTGCAATCTACTCTACATCATAACTCTGACAAGATATGTATCCATTAAAATAACGTATAATCCATAACAAAATTTTAATTTTAATTAATAAACATATTTAACATTAATATTACTAATGCATATTAATACTTAATAATTATTGTAGATTTTATAACAAGGAAACGAAAGAAAAGCCTTGGGAAAGTGGTGGTGTAAGGGACTCCCGCCAAGTAGAACACTACGTGATATTATTAATGCCTAAATATACTTCATATTAAAATATGCAACTTAATACAGAATTACTTAAATACCTTCTTTAGCGCCAGCATTTTTTAAATCTTCAATAATTCTGTTTCCCAAAGCACCAACACATTCTTTAGTTGGTAATGTTTTTAGGATCACAACAATATCAGCAACATTATGCCCACTGATCATAGTGCCCTTTTTAAATGAACCAACTTGTCTTGATTCATCAACTTGCTATAACAAAAGACCAAAGGGACAGATAAGCACATAGATGACAAAAAACTGTTAAGAGTAGGTAATGGAAAATAATGAAACTAACCATCATTCAGAAATATTCTTAGTATATTTTATATTTAACTGATTTCATAATGTTATGTAAACAATTTAATTTGAATATAGTTTTAGTTGACAGTAAGTTCTATTCTGGAAAACTAAAAATAATAAGATCAGAAGAAAACCACAAATACATAAAGAGTAACTAACTACTCTAAGCTGCAATTAGCAGTTTAGTACAAATTTTATAATAAAAAAAAAATATATATATATGTATGTAATACGGTATTATTGTATTCATATTTCTGTATTATAGAAAGGATTAAGGACAATCTTTAACCAACTTTATTGACAGTCACCAGAAGGAAACAGAATCTCCAAACAGGCCAGGCCAATGACAGCCTCTTGCCAGATCACATGAAGATTCTTATTCTTATTCTGACTCATGGATGTAATGATTACAGAGGTTTCAGATCAATGTCTAGATCAACAGGTCACTGAATCAATTCCCAGCAAGGTTTAGCATTTTGCATCGATTGTCCATCCATCTCATCTTCCTCATTAAAATATGCAAAGATACATGCCTGAGCTCATAATAATAAAAATAATTATTATAATGTTTGCATACAAAAGTAGAAAATATCCACAAATTGCATATAGAAAATATTTATGCACTACTTCCAATAAATGATTTTGGAAATAGAAAATTTAACTGAATTAACATGTAAAATTAGTGTAATTTTATCAAAATTATATTATTCTATATTTTTTTAAAATAAAAAATGAAGTAAGCAAACAAAATATAAATGGCATTAAATATAAATAAACAATTTTGTATATTATTTGATCAACTTCAATTAAAAATAAATCATAAAAGAATTATCCAAAGAACAAAATTTATTAAGTTATATTAAGATATCAACAAATAGTGTATAAAATACAATTTTTTTTTTCTAATTTCATTGCACAATTTCAGTAGATAAGAGTGTAAAAGTCAAAAAGTGAGTTTTGATTTAGACTATTACAAAAAGTTCCTCCAATCTGTAGGCAGGCAAATTTGCAACAATAAATACCACTTCAGCTCTTGCATGAATCTAGAATTCTAATCGCACTTACAAAAATTCTTGTAAAATTTTAAAAACATTTTATTTGTAATTTAAAATATATAAATATACAGTAAAACATGTTTTTAGTGATATAGTTATAGATATAGTGATATAGGATTTTCAATTTCTAACATTTTTTTTATCTATTTCACTATAAGTTCATAAAAATAATAATAAAATTCCATGCCTGTTCAAGATTTTTTCTGTTAAGTTACTATAATGGCTATTTTTCAATGACTATGATGAACTTTATGTTTCAAAGGAAATACAAGTAAGAACTAAATATTTAGGGTAAATTACACTTCTACATAAGTACGAATTGTTAAACATGCAGCAATTAGTATACCAGCAGTACGCTTGGTAAAAGACATGTGGGTCAATGAAACTGGTGGTCCAGCAGCTTAAAACAGAAATCTTGAAGACAAAGGACTGTTTTTTTGGCCATATGAGGTCGTTATCCTGAAGCAAAATCACGCCTTTGGGAAGTGTACCATGTCTTGGATTTGATTTTTTGCTTCAGTACATGCAGTAGCTCACAGTAATTGTCACTGTTTACTGACTGACCTTTAGGTGAGAAATAAACCGAAAATGAATCTTCCATATCCCAGAATATTGTCACCATTATATTTCCGGCAGTCATCTGAATTTTGAACTTTTTTGTTGTGGGAGATGAAGGATGTTTCCACACTAACCTTTGTCGCTTACTCTCAGGTTCAAAGTCATGGAGCCATATCTCATCAATGGTTATTATTCGCTTAAGAAATGAGTATCCTTCATCTTCGTAATGTTTCAAAAGCTTCTGGGAAATTTTCAAACGATTCTCTTTGTAGATGCTGGTCAATTGATGTGGAACACAGTGAGCACAGACTTTTCAAAAGTTTAAAGAATCATCCATATTCATCAACTCACTTGCAATGTCATCAACTGTAATTCATCTATTACTAACGATCATTTGTTTAACCGCTTCAATATTGTCGTTAGTCTTTGAAGTGGATGGCCTATCTTGCTGCTCTTCATCACAGAGAGAAATTCTACCATTTTTGAAGTGATCAATTCATTCGCAGATCTTGCTTCCACTCAAACAACTCTCTCCGTATTGCTGCTGCATTCGACAAATAATTTCTACTGGTTTCACCCCTTCTGAACTGAGGAAACTTATCACTACTCCCATTTCTTCCTTAGTGCAATCAGACAAAGGAGCACATGTTTTAAACACAATCACAAGTAGCTAACAATGAAACAATACTATCAATGAACAGACATTATGGGTTATAGTAGAAAAGTCATTGCTGCCATTTATGAGATTGGTAGGAAAATCAAAATTTCCCTTTACTTTTTGACTTCTCCTGTATATTTTTTTAAATTAGGATGACATTATAATAATGAAAAAGCTACTAGATGAGTATCATTATTTAAGTGTTGTCTTACTAGTACACAATATTTAACAAGTTGCATCAATAGAGACAATGGCTATGATAAGTTAAGTTAATAAATATATTTTTAAATTTCCACTAATGTATTAGTTAAAAAAAAAAATCAACTGTAATGGAATTTTACAAAGACCATATTTTAAAATAAACAAGCACTAACTGATAAATTAAAAAAAATTCCAAAACCTTTCAAGAAAGTCTCCTAAAATTTGCAACAAATAACTGGTTTTAAGTTAGAACCTTATTTTACAGGTCTGGAATTATAACTTACACAAGAATCAAAATTTCCTGGAGCAACAATTAAGTTATCAAACGCATTCTGAATTTTGGTAACCAAACTGAGGACAGCAGCTTGTTCTTGAGGAGTTGGTGATAAATCAGCATTTCTCTTCATTAATGCCTAAACACATACAATGAAAACTATTACTTCACTTATCTACATTAATGAAACACTACAAATATCACTGGATGGGTAAGACTATATAACTTATATTACAGTAAAATGCAGTTTGTTCAAAAGGTATCCCTTTTTTCTCTCTTGGTAAACAGCTACAGTCAAAAGTTCGGCTTACAAGCACTGCAGTTAACTCAACTGTGCTTATACAGTTTGATACCATCATAAATACTCACACTGACAGCCAGCAGTTTACTTCTTAAATATAATTAATAACTCAAACACTAACTCATAACTCTAACAAAAACTCTCATATATTCTTTTTCAATGTTGCTGTCTTTTTCTATACAGTATTATTGCTATTGATGCTTGCTTGCTATCAATTGATACCAACCAACATTTCGACTGTACAACACCCTCCCTCAATTGATATATTTACAACAAAAATAATACATACAAATATAATAATATTACTTTATCATAGCATAATGAGCTTTAAGAATATAAACAAAAAATAAAAAGAAACATCAGTTCTTACTTTTAATTTAACATAGCTTTCTTAATCTTAAAATGACACTTTATCAAGAGGTGAGTATGTCATCCACTTGATCATCCGATGGTACATAACATACTTTTATTACAGCTTGCTTAATTTTCTTTTGAATAAAATGATAAGGTCAATGTCCTTCAACCATTTAGGCTGCTCACAAGATTTACTCATACGTAGAGCACACAAATTGCTCTTAAAAGTGCACCTAAATCACTTGAATTTTCAGTCATTCTTAATTTAATTAAAATATTTTGAAACCAACAAGCCTCACTGGTATATTGCCTGAGGGCTACATATTCTGCCTCAGTGGAACACAGAGAAACATGAGACTATTTCTTTAAATACAAAGACACAGCAAACTTAAATATTTTTTAAAACAATGTCCACTGGTGAACTTTCTGTCACTGTTATATCCATGCCAGTCAGGATCTACAAAACCTTTGATAACATCAGTAGTAGAACTTTTATAAACTAATTTCAAATCAACAGTTCCTTTAATGTATACTCTTTTTAGACATATTAATAAATCATTACTAGCACAACTTTAGTATCTGCTTACAATACTATAATACTTGCATATAAATTTGGTCTGCTGCCTAACTTCGCTTAGATAATGTAACCTATTAATTTTCTACACTTTCTTTAATTTTAACGCCTTTTTTAATTTTTCTACAATATCTTTAATTTTCTGGTTTTTCTTTCAGCAAATAATTACCAACAAAATTATTATCCATTGGAGTAGAGACAGTTTTATAATCAAACATATTGAAATGTTTTAGTACATTTTCTAGATAGTTACTTTGATTCAGTTATCACACCATCTTTTAAAATTTTTCCTACAGTAATACCTAAATAATATGAAATTTGACCCAATTTTTTAATTTCAAACCTATTCATCAATTCATTCTTAAAAACATTAATTTCTTGCTTATTTGAACCCTAATAATTAAATCAACATAAACTTTTAAAACAATAGATAATCTGAAATACAAACAATAATCATTATTTTACCTCACAAAATTTTGAGATATCATGAAATTTATCAAACCGGCATTTGGGAGAATCTTTTAAACCGTAAACTGCTTTCTTAAGTTTGCCCACTTTATTATTTTGTAAATTGCAATTTTCAGGTATATACAAATACATTTTCTTTCAGCTCACCGTGCAAAAAGGTGCTACGGATATCCATTTGTGTAACACGCCAATCAAAATTTACACTAACAGCTAATATTAATCTAAATGTATTTAATTTGGCAACAGGAGAATAAATATCATATACTGACTCTTTCTGCATGAACCCTCTGGCAACTATCTTAGATTTAAACTGAATTACCTTGTCTTGATTCTATAAACCCATTTAATGTCAATTATACCACACATTTCTGGCTTATCAATAACAACCCATATATCATTTTTAGCTAATGATTTCAAGTACACCTCTATAGACCTATCACTGCTTAGAAAAACTGACTGGTTAGCTTCTTCATAAGATATTGCTTCTTCAATATCGGTTACACTAACAGACAGTTTCATCATAGACAGTTTAATCATTATATTTAACTGGAGGCTGCAGCTGATCACTAGGACGAAGATGTCTTCTATCAGTTGGACTATGTATCTTCATATTCAGGGATCTTCTTTTTAAACTTTCATCTGTAGTCACATTCTCAATTATGTTTTCAACATGTTCAACTTCAGATGTAGATTCTTCTTTCTTCATGTTGACATTATAATCAAAAAATGAGAAATTATTTGGTTTAGATAGAACAAAAGTAACATTTCTTTCTAACGTTACTGTATTCATATCTGGAAAATATTAACCCTATTCATCTATTTTTAAGATTTTAATTTTCTGACCCATTTGATTTTTATACAGTTCACAAAAAGTTCAAGCTCAGCATAAATTTTGTTCTTTTCCAATTCTTTTGTACTCAGTCCTTTTATACTTTCACCAAAACTTACAAAGATTACTTTTCTACTTTTAAGGACACGCTTCTTTCTCTTCTCTTTTGGTATATGCACCTACAGTGCTGCACCAAACAGTGGTTTCTTTTTTCTAAATTGAAACTATATTATTCCATAATTCATAAGGTGTTTGTATGTATCCCAGTTCTATTAATCAGGTTCACAGCTGTATTTACTGCTTCAGTACAAGAGAACTTAAATTTTGCTTAAATATTTTGCTGTAATCACTGCTCTAGCTGCCTCAATGATCGTATACATTTCTCATTCAGAACTACCATTCTGTTCAGGATAATAAGAAACAGTAGTTTGATGTTCTATTCCTCGCTGAATCAGAAGTTTTCTTACATTGAGATTAACAAACACCTTTTCTATTATCTGTTCTTAAGATTTTAATTTTCTGACACATTTAATTTTTAAACAGTTTCACAAAAAGTTAAAACTGAGCATAAACCTCATGCTTATGTTTTAAAAATACACCTGTTTATAATGCAAATTGTCATATTTCAATAAAAAAAAAACAACATGTAATGATAGCCACCTATTCAATCAATTTCAGTTGATTGTGAATTACTTCCTTTGAATGAGTCATGATGTTGTTTCCCAGCATACAGGCTACGCAGAACAAGGTTTCATTTTTATCCTCACACATAATATCATTTTTATTCAAAAAACCTTTCACATGATTAAAATTTTGATTTGCCAAACTTACATGCCACCAGATTAAAGATTTTTTATTTGGGTTCATTATGGCATCATTAGCCATACAATAATCAGTTTGGTCTACAAAATTCTGGTATCCAAGCAAAACATCATGTGAAAAAGTTTATTTGAGTATCTAGCCAATGCACAAAATTTATTTGTTTCGTTGTAAATCAATCATGCTTCACAGGTGTCTGACTTCAAATAAAAATCCATATCCGGAGCCTTGCTCTGTAAGATCATTCTTAAATCAAGTACATACATATATATATATATATATATATATATATAGATAGCACATTATTCATCTTCATATTTAGGAACTTTTGCCCATCGTACGATGCAATAAAAACAGTACAAATACCAATTTCAGTGGTTACTGAACCTATTCTTACTTCTTTCGGTTCATTAAACTGTACATACTTTCCAAACATCTTTAGATCATGACACATATGCTCAGATGCTCCACTATCAAGATACCATTCTGTATTTAAATTCACCTCAGAAATTCCAATTAAGGCCAATTTTTCATTTGAATAATTTTATTTTATTTATTTGCCTCAGCTAATTCTTTTTGACAAAACCAACAATATTTTAATATATGGCCCTTCTTATGATAAAAATCACACATAATATTTTTATTTTCCATAGAACTTGAATAAATTTTACAATGATTTTTTATTCCAACTTTTACAAAAAAAAAACAAAAAAACATGAGATTAAACTTATTTACATGTTCAACAATTAATGCTACAGTATCTTCAGTAGATTTCAAATGATCTTCAATCAATAATATAGTTGTTAAATTGCTTAAAGTTCATTGTTGGTTTTCAGCCACCAATTCCCAAGCAGACACAAAATGTTCATACTGATCCAGTAAAGACATTATTATTTTTGTAATAACTATTTTTTTTTGGTTTCTTTCTTTTACTGCTTAATAGTACCAGTTAAATTTTGAATTTTTGTTAGAAAGTCCATAACACACTTTTCAAACCTCAAGTTAAAAAATTGTTGCTCTAATAGATGAATACTCACACTTGATTGATGCACATATATTGTATCACTTTAGTCCACATTTCATTTGCAGTCTTGCACATTATAACATGTGACAAAGGCCCGGATTCCATGCTTGTTACAAACACTTTCTGTGTGTGTGCTTCATAAATTCATACTTTTTCAATTTTGCAGCTTTTGAAGCATATGGTTTCTGCATAGCTCCATTGGTAATGTCAAAGAGATCTTTAACTACCAACACTACTCTCATCTGGAATTTTCAAATGTCCCAGTTATTTCCGTTAACTTCATAAACTGGGTGATTCCATATTGTCACAACTAAGACATCAATCAAACAAAATTTTCACAACCTCCATACCTATGTTCACAATTATATGTCTGGGCTAATAACCTGTTGCAGACTGCTTTAAATAAATGCATGCATTGACAACCAGCAGTTTACATCTTAAATGCAATTTTAATAACTCAGGCAAGATCTCATAACTCCTAACAAGAACTCTCATATATTGTTTGTATTCTTTTTTATTATTGTCTTTTTATTTTTTCCTTACATTACTGTAACTATCGATGCTTGTTTGCTATTGATCAACACATACAATCTTCATTGTATCACAACACAAACATTTGTATCAAATTTAAGCTTTTTGATGTTTAGAAATACTTTTATATGTTTAGTAATACTCCCCATTGATAAATTTGAGGATTTAAAACTTTAGAATTTTAAACAACTTATAATTATGCTGTAATAAAGCTCAATTTTCTACAATCACTACATAAAAGTTAAAAATTAAAAATGAAGAAAACTACCATCTCCCCTTTTTTAATTTTCTCCAAAATTTAATGCCATCAACTGTGTATGTATGAATATATATCTTACAGTGATTTCTACGGCTTTTTTTGTGTTTTTTGGAGTAGGAATTTGAAATTTTGACATTTGTAAAACCCTGCAACCCAAACTTTTAGTCAATAGCAACTTTCCCTTTATAACTATGATGCAGCAGCAGTAATAGAGCTCTATTGCAAATTAAAAAATACAAACTATTGTTTACTATTTTTAATATGGGATGAACATCAAGAAGTTGAAATTTAAAAAAAATTGATAAAAATATTATTTTAAAGGCTTTTAGAGCAGGATTTTTAAAATAAATTTTGTAATTTTTAAAAAGTTAATTTATTTTCAATTTCTTAGTTTTTTTTAATTAAATGTGTATTCACCTATAAAATATGCTGGCTGTATAAAAAAAGAGCTTGAAAAAATGATAAATGCATGAAACTTACACCTTGATAAAAAGAAAAAGGAATGCAGAAAAACAATATATTATCATGAATAATACAGGGCTGCTCTGTCAAAATATGCATTAGTTTTTCATTTCAGTAATATGGAAAAAACTTATAACAAGACTATCAAAAGAACTTAATCTACAGGATAAAAAGAGAATCACCAAAATTGTTATAATTGATGTAACACATACATTAGTTGCATTGGAAACCTCTTTTATTGAAGATGTTTGAAAAAATATAAGCAGAGTGAGCAATTTGTAAATCAATATTAGGAGAAGTAACTTAGTACGCTCAAGAATTGTTTACATTAAGTAAATTGAAGAACTAAATGCATATTCTAAATGTTGAATAATCTTCACTAATGGTTACAATAAAATATGAAAATAAACGTAACTACAAAAAATCTAATTAACAAATACGATTAAAAAGTGGCTTTATAAATTAAACTAGATTACAAAAAACTTATCTTGTTATGTATGAACAGAGGAATCAAAGCAGAAAGCAAAAATTTAGTTATAAAACAGTCTACTCACCTAAACTCTCCACATGGACAAAAATGATTTCAAGGTTTGAATGGAGTCAAGGAGTTTGAATGGTATCAATCTTTAATGAATAAAATGACCACATTTTTTTTTACATACTTTTGAGGTAAATATGTTTAACGGACAGGGATTTTATCAACATATGACCTAATAACAATTAATCATAAGTACATGAAGAGAAATAGGAAATTAATTTGTACCAGTCCAGGATCTTTTACCATTTTATTCTAATCTATCTAAAAAATATTAACTTCAAAGAAATCTTAAAAATAGCTCTTACCCTTTTTTTTTTAAGAATACAATAATATGAAATAAATACTAACCTGGGTAAAGGCATCTTCGTTAGGAGCTGGTTTAACTCGTGGAAAAGCAGGCTCACATAAAATGAAATCAAATGGATGTCTAGGAACATAAGTAGGCTTTGGCTTATATGGAGCACGCATTACTCCTCCTCCACCTCTGATCGGCCCGCCCCGACCACGGCCACGTGCCATCTTTGGAGGCTAGAAATAAGATTATTTATATTTTAATTTTTTGGACAGAATGTTTGTCTAATTGAATACAATTTTAACCTGGGAAGTAACTTTTATAGAAGAAAAACCCATCAAAATCAATTTTAACATTTTTGAATCAGATAGTTCAGATTAAAATATTAATTATAATTATATATACTTAATTAAGTATATATAATTAATATAATATAATTATAAGTTCTACACACTTTATAAAAATATTCTTCCTTTTATAATAAGATCATTGAGCAAGTGCAATATAGATCAAAGCTATAAAATTTCTTACAAAAAAATAAATAAATCCATTTCTTTTTTTTGGGAATAAATGATACATGAATGATGTCACAGTTTATCCTTTTTTGTGTAGCTTAACATAAATCATATTCAATAATCAATTTTTTAAGTTGTTGTTTTCAAGTCTTATCAGTTAAAATTCTAAATTAAATTAACCAAGAATGTAACACAATATAGTCCAGTAGATTTATTAAAGTAGATAACAAATACTCTCGTATAAAGAAATAGATGGTTTAACAATCAAATGCTTTCATTCAAAATTTCTGTTATCAGTTTACTGAGAAAATGAATAAATGAAAAGTAATTAAGGGGGTAACTCAGAATAGTTTCTAAATTTAAGGAAACTAACTGTACGTGGAGAATGATAAAAAAGAAGGTATAAAACGGAGATGCCAGAGTACTGGCATCTCTTCCTTATTACTCTTATAAGTTAAACATGAATGATGATTTAAAAGCAATCAGAACTACTATAACTTAAAATTTAACTGAGGACAGAGGAGAATGGAGATTAACAAGGAATAAGGAACCCGCCCCTTATGATGCTGATATAGTCTTCATAATACTAAAAATAAATAAAATAAAAAAATATTTTTTGCTTCTTGGGCACAGAGGCAAAAAAAAACTCACAAAGTTGATTGACTCCATATTAAAAAACAACTCTTTACCTTTGAAATAATACACCAACAAAAAAAAATTACCAAATCACCATAAACCTTAATAATAAGATTTCATACTTTTACAATGAATAATCTCACTATCACAAACTGAATCAAAATATTATTAAGCTGACTTTATAAATAAAAATCTACATTTTCTCAATTTACATAAAAGTATGATACATTACAATACATACATACATATATATATATGTATATATATATATACATCAATTATGATATTTAATTCAACACTATCTATCTAAATACTTATTTATTCTTTTTCTAAAGGAGATCCCAGCTGAAAGAGAATGAATGAAAAATGGAAATAAAAGAGATACTAAGAGTAACTCATTTAAAATGTGATGTCATTAAAACATACTCCATGAGGTCAATGACAGACTAATTAGTGAAAGACTCAATCCAGTGATACTAGAAGATATCATAAGAGTTATTTTATGGGGTTTCTATAATGTAAATCTAAATGAAAAACTGATTTGTTCTGGAGAATTTAAAAAAACGTTATTTTAATCTAGCTCATAACCATATTATAAAATAGCTATGCAAATTTGAAACTGGGATTGCATTGGAATCAAGAAAAATAAAATAAAATGTATATCAATGCTTAACAAAAATCCTTTCTTGCGGGTTTTGAGATGGTAAATACTTAAATTTTTTGTTGGCTGAACTTGGAAAATCAAATAAAATGTCTTGTAAAAATTAACTAAAAGTAATGAAGTAATATGTTGCTCATTTATTTTGTCTAGTAATAAGAAATAATACACCTCAACTCAATCAAATGACCAATGATGATGTAACACGATGACTCAGTGTAATTAATACAAATTGAAAGACAAAATGTATTGAAGCTTCCTACATCATCAATTTAGTCTTAATCTGTGTCCATCGTTTTAGTGAAAACAATATTAAATATGACCTAAGATATTTGATTTATTTAAATAATTTATTTGTGGAATAACATGATGTAAGAAAAAGAAAGCATGAGCACTGTATAAATATGCCTGCCCTGAAGTCAAGATACTTAGTGTTCGTTTATTGATTGCTAAGTGTTGGTGTAGTTACTTACAGTTTTTTTTTAAAGTTAGATATCTTTTGAAGTATGGCAACCCTTTACAATAATAAATGTTGTGATCCATTTCAAGAAGTAGATTGTAATAATATTACTAAGAAAGTGTTACCAAGGATGACTGAAAGAATCAAAATTTAGAAAGTGATTGGAAGATTTATGATAAGCGTTGGAAAAAACTTGCCTCAATTAGTAATAAAGCTTCAGCAGAAGAAGAAACAGATGATGGTGAAGAAGCCCTTTATGATGAAACGAATTATCCATTATATAGGCTCAATGAGAGTCTAATGAATATTGGGGAATCACCTGTAAAACCTAAAAGATTGCAAGAGAAAACATACTGTGCCAAAAAGACTGCAAAAACTCTCAGATTTCATCTCAAGTTGAACCTGAAAGTGAAATATTAGTACAGCTGAAAGAAAAAATTAATTGTACAATGGATAGAAGTCTTAAAATAACAATTCTTACTCCTCTTCTTGCACAAAGTTGGAGCATTAAAAAAGTTCCAGATGAATTCCAAGGAACTACCAATTATAAATGACAGGCAGAACAAATAGTTAAAGAACAAGGGATTCTGTCATCACCCTAAACCTGGAAAGTGTCTGGATCAAACATAGTTGGATGTATTCAAGCATTTTATAAATCAGATGATGTAAGTGGTGTAATGCCAGGCAAAAAAGACTGTGTCACAATCAAATCACCTTGTGGAAACATTCAAGTTCATAAAACACTAGTACTGGTCCTAATCTGAAAGAGATACAGCAACAGTTTAAAGAAACTCTTACAGGTATTAAAATTGAGTTTTCAACCTTTACTGTTTTTTGTCCTAAAAATTGTGTTTTAGCAAGTGGCAGTGGAACTCATAGTGTATAGTGTGTTATCCATCGGAATGTGAAATTAATGTTTGAAAGATGTAAATTAAATTATTTAACAAAGGAATGCAGCAATCATTTCACTTTTTATAAACACTGTGTGGCACAAATTATTTGTAATCCACTTCAAGAAATTTGTTATCTTGGTGACAAAAAAAATTGTCCAGATTTTGACAATTTTAAAAACATTTTAGATTCAATGTTTGTTGAAAATTTTGTGAACAGAATAATCTTTAAGCAATGGATATTCTGATCTTCAAGTTTAGAAAGAGTAGAGAAGAACATAGAAAATTTTATTGAAAAATTATAAATTCTTGTTCGCAATTCATTTGTTAATTCTCAGCAGTCAAACTTCTTTAAAAAATTAAAAACTGTAATTGAACTCGGAATCTTTATCACATATGTGACTGCTGAAAATGATTCATTTGAACTACAAGCTGAAGCTCAAAGATTTTACTGCAACAATCAACAAGCTACAATTCATCCTTTCACTATTTATTTTAAAAGCCAAGAATTTGCAGACATTTTAAATAGATATTTCATTGTGTCTAACTGACTTAAGCATGACACCATATCACTTCACTTTTTTCACAAAAAACTAATTTACTTCTCAGATGGCTCAGCAACAGAATATAAAAATCTTAAAAATTTTGTAAATTTAACATATTATAAGAATGACTTGGTGGGAAGGTGCAATGGCACTTCTTTGTCACATTACATGGCAAGAGTGCATTTGATGGTCTTGGTGGTACTCTTAAAAGATTAGGATCAGAAGCAAGTTTACAATGCCCATACCAAGATCAAATAACAGCAGTCACTCAAATGCAAATAATGAATCTTAATTATTTATATTTTACATATAAAATACCCAGTGTCATGTTACAAACATTTAACAGTCACTCAGCTTTATGATTGAACCCAGTCAAATATTAAAAATATGAAATGAAGAATACCAGAAAGAAGAAAAGTATTTAGCACCTCGTTTAGCAAACGCAGTGGCGATAAGTGGAATTAAGTTTTCTTCACCCTCAAGGTACATCTCCTTCTTATGTTTTTCCCACAGACAGTGATATTCTAATATTACCTTGATAGGAAGTAAAATCTGAAAAACTGCTACTGGATGTACATATATCTAAAGAGGAAACTACTCAGGCAAATGAAAAACTGACAGCAAAATAATCAGTTATTTCAAATAAACAATCCTTTAAAATTTAAATTAAGTTTTGCAAATATGGCGTCGTTGGGAAAATAAAATTTAATTTAAATATAATATTAAAATTATCTTACCAATAGATTAGTTAATTCCCTCAAACGTTTTCGGCTATTCTGCCATCTTCAGGAGGACTGATCTTATAATAATTTAGAATTAAAATATAAAAATATATCAAATTCACAAAATAAAATTGTTAGAATCATAACTGATCGTCATAAGTTGAAATTGCAAATTTAAAGTAAAAGTAAGTACATCCAGTTTGTAAGAATGTCACAACTGATATGGTTACTGTTCAGTGGAGAATCAGTTTGGCCAACTTATACTGTTTAAATTTAAAATTTAATTTTCTACTAATGTTATTGGTATAATTTTTAAGTAGCAATAATTGAAAGCCAATGAAAATATCAGACTACATTATAAAAAATTATTTTTAAGAAACATTACTTTAAAAAATGAATCAGTACATAGCATTAATCGATACATAAGTGCTGCTGATATATGGTTCTGATAACTGTTGATGTATTTTATCATACTATTGTTAAAATTAATACAAATTAAAATATTTATTTAAAATAATTGCTAACGGAATGAAACTGTTAATTTAGGAATGTATAAAACTTTAATTTGAAATTTTTATTGATTTTCCTTACTTTTTGTATGTGTAAAATTTTAAGGTGGTCAAAATGTCCAAATCATAAACACCATAACTGTAATTATTTAAACACATGCATTATTATATTTTAATTATTAGTCATATAATTATTATTTATATTATTGTAGCTTCTTATATAAGAATTGAGTCCTGAAAATTATACTTTATATACAATTATGTTTTACACTTGGGTTTTTTTTTGGATAATTTAAAAATTTATTATTGTATTACAATTATTAAATTAATTTCACCTTTAAGCATAATGTGTAATGATATTTCAACCTCATTTCAACTTAATTAATATTCATTGCAGTCTTGTTATAAAACTAATTAGAAACTTTTGAAGAAGTAAATTTTGCTAAAACATTGATATACATTTTTTATCTTGTAATCCTAAGGCAGTTCCAGTTTCTCAACTGCTTCACAGTATAATTATGAATAACATATTTTTTTATTAAAAAAAATTGAAGACCTGTTATTTCTGAAATTCGAGGTCAAAGATGGTGACCTTGAAATCAAAATTTATATAAACACTAACAGACCTGACAATGCTTCACTATTGCTAGATATGAGTATATATATAAATATAAATTAAATAAACATAATTGAAAGTTTGATAAAAAATTAACAGAATGAACATGGCAGAACTTCACAAAATTTTTCCCCAATTTTTATTTTTACCATATTCCCTTTCCTTCCCCATTTCTCTTTACCCTTTTATCTTTTCTCTTGTTCGCTTTCCACTTCCTTTACCCAGTTTTCATCTTTATTCTTTCTCCTTCTTTCCTTTTACCTATTTTGATTTTTCCCTTTAAAAACAAAACAGTTTACGACAGAAATCAGAAATTAAGTATTTTCTCATAACTCTATCAACAGTTAATTCATATCAAATTTCATGAAAATCCCAGTTGGTCAGGTTATGGGCCTTGTTAATTTAACACAGAATGAGCCGTACATTCATTTAAGATTAATAGTCAAATAGTTATAAGAGATGGTCCAGTCAACAAATAAATATACATTTTTATCAAGTTAATTTATATTACTTAAGACTCAAAAACTATAGAAAATACAAGAAAAAAGTAAATCTACAGGAAAATATTGGTCCAATGGATTGTAGGGCATTATGATAGGACACAATTATTATGACAGTGACAATTTCATATGCTTAAAACATCTGTAGCTATATTTTAATCATATCTGAGCTTCACTAATGGAAAACGTAGTCATTGTATTGAAAAAAAAAAACATATATATATATATATATATAGAGAGAGAGAGAGAGAGAGAGAGAGAGCTGTAATATTTATTAAGCAAGTGAAAATTATAATTTTCAACTGAAGACAAAACTCACATAACCAACTGAACAGAAAAATTCTAAAATAGTATAATTGGATGATTTCACATGAAAAGACTCATGTCTTCATTTTAGTCCCTAATAAATCAAGATTAAAAATTTGTAATGAAATATTATTTAACAAAGGGCTGGGCTGATTATACAACTAAAATAATATTTTTAATAATAAATTACTTCAACAGGGGCAATCTGATCAATAACAAATTCAGTTTAATGTACTTAACCACAGGTAAAAGAAATATAAAAATAAATAACCAGCAAGTTAATAGTAAGCAGGGCTAAATTTTTAAAATTTAAAAAAAAATACTAGTAATAAGAAAATTGCAGATATAGTAAAAACAAACAGCAATCAAAAACTAAACACGATGAAACAACATGAATGGTCTATATAACACAAATATAAAAAAAAAGACGAATAAATTTTCAAACATCTTTAGGAAGTTTCTGAACCTTAAATTATCACTTGTGATGAATCACATTTTAACTATTATTTATACATGTTACTTGACTTTTACATGATTCAAAAACCATTGTAAATCATAGAAAATGAAGGAGAATCTGTATTTTAACAGAACTACAAAATTACGGGCATTACCTGGCACAACTAGATCATGAACCAGATATTAAATACACATCAAGAAATTAAAAACAAATAAAAGCATGAAATAAGGAGTTAATTAAAAAAAAATCTTTATAAAGAATATAATACAATGGTTATTACAGATGAATAATTGAAGGTTAAATAAATGTAGATTTATCTTGAATGATAAATCAATCATTTATCTTTTATGCTATAAACAAACTTATTCGAAACAAAAATAAAATATCGAGGTTACCTGACGGGGTAAAAACTGCTACCGGTGACTTATCTTCAATGACAAGTATGTTATAAACAAACTTATTTGAATTAGTAACAAATAACGAGGTTACCTGACGAAGTTCGATAAACTACTACTGGTGATTAGGATCAGAAGAAAGAAGATTGTATGGTTATTGTCGTAAACCACATAATAGAAAATTTACGCAAATATTTTCATACACAAATAACTAATAAATAAAATATAATTATATACAGTAAGCAAGAAAATCATGATACAACATTTTTACGCAGATAGGTTAGGCACTAGTTCTAGCAAACTACAGTAAATAAACGATAAGTAATTATAAAAATACTGTCATTTATCAATTAAACATTGAAAATAAAAATAAACTTACATAAATTTTAAATAGCTATAATGAAAACACGCGCAGAAAAAATAACCAAAGCACTCTTAGCAAAGGCAAAAGCACGCTATAAGTCGGATGGAGTGCCAACTGCTCTTGTGCTGTAATACTAAAGTCTTCTATTTCTTTAACGAATACATAATTTCTTAAATCAAACATTTATGGACTTTTTTTTACAACATATTATTATATTAACGGTACTGATTTTATTTAATAAACTATCTGAATCGATTCTTGGGGTAAACTATTTTCCTACTGAATGATATACTTATTCTTGGGTAGTACTGAATAATGCGGGTAATAGCACTTCCAAGAAAGTGATAAATAGAAAATTAATAGAAAAACGAAATATATTGACTATGACGTAATCAGCTATTTACATGTATAAATAAATGTATTTATGGTATACTAAAAGCTTTATTCCAGATACTTTCTGTTGCCATAAGTAATTCTATAATGATATCTTAACAAGTATAGATGTAAAAATTCAGATGTTTTAAATTTTTTTAAATCAGTTGTATACATGAAAAGCAATTTTTTATTTCATAGCTCTATTTGTTCTTTTTAAATGCAAAGCACTGTTTATTTCAATATAATTTATTTAATATTTTTAACTAAATCGCTTCATCGTTTCCGTAGTGTAGCGGTTATCACGTGCGCCTCACACGCGCAAGGTCCCCGGTTCGATCCCGGGCGGAAACAACGATATTTTTTTAAATTACTAATTAACGATGTACATTAAAAAATAGTATTTTAAAACAATAGAAGGCGAGTAAATATTTTAATCTTTATTATTGCAAAATATTTATTATATTACATTCTTATTTAAATAAATCATCTGTAATATTCTATTTTATAGGGTTTTTTTATTGTTCAGTAATTTATATTTTTATTTAACTTAAAAATTAAATTAAATTTATTTTTCTCTAATCTACATGTTGAATACAAGTATCTGAAATTAATACATTAATTTTTCAATAAGAAAATATAAAAATACATTTTTTCTTTAGTAATACATTTTTTTGTAGTAAATAATAAAATAAAATTTAATAAATAATAAAATCTATTAATGTGTTTATTACATCCAGAAGCATTATGAAAAAATAAAACACTTGGCAATAAAAATTTTTTTTTGTTTTTCTTCTTCATAAGTTGTAAATGATAATTAATGGTAAGTGGTACTAAGAATTAAAAATAACAGAATCTCAAAGAATAGAACGCTAGCAAATAATAAATTCTTCAATTAAATTTTAATAATTATTTAAGTGAATTTAATAATTTTTATACTTCTGATGAAAATTTTTTTTCACCAATTTTATTTAGGAAGATATTTAAACTTTTGTTATGGCTAAATATAACTGACGTAACTGTCAATAAAGTATATAAAGTAATTAACTATGTATGAAGAAGCATATTATTATGACTTTGGAGATGTTGCAGTTGGAACAAAGAAAATTCATAAAATAAATGTTCACAATGAAACATCAGTAAGTTATTTGTTCTGTACACACACATATATATATATATATATATATATATATTTTTATCAGATTCTTTTCATTTAATAATTGTGACATATTTCTTTGCAAGTAGTTACAACTAGCTTCCATGATTATTTACAATATCTGAAAAAATAAAAACTGTGGGTGTCTGTTTATGCTGCGTGTAAGCTCAGGACCCACTAAGTTTATGCTGAGAATGATAAGACCTGTGGAACCAGTGCATACTTGGTGTGATCTGTTGGGTAGCGAGATTGTTGCGAACCAACTGAACTCTTATATAATCACTACACAATAAGATTAGTGTTTCTCAGGTAAAGTCAGTCCTTCTAATCTCTCTAAAATCATAGATACAAATATAAAACAAAACATAAATACTTTGTCTTATCACATGCCATACCAAAATGATAGACATCCAGGCTTAAAACCCAAATCACCTTGAAAATATAAGGGATGTCAAAAAACTATTTTATTACAACTTCAAATATACACAGTGTGCATTTTAACAATGAGGATGAAGAGGTAGGTGAAGAAATGTTAAACCTTACTGGTAATAAACTCTGAGACTGATAAACATAATTTATGTATGCATGCCAAGGCAAGCACAGTAGGGAACCTGAGTCTTGTTACTGCCTTCTTTTAATACCATCTCTTCATTGAGGTTGCCAACATCTGAAATATTATATAAAACTCACAAGAAATGATACCTAAACATTAAACTAACTATGTTCAGAGAATCACAACTCTTGGGCACCTTACCTTATTCCAGTTTTTCTTCCCACAATGAATTCATGTTGATCAGCTCATGTTTTTTTTTATTCTGAGCTGAGTTTAATATTTGTTATAAGCAAACTAAGCCTATCAAAATGTAGATATTTTGCAATTCTACCGGCTACATTTTAGAAATCCTAGCTTTATCCAATGGTAATCCTACTCTTTGATGAGGAAACAGAATTCTGTACATTCAGTCAGATTCACCTCTCCTTTGAGCCCCAATAGGAAGAGCTACTCTGCTTAATCCTAATACCTAACAGCAACTTGAGAGCCTAACATTGCCATTCTGTGCGGCCAGATGGCTGTTTGTAGAGCTTTCCCCCCAATGAGAAAAAATCTAACAGCAAGGGCAGAGTGACTGCCCAAATTTGCATGGTACCCACGTAAGGAATAATTAGATAGGATAGTTTACTGTCTGACCTAGTATCAAACTCTAAATTATACCAATACTCACTGTATTACATGGATGGTAAGAAAAAGCAACACCTTCTTACACTAGTTTAATATCAGAGAGGTTTTCTTCTACATATTTTACGTGCGCCACAAACAATCTGAGACTACGTCAGAAAATATCAAACAATTTGACTAAACTGCTTTTTGTCAGAAAGAAAATGAATTATTGTTTCATTTCGGTACAAACTGTTTTTTACTAGCCCACATTAATATTGCATAGTAAACATGTAGAATCACCAAACAGAGCCGTCAGCTCACTCTAACAAAGTTAACAAAAACAGATAAAGTGAATAAATTGTTTGCCGTTTGCTGAGAACAGGTCATTTGCCCGGCAAACTGTTTTACAAATATAAAAATATGCTGTAAGCTAACTGCTAAGATCAAACAGTTTCAAAAACCAAATTAATCTTATTCACGAAAATATTGTAACATTAAGGTGCAGAATAAAAGGAATAATAGAATTGTCAAATCTTGTGATAAAATTATTTATTTGTATTCACTGGCATTAACCAAAACTTCCTGCAGGCTGTAGCCAATGAATTGAGAAAAATGTTAAAATGAATCTTGATTTTAATGCAATAAATAAGTTGTTTAGCAGTGTAATGGAAAAATGAGTCATGAACATTAAAAAATAAATAATTCAACCTGTTTCTTTCTAAGAGTTTATATAAACAATTGATTTTTTTTTCAATGAACAGTTTTTTTTCATTTGGCAGAAGCAATAAAAACACTTACCTCTATTTGACACTAATAAAGTGAAATATTACATCCTATTCTGTCATGAAATAATACAGAACATACATCAGTTTCTGCTTTATAATTACTTTAAAAAATAAGGTTAAACTGATTATTAATAATTTTATTATGTTATTGTAACCATTGTCATCTTCCCTCAGTTAATAACTAGAAGTATGGTCAACTTTTGAAATATACAGTCTGGTAAAATATTTGTAAGAAGTGGCTGATTGAGATCAAACCATGAACTGTTGATCTTTTTAGTCATTCTGTGTAAAAATAAGAGAGCTAGTCCTACTGACAAAACCAGAGCCATTGCGTAGCCCCAGAGTAGCTGACTCAGCAGGCAGTCCACTGCCCAACTCAATGAAGAGGTAGGATAACCTTAGGTGGTGAACAGCCTACTGAGTAGAACTGCCTGATAGAGAAAGTATAACTGAAAAATGTGGCAAATAATCTAGCTAAAGATTTATCTGGTCTAAAAATGTTATTACTATTATTATCTCTATTAGAGCCTCTCTAAACAATCAGGTAATTTGAAAAAACAATGGTCAGTGCCTGGGGCCAGAGTTCGAGAAGCGATAACAGTAATAATACTAATATTTTTTTTTTTTTATTCACTTTTTTAATTTTTTTAGCAGAGCTACTACATAAGGTTCCTTATGGACCACTGGACAACCTTGGATTCCTACCCATGCAATATAAGTAATCTTACAATCTAACTATGCAATGAATTAAATAAAATACATTTCAACAGTTCTCAAATAACAACTATAAGTTCTTACTATTGACCGAATGGTTACAATCCTTGTACAACCTTTTGCAATTTACACAAGTAGGAACTTCAGACATTTTAGGAGATTTTTCACACTTGTGACCCTCATCACCATAATATGCGCAGAGTGAAGCATATTTTGCCCTTTGACAGAATTTTGCCCTATGATGAAATTTATAACATTTAAAACATCTCTGAACATCAATGTACTCCTTGACTGTACAAGAAGAAAAATTCACAACCTACTCTCAGCAACAAACTTGTTAAACAGACTAGGCCCAACTTTGAATACACCGTGATACCTTTGAGTTATGTCTACCAGTTTTGAACAAAAACCTGCACTCAGACTTGAATGTAACCTCATCCAAGTTGGTGTTTTACTCCTGTATGACACACAACCTCCTCCTCAGACAGGTGACAATCTATATCATAGACAATGACTCAAGGCCTTATTTTGTTTCTGGTTCACCTTGACCTCCAACGTTTTACTAATGACAGATTTTGAAATGATTAACTCTCTTCTTGTCATTTGCTACAATAACCAGACCTTTCCTAGTATCACATATGTTCTTGATTTTAAAATTGACCTCTTGTCTTGAAGGGCAGTCCAAAATTCCTCTCTAATTTCTTTAATTGTTTTTATGGAGGAACCCTACTTCCTGTTTAGGAAGATCACCTCTGGCTGCTTGTGGACTAAACTGGCCTCCTGCTTGCCTTTAAGTACTTAGGCATAGTGTTCTGCTCCTCCCTAATGGCACAGGTGCTGGTATGAGACAAAAATTGCCTCTTAAACTTCAGTTGGCTCAGAGGCAGGCTCCTCAAAGCCATTTGCCAACATAGAGAACATTGTCTTAAACTAATAAAGCCTCAGATCACTCGTCTGCGAACCCCTGAAGAGGCAGTTTGAGGGGTTTCAAGAAGCCCTAAACAACTGCTCATATTGTTCCTCAAATTGTACTACTAGTGGAACAGAACTATTAACCCTGCCCTTAGCCTTAATGAAATCACTAATCAGAATACTTTTTGGTACCTATCAACAGTTTTGTAATGCATATTGTACATTTACTAACATTATAACATCTGCACCTAAAAAATAAATAAATTTATAATGTTGACAGTTGTATTTACTGTTTAAAAAACCATCAACTTTTAGAACAATACCAAGAAAGAAGTTATTTTCTGCCTCGTGGAAGAGCATTATTCTAACATTAAGTTGGGTAGAGCTATCCTGTTTATAAATTTACATTACCAACAACCAACTAACTGTACATCTGTTTATTGATGACTTGTATATGCTTTGTACTGCAAGGATTTGGTATGATTTGGTATCATTTTATTATATTGTGAAAACTACAAAAAAGAAATAACAATTTTGGAGCAGTGATACTGGCTCAAGAACCAAGTAGTTTAAGAATAATGACATTAATTATTACAGCATGTGGGCTGTTAAGAAGCTAATAATAGCATCACATGCTTATGATTGATTTACCATCTTCATCTTATAAGCTTTTACATAATAAAAAAATTAGTCCAACATCAGAGGCTGTACCTGAAAACTTGATGAAGAGATCACTTAGAAGAGAATGAAGGCTATTACAAAATTCTTGTTGCATTTTGTGGTACTTGGCAGAAGAGAGAATGTTACATTATCACTTCTCACAAATTACTATTGGTAATCGTGAGAATATATCATTAGTTAGCATATCACTATTGGTAAGTAATGACATAAAAAATGGGCTTTTGGGATGGGTTAACTTACCATGAAGGAAACTGGTATAAAATTAACATTTTAAGCGTTAAGGAACATGTTAAGCTTGCATGAATTCAAATAGTACGATTTGGGGTTAAAAGACATAACACAAGAGTGATAGCAGATAGCAGCAAACTTCATTGTGGAAAATGTCTAAAATCAAAGTAGAATAAGAAATGTATGTGTACAGAGAAAACAATTTGATACAGAGGAAAAGTAGATGTTAATGATCATCCACAGTATGGTGTAGGTTATATCAGCAACTGAAGTTTATATATTGTTGCACACATTTTGATATTTCACTTCAAATGCAATACTCCAGAGATCCATTTCTCAAAAACTACTTTAGATATCTAGTTCAAATTTTGGCCAGATTAGATTTTTAAAGTGAGCTAATTATTTTTTTATTAGATTAAGTCAGTTAATGAGCTAAAGATTTAGGAACCCTCCAAAATACAAGTAATTTTGGATAAACTCACTCAAGGTAAAGAAAAATTAAATCTGCACAGGAAAAAAATAATTATCTATGTAGAATATCTATATATAATAGAAGGATTTATAAATCCTCCATGTTTAGTTTGCTAATATTGTGGAGAGGTAATGTATGGATTTTGAGAAACATAGTTTTATTAAACTTATTAAAAAACATTGAGCTTTACTTTCGACACAGTGAGGTTTACCTTTAGTAATTATGATCAGTCATTGTAAACAAACATGTGTAAATATTTTCCATAAAAGCTGGTTAAGTAAAATATTGTAAAGCCAGTACAACAATCCCTTTCCTAGATGATGCATTGAGGTCAAAAAAATTAGCATACAAAAAAATGAATGAAGTAATTCAATTCAGTTTGGTGGTAGATAAATTAACTGGGATAATGGCTACAAGGAAATAATTTGTAAAAGAAGTCTGAATAAGGCTATAATATAATATATTCATATTTTTTGGGTTAATCTTATAACCCACAAATCTACAATTAATTATAAAACTAGTTAAACCATTATCCTTATGCTACAAATAATTAATCATTATTTCTTTTATGATTTATTTCAGGTATTGCAATGCTATTCAGTAGATTTGGATCAAAATACTAATTCTTATGTAAGTAAGAGCTTTTGCATTAAGCCAATGACATGTGGTGGAATTGATCCAAATACAAATATTGAATTTCAAGTTATATACCATGCAAGGACTCCTGGTGATCAAAATAGGTATTACTTTACAATAATTCGAAGTGATGGTTTTCACACAAATGTATCACTGAAAGCAAGTTCTGTGGGTAAGTAAAAATATTATGTTTATTCATTCAATCAGAAGTAGTGTTATCTGCTTTTAAGTGCAATATTTGGATTTAGTTTAATTTTTCTCTAAAGGTTATATTATTTTTCATAATTTAGTTTTATTTAAAATATGCTTAAAAATATATGAAAATGTGTTTAATGAAAGAAATGTAAAAATGAAGAAGCCTCCAGCTTGATAAAAATAAGAAAAGGATTGCAAATATTGTTAAGCTGTTTGTATTATAGTTGGTATTTTTTTTTTTTTTGCCAAATTTCTGGGAAAGGTACACCAAAGAGGGCAATAGTGGATTGTCAACTGAAAGGAAAAAATAAAAAGTTTTGTCTGGGGTAGTTAACATTAATTAAAAGATATTATAAGCCAAAGAATATGTGATAATTGTAAGATAAAAGTAAGAAAAAGAAGTGTTTTTTATGTGTGAAGAAATACAGAATAATAATACTCACATTAGCTGCAATCTCCATCTTGCCTGTAATTCCAGTATTTATTATTAATTTATTTAGTAACTGAATACATGCATAACTGATAAATATTTAACAAAACTTTAGGTCTTAGGATCAACATTTTTGTACAAATTATTATAAATCTGACTGTCTGTCTATTCTTGATTACATTATTTACCCAAATTATCAATCATTAGGTTGATTATTCAGACGATATTAATTTTAGATAAGAAAAATTTTTAATAACAATTATTGATAAATTATAGATAATCTTATTTTTGTAGATTTTAATTATTAACTATTCCTTTTAAGGGCCTAAAGTTGGTTCATCAACTACTACATTAACATTTAACTGTATTGAGAAAAATCAGATTCAATCTAAATGCTTTTATTTAATGAATAAGGGAGTTGTACCAGCATTATATAACTTAAACAACAACAGTTTTGGACAATTAAAAATTGAACCTTTGTATGGATGTATTCCACCATCTGAAAAAATTCGTGTCATTGTTACATTCAAATCTAAAAACAAAAAAACACATTACTTCAAATTAATAGCTTGCCTTATTCTTTACCAGGTAAGTTTCAGTTTTTTCTTATGTAAATTTGTAATTTAAAAAATGTGTAAGTATACATAAATTCAGTTTGATCCTTATGATTGTACTATTTGTAAAACTTTCGAAAAATTTATAAATATGTGTTTACATATGAGAACTTTTTAAAAATTTCAATGTCAAATTATATTCAGAGAAATATAATGTACAGAGATTTTAATAAAATATACTGTAAGTAAAATGTGAAAGATAGTAGTGTACACTTACTAAAGTATGCCAATTATTTCTTTCTGTAGATTAAAAAGTTATGTCAATGTTAACTGTATTAATTAATCTTAACATGATTACAGATGACTAAAATATTCAGGTGTTGCAGTACTACTGTTTTCAGAATACTGCTGTTTGATTTGTATTACTTTTGAATAAGACTCCCACAAATGAATCTAGAAAACCATGTACATATGCACACTATTCAGAAAACGTCTTTTCACACAGTCAGATAAAATTACCAGATATTGCAAAAAAAAAAAAACAAAGTGATGAAAAGCTCACAAAGTATGTTTAAAATTAGATATCAGCTCTATTTGCCAAGAAATTAAATTAAAAAAAAATTATTATCATACTTATTAAAAATTAAACTTATTAATACTTACTTATCAACTTAATACTTACTTATCATACTTATTAAAATTATTATTTTCATTCCTTTTTTTGCTTTATTTACTAAGCAGTTTCTTATCAAGAGAAAAATTGATAAATATTTATTTTGTGATTTTTTAACCACTAAAAAGTTACAAAAAGAGTAAAAATACAAAACTGTGCTAATCAATAATGTTATTAGTATTGCAAAACAATTAAAAAACACGTAAAATATTTAGAACCAATCTGAACAAAAATTTAATTTAAATAGTTTGTAAAACTATTAATATTCTGAAATATCATATTGCAGTTTTCTTCAGAAAGTCAGAATAAGATTTTGGCTATTCTTTGTACTTTGTCACAGTTATGCTTGATCTGTTCTTAGTACAGCATATTACGGCTAATGGATACTGCCACATTCTGCTCTGCTGTGATTTAATCTTTAAGTGAATATCTGACATTTACTATATACCACCAGTAATATCTACAATTGAATTAAAAATGTAATGTTTAAGTTCAAATTGAAATTTAAAAAAAAAGTTAATTTAATATTTAGAGCAGACACAATTAACTGCATAAATTCCTAATCCTATCACAAAAAACAAAACTTACAAGATTTTTCAACAGATTAAGTGATTTTGCAATGCTAATTTTAATGATTACTGACCATGTGGACAGACCATAGATTTTAGAATAAGAATAAAAACACCTAAGCATTTAATTTGACACACCTTAGTGTAATATAAAATTGTACAACATTAATAAGAATAGGTTATGTATGTACGTAACAGCAACTTTTGAGTTTTAATACAAAAATTAAAAAAAAAAAAACATATTTTGATAATGGAAGATTAAAATGTGAAAGAATTGAAAGTAAATTTGTAAAAAAAATCCAGAATATTTTTTAACAGAATTTTTAAGAAAACTGTAGAGAAAATTAATAAAACAACTTAAAAGATGATGTAAAACATCTTAGAAAAAACACTTGTATTATAGGAAATAAAAAAAAATAAGTAACTTGTAGTGTAAGAGTTTACTGTCCACCATTAAAACACTTGGAGCCTTAATCTGGCTGGTAGCCAGCCATATCTCTCAGTTAGCTTCCTACAGCAGCGTGGTAGGAGTTTTTTCCCTTAGGTAAATTACTGAGTTGGTTGAACAAAGCAACTTCATCAAGGAACTCTCCCCTTGACAAGGGGAACTCTCCCCCGACAATGCAGCTCTCCCCACTTGTGAGTGGACAATTTTCCCTTGTCCTCTAAGTTCCAGGGTGGCCCGAGTTCTGGCACCCCCAAGAGCTGGGCAGTCAAACATCACGTGTTTGTTCAACT
The DNA here is from genome assembly GCF_047948215.1 of Lycorma delicatula. Classification (NCBI taxonomy): domain Eukaryota; kingdom Metazoa; phylum Arthropoda; class Insecta; order Hemiptera; family Fulgoridae; genus Lycorma; species Lycorma delicatula. The sequence continues at coordinate 144,907,018 of NC_134459.1, read as the reverse complement.
TAACCTCCCCGCACACACACACACACAGTTCAGCCGCCAGATGGAACTTAAACAAATAATGGTTTAAATTTCATGGTTGGAGAGCACTCTGGCTCCCTTTGCCCTTTAAAACGAAGGAGAGGCATACCATCCCCCCAGATCCTGTATAAATCTATAGAAGGACCTTCCCTTAGTCGTGGCGTGCCATTCTTGCTGCCATGCTTCTATCGTGAGGTTGTAAAAATTCTCCTTTGCAGGCAGGAGACAGGCAGCTGTCCGAAATTTAGAACCGGTGCATTGAGATCACTGTTCTGCTCCGGTACAGGCCTAGCTCGAAACCGCTTCCCAAATACCTTGGCCTCCCTGCCTCTTTGCAATTTCCACATAGCCGCCTGAATTTTTACCACTAAATCGATTGGTAGTGTCTTTCCCAATACAGTGGTTTAACTGCCATAAGTGGTAATAACTAGTCAAAATGTCCTTTGTACAAGAGTGTTCAATCTGCTGATTGTGTTTTGTAAAATATCAACATTGTTGTCAGTGCTAGTATTTGGTTTTGTACCTATGATATGCTTGGCAAATGCTGACTCTATGATGCTGCAGAGGGTGTTTAAAAGTTTGTTGGAAGTTATGTCTTGTTTGACCAATACAGAATATTGTTGAATGTGTTTGAATTTTATACTGCACCTTAAAATACTCAAACATTACTTTACATACATAATATTGAGGTAAGACACATTTTACTTAATTTTTCATGATCCTGCATCCACAGTCATGATTAAAACAATTCTTTTATTGCATAATACAAATTAAAAAGTAAATATACTAAAATAATGAAAATTGCGTATTAATTTATAAGAGTGCTGCTATCTGTTGCAGTTTTTATAAGACCATTTCTCTTATACACTGTCTGATTGTTTATCAAATTGAAATTTTGTTTGTTTGTATATGTAATACTTACCATAATAGATAAACATAATTTATTATTTTTGTTATAATGTTCATTGCAGCACTGATATAATAAATTAATACAAAATTTTATTATTTTATCATTTATGATTTTTAATATGCACTCTAATTAAACATTTCAATCATGACTAAGAATGAGAAGCTTGTGAAGCACTTTAATGTAAAAATTAAGGTAAAAAATGTTTTAACTCAAATATTCTGTACTAAGAGGTTTATACTCATATTAATAGAATATGATATAATTTAATAGTATAAAAATAATTTAAATCTTAAAAAGATTAATTTAAATAAAAATTCTGTTAAATTACCCCTGTGAAATTAAACCGTACTAAAATTCTTAAGTAAAAATTTATAGTCAACTTTGTACAGAATTTATTCTGAGAAAATTGATGTAAATAACATTTATTAAAATTAAACATAGATTGGAGAAGTTCAACTTTAATTAGAAACAAATCGCACAAACTGGATCGGAAAAGTGATGGTTTTAAACAAAACAATTTCCATCAACGTTTGAACAACATAAAGTAAATGAAAACAAATAGAAACCTATCAATAACAGAAAAAATTAGATTTAAAAAAGTAAAATCACTTCTTTGTTTTTTTTAAATTATTAAATATCAAAATGGTAACTTGACAAAGCCGCAAACATTTCTTCAAATCAATTGCTCAATGAGGCCGCCATTCTGTTCAAGGCCCAGTTTAGCTCGGCGAATCCATGCTATCCATGCCACGTCCAATAGTATCATTATTATTCCTAATAGTAGCTCCAGCTGTTATTATACGATGTCTCAATTCATCTTGTGTGCCAGTACAAGCGGAATAGACTAACTACTAAATCCAACTCCAAAGGAAAACGTCCACTGGCGTGGGATGGATTTATCGAAGTGGCCATTTTTCTGGTCCATTTAGACTAATCCATCGCTTACTAAATGTGTTATTTAAATGATTCATCACATCACGACAGAACTGAGCAGGTTCGCCATCATTAAAAAACACAGTTGTACTCTATCTGCATGTGTAATATCATCCAAGATTTCTATCAAAATGCAAGTACCACTCTCCATTGAGCCTTGGAGATGGACAAGGCTCAACACCAGACAACACATGAAACGAATAAATGCGTTGGGAATGACTTGTAGCAGTCCATGCGGATTTTCTCCTGCCCAAATGTGAGTGTTTCGATATTTTACGATGCCATTTCTTGTGAAACCGGATTCATCAGTAATTAGAATATTACTTACGAAACAGGGATGATGTTCTTCATATTTTCTAATCAACCATTAACCATCACAGAATTTCATCCGTTTATCAAATTCAGTTGGTAATAACTTTTATCCACGTGCTAAATGGAATTGGTATAATTATTACTCACTCCCTTATCGCGTTCGCCACACACTTGATTGCGAAACATGAAAGTTATGTTACAACCTTCTGGTGCTGAAGTCGGAAATAACTGTACAGAATTCAATTTAATATTACTTTTTCAGTGTTGCTATTTATCACTTAAAGTTGACGACCAGCATCGAATCGTTGTATTTACGAATACTTGTTTCTCGAACTCGCCTCTCCAAAGCCTCAAATGTTTTACGATCCGATACTCTTCAATCCGGATATTTTTCCGGTATTCCTCCACAGCAGCCATTTCATTGTTATTTATGTTACCATAAATTAATAATAGGTCCGTCAACTTTCCAAAGAAAAACAGATTTGGGGTATCATCCATTGCCAATGACCAACCGAACAATAACACAAACACCGATCAAAAGGAATGCTCAAATGCTGAACACTAAACTTAACTGTTGATCAAATTTTACTGGCAAACTATGAAAAAGTATAAATTATTAAATCCGTTTTAGAAGGGTGTCTTTCAAATTTGTTTTTATAATTTTTAGCATTTGTAAGTAAATTGTTTTGTTTAAAATAGTATCACTTTTCCGATCCAGTTTGTGTGTTTTGTTTTTTGTTCAAGTTGAAATTCTCAAATTTGTGTTCAATTTTAATAGACGTTATTTACATCAATTTTCTTAGAATTAAATTCTCTACAAAATTAACTATAAATTTTTGTTTGTTTATCGGTAAATTAACAAAGTTATCTTATTCCAAACCTAAAAAAAGTGTACATTTTCGTGTTTTACCCCGTTTTTCTTAAAACCTAAGTGAGATAGAGGTCTAGAATCACTTTTATTCAATTTCTTAGATAAAAAATCATAAGCAAGTACAAAATTTACCCCCCTCGATTTATATCCGAAGAATTTTAGTGCGGCTTAATTTCACAGATAGCAGAAAGTAGGGCTAAATGCTTCGTGAACCGAAACTCGCTAACGAAACGTTTTCTGGGGTATGTAAGAATATTTTTTTTATTTCTGAAGAATTCTTATAGAATCATCTCCCTAGAGATTGCCGAGCAATTTGGAAACATTCGGTATATATATTTTCTGCTCATGTCAGGATGAGAACAGCATTAATACTTCAGACGACTGCTAGAATTAAAATGTTTTATCAAATGTTAAATGTTCAATGTTTTAATGAGTGATATCTACTGATATTAAGCATAAGGATTATATTTTGTACAAGTATAAAAAAAAAGAATTAAAGAAATAACGACTGATTATATTAAATGTTAACGATAATATCAAGGAGAAATACAGAGTGCTCCAGTGTTACAGTGCTATATTCGAAAAACCGCTGCTTTTGAAATCAAACGACCATCAAAAAATTCCTATAACATTCGCAGCGTTTCATTACCAGTACGAAACATTGCATTATCATGTTATAACCGAAATTCTCGTTCATGTAAATCTACCACGACGATAAACTGTTTGTTTATGCATTTCTGTACACCTTTTATTGTGTTTCTCAGTCTGTGTGTGTACAACAGGATCTTCAGTAAAGCAGATTAGGGGCTGTAAGGGGGGAGGGGGGCGTGGCGATCGGAATAGTCAAATAGGGTATCTTCCCCTTATTCGGGATCAAGAAATCCAAATATTAAAAGCTTTAGACCAGTTCAGTAACCATAACTGAAATTATCTATTAATTCAAGTAGATATAAATAAAAATTGTACACTGTATATAAAAATAATAATTAAAGAAGAAAAAATAAAATTTTTATAAATACTGTTTCATAGCAACAGTTCAAAACGGATACCTAAAATAAAATTTCATATTTCGTTCTTAGAGCTTGTCGATGGGTGGTTTGTGCCATGAAACCATGGCACGCCAATGGGTGGCTGGGCACCAGTTGAGACACTGGGTTCATGATCCTCGGCTCTCTGAGACGAGGACGCCATTGGGTGACAAGCAGCATGTTCCAGTTTTTGACAAGCTGTTGGTTGTCAGAGGATGTGACTAGTGATAGTTTGAAAGCCGCATTAGATTTAAGTTCTAAAATATTATTATTTAATTAATCTTCGACAACGACGAACAAAGGCTTGTATTTACTTCCTCGCTATCACCGACTGGGAAACAACTTCTTGTCAGGAACTGGTTTCATGCTGTTTGTCAATGGGTGACAAGCCTAAGATGAGAATAATAATAATTAAAACTACGGTTGGCTGAGCCATGGCTTACCCACTGATTAGCGGCAAATATTTTATTTTTAAGATAAAATGTTTAAAATGATTGGTGAAAAACATATGGAACCCTTGCCACGGATTAAATCTAAGTCCAGATGACTTAGAAGCCTATATATATATATATATATATATATATATAGGCTACCTATAGGTGGCCTATAGGCCACCTGGTTTTTATATATATATATATATATATATACAAACACACACGAGGTGAAATAGGGGATGCTGCAGTTGCACAGTTCCTATACGCGCACCACCAATGATGATAAAGAACGAGAATCGAACGAACAATATAATATCGTTGGTATTTAATCGACTATCGTAGGTGTTTTAATAACCAACTTGCTTACACTGAAAGTACATTTATTTTTTAATTCTCATTAATTCTAAAATCATTTCTTTGTTTTGTAATAGACGTAATCCATATTATGCCAAACTGTCAAGAAACACGTGAAGAAATTATTCAATTTTTTTTTTTAAAACAAAAAAGTAAAATAATTACTCACTCACTCTCATCTCACTCTCTCTCACTCTCTCTCCCTCTCTCACTCACTCTCTCACTCACTCTCTCACTCTCTCTCTCTCTCTCTCTCTCTCTCTCTCTATATATATATATATATATATATATATATAAAATAATTACTCCCTTCTCACTGGCTCACTCGCTCTTTGTAGTATATATCTCCGTAGTATATATACAAATGGTGGTATATATATATATATGTATAGAATAATTACTATTTTCTCGTTGTTTCTATCTCTCACTCTTTCTCTCTCTCTCTCCCTCCATGTGTGTGGCTGGGTGTTTATATGTATGTACTACATTTTATATATATATATATATATATATAAAATAATTACTCTCTTCGCACAGTCTCTCTCATTTACTCTCTCGCTCTCTCTCTCTCTGTGTGTGTGTGTTTAACTATGTTAACTTTATATATATATATATATATATATACAGAGTGGTATATGTATATATATAAAAAATAATTACTCTCTTCTCACTGTCTCTCTCTTTTTTCTCCCTCTGTGTGTGTGTGTGTGTGTTTATATTAAATTATTAAATGTTTAAAGTAAATTTGTTGAACTCATTTTCTTCAATTTACTTAACCGGGTTAGACTAATGGTTAAATCGTCAAGAAAAAAACAATTTTAAAATCGAAAGAGTTCTAAAGTTTAAATTCTAGTAAAGGTAAATAATGGAGTGATAATAACCGCAGGTGGATGTGAGAAAATCCTTCAGCAGTAAATTTGTTCAAACTAATAAGTTTAAACTCATTTTCATCCATTTACCCACCCGGGTTAGACTAGTTGTTAAAAATACATAAAAAATAAACCGATTTCAAAATCGAGAGTTCTTAGGGTTATATCGTAGTAAAGGCAATTATTTTTATACGGATTTGAATACTAGATCGTGGATACCGTTATTCTTTGGTTGTTTGGGTTCAATTAACTACCCATCTCACGAATGGTCGACCGGAGAGCTGTACAACGCTATACATCATTTACATTCCTACATATCATCATCTGAAGCAATAATAACTTACTATGGTTGTAAATCGATAATATTTATTGTACCATCGACTTTTATGTTGAAACGGCCATCTGAATAAGCAAAACTATCGATAATGGAGCGATAATAATCGCAGATGGATGTGAGAAAATTATTTAGCAGTAAATTTGTTGAACTCATTTTCATCCATATACTCCACTGGGTTAGACTAGTGTTTAAATCGTTATAAAAAACGATTTCAAAATCAAGATAGATCTAAGGTTAAATCCTAGTAAAGATAGAAATGGAGCGATAATAATCAAAGATGAATGTCAGAAAATCATTTAGCAGTAAATTTGTTGAACTCATTTTCATCAATTTGTCCTAGTGGGTTAGACTAATGGTTAAATCGTGATCAAAAGTCAAGAGAGTTCTAAGGATTAAATCCTAGTAAACGTAGATAATGGAGCGATAATAACCGCAGATGGATGTGAGAAAACCCTCTAGCAGTAAATTTGTTGAACTCTAAAGTGAACTCCTCCTAAACGGCTGGACTGATTTTGATGAAATTTTGTGTGTGTGTTCAAGGGGATTCGAAAATGATTTAGATTCACAATTTGGTCCACTGGAAAATGTTTTTTTAATTAATTTTTTATTTGTAGGTAGTTGTTGATTTTGGAATGTTTTACACTGGATCCGGCAGACTGCACTACCATTGCAGTATCGAATATTCAATAATATTCTATTTTAATTTTAGTTTGTCCCGACAGTTGGTGCTGCGATCAAATTGAGAAAAATATTTCGTAATTTTGTGTTATTATTGTGTTACAAAAAATCGCGAGAAAACAGTTTTTTAATAAATAAGAGGCTAATAAATCAGATGGAAATGTAAACAAAGGAAAACCAATCAGATCAATGCAAGATGGCCGCTGTCAAACACAACAACAAATCACAAAGAGCCCGTATGGCCGTTGCCAATGTAAACAAAATCACAACTGATTAAGTAACAAGTACACGGCACTGTCATCGCGTTTAGAATTGTGCGCATATTGAGAAATATTATATTATTATTTATTGAAATAACGTTTTAAAGTGTAATTAAAAAATATACATTGTGCAAATTTGTAAGGTACAGTATTGAAGTGAAAATGTTTTTTTAATTTATTTATGTGTTGTCGATCTTGGGATGGTTAAGGTTCACAATTGGGTCCGGTAGGCAGAGCTGCGAGCGCGTTTTAGACGTTTTTTTTTAAATTTTTGGTTTATCAGTCAAACCCGGTAGTTGGTGCTGCGATCGGATTCTAGGAATTTTTTTATTTTGTTGCTTTTTCGCATATCAGTTACTTGCGTCGTAGCTTAGTGTTCTAAGAGAATAGTATTTAGAGAATAGTTTGAATTAAATCCGGTAGGTAGTGCTGTTCTGACAATTGGATTTAATTACATTTTGAATTTTATAAAGTTAAAGGTGAAATTTTATAAGGTTCCGTAATGTTTTGTAAGTTTCTTAATGTTCAGTATTAATTGTAATGATTTTGCAGCTACAACACTTTTCGTTAAAAAATGATTTTCCACCGAATACTGTGATGTGGTGTGAATGAGAGTGGTGTGAATTAAATCCGATAGGTAGTGCTGTTGTTTTGCCATTTGGATTTATTTACATTCTGACTTTTTATAAAGTGAAAGGTTAAATTTTGTTAAATTGCTAATGTTCAGTTTTTTAAGGTTTTATAAAACTTTCAATTGTTTTCATTTAATTTGTATGTATACTCAGATCTAGCAATAGCGAAGCATTGCCGAGTCTGCTAGGAATTGCGCGCTTATTGAGAATATTATATTATTATTTATTGAAATAACGTTTTAAAGTTTAATTAAAAAATGTACATTGTGCAAATTTGTAAGGTGCAGTATTGAAGTGGGTATTTTACATGATTTTTCATAAATTTTAATGATGTATACACGTGCATTCAATAACAATCAACTTAACCTACAAATTTTAATTGTCAGTTATCATTTGATTCTATGCAGCTTATGAAGTATTGAACGACTCTTTGAAAATAAAAATTTAAGTTTGTAAAATAAATTATAACATTTATAAAATTAAAATATAAGTTACTTATAATATAGTTTAAAGTATATTTAAAAAATTGAATTTATAATGTTTTAGCTGATTAATTTTATAAAAAGTTTTCTAAAATTAATTTTAATTTACAATTATCTAAAATTTGGTAAAATAATGTTAAAATAAAGAATGAGAAAAATGATAAAAATTTCTACTAAAATTTTAACTACGTTGCTTTTTTACAGTGCTTTAATTTTTTATTAATTGATTAATTAAGCTGTTACATGGTTATGAAACATCAAAATTATTAAATTTAAAAAAAATGTAGGAGGTACTTTTTTAGAATGTTAAGTGAAAATTAGTAGTAATGTGGATGAAAATTTATTAATTACACTAATATTAATTTTACGACGTTTCGATTTTTTAATTCAATTTTCATCGGACATCTCAATATTTAGTGAAAATAAATACTAACCATAATTACTCAATAACATAATTAATCAATAAACCCATTACAATAATACAACAATCACAAACTGATAATATCATACTAATAGTCATTTTAATGAAATTTAGAACACATTCCTGCTAATTTTAACTTAAGTTACTTATATTTATGTGTATGCATTTATTACAAAATAATGCCGCGTCAGGACAACATCTGTCGGGTCCGCTAGTATATATATAGTGTACATATACATAAACACACACTCAAACACAGAGCGAGAGAGAGAGTGGGTGGCAGTGAGAAAAAATTAATAATTTTATATATATATATATATTGTATATACCCACATGCACACACACTCTCTCTCTCTCTCTCTCTCTGTGTGTGTGTGTGTGTGTGTGTATGTTTCTTTCTCTTATTCTGTCTCTCTCTTTCTCTGTCTTCTGTGTGTGTGTGTCTCTTCTCTTCCACTTTTTGTGTTTGTGTATGTCACTCTCTCTCTTTCTTTTGCACTTTCGGTATGTATGTGTGAGTATATGTTAATATACACATACTAACATACTAACCTCACTTGCTCCTTCTCTCTCTCTCTCTCTCTCTCTGTGTGTGTACATCTCTCTCTCTCTTCCTCTGTTTGTGTGTGTGTGTATATATATCTCTCTCTTTTCCTCTCACTCTCTGTGTGTGTGTGTCTCTCTCTCTCACACACTCTTTCTCTGTGCATGTATATATATATATATATGTGTGTGTGTGTGTGTGTGTGTGTGTGTGTGTGTGTGTGTGTGTGTGTGTGTGTGTATGTGTATGTATCTCTCTTTCTTCTCTTAATATCCTTGTCGAATCTCGAACACGTGATATTATTTACTCCCAATACGATTAGGATCTACTATTCTGGTTCCGCTTATTCTTATTCAGATTGCCGTTTCAACATAAAGACAATGATAAATGTTTAAAATCTTTTATTATGTTTATAATCTTTTAAGAATGTAAAGTTTAAAATTAGTTGAGTTGCCATCAAATATTGCTGCCAAAATTATGGTTAAAAACCTTTAAAAAACAAAAATTTATGGCAATGATTTTCTGCACTTATGGCAATTCTGCACTCTTGTGCTGAGCCTTATTAAAATGATGAATAAAGATGTGGTGAATAATAAAATATTACGTTTTTACATGGCTGGATTCTTCAGGAAAATGTATTGTTATCAATGATTTTGTTAAAATAAATATATTAAAATGATTTAAATGAAAGTCATCTGAAAGCTAATATGTTTAATTTTATTTTTTTAATGAAATAAACAGGAATTTTTTACTTTCAGTTAATAATTTCTGGTTTTCAGAGCCCCATACTAATAAATGTAATAAATATAGCAGAAAGTGATAAGAATAAAATTGATTTAAATAAAATGGTAATTACTCCTGAAACCGTTGCAATAAGACGTATTTGTGAGCCTTTTAGTGGAAGATCAAGTTATCAGTCAGATCTATTTTCACTTGTATCGGTTAAAGAAGAATATGTTAATTTTGGATCATGCACTGCTGGTAAATGCATAACAAAAGATTTGTTAGTAACCAATGCTTGTGGAGTGAACATTGCTGTCATCTGGGAAGAAGGTATCCACAAATAATGAATAATAATTTCATAAGTATTTATTTAATAATGTAAAAGAGTAAAAGTTGTTGTTGAAAATATTTCCAGGACTTGCAATTCTAATGGTTGAAGTTAAAAAGTGTAATTTTTTAGTTTTCCTGATATATTATGTAACTTGTATGTTTTCTGCCATGAAAAAGGTGTCAGAAGAGATTAATCAAGCAAAAAAAAAAAAAAAAAATTATGATAAATGATCTCTTGCCATTTGTGTTTTTAGGACTCAGCCAACAAGAAGTCTGGTTTTTATTATGTTAGCCAGTGATTTCAAAATGTGTCCTACTGCACTTTAGTAGTGTTGAAAACCATTTATTAGAAAATTTACTAAAAGAAAAGTGTTGTCAGATATTATTGTTGTTTGACTAGGGGTTATTATTAACCCTGGTAACAAGAGGTAACTTTTAATAATGTAGTTTAAAATTATAAAATTTTCCAGAAGTCCCTTTTTTATATAGTCTGTCTTTTGTACATAACAGAAACCTTTTAAACCATTTCATATTTGAAATGAACCAGGTATTTAATTAAAAACACTACTTTTTAAAGAGGTTGTCTTACTTAAACAAATAATAAAAATTAACTTACATTCTAAGTATTTTTAACAGCTTTATGTAATAGATATCTGATTATCAAATAAAATTGCAATATAAATAATTTCAGCCATGGGAAAGAAATAATGAACTTACATGCAGATAACTGCAACTGCATAGCTCAGATTAAGAAGTATCTAGCTAGGCTGTCTTGTTTGGAGGATAAATAAAAATAAAAAGAAAAGAATTATTTATCATTTCAGTCTTCCATACTAATTATTCTTACATCTCAATGTTTGGCTTTCTGAAGAAAAAAAATATAGAACCACTACTGTAATTAAAGTGCTTGACAAAGCTAATACGCAATCACATCTATATTAAAATTCTTCTTAAGTCTTGTTAATGATACTCTCTAAATCTAGAGGAAGACCTTTCATAGTTGTCCTCTTGGAAGGTGATACCAATATATATACATAAGAAAATAATTTACAGGATTAGACTATTTTGACTCTGCAAACAAATCATTCAGAGGATGAGTTGAGTAACTAATTTTAGATATAAATTGTACCATAGTGTTTATAGGTTGACACTATACATGTAACAGTAGTATATACATGTTGACATTTTATATATTTTAGTTACTTTTTGACTACAAGTAATTTTAAAAGTAAAAGTAATTTTTAATTTTCATATTTAAATTATCTGTAATTTGTAAAATAAGTCTGCTGAAGATTGATTGATGCTCTGAAAATACTGCAGACAAATAGGTGGTAAATATTATTACTTTTTAATGTTACTATATCTGGTGGTATAAATATTATTATTATTATTATTATACAATAATAATTTGATACAGTGGTTGTAATATTTGATAAAACAACTAATTGTAAATAAGTAAAAAAACTGTTGAAATGTAGTTCTCTATTAGACATTGTTATTATGTAGATTGTATTTCTAGATGGAAAACAGCAATATTTCTATGTCCTTTGTGAAAAATTGGAATGTCTTCAGATGACAAACTCTGTTGGGATGATTAATTTCATTTGGAATGGGGTTAAAATATACTGTTTAACTTTTATTTATTTTATTTACTTATTTATTTCAAAGAAGTAAAACAAATAAAAATATAATGAAAAAAGTTCATATATAAACATAGTTCTTGAACGCTTTGTTTTTTGAATTAACAAAAGAGTACCCTCGGATTTCAACTCTTCAATAAAAAGAAGGTCCACTATCATTTTTGGAACCCAAATTAAGTAGTAAAGCTAGTTTTTCTCGCGTAATTTTAGCTAGGAAATAGGGTAAATCAAATCCTAGAAATGTAACTCCAGTAGTTTTTAAGATATCGGACGTAAAACACAAAATTAGTGTCGAAAAATAATTTTTTTTTAGGTTTTTAGTACAATACTTTATTAAATGATTAATAAATGAAGTAGAGTTGATGAACTGACTGACCGATTTTGATGAAATTCTGTCAATGGTTAATTAAAAAATGAAACATCATCCGGTTTCCTAAGTAACATTTTTCTTGCTGATGATTGCTGTTTTACAAGAAATGGTATTATAAAATATCGAAAAACTCACATTTGGGCAGGAGAAAATCCGCATGAGACTGCTACAAGTCATTCCCAACGCATTTTTTTGTTTTATGTGTTGTCTGGTGTTCTTGGTGATAATCTCATGTGTCCTTTTTTCTTACCTCCAAGGCTCAATGGAGAGCGGTACTTGCATTCTGATAAAAAAACTTGGATGATATTCCATATGCAGATAGAATACAAATGTGTTTTTTCAATGATGGTGAACCTGCTCACATCTGTCGTGATGTGATGAATCATTTAAATAACACATTTAGTAAGCGATGGATTAGTCTAAATGGACCAGAGAAATGGCCACTTCGATAAATCCATCCCACGCCAGTGGACGTTTTCCTTTGGGGTTGGATAATAGTTAAGTCTATTCCGCTCATACTGGCACGCAAGATGAATTGAGACATCGTATAATAACAGCTGGAGCTACTATTAGGAATAATAATGATACTATTAGACGTGCTCGGATTTTACGTGTATGTGATTTTACTTTTTTAAATCTATTTATTTTTTCCGTTATTGATAAGATTTCTATTTGTTTTCAGTTACTTTATGTTTGGTAGATTATAGAGCGAGGTTGGACTGTATGTTCATAGGTGATGAATGAAGACAACGCCTTGCTGCTTGTTGAATAATGGTTTAATGAATTATCGTCTTGACAGTTAATGAAATGAATTGTAACATAACGTATAACTTGACATATAAAAAATAAAATTAAATAAAAAATTAAAGCTAACGTTCATCCGGACAAAGAATGTAGTCCATCCGGACTAAGAGTATGACGTGACCGCCTTGGATCAAATTCGAGCGCCGAATGCTAGTACGAGCGGAACTCTACGGTGAGCGCTTGTACCCACTAGATCGCAGCACCGGACGGCTCGACCTGGAACGGAACAATGTTGTTCAAACATTGATGGAAATTGTTTTGTGCGTTTTGTTTCTAATTAAAATAGATTTGAGAAGTTCAATTTTAAATGTTTAAATTTAATAAATGTTATTTACATAAATTTTCTCAGAATTAAATTCTGTACAAAGTTTTTACTTGTTTATTGGTAAATTAACAAAGTTATATTATTCCAAACCAAAAAAACTGTAGCCGACAAATAATTTTCGTGTTTTACCCCGTTTTTCTTAAAACCTAAGTGATAGGTATAGGACCACTTTTATTCAATTTCTTAGATCAAACATCATAAGCAAGTTCCAAATTTCCCCTCTCGAATTGTATCTCAAGAATAGTACGGTTTAATTTCACAGAGGGAGCTGAAAGTAGGATTAAATATTTCGCGAGCCGAAACTCGCTAACGAACTGTTTTCTGGTCTATGTTTATAAGAACCTTTTTCTTTTGGCTATAGAATCATCTCCAGAGAGGTTGTTGTGTAAATACTATCTATATTATTATTTTATTGAAAGTAATCTTTCTAGATTCATAATATTCCTCTTGTACTGTAAAATTATATTTTTAATTCTACTATCATAAACCACCTAGTACCAATTATTGAGATCGCGCGCGCGGGCACACACACACATACACACTGAAAAAAATACTCAATGTAAAATTGTTCAAATATAAATGGCTTTATCACTTACTTTCTAGGAAAACAAGTTTAAAATTTAACATGCTGTTTACGCCAATGCGTAAAGCAGCTTTAATTCAACTTAGTATTTAACTTATTTTCATATAAAATTTAACAGTATTTCGATGCAATTAATATTTCAATTATAAATAAGAAATTTTTCATACACTGAAATTTATGCATTCCATTCAACGTACATATAAATATATGCTCAGCTGATTTTTTATTTATGCCTTTGGATTGATTATTTATTAAGATTTAACTCTGTATTATTTTTTTAACATAATAAACATGAAATAATACAATGTTTAAAAAAAATAAATAAAAAAAATGTTTAAAAAATAATACAATGTTAACGTGTTGCGTGAACTCGGCTCCATCTACACTACATAAGCCGGCTCCCCACTAGAGTCAGTCTGTCTCTTTTTGAAGTCGTCTCGCTCAGCCTTTCTCTGACCATCGTCTCTCTCTGTCAGTCTCTGACCACAGTCTGTGACCATCATTCGTCGCCTTTGTGCATTCATAAACGTTGGTTCAGTTACTACAAACCAGCCAAATTTATCAAAGCAGGATCTTTTCCAAACTGGTTATTACAAATTTGTGATGCTCAGTATTATTCAATTTCTAGTAACAAAGTGCTACCTCTGTATTTTCTGATACACCACTGTAGATTACGCCAAGGATAAACTAGATCAAGATGTCAATGTTTTTCATTCTACAGTAATCGTCCGTTAAACTCTCTATTATGATAATCCAGATTACATTCTGTGCCAGTGAGTATCAAGATATTGTTCTTCATTAACAAAAAACAGTAATCATCTACTAAATAATAAGGTAATCCTCTGTTAATAAGATATTATTATTATACTTTGTATTGTTATTGTATATTGTGTGTATGTAAAAGAAATATTTAATAAGTTTACCTATACTTTATTTAAGGATTGTTGTATATAAATATCACACAAGGAGATATTGTGCAAATCATTTGTCTTAACAAAACAATAATTTGTAATAATGTATTTATGCATTTTTTTTGTTTTTATAAATATGGTTATATAATTCTGATTTCATTCTGTCAAAAATAAAGTCCAATTTTTTTTTTGGCAAAAACGAGCTATGTGTAATTTTATTTTTGTAACTTTCCCCAGCAATGCCTATTCAGCAACTAAACCATTACTTCTGGACTTTTTACTCTTCCTGTAATCTAAATCTGAAACTGCATGTCAATAACAAACAGGAAGTTACTAAGAATCTAACATTTCACAAATGTGATGTGAAGGTAGAAAGATTACTGAGATATTTTTTTCATTATTACTGAGACTGATAACAAAATGTAGGATAAATAACTGTATACTACAATACAAAATAGCATTAAAACATTGCTGATTAGTATAGAAATGAATAAAAGTATAAGTATATAAAATTTTACATATTTTTATTTCAGATGAGAGTGGTGTATTTAGCATTATTGCAACAAAAGATATAGCAGCTTTTTCAAAAGGAAATATAGCAGTAAAGTTTAGTCCACCAGTAAAAGATAAATTATACTTTTCTAAACTGAGTGCTTCAATATTTTGGGGTCAATATCTGACATCAATACGCGCTACAATCAGCCTATTAGGTAAAACTTTATTTATAGTCTTTATTTACTAGTACAAATATTATCATTTTTATAATGTAATATATTAACACATTTAATTCAACCAAGTTTAAAAAAATATTAGAATATATTTCTTAATTTAATTTACTTAGTTCTTTATAACAAACATATTAAAAAAAAAGTTACAATTTATTTATAATATGATATGGTATATAATACAATGACAATAATATAATCTTATTAAAAAAGTAACATTGTAGAGTACAATATAAAGATTAGTAATTGTAATCTTATATAAAACAAAGAGGCAAACAAAAGATCTACATAGACTAGGTTCTTAAAAAATCATTTTGTGTATAAAAACTTTTCGGGGTTAGAATTTTTTAATTATAAGGGCTTAAAATAGTTTACCCTTTGTGCTGCAGTTGAATTTGACGGTATGTCATAGTTTATACTATATATTTTACAAATTAATTTTGCAATCTAATCTTTTGTTCAGATGTTATTTTTTAAAATTGGCAATTACTCTGGGTCTTTTTTTAATAGAAATTAGATCATTAGTCCTGATGCATGTAAAAACATTTCAGTGCAGATAAACCAAATTAATATTATACAGTATTAAAAGATTATAAACGATTAAAAGAATATTAAAAGTATTTCCTTGTTTCAAGTTTCCCAAATTTGAAACCAATCACTAATGAAGCATCTCATGACAAAAGAGAAACAAAATGAATTACTAGCAATATCCAGTTAAAGATATTACATCATTGGAACACAATTACTAAGTTTAGTTATGTTTAACAATTATAGAAAGATAATAACATATTATTGTAATAATAATGTTATTACAACATAATAATAACATTATTATGATTGTAATAATCATAATAATAATAAAAAAACATTTTTATGATTCTTTGACAAAACATTTTGTGGTTAATAATAAAACTATATCTTTTTATTATTTATGTTTCAATAATGAATGCAAAAAATAGTAAGTAATCATTACTTTTCAGGCAATTCATTTGAAAATCCTTCTTGTGGATGGCTAACGCAATATGAAATTGAACCATCTACTTTGAATATTGAATCTAATCTAAGTAATATTATTTTACCTGGTTGTTTTCCTTATGACTTATCAATGTCAACATTTTTGATTCGTCGAAATGCACAGTTACCACTCAGTTTTACTTTTCATCCTCCACCTCATTCGTAAGTAATTTTATTAAATTTTAATTGTAATTAAGCAATTGACATTGTATACTATTAAGAAGATAAACAAATTATTTTGATTAAAACATAATTTTCAAGTGAGTCTGTAAAGTCAGAATGCAGCTTTAAATCATTATAACTAGAAAAAAAAATGTTGGAGACATGAAATAAGCACTACATTAAAGAGAAACAATTAAAGATTCAAAGTGTCTGATGAATTATAAGTGAGAACATCAGAATGGGCAGGGAACATGTGTGAACAAAATTTAACCAAAGTGGATTTGTAATTGAACAGATGGTGACTACAAATAAAGGTTTAGTGAATTGTTACAGCTAGCAAACAAGCAAGCAAGATATGAAGCTATAATTCTGTAGTAAGAGAATATCGTTGTACTTTCAAGGAAGAGCTTTCATATCTGTATACCATTGGTTGGTACAAACAGTTGAAAGAAAGAAATCGACTGTAAAAGAAATGTTTAGGTATACCATTTCTTAAAGTTGAAGAGGTCGAAAGAACCTGAAAAAGTTATCTTTTTCATCCCAGAAAATCCTAGGAAAATAATGCATAACGTGGTTATGACCTAACCTGTCAAAAAAATCTGTTGAAAAGATGTTAAAAAATGTTCTTAATCTCTTGGAGTATAAACTTCAGGTATTGGATAAACTACATCCATGAGATAATTTAGAAACATGAATTTGCTATATATTTTCCTGATGAAATTTACAAAAAAACTTGTATAGATGAAGTGATTTTCAGTGAAAAGTCACTTTTCATGATTCTGAGTTCACAAACACAATGTAAAGATTGCAGCCACAGAGCACAAGAATTCATTGAACATGAATTACATTTTGTATCTCACCCTAAACATTTTGTATGTTTTTGGGTGAGAAACAGTAATTGGACCATTTTTTCGTGAAATTTACCATGACATCTCACAATTACTTTGAGATGCTTGAACTGTTTGCATTTCCTGAAGTAGAAAATGATAATGTGATCTTTTAAAACGATGTCTCTAAACTTTATTGTTAGAACTGGTGATTTTCTCACAGAGACATTCCCACAATAATGGATAGGAAAAGGTGGATGGAGCCAATCATCCACGGTCTTTGCAATACTCCTCTAGTTATTTGCATCTGTGGGTTTATCAAGCAAAATAGCCATCAATGAATCTACAATTTGAAACTGTGGATTCGAAAGTAATGTTTCCGATGTTCTTGGCATAATATTTCAGGAACTGGATTACTACAGATTTGTACAGGATGACTTATGCAGTTCACGATAAATTTGACTGACAGTATGGCAATATATTAAAGTGCTTGTTTCACGTCTTCATAATTTCTTTTCAATTTTATAATAATTAAAAACTGTACTGTGACTTCATGAACAAAATATGAGGAGGTAATATACAGTATAAAAAACATATAGTATATTAAGATAAAATAAACTTATAATAACTGTTACCAACTTTTTTAATTAAAAGTAAATTACAATGAAACATTAATACATCAGGTACACAGTATTTTAAAATTAACAGTATTTAAATTTTTTGTTAGTCTAAATAAATCTCCACAGAGACCAGCAGGGTAATGTATTGCTTAAGTGGTAATAATAGTATTACTATGGTCACTTAGTGGAATAATAGAAATCTATCATAAATACATACAATAAAGTATTATTGAAATGTATTAATATTAATTAATATGTATGGCTGATAACTATTGTGAGTGCAAAGAATTGTGATTTCTAAGGGAGTAAAATGAAGATGTAAAATTTCTAAATTCAACATTTTTGTAAATATGAAAAAAAAATTAAATTTATAAATAAAAGACACAAACTAAAAATCTTCAATTACTCAGATTGTGATTTAAGTTAAAACTACAATCAGGATGTTACCAATAATATATGAATTTCAAATCGCTATTATCAAATAAATAAAAATATCACTTACTGTACATTCCTTTAAAAATGATCTCACATTAGTGCTTTTGTAGTGCTCACTGCTCCATCAGCTGTGTAAAAAATTTTTCTTTAAAACTTAAAAAAATAAAAATAATAGAAATTAACATTTTTACAGGCAGTTTATATTGAAACCTATGCAAGGTCTTATTCGAGGATGTTTCCAAATTATTACTGTACTAATGATAGGCTCAGAATTCCAAAGAATCAAGGGTTTGAATTTTCATAAAGAAATGTGGACAATAAAATTCAATGAAAGTGGTTTAACGGTAAATAAAAATGTAACTATGTTCATTAAAAATAAAGTAGAAACAATTTAATTGGTATAAAATAAATACTGAGATTATACTAATATTTAAATACCGATTGGTCTAAGGACAAACTCGACTCTCCAAACAGCAAGCTTTGTTGCATTCTTTTCTTAGATGGATCACTTATTAATATTAACATTACCTATTTACATATCGTAACAGGACCTGGATAATGGATCCCTTCCAATTAGTATGAGAAAGGAATCCAGAAAGGAACTAAAAGCGATCCTTTTCACCGACTAATAGGTCCGTTTAACAATCTGTTCTTTGTAGTACATACAACGGCACACATCCAACAGCTGTTGTCCGACGAGAAGGGTTAACAGGCCGGAATAGGAACTTAATGGGAAAATATAAGGGCGCGGACGATGAAATTATCATGCTTTTAGAGTTAAGGAATGAGGCGGGTACTGGTTCTGCAGGGCAGGGTATATAAATACTGCCAGGGACATCGCGAACAGTCTGTATTAAGTGAGTAGTTCAGCGAGGCTGTGTTCGGCGTAGTCACGATCACAGTGAATAATGCCGCGAGGCAGTGTTCAACGCGATGTGTGTAAAACGCCTCTTTAGCGAGTTAGGCTAGCGAAATATTTCGCCTGATTTCAGTTCTCCCGATGGAATGAAGACTCCCTAAAATTCTGGTAAGGTAAATTAATGGGCGAATTATTTCTTTCGGTTTTTGACCTGAAAATATTTAAAAAATTGGTCCTAGAACTGCACCTCCATTAATTTTAAAGATATCTGACGTAAAACACAAAAATTGAGGGTAAAAAATAATACCGTTTTTGGGTTAGAAAATGTTGTTAAATACATAATAAATTCTGAAAAGATCGTGTAAATTACATAACTAATTTTGTCCATAGGTTGTCCGTAGCTTTTAATATAAAATTTAATTTAATTTTGAAAAAAATTACATTAAAAATTAGTGAAGGTGTTATTAATTCTTTCAAAGCTGCTCGAAGTGGCCCCCGTTTTACATGATTTCGCTCGACAGATTATTCTTTTCTAACGCGTATTATAATGTTAGCAGTATTCTTAATAGTTTCTGCAGCTTCTATTATGCGATTCCTTATTTACTCTTGTGTTTTAATCCGTTTTGAATAAACAATTGACTTCATCCAACCTCATAGAAAAAAGTCTGATGGCATGAGATCGGGAGATCGTGGTGACCATTTCATTGGTTTGTTTCGACCAATCCATTTTCTACAGTATGCATTCTTTAAATGATCCTTTACATTATTAGAAATACGAGGAGGTGCCCCATCGTGCATGAACCAGATCTTTAATCTGTTTTCATAAGAAATATCTTACAAAAGGGTGGCAGGTTTGTTTCAAAAAAGTTTAAGTACGCTTCTCCTGCAAGCCTCCTTGGTAAGAAAAATGGACCGAAATCAAACCATATATTAATTGAAAATGCCATGCCTGACCGGGATTCGAACCCGGGACCTCCGGATGAAAGGCCGAGACGCTACCACTCGCGCCACGGAGGCCGGCTCTTGGTTGACTTCTTGCGCTTTGTTGACGACCGGTATCTATACGTTTTGGTTTAAAACTGCCGGTTTCGCTAAGTCGTCTCTTCAAAGCTTTAAACGTTTTGCTATCAGGTGCTCTTCGATGTGGATAAGTATCACGACATTCTTTTACAACTGCAGCCAAACCATTCTTGTTTACTGTAAATTAATATCATGTCCGTATACTATTCAAATGAAAAAAAATATATTTTCATCGTCTCCTATTGTGTATTAAAGAAAATTTCACTAAATTTTGTAAAAACTGTTTTCTGAATTAACAAAATCTCACAGATACCTTAATGCAATACAAAAACTACCATCAAGATAATTCAAACAGTTTCAAAAGGTAAGGTTGACTGTTGATCAGCTGATATTGGCTAACCCACGGGGTTGGTCTAGTGGTTAACGCGTCTTCCCAAATCAGCTGATTTGAAAATCCTAGTAAAGCCAGTTATTTTTACATGGATTTGAATACTAGATCGTGGATACCGGTGTTCTTTGGTGGTTGGGTTTCAATTAACCACACATCTCAGGAATGGTCGAACTGAGAATGTACAAGACTACACTTCATTTACACTCATACATATCATCCTCATTCATCCTCTGAAGAAATCTAAACGGTAGTTACCGGAGGCTAAACAGGAAAGAAAGAAAGAAAGCTGATATTGGCAACCTATGAAAACAAATTAATTCATTCTGATAAAGTGGTAGTAAATAAATGATCAGCTGTTATTTCCACCTATGAACAAAATTGGTTATTTCAGGCTGTTAAAACCTTTTTTCATAATTCTGTTTTTGTTTTTAAAGTTTAATTTCAATATCTTCAATTTTGCCTTAACATTTCTATCTGAAAAAAAAATACAAATTGATTATTCATTTAACAAAATTTTCTTACGTTAAATCCAAAAACGGTATTATTTTTTAACCCAATTTCTGTGCTTTAGTCAAATATTCACGTCGAGCAGCTTCAGAATTTCCATTACAAAATTCATTAATAAAAATTATATCGGCATATTTAACGTTAGAAAACTGAAACCGCATTTTTGCACTACGAACTGAATACACAATTTTCACCAGCTGTTTCAAATCTAGTTTAATACTAATTTTTATAGTTTATAACATTTTTTAAAATATTTTAAAAGTAATATAGATTTTAATTTAGTTTTTTTACGTTATTGTTCACTTTTACCTGTGTAAATTATTGAATATTCACAGTTACAATATTGTTTTATAAATTTTGTATTTCTTTTAAAATTATTTTCAATATTTATCGTTTTAATAATACGATTTTCTGTCCGTTTTGATTCAATAAAAATAGATTTTTAAACGTTTTTATTCACTTAATATTGGCTGTACTTAGATTAATTTTCTCGGAATTAAATTCTCTACAAATTTTGTTACTAACTCTTCCACATTTATTGGCCATTTAACAAAGCTGTTGTACTACAAACCTAAAAAAAAACTTGTTTTTCGACACCGAATTTTGTGTTTTACATAAATATCTTAAAAACTACTACAGCTCTGGGACCTATTTTATCCTATTAAACCAGCTCAAATTACGTAAGAAACCACTAATCTTATTACTTTTCCCAAAAAATTACAGTAGGGCTTCTTTTTATTAGAAGAGCTGAAATCTTTGGCTAGCTGTAACCTGTAAACAAAGCTTTTCGAAACATATGTTTATATAAACTGTAAAAAGAACATGTCCTGAAAGTTTCTTTGTGGGACACTCTGTATATTTATGAATATGTTAAATATTTTTATTATTTTTTTAAACATGTAAAATTAATGTTTGAATATTTATCATAATAAAAACCTCCAACACAGATTTAATAATAAAAACACTTAAGTTTCATACATGCTTAATGTAAATCTTTTCAACACATGCATCATTATATCAGTTACAAGTAGTATCATGTTTTACATCTTACATTAGTTAGACATAAATGATACTGTTTTATGTGTAATAAATCAAATAATGCAGCTGGTAGTATGGAAATCTCCATAAAGTGCTACTAAGAGAAATGTGTTTTTACAGTAAAATGCAACAAGTTTTTTTTACTTCCGTTTGTTGTTAAGTATAACTTACACATTATATAAGGGACCGATCAGAAAGTAAGTTACATATTTTTCTCCCTCTATGAAACAAACACATATTTAGAAGACACTTTCTTTTTTATTGAATAAAAACGAGACATATCTTTATCTATTTTTCAACATAATAACAACATTCTTCTAAATACTTTTAATACCTTGTGACAAGTTTTTCATTTCTACTCTCATAAAAATTTCATCCAATTTCCATCAACCATTTAATCCTTCAGTTCACCATCATTAGTGAAATGCTAATATATCCCTTGTAGTTCAAGAACACAGCAAGATTGTAACTTATTTTTTGGTCCACCTCTCATATTACACAAAAATATTTATTAATAATTATATTTTCAGGGATTAAAGATTATAATAGGGTTCTTGTCTTATTTTTTGTTTTTTTAGCATCGATTGTTATTGGAAGGATGTATTGATGAATCAAAATTAATTGTCAATTCTTCACTACCTGTTACATTTCCTAAAACACATCCGTTATGTTCTCAAGTATACTCGGTAACAGTAAGAAATCCAACACAAAATACTCTCAGGTAAGTGTTATTATGGTACTTAACTACTCACTAAATTAAATCGATTAACGGATAATAACAGCTGACTTAATATTGTTGATTTAAATAAAGCTTAAAATAGAAAATTCTCAAAAAGTGTTTCATTGTAGATACAATCCACTTTAGGAATTGTCTAAAATAATCCTGTAATCTTTTTAGTCAAACATTTATATTTAATTTAAAAATACAGGTAGAAATATTCCTTTTTTAGCATTTTTTAATTATAGTTTATTATTCATTGATCATTATCATCAATTTCCATTTATTTATATTAATGTTATAATCGCTATTATATCTACTAATGACTATAGTTAAGATAAATGAAGATCTAAAAGTGTTTAAATTTTTTTTTAACAGTTGTTTTAGTATTTACTATTTTCAAATTAAAAATGATAAAAAATACTCTTAGATTTATTTGTACTTGCTTCACAAGCATTTTCATTCTTCCTATTTAACAGATTGGTTTAAAGTAAAATAATGAGAGGGACATACTGGAGGTAGTGACCTACATATCATTAGGTGTATTATATAATAGGGGAAATTTCAAAGAGAATTGTGGTTTGAATTGTGTAGATAAAGTTGGGTTAGCTTAGGTTATATTAAGTTAAGTTAGGTTAAGTAGGGGAATGGCTGCATGAGAATATTTATATGAGTATTACAGATTTTTCTTATGTGCAAATATTTGAGTTATTACCTTTCATATATATCCTAAGGTAATTAAATCTGTATATAATATGTTTGTGTAAATATGATCTGCTGGTATTAATATGTTAAATCCCCATGTACATTAGTAGTTTTGTATTTATTTTAAGACATGTGAAATGATCTATTCATTTTTTTAACATAAAATTGGGATCAGTGATTTTATTAATGGCATATTTGTATTTGTTTATAATGAATAACTTTGAGTTTATAAGTTAACTAAGAGTTAACTTATTAAGAGTTAAGTTATTATGATTTAGTATTCTGAATGATTTAAATACTAGATCGTGGATACTGGTGTTCTTTGGTGGTTGGGTTTCAATTAAC
This sequence comes from Lycorma delicatula, assembly GCF_047948215.1. Taxonomy (NCBI): domain Eukaryota; kingdom Metazoa; phylum Arthropoda; class Insecta; order Hemiptera; family Fulgoridae; genus Lycorma; species Lycorma delicatula. The sequence continues at coordinate 144,882,883 of NC_134459.1, read as the reverse complement.
CACACAGCTCAGGAATGGTCGAACTGAGAATGTACAAGACTACACTTCATTTACACTCATACATAGTATTATCTGAACGGTAGTTACCGGAGGCTAAACAGGAAAAGAAAGTATTCTGAATGATGATGCAGTATATAACAATTGGTGATTAATTAGATGTTACCTACTGTATTTTTTACACTATTATGTGTCTTGTTATTTTGTTGTTTATGAAGTAACCCTTCTACACATATATGGTTGTAACCATTAGATTCTTTAATAATACTGTGAGTTCACTTCGTACAGGTGTAATTAAGATTAAATAATACATAAATCTGATTGCATAACACAAAAGTAAATAATAAAAAAAATAAATCTTAGTGTTGTTAATATTATATTAATAAAATAAATAATTTGTTTAAGATACTCATTTCATGTGACAGAGGGTAAGGATTTATTGAAAGTAGAAAGAAGTGAAAATGTAATAGAAAGCAATCAGTTTATAGAACATAATTGGATATTTACACCACCATCTCCAGGAATGTATGAGGGAGAAGTTACATGTCACTGTAGTGACAATTTAAAAAACAAATTTAACTTTCCAATTAAATTTTTTGGACATTGTAAAGAAGGTCACTTAAAGGTAACTGAAAATATAAAACAGATATATTTAAAAATAGGTTTCTTTAATAGGTAACTATAAAATATTGTTTTCAGGACATGTCATTTGAATTAAGAAAGAAGAAATAATATAGATTAGACCATATTAAATTTATGAATAGTAATTTCTATTCCACTGATCATCCCAACCCTCGTAGGGGAAGACACCCACCTTGTGACGATTCCGATTGTCCCCCCCTCACCCGTTACTATCCATGTTGGGTTTTAACGGAGGTATTCCACTGATAAGTTGAATTTTATCTTATCGAGTAGTGTTGGATATACAGTGGATTCCGGTTAATAGGACCACTCGTTATTCGGGGCGGCCGTTTAATTGGAACATTTTTGTTAAAAACAGAAACATTGGTATAATTCATGAAAAATTACGTTTAACGGTCAAAAATGTCGCTTATAAGGCTCACCAACTCGTTCGTTTCTTTCTTTTAATTCTAAAATATCAGAATTTTATTAGTGATTTAAATCGCTTGACTGTTGTTGAATATTGTATTGAGGGAGGTAAAACTTCCTTCTGTCACTGGTCTGCTCCTTACGTAGTGTGTGGCGACACGGATTACATTATGCAGTTATGACGAAGCAAATGTTTTTATTTTTCTTATTGCGAGTCCGCTTTTCATTATGTATGGTGCTTTTTCCGTATCCCTTTTTGCTTATCTTTTTACTTTCATTAATCGTTTAATTTTTTTAACCGTTTTTTCATCGTTTTACTTTGAAGTGTTAGTTTAGTTAAAAGTCTGTGTTCATAATATATAAAATTCGTCTCCATGCCGCGTAAAGATACGATATTGGCAGAAAGAATTGCTTTGTTGGAGAAAATAAAAAGTTATCCACCAAACACTCGTCAGCGTAAACTTGCAGAACTACTGGTAGCATTAAAAACTACAATAGCTCGGATTTTACCAGCCAGAAGAAACTCTTCGCAGTGAATGGTCTAACAAATGTAAAGAAGAAACTTCAAAAAAAAAGAAAACGTGAAGGAAATGAATGGTTTTCTACCGTTATTTGTAGAGGAGTAAGTGTCAGTGGTCCTATACTAAAACAAAAAGCAGAAGAGTTTACAAAAAAAAGAGTTTGCAAAGCAACAGACGGTTGGTTGTCGCGTTGGAAATGGAAACGTGAAATAAAATTTAAAAAAGCTTACGGTTAAAAGGCAAGCGCCGATATCGACAGTGGCGAACCATGGAAGAGATCTAAACTTCCTGAAATATTGAAGAAATATTCATCCGATGACATCTATAACGCAGACGAAACGGGCCTGTTTTATCGTGCCAGATGGGTCCCCAACACATCGCGTTATTTAGCTCAGAAAACCAATAGTATGACAGGACAAATTAAATCTTCTTGTTACTGGTAAAGCAGGTAAACGATGCTTTAAGTAGGTTAGAATGGAGAGTTTACCTGTGCACTACTATTTTAATAAAAAGTCTGAATGATGAGTCTTATTTTTCGTGGTTGGCTGAGTGCTTGGGATAACCAATTAACAGAAAAAATCAAGAAAGATTTGCCGATTTATTGATAACTGTGCTGTCCATTCTAAGTAGATTTACGAAACATTCAAATTTAGTTTCTGGCACCGAATAGAACGTTTAATTCAACCGCTTGACATGGAATAGCAAAAATATTTTAATTTATTTACCGAGGTAAACTAACAAGTTATACTTTACAAGAAACGGAAGGAAATACGTCGACTTCGGCAACGGCTAAATATGGTAGTGCACATGTAAATTAGTTGCAGGCAATTCAGTTCGTAGTCGATAGATGGGATGAAGTAAAAAATAAGCACTAAACGTCCTTTGCCAAAAGTGGTTTAAAAGTCATTACCGACGATGATACTGAAACAACTGATGCTGATGACAATGATTACATTTTTTGCAGCACCAGGTTCAAAATTTTCAAGAGTTTTCAAATATAAACGAACAAATACAGTGCTATGATGAGAATGAAACCTGTGATAAAAAAATAATTAAAAACATTACTGGTCGAGATTGAAAAAGATGAAGACGAACCCGATGTCAAACGTGTATCTACAAAAGATGCAAAAAAATTCATTGACGAACTTCAGCAGTAATTTATACAAGAAGGCAGTGAAGGAAATCCGGTAGAAGAATTGCGAATCTGTGCCTAATTTGTAGAATGCTAAGTATTAAGAGAAACGACAAAGCAAAATAAAAGAATTTTTTCAAAAAGTTTTAACAAGTAAGAGACATTAAAGTATTTCTTTATTTTACTGATCATAAATAGCAGTCATTACTGTATTTTGTACCTCTATTTTGTTTGTCAATAGTTTTTTTTTTTTTTAATTATGTAAGATTACAAAAACTATTCAGTAATGCATTGTACCAGAACAGCATTTCTTTTTAAATGTAATAGGCCTGTTTTTACATGTAGCTATATAATGTAAAAGGGTAGTAAATAATGTATTACATTTCATTTGACACGTATTGTACGGTAATTTCAATTTTTATTATGTTGTAATTTATAATACAGGGTCCGGCATATAAATCTGACGATTTTGTAGTAATTATGTTGGCACCACTGTCAATAGGGAGTGTTGTACATCGACAGGTCTATTCATGCTATTTCAGTAGCCAGTATGTCGTGGTCGGGTGAACAACGAGCGTTTGTGATTGAAGCTTATTTTAAAAATAATGACTCGGTTATTGTAACGCAGCGTTTATTATGCTGTGACATTTCACTGAGACATTTCAATTTAAATCGACACGCGTCTGTTTCTAGTAGGAATACGATATATTTTTGGGCGAAGAATTTTAGGAACACATCATCTGCTTTAAAAATGAAACCAAGAAGACGAAAACGGACTGTGAGAACGCCTGAAAACATTAACGCTATAAGGTTAGCTGTTACACGATCTCCACGACGTTCAGCGGCGAGACATGCTGCTGCGCTAGCCATTTCTGATCGATGTGTACGACGAATTCTTCATGCCGACCTGAAATTCCATCCGTATAAGATGGATGTTAGTGCAGCAACTTAACGCAAATGATTGGGCATCTCGCAAAGCAGCTTGCGAGGTCATTCTCGAAAATGTCCTTATTATTATTCTTTAAGTGACTTATAAAATATTATTTTCATGGACATGTCATTTGAATTAAGAAAGAAGAAATAATATAGATTAGACCATATTAAATGTATGGATAGTAATTTCTATTTCACTGAATAGAAGGAGGAGGTCATTATTCTTTTAAGTGACGAGGTACATTTTCATCTGTCAGGATTTGTGAATAAACAACATTACCGTTATTGGGCTTCGCATAATCCACGGCAAATTCTTGAAAAACCACTTCACAGTCAATATGTTACAGTGCGGTGTGCAGTTTCAAAGTACGGCATAATTGGCCCATATTTTTTTGAGGAGTTAAATCGCAGAGTAACAGTAACATTTCATCGATACGTAAACATGTCGAATGAATTTCGGCGACCGAAACTGAATGACTTTCAAGGACATGAAATTTGGTTTCAACAGGATGGTGCCACCGCCCAAACGGCGAGAATCGCAATGGATGTTCTGCGAGAAACCTTTCCTGGACGTTTGATTTCCCGATTTGGCGACATTCCTTGGCCAGCGCGTTCTGGCTGTTTGTGATTTTTATGTGGGGGTATCCCAAACATAAAGTCTTAAGTAGTCGACCACAGTCAATTGCAGAACTTAAGGAGGCCATTCAACGAGAAATTGAAGCAGTTGCAAAAGTGATGATTGAGCGAGCGATGTCAAATTTTAGACTGAGGTTAAGTGAGTGTGTGAGGAGTAATGGAAAACATTTGGACGACATAATATTCAAATAAAAAAAATCTATGTAAGTAATTCACTATAAATTGCAAAAATTGATCTTAATTTGATATATTAAATGTTATAATAATATGAAACACAGTTTAATTATTATCCCTCAAAAATCATCAGGTTTATATGCCGGACCCTGTACTGTTCATGTAATTTTAATATTATAAATAAAATTCAGAATATTAAATCGCTAATTCGAGTTTAATAATTAGAATACATCCGTACACCGTGTTTGTTCACAGCACCTCATTTTTCGTTAATACGAGGTCTGTGAATAAAGTAATGAGACTGGTTCAGAAAAAGTTTTATTTAATTTCAATTATACATGGACCCTTCGAAATAGTTCCCTTGAGAAGCCACGCAACGCTTCAAACGGTTTTCCCACTCTTTCTTTATAGCAGTGTTGGAATTCAAAAACCGGAATATCCTTCAGATGGTCGGTTATATTTTTTAAAATGTTCAAAAATGGGTGTCCTTTGAGGTGTTTTTTAAAGTCGGGAAGAGGAAAACGTCGCAGGGACTCAAGTCAGGTGAATAAGGTAGTTGAACTTCAGGAATGTTTTTTTTTTTTTTGCCAAAAACTCATTAATTGAGAGTGCAGTGACAAGGTGCATTGTCATGATGCAACATCCAGTTCTCTTTGATGGTTGGTCTCACGCAGGCAACTCTTTTCCACAGTCTTTCAAGAATTTCTCGGTAAACATATTGATTTACAGTCTGTCCTGCAGGCAAAAAACTCCTTATGAACAACGCCATTACTATCGAAGAAACAAATTAACATGGTTTTGATTTGCTCACTTTTGGTTTTTGAGACGTGACAAGTTTGAAGTGTGCCACACCTTGCTCTGGCGTTTTGTTTCTGGGTCGTACTCAAATATTCAAGATTCATCACCAATAATAACATTTTTAGAAAATCAGGATCAGTTTCAATTCGCCCTAGAAGATCGCAACACGCTTCCGCCCTAATGTTTTTCTGTTCAAAAATGAGGTTTGCGAGACCAATTTTGCAAAACTTTTTCATGTCCAATTCATTTGTCAAAATTTGATGAACTGTGGTATTATTCAAATTCAATTGTTCTGCAATCATTCTAACAGTTAATCATTCCAACCCCGTAGGAGAAAGACATCCACCTTGTTACATTACCGGTCGCCACGCCACCCCTTCCGTTCCGAGCCTTGAGGGGCTTTACCGGTGGTCGTCTTTAAATCCTCTAACTGATTACATCTCATAGTCATCAGCCAGGCCTCAGTCGGGATGCCACCGAAGTAAATGTCTCGGCAGACATTTGTATCAGTGAAATGCAAATCAATTTTGCCTTCACATAGGCCTCAAACGAACATCTTTATATCCAACCTAACATGAATCCCTCAAACTAACTGACCGAATTCGCGGAAGCACGGAACCCCGCGCCCAGTCCAGATTTGACAGCACCGTTCGTGACTGTGAATGCCTCAGAAAACGAACAATTTGAAAGGTAAATCAGTGCTACACTCTACCAATCAAAATTATGTCTTACGCAACACAGAAATTCAGACCTACACCCAAATAAGTCCATCAGTTTAGGTCATCTAACAAGGGGAACGTACCTCATTCCGATCCGCGCTGGAGCCGGAGACAAACCCCGCAACCCCCACCCGGTCACATCATGGAGTCTCGCGTGGCATTACCAAGCCACAATCAGGACCGCCACCGGCGGAAGGAAGTCACGTCCCTGGTCGCACAGGCTTCCATACTAAGGGGCGCGGCCACCCCCACCAGCGGGAGCCCCAAATCGAATCACAAACACCAATATAACCGTGGCACGATGCCAATGTGTCTTAACAGTTAATACGGTCGTACCGTATCAAGTCTCTGATTCGCTCAACATTGTCGTCACTTTTTGACGTTAACTGTCTTACAGAGCGTGGATCGTCCGCAACTGATTCCCGGCCATCTGAAAATGCTTTATACCACATAAAAACTTGGGCTCGTGGCAGAGCGTCATCTCCACACACGCTCTTTTGAATTTTGAAAAAGTTTCAGTAGCATTCTCACAGAGTTTAGCACAAACTTGATTCTTCAAAAAGTTGTTAATATATTAATAAACTTATATTAACAATAACATACAAGGGTTGTTTTTTTTCAAGGTCCGATCGGTTACGAAAGAATGTTTTATTTGTAACAAGTACTTACATAGTTTTGCTATTTCTCTACATGTCGCCATTCCGATTTAGACATTTGTCGTAGCGTGGGTACCAACTTTCCAATAGCCTTGTCATAGAACGGAGTCGCCTGTGTTTTCAGCCATGTCTCTACGCACTCAGTTTGCGGGACTGAAGTCTCTCACTCACAATGGTGTAAAGAGCTGAACTTGAAATTTCAGGAAACGAATCACTCAATACAGAAATTGTGAACCGACGATTTTGTCGAATTGCCTCATCCACTCGCTCAACGAGATCATCGGTTGACACTCGCTTCCTTCCCTGACCGCCTGCATCATGAACATCTGTACGTCCTGCTTTAAAGTTCCTACACCATTGTCGCACTTTGCTGTCACTCATTGAACTTTCACCGTACAGATTACTTATTCGTCTTTGAATTTCAGCTGCATTACACCCCTCAGCCCGAAGAAATCGAATTACCGCACGCACTTCACACTTGGCGGGAGATGCTATTGTTGTAGACATGTTTACGTGCTAAGAACTAAACGAAGTGACGCGGCGTGATTGAAGGCCATACTAGAGACGCTGTGGAACACATATGCGCAAAGGTTCATCCGATTTTTGCGCGGGTTTTTATTTCGCGACCAATCGGACCTTGAAAAAAAAATAACCCTCGTATGTGTAAATAACATCTATGTTTTTTGTCTTTTTTAAGTTTTTCAGTTGTATGTAAAAATTAATAAATAAAACTTTAAAAGTAAAAGTCACTAGAAAAATGTAAAATGTTTTGAATGTGTATTTCCAGACAGAACCCACATTTTTTTCAATGGCATCAGTTGTAGTTGGTACATGGGAAAATGAAATATTTCATTTAATAAATGATGGGGAATGTACATTACATGTTACTTTGGACTATTATCCTTGTACACTATTAAGTTTGAAAGGTGAAACTTATTTGGAACCAAGCAAGATTACAATTAATCCTGGTGATTCTGTGAAGGTAATTATTTTAATAATAATAGCAATTGTTTATTTTTACCTGATGCACATGTAAGTAATGCACAAGTTCATGCAAACAGTTATAAATAGTACAGACATGTAAGAAAAGGTACTGCTTTTATTGACTTGTTTTTAAATTACTAATTACAAGCACACAGATCTCTGTTAAGTGATAATATTACAATTACTTCTATTCAGAATCTAAAAAAAAAAAAAGATTAGCTCTTTATAGTAGAGTATTGTAAAAAATAAAGAAGGTAGACTGGAGGGACAGCTGGACACAAAGCAAAGGCATCCTGTAAAAATAAGTGGAAATATGACAGGTAAAGTATCAAGACAAGACTACAATAGCTGTCGCTAATCTTATTTAATATTTATGGTGAAGACATTATGATGAACTATGTACAAGAAGAAATACATATTGGATGGATAATGGACATAAACATATTAGGTAAGCATAAATACTACGTAGATAAGTAAAACCACTACAAAATATAATTGTTGTAGTTCCAAGTTGAGATTGAACTGTATTCTTTTAATGTGTAATAATTTCTTGAAAGGTTCTTTAAAATCAATTACAGTACATTGTTTTATGGTGAAAGTCATAGAAAATTTACAGATGTCTGAGCAAGCTTTTTTTATCAAATGCATACAGCTGTATTTCTGTAGGCATTTGACACAACAAGCAACTAACAGTAATGATCCCTTAGATAGTAAATAATGAAAGGCAGAAGAAATGCTTTATGGTTGGAGGATCTTCTGGTTGTTTATATTTACATCCTCAAGCCCAGTAATTTCCATTTCAAAAACCACTAACAAAAAAAATATCTTAATCCTACTCTTTTGATAAATAATTAGAATAATATCTTAAAATTGTGCAGTATGAAAGACACAAATTATGTTAAAGTGTACAGAAATGATAAATTGATAGGATAATGAATTAATAATGAATTGTTAAACACTGGTTATTGGATTTAAATACTATAGGTATTATCACTGACTGTAAGTCACAAAGTTATTAGCAGATATTAATTAATTTTATTGCAGGTATATAAGAGACCTTAGAAATACTAAATTGTTGGAAATATTTCTTTCTTAGTGTTGATATAATAAATCTGTCCTTTTTTGTTTCTTTTCAAAAGAAGCTGATTTTATAAAACATTTTATTTGGTTTTTATTTCTCTTATGTAAACATTCCCAAAATTAAATTTTCTACAGATTTTATTAAATTTTTTTAAAGTTTATTAACAGTTTAATAGAATTTATTTACTCCAGACACAAAAAAGTTTTTTTTTTTAAAAACTTTAAAAACGTTAAAAAGTTTAAAAAATTGAATTTTATGAAAAAAGTATGTTTCTCAGACCTACATTCACATGAATTTTTTCTTTTATTTTTAATTGCAGACTGTATTCCTAAAACATACCCATCACAATAGATCATAAAAATTATTCTAATGTTTCAATTAACTAAGCTTTCTAATAACCAGACAAACATAATCTTTAATTAATTACCTCAGTTACCAAAGGGGTCAACATTTTTAATTTTTATCTTTACAATTTAGGTTGAAGTGTGTACAACTCCTGGTGGGTTAAATCACCATGATATTCAAATTGGTTGCTACTATCGCTTATCTGAAGTTTCTGATGTAATACTTGAAAATAGTTGGACACCCCTAATAAGATTCGATGTAATTGGTGTTTATCCAGAATTAATTATAAGTGATGTCAGATTAACACCTTTAAATTATATTACAAAGTATAATATATGGAAAATAATGGAAATAAATCGGTAAGTATAAATTTGTTAGATTTCATAGAATATTATGGTTTTATTAAATATATATTGGACATTCTTAAAATGTGAAGAAAAATGAAATTTTGTCCCAAAGCAATAAAATACTGAAGTTTAAATAAGATATAGAATTGTAGGATATAAAATAAAAAAAAATTAAATAAATATTTTATTCTGACTGGTACAAAATAATACATTGTATAAATGTGTCAGGAATGGGTATGTGTGTGCTGTTTCACTATTCATGAAAAAAAAGTCCCAGTATGTGCTGAATGGATTTTTAAAAAATGATGGTAAAGCCTTTATTGCAGCAGTATCATAAAATACAATAATTATAAAATAAAAAAGAGAAAATATTAAAATAAACATATGAAGCAACAATAAAGTAAATCTGTGAAGATATTAAATATATAATGTAATTAAAGTATAAAAAATAATATATAGTACAAAATAAATAAAATATTTATATAAAATAAATTACATTTCAGAAGGCGTTAATGATACTGTTTTGAGCACGTGTTTTTTAAATGAAGATGGAGAAAGTTTAACTTTTTTGAAAATAGTTTAATATTATTTAAAAAATTCATCAACAGAGTAATTGTTTTTTAAAGAAATCTTTTAAATTTATTTTAAACAATTTACAGGAAAGATCTTTTAAATGTTTAAGGGGTAGGGCAGAGTGGTGTCCCTGTTTTTCATCTGGTATGTTCTGGATTTGAATCCCGGCCAAGCTAATTTTTCATACTGTACAGAGATCATTCATTACTAACCAAACAAAAAAAAATAATGGAGAAAGTTAAATGTAATTTGGCATTAGCCTGTATTTGCCAGAGTGAATAAATAAATAAGGCCCTTTCTCATAAGTGTTGTATTAAGTTAAATAGTTCTGTTTGTTAGGGTTCTGTCTAGTTTTTTAAGGGGGGTGGACATAATTATTTTTTAATGAATAAATTACTGTTATTTTTAGTAACAGCTGGTACATTCATAAATGTACAAATACTGCTAAATAAATAATAAAACTAAAGCAATACAAATATAAATAGGAATATTTTTATTATTATGATTTGTGTATTATTATTTACTAATATTTTGTTGTTAATCATGTGGTTGGTTAGTAACATACTGCATTTGTTTGGTGCGTGTGGAAGTTTTGTGCGATTATCATTAAATGCTACAAAGTGTTATAAAAATTTATCTAAGAAAGATCAGTTTGTTTTCTCGATGTAGTTATAGTTAGAATCATTATTTACATATATATTCTAAATAAATTTATGAATAATAAATTAAAATTATTTACCTTATAATAATGTTTATTATTGTATCTATTAAATTCACATAAACATTGATTTTAAAAGAAATAAAATTTGAATTTTATACTGCTAGGATGCTTATAAATAGAATATATATATTGGAAATTCTTTTTTCAATCACTTTTATAACATTCCCACCACATTTAAAATGTTTCAAACAATTAAAGTATCTTGGCTAAATCACAGCTACCATCTACAATTTGCCACATTTGTTTTTTTCAATTATCATACATTCAGTGTCTCGTGTCATTGAGACCACACATTTTGTTGTATAGAGTTTATTTTCATGAAAAGCAGTGCAACCATTCTTAATCTTTTATTGTTTACTTAGACACAAACAAATAAAACTCACCATTTCCTAGAGTATATATGAAATAATCGCAAAATTTTTCATGTGGAAAGCTTTTCATAAGATTTATTATGCAGCTGACAGAATGTATAATATACTACAATATTCACAATAAAGTGTTTTTTTTTATGGATTATAAAAAAAAGTCTGTACAGGAAATAAATTATGCAAATGATAAATTGGATTAAACTGATTATTATTAGTGAATGTTCACTATTTTACTAATATTCTGTGATATACGCATATCCACAGTTAAAATTCATATTTTAAAGAAATTTATATTTTCATTCTATTTCATTAGTTATTCAATTTTTGAAGTTTTATATCATATCAACACCTGTGTAATAGGTGTTGATATGTATCAGTAATTTTAACATTTTGTTTTTAATTTAATGGAAATGCAAATGTAGCAAAATATCAGGATATTTATTATAGTTTGTTATTTAGAAGTGTGTTTGCTTTTGATATCAATTCATTTGGCTGGTTTGATCCACTTCTCTTTCATCTAATTTTCTACCAACCTTCAAAATGTCTTCTTTACCTTTAACCCTCAGTTATCTGATTCACATATCCTAATAAATAATTTAAAATCAAAACTCTGAATTCTATTTTTAATTTCTGGGAAATTGTAAATTATTACTAATTTAATACAGTAATATTAATTTTTTCAGTAGAGGATTGATCCATCTGATATTATGTTATTCATAATTAAAAAACCAAAATTTCTATTGTTTTATAATTATAATTAAAATCTTTCTTCTTAAAAATAAGATTTGGTGTCTATTTTTCTAAATTCCAAATAATACTAGGACACAGAGATTGAAAAAAACAATGAAAAATATTTGGTTTTCTGGGACATGCAAGTTTGCTGTGATTTGGTAAGAAAGTGAAAGTAAAACATTTATAAATATTAAGTTTTTCTTGTGATTTATATTTATGTAGTCAGCTTAATTTAATATGTCAATATTTACTCTTAGTTAGTTTGAAATTGTTCTCTAAAAGTTAGTATGAAAAATTTTCTTACATTTTAATTATTTAACAGTTAAAATAAAATAAATAAAAATTAATGTTTTATAGAATTAACCAACTTTGGAAAACTGTTCATACTTTACTACAGAATCAGAAAACAGAAATTTATTTGCCATCATCTACAGAAAATTCTTCTCCTTTATTAATATTAATTTTGATAAAAAATATCTCAGAAGTACCAGCAGATTTGTCTATTTTTCAAGAAAAAACTTGTGACTGTAAAAAGATAGAAAAACAATTTGGAATAAATATATTCAAAATGGTGTCAGTTTGTCAACACAAAAAACAAATTACTTTGAATCCCCAAAAAGTTAATATAAAGGTAAGTGTTTATGTGATTAACAATAATAATTTACCTTCAGAAAAAAAACATAATAAATGATTAAAAAAAGATTCAACAGACCATTTAAAATGTGTTTATTTTTATTGATTTTTTGGCAGAAAATTATAGATAGTAAATTTTACAAATCATTTAAGTTAATTGATAAACTAGTTTAGAAAATGTTATGGTCTATGGTGTATATGATTTAATATCAAAGTTGTTTAATTTGAGTACAGCAAAGCCAACTGATTTCTAAACAATTTTCTCTTTAACATTCCCTTCTCATAATCTTCATCTCTTCTTTGGTTAGGTACCATGGGATTTATGCCAGCCTCTTGCCTCTAAAGAGGTTCAAAAGCAAGTAGGAGAGCCACTTCTTTATTGTGGCTCAGTGTTAGAGTTAGGTTAGTTTCTTCCAGAATCTAACCTAAAATTTAAGACTGTCTTATATGTTTACAACTATGACAGTTTTATATTTTTATAACAACAACAATATAAAACTGTCTACACACACACGCGTGCGTGTATGTGTCTAATATGTATATAAACATAAATAAAAATCTTGATCATACTTAGGTAAACATTTTTGACTGGACTGAAAAATCTCTTCATTAACATACAAAGAATATACACTGATTGATGACAATTGCTGGCAAAGAAAACCTTTGTTCCAACAGAAAATATCCTATGGAAGTGATGAAATCAGTTGACCAAAATAAAATATTAACAACAATTTCTTTTAAGTAACTCACAGAAAGACGTCTGGACTAGTCTGATCAGGGGATCTTGATGGCCACAATCCTTTCCAGTGAAAAACTCCTGTAGCATCTCCAAGTGGTGTTGTCCTGTTGAAACCAGCAGTGATGCTCATACTCTTGCAGTAAGGCTATGAATTGTTGTATAATTTCTTGGTAGACAGCAGCATCCACAGTTTTTTAAAAAAACAAGGTTCCTATTGTTCATCACTTTGAAACTGAATACCATACCCTATTTTTTGTGAGTATAGTGGAGATTTAAAGAAAATGTGCGGGTTTTCAGTACCCTAGGTCTGTAGCTCTGACTATTAACATACCTACCAAGGTGTAACTACGATTCACCAGTGAAAAACAGTTGATCTAAAATGCCAATGTTGCCTCCAATGAACTTCTTGAACCATTGACAGTAGTGAACACTTTTAGCGTAATCAGCATTAGTTAGATCATGGAAAATTTGCACTCGATAACATTTCAGCATTTTCCCACTGCAGTGTGGGCTGAACTTTGTGAAATATTCTTTTCCTGGCTTAGTCTCTGCAAACACTTATGAGGAAATTTGTAACTACCGCTTTAATGTTCTGTACAATCTGGGTCATTAAAACTGACCTATGTCGAGCATGTTTCTGGTATAATATCAAAACTGTTTCACAAAATCTTTTAACTAACTTTGGAATAACACTTTTCTCTGGTGCTTCCTTTTTAAATTTCTCCCTGAACTTTCGTCGACACTTCATGAGATTACATTTCTAAATAAGTTTCCATCACAAATACATGTTCTTTAACAATTAACCACATTTTAACAAACAGCACATGATTATGCAACCATGTTCAAAAGCCATTGCTCGACACAGACTGGTAATACCCAAATGTGCTGATAGTCCTTCCCACTCCAGCTCCAGACATACCAACATCTTCCACATTATTTTACAATCTCGTACCAATATATACGTATTTTAATAAAACTATGCATTTAGTATAAACTACTGAGTGATGGAGCCAATTTTTAAGTTGAAAATTCTGTACTTATATATTTATAAATGTTCTTGAAAGTAATTTTTTAATTTTTTCTTTGCCATTCTTATGCAGTTTTTTTACATACATAATTCTATTACATAAATAGCTGCTTTATTGTAAATATGAGAATTTAGATTTTTCATTGTTAAAATAACACCAGATTTAATTATAATAATAATAATTATTAATTTATTGTTTATATTTTTAATTATTATTGTTTTACAAAGATTCGTTCTCTGGAAAAGCAGAGATCTCAATGAAAGTACTTAATGAATCTAACAGAAAAAGAAATGATAAACAATAACAATATACTATTTTATGTAAATATAATATAAAACTTATTCAGCCACTCTACAAAGTACAAAATTAAAGAACATTCTTACCTTACTTTTTTTTTCATTAAAGCGTTTTCGGGCATAAGCCCATCTTCAATAATGTTTTTTTCTATAAATTTTATTTACACTTTTACATTTACACATAGATAAAATGATACGTTAAAATCTATAAAACAAATTTTTGTTCAGTAAACATTAAGTTAGCTCGTTGAATGTAAATTTATTTTTATTTAATGAAATGTTACATAATACATATCATTGTAACTAAATTTATCATTTACTAATACAATAAATGTTCCAGGAATGCACTTCAGTGACATTAGCAGTAGAAGTTCATTATAATTTAGTAGGTGAACAAGAACAAACATTCTGCTTCAAAATTAATCCAGAAAATATGCCTTGGTTGGCTGTATCATTAACTATAACGTTTATACGTTATGCAATTCCAAAAGATGAACCTATGATATGGCCAGCTTTACCTTATCGTTACAAAACAAAAGAATCACACTTTAAGATGATTCCAGTTTTTATTGGTCAACAAAAACCTTTAGTTCAGGTAAATCTTTCATTTTAATTCAAGCAAGATTTAATTAAAAAAAAAAAAAAAAAAAAAAAAAAAAAAATTGCAGATGTCATATCATGAGATTTACAGTTCACTTCAAAAAATTTTGCTAGGGGTAATAAATTAATGATAAATTTTAAAATTGATTTTTTTATGATTATTATTAATAAATTTAATGTTCTTATGATAATTTTTTTGTTCTTGTAATCTGCAGGAATATTTTGCAACAATAAGTACATACTGCCTGTAAAGCAAAATAATAGGAGTGAGATGATAGGAATTTGGTACATCTCAAAGGTAAACTGTCTCTACATAAATCTAAATTAAAGAAAATTTACCTACATTTTACATAAAAAGAACAATATAAAATCTTTGTTTTTAACAAATATTATTGATAGAACTGTACTTCAGTTCCTTTTACCCATCTAAAACAGTGGTCCTCTTAGGTCACCTTACATCATTATTATTGTCTAGCAGATTTAGTGTCAAATGATTTGGTTATTTGTCCAAATTCTCTGTGTAATGTATGTGTCTTATCTTATCTAGTATGGCAATTACAAAGAGATTTTGATGAATATAGCAGTTGTTTAAACTTGTTTTGAATCTGTTGTATAAATTCTATATTTCTATGGCAGATAGTTAGTTCATCATTACTAAATCCTATAATTCTAGACTATTTCCAGAATAGTTTTAATATTTTATTATTCAATGACATATGCTGATTTTTTTTTCTTCAGTAAAATCTGTGCTTGATAACTTACCATTCCTTTTTGTTTTAATGTGAATTTTTTTTAGGTAAATCTTTCATCCAAAATATTTCTAAATACTTTACTTCACGTTTAGTTAGGTTTTTATCATTTAAATCTTGTTTGTGCATTTAGAACAATACATACTCATATATTATGATGTGGAATAAAATTGAACAAGTAATTTTAATTTATTGTTTTTTTGAATACATTGTACAAATTTAAGTAAATAATATATTTTTTTTTTAGTTTTAGTTAAGTGTGAGTTCTACATATTGCAATTATATATATGTTTCTTTTAAGAGATGATCATATAACTGACAGATTTGCTGTCCAGTGTATTATTATTGGATTGCAATTCTTTACTGTATTTCAAAATTTCTTCACTCTGGTTATTTTGATCTTAATTAAACCACATCACTTCAGAGTTTATCATCTGTAACTGTTCTGTAAGTAATGTTGAAAGTCAGAATAAAGTTAGTATTGTGTGGCACGAAGATATCAATTAAAGTTACTTATGATGATTTTTCTATCTTACTTTAATCTGATTCTGTAATTCCTCATATTTGTTGTAGCACTTGTCTTCAATAATTTCTTTTAAAAGTGCAGTTTTGTTGTGCAACTGTAAAGTGGTATTAAAATGATGAACATTTCTTTTTGACAAGGAATACACTTGAATATAATCACTTATTTCTTGCTCAACAGTTATATATTGTGCAGCACTTTTTAACGCAGCCCATCTCCAAAATAAGGATATTTAATTGGAATGTAATAACATCATACAAACTCTGATGTCTTTAATGTTGTACTGTTGTACATTAGCACACTCATACAGTGCATATTGATGTATTCATATTACTGGTTGCGTTAGTCTAGGTTACCTGGGTACACTGAATTTAATCTATTTGCACTATTTAAGCATAACCTTGATCTGTCCAAAGTGTTTTAATGAAATACTATTCTAAAATTGCTTATAATGCAATGCTTCTCCTCCTATGAGACATAACAAAATATTTACTGCAGATAAGAAACCGTAGCATATGTATACAAGTTACTTTTGACAGATTGCCAGTATTAATGCTTTCTGTAATCTGAGATGAAATGAGCACTCCTCATAGCCACATGTATGAATAAAAGTAGAGTGAGGGAAAGAAACTAATCTTGGGAGTGAGGGAGGGGGGGAGGGAGGGGGAGAGAGAGAGAGAGAGAGAGAGAGAGAGAGAGAGTCATCGAACAAGTGAGAAGCATTGATATGCCTAATATATATATTCAATTAAATTCTCTGTTATTCATAACAGACTTTTTTTGTAACATAAAGAATTTTTTGTGTTGTTTGTGTACTTATTAGATATAATTTTTAGAAGTATTATTAAGATATAATTTATATATCTGAAAGAATTTAAGTTTTCCATGTATACATGTTAGTTGGTCCACATTTATGATTTAACCTCTTTTTAGCTAGATGTACTGAACATATACATGTTTCTATCTCATTCAATGACATTCTTTCTCTCCAGCTCAGCTTCTTTTCCCCATTTTTTTTTTTCAAGCAATACATGTTACCTGACTAGGGTTTAAGGGTTTGGCCATGAAGAGTATTCATCCTAGCTCATGGAAAAAACATCTGTTCACAGATGTTGTTTTTTCCAACTCAGTTCACTCTATAATCAGTATCTACTAATGCAGTAATTTTTTTTTTAATGAATTGGCCATCAAAGGATCACATAAATATCAGTTTTTGACTTTTCTTTTTTCTTCCCAAAATTTCTTGATCTGTTCTGATTTCATATTTTTTCTTTTTCAGCCCACTTACTACCACCTGGGCTTTTGCTGTTCCACAAGTATGTTCAGATTGTACAAGAACTTTCTAAACTCATCTCTGTTTGAAAAACTTTTCTTGAGTTAGATTGAATTTTTGCATTTCTATTTCCATTTGTTTGATGTAACCGTGTTGATTTTTGTACTTCCAAATTTCATCAAAGATTTGTTTGTTCACTCTAGATTCATTCATCCTTATCATATTTAGAAGAAATCTCAATTTTCTTTTTCTACAATCTGCTTCTAGGGCATGGATATTTTGATATATTTCTTTGTTTGACCATAACTTTTTGGTTTTTTTTTGAGGTCCATATACTTTTCTGAGGATTTTCCTTTCTACTTTTAATATTTTTTCTAGGTTGTTAAAGTAAATTGTTACCACGCCATAAAGGATGACAGATTTAATTACTGTGTTGTAATGTCTAATTTTAGCACTGATAGATAAATCCTTTTTTTTTGTTATAAATATTTTTAGTTAAAAATGCTAATTTTTCTAACTTTACTAGTTTAATTTCTAAAGAGGTTTTGTCTGTCCCATTACAACTGATTATTTTCCCTAAATATTTAAAACTTTTAGTTATTCTAACATTTCCAAATGTCGTATGCATTATTTTTTTGTTGAGTTTTTAATGTTTGTCATGATCTCAGTTTTCAAAAAGGAAATCTTTAAACCACCCTTTTTAGCTGTAATTTTAATTGTTGGGCAATTGATCTTCTTCTTCTGATCCTGTGAGTAAAGCTAAATCATCAGCAAATGCTAAATATTTTACTGTTATCTGCTGTTTTGGTGCCCAATTTTGTTCCTTTGTTATTCTTCTCCCAGAATTTTTTAATAATTTTAACTAATACAATATTGAAAATTATAGGTGATAGACCATTTCCCAATCTTAACCTTGTCTTGATTTGGATTGGTTTGCTAATTCTAACTTTGGAAATTGTATCTTTAAGAGTAAGTTTTAAAAGTTAACTGTGTTTTAGGATCAACTCCATATTCTTCTAAACATTTAATTAATGTCTCCCTACCCTCGAAGTTATATGCTTTTTGAAAATTTATAAATAAGATAAGTAGTGGTCTGTTTTGGGACTAAAATTAATTATTAATTTTAGACTTAGAATTCATTCTTGATGTGATCGACCTTTTCTAAATCCTCATTGTTATTCTCCAATTTTAGGATCAACTTGTGGTTCTAACCTACCTGTGTAACAGGAGTATAAAAAATACTTTATATGTAATGGATGTATTGAAATTCCTCTATAGTTATTTAAATCTTCTTTTGGCCTTTTTTATGTAGAGAATAAATTAAAGCAGCTTTCTGGTATGACTTCATCTTGCCAAATCTTTTCAAAAGTTTGGTTACACTTTTTACAAATTCATCATTTGTACACTTCCGCAACCCTGCAATAACTCTATCTTCACCTGAAGTTTTGTTATTTTTCATTAGCTTTAATGATTTTTTAATTTTTTTCTTTGGTTGGAGGTTTAGAATTTGGATTTCTGCGGATTATTTAATGAGAGATATTTTTCTTTTGGAGTTGCACAATTTAAAAGGTTATCAAAGTAATTTGCAATAATTTCATAATGTTCATTGTTTAATGCCAATGGTCGTCCCATCTTTCCTCTTAAAGCACACACTTGGTGCATTGTTGTTTTTAAGGTCCTTGTTTGAAAAAAATGTTAAAACTCTTTGGTATTATTTCTTTTGAAATATTCTAATTTTGAAATTTGTAATTTTAAAAATTTCCTTTGTTTATTTCCATTATACATTTTTCCAACCACCATGATTGTTTTTTTATGAAGAGTTTTAGCAGCTAAATTTTGTAGATTTTGAATTATTTGTTGCTTCATCCCATGAATTCAGAGTGTGTTAAGATTATTTTGGAATGCATCTTGTTCAATTTTCAAAAGATCAGTATCAAACTTTGGAACTTTTTATTTGTTTTTTTTTTTTTATTAGATTGAAGTTCCGTTTTGATTTGAGAGAAGTTACATTTAAAGATTTTCTGACAGTAATATTCTGTATTTCTTTGTAACAATGGTTTGAGGTTGCTACAAGATCAAATTGAAATTCAGCCAACATTAGATTTCGAGATACCATAGTCTTTTTCTTTTTGGATAGTACTTAAGATGAGAAGACATTACTTTTAAATTTAAATTTTGACACAATCTTATTAATCTTTCATCATTTTTGTATTATATTTTTGAAAGATATAATAATTAATTTAATACCTTATTCTTGTAATTTTCAAATGATCTTTTTTCAATTTTGGTCCCATTTTGAAAAAGCTTTCCTTGCAGATTGCATTTACAAAGTAGGATCTCTAAGTGTGTTAGTAGGCTTTACAGTAATTAAACACTTAGAAGATTTATTTATTTATTCTTGAATAAAAGTGTTTTTCTATAATAAAAGAGCTATGATAAAAGATTTTGAAAGTGAATCTTTGAATAGTATTATGATATATTTTCTCCAGAGAAAATATATATCATAAATACTGTGCACTTATGATAATTTTAAACTTAATTAAACACATTATAATTAAAACATTCCAGTTAATACACTAGCTGCTTATATCAATAAAAACTTTGTTATAACTCTAATTTTGAAGGCTATTTTAGTTATTGATTTCAATGAAAAATGTATTCAGCCATTCTACAGATAAAGTAAAAAAAATTATTTGACCATTCACATAAAATTTAAAATAAAAATGTTCCTTAGTTATTGCAAGTAGACTTCTCTTAAATTGCTCAGTATGAATAATATTTTAGTTAAAATTCTTATTTGTAATATTATGATTATAAATTTAGTTTTAAAAAAATTATGTTTTTTTGAAGGCTTACTGGGTTTACAATAGTACATGTCATTCAATTGATTACAACATATCTGAAATGGTACCAAATAATGCATTTTCATGTATAAATTCAACAGGGATAATAAAACCATTTTCTTTACATCCACTGCTGTTCACATTCATTTCTTATGAACTAAATGAATACAAGGTAAGTGATCATTCCTTAGCATTTTATACTATTAGAAAATAATACTTGAAAAACAAAGTAAATTTATTAAAAAGTATTTATTTTTTATCAATTGTTTTATCTTATTGAAAATTATTTTTTATCAATTTTCAATAAGATAAAACAATAATGGGTTTAAGTGCTTCTTACAATGGAATAAAGGGGGTTGGTGGCAATGTAAACAATAGGTAAGGTATTTTGCAACATCATTAGATTAGATGTCTGTATAAAAGCAGCAATTATCAGATAATTACTACTATGGAAAATAATTTATAAGCAATAGTTGTTACTCAGCGAGAGGAAGGTGGTCAGCTGACTAGTTTGGTGTCTATTCTCATACTTAATTTAAGTTTGTATTTTTAATTTAAAATTCAAAGTGATGTAAATAAGTAGTCTAAGCAGCGAAAAATGATGTTACACTTATAGGTCTGTGCTTGGGGTTGATGGAAATATAAGGTAGTCTTTATTAACATACAAAAATAAACTAAGCAAACATAGAATTTCAGTTTTATTACCTGTGTATACTATCTTTTGTACCATATTTTTATTGGAAAAATGAAATCTATTGCTATGAAAGGAATTAACTTGCTTTTATTTAACAGCTGGAACGATCATGTATAAGAAAGAATTTATTTTTATGTATATGTAGGTGGAAAATTAAGTAAATAATTTTTGTGGAAACTAGTAACAAAGACACAATTTTAATGGCTTAATTGCTTGAGCAGACTTAAGCTGTACTTTGGCATTCTGTTTGTGTGGTTGACATTTAAAATTATTATGTTTTAAATTTTTACTAAATTTTCAGTAAGTTTCCTTATGACTAGTTAGTTAGAATGTTTACGGTTTTTTATTAAGTTTTCTATTTAAAAATGTTAGCCAGTAAAATTGTTCCCTTAATATGATAACAGCTCTCATTTAGTCATGGTTTGTAGGATGTTCTTTGAATATACCACTTTTGTGTATATTAATTTTGTTGTTATATATACATTGTAGTTAAAAGAAGGAAAAATACAAAAAAAAGGGGATATAATGGAAATACTCTTTCAACAGTCATCAATCAAATGCCCATTCACCCTGGAAACAATAAGATTAACAGAAAGATTATTTTTGCAAGTGGTCAATTAAAATTTTTCATATTAAATTATCATTGATTATTCTACTTGTTGCTTTATTTTAATTTTTACTTTATTAATTCATTTAAATTCAGTACAAAATGAGTGTTGTGTACTCTTCATAAAACTTCTAGTAATTCATTACTTTTGATTAGTTTGGCGCATTATTAATGAATTAAAAACTTACAATTTGTTTTCTACAACATTTAACTTATATTTTATAATTTCTGGATATTGTTTGTTGAATATTGATTTTCTATTAAAGCAGAAATCTGTTGATTTAAATGTCACAATAAGAAATACATTTTTTGAAATATTTTGACTGATTGCTACTTACATATGTTTATCAAGTGCTACTTGATAAACTAAGACAAGTTTGGCAGGGATTGCTTTAAAAATTATGCAATCATAAAAGTAATTTGGATATTTATAATAAAACTAGTATTTACCCACTGTAGTTTAGCTCACAAAAATTGAAAAGAGAAATTGCATAGATTGATTTAATTGAACAACTAACTGACTCATCAATACTAAGCTTTATTTGTCAGTTTGCCTAAAAAAAATGGCAATTCAATATTCACAAATTGGACTAATTTATTGTTATTCATTATATATACTTTTGATTTATTGATATTACGAAGAAATACTTTTAAAATTATGTATGATACAAAGTCACAAATTAGTACAATTGTAATGCAGAAAATTATCTTAGAAGCTGTTTGAACATTAAGTTGATGGAGAAGTTACTCTGGAACAGACCACATAGACTGGCTGTGAGAAAAAGTCTTAAACTGATTACTGCAACTTTCAATGACTGACCTTGTGACTTATTAATGGTCATTGCAAAACACACTTTAACTGTAAATTCCTCCTTTTGAATTAGAAGGAATTAGTGGTATGTTAGGAATTAAAACTGACACTCCTTGGGCACAGCTAGTCATAATCGTAGCTTTAATCACATTTTTCTAGAAAGTTTTTACAAGTAATAGTGTACCGTTGCACAATTCACAATCTAGGAGAGCAAAGATTTTGCAGCAACATAATAGTATCCCAACCTTTAGAAGAAATCTATGTGCCAGAAAGCCTTGAGAATCGAATATGTTGAGATACTCTACTAGATATTGCATTACATTATCTATTTGCGATACTGAATCAACAGATCTGTTCTTCATACTTTCTCCTGTGAAGAATTCAATAAAATGTCATTGAAAAATATAGTTTCCTTATATATACATATGCCTAATATAATACACACACACACACACATATATATATATAGAGAGAGAGAGAGCAAGATTGCCTTGGATCTCATATCAGTTGCTGTTAAAAATGCTTTTTCAATGTTTCAAATGGTTACTGGCAATAAAATCAACATTACTGATTTCAAGGAAAGTGTAATGAAGTTTTTATTGTGTAAGCCAGCTACTGTTCCTGCTGTGGTTAAGAACAATCATTTTCTTATTCAAGCAAAAATAGGAGGAGATGTCTTACATGCAACCAAAAATTAGTAGTTGAAATTGGACACAAAGTAACTACAGCTTAATGCCCGAAGCCTGCACTAAAATGTTCAGTGTGTGATAAACATTATTGCCTGTCATGATTTTTTAAACACATACTTCAAAACTACATACAGAGTTTCATTGAGATTATTTTCTAGTAGTTTTTTCATTAGTTTTTCATTTTGGAATTTTAAAATATTGGATTTTTAGTTATACCAGGTACTTTTTTAGCTTTCGTTCTTTGTAAGGGAACGAAATCAGTAGCCATAACTCGCAAACAAAGTCTTTTTTTGGGATATATGCTTATATGAACTTTTTCCATTATTTTCATGAGTAGAATAGGTTATGAAAATCCCGAAGAACTTCGTGAAACACACAGTATAGGGATGGTTTTGTAAGTAAATATAACTGAATACTGTTGTTTGGAAAAATAATCTTTAGATGTATATCAAATATTGTTTTTTTTTTTTAAATATTTCTTACTATATGACTATAGGTTACTATAATTCTTAATCTATAAATATATATTATACAGATTTTTAGAATTTATTATTTGCCAAGAAAACATGGGACTAATCAGTCCCATAAGAGCACTGAACATATGAATTTGATTTACTGACTCTTGTGGGACTAATCTGTCTCACGATTTAAAACAGTCCAAACAAGTGTTTCTGTGAATAAATATGCTACAGTAATTGGTCTAAAATTTAAAGTTATTCAATTACTTAACATATGCTCTACTACAACATGTCTAAACAATATGAAATTTAAACTCACTAAATTTATCAAAAACAACATTCTAATGAATATACATCCATATGCTAAAGAGCCTCTTAATCAATTCAAAACAAATACAATGAACAATAGGACCACCTGCAGCAACACTGATGGCTCTGCATAATAACTTTGAAAAGATTTTCTGGAAACACCTTAATAAAAAGAGTAATCCTTAAAATTTTTTTATGAAAGTAAAATATTCGCATTATTAAAAAAAAATTATTTGCAGTTTTTATAATCATTAATAGCTTCTCTGTTTTTTATAATTATTATTTTTTTTATTAGGCATGTTTTAAATTAGAAACAAGATATTTACAACTTTACATTTATGTGGAATGTGACAGTTCGGATAATTTTTCTAAAGCTAACGTTTATAAAATGCTTAATAAATTGCCATTAGCAACACTTTTTTCAGCAACATCGATACAATTAACAATGGATCATATTGTTTTTTTATTTTTACCTTTACATTCAACAGCTGAAAAAATCTTTTATTTAAATAACTTCACAGGAGAGAAATTGTATATCAGTTGGACAAGGTATTATTATTATTTTTGTAATATTTAATATATATAGCTATTCTGCAGATTATTTAAAACTTGAGTTGAAATGAAAGTGCAAACTAAATTTTATACAAAAAACATTTCTAAGCTTCTTGAAAATATCTTAAGTGACTGATGTACATGATATGTAATTTCAATTACATTCTACAAATGTGGTTGAAATTAAATGCTTTTAGAATGTGGTCAGATTATAAAATATATGCCTGCATAAATAAAAAAAAAATTTTTTTTTGGAACAATAACCAGTTGATGTGAGAACAGCAGCACTAGTCACAAAAGACGATTGCAAGCACAAATGAAATCATCATATTGAAGAAATTTATTTTTTTAAATAAGTTCATTGCCAGCCATCAGAATAGATTTTGTAAAAAATAATTTGTTTAACTATAATTTTGTTAACTTTGTTTTTCCAGGTTTTCACAGATTTTTAGTTGATGTTTTTTTGTGTAGCCAAGTGATACAAGAATGTATTTTCATTTGAACCATCTAAAACTGAAAACAAATTAATTAAAAGTATACTTAATTTTATTATACCAGATTTATTTTCAGATATGGTTTTTTATTTCAAGATTAAGACTAAAAAGAAATCTATAATCGTAACTTGAAATATTTACAACAGTAAATTTTTGATTGTGAAGAATTTTGGAGACACTTTTATTAGCTTGTCTCTGGAAAAGAAAGTGCTCAATTTTTCTTGTTGCAGTTGTAATTTTAATTAAAAGCTACGAATTGAATTTTATCTTTCTATGGTAATGAGCAATAGTTATTCTTACACAGGTGTAGAAGATCACATAAAAGGACTGGTTTTCATAGAATCCTATATAATAAAAAGTAGAATTAAATTATTCTCATGCACACAAAATCCTCTTTACATTTCTTAATAGGAAATATTAAATCTTACTGGCTAGTGCAAATCAAATTGTATGTAGAAACATTAATTTATTGAGTACTAAATCTAACAATGAACTTTATGTCAATACTAATTTAAATTGATTAAAATTTAAAGTAAGACAGATTTAAATTAAATTTAATTTTGAAACAAATTTAAATAAAAATTTAATTTAGTTTAATTTAAAATTAAATTTAATTTTGACTTAAATTTAAGACACGATTTTACTTTTATGCAGCTGTAAAGACTGTGAAAAAAAATTATTTAATTTTTAACTGAAATGCATGTTTATATAAATATTTCAGTTTAGAAATATTACATTTATGTCAGTAGTTTTATGTTTTATATTACATCTACATATATGTCAGTAACAAAACAGTTTTTATAAATATATATCATATATCTAAAATAATGAAACCAAAAAGCAGTAAAAAACAGGCTATTCTTCTTATTTAACTCAGTCTTTATTTTCCACGAATAGATATTCACAGGTGCCTCCATTATTGGTTCTTTTTATAAATAAGCCTACGTTATGGAAGCCTAAAAAATCTGATATAGAGACCACTTCCTAGTACGCCTAATAAATTTACATATACACATTTAAAAAAAATGAAAAGTACATAAAATTTTATTTCATCAATAACTTATGATATTTTTTCATATTTTTTTTTTATTGTTGTTATTGAATTACTATTTATGGTAAAATTTTGTTATAATCAGAGGTTAATAATTATTAATAAATCAGTACATTTAAATTAAAAGAAAAAGTTAAAAAAAGGAGATGAAGTCTGATTTGACTTTTTCTCCTTTTTTTAACTGATTCGAACCAATGTACCTTCCCATTTTAAGATCCAAATATTTCATTAATTAAAATTTAATTTGGCTATAACTCTGGAACCAGTGAAAATAAGTACCACTTATGATATATCATTAAAAATCTTTCAATGAGGGCTTATTACTGCAGTTAAGAAAAAGTCCAAAATCCAAATATCTTTGGATTTTGGGCTTGTTTGAACATTTTGGTTGAGTAAATTGCAATCAAAAGGGGAGGTGCACAACTAGTTACAACAGTCCCAAATCCAATATTTCAACATCTTATGGCTATCATTTGAGTTATGCGATATACATACATATATACAGATGTCATGCTGAAACTAATGTAAATGAATTCAGGGATGATCAATATGTATATTTCCGCTGAAATCTGACAAGTGAAATTTTTCGCGATCACATTACTTCGTACAAGGAAGTAAAAATAATTTTATTTTATAAAAAGCATGTTACTTTTGTCAAATTCTTCCATATAAATGGATTATACAATTAATATTTGTAATGATCAATGTAGTACAGTTCATAAATACAGTTAGGCTTTGCTATTCAGAACAAATAATACAGTTACATGGATGGAAGAATTTGACAATATAATAAATATTTTTCTTTTAAACTTCATGATTAATTTGTAATTTTTTAAAGATATTTAACATCGATGACAAAAGAACTTATGATGGAGATATCTCTGAAAATGTATTATTCATAGAAATAAAATTCTTGTGTTTTATTCGTTTGATGGAAATTTTGGCTTTAACAATATTATTAAATAAACATAATCATCAGTAGCAGTATTCATAACAAAATCATAAATATTCTTTTTTTTTATATTTCATATTTTTTAATATAACAAAATGTATAGTTGACAGGTTATGACAGCTTTACTGTCTGTGATGTTAATGCAGCATACACATATAATATGTATGCAATAATAATTTTTTTTAAATTTCTAGTATTATCAAACAACACAGTAATTAATTCATTTTAGTGTGCATTGCTTAATCATCTTTTTTACTGATCTTTTTAGAGTAGATCTGCCAGGCATTTTGTATCTAAGGGTTGTGCCTAAAAAATCTTATATTGAACCGTTTGAATGTGTTTTATTCAAAGTAACCTGTAAGACTTCATATCAGCCCTGTTTAATAACATGTAATCTTATCTGTAAAGTTTTTAAATTAAATGCTTCAGGAAACTTTGATGTCTGTACATTAGAAACAGACAATAAGGTAAATAAAAGTAATTAAGATATCTAATGTTATAAATATATTAAATAAGAAAACTAAAATTAAATCTTTATTAGGAATTTAAAAAAATATATATATCTCTATATGGTCATTTTTGGTCAAAATGGTCATTTTCCATTTATGGAAAAGGGTCCATAGTTGGCTCCTTTTCCGTATATTTTTATTTATAAATAAATGTACCACCTATGCTAAAAAATTTCTTTCTAAGTTTTATTAATTAAATTCAAAGATTTTTTTGTGTAAAATATTTCACACTATTCTGTTAATAAATAAATAATATAAAAAACCAAATTTCCTTTGCTTCATCATTTCATCCTGTGCTTCCTTAGGTTAGTGTTTCCATATGTAATTCTTCTCTGACATTCCCTCTATCCTGGATTTTCTCACTTTTATGACTCTGTCTTATCTTTTTATTTTTCTTAACAAAGGTACTTCCTTTATTATTTTTCACCACGAATTCCAATATTTAAATTCTGTTTCCAACATGACCTTAATCTTTCACTCCACATGAGAAAATATTTCAAGCTACATATCTGCAGCTTTCTGCTCATAGAACCCATTAGATATTTCTCAAATTTATTCATTATCTAATTCCTTTTCATTAGTCTGCTAATTCACAGTATTTGAATCTCCATCACTGCTATCTTCTACAATTGTGTGTTCACAATTGTCAAAATCTGAAAGCTGTTTTCATTGTTGGTCTCACTGCTGTTTTATATATTTTTCTTTTTACCTCTTTTATTATTACACAGCATGCTGATTATATTTCTTCAAACACATCATTGAGAGTATTATTTTATGTTTTATTTCAGCTCCTAGTCCTACAATCTCTATGTTTCACTCAAAATGTTTGAATATAATTTCTGTTAGGAAGTTCTCAACCTGCAGTTTTAAATAAATTGTACTCTTCTTTTAACTAACTTTTTTATAATATTTTCTTTCAGAACTTTACTCTGTTTATCCAGTGTCTTCACAACTAATGTGCCATCCATTATTTAATGTATAAAGCATGTACTTAAACATTTTCTCTTCCAGATTATTTTATTTTCTATAACTTCACAAATTTTTTTCACTAATATTTCATATTTTAATTATTTTTTTATGAATCTTAGATGCATTACTTTCTTTTTAATATTAGAAGTTTTTCATATTTCCTTGCTTCTTCCAGGTAGATGCTTCAGCATTTTCTTTTCTTATCCATAGAATTACAGTAGCAACTGAAATGCAGGCATCTTCTTCTTAATGGTGCATAAATTTTCCACCATTTTAGTCTCTTGATTGGTAGAGATAGATTTACTGAAAACAAACCAATGAATCCCATGCTTACTAGTTAAGAATATTTTATATGGAACAAAAAATCCAGCTGATAAAAATTATGTGTTTTCCCCTGTTGATATCCATTGTTCCGATTGTTCCTTTGTCTCAGACTTTTTTATAATTATTATTATTAATAAAATTAAAACAAACAAAACAAAATTTTTATATTCCTTTAAATTATGATATCAACATGTACAGTTAAAAAAAAAACAAACAATAAAAAAAACCATTTAATAATAAAATTAATTTTAAAATAAAAAAAATTAAATTATAGAATAACACTACAAATTAATTCTAGTTTTTACAATAAAACAGGTGTCTATAAAGTATAAAGCAGAGAGTAAAATTATAAAAACATTCTACATTATAATGGCAAATAGCAGAAACTTAAGTATAAAACAAAAATATAATTATGTTGATCATATCATGGAATGCAAACATACATTTTCTAGTCTTGAAAACATGACAGTTTGAGAAATCAGTAGTGACAAACTGAAATGATCTCACCTAAAAAAATAGCAATGTAAAAATATTATTAATGAACAAGTAAAAATTAATATTTTGTCTAGGTAAAGGAAAATAATACATTATATTTAGATGATTCAAAATTCAGTCCGGCATATAAACCTGACGATTTTTAAGGGATAATAATTAAACTGTGTTTCGTATTAATGAAACATTTAATATATCAAATTAAGATCAATTTTTGCAATTGATAGTGAATTACTTACATAGATTTTTTTTTTTTAATTGAAATTATGTCGTCCAAATGTTTTCCATTACTCCTCACACACTCAATTAACCTCAGTCTAAAATTTGACATTGCTCGCTCAATCATCACTTGTGGAACTGCTTCAATTTCTCGTTGAATGGCCTCCTTGAGTTCTGCAATTGACTGTGGTCGACTAGTTAAGACAATTACAATAAGCGAGTCATTATTTTTAAAACAGGCTTCAAACGCTCGTTGTTCACCCGACCACGACATACTGGCTACTGAAATAACATAAATAGAACTGTCGATGTAGAACACTCCCGCCTTCTCATTGACAGTGGTGCCAACATAATTACTACAAAATCGTCAGATTTATATGCCGGACTCTGTATATGAGGGCGGTCCAGAAAATAACTTAAGTTTGTGCCTTACAAACGTAAGTTGCAGATGGGTGGGGATAGAGCCGCCACCTTGGCGTTAAAACATTTCTACACTCAGTACTCATAAAGCTGTCGAGCGTGTGGGCTGTGAATTATTATAATGTGCGCTTCAATAGAAAATCCCCAGAGTTGTAAGAGTGTGCGTTCAGTGATTAGATTTTTACTCGCAAAAACATCACATCAATTGAAATTCATCGGCAACTTTGTGAGGTGTACGACGATGGAATGAGTGAAGGTGGAATGAGGCAGTGGTGTATTCAGTTTAAACATGGCCGCACCAAAGTTCATGATGAGGACCGCAGTGGTCGGCCTATTTTAGAACTTCAGTAGCCTTATGAAGACTTCCGTAAGATAGTCCAATCTAGTTAGAAAGATTTTGAAGAAACGTTTTTTGAGAACGAAGAAGTGTTTCATTTATCGTCTGCAGACTGTCGTCAGTTATAGCACTTGGACGGCCGGTATGCTTACGCTCATGTATACTACCTGTATCCCCGAAAACGATTAAACTAAACGACATATTTTGGATTTGTTTGGCATATTAGCATCTGGAAAAGCATTAAAATCTTCTTGACCCTTCGCGCATGATTTCCATTCTCAGTAACTCACGACAATAAAGACACGTTGTTCTTGCGTAAAAGACATTGCTGCTCGGACTAAACAAATTGCTGGGTGACCATGTCCACTGTTGCCAGGAGGCATGATCTAGCAATGCTACCATACACTATTCTGTCACACAAAAAATTACCCTAATTTTTGAAATTCCTACAAAACAGAAAAATTTGGGTTGCTCGACTTTACGATCATTCTGTGTGTGCGCACGTGTAATTAAAAAATATGTGGTAGAAAAAAAAATAGTTTCATTACTTAATTATTTTAGTCGAGTGTGGCCTCTTAAGGTCCACATTCGGCTAGGTCTAAGGATTATGCCCTCTATAGGGAAGAAAAAGCTATTTTAAAAATCTAAAAGCTATTTTAAAAATCTGTACCGGAAAGTTTCCTTTCCTGAGGCTTGTCGGGGAATATAAAAAATCCCTGAACATGAGGGATCCAGTGCAACCCGGTGCTGCTAGTTATGTAACAAAATAGAAGCAAAATAATTCATTTATTTGTGTAGTAATGAAACATAAATAGTAAGTTAGTAAGTAATAAAGTAGGATAGTCGGTGGATGATGAAAAATATGAAAATTAATTCCATAATTCTGAAAAGGTTCTTGCACACAGCAGTGTAAATTTCATACTAAACCATTGGCAAAATAAATGTTAGGTGTATAACCAAACTATAAGTTTTGTTACAAATCAATACAATAGGGATACAAGTCACTACTGAAACTGGCAGAGCCATTCCAAGATACTAGTATCCAGCGGCAAGCTTATCAGGAAGGTAAAGAAGAAAGTGGTTTCCTGTATACTTTTTTCACTGAAATAAACGTATCACTCCGTGAACGGAATAAGCGTGGTGCCCTACACCATTCGCTTGCGTGTTCCACTGATCAATTGTCTTATATTACTAAAATGGGTAGGCGCACTCAATCTCCATACTGAAATATATGACTTGTCAATAAATTTATTTCGTCAAGGACAGCAATTTGCTGCCACGCCTAGGTCGCTGAATGCCAGCAAGTACCAGTCCACCATATTACAGCACTCGGAGCTATATTTGACCGATGGCCAGCCATTTCTCGAGGGCTGGAGTCTCAGGTAACATCTGGAATTTTAGCTAGTAATGAGAGGTTGCTCCAAAATATAATAACCTGTTTAGAATCGTGGTGTAAAACGACTGGATTCACGTTTTCTCCGAAAGTAAAGACCCTCAAGTGTTTTTATATGGTGAACCAATTGAAGCATGCACACAGCTTAGATTTTTAGGAATGTCGTTTGGCCAACGACTAATGTGGTTAACACATTTAAAGGAATTGAAGGTTAAATTTTTAAAAATGCTGGACCTGCTGAGAGTTTTATCTAATAACTCGATGGGGAGTTGATTGAGTATGCATGTTGTGCTTCTACCGAGCTCTAGTCCGTCCCCGCTTGGACTACGGCTGTCTGATTTATTCGTTCACTCGGATCACCACCCTTAGAGTGCTAGATTCCATGCATCATTCATTTAGCCATCTTGCTATAGACGCTCTTCATTCAAGACCTGTAGTAAGTTTGCTGGTGGAGAGTGTTGAGCAATCCCTTTCCAACAGGAATCAAATGATCTGCACTTAGCTTGTATTAAAGTGCAACAAAATCATCCAATATTTGATGCGGTGTTCTCTAACCAACATCTGATTCGATACGAAAAACAGCCGAGATTCACTGCTCCACTAAGCATCAGAGCTCACCGCCTTTTCTCAATTAAAAATATAAAATTACCTCCAGTCCTTACTGTTGCATGATGTTATTTACTCCTTTTTGCAGCCTTATTTCGTTAATTACTGATTTAACCTTTGTCAGAATAATAAAAAGAACACTAATTTGCTTAACATACAAAACGAATTTTATAATATTATAAATAACATAAATCCTGAGTCTTCAGTTTATATGGACGGCTCTAGACTCGTTAATTCGGTTGGTTGTGGTTGGCAACGGAACATATATGTTTGGCTTTCCCAACATCACCAGTATTTTCATTGCAGAACTGTATGTCATTAATAAGACCTTACATTTGGTTAGCCCAAAATTTTGACATGTCCTTGTTTGCTCAGATTCCATGAATGCCTTACAGGCAGTTAGTGATGTGTACTTCAGACACCTTGTTGTTTGTGAGATTCAGTGTGTCATTTTGTAAATGACTAGATCTAATACAACAGTGAGCTTCTGCTTGATCCCCATCCATACAGGGATTTCATGCATTGAACACAACAGATAGAACAGCAATAGAGGCTTGTTTTCAGCTACTTTTACCAGTTGCATTGCTACTAACAATGTTGCCTGTTTCCTGAAAAGAAACATATAAAAGGGTGCCTGTTTCCAGATGCACCCTTTTGTGCTCGCTCTGACTGCCAACTAACAGTGCACCACATCCTTGTGGATTTTATCTGTTTTGCGGCATTGCATCATAAATATAAACTAGGAGCTAACATGCAAACTATTCTAGGTGATTATGAAATGAAGCTATCTTATGTTTTACGATTCTTTAGGGTCAACCATTTATATTCAAATATTTGAATTACTGTGTTTCAGCAATTTATGCAAAGCAGATTGTAATTTTATTACAGGTGTTTTTTTTTTCATTTTAAGATGGATTTTAATTGTTTTTAAAGATTTATTTGTTTTTAATTGTCAATTTTTAACACTTAGTTTTTTAAAACACATACATCATGTCTGGAAAATGATAACAAGTGTTTTTCACTCTGAAAAAAAGGGCAAAGTAGTGATAAAAATGTAACATCAACTGGTTGAATGAAAATAACAAGACAATTACATTCATCTGATGTTTATTATTTTGCTTCACTAGTGGTACACAATTTGGATAGTTCTTAGTAATTATTTCTTATGAATAAATATGATCTCTTTTTAGCAATTTATGAACAACCTTAGTTTCTGAATACAACATACTGATGTTAGGTAATTATGATTGGATTATTTAACATGAAGCTTAAATTATACATAATTTACGTATGTTTAAATTTATATAATTATATCATGAAATTTATTTGTTTGAAAAGCACCAAGATTTTATTATGTTGTTTAGATATAACATATTTTATAAAATTATATTAAATATTTTCAGCAAGATAGAAAAAACACCTGCTTTAATAAAACTGATAAAACATTAATCGGCCTTAGTGTAACAGTGCATGCCAACAGTTTAATATTTTTAAATTTAAACAACATAATGAAGTATAAAATGGGAGCAGAAATTGCTGATCATTATACACAAAATAAACAATCTTCTTTGCTATCTCGAGAGGTTGCTGATATTATAACCGATATATTTGGTAAAATTCTATGGTAAGTTTGAAAAAATAATTTGCAAAACTTATAAATAATTAGTAATGTGCTGATATCTATTAAATTATGAAAACAAATTTTAAATTAGTCACTTTGCCAGGTTTCAGATCTATCATGTAATACCTTCATTAGTTAAAATAGTTAACTGTGTAAGTATTTAGAGCTGTATTTTTTTTTAAATGCCTTTGAATAATTGTATAAAAACAATAGCCCACAATAAATAATAATTAGTTAACCATTGAAATCGACAATTTAAACAATGATAATTTCTAGAAACACTGAGTTCAGTGATGTCAGCTTGTAGCAATTGATGGCTCCTTCCACAACGTTTAGTTATATGTTGATCCTGAGCCATTAAAATCTGACAATTTTGAAGCAAATGATTATTATTTATTGAAAAAAGCTTCTATGAAAATGAATATGTTTGAATCACTAATTCCTCAAGATCTATTTTGTTGTAAAGTCATCCATTTGCTTTTTATGTATTTCTTTTCACTTGCCCCAGTATTTGAATGATTGTTTATAACAGTTTACAGAATACAAAAAATCACTGTCGACAAAAAAAAGTTTACAAGCATAAAAATCACTGTTGACTACCTTTATTTTTAATGTCATAAACATAAGTTTTTTGTGGTTGAACATTCAAAGAAATTAATCATTAATAATTTACATATATACAACACCACAAACACTACACAAATTACAACATACACCCTTACACAACAACATAACATCTTACACTTACATTCTGTGATGTTGCAACACCTTATGAAATGCAATTGTAACCCAAGTGGAAACAATTGTGCTGAAGGGTGGATGGCTCTATGTAGCGAGTTTCAAATGATGTCCTCTGGGTACCAGGGTGAACAAAGGTATATGCAGTCCTAGCTCCAATATATGTGGACTGTGCTGGAGTGGTTAATTAAATTGTCACTACTTGTGGGAACAAGTTTTTGGTCCCAAATAAATCTTTCAATGGCTATTGATCCACTTAGAAATATAGAAAAATCTTCGACTGATGTTGCTAGCCAAAGTAACACGTTGTCAGATATATTGGAAGATATGGAAACAAGAAATGTAACAGGGATTAATTGATACAAGGGAACATCCTAACATTTATCAGGGAAGTTTTCTCAGTTTTCGAGTTTGAGTTAAAAGATGGTATCTGAAAACTTTACACTAGAAAACTGAATTCCTCAGGGAAGTGTTACCTTATTTGCTGTAGCAATAAATACTATAACAAACTGGGTGCGAAACTTGTTATATGTTGTTTATCTGTTGATGATTTTCTCAATTTACGTAATATCTAGAACTTCAGCTAGAGCGAGAGGTTGCTCCAAAATATAATAACCTGTTTAGAATCGTGGTGTAAAATGGCTGAATTCACGTTTTCCCTGGAGAAAAGGAAATGCATTTGCTTTTCATGCTTCAGGGAGGAACATGTTGACCATCAACTGTTTCTACAAGGTGAATCAGTGGTTGGACTGATGCAAGCATGCATGGTGGTTGGACTTTTGAGATTGTGGTTTGACAAACGACTAACATTGATAACACATTTAAAGGAGCTGAATGTAAAACATCTAAAAATGCTAGACATGTTGAGAGTTCTATCTAATATTCGTTTGGGAGCTGATCGAGTATGCATTTTGTGCTTCTACCGAATTCTGGTCCATTCATAATTCCTGTAGCTGATCAGTTTCTGTACACTTCCATTATCTTGATTTTCCATACTTTGAGCACAATTTTAGCTTCTATCAAATAAAGAAGCCCTCATTTGTTCTGGAAGGAATATAAGTGTCAAAATTACTATAGGTTTTTATTAATATATACTCCTTTTGCAGTTTGTGATATGGTTAAATTTCATCACATTCTATGTTCCTTACACGTTCATAGTAGAAAATCACTGTTCAAATAGTTTAGTGTTTTAAATAGCTCAACAGTAACTGGATTGTAGCCTAAAGTTAATCACTTAGAAGAGCAGATGACTTTATTTATTATTACTACACTTATTCTACAACCTTATGGCCATATGTTTCTACCTAAAGGAAAAAGGTGTTACAGGATATGTAACAAGGTGAATGAAGAGGTACATATTTAGTGACAGTAGTTTATGAATAATAAAAAGAAATACTACAACCAACCCTGGCCACAGGGATTAGTACTTCTCCTACTTTCAAAAGTTAAGAGCCCTGAGGGGCATGAATATAGCATACTATAAATGAATATGATATAAATGAAGCATGTTTAAAATATAAGTTTATATGCAAAATTAACAGAACTTTTGATATAGGGTACAGGTACGTTTGATATAGCTTTCGTGAAATGTATTCATAACTATATAGTACTTATTGATTAATATTTCTTTAATGATGATAATGAGAATTCCAGTACGACTTCAGAGCAATGTCTCCTCAATTATCAGAGAAATATGAAATTAATCCAGACATATCATTTCAGTGAAACATTTATTTCCAAATCACATAATCACTACACATTGCATAATAAAATTGTCTACAAGATCACCTGATCTCACACATGTGGTATTTTTATTATGGAGTGATTATTATGTTTATTTTTGAGTGAAATGTTATGCGATCCAGACATAAAAAAATACTGAGGAACTGAAAGAAAGAATTTGTAACAAAGTTGTAATTTCTGTGGACATTTTGTAGCATGAATCTAGATTTGAAGAATAAATGGTGTGTTTGTTTCAAACATAATATTTAGAATATCTGAAAATAGTATAATTATTTTTTCTATCACTTTAGATAGTGATACTTCTTCAAGTAAAACATATTTATTGTGGAGAGTTATAACCAACTGAATTAAGAGTTAAACTTTGTTGTCTTGAGCGCAAGTGCAAGTGTCTTGAGTACAATTTGCTTTCAAATTTAATATACATAACATCTACAAATGTGTAGATTTAATATTTTACTTGTTAAAAGTTTATTTAAATACATCAAGGGTTATGATTTAGTGAGGAACGTAAATTTAGTGACCTTATTTGAAACTAACTTTTTATTTCCAGATTTCTCAATACTTTAAAACTACCTTTACTACAATCAAACAGAGTTTACTATGAGTAATTATTCTGATTAATTCTCTTTTCAATATTTTCAGGAATATAGTATCCAGTCCATATGTTCAACATGCTCTAGAAACTGGATATCCACCAATATACTATGAAGAATTTTTACAAAACAAAGAAAATGATAAGAGAATTGCTAAATGTCCACTTGATGTTACTAGACAAATATTTAGTAATATTATATCTCAGTTAGTGTCAGAATGTTTTATTAGATATTTACCATAATTTAAAAAAATAAGGAACTAAATATGTGTAAACAAAAATTTTTTGATGTAATTTATATTTAGGGTGCTGATTCACATTAAGTAATTAAGAACACTGTTTATTCATATTTCAATTATATTTTTATATAATATGTAAATGTTGAACAACAGTAAATATATCTATTTATATTGAAATAAAGAGGAGGAAATTTTTGGGACTGAACAAGTACATGTCAAAATTTTGTATACTCCATAAAAAAAACTATGTTGAAGCTAGAAGTCTGAATCTTTTCACATTTATTCAATGTGAATGCATACACATGAAGAATATTAGAAATCATACACATATTAGAAAATCTGTGTCTGGTTTATTTGTAACAATACATAATATATAATCGAATTATACAACCTGTATTTTGACAAAATGTATAACTAAATCAGAAATTTGAAGATCGCTGTGTTTATATAATTAACAAAACCACTGGTTGAATGACGAGTACAAAAATATGAAAAATTGATGGTCATGTAAGATCATCAATGTCTAGAAACAGTACAAGAATAGTAAAGAGAGACTGAAAGTTGCGGCATGCATTTATTTAAAACAGTCCTGGACTGTTTATATGAGATACAGACACAATTTGTTCTATCTTAGCAGCTACTTAGTGCAAATAGTGAAAAATCAACTTGCAAAACTTCTGTAAATATTTCCTTTGAGAACTGAGTAATCTTCTTTTTATATAAAACATTATCTGTAGAGGGAGATGGATGACTGCTAGTTTTCTGTTGTGAAAATTAGGAATTAAAAACTGCTAGTTAGCTATTTTCTCTGGTGGACAAACATAAACATAAACAAATCTTATGTAGATGAGTACAATCGGTTGTTCTGAGGAAAACAATACTGTGTTTGCAAATCATGTAAAATGTTACAGTACTTAACACACATTAAGAACATTTGATATCCATGTACTAGGTGTAATGAAAATGGATAAGTAGCTTTACCAACTTCATATCACAAACAAAAATTCATTAGAAAAAATTACCAGACATTAAAAATTGATTAAGCAGACTTTTAAATTGCTAGATACCATTTATGTTGGTATGACCTCTTCCACTTTTCACTTACTTGTTAGACTTCTGAGTATCAACTGTTTCTGAAAATACACTCGGTTGTTGAACAGAGCTTTCACAAAGGTGTTGCCTTATTTCCATAAAAATACAGAATGAACAATATGCATAATTTCATCATGCAGTATTTAAATCATATTGCAGAAAAAATATGTAAGATAACTACATAAAATGTATGTTTTCTGTAACTATGATTTTATAATGGTGTATAATATTCATTCAGGAAAAGGAGTGAAACCAAGATATGTTATTTTTTATTCACCTACTGACAAAAATAATTTTGTTTTTTCTTTTTTGGGAGGGGGAGTAACCTGTAGGCATTTCAACCATATTAGGCTTATTGTGCAGCCAT
Source organism: Lycorma delicatula (assembly GCF_047948215.1). Classification (NCBI taxonomy): domain Eukaryota; kingdom Metazoa; phylum Arthropoda; class Insecta; order Hemiptera; family Fulgoridae; genus Lycorma; species Lycorma delicatula. Next base: position 144,844,154 of record NC_134459.1, on the reverse strand, counting down.
GAACAAAGAAAGAAATCACATATGTGAAAACAAGTTGGACACAAAGTGATTAAAAAATTACTGAGGTGATTAGTTTTGAAGAATGTTGTTGATTTTAAATATTTTTCAAAATAACAATGTTTATATCAACAGCAAATAGTTAGAGGGAGTCTCCCTCTGACTATTAATTATCTCTCATAATTAATACTACTCTTAAATAAATTGATATTAACTACATCTTGATAGATGATATATAAAATAGTTCCATTGTTGTAGTATTCATCTATGTTAATGCTTGTAACATAAAAAGATGTTGGTCTAGTTAAAAAAAAGCTAAACTTCAGCTATTTATTGGACTGAATAAATGGTAATTTTGACAATTTTCAGGAGTAACTTTCAATTTGTAACCCCCAATATTGTTTTCATATTTTAAATATTATAATAGGAAAGTGGTTGTTCCCTATAGTTTATAACAGCCATAACTCACTGAGTGTATTTTCAATCAGTATACCGGTTTACAAAAACATAACTTACGACTGCTGTACTTACTGATAAGATGGGTTTTAATAGCACAAATAATGACAGTAACAAAAAAAAAACATTTATTAACATCAATCTATATATATATGTATATAACTTTATAAACTTTGACAAAAAATTGAACACATGTGGGAAAATTGCAACTAACATAAACACACACACATACATATATATATATATATATATATATATGTATATAATTTAATTAGTATTTTAAAAGTATATAAATAATTAAAATTACCCTAATATAAAATATTCAGCGAACATATATATTCATTGAATAAAAAAAAGAAAATTATGATGTTTAAATGGATAATTCTGATTACAAATAATTGTATTCATAGTCAATAACAATAATTCACTAAAATATCTTACTGTTTTTTCTTGTGTTAAAATAGAAATCAAAATAAGAGTATATATCACACATAAATATACTATTCACATAATGTTATGATTAATTATTCGTAGTTTATCGAAAAGGCCATGAAATATAATACAGTTATGAATATATCATATTGAATTTGGCAAATATGTATAAAATCTTGATGACTGTTAATAAGTTGCACTACTGATTAATGGAATTGAAATTATTTCATAAATCACATTTTAATTGTTATGAAATTGAAAATTATGTAAAATAATACTGTAACACAACATATATTTTAAAATAATGTTAATGTTAATCTTTAAAAATGATTATTTATTAATAATAAACATCAAGCAAACAAGTAATCTGTTATAATGTTGAAATAGCACTTACATCTAAGTGCTATTTTTAACATAATTATAAAAATTTAGCTGTTGCATTTTTGTCATTATTTAATGGATAACATCGATATAAAACTATTAAAAAATTAGTTTTATTAATTATAGAAAATATAAAACTAAAGAAGGCACAAAAATTAGCTAGTACTACTCATTAAAAGAACATTTCATCTTTTTGTAAAATAAGAGATGCAACATAACTGACCATTCTTTTGTAATTCGATGAGAATTTTTGATGAAAATTCACCTTGTTATTTGATGAGAATTTTTTCATACTGCAGTACAAAATAAAACCATCATTCACAAGTGTTCTGTAATAAATAACTGGTGACTTTTTTGGAGTAATGATTGAAATCAACAAAAAAGATCTATTTCAAAAGCAGTCTATAAAAAAAATGTTAATTACAGCCATGTATTGTAAATAAAAACTAATGCTTGCTTTGTATGATGCAACAAAATCTGATCAGTAAATATAAAATATACATGATCCTCAAAATCAATAGATATAACTTAAGGTTAGGCGCTGCACAATATCACAAGCCTGTGGGAGTACTACATTTGGATACATAAATGGATGTCTTAATTATGTTACATGGGATGAATAATCTTATTTTCAAAAGTCAATCCATATTTTCAATTAAAATGATACGTCATTTTAATTGAAAAAAATATTATTCATTATTATTCTTCCATAACATATCACAAACTAAAAAGTTTATAAAAAATATTTCTTTATTACCCAAATTTTCTAAAATGTATATTAATAAAACTTTGTTTAATTACCTAAAAATCTTTTTTTTTACTTTTAAATTATTGCGTAAAGATGATTACATACCAAATAAATAGTATGAGAAAGTCTACATGAACTAAACAAAAGAATGGTCTGAATTGCTATTACCAGCTACCCTAACATTAAATGTATTTGCTTTGTATTTCATGCATTTCACAGCAACAAAAATTATACACAGCACCTTTTAGTTGCAGATAATAAATAAAAATAATCCCTTATCAACATACAATTTTATGAAAGTAACTTTTAATGGCAACAAAAAATGACTCATCTGCAAGGGGCCATGACACACATTTTTCTTACAAATTTCATTTTAATTAAAATGGCATATTTAATTAAAATATGTAATCCATCAATCTAAAATATCTTTTTCATAACCTCTAACAAAATACCACCCATCTTTTTGGTTTTTGAATATTTACAATAAAAATAATAAATTGTTAACCATTTGATTACATGACTTTAATCAGCCTGACTTTTATATATTAGATTAATATTAGTTTTTGATTTTAAAAAAAACGACCCAAGAAAGCAGGTGCTATGGAAATTTTTATATAGAGTATAGAACATAATTTACAGAAATGGATGTAAGCTGTCTGAAAATACTTTTATATTATTCTTAAGTATTTTCAGACAGCTTACATCCATTTCTGTAAAAAGCATCTTTGTGATATATAACATGACAAAGGCAAACAGTTAATTAAATGTGCATTATTTATGAATGGTCTTAAAATAAGAAATACATAGATACTGCATAAATATTGAAATGAACATACATAAATAAATAAACATACATAAATTTTCCAACCAAATAGACCCAAACCAAGAAAACCCAGAATAGATAATGAAAACATTAACATATAATCAATAAAAGTATTTGACACGACTGAACAAAAAAGGTTTAGGCAAAGACTGGAACAAAATTTAAGAAACCCCCTACCAAGGCAACGAAAGGAATAGTGAGACCAATACTAAAAAACAACAAAGCACCAGAAGATAGTGTCATGGCAGAAATGTTAAAAAACCATTGCGAAGAAAATACACCAGATCTGAGAGGAGATCTGAAGGAGAAGATACCAGATGACTGAAAATATGTGCTCATACATCACTGCACAAGAAAGTTGAATGGACACCAACTATAGAGGAATATCACTTCTCCCTGTAACCTACAAAATCTTATCCAAGGTACTATTAAACGAAGTTACTATAATACTAACCAGCACCACCCTGCAAAGTTAAATTCAAGCAAACATAGGGCACATTAAAAGATTGGAATGGGTATGGAATTACACAAATTTCAGTCACAAAGGCTGGTAAGAATAGTTATATAGAAAGGAAAAATATAAAGGTTTTTTAGTAGAAATTTTTTAGTAGAATCTTGCGTGCCATATATGGCGATAAGATATATGATGTTTAGTCAACTTGGCAACAGAGGGATGTGAAAAGAGTAAACCTGCAAATGATAAAATTGTTATACATAAAAGAGATAAGTGTACAAAGTAATTAGGTTGAAATTAAAATTAGGTTAAAAGTTCATATTTTAACTAATATATTTAAATTAAAAAAAAAAAAAAAAAGCAGATGAAGTCTGATTCAGGCTTATTACTGCAGTTAAGAAAAAGTCCAAAATCCAAATATTTTTGGATTTTGGGCTTTTTTTGGACACGTTCGGTTCAGTGGACACGTTCTGCAATCAAAAGAGGAGGTGTACAAACTGTTGAATTATGACAACTCAAGGAAAAAGAAAAGGTTTTTATGCAATCACCTTGTTAATAAAATTATCATACATTAATGCTGTGCCTGTAATTTGGATTAGTTTTAATTTTTAATGTGAAGTCCTGAGCAGAACATATTATCTGGGTTTTACTGTATGATCACAAGAAATCTAAAATTTTACTATTAATGCATTATTAACTGAAGTTAAGTTGGCTAAGTTAATTATTTTCCTAAGAATGTAGATTTATGAAATTTGTTTATATTTACTTTGAAATAAATTTTACTGCACAAAATTATTATATGTTGTTTTAAATATCTGTCACTATAACATACAGCCTTAGTTATCTTCTTCACTGAACTGATAAATAGTAGATCCTCCTAATTAATGACTATTAACTTAATTTTTTAAATCTAGATAAATGAATGATCACACAAAGATTTTAGCTACTTATTAATATGGTCTTTCCCCTTATCCATAATTTACTTTATTACTTTACTTTAACCACTTATTAACTTATTTACTTTAACCACATATTTTCAATATGTTTTACCCTTCAGTACAATATTTTTACACTGCTGCCTGACCAGCATAGTGAACCCATTTCTCATATTTAAATTTAATTCAAATATCAGATCAGATGTGCTTGATGATAGCCATGCTTTCACATGCTTGTTCAGTAGTGTACATTATTTACAAAGTCCAAGCGTACCATAGCATGTCCTGCAGCCTTGCGGACGAGATTAGTGTCCAAAATTGATTACTTCTTGTATTGATACAAAGAAAATTATAAATTTAACTCTAGAAATTGATACTAAGGAATCGGGATTTTCTGCTAGTGATCAATACACTCCAGTGCCTACTTTATAGTCTTTACTTACTTTATACTTTACTTACTTTTAGCTGTACTAGTGCACAGGTTTGAGCATGTTTGGCGAAAGATCAGATCAGTACGTTTTACAGTGGGTGAGTGCAATAAAAAATATACGGCTATGTACCAGATGCGTTAAACAATGGGTACCACTGGGAACGAATAGGGCAGCGTCAAGGGAGGGGGCCAGAAATCCAGAGGACTAGGGATCAACTGTTTGAGATATTTGCGATTTTCATCTAAGAACAGATACTGTTCAACAAATTGGATTTTCCGCTCATGATCGCTACATTCCGGTGCTAAGCTAAGGGGATGCACACACAGACATACTTATAAATGCCATTTAGTAGTGTAGGATTAGGATAAACAGGAGTTCAATTGCTGATTATTATTATCCTAACAGAGGAATAATCTCCTTGACATTTAATGTAAATGAAATAGGATCTCATGTGGTAGCCATAAAAAAAATATGGCTGTCTGATAATAAACACTTCCGCTTCCTCCACCACAGGTATTTTCATATCATAGCCATAAAGTGACTAACATAAGTAACTATTAAATATTCTCCTTTCTATCAAGAAACAGGGTCTTACACAGATTACTTCAACTAAATATTTAAATACCTAAGAGAAAAATGAGATATTCAGCTACTTATTTAATAAATTAGTTGTACCAGTATGATCTACATTTCTTATTTAAGTGTGTCTTAAAGACACACAAACAAGACTTTAAAGACACATTAAAACATTTATATCTGGCAATAATGATCTGCTAGTTGCTTTCAGAAACATTTCTGGTCTTTAGTAATTATAGTAATGTGAATGCTGATGGCCTTATTGTACAACCCTGTGATGTTTAATAAAAATTTTTAATAAAACATCTATTAATAATGGCAAAGCTTTCCTTTGGCAACAGTTTTTTTTTTTGGATAAATTAAATTTTACATTACTTTTTCCAAAGGATGGGTGAAAATTGAATGCTATACATTACTACCAATAAAATTATAGTTAACTGGCAATCATAATCTAATTGTACAAAAAGAATAAATAAATTTAAAAATAATTGCAGTAAAAGGGCATGCATTATATTGTACAAAATACAATCAGAAGATATTCTACCATTTAGAAAAAAAAGTACAAAAAAAAAAAAAGATATGAACATCTTGATGCCAAAAAGCATATTTAATGTTGCTACATAAAAAAACCAAATACATATTTACATTAAAATACAAATAATCTATATAAATAAACTACCTACATAATTAACACTGAATTAAGGAAAATATTTTATGTATATACTGTACAAAATTTTTTTAATAGTAAAATTTGTTCCTAGATGATAGAAAGAACAATATTTATTTTAAATTTTACAGCATATAAAATTTTAAATTTTTTTTACAGCATAAAAAAGACAATGAATAGATTTACGTTAAATGATGAAAAGAATAGGACTTTCATTATAAAATAGGGAATTATGTTTAGAAACAAAGTTGTCTTTTATTAGTCACAATTTTATCTATCAATGCATCAACTAAAAAAATATGCAATTTTTTGAAGTTAAACTTCTTTTGGCACATTAGGAGAAACTGATCAGAGTGTATTTTCAGCAAGTAACAGAAGTTGCACACGCCGATGTAACACCATGAAGATTTGTGCAGGCACAAGTGGATCAGTTGGCATGCACATGCATGTAGTGTCTAATTCAATCAGTCAGTCGTTAAATGCAATTACATGATTAGCACATGTTGTAAACATAATAAATATTGAGTCTTAATAAATGTATAATTATATATACACATGGATTTCTGAAGATGGATATTTTAAACTGTGAATATTGTGTTCATATTCATAAAACTTTTTTATATTGCAGCATATATATATTTTTTTGTGAAAAAAGATTTGAGGTTATATTTATGCAAGTATTATTTTTTATGAGTAAAATTATATTTTTTAATAACATAGAAAATAGAATCAGATAAATTCTTGAGTTTGCATAAATAATTTTAATTTATCAAAAACAAAATTTGATAAAATACACTATTATAAAAGTGTATTTTGTATCATATTTTTCATATAAGCCACTGATAATCCTTATGCCTACTCAATCGTCATCCGAAGAATTAATGTTTAAAATTAACAGTCTTCAGAAATCCATGTATATAAATATATATTTATTACAACTCAATATATGTTATGTTTACAGCACATGCTTATCACTTAATTGCATTGAACGACTGACCAAATTAGACGCTACACTCATGTGCGTGCAAACTGATTTACTAGGGCCTGTTAAACTTCCATAACTTGCATTAAAATACACTCTTTATCAGTTTCTCCTAACGCGCCAAAAGTAACTTCAAAAAATATAAAAAATTGCTTTATTTTTTGCAATCTTAATAAAGCTTCCAATTTAGTTCTACACTTCTTAGAAACGAAAAATTTATGGAATTAACAATGGTATCCAAAATAAATTGTAGGTTCTACTTCAAACTGTAGAATTTGTAACTTCCCAGAATTGATCTCAGTCTCTTGCCATTAATACTTAATGATCTCCCTCAAAATACTAACCATTTACTGTTACAGTTTTTGGAGATTGTACAACTATTTTGCAAGACCAAACAATGTTGTTTCATTTTGATGCATCTTAATTATTAAAATCTATGTGAATTACTGCCTTGATTCTTTAAAAAACCAGGGTGGGTTTTCAGGATATAATAATAGGTTGTCAAATCTTTTTTGGCTAGTTATAATATTCAGAATTTTAACATTTAAATATTACAAATACGCAAAATAAAGTAATTCCTAAAAAAATAACATTTACTTGTCATAACACAACTGTTTTCATGTTACACAACCTAAAGACCTTATGCTATTTTTATTTTTAATAAATTAGATTTAAAATCTTTTATAATAAATTTCTTTAAAATTAAGTAAAAATTTCTCTTTTACAGAAAACAATATAACTTAGTTTTAATTTTAAGTAATAGCCAATAATAAGATAAAATTTAACTTTTTATACTCTTTGCTTAACATTTGAATACGTACACAAATGTCATCAACTTAAAAAAATTGTTATTTTATTGACTACCAATTTCATTTATTTATAAACATGATTTCATTAAAGTAATTATTTTTAGGAATCTATGTATCTTTTTATTTATCCTTTTTGTTGATTGTGGAAGAGTATTCCTGACATTTTGTATTTAATGTATGTATTCTTCTGTTATGATCTAAATAAGATAAATATACATTAATTATATTGTTCAATACATTAAGAAAGAGGAAGATCCAATGACAGCCTCAAAGTATACAAAAGCAGCAGAGGATAATTCAAAGAATAGAAACCATAGAAAGAAAAGGGGTATGAATAATTGTTTCTTAAACTATATATTTTAATTTTTAAGCACATATCTCTTAGATTTTCAGTTTCATATTTACTGGAAAAAATACTTATGGATCTAGTTATATAAATGTAACAGTTATTGTCTTTCCTAATCTTGTGAAAATGCTCAAAGTCATTTGAGTATAAATTTTTCATTTACTTTCCTCAAACATCTGAATGCATCTCCCATAACCAGAGTCTATGAGTAAATTCTTCTCAATAATTTTTGTTGGTAGCAAATTTTACTGTGCAATTAGTTTATTTATTAAATGTTAATCTTGTTATTCTGTGTGTGAATGTATGTGCGTTTTATTCTTCAAATAAGTTAGCTTTTTATCAATCATACATTATATGAGTTAATCGATGCTACTAGGTTCAGTTTTCCTGTATGATGCAATTAGTATGATCAATCATAGAAAAATTTTAATTAAAGTAGTTGGCTTTCGATTTTAATTTAAATTAATGATACAATTTAATTTATATATTACAGTTTCTTAATAAATAAACAATACTCAACATTTATAAATTAAATCTTCTTTGTAAACTATGTTATTTTTAAAGTAAAATAATTAAATTTCCCATTCTTATTTACATACTTTATATATGGCAGTATTACCTAATCCATTCATGAAAATCCAGGACCCATCCTTACCTGAAGCTATGTGGATTAGAAATTGTTTAAATACTCTTAGTTGGAAGGGAATGGGAATTTTATTTTTGAAAATTTCACACAAAATTTTACTTTGTTACTTTTTTATAAATTTAGTCCAGTTTAGGTTCTGATAAAATTTTTCAATTTCTCATTATACTTGGGTATAAAACTACGTTCACCCATGTTAAAAAGAATCAAATTTTAGGATTGAAAAATTTTGTTATATTTTAGGTATGATATTTTTTTAATTTATGAAATTCTTCACTCAATGGTTGTAGTTCAACAGACTAAATTATCACCTAGAAACATAAATTTCAATGTTAATAGAGCAAGTAGTTTATATAAATGATGTATAAAAATATAAATTCTTTAATGTACCATATAAATAATAATACAATTTATTCCCAATAACTTACAAAAAGCAGTGAACACATAAGACATATGAACAGTGTTGACAACCATTCATCATACATTTATAATAAAAAACAACAATAATTAAATAAAAAGGGCTAACGATCACAGGTGATTAATAATTTTAAATTATTTACTTTTCATGGCCGACAATAACTTTAAATTCTAAACATAACAAATATAATAAATTAAAAAATAAATAAAATATACAAAAGAGTCAACAAATCACAGTCAATATTTTAAATTTTAAAAATTAATATGTATAATTTTTTGATAAATTAATTTCAAAATAAACTAATAATACTTGTAATTTTAATAAAATAAATTTTTAATTTAAATTGTTTGCTAAAAAAATATAAATAATTGAAAACAATTATTTACATTTCGATTAATCTAAAAACAAAAAAAAAAAATTAACCTCTGAACTGGCTGTTACAATAACGCAGTATGATACAGATTTTAAACAAATAGTAAAAATAAAAATAAGAAAAACACAATAAAAAAAATTAATATTTATTTAAAACAGTTGGTCTCAAACTATTCTGCAGGCAAAATTTCAACTGTAATCAATTTTTAATGAACTAAAACAGTACAAACAAAATTAAAAAAAAAAAAATCAAGAGTAACAACTGCAAAGTATAAGCTACCCAGTAAAGAGGTTAAATTTTTAACAAAAATAATATAGTTTAAATAAATAATTATAACAAAATTACAAAATGACTAAATAATACTGAAATAATATACAATAAATATTATGGTATTAAATTCTTAAATTTAAATATAAAACAACTTTTAAGTAACAAAGATTACAGCAATATAATAGTGTTAATATAAATGTAAAATTACAATGTACAAAGGTGGCCCCAAGATAATTATTATTCATCATTCATTTTCAATTCCAGGATAATAAAAGACAAATATAAAAGATTACAAAATTACAGTGCCAGTACATAATGGTTTCATACTTGTGAGATATTTAAGAGCTGCTGTTGCATCTCTCTGGATGTCGCTTTCTGTGAATTTCCTACTAGCTACTTGTATAATAGTGTTTATGCACACAAACTCAGTAACAGCACATGATCTACCAATTTGGTTAACTTGTTAAAAAAAATTAACTAAATTTAAGATTATCATTATTTACAAAATTACCTCAATTTTTAAGAAAATAAGCTAAATTTTATTTTTAAATTTATTGCTAAAAGTAATTATTAAAATTTACTTTATTTTTATAAAAATTTGGAAAGGTCTGCAAAACATTATGATTTCCATTGCTTTATTTTCAATATCTCTTCTATTTTATTTAACTTTTACTGATATTTTTCAACTACTTATTTTGTATCAGTCCTTCTAAAAAAAGAAAAAAAATATTGGACATATATACCGAAATACTTTATAAAAGGAAATTAAAGGTTGTAATATTTCAATGAAGGTTATAGATTTTTGGTTTGTATGATGAACATGAAAATTAGAATTAACCTTAACTGCATTATTCATATCTGATTTTTTTGAGAAGTATTTTTTTATTAAATAAATCATCTTTAAGGTGCCAATAACACAATTGGTGTGAACAACTGATAATTTATGTAAAGTCCTAACCGAAAATGAGATGCACAGCCCGGCAAGCAGTAAACTAAAAAGCAAATGAAAAAAAAGATCCAAAAAAATTTTAAATAATTTTTATAAAAAGATAAAACAAATTGAAAAAAAATGTTAACTTAATTGAAATAAATAATGAGATAAAGTAATAATTTTTAAACACAAAATAAAGCATTATTCTGAGAGATTATTAAGACAATTTTTAAATATTAAATCTATTACATGTGATTTCTGTGAAAAAATGTTCAATCCATTTGATCCAATAGTTATCATTTACATGAGTATGTACTGTCTAATCTGTGTAGGAAACAAGCCACTCAATAATTAACCTAAATTTCAGGGCACTATGAAGAAAACTACAAAGATACTTTGATGCAAACAATAACTATAATACTGATAATTAAGTTAAGTTAAATTAATTATTTCAACATACAGAAAAATCAATGTATAACAAAATACAAATAAAATAAATAAATACATAAAACAAACATGCAATACATAAATTACTTGTTACTAATTCTACAGTTAATAACAAATTGTGTATAAGAAAGATGAAATGTAGTGTAGATGTAAATAAAAGTGAGAATGAATTTTTGAATGTTCTGAATGATAATTTAATTCAGCAACACACTAAGAGTTTAATGGTTTATATGCTTCTTTAAATAAAAAAAACACTCACATTAAAAAATACAACTTTTTTTGTTCAGACTGAACAAAATTTACAAAACCTGGCTTTTTATATAATTATAGTTTCATTTATACATAGTAAATATGTTAAACTACTTTTAAATATGTCTATTGCTTATTTATGGATATTATTAATATAAATTATAATTGCAGTCGCTAATCAACTTAATATTAGTAATTTACTATAATTTTTTAATATTATAAAAATTATATTAGCGATTACAAATATTATTTATTACTATTACTATTATTTCTATTAAAAATCTAAATGTTGGATGAATATATTTTATGGAGAAAAATGACAATAAAGAAAATTATTAACAAAAATACATTACAATATAATAATCTAGTATAGCTGTTTACTATTAACTGGTTGAAAAATTATGGCCAATAATGAAAAATATAAATGTAAAAAAATATTAACAAAAAATATAAATATATGTACATTACATATTAAAATATAATAGAAAAAATTAAATACAGATACAAAAATAGAAAATTATTATTATTTATTACTTTAGTGACAGAATTTTAATGAAACCAGATAAAGCCTGTTGCATGAAAAAACACACACGACTTTAACAAACAGTTACTGGCAATTTCTTTCATTAAAATGCAAACTTTAAGTATTACAGGATGATAATCCTTTTGGAAGAAAGAGATGTGGACCTCTCCTTTTGTGTGTCAAAATGTTTTATTTTTACAATTTTTCAGGTTTTTTTTTTATTATGGGTTTAGCATTTTAAAAAAATATTATTTCTTAGCATACATCATTTACATTATGCAGCTGCTGTTTATAAATCAGTTATATAAATAGAAAAAATTCTTTATACAAAGAGGTTAAAGTATTTTTAGTGAGGTAATTCTGTAATTAAATGTTCTTTTGTTTATTCCGATCAGGGCTATGAATAAAGTGGTTAAAGGAAAATATAAAGTATCGGCCGATCTCCGTGGTGGATTGTTAGCATCTCGGCCTTTCACCGAGGTCCCAGGTTCAAACCTCAGTCGGGCATGGAATTTTTCATGCACTACAAAATGTCTATTTCATATTCCTATGCACAAGGTTCAAGCTTATACGGTGGATTAACCATCAAAAAGAAAGTTCTGAAAAGAAGTGATTTCTTTCACATATCTTTGACGAAAATAACATTTCCCTAGATGAAGAAATGATTGTACTTTATATCTGAGGTTGCATTGGCTTAGCTGCTTTATGAATCTAGGATGAAATAGTAGGGAACTCAGTGATACAAAAAGAATAAATTTATGCAATTTAAAGGAATTTTAGAAATAGAAATACAAAAATGTCAACCATTAAATATTTAATATCCTTTTCAAGAAATTCTGAAAAATATGATGACACATTATGATACATTTTGACATATATAATCTCCTATTCATCTGGTTAAGGATTATCTCAAAAAGATCCTGATTTAATAATTTCAATGGTTGTGAAATTAGGCAGGTTTTCTGAGAAAAACTGTACTTTTAAGAATTTCTGAAAAATATATTCAAGGAAAGACTTTGAACAGCATAAGAATTGTTAAAAATCAGCCCAGTAGAACTTTACTGACAAGCATGTTTTAATAAAAAATATTATCATTATGATAATAGTTATATCACCCCTGTACTACAGTTAGACATTATATCAGTACGGAATCCATCCCTCATTAATACAGTAAGTAATTACGAGAGTGCATCCCATTCATCATTACTGAAATTACTACATACTACCATAGTTACAAAACAATATCAGAAGTTGTAGCAGAAAAATTGGCTTGAGATAATCACATGAAAAGAATATATTACTAGATTTTTAAAAATGTTAGATTAAGTAATCCTGGGTTAACATAATGTGAAAAATTTAATTCTGAGTCAGTAAATATTTTATAGAAAACTGAACATATAAAAAACTTATTTGTGACTTGTTAACAAACATTAACAATTAAAATATAAATCTTTCATCTTTTGGAATTCTTTATTTCCTAAAATTAAATCTTTTGAAAAGAAATAAATAAATACTTGGAAATAAAAAAAAAATAATCACAGCATTCTACCATTACAATCAATCAGTAGGCTTACCATACGTCTGGGATTAACCTGAACAGTACTGGCTTTTTAGTGCGATCCGGGGTTTGAGAATTTTATGACTGTCCAGGATTTTTTTAAATTTTTGACCTATATGTTTAGCATCAGGTATTTAAATAGCATCAGGTATTTAAATGCACTCTTATGGCCGTGCATTTCTCAGCTGACTTGGAGCAAGTGCTGACATCGATTTTAATAGAGGGGTGGCTACCGGGTTCTCGCCACAACGTTTTCTCAGTCATTTGGCAACACAACAGGGGGTAATGTGTTTATGTTGTTTTCGAGTGTGAAGTAACCCGTCTACACATTTTTTATCATTTTATCTTATTTGCTTTTTGTCACATCGTTTGGCAATAGGCAAAAGAAAATGTGTGTTTAATGTTAACCTGCAACAGGAATACAAATTTTTGAATTGTGTAATGACAGTAACAATGAATGTGTTTATTGCACGCTATGTACTGGAGAGTTTACTGTTGTACATAAAGGAAAGGGTGATATTGAAGACCACATCAAAACAGCTGAACACAGTAGTGCTATTAATGCTACTGCTTGAGCAAACATAAGAGATTTTTTTAAAGCCAAAGATGGGAAACATTAACAGTAATCTGGAGTGTGCTGCTAAAGAAGCTACATTTTCATACCACACTGCTAGACACAGACTCAGTTTCAAAACATCAGACTGCAAATCTAAACTGGCTAAAAAATTATATGACTCAAAACTTTCATCTGCTAGAACCAAAACAGAGGCAATTATTATAATGTTATTTCGCCATTTATACTTGATAATGTGTTGTGTTCTTTGGAAAACATTAATAATGTAACAGCAATGACGGATAGCTGAAACAAGTGAAGTAAAACTTGTTCCATTTGTTTTAAGATATTTCAGTCTGGAGGAGGGAATTAAAATTGAAGTGTCAGGTGAAAGTGTTCAAATTTTAACTCTGTATCTTTTGAAGTGTGTGAAAAAATGCAAACTTGAAGAAAAGTTGATTTTTATACTGTTGATAACTAAGCAATTTTGGTAGTGTGAAGAAAAAAGGGAACGAAAATGTATTCAGAAAAGTTAAAAGTGATTTAAATAGACTTGTTTTAGGAATTGGTTATTCAGCCCACATTGTACACAATTCAGTATAAACAGCAAGTGATTCTCTACCCCTGGACATAGAGATATTGTTATAAAAATTTATAAATATTTTCACATATATACAGTAAGAGTAACAAAAGTTAAGGGTTCTGTGAATTTGTAGAAACAGATTACAAACAAGTATTATCTCATAACAGAAACAATTCTTTCCATTTTTTATGGCCTAAAATCATACTTCTTATCTTGTGACAAAGGCCCAAAATTACTATTTGATTTTTTGAAAATCTAGAAAGAACTGTTTTTGAAATTTTTATATGGTAATCCACAGCAGTTATTTAATAATGTAGTTCTGAAATTGGATGCTAATTCTATCACAGCAACAGAAGCATTTCAGACATATTCTGAATTTGTCAACTTCAGGAAATAAAAACCCACAAATTTATACCATCTTCTGCCAAAGAATTGCATGATGTTCAGGAATAAAAATTCTTCTCAAAGGTAGGCAATTTTATAATTCTAGTATCCAGTACTTAAAGAGTTGTGAAGAACTAGTTTTGATAAAATTGGTAAGTTTCAGTGGATAAATCTACAAACTGAAATTGTCTAGTCTCTGGTTTAGAAGAGAGCACACAAGTTGTTAATGAAATTATAAAAGCTACCATAAATATTGATGACCTATGACCTATTTGATGAACATACATTGTTGAACCAGGTAATTCAAAACCAAAGAGTAGCTGGTTGTGGTTCAAGTTCTGAAAAAGAACCAGATATTATTGAAGAGAAGAGGAAAGCAATTTTTAAGGAGTTTCAAAAGACTGATATTTCATGTTGCAATATTTCTCAAATGGTTGAGTTTGCGATGTCTTTGCCTAGGACATCTGCTCTCTAGGAGCAGATGAGAGTTTTTCTTCAATTACGGGAACATTTGGTCTGCAGTAGGTACCTTCAGTACCTACTGTTAAACATCTGTTAAATGTTAAAATTAATTCTGAACTTTCTTGTTGTGAATTTTATGATGTAATTAAAACAAACAAACCATTTCTGAAAAAAGTCATGTCTAGTGAAAAATATAACTGAATAAATAAAGTTTAATGTTTCAAAATATGTCCTGGGTTGGACCCAAAAAAATATGATAAGCCTATGTTTAGAGGATCTCCCTAAATTGCAATATCTTGCAAAAATATTTTCTCATCTAAAAATGCTGCATTTTGCAAATGCTAATCTCTATTCTAATTAAAATTTATAATACAGTAATATTTAATTATTAAAATACTGTACTTTTATACTGAAATTCTAGAATATCTGATCTTTCCTAATAGAAACAACTACATGACAAATTACATTTTTAGATCTCTTTTCAACATTTTCCTAAACTTTACTAAAAATATTATTCCTATTATTGTTATTACACATCACACAAAATAATAAAGTTTTATTTACGTAGAATTAAATTTAAACACTCTAGAATAATAACTATTTAAAATATAGTAAACTTATGGAAATAATAAAATAATTAAAACAAATTTATAAAGATATACTGATAAAAAGTAATTCCTCTAAATAATTAATAAACTATTCTAATATATAACAAAATTAGCTGTGTTAATCATACAAATAAACCAAAAAGAAAAAAAGTACAACAAAATTAAATTAGTTTTTAATATAATCCAACAATAACTGAACTGCTTTGACATTTCATTTCACATACATACTTAAGATACTATGTTTCATAGTTTAACCGATCATTTTAAAAGAAAAATTAAAAAAATTTTTTAAATATTTTAGTTTAAGAATTTTCTAAACCCTAGTTGAGAATTGACCCAATTACCTTCAATGTAGCAGTAACCACACAACTAACTGAACCACCGAAGTTGTCAAAATGCCAAATTTATAAAAAATCTTAAAACAAGTTTTAAGATATTTAGAAAAAAATCAGTGAACTTGAATTTAATATTAGTTCAATAAAATAAATTCAATATTTCCACAAGTATAATTTTAAGACTGAATTTGATAGTAAAATGGCTAGGGCCAAATTTCTCATGGTGTTATTCTATATGGTGTTGTTTTCAATCTGTACAGTTTAGTGTATGAGGGGAGTAATAGCAATTATTTCAGTTACTGCTCTTAGGATTTGATTAACGGCAATCTGGTTAAAGAAATTTAGAAAAATTTAACTGTGAATGGATGATGAAAGTATCATAAGTTCACAGAAAAAATAAAACTGATCTTTTAAAAACTGATAAATATAAATTTTATTAATATTTTTAAAGTAAATTAATATTATTTTTACTTAAATTATCAGGAAAAATTGATAACAGTAGCAAGATGAAAAACAAGGAAAAGTAATTTTTCTCCAAAAATGTACATATATTTGTGTAAGTTTTGATATAAAAATGTAGCAAGTCTTGATTATCAGATTGTTAAGTCATAAGGATTGTAAGATGCTTAATCTTTTAATGACATACTGTCCTCTTTCTTGTATTCTTAACTTCAACTATATAATTTGCAATAAAAGCATTTGGTTTTAAAAAAAATATTATAAAGAAATAATTTTTTTATACATTTATTACTTCCTAATAAATAAATCTGGAGGAATCTCTTACTTTACACATTTCTTAACCTAAATCTTATGCAAAAAGATCTTTTTTATTACCTTTTCATCAATGTATTCATTACTATAGCCTACTGAATACTAGAAGCAATTTGTCAAGTAACTTTTTAACCATTGTTAAATTTAAGTTTATGCACTAAGTGACATTACAGCAGAGTGAGTATTTTTGTTCATCTGTTCGACAATTTTTGATCGACAAAGCTAACACCACACCTTTATATGGAATTGTATGCACTAGTGATTTTTTTGTTGCCATTCACCTGCCATTCTTTTGTTAGGCTCATCACATTACATTACACTAGTAAAAATATTTTTATCATTTGTACAGTAAAATTGTGATAAATGTAAAAATGATGGAATTTTTATAATTTTCCTTATTTTTTACAAGGTTAGAGCATCTAATTACAGCAACTTATTTTTGAATTGAAGACTTGACAGAGTCTTTTTGTCAGTTGTAAATAAATACTGAAAGTAAAATAATAGTAAATAATTAGTTATTTTTAAAATTATTACAAATTACTGACACAGCATAAAGTCAAAGTAACAGTTATAAAAATAAAATAAATACAAATAATATAATATAGACTCCAATTTGTAATAATTGAAATAAAAAAAATATTTACAGGATAATCCTGCAAAATATTTACAGGATAATCCTGCAAAATATTTACAGGATAATCCTGTAAATATTTTTTTTCATTTTAAATTATTTAATAAAATTACAGCAGGTCTCTGGGTGGAATTGATAACCAAATAATTGTTATGCCTTTCCTGTAAAAGGTATAACAGTACAGAAACGAGCAACATATGATAATATTATCACAGTAAATAGATTTTTGAGCAGAGCTATAGTAAAAAAACGACAGGAATAACATGAATGAGAGGAAGGAAAAAATGTAGTCTTATTAAAAAGAAATTATAGGAGAGAGCAACTACTGGATGATTGGAAAAGTGTACAATGCATATTTACATAATATAATGAATAAACATATAGAATATTGAAATTCATACGGAAACTGGTAAATAATAAAGAGACGAATGAATAAATTGATACATATGTTCCAGATATAACATCAACAAAAGAGAAGTAGAAAAATTCTTAAGTTGCAAAATATCCTAGAGGTTGAAGATATTTGTTAATATATGTAAAAAAAGGGGGGCTGAGAATATGAAAATTGGAAAAAATAAAGGAGAAAAGTGAGTAAGGAGATATGGCAGGGGGTAAGGTACAAGAGGGAAAAGCTGCTTGAGATTTGAGGGTAATCCTTAATTCATACTTAACACTTTTATTCAAAAGTATGTACAAGAAATCATTGATACGGATCAGCCCAATTGGTCAAAGTGAAATTGACTAAATGATGAAAGGCAAAAGTTTGTATAACCTAACCCCTAAGTAGTGGTGGTGGTGTTGAAAAACTGAAATAAATAAGGTAAAGCAAGTGGGGTAAGTGACATAATGAATGAAGAAAAAAAGCTGGAGGCAATACTATTGACAAATGGTAAACTGCTAACAACTCCCACTAAATGGGAGTGGTGCCTGTTATGGTTGTTAGCAAAATTATTATTCAAGAAGGGAGAAAGAACCACTAGTATGATTTCTGCTGTGCACAAAGTTTTCAACACAATAATAACCAGGAAGATAGACAGTTAGCTATAACCAATGATCAAACTAGGTTTAAAAAAAATTTTCCTAGACAACATTTTAGTTGCAAAGGAACCAATTAATTGCACATTTAAAGTTTTCAACTTGTTTGCTATTTCTTGATTCTGTTAAAGCTTTTAGTAGAATGAAGTTGGTTGCAATCATAAGATACCTTGGAAAATTATATATTTCAAAATATATTATATATTTTGATATGTTTTGAAATATGTACAGTAATGTCTGCTAACCTTATATTTGTGCTAAGTGATAAAAGTGAAGGGAAATTAAGTCAAGGATATATTCCATCAGCTAAGATTTTCAACACTATATTAGGCTGAAATTTGTAGGCAATGTGGGAGAGGTTTGGAGGAAGTATATGAAGTGAGGGAGGAACTATTAGGGGATGCTAAGAAATACAGTTTATAATAAATGTAAGGAAAATAAAAATTAATGCACAAGTGTAAAAGAGAAGGAAAAGTTAAGGTGAAAGGAAGAAGTAGAAAGTGTACAATACTTAGCATAGAGTATAGGAAGAGAAGGGCAGCTAATATAAGGCAGAAGAAAGACAATAAATATATATAAATATATATATATATATATATATATATATATATATATATATTTATATATATATATATAAATCGGGTGTAAAAATGAAAAATAAATAATTTTTTTTAATATGTGTGTGCTGCCAATGATTTACGGATGCAAAACATAAATGCTGATACAAAAAATAATACAGTAAGTAAGAAGTCAAGATCAATGATCAGCCGGCCTCCATGGCGCGAGTGGTAGCATCTCTGTTTTTCATCCGAAGGTCCCGGGTTCGAATCCGTCAGGCATGGCATTTTCACATGCAGCAAATCATTCATCTCATCCTCTGAAGTAATACCTTACAGTGGTCCTGGAGGTTAGAAAAAGAAAGATCAATGATCAGAAGTACCTAGGAAATTACAAAGTTGGATAGAAGAACTAAGAAATGGATTACAGGAAACAAAGTTTTTCAACATAGGGAAAATATTATTCAAGATAAAATGGAATCAGGTCGGCAAGATAAGGATGAAAGTTGATGCTGAAAATATTAAATTAATACCCAAGGTAGCTCAAGAGGAACAGGGAAAAACTGTTGTGCAGATGGGGCAAACAATTTAGGAGAATATGCGAAGGCGTGATAAGGCAGAGAGTGGCTCAAGAGAAAGAAAGGAAAAACATAATATGAATTACTTAGATATGTGTGAATAGATAGAAGATTAGTGTAATCAGAATTAGTTATGCACTTATAAAGTTTCTTTATTTTCAAATATGAAATCTTTTTAACCTTATACAGTTACTAAGTCTAATAGCAAAGTTGATGTTTTGTTCTTTAGGCAGAAAATTACTATATAATTGTAAAAGAAAGAAAAAGTATTAATGATTTATTTATCACTGGCTGGATGCTGGGAAATAAAATCTTAGAAATAACATTTTTCTGGCATGAAAACAGGCCTATATTAATGTTATTCATTTAACACGCGGATGTTACTGATGTCACTGCTTGAGTTAGGTTGGAACATGTAAATCAATTCTAATAAATTAATTTTTATTATTCTGATAAACAGAAATTCAGTTTACTGTTGTTCAATTATTAAGGCATAATGATAAAAAAGATTGACAAAGAATATGCTGGGTGGATGATCATAAATATAGCAAAGAGGGGTGGTATTGAAAAAGAAACGAAATTATGCAACTGGCAAGTAAATTTTAAGGGTTTATGAAATTCATGTTACATAATAGAGAACTGAATTTTCATTATTACAAAACCTGATAATGCATATTTAGCTTTGATCATTATTTAAATTATTATTGTTAAAGAATGTTTGCCACTCTTCTCTTGTGAAACATCATACAACAGATTATACCTCACTAACTTTAATGATATCAGTTATACTCGCATAAGAAGAATGAATTTTATAATTAAAAAAATAAAAATTGATTTTCCAATAACAAAAATAAAATCAAAAATAACTTTTGATAAATAAAATAATTTAACAACACCATGTTTAAAAAGTATATTCAGAAAATATTCAGTAGATTCTTAAATGAGTAGTTATATTTGAGTATTTCATTGTTGATTCTTAGCAAAAATTTTTCCTCATCAGTTATAAAATTATTTATAACTTCCAAAAATGTATCAACAAAATTGAGTATTTTTAACAAGTAACCCAAACAAATTTACAATACCTGAATTGAAGTAATAAGATACCTAAAATTATCACAGCATTACATTTTAATTTGCTGTTTTAAATAAATTACCAAAATGAATATAACTCTCATTTACAGTCATTAAGAGAGAGGGTAGAGAAGCACCAGTTTTAAAAGTGATTATTATGTTATTTACTTTTTTTTAATTAAAGCTGTGCAAATTCATCATTAAAATATTATACTATGATTTCTTATGATTGTTATCATAAATGAATTATTTTACAAAAGAAATCCCCCAAAAATTATTAAAATAACTATCTTTAATTTCTGCATATTCTAATGAAAAATTTTCATTCTTCCCAAAGAGAGCATCTGACTCCAGAGTCACAAGACTTTCAAGGAATACATTTTAAAACAAATTAAAAAAAATTTTGGTGAAAGTCAGAAAATAAGGTTTGGTATTCAATTTCTACTGATAGTTAATGTATAGTATGATGGTTCTTCGGTAAAAATAAGTTCAAATTTTGTAAAGAAACTAATTAACTCTCTATTCCTGTTGTAGATAGTTTAATAATGGTGACTTTTCTTTCAGTCTACACACAAGAAGAATGTTAAACCTATTTTTTGGTTTATTAGGGGTATAGGGATGGTACCAATTAAAATTCATTATGAATTTGAATCAATTTTAATTCTTAATGCCATTAGTGTAGAGCAAATGTGATATTTATGCCCAGAATTTTTTAATAAACAAATGTAATGGATCAATAAAGTACAAGTGTCCATCCATATCAGTAGATCTAATCCTAATAATCAAAGAATATTTTATTTGCATGGTGTTCACTGTATGATACTCAAGAAATTTTGAAGTGAAATTGCTCTTTCATTTGGCATTATCTGGGACCCACTTAACAATTGGTTATGCTACCGAATAATGCACAGCAGTGCTTCCCTTGACAAGTACAAAGCACACAAAAAATTTTATGGGTTTGTCCCACTCATCTTCTCTAGTTTAAAAATAATGAAAAATGAATTCTCAAAATGAAAAAAATAATTACTGGTGATGAAATAATGCATGGTTATTCTACTACTGTCATGAAAATCACCTATAAGAATGTAATTGTACCAATTACATTCATAAAGTGCAAATGTGATTGCATTTTCAATCCCATATTCTATCTACTTGCAAATTCTACATCTAGATAATGCCATCATCTAGATAATGAGGGTTGATGCACACTTGAAAAATTTGTTAGCGCTTTTAAAAGTAAATATCAAAAAAAAAAAGTGAGTTAGTAATAAACTTATTTTCTGACTTTTCATAATACAAGTTATTGAAAAATAAAATAAAATTAATACCCTGTTATCTTAAGTCTAATATGTAAATGGTAAAAATTCACAAAAAAAGAATTATATTAAATATAATATTGTAAATAGATGATTACATAAAAATTAAATATTTTCATAAAAATATGAATTAGTATTTTAAATATAGTATTTAAATATTAAACGCTAACAATAATTTATAATTTACATTATAAATATCATTTATTTTATAATACAATTTTTTTAATTACAATATCGAGTACGTTTTAAAATAAATATAAATAAAATTTCAAACTTAAAATTATTCTCTTTAAAAAAAATAATATTAAAATAAAAATAAATTAATGTTTGATACATTATACAAAAGTGATAATATGATCATAATATAATTAGACATGAATAAAAAAATAACAATTTGAGATCATTACAATGTGCGCAGCGTAATTGACATATCAGAATGTACCACATACTCAACTATGACCAGGATTTGTAGAACTTTCTGAAGGGATATCATCATTATTTATTTCATTGTCTTTATCTCTCTCTTGGTATAATATACTGTTTGATATCGCTTGATCTTCAACATTCCTAACGACAAGAAAACACAACACAATAATGATTTTTTTAAAATAACTTAAGACATCTAAACATGATAAATCACCCTGCTGCCAACTGCAAACTCATTCTACATATGACTATATAATATGTTTTATTATCCCTCTCAGTGACCTCTGTACAAATGGTGGTTCTTGCAGTACTTCTAAGCAATTAAAGACACATTCATGTGTTTCCCTGAAAACTAATTGTTTAGAAGAGTTTCCCTTTTTTTGATAGATGAGCTTTATAGTATTTAAATACATATTTTTTTCTAGTCTTCTATTCTTTTTAAAAAAACAAGTGTAATTCATTTAGCACTGCTTGTTTACAGGAACACAAATATACCAAGAGTTTTTACAAATACATTTTTTTTATGAAATTTGGAAAAAAATCATAAGACTGGGTTCATAACTTAAAATTTTATTCAAAGGGAAGGTAAATTTTGTCTTATAATTTTTTAGAAAGACTTCTGAATATCAGTCATTAACACCACTAAATTTATGGTAACAACTATCAAGGGAGTGGGTAGACACGGTTCGCATGCATCACCTATCTCAAAATTTCATTCACAGGAGAATCATTTTTTTCTGGAATTCTTTACTTGTTTGAGAGTGAAATCCTCAGTAGCCAGAGTTGCAACACGGGAAGTTATGGAACTTTGCGATTTTGGTCATATGACTACTAAATTAAAATTATTTTAGTATTACTAATATAAAATTAGTTTATAATTCTTCATCTATCTTTTACCTTTTTATAATCTACAGTAAAAATACTAATTGTTGCCAACTAGGAATGATAAAAATGTACGTACTTCTAATCAAAAATTCAACTAGTACTTTGTATAAAAATTAATTTCTTACAACTCTGCTAACATTTATCACATATTATTAAGTAATATTTTTTATTTATAATCTATATTTGAAACTTTTAAAAATAGATCCTAAGGAAATGTTTCCATCATAAGATATAAAGCAAACATGTAAAATATGATAAAAGTCATGAGATATTTTGGTTAATTTATTTTTATTTTAAGTCAGACAGAAGGATCAGCACTTTCAGTTTGCGTGAATTCTATTATGATAAAAAAAAATTTCAGAATGGCCCCATATAAATTTTAACCAAATCTGATGATAATCTTAGGAAAAATACCAAAAAACCAACGGCTCGACACCCTTAGACTCTGACTGCTTG
Source organism: Lycorma delicatula (assembly GCF_047948215.1). NCBI lineage: Eukaryota > Metazoa > Arthropoda > Insecta > Hemiptera > Fulgoridae > Lycorma > Lycorma delicatula. Next base: position 144,820,054 of record NC_134459.1, on the reverse strand, counting down.
CAAAGTACAAAAGGAGGAGACTTCATAAAATAATTTATAAAAAAAAAAATAAAACAAATTTCAACAAATAATAGTACTAAAAGTTAAAAATAATTATATTATAAATACTAGCTGTACCCGCCACGCTTCGCTGTGGCACATTGTGGTTGCATGGATGAGAAATGAGAAACAAAGCATATGTTTCATAGAAGTTTAATTTTGCAATACTTGTGGATATACAATATTTTTTGTTCTTCCACTGTCTGCATAGATATAAAGGCTATCTGGTTTGCCACACAGGAACACGCACATACGTCCATGTGAGAATCACGTCCATGTGAGAAGCAATCCGCATCTAAATCTAAACCACACAATTCTAAAGATTGACCTTGAGCTTTTTTGATTGTGATTGCAAATGCCAATCGAATTGGGAATTGCAATCTTTTAAATTCAAATGGTGTATCGGTTGGGATCATGGGTATTCGAGGAATGAGGACATCTTCACCTTTGACAGGCCCCCTTAAAATCGTTGCTTCCACTACGTTATTCAATTTCTTAACTGCAAGTCGCGTGCTATTGCAGAGTTTTGGCTGATTAATATTCCGCAACAGGATAATTTGCACACATATTTTCAATTTTAATATGTGTGGTGGCATCCCTGGCAGATCAATTGAGTTTAAAAATTCTGTTGGATAATTAACTACTTCATCTGCTTCCACAACGGTGTCTATCGACTTATGTAATTCCCTCACTTTGAATGCTGGATTGAATAACATTATTAAGTTGATAGACATCTTTATTCTTTGCAGCAAGGCTAGCTCGTTCACTGAGCTAATCGTGATTTCTATGATTAATTTGAAATATCAGGAAATACTTTTTCGATCAGTTCTTCTTTCGATGTTACTAAATTACAAAAATTATCAGGAAATGATAATCTCGTCTAGACATCTCATCGACTGGCAGCTGTCCGTTTGCAATGTCCAGTAATTGTCATGAAAATACCTCAGCTGATGGATCATTCTGCAACTGGACATGCATATTCGTAGTCAACTACAATGTACGTACGTGTCGCCACAGTGTTGAATATTTCAGGCAAGCATTTATTTCGTCTGCTGGTGTCGATCGAGAAATTACAGGCAATGTTTGCCTAAAATCTCCTGCGAGCAATATCAAACCATTCCCGAATGGTTGAACATTTCCACGCAAATCTCGTAACGATCGGTCAAGAGCTTTAAGCAATTTTTTATGTGCCATCTTGCATTCATCCCAAACAATGAGTTTACATTTTTGTAATACCTTTCCCATACAGGATATGCTTTGAAAATATTGTGGGAGTCTCGATGATTTGCATGTTTAATGGCAATTTCAGAGCTGAATGCGCAGTCCTTCCACTTGGTAACAATGTCGCAGCTTTCCAGACGAAGCAAGAGCTAAGGCTATGTCATTTTTTGATCGAACCGTTGCTAGAATCAATCTAATCAGGAATGTTTTCCCAGTTCCTCCTGGCGCATCCAAGAAGAAGGTCCCCCCAACTCTGTTATTTATCATTTGCATTATGCGATCATAAATGCCTTTCTGTTCACGCGTTAATTTGGGAATGTTTGATTAGACATACGACTGAAGATCACCAATGTTGTAACTTTGTTCTCGGCGTAAATCCACATCAAATGAAGCAATCGCAGCTCGGGTGGGTGCTGGCATTCCCAATTGACTAAGAACTTTATTTGCATTAGCTAAGCACTTGTCTTCAATATTTATCAATGCTTCGTTGTAAATGCCTTCTGTAAATTCAGACAAAAGTGAATATTTAACCTAACAAAGGCTTTTTGGTCATTATGTAGGGATATTATTTTCTGTGTATTTGGTTATTTCGACTTTTTTTGTTTGCATAGTGTTAAGTCTATCTGGGCTATAAGAAGGTTTGGTGTTTTAATTTATTTACTGTAAGTCATCGTTCTTGGTGGCTTTTCTTTTTGTTTTGGTGTTTTTTTTAATAATAAAATACAGATGTTTTAGCTGTTAAATATAATTCAAAGAAATTTGTTACTTCAATTGTGATTTTGTTTACATTGGCAACGGCCATATGGGCTGTTTGTGATTGGTCGTTGTGTTTGACAGCGGCCATCTTGCATTGATCTGATTGGTTTTCCTTTGTTTACATTTCCAAATTAAAAATAGATAGATAGATTTATTAAAAATAGATGAAAACAATCTTTGATGCGGGTTATATATCGTGCTAAAATTTGAGCTCAATCGGTGCAGAACATTTTGATTTTTTGAAGCGTACACAAACGAACTTAACATTTTTATATATATAGGTAATATATTATAATTATAATTTAAATTGAAGATAAAGTTATGTAAAGTTAGTACCTCAACTGACCACTAAGTGGCTAAACGGGGTTCCACACGTAAAATGGGATCTCAAGAGCATGTAAGAAAGAACGTTTCATCATCGACACTTCATCTTGAACTTGCTAAGGCATATATACATGATAATATATGTATAATAGGGTCATTCTAGCAAGAGGCTTTTTCCTCTACTTACAGCCGTACATCTAGTACCCTCTGCAAGCAGCTTGCTGTAAATGCTTGGCTACACCTAAGCATCTATAAGTATTCTTATATCATATTCTTCTAAGTTACATTTTATTCTTATAATTTTTAGATCTCATTTTATTGTAGTAAAACTTCTATTACCAATTTTGCATTTTATTATACACATCATAGGTTCTTTTTTTGTTTGCCAGCCAAACTTGTGTTTGGCTGACACAGACTCAAAAATAGGTATTTGTTGTAAATACTTTTACTTCAGTTAATAAATAAAAATATAATTATTTGTAACTTTTAGCACTATTATTTTTTGAAGTCAGTTTTATTTTTTATAAATTATTTTATATAAAAAAATATAAAAATGAAAATTTGTAGACTATAAGGACATTTTAAGATAGATTCTTCAAATGCTTTATAATCTGGGGAAACAGCAGCAAGCAACAGCCTTCCCTTTTTAACATAATTAACCCTAGATGATTGCAGATTTAATAATTAAATCTCCCTGTTCATCCCACAACAGGCTTTATTCAGAGAACTAGAGTAAGTTAGCTTGAAAGAAATCCTCAAATTAATACCAACCATTCTCATATCATGAGCAGAAAGAATCACCATCCAAAATGCTTATCACTGACTGTCAGCAAAAACTTGATTCCTAGTCAATTATCAATCATGACATCAAAAACTTACAGGTGGTTGTGAGATAAACTTGAAACAATTCTCTTCATAAACTTAACACACTTTTCAAGTCAGACAGAAGGATCAAATCAAGTACGCTTTTTATAAAGCATTAATCTTAAATCTACAAATGAAATTAAATTCTTAATCCTTAAATTTTTGCAAGCTTAAAAATTTAACAGGTGATGTATTTGCAGTCAAATTCTTGTATACTTCTCAATTAAGGACCACTCAAATCAAAGGAATGGGCAGTTTCATGATTTCCACTCACTTGAAATAGGACTATAAAATAGAGAAATAAATAGGACTCTATAAAATACTGTAGTCAACAGATGTTATACAAATGGAAATACAGATTTTTTGTTCTGTCCATTTCTAATTTATGTATTACATTCTTATTTGAGAAGGGATTCTTCATTCTTTATCTTCTGCAAATAAAGAATGAGACTGTATAAATCATCATATGAATGTTATAATATTTATTAAATCAGTGTCATACACAATGGTGACAACTCCACGCACAGTTCAAACTAAAAATTTTATACTCATTTAAAATTAAATGTTTTCATAAATCTGGGTATTTGAAGGAAACACAAATTTTGATGTAAACATGTTATATGACCTTGATGTTTATAAATGTGTAAAATACCCTAAGTAACTAAGTCGAAGGAAATACATTTTATTTACATTAACAGTAAACTGAGTTAAAGTGTAAATTATATTTTTAATTTTATTCCTAACATTTTGTAACAGAATGACAAAAATATTTTTTTAATCTATTACGTGTTACACACTTTGGTGAAAGATGTGCAACAGAAATAATTGACATTTTCTTCGGCTAAAAAATATATCAAATAATGTTTGTTTTAAAATAATTATACTCATTTTTAACTTTCAGCGTTTTTTAATGAGTTAAAACATGTTGTGCAATACAATTTTTATTCCAAGAGATTTATTGCAGAACATAAAGGCCATTTTTTTTTTTTTTTTTTTTTTTGAAAATAGGGCTGGCCTGCTAACTACTAGATGACATTAACTTTGCTACATAATAACTAGATGTTTTCACACATGACTGAAAGTGCCTGATTTAAACAGGACAGATATATGTAGCATATTGAATATTGACATCAACTGTATGACTATTTAATTTAAAAAATTCACAATGCATCACATGCTATATCAAACACCATTCAAAATGGCAATAAAAAACCGCAATAATGTGTGCATGAGACAGAGCTCACCTGTAAGATGTCATCTTCAAGAAATAAACTTTTTGTATATTAGTTTATGCGATACATTCTATACTATTATATATCACGAATAAATTTATTATCAATATACATAAAAATTTCCAATTTCATTGAGATATCTGTATTTCATTTATTTTTAGAATACAGTGTAGAGATATAAATTTTTTTATTAACACTAGAACAGTACTAAAATATTTTTTCAAAACCTTCCAATAAACTACAGATACCTTCAAACAGCATATAAGAGATTTTTTCTGGCCTCAAAACTGTAAAGAAGCTTGTCATTAAATGTTAGATTTAAAAAATATTTATAACTAAATACATATAGTAAGAGGCTTTAAAAATTAAATCATTTAAAATATTCTTACTTCTGGGGGTGACAATTTTCATCAGACTGACTCACATTATGAGCCAGTTTCTCTCTAGCTCGTTTTCTCTGCACAACAGCCCAGATATCTTTAAGTTCACCAGTTAGATCTCGATTATTCAAAACAACAAATCGTCTTGTAAATTGAATATCAGGATTCATAGCTTCAACAAATTCGAGCATTAAATCTATAAGAGTATCTCTGTCCTGAAATAAAGACAAAATATTTTTAAATTAAAAATGTTCCAGTGACAAAAACAATACACAATGGTCATCTAGAATTAATAAATTTATCTGTGATAAGTTTAAATTAACTGTAAAAAATTTGATCTTCCCAAGTGGGCTGTTAAGGTAGGAAAGCCTTACATTTTTGTAATGCTAATTTATGTTTAAGTAGAAGTACTATAACTCTTAGACAGATCAACAGATTGATCTGTTTGGGGGAAAAAAATAAAATTTTTTTCCCCCAAACATAATAACACAACAGAATATGTACATAAACATAATTTAAGAACATGTTTAATTCTGGTATTAAAACAAAAACTAAAAAATAAAATAACAGGCAATAAGATATTAAATTAATATATATTAAATTAACATTTAATGAGAAAACGATATTATACAATGTGTTTACTCATCTCTGATGTTTGGTACTGGACTCTATGGTTCACATTTCTGCCTTTAATTCAGTAGTTTCTATGACTTAAATCCCAGTAAACTAATAAATCCCAGTAAACAATAGTGAATGCTATATGAGAATGGAATTTGCTGCACTGAAAACAGGAGGAGATTAATTAGATCACCCATATTTTTTTAGTACAAACAGGGTTTTTTTTTAGTTTAGTCAATTATATAGTAAATAGAGATAAGTAATTTTGATTAATAATATTTTATTAATTCATTACAAAATTCATTTCTGAAATTAGATAAATTTTTTCTTATAATGTGTATTTCTATAATAATATATTGTAGAGTGGTCACAAGAAAAAAATTAAATTTGAAAAGTTACATTTCATGTACAAGTAGGTGGAAAAAAATTTGTTTTATACTATGAGATCTTTTACTTTTTGCATTAGTCTTCAGTTTAAATTTATTTGAAGAAACACTGAAAATCAGGGTAAATTACATATAAAAAATTCAATTTTTTATCAGTTTTGTGGTAATGCATTTTTAAAGTTCATTAAAAAATTATATAAAAAATTACTTTTTCTAATTTTTAAGGAAAGAATGTTGTCTGTTGTTAATAAATTTAAAAAAAAATTCTCTAATGTTCTGTATCAATTATAATAGATCTATTTTAAATAAACTTCAATGTGGTACCAGAGAAATTTTGGATTCTATCTTTGCAAATTTTTGAGATTTGAAGGTAATAAATGAATATAATTTAATACTACCAATCAATCTATACATTTGTTATGTTAATTTAAAGTACAGCTTTTACAACTTTTTTTTGAATGAATCAAATAATTCTTTTATTCATGATTCATATTTTTACCTTCTGTTATTATATCAGTTAAAAGTAACGAAAAGATTTGAATCAACCTTTTTTTTGTGTGGTTGAGAATTTATAGTTTCCTTAAACTAATAAAACATGTTTGAAATTCTAATATTAAAAATATTACTGCTAAACTGATAGGGAAGAAATTGTACAATTTTAATTTCTAAAAAGTAAAATGAAAAACCATTTTACAAGGAAAACTTTAAATTATCCAAGGTTTTTAAAACATGCTTTCTTTCATGTCAGAAAGATAAGTATATGTATTATTATTTATTCATATATTAAAGATAAGAATGAGTCTATAAATAAAAATTATAAAGTTAGAAAATCAAATTATCATTGTGATTTGTTGTTTTAGATATTAGGATTCAAAATATTTTATTGAAAGCTTTTAACAGAAAAAATGAGATCTACCATGCTGGGACTATTGATATCCTGGTCTGTACCTCATACGTCAATAGTTAATAGGTTACCGTCTTTAAGCCAGTTACTGTCTATATATTATATATAATTAGTTTTTATAACAATAAAAATATATACCACCTTATACTGAGTTGACAAGAATGTAATTTTTGTTTTGTAGTGTGAAATAAAACTCAATTTTTTTGTACAAAGAATGAACTTAAATCAATTATGTATTTCCATTTTGTCAAAAAATACATTTTTTGTCTCAGGAAGAAAAATATGTGATTATGGTAGTATTTTTTCTCCTGAATTCAAATACGATATCGGTTTTCCCCATCATGCAAGTTTTCCGAGAGACAGACATTTATAATTTCCAACATTTTAATACTTTCTACATTCTTAACTGCACAATATTCAAACATTTGACTCACCCAGAACATAAGAAATTACGATTTCCTGCTATACTTCTTGATGTTCCAACAATGATCGGTCAGCATATTAGGATTCCATTTGCCTTGATACCTTTTTCCATAGCTGAAATCTCCTGATGAAAATGCTTTCCATGCTCATTGCTCACTACACCAAGATTCTCCAGGAAGAAATCTAGGTGCAAGTGCAGGAAGTGTACTTTTAAGAACATATTACAACCCAAATTTTTATAAGATGTTATGGGATCATTGACAGTATCATGGTAATTTTCTGCCTTTCCATATCCCAAAACACTCCAAGTAAAATTTTTGAATGCTTGCCCAGGTGCTTCCTCCACTGGATTCAATAGTTCCTCAAACTTTTCATCAGGCATGAGTGATAGAGTTTGTAGACCCACAAATATTCCTTCTTTAATTTTTGCATTGCTAATTTAGGTAACTTCTGTTTTAAGTACATGAATCCAGGAGTATTGTCCATGGCCTTAACGAAATTATTCATTAATCCTAGTTTGATAAATAGAAGTAAGTACACTTTCTTAGGATTACACAATGGGTCATGTTTTGATTCGCGTTTAGGCCATTCTTTTCTAATGAAATGATTTTTTCTATCCCTGCAGACCGAGAATAAGTGTAGTTCCCTTCAAATCACCACAAATATTCCATTCATACACTGCATATTATATTGAAGCTTTTTATAAATTTAAAATTTTCATATGTTTCTTTCATAATAGCAGAGTGAGCCACAGGTATTGGTGGGAATTTATTGCCATTATGCAGAAGTACAGCTTTTAAACTAGGAATCAATGAACAAGCGCTATTCTGTTGATTATGTTCATTAAAAAGTGTCTCAAGAAGAAATGTCATTACAAAACACTTAGCCATTTTCTTCAGAAAATAGTCTTTAAAATCAGAGTGAAGATTACGATAAGTACATATCTTTGTATTCTTTTGAAGAAGGTTCCATCCGTTTAGCTGGGAAGCAAGCATTTCAGACTGTTTTTTGGATAACTTTAAATCTTTTTACTGACTTTTTCTTAAGTCAGTAAATGAGGCTCAGATGAACTGCTTTGTTCAAAAATTATATCACCAGAATCTGTTTCTTTTTCTTCCTTACTTCCATCAGACTCTGAGCTTTCTTCATCTAATGTCACATGTTCTGGAGGCTTTGGTATGGGCAATTCTTTGCAGTGTAAAACTGGTCTCATTGCAGATTGCAAGTTAGGGTACACCACTGGATGTTTTGATTTTGAGATAATCCCTTTTATGTTTGTTAAGCAGAAATACCAGTCAGAAGAGTGATCTTTGGATTCCCTCCAAATCATAGGGATAGAAAATGGAATGTGACATGTCATTTTTCCATGCAGTGAGAAGCCTATAATATGATAAACAACAGATATGTGGGGTCCAGGCCCTTGTTTGGTCCCAGAATTTATACCCAAAATAAAGTTCATAATACTTTTTTTACTAATGGAGTAAGGTTTTGCCTTTGGGACTTTAGCATCACTTCACTACATACATAACAAAAATTGTTAGATGATTTAAACAAACTCTAGACAACTTGTAACTAACGACTAATTAAAAGAAATAATGTTGTAAATATGTAATACACAATAATCAAACACACAAAGCACTCACAATGACATATCTACAGTTCACTACTATCTCACAACTGGTATTGTTCTGATGAATGTGTGCTACCCTAGATCATGTTTGTACATGTCGATACCATGTCTGAACCTGCACAACAGTAGCAATGCTATCCTTTGAGTTAGCTCACTTGGTTCCATCATATTTACGATGGTCTATGAGATTTCACTTGACAATGGACAAATGAACAAAAAACATTTTAAAATATTTAAAGAAATGAAAATAAAAACACTGTGGGTTATGGAGAAACTTATATTTGAAAACAGGATAAAAACTGCATTAAGTACATTATTTATTGGTACTCATGAGACAAAAATCATGTTGACAAAAACTGAACTGATTGAAATTTCAGGTCATCTTCATTAGTGAAAATTTTACCATTAAAAGAGTTTTGCAAACTTCAAAATAAATAGTAATCTGATGGTGCAAGATGAGGCCTATATGGAGGAATGAGACTTCACTTCCCAAGCAAAGTTGTAACAATTTACTGAAGTGAGGCCTTGTATGTCTAAGTAGAAGGCCTGATGATTCCTTTGTGATTTGCCAATTCTGGCCATTTTATTTTGATTGCTTCCTCCAGTTTCATTAGTTGTTGTAATAATCATGATTGTGTTCAATTGATGTCATCGTAGACAATCCATTTTTCCACCGGTTATGATTCGTTTCAAAAAAGGACCAACTTCATTGGGTTTGAGATTCATATCGCAAATATTAATTTGTTGTGTTATATGAATTTCTTTCAATTCACGCAGAACCCAAATATCACACTTTTTATCAAGTCCAAGACATTTGATGTAACTTTGAATTGGTGTGTGTGATGATGATCAGATTCAATTATGGCTTTGATCTGCTTTTCATCAACTTCAGTAGGTTGAAAAGAATCTTGGACATCTTTGAGTGAAAAATTTCCCAAATGGAATTTTTTAAACCAACTCTGACACACATGTTCTACTAGACAACTGACACCATAAACTTCAAAATATCTCTTTGTGAGTCTCAGCAGCTTTCTTACTTTTATGGAAATAAAAATGTAAAATATGCAAAAAATGTTCATTTTTGCACTCTATGATAAAACTGAACATAAACTAACAAGGAGCACACAAAATTATGCATAATTTGTTTCCAATGTATTTAAAAATGAGAGCTATCAAATGCAAGATAAATAAATTATAACACTGACATAAGTCTTTCAAAACAAACATAAAACTACCTATTCATGAAAACCAAAATTTCTTTTTATCAAACTAAAATTTCCAAAAGTTTGCCTTTGCACTCTTTTTGTAAATATATGTATTCCTGTAAAAGTTCAGCAAGTTATTTATTTAATTCTATTCATTAATGCTAATAAATACTTTGAAAATAAAAATTTGACTTCATTCTGTTCTTTCAAGAGTAATTGTTATAAATGTCCTATATCAAACCAATTTTCAATTAAACATTAAAATTGGTATGATTCCGTGTACTATCGGATCACCCATTACATGATCAGGAGTACCAATGCTTGTTTAAAAGTTTGAGGAAACAACACACATCCAACAAAAGATCATTTCTATATTTAATTTATTTTCTATCCATTTGAATATTATGTTTAATTGTGATTTTTTTAATTTAAAATATTGGTGGAACAATTCTATTTGGACACTAAAGTAATTCAGTAATATTCTAATTGGTTTGAAAGGTTAAATAAACAATAATTTTTAGTTTATTACAATTTTTTTCTGAAGAAATAATTTAATAATAAAATACATTACTCTAGAATGAAAAAGACCCATGATTCTTACGTTAGTTCAATATATATTAAATATTAACAATAATTCAGTGAATTGAATTTTACCTGTAAGTTCTGAGCAGTTTTTCCATTTTTCTTCAGTATTTCTGGATTTGCCATAACAGCAAAAACAATTGGTTTCTGTTTTATATTATTGCACGATTTATCATTGTAGGGTACTTGCATGCCTCCGTATAAAGGTATTGGTGCATCAGGGCGTAAAGGCAACCCTACCCTACTCCATGACATTACATTTATGTAACATGGAATGTGTGAATCCTGCAATATAAAGGCTCATAAGACTAATAACTGCTGAAAAAGGTAATATTTTTGCAAATAATACATTCTAATTTTCAGTCATCAAGTTGGCTCACACAGAAAGTTAGGCTAACAAAGGTGGTGGTGAGCTTGCAATGTTATTTATTAATGCTATTTAGTAGGATAGTATGAAGGGGGTTTTTCCTTTCCTTTTTTAAATACAGATTGGCAGCTTTTCAAGTAGCTTATTTGCAAACCTGCTGTCACAATGTTGACAATAGCTGAGTTGCAATCATTCCAGTCTCAGAACTGAGAAAGAAGTCTTGCGATTTTTTTGTAACATTTCTTTTTTTCACATTTACACCAACACAGATTTTGATATAATATAAAGTATTTATAATAATTAAATATCTAAAAGAATGTATGAAAAAACTGTATGAATTTCATATCTGTTGATCATTACTTTTATTTGAATACGTAACTTCAAATACGTAACTTAAAAATTTTTATGACCATGCTGGAATAGAGCCCAAATGGGGAATGAAAGATTAACAAAGAGATTTTGTTTTATAAAACTTGAAAAAATTAAATTAATTATTTTAACTATTACATAGCTTGCCTATTACAAATCCTCAGATTGATAATTCAAATTAAACATACATATAAAAATAAATATAAAATGAAACATGACAAAAACGAAACAAATATTTTTGACACCAAGAACAATAAATTGATGCATGTAAATGTTTTTGACTATTGCAGATTTAAAAAAAAATTCCTTAAAGTAAAAAGAAGTAACAAGTCAATCACTAGATACAAAGAATAGTAACAACAATTTTTGTATATTGTAATAAATATTATATATTATAACATTATACATATCATTATTATTAATCTAATATTAATTAATATCATTGTTCTTAGTACTGAAAATATTTATTTATGTTAATTTTTTTGATAATTATATCATCCTATGAAATGTAACAGGCAAGTTAGAAAATAAAATAAATATTTTTCTAGTTCTATAAAACAAAATCTACTTGTTGACTATTTCTTAACTTTTCAATCCCCATGTGGCACCAATTTCTATACCTTCATAAAAATATTTAGGTTAATAATTATTATTTCAAATAAAACAGTAATCAGCAAACATGAAATTCATAGTTATTTTATAGATTTATAAATATTATTATTATAAAAATTATGTCATAATAAATAATCTGCATTACTGACATGCAAAAAAAAAAGTTAAAAAAAAATTGACATGGAGGTTTGAACCAGAGATATCTTAATTATGAGTTCTGGAATGCTTGCTTATTGGCTGCTGCAGCTCCTTTGAGTGAATGTATACAAATAAGTTACTTAAATTATTGCTTGAAAATCTTTGGGATAGAGTTTCCTCTAAAATGGGGCCAAGTTGCAAGCTACCATTCTAGATTTAATAGACAGATATCCTCCTACCACCCTGCAAAAGGGCATCAATAAATTCAGTTGTAAGCTGAATATACTGGCCTTGTAAGTATGCTTTGCTGCACCACATTATTATTTTTTTTTAGCAATGGTTGTGGTAACTTTCAATCTCAGACTTTCATGCTTTTTAATAGTACAAGTTTATAATGCGTCTTGGAACATGATAAAATTTTAGTGCAATGCTGGTAACAGATACAGCATTGGATTGTTGAAAAATCACAAACAATTAAATTAAATACATATAATTTGCACGCGCACATACACACACTCATGTATATAAAATTTGTGAATTTAAATGTATTTTTCTTTTGTGAAAAATGCTTAAGTAATGAGAAATGATGAAGAGTCTGTAAACATCTAGTAATTATCTTTCTTAAAATTTAATTCATACTTTATTTTAGGGTAAATTTTGTTGGAATGATGATTTAACTTTAATATTTATTTTATTATTAAATTAAGAAATCTTAGGAATAACAGCTTTATGTTCATAATGGTATATCTAAGGTTGCTTTATTTTACTGAATGACTGCACTGACGAATGACTGATGATATAAGATATAAATGTTTCTATCGATAGATTAATTTGTTTCTGATATAGGTATCGAACTAAAAATTTCTGTGGATTAGATTTTAGAGTTGATAGTTTGTTCTGTCTATAAAATTTTATATATATATATATATATATATATATATATATGATCTTATTTTTATGTTTTATTATTTTAATTTCAATTTTATAATTTGGTCATACATCTTATGTTTCAAGTCTTAGTCCCTGTAGTTCAGTATAGGAATTAAACATGGAATGACAACACTTTCTTTATAAAAACAATACATTTTTGATAATATGTCATATCAAAATTACTAAATTTCATGGAAGCAGAGCAGAAATAATAATGAATTTGGGAGATAAAACAGGAACCGTAATAGCTTAGCTTTCTGTGTAATCCAGCCTAAAGGCTGTTTTTTTGTTTTTATGTTAATGATGAAACAAATACATTCTCATTAATAGACCTTAAATAAATTTTTTTTTGGGTTGAGTGATAATAGGTTTAATTATTTTTATTAATAAAAAAAATAATTTCTTTCTAATATAATAAATAAAAGGAGAATAAAAATTCTGAGAAATAGAGTACAGGAATACCAGATGAAGGCTGTGAAATAAAATAAATCGGGTACAATTTCTACGAACCAATATACTAATAGAAAGTTAGCATGTCAGGTGTCAATGTCAATTTATAACTGAAAGGTAAATTAATGAATATTGATTTTTTTCAATAACAATGAGGAAAATCTTTATTATTTTTCCTGGTTAAATACACCAGTAAAATATATTTTAATACTAAGGAAAGTTTTATATTTACAAGAAGTTTCTTTACTTCATAATAAATTTTTGGTATACATATAAAAAAAGTATTTTTTAATAGAATACAACACAACTATATTATAAATGCACACATATAATACAAATGATACAATAATTTATGTTACTTAACATTCTATATCACAAATTCAATTTTTTTTTATTATTGAAATGAATTTGATATCAAAATTTTTCCTTTATCTGCGATTCAAAATTTGTGCTGATACTAAGCAAGAAGATTGCAAGCTAAATAGATTCAATTTCTCAAAAGAACAGAAGAGAAAAAAGCTTAAAAACAAAAAAATTGAATTTCTCTAGATGCCAGACACACTTACTTAATATCACAAGAACAACAAAAACACTACCTTTGGTCATGAACTTGAAAAAGGATGGATGAAATAAGCTAATATTTAGGCCTAACAATAACATATAACATAGGCTTAATCACATATAACATCATATCTTCACATAGTGATATATCTAAGGATAAATCTGATCATGCCAACACAAACTAAAATACAACGTTTACATGCTCCGTTATTAATTTTTTGTAATATTTTTTTTTCATTCAGTTTCTATGAAGTAGGTTTCTATTCACACTCTATGAAAGAGTGTGAATTCTGTAGATATAATTTTTCTTGTGTCATTCTTTATAATTAAATTTTTCTTGTAGAGGGGGATGCTATTTTTTGAGTATTTTGGTGTTAAAGCTACATTACAACCTTAATTACAAATGTTACAAATTACAAAGAATAAGTAAATTTATTGATATTTTGCAACCCTGATCTGCTGCATTGACAAAACCAGAATTGATGCCTCTGATGCTTTCTGTCTTACATCCAACATGTAGGACATTCTTGTGGCTTCATGAGAAGTTCTGATTTATCTGGAATATTCTGGAACGACTGTACAAACGTGTATAAATGCTGCACCTCGTTCAATTCCAGCCAGTCAAGTTGATCCTTCTTTTGCTAAAATCTATCATGTATGTCTATGTTGTAATTTGTGTGTTAATTGCAATTCATGGCAGTAGATTTATACAGAACCATGGATACATTTTTATGTGGCCGTAAACGAGCATTAGATGATAGTGAAGCATCAACAAATGTGCAGACAAGCACGATTCTGAAAATAAAATCAAAAAAATATTCTAAAGAATTCTTAAATTTTGAGTTTACCAGTACTGAAGTAAATAAAGAAGAAACGCCCCAGTGTGTCATTTGCCCAAAACTTTTGGCACCAGACAGCATGAAATTCAATTATCTGGAAACACTTCATAGAGAGTATGTTAGCAAACCCTGAGAATTCTTTGAATTAAAATTAAAAGAAAAGAAAACATTTAAAAAAAAAAACTTTGTGAATGAGAAAGCTTTACTTGTCTCTTACAAAGTTTAACATATATTAGCCAGATGTAAAAAGCCTCACACCATTGGTGTAGGGCTTATTTTACCAGCTGCAACTGAGATTGTAGAAATTACAATTGGAGATAATTTTCAGGAAGTTACAAGAAAAACTGTTTTCAATTCAGCTAGATGAGGCAACAGATAGCAATAAAGATGTTCATTTCATTGCCTATGCTCGATTTTGTGATGGTATGTCAGCAGTAGAAGAACTCAGTTTCTCAGTAGTATTATTTCCATTTGTCATTCAACATCAAAAGTATAAGTGGGGTGGTTAGCTTGACCCTTACATGATTCTGAAAAAGAACAATTTTTTTTGCTCAATATGAGGTGATTTATCCCTCTTCTATTTTTTCTTGCGATTTTATCTCTATCTTTCCATCAATGGCACTCTGGTATGACCATGCAAGTGTGCATTTTTATATCTGATGGATTGTAGATGATTGGAGATTCCTGATTTGCTGAATTGAGTCATAATTGGTTGACCTATTATCCAATTATTCTAAATATTGTGAGTCTGATTTGCTGAGTCGAGTCATAATTGATTGACCAAATTATTCTAAGTGGTTGTCAGGATTTATTTATTGCATGCCACTGAAAAAAATAGTGAATCTCCATGTTGTCTGTAGTTCAACCGGTTACTAGAGTAATTTAATGATATTAGCAGTTGACAATGGCTTCCTCCAATAGGATAAATGGACTATGAGCATCATACTTTAATTTTATAATATACTGAATAAATTATATTGGACATTAAACAAGAAAAATAACGTAAAATGTTGAATAAATCAGAGAAAGAACTATATAATAAAAATGTAACGCAATATACAAAATTATTAATATTAGCAAAAGTAATTTCATTTTACAATTATTTTAATAACTAAAAATTTTCTCTACATAAATCAGACAATTATTACCTGTAAGGTAGCATGAATGCACATATGAGGTTGAGGTGGGCTACGAAACAAGCGAGGTGATTGTTTTGTTGGTGTTCTGTTACCTAATGGTGCTAATATGTAGTCTTCATTGTTCATCATCACAGCTTGAGTCATGTTGAAGAAAGGTTATACCAGTGCTTATGATAAGTTTACCAGCGTCTACTTAATCTAAACAAAAATAAAACAAAGGGAGTGTTACAATTATATAGATGTCTGTCGGTTATGTGCTACAACAAATGGTTAAAGGCAAAACAAACAAGTCATTCTTAAAAAACGATCATTCTCATGAACAACAAAAACTACGTCAGGGTTACTGGATAAAGTAAAGAGTGAAGTACTTTCCATTGCTTTCACTGAGCTGAATATATTTTTTCACATCAGTAAGCCATTTCACTGAAATGCAGGTGATATTCAGCCCTGGAAGTAATACCTATACAATGTATCTACTTTAACATCTACAAAATTAACAACATAAATCCTTGAAAAATCAGTTCAGACTGGTGTCTCTAATATCTTTTAAAACATATGAAATGCTTTATAACAATAAGAAAGCATGTGACTGATAGTGCAAGCAACAGATTACTATATTTTCTTCAAATGAGAAATAATACAAAAAATTCATCTTCTCAGCAGATAAAAACCATAGTCACATACATCAGTATGTGACTATGGTTTTTAAAATTATTTTAAAAACCAGTATGTGACTTGCTTAAAAATTACCTTAGCTGTAAAAAAACATATCCATAATGGTAGATAGCATATTATTAAATGTAGTTGTAACTCACCTGCAATAAAATTCAACTGTCCCTTAAAATAGAATGACTCAAAGTCCATCAAACATATAAAATAATTACAATCAAAAAATACTAAATTGCACCATATTAAAGTGAAAGAGAACTCTTCAATTGAGAACTGTTAAGGAAACTGCATGCATGTAACTGCTACATGTCAGTAGTAGCAAAAATGGTTCAGTCAACATAAGAAAAGGTTCTCAGTGTTAGAATATATGAAAACCACAACCATTGTGATGCTTGGAGAATTATGAATAGAATTCCTTTATACTACAATATGATGAGATAAGTACAAGGAGTAACAGTACAAGGTGAAAAGATAAAGATGCTACGATTTGCTGATGATATAGTAATTCTAGCCGAGAGTAAAAAGGATTTAGAAGAAACAATGAATGGCATAGATGAAGTCCTACGCAAGAACTATCGCATGAAAATAAACAAGTACAAAACAAAAGTAATGAAATGTAGTAGAAATAACAAAGATGGACCACTGAATGTGAAAATAGGAGGAGAAAAGATTATGGAGGTAGAAGAATTTTGTTATTTGGGAAGTAGAATTACTAAAGATGGACGAAGCAGGAGCGATATAAAATGCAGAACAGTACAAGCGAAACGAGCCTTCAGTCAGAAATATAATTTGTTTACATCAAAAATTAATTTAAATGTCAGGAAAAGATTTTTGAAAGTGTATGTTTGGAGTGTCGCTTTATATACAAGTGAAACTTGGACGATCAGAGTATCTGAGAAGAAAAGATTAGCTTTTGAAATGTGGTGCTATAGGAGAATGTTAAAAATCAGATGGGTGGATAAAGTGACAAATGAAGAGGTATTGCGGCAAATAGATGAAGAAAGAAGCATTTGGAAAAATATAGTTAAAAGAAGAGACAGACTTATAGGCCACATACTAAGACATCCTGGAATAGTCGCTTTAATGTTGGAAGGACAGGTAGAAGGAAAAAATTGTGTAGGCAGGCCACGTTTGGAATATGTAAAACAAATTGTTAGGGATGTAGGATGTAGAGGGTATACTGAAATGAAACGACTAGCACTAGATAGGGAATCTTGGGAGAGCTGCATCAAACCAGTCAAATGACTGAAGACAAAAAAAAAATGATTATAATGAAAAATTTTGGAATGAAGGCTGTTGCTACATAGCTCCTAGGACAAATGTCCAGGTCAAGTGAGAGACTGCGTATACTGTTAGAATGGTTCTACATAACCCTCACAAATCTACTACACATAAACGCTTATAATTCTAGATATTTTTCAACTGATAGTTTGGAATATTTAAAGAGATTGCAGATTAAATCCTACAATATAAGCTTTAGCTGATGAAAGATTTCTGTACCGATAAGGAACTGCATTTAAAGTGCTGAAGAGGTCTGAGGTCAATGATTTGTAGAATCACTACCTTTGGTGATGTGTATGTCTGTGGATTAACATAACGTGTAAATACAGAGAATGAAAATCCTCTAAAAGTTACCGAATACATGCAAGCCTAAGGTAAAAGTGCTTAGTGCAGTTTCAAAGGCCAAAGAAACAAATTATTTTTCTCTGCACTATTTACTATGGCAAGGATATTGTTTTAAGATAATACTGCATTCTAGGTAAACTGGCTGATATCACAACTTAATGAAGCTAAGAATGATTACATCTACCAAGCTGCCTCTCCTACTATCATAATGAGTTCTGACATCTCTATGTAAACTTTCCATAATATTGAATAGGATTTAAGCCTGTGCAATTATTTTAGAGAACTTTTTGATCTCACAGAATTTCCAAACTATAATACTGCATGTTAATACTGATCAACTTAATATTATTTCCACACTTGTATGAGATGAAGTGGAGTAACATTAATATTGATACACAAAAAACAATCACAGAGTTTACCTTATATTTATGAAATACAACTGAGAATCTATTTAGTAATTTGTTAACAATAATTAATTTAAATGTTTCACACTTTTAATGTCAAATACCAAGTCATTCACACAAAACTGGTGCTAGGTCAGGCTTGGAAGGCTTATTATATAATTTTTTTATTAATAATGTGGTTTGCATGCGGCTTAACCAAACAGTGTTTCTACTATACTATCTTTTACACATATTCAACTTTTTTGCTGGTAATGTATTGTTAATATATAATCAAATGTTACATGTAACATCACACCATAAAGAGCTTGTTTACAGCACTGGGTGTTGTAATCTGTTTTCATTATTAGTCTATTCCATGCAGATAAAAGCTCATTATTAATGTAAAGGCAACTTAAGTTTTTTTAAGATATTTGATTAAAATTATTATAAGTGATGAAGCAGATAAATAATTATACAATAGTTAAAACTTTATAAATGTGTGACGGTTACCATAACAAAGTTTCTAGGTGGTGACAAAATAAGAGTTACAAGTCACTTCCAAAAATCTATTTTTAAGAATAATCAGTATACTAACCCAAATCTACTTGGGAAAAAGAGGAGAGTGAATTAGTTTACCAGTATCTGGGGCACTTATACACTGCTGCTTAATAGCATATCTAGCCTACCAAAATTCACTAGCTACTTGTCGTCTGCTACTGGCAACTTTTTTCTGCATGCTTTATAGTGGTAATAAAGTTTTGGAAACAGTAATGCAAGAAATTATGGAACTCCTTACTGCTGTAAAGGAGTATTTACTGTCTTGACTCTACAGAGTGAGAATAAATAATGATAGATTTTAACAAAATAAAAAAAAATAAGAAATTTTCATTACAATTTATAGGAAAAGTTCCATACTGTACATACAATTTAAAAAAAGATAAATAAAATTGTAGTTCCTACCTTTTGACACAAAAATTTGAACAACCAAAACAATTTTAAACAAATCAAAGTAAATTTCTACAAATAATTAGAACTGGCTACTATACTAAAAATAATAATTTATTCTTTAATGCTCTAAAATACTCACTTTATATTATGATTTTTGCTAACTGTAGTTCAAACTGTCAGATAGTAAAATACAAGGTCACAAAACATATGATAAAAGCAAAATACATTCTTCCCGCAGAATATAATTAAATAATATTTTTAATGAAAAATAATAAAACTCGGAAATTTGAACATTGTTTTTAACACAGGAGTTCTTGAAAAAAAGTTCAATCATTACAGTTGCAATAAAAATACTGAAATTAATATCGGTATATAAAATAATTCATTTTTTCAATAAAAAAAATTGTAACATCCCATTCACTTTTATTATTATAAACAATTAATATGTTTATTAAAATAATACAGACAACCAATCATAAAAATACCTAAATTAAATTACTAGTATGAATAGTTAAAACCGATTTATAAAAAAAATATTTGTTCATGTATTTGTCAGTAAAAGTCATCAACTTTACAAAATAAAAACCTACTGGTAATAATAAAAAAAAAAAAAATTACTAATTAAAAACAAAAGAAATTTCCAATGACGAAAAATTTTAGTCACTTGTTAGAGCTGATCAGCTGTTTTGGATGAAAGCAATAATACAAGTAAAGTCTAGTGAAAAATCACTAAGATAAAATATACAAAAAAATAACTCACCAATCACAGCTAAATGTAAATCATTTTACTAGTAACAAAATGTTTAGCAAATACTAAGTGGGCCATTAACTCGAACAGCATATATTTCACACAAAGAAATCATAGACAGAACCTTCTTATTGTTTGTTTTGAATCGATTAGATACCATTACCAACTTATGACAGCTAGTTTATTGCGTAAATGAATGTGAAAAAACGAAAGTTATATGTCACTTAAGATTTATTTATTAAAGTGAGAAAGATTTTTTATATTTTGTTCATTTTTTGTAAACATTTAATTCAATTCAATATAAGTTATACATAGTAAGAAATGAAATTTCGAATAACGGAAAAACTGGTAGATCTAGCAATCATGCTGTGTCGTGCTGCACTCTAATACTCAATGTGATAACTAGTTCGCCCATAATATTAATTTAGTAACATTCCGATGATTTAAAAAAGTTATCTTTTTTACTACAAGTAAGTTTTTTTTCATTAAAGTTCGAACTACAAATTAACTTAATAATTAGCATACATATCTGGGTTTTCTTTTAATTTGTATTATTTAAAAAATTCATCGACGGAACAATGTTTCTATAAACGAAAATAGTTTAACTGTATTTTAAGAAAATTCGAGAAAATGTTTTTCCTAGTGATTCGTAATTTTTTAAAAATGACAACAGAAGCAAAGAATGCACTTTCTCGTTACCCTAACTAATTACGTTGAGTTATACGAAAATAGTTGTCTGCTTTGATAAAGGTGGATTTTATATTTAAGAATAACAGACCAATCTTTTTAGCAGATTGCTCATTCAGAAATATAAAGAAGGGTAAGTTAACATCTAATTTTCTTAATATCGGTCTGAAAGATTTATACTTTTGAACGCCAGATAATGTTCTGATGGCATATTTTTTAATGTTTAAAACTTGTTCTGATTTTTTGGGGAAGCTGAAACGACTTTATTTGGCTATATGTTTAGGTATAATAAATATTTACTAATAATGACAAGTTCAGCCATTTATTACGTAAATTCAGAGAATAACAGTACATATTAATTTTATGTACGAAATCAATTTCATCATCGAGACTTGTCATCTTTTAAAATACTCAGAAATTTTGCTTTGTGGTTATGTAATCACGCATAATTACTGGATTAATCATATTAACCTATTTTATAACCTGTATATTAACTATATTTAACCTATAATTAACAATAGTTGACTATTAACTATTGTACTTAAATATTGTAACAACTATTTTTCAGTTTTTGAAAAATATTTTAAATTTTGTAGATAACAAAAAGATCTTTTGTCATCCAGTATCTAATTTAGTTTTACATTTTCTAATATTTTTTTAAAAAACTTACTAGCAATGATATCAGTGGGAGATGCTTACCAATTGTAAACAAGTAGTTGAAATTTAATTTTCTGATCAGAATACATATGTAATAAATTTTGGGTAAATATTGTTTTACAGGTGGCTGAAGTCCTTGTTGTTCTAGTTCACTGGTAAATATTTAGACCTGCAAACTCAAACTGAGTTGATGTTTCATTTGTTACAGGACTAGAATTGTCTGGAAAACTAACATTTAATTTCCCACATACTATGATACTGATATTTAGAAATTTTAAAGAGTCTGTTTATGTAGAAAGGATTCAAAAGAACCAGGAGGAGATCTATAAATTACCATCAATATAAATTTTAATGTAATAATTCCACAGCATTTGCAATTAATTTCTTCTGTGATTGTATAGTAAGTTTCAACCTTATTAAAATGGTAGTTTTTAATAAAAATTGAGACCCCAATTTTTATTTACGGTTCTATAACAAACTTGAAATGAATGAGCTCAAAAATTATCTTGCTTCTATGTTTGTCAACTAATGTTCTGAAAAACATGAAAAATCTGGTGACTGAAAAAAATATTTTGACTTTTTCTGTTTTATTTTTAAGCATTGAATATTTACATGGGAAATCTGAATGTTAGTGTGGTTAAAATTATTCTGAGAGGAGAAATCGAAGACAGAAAAAGGATCACCTTATAATTTATAAATAATAATTTCTCAGAATTTCCAGCAATAGGAAAATAAGTTATTTTTATGTTTATTTCCTTTTTTTGTTGTATATTCAAGCTTTATCTTTTACTAAATCTATACTGATTTTGTTTAGGAATTACTCCCAAACTTTGTCCAGTAGGTTTCTTCCTAGATAGCTTAAATAGAATATATATTTATCAAATTTTTGATGAGTTAATGGATGAAATAGAAGCAGCAATTTTTAAATCTAAACTTATATATGCAGTAAAAGAAGCAGCTAATGGAAAAGCTGATAGATAATAGATGATCTGCCGATAGAGGTGATTAAATGTCTTAATCAAGAAATATTACAAGTGGTGATGAAATTTTGTTAAGTGATCTACAGTATAAAGATTATGGTCAGACAATTTTCTTAAAACATCTATGATTTCAGTTTCAATCGATTAAAATCAAAAGGGGAGGTGCACAACTAGATGTTATAGCAGTCCTAAATCCAAAATTTCAACCGACTATGACTAATCGTTTTTGAGTTATACATATGTACATACAAATGTCATGCCAAAACTAGTCAAAATGGATATTTCTGTTGAAATCTGAAAACCAAAGTTTTTGGTTTTGGAAGTAAAAATAAAGAAGTAAAAAAATAAAAGCTTGATCAGAACAATTCAAAATAGGAAAGCTAATTGGCTGGAAGATATCTTAAGAAGAGAAGAATTCATTAATATAGTGGTTAGAAGGATCAGAAGATACATAAAAAAGAGGCTGGAAAAAATAAAAATTTCAGATAATTTAAAAAAATGGAAATTGTTAGCTCAGATTACAGGAATAATGAATATGATCATAGCACAAAGACCTGCTTAATGGCAAATAATTGTATGATGATGAGGAGGAATGAATTAGAAGCAGTAAGTAGTACAGATTTGTTCTGAGGAAGTTATTGAAATAATAAAATTATACTGATTAGATGAAGAGGAAACATCTGTGCAGTTTTTCCTGAAAGATCTAAGGATTAAAATATTTACCATAATCACTTCTATGAAAATTAACAAAATTAAGTACGGACTGTAGATTAATATTTACTTACTTATTCATATTCGGCTGAAATTTGTTATATTCAATATTTTGCGTAGGTAATCTCATACTTGTCATTTTCCATAATTATGTATTTGCAACATCACAAATTTTAAGAGATTACAACAGTTCATCATCCTGCATAAATACAAAAGATTTTTCCAGGAAGCCCGGTTTCTATAGATTCTCTGAACTATTTATTTTGAACTATCATTTCATTCTGAAAACTCTGTAATACTACAACCATTTATTCTGTATTATGATTGAATAATTAACTGAAAAACTTGTGGAGTAAAACTCAATTATTATATAAGTTAGGTTAATTATAAAATAGATTTTTAAATATTGTTTTATGTAGTGTATAAAAATATTACATGTTTTTGTATAAATTTGACATAAATTATTAGGTAAGATAAATATAATGTATTTGTTTATTTGAATTTTTTTTTGTCTTTAGTCATTTGAGTGGTTTGATGCAGCTCTCAAAGATTCCCTATCTAGTGCTAGTCGTTTCATTTCGGTATACCCCCTACATCCTACATCCCTAACAATTTGTTTTACATACTCCAAACATTGGCTGCCTGCACAATTTTTTCCTTATAACTGTCCCTCCAATATTAAAGCGACTATTCCAGTTTGCCTTAATATGTGGCCTATAAGTCTGCCTCTTCTTTTAACTATATTTTTCCAAATGCTTCTTTCTTCATCTACTTGCCACAATACCTCTTCATTTGTCACTTTATCCACCCATCTGATTTTTAACATTCTCCTATAGCACCACATTTCAAAAGCTTCTAATTTTTTCTTCTCAGGTACTCAGATTGGCTAAGTTTCACTTCCATACAAAGCTACACTCCAAACATATACTTTCAAAAATCTTTTCCTTACATTTAAATTAATTTTTGATATAAACAAATTTTATTTCTGACTGAAGGCTCGTTTTGCCTGTGCTATTTGGCATTTTATATAGCTCCTGCTTCATCCATCTTTAGTAATTCTACTTCCCAAGTAACAAAATTCTTCTACTTCCATCATCTTTTCTCTTCCTATTTTTACATTCAGTGGTCTATCTTCGTTATTTCTACTACATTTCATTACTTTCTTTTTCTTGTTTATTTTCATGCAGTAGTTCTTGTCTAGGACTTCATCCATGCTCTTCATTGTAAATCCTTTTTACTCTCAGCTAGAATTACTATATCATCAGAAAATTGTAGCATCTTTATCTTTTCACCTTGTACTGTTACTCCAGATTGACGAATTGATTTCTAAATCTTTACTTAACTATGGTATAATCTATCTGATACCTTGCAATATCACCTGGCTTTTTCCATGTGTATATTACTCTGTTTTATTTTTAAACTGGGTGTTGGCAATTACTAAATTATACTTTGTGCAAAACTCTGTAAGTCGGTCCCTTTTTCATTCCTTTTGCTCTCAGCCTGTATTCACCCACTATATTTCCTTCCTTGCCTTTTCCAATGCTTGCATTCCAATCGCCAACTAAAATTAAATTTTCATCTCCTTTTATGTGTTCAATTTCTTCGTATGCACACTCTACTTCATCATCATTATGGGCACTTGTAGACATATAGAAGTTAACAATCGTTGTCGGTTTAGGTTTCGATTTTATCCTTATTATAATGATTCTGTTGCTATGCATTTTGAAATACTCTACTCTTCTTGTTCATTACGAAACCTACTCCTGCCTGCCCATTATTTGAAGCTGAGTTAACTATTATAAAATCACCTGACCAAAAATCATTTTCCTTTTCCCACCGAACCTTGCTAATTCCTATTATATCTACATTTATCCTATCCATTTCCCTCCTTAAATTTTCTAACCTACCAACCTTTTTTAGACTTCTAACATTCCATGCTCCGACTCGTAGAATGTTATTTTTTAATTTTCTGGTGACCCCTTCCTTAGTGGTCCCCACCCAGAGATCTAAACGGGGGACTAGTTTACTTCTGGAATATTTTACCAAGGAAGGCGCCTCCATCATTTTTATATGAAAATGCAGGGAGCTACATTTTCTTTGAAAAAAAGCAGCTGTAGTTTTCCATTGCTTTCAGCTACGCAGTACTCAGAGGATTTAGTGATGTTAATATGGCTATTTAAGTAATCCTAACCTACACCCTTAATAACTACTGAAAGAGTTGCTGCCCTCTTTCAGGAATCATTCCTTAGTCTGGCTCTCAACAGATACCTCTCCGATATGGTTGCACCTTTGGTCCAGCTATTCTGTATCACTGAGCACTCAAGCCCCCTCACCAACGGCAAGGTCTCAGGATTCATAGAGAGCGATTTGAATAATAATCATTATTTAAATAAATAATTCTTAATTTTAGCAGATTTTATTAGTAATTGTACCATAGTACACAAGTAAAATCTATTCATAAGATCTTGGCACATATCGTAAGTGTCTCTTCCCTGGTAAAATTTTTATGAAGATAATTCAGCTAATAGCAATAACACAAAAATATGATAATGTCATAATTTTTTAAGTTGTCAAAATGAAAAATCTGTTATTAAGAGAGCATTAATTAATTAGTTAATTTTTTTTGGTATAGTAGAGCTGTAAGGAGACAAACCTCCTCCTGGTTGGACAACATTAAGGATTGGACTGGTATCCAAGGGACAGAAGCACTTATGCGTAGTGCTCAGAACAGAGAGGAATACACCATCTTTATAGACGTCAGGGGGACCTGAAGTGACACTTTAAGAAGAAGAATACATACTTTAAAAAAATAATAAAGGTAATTTTGTGTTATTTTATAATAATTATATCCTTTTTATTATTTGTTTTTAAAATCCATATTAGTATTAATAATTCATGTATATTAATTACCTGTAAGCATTTCAGTACTTTTTCTTGTCTATAATGAACATATGTTACATTTTTCAAAATTCATTATTTTCTGTAGAAAAGTTTTTCAAAACCTGCTACTGGTTATCTTAGTGAAAGTTATCAAAATTTTGCCTATGTTGGAGCTACAACATAGCTCCAATATGTCCATTGTGTCTCTGAAGAAACTAACTTGAGCAGAAGGTAGATCAGACATAGATAAAGCTTTTATAACTTTCATCTTAAAATAATATTTATAATTTTAAAAATATTTTTGAATTATAATATTTATCATTGCATAACAAAAATTTTATTTTCCAATTGTTAGAAGTGGAACATGTGGAATAAGTATTTTATTGATTTCCAAAAAATGGGAAGGTCTACTACATGAATTTGTTTCTTATTTCTGAATATGTTAATTCAGAGTTTGTGAACTTGATTAATTTTAATGAAGGTTTGATATCATGTTGGCCCCATAAGAAAATCTTTAAAGAAACTTAAATTCATATACACTGAGAGTTAAATTTTAATCATTATTAACCAAGTATATTTATTGAAGTTATTGGTGACTAGTCTATTGTATGAGAGTCAAACAAGTCTACGAACAGAATTTATTAAGCAAATAAGATGAATATCAATTAAAAATTACTGTGAAAAATCTTCTAATCTTTCTCTTTTACATATTTTGAAGTTTTGAAATCCCAATACAGGTGTGGTGTACAAAAATAAATTTAAATTATGTTGTTCAATATGAATAATATTGTAATTTCTTATAACTTTTAGAGACATCCTCACTCCTTTTTAAAACTAAAGATGTTTTGCTGGGAGTAGTTAACAAGATTTCTATGCTGGGTATATAAAAATAGTTGATGCAATATTTTGCAGTTTCTCACATTGTATAAAAAAAATGTAAATAGCCTGAATTCATATGTCTCAAGTAGAGCATTCTTATAATAGGTTGTTTTTTTACAGTTATATTCTGCTTAAAAAGGAATATTTGGAGACAGAATGTTATAAAAAGTTATAGAGAAATCTATACTATAACGAGAAAGACCATATGACTATCCCTACCATATAGTCTGTGTATTGACAAATACGTTGTCCACATCAATGACAGAATAGTAGTATTTCAGATTTTTAATCCAGAAAGTCTTATGTTCAAATCCTAATCAGGCGTGGCACTTTTCATATATAACAAACTTCCATTCCATATTCCTATGCACAAGCTTTTAGCTTATATGGTGAATTATTTGTAAAAAATTCCATGTACGAGTGAAAAATGTCTTTATGTCTGAAATAACTTTTCAATCTAGTACAATAATGAACAACAAATTCATACAGAAAAATTAAATTAATATTTTTCTTCTCAAGTATAAGTCAAGATCAATCCTTCCGTCTTTTATCTTTGAAAACTGGTCTCTCCATCTTTTCATTGGCTGGCCCAGGCTTTTTCTACCCTTTGGACTACACTTCTCATACATGGAATTATTGTTAGACTCATGTGCCTTACATGATTTAATCACTTCCCTTTATAGTCCCTAATGCTGTACATGATTTAATCACTTACCTTTATAGTCCCTAACCTTCGTTAAAGTGCATATACCCAACTTCCCATGAAAATCCTCATTCCTTTTCCTATCAAGTCTGTTATACCCAGCAACCTACCTTAGAAATCTCTTCTCAGTACCTTGCAGCCTACACTCATCAACACTTGATAATGTCAAGTTTCCCCACTGTACAAACAACTAGACACTGATAACACTCTATAGAACTTCAATAACATCTCTATTCTCTCTCTATTCCGTGAAGTATATTTGAGCCTATTAAATCTTTCAATTTTACTGTAAATATATATATAAATATATACAGTACATATATATGTACAATAAAAAAAGATTGAATTTAGTAAAATTCAATCTTTTTTTATTGTATTTGTCTATATCTTCCTCTGTACTACTAATTATATCAAAAACAAAAGTAAAACCTAGTTTTCCAACAGCAGTACAGAATCTAACAATGTTTCTTACCTTATCTTATTTTTTCTCCAATTTTTACATTAAACGCACTTTCAAGGGGTTCCCTCATCATCAGTTAATCAAAATTGTATAAAAAATTACACATTAGAATTAAAACATTAAAAATTGTCACACGTTGTAAAATATGTAGCAACATTATGTAATTTAATGTGTAATTTAAAAATAGTAGGATATTTTTGCCTGGTAGGCATTCATAATTAATTTAGTAAAAATAAATCTTTTTGTATTGTATTTATCCATAATAAAAATTTTGATTAACTGACGAGGGAAACCCTTGAAAGTGGATTTAATGTAAAAATTGGAGAAACAATAAGATGAAACATTGAAACAATAAGAAAATAAGGCAAGAAACATTGTTTGATTCTGTACTGCTGGTGAAAAGGTAGGCATGTGTAATATCATACCTCGAGGTTATGGTATAATACATCCCAAAAAATTAAATGATGACACCTGTTCTATTATGTGTCTTTAAGAACAATCTTTGATCTTATGGGGACATGTTTCACAAAATGCCATTACTCTTTAGATTTTTCAACTGAAATCATTAGATTGTCAGTAGATTGTCATGAGCTTAGCCACCCTTTCAAGCTCATCAAAGCAGCTGCAGAGTCTCTTCTTTATCTGATAATGATAACCTGGTCATATACAAAAAGCAAAGTATGGCTTCCTCTTTTTCCAAAATCCAAACCATAGCAAGGTAAATATGTAATCCACTCGCGTAACATCTCATCTGTGTACAAATTAAACACCACCAGAGACAGGCTACATCCCGGTCTTAATCCTATATTCACAACATCCAACTTAGTATTTTTCCCTGCCATAGATACTCATATGTTCGAATACATGTACATTTAATTACTCCTATTAAGTGTTTTGGAATTCCTCTTCTTTTTAAAATATCTAACATAAATGTTCTACGCACCATATCAAATGCCTTAATATAATTTACAAAAAGCAAATGGGTCTCTATTAAATTTCCTGTTTTTCTCAATAATTTGTTTCTGAGCAAATATGTTATCTAAACAAGATCACCCTGCTCTCAAGCCAGATGCTCCTCCACTAAAACCACTTCAGTTAAAGGCCTCAATCTCATATCAGTCACAATGCTAGAAAATATCTCATATGCCACATTCAGCAGACTTATTCCTTTTTAGTTCTCACAATCTGATCTTCCTTTTTTAAAAACAGTAATTGCCACCGACCAATCTGATTGCATACTCTTTTGTTTCCACATATATTAATGAACCTAAAAAATCTCAGTTTAAAAGTTTGTGATGCACTTTTAAACATCTCAGCCTTTAACCCATCATTTCCTCAAGCTTTTCCTACTCCAAATAAATTTAGGGCTTCCTTCAATTATCCATACTGGATGTTATCAACAAATGAAAAATCACGTGAATTCTTGGTATTTACAGTTCCCATTTCCTCTTCATCCATCCATAATTTATTGAAATACTATAGAAAGGCTTTCCTACTAATAATATTCAAATCAGCCAGATCTTTTGTATGTGTGTTCAAATGTCTCATTACCTTAAATGCCATTTCCTGATTTCCGTGTATATCATTTTGCCACCTTTGTACCTACTCTCTTGCTGGGCGTTTTACTCTCCAAAACATTAGCTAGTCTGCGATATTCCTGCCTTGCAGGAATATCTGTTTTCATCTGTTTTAGCAACTACAAGGTGTTTATAAGCAATGTTTTTCTTCTTAACTGCCTCCTTCATTATTGCCTATTCCATATACAATTCCTCCTTTGTTTTCCTTTCTGGCTCTTCCCAAATAACTCCAAGGCAGCTCTTTCCAAAATAGATTTCATATTATACCACTCTTCTTCCACTCCATCACTCAGATCAAAGAACCCATCATGCACATTCAATTGCTGCTGATATAATTGCCTCGCTGAGTAATACTGCAACAAATTCACCTTCCATGTCAACCTTTCCCCCTATGTCCTTTCATGTCTTTACATCAATCTCAAGCTTTCAAATAACATGAAATGCACACTACCAATATCACATCCTCAATAAACCTGGGCAATTATAAACAAGTTAAACACTTTCGATTTGCAAGGAAATAGTCAATTGTACTCCTATTCTTTCTGGCAGTCCATGTATTATTTTTATGGATTTCCTATCCTTAATCCATTAAGAGAAGCAAAATCTCACAAGGCTCTTCCATCTAAATTATATACATTCTCATTAGGCTTCCCATCAATTGATTTACATCCACTGTAGCATTCAAATCACCATAATAAAATTATTATTAGAGCTATTTATTATTAGAGTATTTTGCATATCCCATAAAAATCCTCTTTTCCTTCTTCCGTCTTTCCTCTGGTGCAGAGACACATAAAAAAACTATATATCCTCTCTCAATTCTACATTATACCCGCATAATTTTATCTGAAACCCACTCATATAAAAGTGAATTTTATCTTTTCACTTTTTATTCAGAATAATGGCCACTCCTGATGTTGCATGAGCCTATATCTCAACACCACTACAAAATACCCAAATCATAAAAACCTCTCAGTTTCTTCTTAGTTTCACTTATCACTAAAATTTATGTTCCTGGCTTCCATGATCTTTACAAGCTCCACCTCCTTCCCCAATGACCATACATTCCACGTACACATATTTAATTTTTGCTGTAGTCCAAAAGCCCTTTACTCTTTAAAAAGTTCCCCATCAACGCTAACCTTAATTTCAGTCCAACTTTTCGTCTTTGGATGAGGAAAAGTTGGAGGGAAAAAAATGAGGAAAAAATACTAACCTGATTGCGGGTAAGGTGGGGCTGCCACCTTAGACCCTCTGGTCATGTGTCTGAGTTTCAATCGGAAGCCAATTCCTGCTCTGTTCTACCTTCTCTGCCGTTGGGTAAATCTTCCTCTTCTGCCGTCAAGGCTGTTAGATGGTTGCCACCTGTAACCCTAAGCTGGGACCTACGACTGGGTGTTACCATCCGGTTCCAGATGGACCCAGGTTTTTTACAAGATAATTACTCCTCTCCCTCCACTCTTCCCTATCATCTTGGAAGATGGCCCGGACTTAGGATCAGCTTGCGGCTGTGTTGAAATATAATATTCTATAAAAAAGTGTATAATGGGAACATAGTTTAATGAAAAGTAGGATTAGTTACTACAGAAAGTATACATGACCAAATCTTTCAAAAATTATTCAAATAAGTACAGATTAACTGTCCAATTTAAAGCTGCTGATGTGAGATGAATTTTTATATCCTGTGAAAAATGTCAAAACAACCTGACTGGAATTTGAATCCAAGACCTGTTGGGTGATTAGCAGAGATGCTACCACTCCTTGATATCAACCATGAATAGCAGTGATGTCTACGACAGAGGTCAGCAGACTTCTTTGGTGGACAAAGTAAATATATTGTAACAAGACCGGCATAATGAACCTGACTAATGAATTATTGCCAATTAAGAAGAAAGTAGTAGAAAATACAATAATAGGAGGAATCCAGAAAGGGGCTAAAAGGAATCCTTTTAGTAAAGGTAACAGGTCTGTTTAACAATTGTTTTTTGTAATACTGCCCACTTGAGACACACCTAAACAATTTTTGCTCTGTGAGAAGAGCTACTGGATCCAGGCTAAAAATGCATGGGAATGAAAGGGCTCAGTTGATTGTTCTCACACTCAACTGGGGTTTCGTCTACAGTGTTAGTTCTGTGAATCAGGAGTGAATTTTGAATGCAGGTATGAGGCAGCTAAGGTGACGCCATGAGTAACTCTAGTATATAAAAACAAGAAATGGGTCTGCGACTATAAGTGAAAGATATAATTTATTAAATTTCATTCACAAACTGTTAGGGTATTTGTGAACAGCAAATGTATTTGCAGTGAAATAACTTTATAACCTGTCTTATCTGTTGTACTATTGTTGTTAATACAAGACTAGTTGTTAAAAGTGTTAAGAATAGCGGTTATGTCTTTTATCAATGGGATTTAATTCTGGTTTTCATTATTTATCTACCTGTGAATAAATCCTGGTATTTACTTTAAATTATATTTTGTGTGTAATCTCTGTTTATTATTATTATTATTGACATTTATGATTATTTGTTTGTTATTGACTTTTAATATTATTATAGTTTACTGTTGTCACTATTGTCATTATTCTAATTATTATTGTGAGATTTTTTTATTGGTCTGTTATTAGTATTATCATTATTAATATTGATTTATCTTGTTCTGCTTATGCTCTTTAACTAATAAATTGTAATTATATAAAAAATTTCATTTCTCTCAATATCCTGAACAAGCTGTGAACATGCGACAATATATATTTTATTTACATTTTACTCAAAACTAATAAAAACTTATTTTATAAACCTTCTCTAAATTATTATTTAGTTTTTAATATCAGTAATAAAGTGTATGCACTTTATTTTTATATAATTTGTTTTTTTTATAATTACATTATAAAATTACTTTTGATTTAATTAAGTTGGCATATATCCACTAAACAGAAGATTTTTTGTGTTTCAAACCACTTTGTTCTCATTTCAATTTCTTCAAGTGCTTTTTGGAGTGAAGAACATCAACTTCTTCATTTTCACAATTTTCAGTATCTTACTTGTTTTCTTGAATCACATCTTTTGTATTATTTGTTTGACATATAGGCTGATATCATCCTTTGCACTACCAGAGGTTCGCTTAAAACGATTAATTTTTGTTAATAAACAGTATCTGTTTCTTTATTCTTCTTTGTGGTAGGCAAAAAAAAAAAAAAAAGCTGACACTAAGGTGAAAGCAACAGATAAAGATGGTGTTCAAGAGGAACTGAAATATTATGCCAAGAAATGTTTTTTTTTTTGCCTTAGTTAAAAGCTTATTGTCTTTTGACTATAAATTACTTTAACATTAAAATTAAAGTTTTATCTTTACTAAAAATAAAAATTACTGAATTGCTTCGAATTTAATGATCATATTAATATACAACATACTTTTGTCACTTAAGTAATGGGCCCTAATTGATTTTTGGTAATAGTATTTTATTTGCGTTTAATTGATAAAAGATTTTAATAAGATCGGCACAGCACATAGATTACAAGCATAATTAAAATAGAAGTAAATCTCAGATTTGTACCTTGTTAGGTACAAAGAAAGTTATTTATAGTGGTTTTTGGTAGTTTACAAGAGATCGGGGTTGTGAAAATATGTTTGTTATTGTCAATTTTCTGGGCGTTTTCTAATTTTATTTTTGTTAATTCCTTCTGTGACCAGTGAAGTCAGGAAAATTTGTTTGTTATACTCATATTCAGCTGTTATTTTTAATTTGTGTTTTTTTTTATTTTTGTAAATAGTAGTCTTGATAAATCTTGAATAGTAGTGTTGTCTTGATAAATCATGATGGTATCAGCATATTTGTGCCAGTATATTGTTTGTTAGCATGTTCTTGTTGTTAAATTTGTACATTTGTTGTAGATATATTTCTGTTAGTATACTGAAAATTGGAGAGCCATAGGGAGACCATCAAATTGTGTGTAACATTGTTTTGAAATGTAAAGTAATTTTGTATTGTAATTATGTTTATTATTTTTAAATAGTGGTAAGTAGCTTATACAATTATGACTTTTTTCCAAATAAAATGGTTATACTAGTTTTTTTTTTTAGCAATCAATCCTTTTTTTTTTAAAGTCTTCAGTCAGCTCACTATAATATTTTCATGTCAACATAATTAATATATACCCATCATCCTCAGTTATTTTAAATATATTAATATTACCTTTCTCAATAATTTTTACCATCTATTGCATAACTGACTGAACCTTAATGTCTGTGTATAAGATCATTCGATCTGATTTGTCTATTTACAAGATTCTGCCATAAATTCCTTTCCTCTTGTATTTATCTTTTTATTTTGTGCTTTATCATCCATCTAATTATCAACATCACTTGTAAAACTAAAGAAAGACTTCTGTTTTTTTACTCTTTGCTTTACCTGTTTTCCATGTTTCATTACTGATTCACTCTACACAAATATTTTTTTACATAATAGTACACAAATATTTTAATATTTAAGATAATTTTAATATATATTATTAGTTAGGCTGGTCATATTGTTTATTTAAAAGAAGATAGGTGAAGCAAAAAGGTGCTGGGTTGGAGGCTTATGGAACCAATCAAAAAAAGAGAAAGGTGTAAGTGACATCAGAAGATGAAAAGTGTTGAATTATTATATGGAAAAGAGTGGCTATGGATTGAATAGATTAGAAGAGAGTTACTGATGTGAACACTGAAGTATGACCACTGCTTGAGCTAGCAAGTAATAGATTCTGTAATATGATAGGCAGAGGTCAATGATAAATGGAATACTAAATTTAAATAATCTGGGAAAATAATAATAAACGATGTAAGTAAGATCTAATGATGTAATATCTTAAGTTTTGCAAAGTAGAATGTTGTAGTAGTATTGCTATGTAAATCAGATACCTTCATAATATGTATGTAAATCAGATACCTAAGATGCCACAGTTTAGCAAAATTTAATGTTTGTTTTGATTTTATAGGTACTACTGTGTATCAAAGAAAAAAAGGGTTTATAATCACACATTAATAAAATGGCATATAAATTCTTACTTAGATTTATGTTATAATAATAATAATAATAAAAGAATTAGTAAAAAAAAGAAATCTAAATAATTTTCTTCAGAGAATATATCTGTAAAAAACCGTTGCTTCTGAATAAAAATTAATTATTCATTTTTTAGTTTCTTTTTAATGGAAAAAAATTAACTTTGATTAAAAATAATGTGTGTACCCCTCACAGAAGTTTTGAATTTGTTAATGGTATGTTTAGCAGATTTATTTATTTTCTTTTTTAACAATAATAATCCACTGCTTTATAACCAATCCCCATGTATAATAATGATTTTTGCTGTGTATGAAAAATTCCACACTTGACCAGATCTTAACCTGGAACCTCTAGATGAATGCAGAGACACTACCACTCTGTCCTGGAGATTGATGAGCAGTCCTTATGATATTGAAATATTCATTTTTTGTTCTAAATTAAATTCCTGATAATAAATTCTGCAGTAAATTCTGTTTGTTAGAACAGGTTTGAAAATGATTTTGATTCATTGACCAAATAAATTTTTTTCTAATAGTAAATATTGTGTAGGGTAAAGCAAGGACAGAATGCCCACTTTTCAAATATATGAAAATAATTAATATTTCAACTACCTTTAAGTTAGTTAGTAATAATGTTGTGAGTACATTGGTATGGACATTTTCTAAACATATATACAATCACCATTTTATAAATCCTACTTAACATTTCTCGAACATATTAGAAACAGTATTTTTGGACCACTTCTCTTAATAGGGTTGGTGAGATAGCCTAAATGGTGTAGGAGAGATGGCATAGTAAAAAATTATTGACTTATTGTGGTTTTTTTCAGTAAAACATTTGTAGTCGCATCATAATAGTTTTTATTATCAAATATTACTTAGAATACTTTCACAAATATTAACAATTTAAGACAAAATATTACTTAAAAAAATATTTTTAAAATTTAAATTTCAAACAAAGAAGACTAATTATATAAGATTAAGAAATGATAAAACTTATTTTTTTAAGATTTTATTATTTCTTTTGTGAGTGTTTACTCTTCTGATTTCCTTTCTTTTGAGTAAAGCACACTTGTCTTTGTAAATCAAACAATCTTCATGAAGCCACCTTGAACAAACCACATACATTATCCAATCACAAGATATTTATATAATAGTCTTCTCAACACTCCATGCATTCATTGATGTCAAAATCTTCACTTTCATGATCTTTAAGAAGATTAATTTCAATTTTGTCCTCTGAGGTAAAAGAGAAATCTTCAAATTTCTTGCCAATACTTACTTGCTTTCTAATGTTGTTTTTCACCTTCAGCATGTTTTCCTTTTTAATCTGATGTTTGGTTTTTACTTTGCTCATTTTTATCCTCGTGCCCTAATTTCTTTTTTTTATTCAGCATATTCCCTCTCATTGTCAGGTTTTGGGAACTTTGCTTTTGTTTTGATAGAGATGGCTTGAGGCCATTTGGAAATCTGTTTCAAAACTCTAGTAGGCGTTAGGAGACATTGTATGATCAATGGTCTTTGTAGGTTGTGACCAATTATTCGAAAGCTTATAAGGAGAATTATTAAACGTAATAAGTGGGAAACTTTGAGAGGGAAGAAAGAGAGGAATCGCTTATAACATTATGTTTTGGCACTTTATGAATGGGCTCTTGATTTAACAGAAAAGCATGATCGGGTATTTGCGTCCTTTTTGAGAGGATAGACACCTGTTGAACAAATGCAGTAATACTGTTTTCCCTGAAAGTTTGTTTTTCATTATATTGTTACGTGCTTCATTAAACATTCACTTAAAAGGTCCAAAAAATGCATGGTCTAAGAGCTACAGGAGTGAATAGTGTAAATCTGTGAACATAGTATAATGACATTATTTTCTCTGGTCAATTCAAGCTCCTCGATACTCATATCAGCTACATTCCAATTAAAAAATTAATTACAGCCTGTTTCTTGGCAAAAAATGGCTCAGAAATCATACTTTAAAAAAGATCAGTGTTTACATATGGACTTTCTCATTTTAATGACTGTACTTGGTGGAGCACTATATAAATATATTTGTTTTGAGTAAATGCCTTTGAAAATGCAATAAGGAGGAATGAAAATCCCGTTGCACTGCAATACCTAATTGTTTCCTCCTTTTTGCCAGACGTTATTACCCTAACTGTTTTTTCCCCTTTCCCTGACAATCTCTCATTGGGTCATTATTCAAGTGCACACCAGATTCAGTGCACTTCCATATAAACCAGGTTTATCAAAGAGGTCGTTACAGTAAATAACTTGTTTAAATTCCTCCACTTTTCTAATAGAAATATCTTTATTTCTTCTTAGAAATAACTGGAGCCAGACCTTTCCGGCTTTTTGTTTGCTGATGAATGCTTGAATTTTACCTAAAAATTCCACCAGATTGTAGGCTATACTTCTAACATTAGACCTAGTTGTCGCAAATCCGACTGACTGCAGTTGTTTCGTAACTTTTTTCTTCGTCACCTAGTTGGCTTGAAGGAGCCATAGATTACTTTTGTTAATTAGTAGATGTTATGTAAGATAGTCTATGGTATTCTGTAGAATTTCAAGGCTTTACCTTAAACTAATTTCCATATTTTTAACAGAATTCATAACAAATGTAAGATTTTCTTCTGACCACTTCTTCTTTAACAAAGAAACCATTTCTTATGCAAATATATCTAATGTAAGCGAACTCTACTAAACTGGTAGGAGACATGGCCCACTTGTTTGTGCCAAATGAAGATTGTCAGTTAATAACTGGGACTGAGCACATGGTTTAAGATCTTCTTAATTTGTAAATTTGAGTTCGGATGCCACTAATTTAACAATTAAATTATGCTACATAAAATTTGTAACGCTACTACAAAAAACCAAAGTAAATCCGACTAAAAATGTAGAAAAACAATTACTATTCATAATACAAACACTCACAAACTGAACTAGCGACTCAGACTGGGATGCTTGACCTTCACAGCTGGTATCCAAAACATTCGAACTCCCACCACACCTAAACATGCAGGGGTGCCAATTCTTCTTCCTAAAAACAAAAATCCTGAGGAATGAATCTTAATGTATCGAATCTATTCTTTCCTGTTAACCTGTATGCATTTTATTTGCAATATTCAGAAGTGAACAGTTAGTTTCATTTAAGTGAAGAATTTCATTTCACTCTGTATCCTTTGTTTCTGCATTATGTCTTCCAAACATTTTTAATCAAGTTATTTTTGAACGTTTTTTATCTTATAAGATTTTACTTTATCATGTTTTTATATCCTTTATCTATTCCTCTGTTTTTCTTTTTTTCTTTCCATCGAATATTTTTGATTGTACCATAATTTTCAAAAGAAAAGATTATTATCAAACACTTGTGTTTTTGCCAAATTTATTCGTATACCTATTAAAATAAGTAGGAGTTCATAACGTTCTCATTTTTTAGGCTGAGTTTTCCAAAAAAATGATTTGATAAAACTGTATTATTATTATTCCAATTATTTTCATGTGTCTCTGTGTTGCGATCAGTTTAAAGTCGTATCAGCTACTTAAGTCGTTAGGGCTTATGTTTTAGTCGATCAATATTAATTTTTCTAGACCTACTCGGGAATCAAATCATAGACTTTGGGTTTAGCATTTAATCACGCTACTGTCTGTTCTGTTAAGACATCTCTGTGTGGTGCTATGTTGTATAGATTGATATTTTCAAACTAGATTTAGGAAAACGATTAAATTAATTCGATCGTTTAAGTAAATCGAATTAAGTTAATTATTTATTTAAATCGTAAATTATTTAGCTAAGTATATGTATGTTCGTATTTG
Organism: Lycorma delicatula; assembly: GCF_047948215.1. Classification (NCBI taxonomy): domain Eukaryota; kingdom Metazoa; phylum Arthropoda; class Insecta; order Hemiptera; family Fulgoridae; genus Lycorma; species Lycorma delicatula. Next base: position 144,781,321 of record NC_134459.1, on the reverse strand, counting down.
TGGATTAAAACAAAAAATAATATTACCCGTATTCGTAATTTTTTTTTGTTACGAATGAAAGTATATACGAAATTCATCGATATATTGATTTTTGTTTATTTCATTATTGTCTGTACATTAAATGAAAGACGTGACGATATCGACTGTTTAAATATATACTTGTGTTGTGCAATGAGCACCTGAGCACCTGACATGCTATGTCTCGCCTACCCCGTACTTTCATGTACAACCCTACTCTACAAAAATCGGATATCTCTCGTATGTCCAATTACGAAAATAGTCGGTCATCTGTAGCCTATCGAGTCGAGTCGATTCGGGTAGTTAAGTGCATCGAACACTTAAAACGTGTTTTCTCATCACGTACGAGTACCGCACCGAACAACATGTAACAACAATAACTATCAATTTTTGTAAATAAATTAATAATTATAAACCTATAGGCTACGTACTCTTATAATATTTTGACATATCTTACTATTATATTTCATATTATTATTGTTCAGTGTAATAATTATTATATAATAAATGTGAAGGCAATAATTATTAAATATCATTCGTATCCCGATATTTCATAACCAATCCTTTTACGAACGTAATGAATGTTATATTGGTTTATAGGAAATGTTAAAAAAAATTGCTTTTAGAAATCGTATTTATGTAAAAGTCATTTCCTTAATTTGTCTTCTATCCTTGATTCGAACCAGATTCTTTATGAACTAGAAAATTGACGTGACGTTTCTGCTTTCGTAGGTAATAATACTTTTCTCCAATATATCTATCTGCTAAAGTGTTATCGATAAATAAATTTTTTTTTCCTTAAAATATTTCAAAAAACTAGATTTTCTAAACGGTTGAAACTTTAATCGCGATTTGTGGTTTACAATAGGATACCGGTAATCTAGCTCGACCTCTGAGAATTTGTAACCGGAAAATTGGATATTTTATTTTTATATTAAAAATCACGTGTTGGATTCGTTAACGCATGGCTTTTTCCATTTCAATATCTTTTTAGGAAATTTTACTCGAATGTAAGAAAAGAAGAAATGTTTAAAATCTTCGTGAGAATCGGTTAGCAGTTATGAGTAAAAAAATGAAGAAAGAAATTAGACTAGTATATATAAATAGTTTGTCGTCTAGGAATTAATCTTTTATATAAAATAAATAATAAAGCAACTAAAGGATAAATTTGCTGAGACTATATAAGAAAATCGCCGATAACGTTGTTCTTTTGGTAGAAACCAAAGATAAATATCATATGGTTTTTAAATTTAGAAAATATTCTAAATTTCTTCAATTCTAACATATTTTCAAATTAAATTTTTTTCCAAACAATAAATTTAGAATTATCTGTTAACTTTTCCAGTAAGATGAAATATTGACTCATCAGTAAATACAATAAATCAAGAAAGTCGGCATCTTCATGCTGCAACATTTCGTATATATATATATATATATATCTCACAGTTTCATTAAAACATTCCGTGTTTATCACCGTCATTGTTAGTTTGCGACTGACCTTCTTAACAGATTTTTTTATTAGGCAGGAAAGACTTAATGAAAACGTCCAGCATTTTATTCATACACCCTCAGTCGTCCCGTATGTACATTCGATTTACACGTCATACAAACCGATTATGCTATCGACGACTCTTATTGCCACATGAAGGATCACAATTAAAATTTCTACAGAACGCACGTTGAACTGTAACTATAAATTCACATTTAGAAAACTGCAAAACACAGAAGGCTTTATGTTCAAGAGGCGCCATATTTGCTAGTGGAGCTGTCAAGCGAAAAGATAAGGAATCAATCTACGGCCATTCGCCCAATTAAAACTGCTCTTTTTGCTCTTGTATTATAGCATTAAATCAACACCGTGTACCTCACTCAAGGTCAGAACAGATTATTACCTCATTAACAGATTAAAACCCCGGCATTATTTTTTGTACACCCGGTGTAAAACAGATAACTGAAAATTTAGCAATTATGTTGAAGTTAAAAGATCAACGTAAAACAAAAGGAATGAAAAATAGCATCGAACAAGTTAAATAATGATTACAAAAATATCTAAAATTAAAAAACTAAGTGAATTTTAAAAATTAAAAAAAAATATTGCAGTTTGAAAAACATACTGCAATTATAAAATACGAGCACAATTTATTTCGGTGAAAGCCTGGTGATTTATAAAAATCGATTCGTAAAAATGAAAACGAGCTTTCTTTTAATAGCATTTTCAGAACGAGTCTATAATTAATGGCTGAAATAATAAAAAAAAAAAAAAAAAAAAAAAAAAATACTTCTTGAACCATATTACTTTTTTAATAGAGAAAGTCTGTAATGGGCACTTGCTTTAGATTTGGTATTCTTTTATATACTGTTATATTTTTGCAGCCGGTGAACGAAGATTGAAATTTATATTTTTGATAAATGCATCTAAAAGATTTTTTTCTTTTAGTCAAGCTTGTTAATATCCCGTCGGTATTTACGTGCTTTTGTTTTTCGTTTAAAAAAATAACCTTAGGAATTCGCTTATGTAGGCCTAACCTATGATTTTCCAAACACACAAAAATATCGTCATTTCAACTATAAAAAGTAATGTTATTAAATTTTAAAGTACTTATAAATTTAAAGATTTTGTATTTTTTTTTTAAATTAGATTTAAATTACACATATATTATAAGTGATCCAGATTATTGGATAAATGTACGCATAAATCTTGCGCCCGAAAAATGTTTTTTTTCTCCCGTGTATTACTGTAGTTTTACTTTTCATATTCAAACTAGGAATGATAAGCTAAATTTGCTAAATAGGAAAAAATAAAGATTTATTAAATAAAGAAATAATTTTGGGAGAAATTGTTTGGGGTATTAGTAATTTGCTAATTTCCACTTTTAGTTAGCTAAAGTAGTATGCCGACTAATTGTTTTTGCGACGTTAAAGTGCGTTTCATTTTGTCAATTTGTTTTAACTACATTTAAATATAGTTGTAATCTTTAATATGAATTTAACTGATAACAGGAGAAATCGAATATTTTCACAATTTTTATAGTAAAATAATCTTGCAGCGTAAGATATACTGTTCATAAAATAATAAGTTAAATCTTCAGATGAGTTATGGCATATATGCAAATAGACTAGTTCATAGTTTTCAATTTTTATTTTTTTATGAATTTAGGAACAGCATTTTTATTTTTCTTATCACTTCGTACAGGAAGGAGTTTAGATTTTTTAGTTTTACTTTTACTTAAAACATGTAAAAACTCTGGTCGCATTAGGAAAAAAATCGTTCAAAAGAAACGTAAACACCAATAATAAGGAAATAAACGTTTTATTAAAAATAAGAAAAAGATATGCAAAAGTGATGAAAAGGAACGAACCTTCACTACTGAGTCTGAGCTAAGGTTCTCTAAAATGATACAATGTGTTTTCATATTCCTTAAACTATAAGAGTCGATTTTAAAACTTCTTCCACATTTGTTAAGTTAATTATAATTTGTTAAAACGCAGCTTTTTACGATGATGTAATTACTACAAATATTGCCAACTGAAGCGATGCAAATTATCTGTTATGAATAAAGGAAATTTATCCTAATACGATCTATCTATTAATGAAATAGTGTAGTAACAGGTATTCTAATTGTGTTCATTTTATAAGTTAGAAAAGGAGCTGTAAATCAGTTATCACTCAACTACTGCTGCTTGCTATTCCAGAACGATCTTATCGGAGATATTTTAATAAATAAAATTTTATTTAAAGAAAAATTAAAAAATATTTTATAATATTTTTCTTTTTTACTTCTTTTTACGACATAAAGGAAGCAGTGTAATCGAGAAAAATATCGGTTTTGAGATTTCAACGGACATATCCATTTTGACCATCCTTGAATTCATTTTAACTAGTTTCGGCGTGACTTCTGTCTGTAAGTTTGTATCTCGCATAACTCAAAAACGGTTAGCCTTAGAATGTTGAAATTTTGAATTTAGGCTGTTGTAACATTCTCAGACTGGATCAAAAGTGTCCAAAAAAGCCCAGTAATAAAAACTGGTAGTAGTAAGCTCTCAAGCTTACTACTGCAGTTTTTATTACTAAAAGCTCTCAATGAGTTGAGAGCTTATATCAACGATGTATCATAAGTGGTACTTATTTTCATTGGTGCCAGAGTTAGCCAAATGAAATTTTAATTAATGAAATTTTTGAATCTTACAAGAGAAAGGCACATCGTTTCGTATCAGACTTCATTCCCTTTTTTATTAACTTTTTTTTTTTAATTTAAATATATTGATCTATTATCAATATATTAACCTCCGAAAAAATAAAATATTTAAACTATTTTAAATTAATAAAATATTTTTCAATCGGTGGTTAAAATATTTTAACCTCCGATTGAAAAATGTGAAATAATCAGACGTTATTAGTGAAATAAAATTATGAACTTTTCATTTTAATTCAAAATTTTTTACAGAGGTTAATAAACCAATATATTTAAATTAAAAAAAAAGTTACAAAAAAATATGTATATGAAGTCGGATTCGAACCCCGATGTGTGCATGGTTACGGATCCGACACATTCTCACTTACACCACATAACTACTTGAGCGACGTGAAACAAAATTAATATATTAAGTAATATAAAATGCTGATACCGCACCACAAAAAAATGTGATGCATGTGGTGTCCACCGCAATGCAATTGTGTAACTGTCCACATATTAAAGAATTGGAAGATCGTATCTCACTTTCAAATGAAATAAATTTAAATGAAGTGCAGCAAAAATATGTGTATGTAATTTAATAGATATACAAGGAAGTCAGGTGGTATAAACAACAGATTTTTATTCTAAAAGTTCCTTAGGTGTAATCTTGTCGATCTCGATTGAGTTTTTCTTCATCATATAAATCTAAAAGCCTTTTGTAAATTTAATAAACCCGAATTAGGTTTAAATTAATATTGTTGAACTTTTTTTATAAATTAATTTTTTTCAAAAATCATTCTGTTGATTACATAATTATAAGGCGTGCTTTTTATTCGTGCTTAAAAAAAATTATAATGATGTATAAATAAATAAACATTGACGTAACGTTTTAATAAAGCGATATAGCTATAAATTCCCATCGGATATATGTCTTTGTAACTGTTTCTTCTAGAATTTTGATTCCATAAAACAAAAAATATATAATTTATTAATATTGTAAATGATGGAAACTGTTATAAAAATTAAAAAACACGAATGCCAAAAAATAAATAAATCGAACTAAAAAAAAAAAAAGAAAAAAACAATGTATGGAAATAAAGGACTAAACATCGTTATGCAGTATTTAATTAATTATATAATGGGTGACCAATCAACTTTCAGACAGTTTTAATTTGTTTATATTTTTAATGTTGTAGAAATAACAGGCATTTAAGATTATTGTAATGATTAAGTTCTCACCAGGTCTTACATCGATAAGAAAATTTTGTCCAACGAAAAGTTTTGAATGCAATCGAGGATAATATTTTAGTATAGGATAATTACTCTTAGATCTCCTTAATATAGGACAATTATATTCACAGCACCCCGAATATATTTAAATATTTCCGTACCATATTTTTAGTTCGTTGTCGTTTTTTGTTCAATTTATTTATATTTAAAAAATATTTTTGGCAATAAAAATAATTTTTTTAAAATTATTTAATACAATTTAGTGATCACCAAGAAAAATTTACGATTTGAAAACTTATGATATAATGTATTAACGTTTATATAACTTTCAGTTTATTTAACTGGCATATATCAATCCTGCAGTTTTCTCAAGCGGTTGAGTTCCTGGAGGAGATACTTTTTATCGTGTGGATCATACGAAAATTTTCTGGGATCCAAACTTTCCAATTGTCTCGCACTACTCAGCGCTAGGCCTGCCCTTGGCAAAGAGTGAGTGCTCAGATCTACGACAGCTCTATCTAGGGTAGTCCGTTGTAGTTTCTGCACCGTCATAGACCAGCGCAATATTAGTGGCAGCATACGCCGTTCTCTCCTTTACCCTGTCCCCCTAAAGCATCAAATTCGATAATGGTGAGCTCTATCCGATGCCGGCAGCATTACTTGTAATCATACTGTCATCAAACTCTTCAAAGATCGTTTGTCGGAGCTCACCGGGCTCAAACTGTTCTGGGCGTAGCGCAGCAGGCCGCTCGATTTTTGAAGAATATCAGTTAATCTTTTTTCTGGTTTGGTTCCATCGCGATTTTGTATTGTACAAGCAAATATTCCGTTTGAACTTTGAAAATCGGTAGATCGATTGCGAAGATATAACAAAATTTTTGAATAATCGTGATCTGTTAGATCGAGAGTGTACCTGATGTATGCAAAGGTTAGCCGCCTTTGCAACCTACTAACAAATATCCGGTTTGAATTTTAAAAAACGGACGATTTTTTGCAGAGGTATTATAAGAACACCCATTGTACCTCCCAAAACAGCGTCCCAGAGGCACCCCGTTTGTTACCAGTTGATCGTGATGATTGTTCTAGCTTCGCACGAAGTGCTCACATCATCTCACCACTCTAGCCTCATACGCAGTCCCCACGGGAAGCCCATTATTATTAAACAGACATTTTTTAAATTTATTTAATATTTTATTTTATTTTAACGTAAATTTAATTCTATTATTTTATTCATTCTATTGATTTGATTCATTCACTTCAAATCCAGCTAACACAGTGACAGAGGATTACACAGTTTACAGTTCATTAATTCAATTCATTAAAGTCTGTGCTGCAACCGGCAGTCCCGGAAACGTAAGCATTCCAACGCGGGATCATACATCTAAATCCAGTTCGGCCGTTGAGTTGCTACGGTGGAACATACATACAGACTCCCTAAAAAATTACACTGTTTTTTGCGTATTTGTGTAAAAAACTGAGAAATTGGTATTTTAATTGAAATATAATCATCATTAATTAATACGCGTTATTTAACATTTTTACACCATTAAAATTACTTGACTACTTCAGACAGGATAAAATAAAAACTTAGTTACCGTACTGAATTAGAGCTGTTCAGATATTTGTTAAGAAATGAAAATAACATTCGGATCGATATGTTTCCTTTTCCCTTTATAATTTTAATTTTTAAAAGCGGAAAATTTTTTCACACTTGTTTGCCCGTCTGCTTTTTTTAAATGCTTCATCAAGTTTCACGTTTTACCTTTCATGTTTTACACCATTTTTTTACCGCAGCATATGACACTTTTTTGAAATATAATATTAGTCTATTTTTTCTATAATTTTTTTCCTATAAAGTGATCTCACTCATAAAACTAAATGCTATTACTGAATCCTTATTTTGATGTTGAACATTTCTATGTGATATAATTTTCATTAATATTTTTAAAAACAAAGAGGGTAAATATTGATTTTATTCGATAAATAAAACTATTCATGTATTTACGAGTAGAATAATTATTTTACCTAATTCTCGCGTGATTATACGGAATTAAGCTCTTGCCTAAAAATCTACTCGTATATTTTTATACTGATGCCTAAAATATTGTTAATAGAAAGTAATTATTTTTTTTGGTTCTGTCTTCGTTATCTAATATCATACAATAAAGCTAAAGAAATTTTCCGGTATTCTGAAACGATTATTAATCGTTTTTGGAAGAAAATTGAAACTAGTAATTCGGTTAGATTCTGAATTAGTACACATAATGTGTTCTAAAGTACACATAAATAAAAAAAAATATACTTTAACATCCTTTACGAGTGATAAAATTAGAAAAAAAGTAAAAATACTTTCTCCAATATCGGTAGATTTTTTTCTGTGTGAATCCATTGTAGTAAAGTAAAATCGAATGTTATTAAAAGTATATTCAAGCCGTGCCATTATACTGACTGTACGCCCACGATCTTGTTTTTGCTTTTATTACCCGAACTATAACTTCTTGCTCGAAGATTGGATTTAATGGAGATTAAATTATTTTGCCTCAAATATCTTGAATCGGGACTCAAATTCAGAGAATTAAGAAATAAATTATGTTTCGCTGTGCTAAAAAGAGATGTGGTAAAAGAGATGTGCGGCTTATGTTAATAGGTAGGCGGATTTGCATTTCGTGATGGAGTATGCTGTTTGTATTCGATAAGCGTATAATAAGGTGTTTATAAAGATAGTTTTGTGGCAGAGATGTAGATTCTTCTTATGAAGTTATAATTAATCCGGTGTTTAAAGTATAATACATACTTGGATGAAGGTATACATTTTACTTGTTTAATTAAAAATGGAATTTTTATATAATTACATTTTTTTTCCGAAATGTTAAAAAATTTTCATAATCTTGTATCGCTGGAAACCCTTTACTAATGTGAAAAGCAAATCTCTATTTTTAAACCTACGAGTATATATTTAAAAAAATGTATGTAGACATTATAATGAACATCGTCTTAAACTCTAATGTAAGCCACTGTTGCCAGAGCTTACGAAAGAAAACATTCTTTAGAGCTGTGGAACTGTCTTTTAAGTACGAAACTTCGTTTATCTTCATTCCTGAAACGCGTTTGAAAGAATACGTACAGAACAAGCGGACAGCTAAGCGGGGTATTACATGCATCATATTATTGGACACTATCTAATGCGAGGCTGAACGTTACACAAATTCTATAAATGTTTTTAGACGACAATTTCTGTACGGGAACAAGCTTATAAACTAGTGTATATGCAAAAAAAAAGATGTTCTACTCAATATATATTACCTTACCGGTTAAGGGTTCACTCGATAAGCACTTTCAGGACTTTCTATGGGCCGTCAGAAGCCTAAAGAATATCCTGTTGTGCACGTAATACCCCTACGATTACGTTTTATGGAGGTGAGCCGAAGAAGAGTTTTATCGGATGAAATCTAAGACGCTAGATAAGCTTGAAAATAGAATCCAAGTCATATCCGATGTTTCTCCCCGTTTCTAACGAAAACCAGGAGAAAATATAACTGTTTGTTTATGAAAATATATGCAAAATACTAAAAGTTCATCAAGTTGTAACTTTGAGAGAATTAATAGCAATTACTACTGTAAAGCACGTTACAACAATTTCCTTTGCCGAATTGCTTATTTAATGGAGAGAAATAACCTTTTGAAATTAAAGTGATTTTACACCCACTCTGTAGTTCGAAATCGCTAATGTATAAAAAAGAATATTATCACAAAATATTATTGTTAAAAATTAAATTCATAAACGTTATCATAGATAATTAATTTATTTAACATAAATATTATAAATTTTGTTTTTTACATTTTTTAATGAGACGTTCCAGACAGCTAATACAGTTTGACTGTACGAAGTTGATATTGTAACAAAGAGAATTTAAAGAAATTACGAATCTACTTTTATGCTGAACATACAAGAAATATAAAAAAAAAATCATTTTTAATATCATTAAAGAAAGAGTATCGGAAACCTTTTATTGTGATATTTATCACAGACTAAAAAATATTTCTACAACATACTCTCACGGACAGATTTCAATATTATATGATGGTGGGTTAAGTATTTAAAAAAATAAAAATAATAAAAAATACCTAAAATAGATTTAAATCTATCTTCTCTGTCTTTTATCTTTTGATGCATATTTTATACATTATGAGGTCGTCTCAAAGTAATGAAATGTAGTAGAAATAATGTAGTTGGAAACATTAAAAATAAAATAGGAACAGAAAAAATTATGGAGTTAGAAGAATTTTGTTATTCGGAAAATACATTTACTATAAAGATGGACGAAACAAGAGGGATATAAAATGCCGAATAGCACAGGCGAAACAAGCTTTCAGTCAGAAATATAATTTGCTTACATTAAAAATTAATTTAAATATCAGGAAAACATTTGAAAGTATATGTGTGGAGCATAGCTTTATACGGAAGTGGAACTTGGACGATCGGAGTGACCTGAGAAGAAAAAATTAGAAGCTTTTGAAATGCGGTGCTATAGGAGAGGTTAAAAATCAGATGGATGGATAAAGTGACAAATGAATAAGGGACTACGGCAAATTGATGAAGAAAGAAGCATTTGTAAAAATATAGTTAAAAGAAGAGGCAGACTGGAATAGTCGCTTTAATATTGGAGGGACAGGTATAAGGAAAAAATTGTGCTGGCAGGCAATGTTTGAAGTATATAAAACAAATTGTTATCGATGTAGGAGGTATACCGAAAAAAACGACTAGCACTAGATGGGGAATCTTGGAGAGCTGCATCAAACCAGTCAAATGACTGAAGACAAAAAAAAAACAAAGGTCGTTTATCTTTTACGTGGGGTCCTAAAAATAATCAACACACATATACAGTCAGGTACGAGTGCGCGACGCAGTCGAAGATTGTTCAGGTATAAATGGTCGAAAAATATTCCCCGATTATAAATTCGTCGTTTCGGTAATATTTCGTTCAATAAAGTGCACGGTTTTGGTAGCCGTTAAATGAGCATAGACTTAAAAAAAAATTAATTAATGCGAACATTTATTAATTTGATAAGTACAGAATTATTATTACTTGTTGAATTACAATCCTTACTTATATTTTATTATTATCGTTATTCACCCAGTAATAAATTAAAACATGTTTTTAAAACGTGTCTGAATGATACGTAAATTATTATACATATCTAATCTGTCAAAGAGTGGTGATATAGGTCTGTCTATATAGATAAAGAAAAAAAGTATCCTTAAGATCTATGATAAGAAATAGGGATATATAAAAGGGTAAAATGTACAGATAGTATAAAGAAAAGATAAAAATTAAGAAAAAAAGAAAGAGAAAGAAAAAGTTATCACACCAGGTGTTTTAGACACGAGAACAGCAGATTAACTGAAGAGCAGCGTGAAAAACTGCTCCCGGCCATGTTACTCTATACTACCTACTTATATAACATATAACCCAGTCAACCTTTTCTAACAAGCATCTTTTCACACGGTCTATAAAATAAAAATTAAAAAAAAATTCACCAAGCTTTACAAAAATAATATTACGCAAGTCTGCATACTAAAGCTAATGATAGTAATTATTGAAATAGTAAAAAATATAATTTGTACGTCGATAATTATTGTAATTTTTTCAATTACATGTCTTTAAACGTCAGTCTTAAGTTTATTTATTGCTTAACAGAATCGTGCATACGAAATAACAAATTTAAAAATTTTGCGGTATTTTATAAGAATGATTTATATTCTACTTGCTAAAGACTGAAATAAGCTAATTTATAATACTTATATACATATAAATGATCCTTGAAAAATTGATTTTGATAACAAAAGTGTGTAAGCCCCGGCGGTATCCAGAAAAAATTCACTCGCTCTCTAGCAAGACTCTCCGACACTCTCTCCGCTCAGGACAGTCGTCATCATCAGGGACAGGAAGCAGCAAGGATACCGATGACATTCAAAGATCGTCCGCCTGCACAATTCCATCATCATTCCTGACTGATTTCGACCGGCGGCTATCAGGACGATGATGATTCAAGCCTGACACGATTTTTATCTGAACTGATACAGATAATTATATTTTTTTATTATCAAAAAAAGGTTCACATAATTTCATCGCTAATATTTTTATAATTCTGGGAGCAGGATTTTCCGGTCGACCACTAGAAGCTACTCGCATCTTAATCTTCCATTAATCTATCTTTATCTTTAAAAATGTCAAAACTTAAAAAAAATTTATGATATTTCTTTTTCACTAAGTGTTAGGATCATAATTTAATTTCCTTTTCTTTTCAAAATGTAACTTCTTTGATTTATATTTATATTCTTTTTTGATTCAATAAACTTGTAATATTTGATATTTCATATCATCTGGCACAACAATTTCTTTCTTTAATTAATATTTTTACTTCGAATCCCGTCATATCTATCTATGCAAAAGTATGTGAAATTTAATAACACTAATGATGAAATTTCATACTGTTTATGTATGTAATACACTTATATAATTGTAAACGTTTGCGGATCTGTTTGTTTGCAACAGCATCAAGCGAGAACCAACTGAGCGATTGCTTTTCAATTTTAAAGATACTTTCGTTTTATCCTAGGGAAGGTTGTTGTTATATCATGGATCCAGGCCCTAGCTCCCGTGGGGTTTAAGATATTGAAGATATTGATTAAAGAAACAAAAATTAATCTTTTTACTTCATCATATTTCTGTCACCATGGCAACAAAAATATAATTAAGTAAAATGACTAATTTTATTTTTTTAATGAATGTATCTAAAATATTTAATATTCTCACAACTTTGACGAACGCGTCGGGATCCAGGGAGCGGGGTTCAGGGTGCGGAGCCCTGATGGGCTAGCACCCAGTATAGCTGGCACCCAGTAGCATGTATATATATATATATATATATATATATATACATGTTACTACTATATATATATATATATATATACATACATACATACTTTGTAAGTTATAAACGAAAAAATAAGAAATAATATTAATTGGTATCTAAACAGTATTTATGAAAAACTGCAAAATATTTGATGATTTGATGTGGAACCACATGACATCCTTGTACGCCTATTAAATTACATACACATATTTTTTTTTTTAAATTAAAAGTACATAAAATTTTATTTCAATAATAATTTCTGTTATTTTTTCATATATATTTTTTTATTATTATTGATACTGAATTATTATTTATCGTAAAACTTTTCTTACAATCAGAGGTTAATAATTATTAATAAATCAATATATTTAAATTTAAAAAAAACGTTGTAAGATCTAAATATACATTATTTAAAATTTTATTTGGCTATTATTCTGGAACCAATGAAAATATGTACTACTTAGGAAATATCGTTGAAAAGCTGTCAATGAGAGCTTGTTACTGCAGTTAAAGTCCAAAATCCAAATTTTTTGGACTTTTTGTCCACCTTTTTAGACACTTTTGGTTCAATCGATTCAATCGAAAGGGGAGGTACACAACTAGATGTTACAACAGTCTTAAATCCAAAATTTCAACATCCTACGGCTAATCGTTTTTGAGTTATGCGAGATACGTACACAGACGTCACGCTGGAACTAGTCAAAATGGATTCAGGGATGATCAAAATAAATTGTGAAAATTGAAATTTTTCGTGAACACAACTCTTTCTTTACTACGTACAAGGAAGTAAAAATGGCCATTTTGAGCGGAAAGGGCAAGTTTATCAAAAAAATATTCAAATCACTGAAATCTTCCCTTCAAATTGCCCGCCATGACCTTCTCATGCACGCTTCTTTTGCAAGACGGATAGCTGAAATTTTATCACAAGAAAGATAAAATAGCAGTGTAAACCGTAAACTAGTCACAGTCGCTGAGATCTTCCCTCCCATGAAAATTTAAAACAAGAGTTTTCTTAAAAGATAAAGAGTTCTTTAATCATAAAAAACCGTTAACCTTCTTACGATTAAAACCTTTAGTAAAAAGTGTAAAATTCATAAAAGGTATTGGATTGGATATTAGTACCCATCGTTGTTCAGTGATGAAGTTTCTGCAACACTACTGATAAAGAAAATTTTCCTGATATTTAATTCCTGTTTATTACGTGCAGTTTTGAAACTATTATTTTTAATATTCTAATTTTATGATCAGTTTTCAGGAAATCCTGGGGTAGAGCCGGTTTTTCTGGTCTTGTATATTTATATTGATCCAAATGATCCTTTATTTTAATTTTAATTTTTCTTTTAGTTTTCCTTACTTATAACTTGAAATCATTGTTTTTAAAATCAATTTATAAATGCCGTCCACTCTTTATATTAATTCAATTTTATTTTTATAATTTCCGAAGACAGAGCCAGTTTTCTTGACGTAACAGTAAAGTTGTCATTTAATTAATTAATTAATTTTTTTTTTTTATTTGATAATTAATTTTTTTTTTTCAATAAATGTTTAGTAGTTCTTTGATTATGTTATTTTTTACACTGAATAATTATTCTTAATTTTTGTTGTTGAAGGGACACCGAAATTTGTGACAGTTGGAGCCATGTAATCTTTCTTACTCGTACATTCATAATTATTCTGTTTATCGCTATGTTTTTACACAAAGGAATAAATAAAGTATATTAAAAGAAAAAATGAATTTTGAAGTCTGTTTCGGTTTATAAAAGCGAACAACTACTAACAATTTACTAATTTTTATTTTGGGACAGATTTCAAAAAATCTACGTTTTAAGAAAAATTGAAGGTTTGCATTTTTTTTATTGTTTAAAGCTGATTTTTTCTGTTGACAGCCACAATATTAATGTATTTATTTATTTATTAATAAAATTAAACCCAAAGGTAATGTAAAATAAGAAAGATTATAAATCGTGTTTAAACAAAAAAATTGAGTAAAAAAACAATTTAATTACTTTTAAGATTTCGAATTTTTGAAGCCTGTACTAAATTAAATGCAACCAGCTATCTACTTACAATTTAATTGTCTAAAAAAAAAGAAATTTAAAGAATTAAATAGTAATTTTTAATACTGTTCAGTTAAATTTTAAGTAAATAAAAATAATTTTGTTGAAAATAATAAGGTAGATGAAATTAATTCTATTTTTTCAAATTTTTAATTTATTAAATTTGCTTCGTTGAAAGTAATTTACTCTCATTTTAATACACATTTCCATGAACTGATCTTATTTTAATAATTTCAAACGTGAAACTTCAATATTTTTATAAAAATACGAAGTTTTTTTATTTAAATTATGTATTTAAAATTATTTATAACGTAAATCCTTAGTTTACAATTACTTACTATTAAATCTTTTTCTATGAAACAGCGGGTATCACAGCTTTGGTCATTAGCTCGATAGAAATTGGTAGCCTATGAAAAGATGCTTGACCGATACTCGACTCGGGACCTCTTCACGAAGTAGTATTAAATTCTATATTCTCTATATTTCTTGTTATACTATAATAATTAGCGACGAGTTTTTTTTCACCACTGATCTTTAGCTGTTTCTTTTTTACATAACTTACATTTTTTGTTGGAACTGGTAAAAATACGTTACTACCGAAGATCGAATTTATAAACCTTTGATATTACTTAAAACAAGGTAGTCCCGGTCCTGTTAGGCTTGGCATTTTCACACGCTACAAAATTGCCATTTCCTCTCGTTCACTGAAGCAATACCTAACGGTGGTCTCGGAGGCTAAAAAAAAAAAAGTTGTTATAACTGAGTAAATTCATGCAAACGTTGTTAGATATTCATTTTTTACATGTGTCGCAGAATAATTTTCAAAGTATTATTACGATTTCATAACGTGATTCTCTGTGTTGTTTTGTCGTTGGCGGCTGGATCCCGAATAGTAAAATAAACAAGATAATAAATATTATCTTTATCTTATTTCCATCTTTTTTATATATCTTTTTTTTTTTATTCTTTCCTAAACGTGTAGGTGTATGTGTTATGGAGGCAAGCTTTAAATGGATAAATAAATGTTTATTTGTTTCGGTTTAATTTATTATAATTCTCCTTACAATTTATTATTTTATTCCGTCAAGAATTTATTATTTGTAATTAAAGTAATTTAATTGAATTCGCTTATCTGTAAAGTTGCTCCTTTTTCAAAAATTTTCACCTTAGAAAAGCTGTTAATTAGGTTAAATATATAACAAATTATTTATTTCATAATGATTATCCCTCCATAGATTCAGCTGATTAATACACTTTTAATTTATTGTAGTACAGGTTTATTATTTTTTTCCACACATTCCTAATACATTAATTGAATCGCTTTTACGTACACATGTGTGCACGATTACCTGAGAGAGGAAATTAGCACATTACAAATTATCGTTAACTGCTCGTCCATAATTTTCTGTAGGTTATATATAAGCATTAAACGTTGTAAAAATGAGGTTTTCTTCGTTTTTACTTGTACATTAGTTACAGCAAATAGCGTTAAATTATTATTTTTTTTATATATTTTACGATAAAAACTGCCAAACCCCTAGACTTTAGCCGGGATCAAACTTCTTCAAAACTTTCTGTTACGTGTTAATCTCATCACAAACTCTGTACCCATGTTAAATCGTTTACGTCATTAAGAAGGAACATCCATATTCTTATTTTTTAAGAGTAAACACGCTGGCTAATGTTTAACTTACAACTTTTGAATACTGCAATGACTACAAATGATTTGAGGAAAACTACAACCGGTAATTGTGCATTCTAGTAAATATTTTATTTTCCATTTCTTGCTAGTCTCAACACAGTTTGTAAATGTTACGAAAATGAACTAACACTACTTTTTATGTAGTCAATTAACTGTGTCGTGTTATATTTGTTTTCCCTCATTGCTACTGTATACTTTTCCTTCTAATAAAGGATTCTAAAACTTCTTTTCATGTTCTTAAATAATTTTCACTTTTGATCATACCAATCACCCTTTCTAAATTTTGGTGTTCTTTTATGATATACTTAAAATATTTATAATTTTTTGTCGTTTTAGATTTAAACGTTTTTCAAGTATTGCAGTCTTAACTGGCAAATTATGATCGGCTAGCCGGCCAAAAAATATGATCGGCTAGCCGGCCAAACTGTACTTCGTGTTTTTTTCGATTTATGTCCGGTATTGGATCCTCTTCCCACAGTAATCTTCTGTGCATTCATAATTGTGATTTATCTTATTTATGCCCGTTTACAACGTTTTCGATATTAGAATTAACATCTTTAGTAAATTTTTAATTTTTGAGACATAGGCGTCTCAAGTCACAGCATAATAATACGTAGTCCTTGTTACTAAAAACATTTTACGTTAACCACCGATGAAATAATTTTAAAAATCTTTTCGATAATTTCTGTTTTGTTTATCCGTGTAGCATATTTTGAACAATAATATAGATAAATAACAAATGGTTGTTTTATGTTTTTATAATTTTGTTGTGTTGCGAAATTCATCAGTTCCTTATTATCCAGTATTTTCTTGTAAGTAATAATCCGTTATATTCTATTTAACGTTTATTAAATATTATTTTTTCTAAATTTTCTTTCCAGTCAATGCGTCAGTAATCCTTAATTTTTTTCGATTAATTAGTACGCATGTCACGTTGTTTCTTTGCCGATAAGATCGAAGTATAATTTATTTTATAGTAACTGTTAAAAGTCTGGCGATCTTGTTTTCCTCGATCACCTCTCTTAATCCTCAGAATTTCATTTTATTATTGATATTTTTCTTCATAAAACTGGAATATAAAATAAAGTAATCTTTAACCACCTTTTCACCGAATTTAGATTTACTTTCCATGAAATTTATTAAAATAATTACAATAAATTTTACATTAATTGCCTATTGCGTAGTTAACAGGTAAAACCTACGCGATTTAACATAAGTAAAAACTAATAAATTTGGAAGGTTTTGGATCAAGTTATCCATCTAGTTATCATCTGATTTTCAAGTAATAGTTATTTCTGTCGATAACTATTTTTAAAAATTAAGAAGACATCCTGGAATGTTTGTTTGTAAATCGAAAAAGAAAATGCGAGTAGCAATGAAAAAAAGTACCACTATTAAAATGATCTTTAATTTCAGTAGAGAGATTATTTTCTAAAAAATTAATTAAATTAAATTCTGAGTACAGGAAAAAGTACTGTGGTGATAATGTATATGTTTTTATACTTTATAAATATTTAATATAATGTTTAAAATTTTTACTGTTTACAAATAACTTCTTCGTGATATAGCGGTCGTTTTTAATTTTACTATATTAATGTTACCAAAACATAAATGCTATGAAATTTTTTATTTTTTTGCCAAATATGATGAGATGAAAATTGATTATTAAGAAGATAATAAGGCAGTATATTTATTTTAAGTATAATTTTTACGCCTTTCAAATGGGCATGATCGATCAAGATTGAAATGTATAGATTAAGGATTAAAATAATTTTATATCTTGATTCTTTATTACGGTTATGAAGTAAGTTACTAAACTTCATACTCAGGGGCGATGGTAAATGCGACTAGCTAGCATGCTTTTATTCGTTTCTGTAGTTTATATTTTTATTCGTAAATTGTTTTTATTTCAATGATGTAAAACGTTATTTAACCCTAAATTAAAAAGGAGCGGACTGTTATTACGTTTCATATCAGTTTCGTTGTTCGTTCTTTAGAATCATGAGTTATTATCCAAATAGTATAAGATTATTCGATTATTAAAATTAATATTATCAAAACACATATACTACGAGCTTATTTTATTTATAATAATATTTAACGATTTAATATCGCTGATAAATATAATTTTTGTTTCCTAACATGCGATACATGATTTTAATCTATTTTTTTGGTGCTGAAAACGAATATGAACTAAGAATCTTCATTTTTATCGTATAATTAGCATTTTAAGCTCCTATATTGTATTTTGTTAGCTCATTTTTTATTGTTTAACTTTAACATAATTTGTTAGCTATAAGTAAACAATACTAGGCAAAGAATTACATCGTATCATAATCGCATATTATGACATATCTAATACTGAAGACTGAGCCTTCATGAACAATATTAATCATGTTTGTGCAGATCAAAACATGTAGCTGAAAACACAGCTATGTTGTTTGTATTAAGCACTAGATTTAGGAATGAATTAATTTTGTTCATTCTTATTGCTGTCTTAAGTTTGTTAACAGCGCAGTGTCATAATGCCTCGAAATTGTGTAAATGATGTGGATGCCTTTTGTTATGTATGTGGTGAGTTTACTGTAAAATCAAATACAAAAAAAAAAACATTACACTTTTAATTAAAAAAGCAAATCATTTGTACTGTCAGTGTAAAATTGGTGATCAGGATAAGACGTGTGCTCCTGATTATAGTATGCACTAATTGTACTGTATATTTAAGAGGATGGCTGAAAGTTAAACTGAAGGCATTGGCATTTGTTGTACGTATGGTTTGGCGTGAACTAAAAGATCACGTAACCGATTGTTACTTTTGTTTAACAAGTGTGTCTGGAATTTCTAAAAAATCTAAACATCTGTAAAGTATCCTTCATTGCAATCTGCAATCACGCCTGTGCTTACAGTAAAGTTATTCCACTTCCCGAGCCACCTGTGAATGTATGCTTCGAAAGCAGCGATGAAGGATCAGGCAGTACTGAAGAAGACAACAATGATTTTGATTTTGAATTATCTTCCAATAAGCCTTATCTTATATCACAAGGTGAATTAAATGATCGGGTTAGGGATTTAAATTTATTAAAAAATCAAGCTGAACTGTTAGGATTAAAACTGAAAGATTGGAATTTATTTTTAAAAAATACAAAAATTTCGGGCTTTCGAAGGCGGCAAAAAGAACTTTATCAGTACTTTATTGATGAAAATAATTTGGTTTATTGCACAAATATTGATGAGCTTATGTTGCACTTAGGACAAGTTCATAAACCTGAGGACTGTTGCCTTTTCACAGATTTGTCAAAGTACAGTTTAAAAGTGATTCTACTACACAACGGTAATATCCTTCTATACCAATCGCTTATGGTATTAATTTGAAAAAGACATACATGTGATGAAAGACATTCTGGAGAAATTATAAAAAAGAAAGAAATTACAAAAAACATAGCTGGAACATATGTGGCGATTGAAAATTATAGCTATTTTGTTAGGCTATACTAAGTACATGTGTTTTCTTTGCGAATGGGACAGCCGAGCTAGGGATAAACATTATGTTACCAAAGAGTGGAAGAAAGGAGACAACTTAACTCCAAATGGGAAACATATTATTCATGAGCCCTTAGTTGAACCCAAAAAATAAATATATTTTTAACCCCTCACCATATCAAGCTAGGAGTAATGAAAAAATTTGTTAAAGCAATGAAGAAGGATAAAACTATTTTTTTTTGTACATCAGGCAGAAATTTTCAAATGTAAATGAAGGAAAAATTAAAGAAGGAATATTTGTTGTTCCTCATATAAGAGAGTTGGTCAAAGATGATGTATTTAACTCGATGTTAAATAATGTAGAAAGTGCAGCTTGGGCTTCATTTGAAGACGTTTGCAAACATTTTCTCGACAAACAAAAATCCGACAATTACCACGATATTGTTAATCAACGTCTTACGTAATACAGAGCTATGGGATGTAATTATATGTCTTTGAAAATACATTTCCTCCACTCACATCTTGATTTTTTCCCGGACAACCTTGGAGACCTAAGTGACCAACACGGTGAACGTTGGACATTTCGGTGATGAAAAGCCGCTATAAAGGGAAATTGAATACTAACATGCTAACCGATTACTGTTGAACATTAATTCGGGATGTGCCTGAGGCTAATTATAAGAGAAAAGCATCAGCGAAATCATTCTAACATAGTTATGGTCATGCAAAATTATAAATTTTACAAATTTTAAATACATTTTCCATTAATTTTTTTTTTTAACGTAATTTATTTAAAAATAAGAGTGATAGAACAATTGCATTAATAGATTTGTACTGTACGCAAAAAAAAAAAAAAAAACAATTCAAGAAATGATATCACGATTAGAGAAACATTAGAAAAATGTTTTTTTGCTATCAGTGTACTTAATTATTTGAGGGCTGCAGATTAGTTGATTTGTACACGGATGATTCTATTTTAATATTTATTGTTATTTTAAATAGTTTTATAACTTTATGGAATCAAAAGAATTTAATCCAGAGTTTTAATTTTTATTAAACTTCTTGTTTTATACATTTTTGTCTGCATTATACAATTTTTGAAATTAATATTAGCCAAATTATTATGAAAAGTTCAGTCTGATTGATAGTGTCATCAGTATAATTTTGTCAAATTTGTTGTTTTTTGTTTTTATTTAAATAAAATGAAAACTTTTTTCAATTATATATTTAAAAAGTATGATGTTACATAAAAAAAGAACGAATTTTAATGTTTTTAGAACTGTTAGTATACGGGCTACGTGAAATAATAAGGGACTAGAAAGGGATTATTAATGTCAAATAAATCAAACGCTAATCTGAGCTACCGCCTCCATTTGGTAATTATTATACTACTCTTATGTTATATTAAATATTCACGTAATTATCTAACTAATTTGAAAATGGAATTTCACTTGAGACCGCTTGCCTTCTCCCTTTTAAACCCATAGGCTATACACAAGGCCTGACTTGTCTTAGATCTCACCTTTGATTTATCTTGTCTTACAGATTTGCCGCCCATCAAATTTTGAATAGCATAACATATCTTTTCCGTATATATATATTATATATATATTCCTGGACATATATAATATGAGTGATGGAACCGATAGCAACATAAACTATAGCATATCGTTTATACAGTCACACCTTATATAAAATTACCACATTTTAATATGATAACAATTTAAATTCCATTAAATAGTAATTTTTTTTTAAATTGTTTTTTCATGGATATTGAAGTAATATATATATATATATATATTATTTATATTTATTTATTGTATCTTTTAAAGTTATATTGAAATTAAGATTGAAAGAATGGTTTTCAAAAAATATGTTTAAATTAGTTATAAAAAATTAATAATTATATGGAAATCATGAAATTATTCACTTTACAATCGTGTCAGATGTCTGATGTATTAAATACCCCTTTTCATTAACAAAGTCAGCCATTTTTCTGTTCAAAATATTTCTCTTTTAATATTTATAGCTGCTTATGCATAATTTCCAAATCCATATTGTTCGATTATGATTACTACTTTTCCTTGTTCGTCTCAGATTTCTTTTATCGTTGTCTTTTTTCTTTTTTCTAAAGTTTTTTCTTCTGTTTAATCTTATATCGAACGATAAGTCTATCGGGTCGATTCTATAATTTCTTAATATTGTACTCTTATTGTACGAGGCACTGAATATTATAATGTCTGCAGGACATTAAATTACAATTATAACTTCCAACTGAAAATGATTTCCTTCGATGAAAGGGAATCAAAATTATATTTGAAGGGGTTTTCTTTTCCGCTGCGGAGACAAGCGGTAGACAAATTTCAAAGTGTAAAAGAATAATATAATCCGTATAATAATAATGTAATAATAATATAATAATATAATCTTATAATAATATAATAATATAATATAAGATCCAGAATTTTGAGTAAGAGGTAGATTTTAGTGTTTAAATTTGTAAATGATTAGGAGATCCGGCTTAAGTATTACAGATTCATGGAGTAACTCCCGAACAAAAAAGGCAGTCTCCGATTCGGCCTACTGACAGTTTCCCATACCAAATAACTGAAAAGCTGTTGCAGGTTGCCATATCCTCAGCATGAAGAATCTTTGAGAGTTAGAACGACACCGAAAGGAACGATAAGGAAAACGGGTGGTGTGAAAATGGTTTATATACACTCAGATGCACCTTCTAAAAACCCAGATGAAAGTTCGAGGTTCCTTCCGGGAAGCAAGTATTCATCCATTTTATAAATTCTTCAGGTGATTGAGGCATTTTTACCGGGATTGAAAATTAAATTCGGTTTATTATGATTTACTGATTTTATGATTTTATTATTGATAATATGATGGTGATAAGCTGAAAAACAAAATTTAGTTAAAATTTCAGATCTTTAGATTTCACATAGCTCTTTAGCTGTACAAAAACATGTATAGATTTTCTATAAGAACAAACTTATCCATTTTCCGTATTTTTGTGCGTGAATACGATCGAAGAAGTTAACTGTTCGATCAAAATGTGGGTTACTTGAGAGAATAATTTTTTTTATTTTCTAGTAATAATGATAATAAATTTTGTTTTGTGGGCGGAGGAAGGTGGAAATGCAATTTACGCACAGAGTGCCGAGGCTCCCGCTGGCGGCAAATTACCGGCTAAAACCACTCCTCTTTCTACCGGACGCGGCCCGGAACCGTTTTACACATTACTTCGGGTCGAGACCTCCTACTCTAGCCTGAAAAAGTCGCTACCTAGTTTCCACCTGGCTCAGGACGATGCAGGTCGACCTTCTTGATCCTGACGATGTCCCCGACGAATCGAACCGCACTCTCCCAGTTGCTCAGATCATATTACCGTAGCCACATTCTGAGAGCACAGTGCACTGAGATCCACCACTGATCGAGCACGTCCCATCGACGCCCGTTCATGGGGCGTCGTCCCGTACATCAGATCAATGAAAGAAGTCTGGGGACGGCTTTTTCCCAATAGCATGGAGGTAAGCGTGGAAGTACCCGTGACTCATTAAAAACTGGATTATGTAGAACTCCACATCGCCATACCGCCGCTCTGTCCACGGTCTGACCAGAGGAATAAACCTTGTGGTCCATCGTTTTCTGGTCTCTCGGTTCCAGGTCTCTTGCCAGGCGAGGAACGTGCAAATATATTCCTCCCCGGCGATGGTCTCCCCATGTTCGCCTGCCTGCCATCTTCTGTAGGCTGCCTGGCGCTCCCTTGCCAAAAATTGCAATGGTATGACATAACCCAAAGGGAAGACACCCGCCTTGTGACAGATCTCTCACCACTCCGTCCGTACCAAGCCCTGAGGGCTTCTACCGGAGGTCATCCTCAAAGGTTTCGGGACATATTCAATCTTGCCTCAGTCAGGATGCCACCGATACGAATTCCGCATGCGTCATTCCCATTGGTGTACAACGCCTACACCAGATTCTACTACTAACCGCTAAGTCTTAAAATAAGACCTTACCGATTGAGCTGCTCCGCAAACCCACCCTACGGCAGAGCGAGCCCAACACGTAATGCCAACGAGCTTATAACTAAACAACCAACATACACTAACACCAATAAAACTAAAATCTAAAGATTTATACAAAACGCAAAACTACAAAACACCATACATTTACAAAAACATAAACATCAAGACAGAACACAATAAATGCTGAGATTAAAAACTTAAAACCACTAAAACTGCAAAACTACCCACTCATTATTTATCAAAACAGTACTTGAGTAATAAGAACGATAATATTAATGCAAACACTATAAATCAAGAAAAAACACTAACATCCCAAAACCCCAAAGAATAACAAAGATTAAAACAATTCATTCAAGGCTAAATAACAATAACCAAAACTGCTAATAATAGTAACCCTATATAAAAATAAAATAACGAAACAAACATAATGACATTAAAAACATAAATTCCACTTCAAAAAAAAAAAAAAAAACAAAACGGAAGACTAGTTGAAACCTCTAGTGAAATGTAAATCATAAACAAAACAAATAGTATACTCAAACAGGAAATTCCAGAAGACCTAACCCATGATCCACGTAATTGTGAAAATCTAAACATACGCGGCATATCCCGCACGCAAACGTACGTGGGACATTCATCCGATCAGCAATCGTGTGACGCCTACCTCCCACCTCAAGAACAATAAATACAGAGTGGAGACCTCCCTTTCTGCTTGGTCAGACAATCCCGCACATGATGATCCTTACTACCGCAGCAAGAACAAAGCTCCTTTCCTTTACATACCTTTGCTACATGCCCTAAACCATTGCACCGAAAGCACCTACTCACTCTCAAATAATCCTTAACCTTGCATGAATAATAATTTATAAAAGCTTGACGAAAACACTTGTCTACTTCTGTAATATAATTCACAGTGCTAATATCCCTCTTACCTTCCCGAAATATAATCTTAAATGCATTATTAAACTCATTAGAAGTGGTGTAACCAGTATTTTGTTCTGGTGGCGACCACCAGAACAACAGGCTCGAAAACCGTCCTGTACATGAAAGTGACTCGTAAGACAGCGGTGCGTTGTAGCTACGCGAGCCGCTACCGGTTTCTCTTAAATCTTAGCGCCTGGGCTCTCACTTCCCCTCTGTATAACATATCGGAATGCACCATGAACATCAGCAACTACATTCGCCAAGAGCCGGCTGAGAGCGGTTATGGCCTTCGCGGCTTTTTCAGCCGCTCTCCGTAGCCGCTCAACAAAGTTGAGTTTCCGGTAAATTATCATACCGAAGTATTTCACTGCCGGCTTGGCATCGACAACCTCATCCGCAATCAGCAAGCAGAGGAGAACCACGATCCCCATCTTGCCGAGGGCTAGAGACAACCCAAGGTCGTCCAGCCAGGCGCTGACTGTGTGCCTCGCTAGTATGAGTCGCAGTTGGGCGCACACCACATCACTTGGTCTGCGACAAGAAGCACGTCGTCAGCGTACCCAACCAAGGCCGACTTTTCCGTATTTCCAGTCTCAGTAAGCCGTTATTCCAAAGGTGTCGGGGCTGAGGATCGATTCTGCGCCTCCCCCGACGTGATAATAATTATAATAACAATAATACTAGTAATAATAATAATAATAATAATTCGATTTGAAAGAAATACCTGGACAGTTCAAAGGTGTTATTTTTTTATTTATGTTAAAAGATGTGCAGATTTCTATTAAATTTTTCAGAAAAGATGAGGTTTCTAATTAGAGGGGTATCTATAATTATCGGTACGTGTATATCGTTTGCATTAAGATGATGTCTTATACAGAAGTAGTCTTGGGATGTGGGTGGTCTTAGGAAAGGGATTTTCACTATATATATATATATATACACATGAAGAAAGAGAAAGAGACAATGTATATAATTATATAACGGGTATGATGCACGTGATTTTTTTTTTACCCTCCTCTTCACACAAATAGATTTACTAAACATTTTACAGATAGTTAAATGTGATATATTTAATATTTAGTATGTGTGTGTAAGTATTTATAGATGTGTGTTTGTGTTTTTTGTTTAAATGGGTGTGGTAGGAGGTTTTCATTGAAAAGAAAATAATAAATTTAATAAAATCTTGTTACAGTGATGGACTATCAATCGATTATAAGGTGCACCATCTATCGTGTTTGAGGTAAGTGTACTGTACGTGGTACTACCTATCAATTATTCTAAACATTTTTGTTAATAGTGTTGAAGCGACTGAAAGGATATATTATCTTATATTATTAGCTAGTCTATAATCCGTGTAGACAAAACCGAACGGTATTAAGTATTATGGGTGTTAGTGGGCGGAGCGTTATGGAGTGGTTTTATTCTTTTTATTTTTAACCAAACAATTTTTTTCTCTTTTGGATTTATTTACATACAGCTGAACTAATAATAGTGATAGGTTACGTAGAAAACGATTTCAAAATATTCTTTTGCTATGAAATTTTATTACAGTAAAATAGTAATTTCTCCCTCGTTTAAGTGTTTTACATAATAGGAGCGCATACATTTTCTGAAATTTGTAATAACATATCTTAAGATTAGTTTTGCAATATTTTTAATCAAGAAAAGCAGTTATTGTTAATAAAAGTACCTGATTTCAACCGTTAAAATTCAACCGATATAAAAATAGAAATAAAACATTTAAAATAAATAAATTTAAAAAAAAAGAAAAAAGAGCTTTTTATATTCGGCACACCCCCGCAGCTAGAGAGTGGGTTGCCCTGCCGGGCGGCTTCTCGGAATGAGATTTAGGTATCAAAAATTGATTACTTCTTGTGTAAATAATGGTTTTTTGAATGATGAGAATTGATATAACGAAAGTTAAATTAGAAATTTAACTCTAGAAATTCATACTAACGAATCGGGATTTTCCGATAGTGATCGGTACATTCTGGTGCCTACTTTTTATTATAGTTCATTGTTTTATGAAGAAAAACTATCACATAAATAAAAAAAAAAATATTAATATATATATATATTAATAATATTATATAATAATATTATAATAATATAATATATAATATAATATATTATATAATATATTATTATAATAATATTATATATAATATTATATATATATATATATACACTTTTCCTGTTTATCCTCCGGGAATTACCGTTCAGGTATTACTTCAGAGGTTGAATGAGGATGATATGTATGAGTGTAAATGAAGTGTAGTCTTGTACAGTCTCAGTTCGACCATTCCTGAGATGTGTAGTTAATTGAAACCCAACCACCAAGGAACACCGGTATCCACGATCTAGTATTCAAATCCGTATAAAAATAACTGACTTTACTAGGACTTGAACGCTGGAACTCTCGACTTCCAAATCAGCTGATTTGGGAAGATGCATTCACCACTAGAACAATCCGGTGGGTAATAAGTATACTCCTCACCACCATGAGGCATGTACTAACGAATCGGGATTTTCCGCTAGTGATGGGTACGTTCCGATATAGTGGTGCGTTCCGACACACACACACACACACACACACACACACCACTACCCCCATACACATACAAATATAACAGTAAAATAAATATTGTTAGGTAAAAATACAAAATGAATCATTCATATTGCAAAACATTTTCTGAAAGTAATTTGATAGAGTAGGGATTAGAATTGTAAATGCCAGTTGCAATGCTAATGAGACAAGTTTGATGAGACGACTAATAGTTGAGCGATAAATTAGACCGCCTGGACAAGTAAAAATAGTAAATATTACCTCACAATAAACCAAGTATTTAAAAATCGAATGATTTTAGCAATTCAGGACAGTTATAACGAGTTAATAGTAAATTGTATGTGTAAAGAGGATCAACTCTTTCTGTAGCAGTTTCTAAAATAGGTATCATTAATAAATTAGAAATATCTACAAAATTGTTATCAGAATAATGCATCAGGTAATCAGTTCTAAATGCCGAGTAACGTAAAAAAAAAAATGACGAGGTTTTTCAAGTAGTTATTTTTGGACCGTAGTGTGTGGACGCCATGCAACACAACAATAAGTAAGAATGAATTAAAAAAATAAATAATAAGTGTCCGAAATAATCAATATCTTTAGAAAATCTTTTGGTAAAATTAATTTTTTTTGTAGCACTTGATACAGTTAATTCGATGTTAATTTGAAAAGATAATTTATCAAAATTAACACCTAAATCCGTGATATTTGAAATACCTGAAACAATATTCTCTGAATTATAATTAAAATGTGAAGTATCTCTAACAAAATATATGTAAAACAGCCAATTGGGCTGGTCTAGTGGTTAACTTGTCACAAATCAGTTGAACAGCTGATTTTCGAAATCGGAAGGTTCTGAAGTTCAAATCCTAGTAAAAGTTAGTTGCTTTTATACGGATTTAAATACTAGACAGTGGATATCGGTGTACATTGATAGTCGGGGTTCAATTAACCACACGTCTCAGGAATGGTCGTCCTGAGTCTGTGCAAGACTAAACCTCATTTCATCCTCATCTCATTGGGCCGTGGGGGATTGTTTTATTGTTTAATAATTGAACAGATTACAACATACATATTAGGAAAGAAGAAAAGATATGTGAAAGCATTTATTAAAGTTCAATAAAATTCTATTTTCTCTACACCATTCAACTAAATAATCTAAATCAATTTGTAACAACTGTCGATCAGTGATATAATCTGCTTATAAATTTTCACATCATCGCCAAGTAGTTCTTTTAAAATGTTTTAACTTTTTGACAAGAATCTTTGTATAAATAATGAAAACGTTTGGACCAAGATGTGTACCTTGACCGACACCTGAAGTAACTTTTATTGGATCGGAAATAGAATGATTAATTTTAGCTTATAGAATTCTATTAATAAGAAACAGGAAAACCGGTTGAATAAATTACCATGTATAACAAAAGAATCTAACTTTCTTACAAGTACATCATATCAGAGTCAGTATAAATTGAATTCAGATTATGTCGGTAACCAAGTCAACAGTAGCTTCAATATATATGCTTAGATTCATTCGAGTAGATTTTCCGACAAGAAACAAATGCTTTTGTAGTGCAATGAATTTCGATATATGTGATTAATTTAGAAAAAATTACATTATTAAGAGTTATAAATGAAAATTTCCAACATTCATAGAATATTCCAGTTGAGAGAAATAAATTAAATAGTTCTGTTAAAAATGGTACAAAAAGAATATTTTTAATAAATGTTGGATGGATATTATCCGAACCGGCACCACACTTAAATTAAAACTAGAAACCTTTTATTCTTATTTCCAATGACTCGTGTAGTTGTCTCCAAGCTTTAGATGATTTGTATTGTAAAACTTGCTCTCGTTACAGAGATCTATAAAACAGTCGCCGAGTTGAACCACCGGAACACACAAGTGGGTTTCTGCTGGATCCCTAGCCTTGGGAATTCCGGGTACTGAACGTGCAGATTCCGCCGCTAAAGACGCATGTAGTCAACCTTCCTTCCCCGTTCGCATTACTACATCTGACTGAATTGTATAAAACACATACTGTTCGTGCAGAATGGCAAGGTGACAGGACTGCTATAGTTTATAGCAAACTTTGATATCAAAGATACTGTGTTGCCATAAGACTCCTCATGCAGAAAAGTTCGCCGAGAGGAAGTGGACCTCTGCCGACTGCGGTTGGAACATACGAGAGGTACTCACGAGTTTTTGACAGGAGAAAAAACATGTGCATACGATGCGTCAACCACTTGACTATGCGTCACATCCTTGTAAATTTAAGTTATTCGGCCTTGCGTCTTAAATACAAATTGCCCAGAAACATTGACGAATCCTGGGCAACGATAAGAAAATTATAAACCTGGTGTTGCTATTTCTTAAGCCGTTCGTTTATACTCGGATATTCTATTTACTGTAGTGTGTTTTCATGTTAATTGCCTTCTAGCAGTTGGAAGCTTATTATTCTAATTAAAACTAAAATGTAAACCTCCTTGTTTATTGCAACAAATGTGTCGTATCCGGGCGATAACGCCGAAGCGTTCTTAGCCCAGAAAACCGCTTCCTTTGTTAAAATTATGTCACTGAGACAATCGTTCTGATAAAAATCCAATTTTGTTGAATTCAAATCATTAAAAGTGTAGACTTTTCTAAATTTCGTAGCAAAAAAGTTAAATTATTTGGTAATAAATTCTTTGCCCATAATTAAATATAAAACTTCTCATCATTTTAATTTAGTAACTTAAAGTGTGCGTGCATTGTGAAATAACTGTGTAGTAATAATTTGAATTATAAATCTAATATAATCTTAAGATTTTGATAAGATATTTGGAGAGCCAGATTGGAAATTTATCGTCAATAACCGCTTTTAGTACATGCTTAGTAATTAGGTTTACAATAGCAAATTGGATAAGACTCACTAAGATCATTAATTGTTGCAAAATATATATAATAATATATCCATTTCTCAAACACGGTTACCTCTGATATATTTAATAAATTATTAAAAAAATTATTAAAAGATGAAAAATCCACCTTACCAGCAAATTAGGTGCGACTCAAGATCTTTCGGTTTATTTCAAAACCATTATCAGGAGTTAAAAATATTATATTAAGTTAAAAGATTAAAATAATGTCAAAGGTTAAAATACTTAGTCATGACTGTATGCATTCTAATAGTATACTGCTACTATGTATGAATGCATACAGTCATGACTGTGTAAGTACTTTAACCTTTGGCGTTATTCTAATTTTTATTAATATTTTTAATTCCTGAGGATGGTTTTAAAATAAACTGAAAGTCACACTTAATTTGCTGGTAAGGTGGATTTTTCTTTTTTTTAATAATTTTTTTATAGTATATATATATATATATATATATATATATATATATATATATATATATATATATGTATATGTATATATGTATATATATATATATATATATATATGTATATGTATATATGTATATGTATATATGTATATATATATATATATATATATATATGTATATGTATATATGTATATGTATATATGTATATGTATATATGTATATGTATATATGTATATGTATATATGTATATGTATATATGTATATATATATATATGTATATATATACAACTATTCAATTCTTGTGTAACGTTATTATTAAAGTAAAAAAAAAAAAAAATAATAATAATAATAATCAGTAGATGACTACTTATCACTAGAAAGATACGTAAATTAATTTTTAAAGCTGTAGGAAAAGAATCATATTCAAAAATTGCATCAGAAAAATGTGTAACAACGATATTTTTAATATTAGAAAATATAAGATCTAAAATATTACATTTACAGTTTTTGATAAATTATGTTGTATTAATGAGCAAGTTAACAAAAATTTTATAAAGCAAAGGCAACATTTCGTATCTCTGCATCCAATGAAAACCGAAAACAGTTGATGTTGCACCATTTATCCACGTGTAGCCGGGTAAATTAATATATCCAAGCAGAATCAATTTAACTGAACCAGAAATATTTCAATGTTGCAAAACAGATTGAGTAACGCAATCTATAAAACCATTGCAGTAATTGCAAGACATACCTGGTGGAATATACTACGCATAAAATTACATTATCTTTGTTGAATGATATATTGATCTATACACATTCAAAAGAATTATCGATTAGTTGAATAAGCTTGTAAATGAAATGATTTTTTAAAGCGATTAAAACACCACTTGTACGTTTCTTTTCATTTGTAAATAATGAGCGATCACATCTAATCGCATTGTAATTTGTAAAATCGATTTCAGATTACTACTAATCTCATCGTATAGCCACGTCTCTGATAGCACAATAATAACATAATCACATAAGGTTATCGATTTTTGTCAAAATTCTGAAATGCGTCTTCGAACACTTCTGATGTTTGATAGAAAATATTTATGGAACCATTTGTTTCTGATCGCTATTTAGGTTTCTTAGTTGCTACGTATGAATTATGATTGGAATAGGCAATAAATAGATACTTTTAACCTTTAATTTCATATTTAAGTCCAGCCTTTAGTGTTGGAGCCATTTCTTAAATTCCTCTTATTTGTGAAAACCCAGTTTGTAGTTTCCGGAGATTTAGATATATATCTATTATTTATATGTTCTCTTTATTAATTTCATAAGTTTCTTCTAATATCCCAGTTCTATCCTCGACAGTGTCCAATTGTCTAGATTGTCTTGACAAATTCGAAAATTATCTGTGTAATTATCAGTCTTCCTACCAAATGAATAAAGTCAATTATCAGTTCAACTGAAACACTTATTTATCAAAATCTATAGTTGTTGTAAATCTGGATCGAGGTTTTCAACAGCCTCCTTCTCAAATTCCAAAGAATGATCAGTTGAAGTAGTAACGAAGTACTAAAGAATACTAAGAATAGTTGAAGTACTAAAGAATAATCAGTTGAAGTAATGATCAGTTTGTGCTATTAACGTTTTTATTTTTTGGCGATACAACTTTTACAGTTTCGCAGCAGGGATTAAAATTACGATTAGAATTTAATGAAACTCTTTCAGAGCATGCTTTATGAAAGTAAGTGTGCCACAATCCTCACATTGCA
This sequence comes from Lycorma delicatula, assembly GCF_047948215.1. Classification (NCBI taxonomy): domain Eukaryota; kingdom Metazoa; phylum Arthropoda; class Insecta; order Hemiptera; family Fulgoridae; genus Lycorma; species Lycorma delicatula. The sequence goes on along the minus strand of NC_134459.1, from coordinate 144,749,131 downwards.
TACTACATTACAACACTAATGTGTACCATCCTTCGTTTTATATAAAGAAAACACCATACAGTGAACGATCAGATACGCTGAAGTGCAGTAGAGATTTATAACAAGTACATTGTTGATCGAGGTTATAAATCGATAGTAATCTTTTTAAAACTTTTAGTTAAAAACATAGAAGTGTTCAAAACTGCTTTCCATGTAATGAAAAGTTACGTACAAGAAATTCAAAGACAAGAAACTTGGTGCTTTCAAAAAAATAACGAAATTAATGGAGAGTAACGATATGAAGAAACTGCTACTGAGCGTCGCTAAGGATCTCTAAAATAATAATATGCATTATTTTCTTTATCCTAAATTTTCCAACTAATTTTCTTTAATTTTCTCTCAAAAATACTTTAAATACCATAATGATATCAGTTTACATATAATTTCAGAACTAATCGCTGGTGAAAAAGAAATGTAAAGACTCTTCTACACGGTAGACTGTTTAATTTTTCATTAAAATAATGTTCTACATACATTTTCTGAAAAAGCTTAAAACAGTTAAAAGATAAATGCTTCTACAAAGTAAAAAAGAAAGAATCTCAGTTTGGTAAAGAGTAAGGAAAATGAAGCATAATATATGTCGAGAGCCGTATCAAAATGTATAGGTAGAATTAAAGTTCGTTTGTTGAAGTCATTTAAAAATTGTTCGAAAAACAAAATTATTGCGTTTTAGGAGAAAATGATTTATTTATAGGGTTTTCAGTACTACGATATAAACTGTTTATAGTCTTCTACGATACAGAAGCGATTCCTATACATCTTTTCAACACGGTTTCTTCTCGATTACCACCCGTTCTAAAACGTATTAAGGAACTGCGAAATGTAGATTCAATCGCTTGCAAACGTATGGTTGGAGAAAGGTTTGCAATTACAGCAGATATTTTCCGTTGAGGTTCATTTATCTTTTTCTGTTGCCTTATCAAATTTCTTGGATATTTTGTCGGTCCAATAATTTGTTTTTTCTCTGTTTTTTTTTTTCACATTGTAGTCTTTATGCGATGAAATAAGTACATATAATTTAACTTCAATAGACATAAACGTAATTTTATCATTAAAGACTAAAAATTATAAAATCGTACCGATTCAAGATATAAATCCCAAATATTCATAAAAAAATTAATATTAAAAACTAACTAAATAAATTTAAAACAGGAATTCTAAATCTTTCCAAGATTTATAAATATATATTATCTTTTAATAACCGAACACGTTGTTTTAATATAACTATATCTGTAAACAGTAATAAGAGTTATTGAATAACATATCGATAATCGATTTGTATTTGCAATTTAGTCTCTTGGGAATGGGGAAGGGGCGAACGACTATATACACGCGTAATGTAGAATTTCAATAGCAAGCAAACTGAATTTAAGGCAAAATTCAAGAACGTCAGATTACATCAGGAACAAGAAAGAGGTTAAACATGTTCTACGTCGTACGTAGCGATAAAAGTCGTACAGGGTTAAAATTTGTTGTTCGAAAAGGCCATAAAAATAATTAACGACCGACATATCTATTCTAGAAAAGTTTCGTTTAGGAAATCTCAGATTGAAACAACGGATCGGCAATCCATCTCGCTGGAAATAGACTGAGATAGGGATAAACGATGGGATGCTGTCGAACGCAAAGAAATTTATTATCGAATAAACCTCTTCATAATGAGTAGTAAAATAATAAAATGTTTTCCTATGGAATTATTAAATTACCTGTTGACTAACTGTATATGTTTGTCAAAAAAAAGTAATTAGTAGAAATAGGTAAAAATTAAAAATTGAAATTAAGTGCTGAATCTTAGCCTTATTTTAAGAAAAACATTTTTTTATTAAATTAAATTCATAGTAAGTGACATCATGTAACAAGAGGCAACGTCGTTATAATAAATCTTTTGCCAACGGTAACCTCATACGTAACTATTACTCTTTTTTACCGGACCGTTAACCATCAACCCCAAGGAGGTTTCATTCATATTGGTTAAACTAACACTGTTTATTTGTTATCGAATCAGTCTCGTTCACCGTAACAAAGCTGTTTTCTTTGTCGTTACGTGCATCTTGGAAATTATGCTAAGGAACAATGATTAAATAAAAATTAAAAAAATTCTTTTTTAGCTGTTTTCTTTTAATTCGTAATTTTTTTTCAGCATGATTGGCTCGTTAGCTATAATATTACATATAATAGAAATCTTAATTTACGACCGCTGTTATTTTAATTAAGATTAAAATCGTCGCTTAAATTATGACATTCATCGCTTATACAATTAACATTTTTGTCATCTGTCATTTTTTTAAGTTTATTTAAGCGTGTTTATGATTTAAATTGCTAAGCTGAGAATAGTAATTTAGGGCATACGATTAATTAGCCTATCGTTTATGAACTAAAAAGAATTAATCGTATCTAAAGCGATAGAAATCTCAGTACTTTATTTTTTATAAGTCGATAAAACATACGAATCGTACTCAGCACTCGATTAATTAATTGGTATGAAAATTATTAATTAAAACTCCCTTTTGGTTATTATGAGAAAATATTTAATAAATTATACATATAAATATAATAAAATATGAATTAAAAAATTAAATTAAATATAAACGAGTGAAAAAAACTAAAAATTTGAAAACCCCACAAAGCCGTCTTGAAGAAAACTATTATCTACAGCAGCGCCACCTGGTGGCCTATAACCGTAAAACATGTCTAAGAACCTTTTCTGAAGTGATACATACGTAATAAAAAGTAGCATCAAAATCGGTCCACTAGTTTTTGAGGAAATGGTAACGTAAAGATACACAAAACCTCATATAATTTATTTTTAATTAAATTAAATTATTTAATTTATTTTTTTTCATGGATAAAAATAAAATTATACATATTATTTTTTATTATTAACAATAAAAATTATAATAAAAAAATTATATTATTTCTATATTGTGCCATTGTATTGTAGTAGTTTTGATTTTGATTACAGTATATATGTGGTGAATAATAAATAATAAAAATTAATACATAATTCACATATATAATGTAAGTGTTTTTGCCGGGAAAATCGACGACAATCTAAATACAAATATACAAAATAATTGTATATTTTTTAAAATTTATTTTATGCTATCATACGTATACATCATGACGAAAATTATTTTAACCAAAATAACTGATACACAACCTCAAAAAAAAAAAAAACAGTTTCATTTTAAAAGTGTTCGTGAGAATATCCTTATGACAAAAACATTATGAAATTAAATGGTGAATAATACAAATTATTATCACCTTACAGCGTGAAGGTATCCTTTAAAAAACATGTTTTATCACGAATCCGAAAAAAATTGAGATTTTTATACTGGAAAAGTTTAGTCGCCTTAGGGCTGTTTCAAAACAAAATAAATGGTTTAGAAAAAACACGAAAAAAACATGCTAGCTACCCAATCGTTAAGAGCAACAACTATATAGAATAATGATAGTTTGCTATTAATTATTTTGTATTTAAAAAGCCTTGTTGGGAATGAAACTTTATAATTTTAAAAATATCAATTTTTTTTCGGATTCGGGACAAATAATTGTTTTTTGAGGGATAAATTAACACTGTATTGTATTACTGTTTGTATTATTTACCATTTTTACTTGTACGAAGTAAAGGAAGTATTGTGATCCCGAAAAATTTCGGTTTTCAGATTTCAACGAAAATTTCCATTTTGACCATCCCTGAATCCATTTTGACTAGTTTCGGCGTGACATCTGTACGTAAATACTGTATGTATGTACATACGTACGTATATATCTCGCATAAGTCATAAACGATTAGCCATAGGATGTTGAAATTTTGGAACACCTAGAACACAAGGTGTTCTAGGGAACGACTTCCCTTCCTACAAAACCTTCTCTTTTGCTTGCAATCAACTGAACCAAAATCCCCAAAAATTTGGCCTTTTTACTTTCTCTTAAGTGCAGTAATAAGCACTTATTGAGAAATTTTCAACGATATATCATAAGTGGAACTTATTTTTATTGGTTTCAAAGTTAGAGCCAAATAAAATTTTAATCAATGAAATATTTTGGAGCTTACAAGGGAAGACACATCGGTTAGAATCAGTCTTCATGTCAATATGTCTTCAATTTAAATATATTGATTTATTAATAGTTATTAAACCGTGATTGTAAAAAGAACGTTTTACAATAAATAATTATTCAATAATATCAAAAAAAAAAATATGAAGTCAGAATATTTAGTGAAAAAAATGTTCTTTTAAAAATGTGTATATGCAATTAAGGCAATATTACATATGTGTATATGTAATAGATTTGGGATTATTTACTATTAAATGAAAATTATAATTTAGAATCGTATTATTTTTGGATTTTCTAGTTTAATTTTATTTAATTATTCTAGATTTCTGTTTAATTTTATCGACGTTAAATCGTAATTACAGAGCGACTGAAAAATAGACCCTCACAATAACAACACATACACTGAGGCATATATGCCCGATCTTTAATAAATCGTAAAAAATTCTTATCTTTTAGTTCATTACTCCCTAAGTCGGATCATCATTTAGTCTATTTGTTTTTGGTTGCCAATCATTTAATCGCTCTTTGGTTTGTTATAATTCTCCTGATCTTAATTTGTGTACACGTTTTCCAGTCTATAAATTCTCTCTCTTTATATTCATCATCCTCTCTTAATTTTTTATTCTTTTCTTGGTCTTAGTATTTTCTTTTTCTTTATATTTATCATCTTCTGTTTTGTTTTTTTTTTTAGCTACATCTCTTCATGTTATCTTTCTTTTTCCTGTGTGGTTGTTTCTTTTACATTTCTCATTATTCACCAAATACGAGTAATCCAAAAACTGAATATTTTACACTGTAAGGCTGAAATTAACATTTTTAACCGGTATACAACAGTTCACTAAACGGAATAGTTTAATTTAATTAAACTTTTATTTATACGACACACCAGAAATCTGAAACTTTTGTTAATCACCAACTAACAAAGATACGAATAATATGATCTAATAATGCGAGTAATAAAGGGATGTTACTCTATTCTAATATTTCATGTAAGGTTGTTGAATTAATAGTTGTATAAATATTTGATGTTAATAAAAATAATATTTCAGCAATTATGTAACTGTCCACTTCATTAAATAATTGGAGGGTCGTATCTCACGTTTAAATGAAATGTAATGTAAATGTAATAGGTGTACAAGGAAGTCATGTGATGTCCACATCAGATTTTTTTGATTTCATATGTTTTTGTCATAAGGAGATTTCACTATCACTTTTACAATGAAATTTTTTTATGGTTGTGATAAAAAATAAGAAGTCTTTTGTTGTTGTTATTTTGTAATTAACTTATTTCTGCATAACCTTCTTTTGTAGTTGCGGTCATTGTTGTTCTTGATTAGTAATCGGTAGAGTTTATGACAATTAGTTTTGATTCTTTCTTACTATAAACTTGTGACTGAAATATATAGCGATGCAATTAAAGTATGATTATTACTGCCTATTTGATCGTATATGGTTGTATGTTTTAAGGATTAGTTATCGAATTAACTAAAATTACTGTCGATATAGGACAATTATAAGAATTTGGACTTCTTTAGAACTTAGAAAAACAGCTATTGCATTTAATAGAATTTGATTATTTAGATATGCTCAGTCGTAAAAATTATTGTAATATTTAAAAAAAAAATAACACGTAAAAAAAGCATAATAATAATAAATAAAAAAAAAGACCGAATGAAATTTAGGGCGCATCAGTCTTAGGCATATCATAAAAAATTTTAAAACCCGGAAATCTGGATCGTAACGATTTAAATATTTTCAACACAGGTGCATCGTTAAAAAAAAAGTAATGCGTTCCACCATTTTATTTTATATACTTTTTCTAAAATTGATATTATCGGTTTTACATAATTTATTTAAACGGTACAGTTCAAGCGGTGACCAAATTATTCGAGTTATCGTAAATACTAAACAAACTCGCACTCTCTCAACACCACAACAACAACAACAACAACAACAACAACAACAACAACAACAACAACAACAACAACAACAACAACAACATCAAACACACACAGCGTGTTTTATTCGAAAAAACTGTAGTTGATTTTTATTTCAGTGACCTCAAACATATATAATAGATAAAATAACATAAAATAGATTATACTACATTACAGTCGATCTGGAAAATTATGTTAATATACTTGTCTAACGTGTAAATAAGTAGTATCTGAAAAGAACACAATAAAATTGGCACACCCCGCCTCTATCATGTTGTTTATACCAAAACAATTTATATTTAATGTTAATCTAAAGAGTTAGCAAATAATTTAAATTTTGTTGGCTAAAAAGGGTGTAGTAGTTCTTTCATAATAATTTCATAGTAGAAATGTTGTTAAAAAAATGGAGCAGTTGATCGGATGTTAATTGATTTAAAACAATTGGATATATTTCCATAAAATAAAAGCCAAACGATTCTATTAAATTCAGAAATTGAGAGAAGATTAAAAATAAAAAAAATAATCATTTAAAATAAAATTAAAATTTATCGTATCCGGATTTTACACGAATAGTACTTTGTATAGAAAACCCTATATTTGGCTCATTTGCTGCAGTGTGTGTGTGTGTTTGCGCGTGTGCGCGTGTGTATATGCTGTTCTAACGGTGTAAGTGTACACTAAGAAATTATTTTTTAAAATTTCGAGTTTAATAAGTTAAAATGGAGTAAAAATGAAATTTACAATTTCTCGGTAACAAATGATGATATCAACTTGATTTTTGGTATGTATAATCTTCAACTGAATATCTAAAAACGATTTCTTGATTTTTCGAAATTCGACATTGAAAAGGTGTTAAAACGTTCAGCTTTAATTGCTTTTCCTGAAGAATCTATAAAGTCCTTCAATTTCGTTTTCAGTGGTGAATATTCTTTTATGTCTTCTTGTGCTAGTTTCTTTCACTTTCTCTAATCCAGTTGTAATTGGTGTGGGAACTTTTAAATGTTTGGATTTTCCCTAAGGATTTCCCTGTATTGAATTTCGTTTGAGACCGAAGTTGATTCGATTTGTTAACAGTTTTTCTGTTTTAAAAGAATTTGAATATTTTCTTTGTAAATTTATTTTCTTCGTTTTTGAAAGATGCCTGCAAAATAATAATATTTTCTTTCCAATGGAATAGGAAAATGTTTTTTTTTTAATATTTTAAAATTATTTTTAATTCTTCAGGTTTTGTTCTAGTTTGTGGGTCGTAAAATGTTTAGCTAATATATTTCTTTTACAACAACAAAAAAAATTATACATCATATATAATTTGAAATTTTTCATTAAGAGTGATCTCCATTTTTTCAATCTCTGGTGACTAAAAACTGTATAGTACAATGATAAAATAAAACTCCTGATTTTATAGTTAATGCAGTTGAATAAAAAAGCATATATTAAATTTGGAAATAAAATTAAAAACCTAGCTGTTTTCAAATATTTCTTCAGGCATATTCCAAATTCGGTGCTTTTTCTGCTAGCGGGTGTTAAACTGTCTTTCAATTTCAGCTCTGATTGTCGTTTTTTATCACGTTAAAAGCAACCGGTGACAAAAAAAAGTAGAAGAATGTTCACAGACGGAAAAAATTCCAAGAAAAGTTCTTTTAAACGGATAATTTATTTTTGGATGAACGGATAAACTATTCATCATTTTTCTTGATAACCTTTTATTAAACTATATTGAATTTATACTTTTTATTTGTACAAGTAAAGGTATGAAAAATATATATTTTTATTTTATTTTTTTATATTGTTCTTTAATAGATAATGATGTATAATATTTATTGGATTCTTTTTTCATTACGCATACACGGTTGTTATAATTGATTTGATTTGTTTATTCTTTCTTCTAAAATGATTTATTATGAAAGGTAACGCGGACCGTTTGTTGATTGGATTGTATCAAATAGCTTTTCTACTAGTACTATTTTTAGTGCTGTATTTAATTTTCTTTATTGATTGGATTTGTTTTTCGGATCGACCGAAGAAAGAAATCGACTGAGGATAAGCGAGATAAAGATAGGTCATATGAAAGTTGCAAAATAATGAACGCGTTGAAATCAGATAATGAATGAGAACACAGAGCATTCCAGGTGTGATTATAACAGATGACTGGAAGGGTGGAACCGATAGCGCATCTGAATTATTCAACACCTCAGCAGTTTATCAAATTCTATTACCGTTTTTCTTTATTGGGACCCAATAGACACATGTTACTATGATCATTTGCATCTTAAACAGCCTCTTCGACTCGTCCTCTCTACCTATCCATTCTTCTGTTCTTTATACTTTTCTTCTTTTATTCTTATTGTTTTATTATTACTATTTTTATTTTGTATTTATTCAATCTTTTTTCTCTTCCGTTTTTTATCATAAGTGTTGTTTTAATATGTAATTTGTTAATATATGTAAATTTTAACGATATACAGTTGATGAATAGCGTTAATAAATGTTATAATAAATATTTTTATAATTGTAATACAGAAAAATTATATATTAATGATTTCCTGTTTTTAACACATTTTACGATACAATATATATCTACGGTGAATAACTTTCAATTAAATATTGATAACTTATCGCTGCAGTTGGTGCTTAAAATTAATACATTGTTAGAACAATTTATTTATTATATAAAATTGTTTACTTTTTAATTACCTCGATATGACATAATTTACGCAACTTTTTATAGATATACATTAATATATAAGTTTTTAATAAGTGCACAAAATAGGAGTTTATTTAATAAAGTTAAAAAAAAAAATGATTCTTCAGTTCTTATTAAAATTTTAACTTTGTTAAACTGTTGTCAAATTAGAACGGATTAATTATCTGTCCGTTAATTTTGAACAGACTTCAGAGTCAAATTTAAAGAACTGAATACGTATTAGATATTTCATAGGTTTTTTATGCATCATTAAAAATTTATTTATTTTTCGCTTTTGGCTAATCGAGGAACACGTCAAGCAAAATTTGTATTAATTTCTCTTTCCTTTAGACTTTTTCTTCACCAACCTTCTAATAGTTCTTAATTCTAGTTCTTTATTGCTTTTCGTCTTCTCTCTCTCTCTCTCATGGAAACCCTTAATATTATGTTAATCTTCTACCTGTTTTCTGAACGTTGAATTATTTTTTTCATATATTTTCATTTCTTTTAGAACTTTTTGAACCCAATTGGGAAGACACCCTCTATGGCTTTACGGATAGAACCACTCCCCTCCCCCTCCGTACCTAACCCTGAAAGGCTTTACCGGAGGTCGTCTTCAGTACCTCAACAACAGGCATCTTCTAGTCTTGATTTCCTCAGTCAGGATGCCACTGATGCTAATGCCATAAATGACATTCCCGTCGATGTGCTACACTGGCCTAGTTAACCCTACAAATACTTTTATAGTCTTAAGTAAGAACGTCCCGATTGAGCTGATAACTACCCGAAAACGGGAAAAAACGAGTCCCACACCCAACACCTAGCGAGACATTTAAAACAACAAACTATAAAGTAACAAAACAAAAACAAAACCTACAAACATAAATTTAAAATCCAATAAAACATAAAAACATACAATAAAATAACAATAATTATTAAATTAACACTAAAACCAAAACATTATCGTAAACAAAAACACATACTCAAATATAAATAAATAAAAACATACACGAATAAAATCATAAATATGTAAATAAACCTAAACACAAAACAAAATCAAAAAAGATTCTTTGATGATGTTGCCCGGCGGCTGTCGCGTTGTGTCGCTTACACCGATGACGGGCTGCTGCTGGTCGAAGGATGTTCGTGAAATGAGGTTGAACTCCACACCTCTTGAGCATGCAGGATACTTGAGCTGTGGGCCGTCAATATAAGATTGCATTCAGCTCGGGTAAAACCAAGATAATATTGATGAAGGGCCGTTTAGCTGTGATGCGGCGAGTCCGTGTTTCAATGTCAGGCCATCGAACTCTATATGTTCGGGTTCAGAAGTTCAGTACGTCGCAAAGAAGACCAGTAGTCCCTTCTTTGGTATTCAACTTACGGTTAATCCGGATTGGGATCTGAATTTTAAGAATATGAGTATCCTTTATAAGAGCGTGTGTGAGGCAATTATGTTTTATGTCGCACCTGTTTGGGCGGATAGACTAAAATTTAAAACTTATAGGAACATTATGTTGAGGGCCCAGCGCCTTTTGTTGTTAACGGTGACAGGTAGTTAACGTACAATTTCTGTTGAGGCTGTCCTGGTGATTGCTGGAGTAAAGCCAATTGATGTTGTTGCGCTTGAGGGTCAACAACGCTATTTCGAAAAGAAGTTGGGTCGACTATTTTCTGTTAGAATTAGAAAGATTGAGAATGATGAATTTCAATTGTGGCAGAGTAGGTGGGATGAGACGGCTGATGGGCAGTACACACAGACACATGATCTTTTTCACTATTGTGAGTAGTCTGCGTGACGCCTCTTGAGTGACCCCTAACAAGTATATAACTGAGTTTCTTTCGAGCTATGGTGTTTTTAGGGATAGTTTAGCTCGTTTCGGCCAGGCCGATTCGGGTCTGTATCCACGGTGTGGCATATTTAATGATGCCTTTTTCATGTTTAATGTCTGTCGTCGGTATGATGAAAGACGATTTGAGGTAGTGAGGCAGCTCAGGGATATTTGGTCTAGCTTAGATTTAAATATTAACTGGAAAAACCGGGCCGAACGGTCAATTGTGGAGAACTTCATGAAATATTTGGTATTTCAGAGAGTTGCAGACGGCGTATACGATGAGGAGTTCTAGTATGTTAATGTATTAATCCTTTTACTTCATATTATATTTCTGTCACCATGGCAACAGAAATGTATAATTAAGTAAAACTAATATATTTTTCTTTAATGAATATCTGTAAAATACTTAATATTCTCACATATATTCGAGGGACCCTTCAGGGGACGGAGCCGTCTGGCTAATTAATAATTAGTATTAATTATTTTAGAAAACTTTGTATGCGAGAGCTGTTGTAAAATTCAATACTGGTCTGACTGGATTGTTTTGTTTGTGAATTTTGATGGCTGGTTTAAGCAGTGGAGGTTTGGGGTTGTTATTCATTGTATAGTGTTTGAAGGTGTCTCGAATAATAATAATAATAATAATAATAATAATAATAATAATAAAAATAATAAAAATGCCTTTAATAATAATCTTGTTATATTATTATGTAATGGTGAATATGCTACTATTAGAATTGTGCAACATTTCCTACTAGATTAAAGTTTTATGTTTGTTTACAATACAATTTTATCACAGGTGAAATAATCTATTTTGTAATTATTCATTTTAAAATAATATAGTCATATTTTTTGTATGCTTGGGTGTAATTTAGGCCATGTCGATTCTAATTATCGATTAAGAATGTAGTTTTAACCGACAAGTAAAAATAAACAACCTAGACGGTTTGTTTTCCATTATAAAAATAAATAATCTATTCGACTAAAATAAATTAAATCTATCCAAGATACAAATAATTTTCAATGAAATTATTGTGTATTTTTTATTAGGGTTGAGTATAAGTCTAGATGGATGTATAAAAGGATCGGCCTTAGTAAGGATCTGTCTTAGGTTTTGGGTTTTAGTAATAAGTATAGTATTTCCTTTATGTAAACCGAGGTTATTTTTAAAAATATTTTTTTCCGGAAAGGGAAATGATAGTACCTTATCGTTCGACAGAATATTAAAATTAAACGCCGGAATTTAATAAGATTTTGTTATCCCGAACGACTTTCCTGTAAAAGTTCACCACACTGTAACTTATAATATACAAGATTGACTGGCCTCAGGTAGGTGTTTTGCACACAGCACGCTTTTCGCTTTTGATGATAAAATTATTTTAGTGTAATAAATTAACCGTATGCAATGAGCGAAGGCAGGTGAAACGATCTGAAACGTGTAATTTGAACATAACCGGCATACCGGACATAAATCCACAGTCGTTAACTGGCTGCGATATTGCTCACGCCTTTTAATGCCGGCTAACATAGGTTTAACTCTGCGATCAGGGCTAGTCTCACACACAAGGTACTACGAGCCCGTCGCACCGCACCGCACCACACCGCCTTACCGCTGACCAAGCCTGTTGTCGCTCATCAAAAAACAACTTTCATTTAAGCCGTCATTATTGTCGATGATAGGGCTCTGCGATTAATGTGACATTAAACACGATTCTTATTCGACTTTACTCTTCCTTAATATCCTTAAATTAATATTATTATTCTTTCCTCGATCTATTGTACACCCTAATTCATGCATTTTTAAAACGAAACAAAATTTATATCTTTTACATTTAGCTGTACGTTATTATTACTATTATAATATTAATATTAGGATCTTATTACCGCTTTTTATAAGTTTATTGAAAATTAGTTAAGATAATTTAATATTTATATCGATAGTTTATTGTTATCATCATTATTATTACCACCATCATTATTTTGTAACCGCGTTAAGATTTTCGTGATATAAATTTTAATCTTCTTAATTTATTATATAGTTTTTTTTTTTTAATAATGCATTAACGTATTATCCTAGCTTATATTAAATATTTATAAATTAGTATTTTTGTATTAAAAGAAGATTATATATGTACACATTTAGTGAGATATTGTCAGTTGCGAATTTTGCATTGCATTGAAAGTAAGTTATTAATACGATTAAAAATGTTAAAAATTTAATTTTATCGTTTAATAATTAATTATATCTGTTAATTTAAAAAATTATAGTATTTTAATTTATTCAAAGTAAAAGATTAAATGTACAGTAGATTATAAAATAAGAAAATCTAAAACTTAATTATAAACATAAAATATAAAACTACATGCTGTTTTGATCGTTTAACGATCATCATCGGCAGATACTAAAAAATTAGTTTATGTAAGAAAATATAAGATCTAAGGTATTATTATTTTAATTTTATTTTTTTCTTTATTTATTAAAAAAATTATTTCCTCAATCTTTGCGAAAATAATTGTTTTACAATGGCCGACTAGTTTTTTTAATTTTATGTAAAATTTTTATAAACAGTTTTTGAAGTTTTTTCTTGTTTTTTTTTATTTCGATAACCGATTAAGCGCAGAACATTTTTGTATAAAATATAATAATAAATATTATTTAATTAAATTTATTTTTGAAAATTAAGATAAAAACCGGCGTTAATTTAAAGATTATAATTTTTTCCGATATGAATAATGAAAAAATACTAAAGGTTTTAACATGCTTTTCTAAAAAAAATAAAACAATTCGTGCTAAAAAGTAAAACATAATTTGTTTTCAAGAAATTCAATTTTGAAAAGAATTTTCTATTAATGCATGACTAAAAAGAAAATCTTGAGATGCGCTCTCATGTACAACCACTTTATAATTAGAGCGCGCCCCATGCTTTCTACCTGCTCTACTCATACTGAATCGACATTCAAAATCAATCTGATCGTTACCTACGTCTTATAGACTCTCAGTTCCTTTCCTGAAGATCGTCCGCTTGTATTTTATATATATATATATAATATAATAATAATGGAATAATGTATTGCACCTGACTCATGTCGCCATGTAAAATTTTACTAATGTATGACGTCGGAAAATGATTTTAATTGAGATTGCAAGATTTAAGGACACGATTGAACCATTGTAAAATTAAACAAAATCATGCAAAAAGAGATGATTTTCCTTATACATTATCATTATTTCAATACGAATATGTTTATGTACGGGAAATCACTCATTTCTATAAACTTTAATGTATAAATCAAATTGTGTGTATCTGTGTGTGTATTTTTATTTTTCTTACGGTTGTTTGGTTAAGACTCAGGAACCTCTGCACCGATCTAAAATTATTCTATTTCTGTAGAGATTATTTATTGATTTTTTTTTTTAATTCTTTTATTGAACTTTGAGAATTATTTTAGGCTTAAATCTATCCAGATAAATTTATTACCGAGCAACAGTAAGCCTTAAACAGAGATGGTATTATCTTTTTGTAGTAATACATTTTATGTTAGGCGTCATAAGCGTAATGGTTCTAGAAGATTTGAATTGTGTCATAGTCATAAGAAATCAATCTCCCGAAAATTTGAAACAATTTTCTCCTGTCTGTATAAAATTTTTTTTTTTAAATTTTATTCTTATTATTCCCTACTGGATAATGAATAAAATCTGGTACCGAGTAGTTTTGGTTGTTATTTATCGAGATCAACATGAAGAAAATTTTTTATTAAAAATTTACAATTGTTTAGTCGCATAACTACTGTAATCAATTTTGAGATCCTAATGAATAATCTTAACATTACCTAAGTATCAGATCACTTAAGTATCATATAAATTAATAAGATACGATATAATTTTTTATGTATTGGGTGTACTACAGTGAGTTATTCCGTTACGCAAAAAATTGAACTATAAATAATTTTTACTTCCTTGTACAAATTAAAAGAAGTATTGTGATGGCGAAAAATGTTGGTTTTTAGATTTCAACGGAAATAGAGTAAATCATTATGAAGAATCCTATGAAATCTTGCTTTCGGCAAACGTATTAAAAAATTAAATTGAATGCAGATCGTTTGGAGCTTCATAGAGATGCAGCTGTCTTGGCGACTGTTCTCAGATGTACGTATGTCCTTTCTTTTAAAGGAAAGACTTGTTTACCGGTTAACCAGTTTTTTCAAAATTCTGCACCCCGTTAATGAGACAGGTTGAAGGTACTGAATCATTCTGATGGACATATAAGTGTTTGCTGAAAGAAGTGTACAGCCGTAAAACTATCACCGTTCTAGGAAAATTCTCTAATCGGATACGCACACTAAACACTCGTCTCAGTATGTGAGACGCCGTCTCAGTGATGCATAAACATAGGAGGATTGCTAAGAAAGACTAAGATTGCTAAAAAGAATTGCTATGGGTTGTTGAGCCGTCAAATGTACATGGTGTATCGAGTAGTCTTCGAAAACATGACCTCATATCGGAGCCCGTTTGGGCGCATAGGTTGGATATGAATAGAGCACTTAATACGGCTACCATTGTATTGGGAAAGGCTCTCCCAATCGATTTAGTGGTGAAAGTTTGGGCAGCCATGTGGAGATTACGAAGAGGACGGGAGGCCGAGGTATTTGAGATGCGGTTTCAAGCCGGCCCAGTACCGGAGCGGAACGGTGATCACAATGCACCGGATCTAAATTTCGTTCAGTTGTCCATCTCCTGCCTGCGGAAGAGGCTGCAGAGCCTCGCGATGGAACCATGGCTGCTGGAATGGGATACCACGACTAAGGGAAGGTTCTTGTATAAGTTTATACAGGATCTGGGGGAAAGGTATGCCTTGAGCTCGTTCTTAAGGGCAACGGGTGCCCGGGTGCTCACCAACCATGTTATTTTAAACCAATATCTGTTTCGGTTCCGCCTGGCAACTAATGAGCTGTGCGTCTGTAGGTAGGTCCAGTCAAATGAACACCTGATGTTTGACTGACTTCCTCTTGAGGCCAGAGACCGGGCCACTCTGGAACTTAAGAGGTCAAGGGGAAGATTGGCCATTCACAAGCGGGGAGTCAACGTAGCGAGAGCTGCATTGTCGGATCGTTTGGGAGTTCCTTGATGCGGTAGCTATGTTCAACCGACATCAGTAGTTTACGTAAGGGAAAAAAATTCCTGCCGCACTGCTGTATGAAGCTAACCTAGAAATATATAAGGCTGACCACCAGCCAATTAAGGCTCCAGGCGCTTTAATATAGTGGACAGGTTCTTGTCCATTCAGCGACCTAGGCGTGGCAGAGAATTATTGTCCTTGATAAATTTTAATTTATTGACAAGTCATATATTTTAGCATGTCGACGGGGTGTGCCTACCCATTTCAGCAATATATGACAAGTGAGCGGTGGGTCACGCAAGCGAGTGGTGTAGGGCACCACGCTTATTCCCCTCCCGCAGTTAGGTAAACTGTAGGAGTTATTTAGGATATCGGTCGCTAAACTGTTTCGAGGCTCAGTAGCCGTTTGTGGCACAGACATTGTCTTATGCGTTAGGGCGACCGAATGTGATGTGGCGTTAGATGCCAACCAAACCAAATTTTTGGAACATTTTTCCTTGAAACTTGGAATAAAAATGATTAAATTGGCAATGAGATACTTATTTTAAAAAAATAGATCTTTAAAGCCTTTTAAAAAAAAAACTGCTGGTTTAAAATAAGAGAACAAAATTTACAATAAGAAAATAGATTTACAAATTTATTGAAAATAAAAATAAATATATTTATTTATTATATAAAAAAACAAATAGTCTTTTTATCTAAAAAAAAGTCTTGTAAAAATATGAGTGTACATTATTTTTCTACAATTTGTATTTGTGTTTTACAAGATTCATGTTCGACGTAATAAGATGTCCTTTGAACTAATTTACAAAAAGCATTTTTATAAAGTCAATAACCTTTACTTTCATGAGAAAAAAGTTGAAATAAAATTGTATATGATTTAACATAATTTCTTTCGTTACTCATATGCTAGTTACATAAGACGTTTTTGTTTAGTGTAGATTTTTAATAGTTAAAAACTTGTATAAATATAAATGCTGTAAGTGTGTTTTTTTATAGTACGCCTTCACTTAGTTGAAGATATATTATTGCAACAACTAGTTTAATTCTACTGATGGGGGTGAGATTAGGTTGTAACTATTTCAATATAAAATATCGTTTGAAATAAAAGACAAATCGTTTTATTTTTTAGTATTTACATTTTTACATTTACTGGATCAGATTAGGTACTATGTATTTCATTAGCTCTTACTCGTAGACAAAAGTACTAAATGATTTATAATATTCTTTGCAGTATTTTAAAGGAACAAGCTTTACAGTGTAAGTTTAAATCCAGTGAACGTTGAAATTCGAGAAAACCAAAAATTCCAGACGCGTTGTCATTTTTTTATCACAGGGTCATGGAGCTTTTTGCTATAGAGATGTACAGAGTGTTTCTAAAATGGTAGGCTGGCTAATTTTTTCGTATTCTACTAGAAAAACTAAACAAAAGATATCCTTAGGAAGCATGGTAATTTCTTCTTCCTTCTTCTCCTGTCCGCCATTTTCTTATTTTTATATAAAAATCTATACAAGTTCGAATAGACGAATCACATTAATATTTGGTAACCGTCTTGGTAGTGGTTTTAAAATTATTTTAAAAAATCAGAAATTAAATATCTTAGCAAATTACAAAATTGCGGCCATGTTTATTTTTCAATCCATTATATCTCTGTAAATATTAGTTTTATCAAAATATATGATATTTGCTAAGGTATTATATTTTGAATAAAATTACATTTTATTTTTTTTTTAATCTGTTAACAAATAACCCAGTTATGGCAGAAAGTTGATGTAATTTTGTGTCTGTTTTCATGTTATCCACTTTTGTTAAATTCGAGTAAATAGTAATTGTTTTTATTTATTGTTATAGTATTGCAAATTAGGATCAAATTAAGCAATAATTTTTTCACAATAATAGATATAATTAAAAAAATAAAACAACTACCTGTAATATAATATAATATAATCAATTATATATAATAATATAATCTAACGTTAATTATTGTAGAACATCAGGTGTACTTAAACAGTGCCCACCATTAGTAATTAACACAAGTCTCCAGTCTTTTTCTGAGAGATTGTCTTAAACGTTCAAAAATTCCGGAAGTCCTCCTAATTTCTTGAAATTCATTTTGGGTTCTTTGTTGAATGATCTTCAATGTTGAGTTTAATAAACAATAATATGTTTATAATGGCTCCACAGGTGGAAGTGAAGAGGGTTTAAGTCAGGTGATCGGGCAGGCCAGGGCACTGGCCCTCCGCGGCGTATCCATTTTTCATGGAAAGTTTCATGCAGGAAATCTAATACTAACTGACTGAAATGTGCTGGAGCTCCATCGTGGTGAAACCACATATTTCCTGTTAACAGTAGTGGTAGGTCTTCCAAAAAATGTGGAAGATTTTCGGTTAAATGAGCGAGATACTTTTTTCCACTTAAACGATTTGGTAGAACGACAGGATCCAAAAAATAGTCATTAAAAATACCTGCCCATATGTTAAGGGAAGATCTTTGATGATGGCTACTTTGGAAGGTACCATGAGGATTCTTGTCGCTCCAGAACACTGGTTATGTCTGAAAACCATCGTGTTGAAAGAACTTCTCTTTACATTGTTAACATGATCAACAGTAATAGTGTCGCTGTGTAAAATTATTCAGAGGTGAAAAATTAATATCATTTGTTTTATTATTTAATACTAAATTTTATTGTGAGAAAATTATTACTTAATCTGATAATAATTTACAATACTATAATTAACAATAAATAAAAGCATATTCATATTTATAAAAAAAAACATATTCATTAAAATATATATATTTGCTGTTATAAGTAGCTTTATTTTATCTAAAATAGCATTGTTAATTACTTCAAACAATTTAAAAAGTTTTGTAATAGCGTTTTCTGAGTCTGTTTTAACAAATATGCGTTTTTGTGGGGACAAACTCCCGCCGTCGACATTCTAATGAACGGTTTGTTGTATTTTTTTTAATGAGCTCAACCTGACGAAAAAAATAATTTTTCGAAATATCATGACCCCTGAGCCACCAAATGATTAATATTTAATCAAATTGAATGTAAAGTAGAGGACATGAAAACAAACACAAAATTACATCAATTTTCTGACATAACTCGGCTATTTTTTAACAGATTTAAAAAAATAAAATGTAATTTTGTTCAAAATAAAAGGCTTAATATTTTAGCAATATCATAAATTTTGATAAAAGTAATATTTACGGAGATATAACGGATTGAAAAATAAACGTGGCTGCTATTTTGTAATTTGCGAAGGTATTTAATTATTGATTTTTTTATGATTTTAAAACTTTGTTACCAAGACGTTTACCAAATATTAGTGTGATTCGTCTATTCAAACTCGAGATATAAATTTGTATTTAAAAATAACTATATGTTTGATGGGGGAGAAGGAAGGAAGGAGATTTCGCCATTTTTCCTAAGGATATTTTTTGTTTAGTTTTACAAGTAGAATCTGAAAAAGTATAGCTAGCCCACCATTTTAGAAACGCTCTGTACATACAAAACTTTGGATTTAAGTCTCCACCGGTGGTAAACGAGAAGCATCTCCACACGGAAAAACAGAGAAAAGCCAACACTTTCTTTCTGCTTTCCAATCGTTCATTCCAGAGAGAGTGAAGTGTGAATATCAAAAATAATTGGTTCTTGTAAATTGATTCAGCCCGATGTCTAACTCGCAAGAGGAGTCTTAACATAACCGATAGTTGTCTTAACAAAGTGTTAAAAACTGTCATCTGAGCTTAATCGAGGACGTTGAACCAATTACCAAGACGCTAATAGCAGTAATAAACGGTGAGCAACATGACAGATCCGACCTATCACTTAGCAGGGAAAATAATGGAAGAACTCGGACATTTTCTACACTTGAGGATTCTAACTCGTCTCTAGAAAATCGATTACTTAAAATTGTAGCAAATAGATATTTCCAATTATAAAGCCTACAGTTGGGACTCCCAACCCTAGATAACTATTAGTTGTCAGGTCTAGTTAACCCTAGGTTATATAGTTGTCAGAAATTTGCTAAAAATCTTTAGCCAGTCCTACGAGGAAGTAACTGATGAAAAAAACTGTCGATTGATTTTTTTCACTTAAAGGGAAGGAACGGTTATTTTCGATAAATGAAAACAATAGAATCTTTATCATCTTAAAACTATACTTCGATATCATAACTTATTTGTTACGAGTATGTTCTATCAGGAGACTCATTTTAGAGGAAAAAATAAATTAACATTAAAAATTACCAGTCTTTGTAATATGCAATCTCCAGATACGAATAGAAACCATGAGGGAATGAATTTACTTATGTTATCAGGCAATTAATTTTCTACCGTAATTTCATTTCGGTTGTCGATTGATGTTCATAAACAGATTTCTTTTTCGTTGTACATTAGAAATTTCCATATCTTCTCCAAATTCTGATTTAATTGAATTGATTTAATTTAATCGAATTATATCTTCATGATTTGTTATAAGTTCCATTTTAAAATGGAATTATTAGTTTAGCGTCTGCTGTCTCGATTTTTGTTACAACATGAATCGTCAATCACATGTCCTCAAGTACGGTCGATGACATGTATTTTATATATGTTTGTGTCTTCTCAAAGATGACACATCCATCCACTTTCCTCTCGTCCTTTGGAAAGTGGACAAACGACGACAACACGTTATTAAGTTCTGCTATCTATCCACCACTTGCCATAATTTATATTAACATGATCACAATACTCTGTTGGTCGTTTGCTTATAATGTCATCTACGGAGAGTTTAAGAAGTTCGTAAATAAGCTCTTAGAGCTTCTGTGAAGTTATTACCGTTTAATATTGTCATGTATAATTTTATTCTGCCCTCACGAAAAATTGTTCAACTGATGATTCTTTATTGTTTTTCTTTTGGCAGATCTTTTAAAGATGAAAATTTTATTCTGTTCCCCCCGGTTTCTTTCTGGACATGGTACTTTTCAAGATAGATTGGTCAGATATGATTTGATTAATTTAAGCTTGTATCCGGAGTGTAGGGCTACTGATGATGTGCGCCATGTCTTTATCTGCCGCAGGTACATAGCCAAACGAACCAAAGTAGCCAGAGATCTTGTGAGGAACAATTGTGGTTTTAATCTGGAAGTTAATTGGAAAAACGGAAGGAATGGAACATAGTTGTTGGCTTTCTTAGATTCTTAGTCTTGTGGAGGATGGCTGAAGGGGTCTGATGCTGTTATAAAAATAGAATATGAATGCGGGTGGCTAGGGCCCGCCCGGATGGTTACTTTGCAAAAATATCGAGCTCCGAGCTCCAGTTAGCATCGAGCTCCAGTTAGCTAAATATTCGCTGTTACGATGTGATAGATATGTGGAGGAGAAATCTGTGATGGAGCTGCGGTGCGGGAGGGGATTAGGCATTGATCTTGCTCTCGAAAGCGGACCAGGGCAGAGACAGATAGGGTATGTTTTCATTATATTAAATTTGTAAATCTGTTTCTTGATTATTAAGTAAATCAAGAAGATTTTGAGTAAATTGAATTCTAGGACAAAATTGTTGTTATTGCGATCAACACTTGTTTTGTGAGGATAGTATTTTTATTTTTGGTGTTTAAAGATTAAATCGAGTAATGATCGAAGTACAAAATATAATTGAAGAAGCGTTTTTGTGTGAATTCTTCGGTGTTACAGGAAGCGCGGAGATCGCGCTTCCGCGAATAGTTTATTTGATAGTTGAGTATTGTATGTTACGGTAGGTGGTCGTGGTATGGTAGTAAGTTGTGTAAATACACATGGGAATATCCTGTCGAGGGATTTGCATCGGTGGCAACCTGACAGAGGCCAAACCGATAACTGTGTTGTGTTATCAAGTTTAGAGGGTCTAAAAGACGAGCTCCGGTAAAGCCCATCACGTCTTGAACGGAGGGGGTGGTGTGGAGACCGGGATCGTCACAAGGCTGTTGTCTTTCCGTAAGGGGGTCAGGATGTTCTACGTTTTACTGTTCACAATACTTTAAATATTGTTCACAATACTTTAAATATTGTTCACAATTTTACCCGAAAATAAAAATAATAGTCAATAATTATGCCGCCCGCCCAAAGTTCGGGCTTTGTAATACTTTTCAAAATTATTTACAATTAAAAGAAAAAGCTATTTTTAATTAAAACTGTTATTATTTTGTCGTCGTTGTAATAATTATTTTTTAAAATTATGATTCTATTCCGTAATAATACTATTGCATTATTATGTTATAGACACGTTCCTTGAGGTTTATTAGAGGCAGATTAGTAGAAAGATTAAGAACAAAGGTGGTAACTGAAACTAATTTTAAAACCAACATTCTGATGATTTTTTTCGAGTATAAAGTCGAATAATCAAACTGTACGGATCTAAGTGTTGTAATACATTATTTTTGACCGGTGATTCAATTTCATATCAGTTGAATTAAATTCACGATACTTACCTTACCGCCTATTAAATAAACGCCGTTATTTACGTATCATTAATTCTGCGAGAACGGATGGATTGTTCGGTTATTTCTTGTTTTTTTTCTTTGTTAAAAAATATTTTTAAGGATTGTAACAAGATATTATACACATGACTCGGTAAAAGTTAAGCGCTTAGACTATATTATAAGTACTTTTGTTGTGTTGTTTAAAGCGCGTTGCACTGTTTGTTGTATCGGTGATACGGCGATAATGATGAAACTTTGATGATAGGGTCACGCCTTAGTCGAGCAAAACAAACTGAAAACTTCTTAAGATTCACAGATTAATAATAATGGCTTGAAAGGAATCTTTCAATCAGGGCAGTTATCACGTTTTTATTGAAATAATTATTGTTAGCCGGCTGAGGCTATCGTGTCCAGGTGATCAGCAAACAGGCCTGAAGCGGGTAACAACTTCCATTAGCTTAAGTTAAGTGTTAACTGTTTTTTAGTCAAGTCGGTTAAGGCGAGGTACCGGTATATATATATATATATATATATATATATATATATATATATATATATATTGTATTATACTGTATATGTATATATGTGTAAGCTTCACTCATAATATTAAAGGATATAAACTGGATGTACCGTCATTGGACAACAAAACGATTATCGGTTGAAGTTTATATATTTATTTTTTATAAAAATTTAACAATTTTTCCCTTTGATATTTATTATGTTAAAAATGTTATTGAGTTTCAAATTTCTGACAAATTTTAAATATTTTCTGGCCGGACCAGTAATGAAAATGCAATTTTTTATTATCAGGATGAAAATAAATTTTTTCCAATTCTTAAAAAAAATTTCTGAACTGGTATGTTTAAAAATAATTTCCTGCCTCATTGTGCCAAATAATGTATTATTATTATTTTCTGCTTTAAACTTTTTTTTAACATGAATTCTTCGTACCTATTGATTTAACCACTTTCTCTCCTCTCTTTCAGTTTCTCTCTTGCTCACATACACAAGCACCAAGTCTTATACTAAATAAATAAATATAGTTCATTAAGTAGCATATTTATATTACACAAAATTATAGAAAATTATCTTTTACACAAAGCTGCAAACCACCCGCTGTTTCTGCAAGTACTAGATCTTTTTTATTAACTGTAGAAAAAGTCAAAATTAAAAAAAATAGGTAATTTTATGTTCCCCCCCCCGCCAGAAGTTTGCAAGTTTTTCACCTAGACAGAACTCAAAATAGCAGGAAATGTTGATATTAACAATAACCAGATTGGAGAAATAACCCAATAACCTAATATAACCATTTATATCTATTTATTTTACAAATATAGTCCAATCAAATTTAACCTACGCTTGCTTCGCTCATTAACCTTGACTAATTAACAGTAGTAATACTTTGAGTATTTAAATAATAGATTCAGTAATTAATGCAATTTTTTTACTATTTAAATTATCAAAATATTACTGTTAAATAGTCGAGGTTAACGAGTGAAGCGAGCGTATGTTATTTGATTAGCGTCTCGGCCTTTAATCCGGAGGTCCCGGGTTCGAATTCCGGTCAGGCATAGCATTTTCACACACGCTACAAATCATTCATCTCATCCTCTGAAGAATGCCTGACGGTGGATCCGGAGGTTCGGTTAGATTATATCTATATAACCTACCGGGTTGGTCTAGTAGTGAATGCTTTTCGAAAAATCAGATAATTTCGAAGTCGAGAGTTCCAGCGTTCAGGTCCTAGAAAAGAGTTACTTTTATACGGATTTGAATACTATATGGTGGATAACGGTGTTCTTTGGTGGTTGGGTTTCAATTAACCACACATCTCAGAAATGGTCGACCTGAGGCTGTACAAGACCACAATTCACTTACACTCGTACATATCATCCTCATTCATTCTCTGAAGTAATAACTGACTGTGATTCCCGGAGGCTAATCAGAAAATTTATATGTATAATTTTAAGCAATAATGCTTATATTTTTAATATGTAAAATATTTTAGTATAAAATAAATATAGTTATGTTATCGGGTGATTTCTCGGACAGAGTTATTGTTAATATCAATATTTTCTGCTCTCTTGAGTTATTTCCAGGCGGAAGATTTGCTAACTTTGGGAGGGGGAGAAACGAAAAAGTACCAAATATATATACATTTGCAAAAAAATTCTTTTAAATTCTCTTTTTAATTTTTCCTGAATCTTTTTACTAAAACATTCATAGCGAATAAATCATCACACAAAAACAATCCTCAGAAAGGAACAAAGAAGAAATCTTTGTTTGTAATGTCAAAAAAAGGTTTTGTGAAGCTTCTTTTTGTTGTGAAATTTGTTAATTTTTTTTGGCATTAAATTTTTTGTTAAAAAATCTCACCCTGTTCTTCGTAATTAAAAAAAAAAAAATTACCTAAATAGGAAGGATTTAAATGTTCGTTCTTTTTATTATTAAAAAAATAAATAATACATATTGCAAATATTTTAATCGTTTATATTCTGAAATTTATTTGATTGTCATTCATATATACAAGCCCAAAACTAACAACAACATTCAAAAACAGTAAAACAAACAAAAATCAAGATAATGAATACATGTTGAAGAAAACAAAGCCGTAAAGTAGAACTTCTTAACCCCTTTTGGTTTAGTTCTGTACGAAATTTAAAAATAATACGGGAATAAAATATATTGCAACTTTTATTTATAATTTTATTTTTTTTTTATGGATAACTTTATACGAGAGTCAATCAGTAATTACAGACACAAATTGCTCTGGAGCTAAAACGGTTTATTTCATCTATATGACTTTTTTTGATTGTTTAGTATAATCTCCAGCAACATTAATACACTTTTCCAATTTTTCAATCAGCTTATTTATGCCTGCAGAAAAGAATGTCGGAGCCAATTTAGCACATTTTTTTAATGCCATCATTGCCAGTAAACATCTTACCACGTAGTTCCTCCTTGATTGGAACAACCAGTGGAAATCCGATAGGATCGAGTTAGGACTGTATGAAGGATGTGGTTATACTTCCTGATACAATTTGTCGATGGTTTCTCGAGTTACAAGCTACAAGAGGCGGGGGCGTTACCGTGAAGTAGAATGATACATTTTTGCTGAGATCCAGGGCGATTTTCAGCACTACTAGCCTCCATTAGAGTCTCCATTAGAATGTGATTGTCCACTAGAAAATTGAAAAAACATCGGGCCTTTTGCATCCTAAAAGATTGTCATAATGAATTTTCCTGCTGATGGTTGGGTTCGGAATTTTACTTTCCCGTCTAGCGCTACAGCAGAGCTATAGTTTTAGAAGGAAAAGTATTGTAATCTATCAAATTTGGGAGTATCTAGATTTCATGTAATCTTGATTTTTTGATACCGAAGGAACCCAAAAAACCGGATGGAGTTTTCCGGATGTTTGTATGTACGTGTGCATATTTGGTCTTGCACTCTTTCTATCTCCAGAACTAATGGACCGATTTTGACCAAAGTTTGTCAGAGTACTTATATAATATGGGACATTAATGTTATTAAATAACTTAAAAGGTCAAGGGGATGAGGCTAGGGTAACCCTCAGTATCTGGAAATTTCTCCCAATTAACGTCTTATTTTTCTTAGGCATATTTGTTAACAATTAAAAAATAGTAATATTTCTAAATAGAGGTTTTTGCAAAATAGCACCTCTACCTCAAAAAATGTTCGAAGTAAGCTAGCGGCTAATTGGGTATACTGCCTCAATAGTACCCCGTCTCATCACAAGGAGCGGTAGTGTAGCTCTGACATACAGCTGTTGTAGTCTTCTGCTATGTTGTGACGTTAAAGGTGAGCGGCAGAATTAAATAAATGAATAATATTTAAGGTAAAAACAATATTTAAAGAGGCCGCTAGTACCACCGTATCTGCGCGAATGAAATACGATATGCGCGCGCACTTATATGCAACAAAAATTATATTTAAATAAAATGATAAATATTTTAAATTAAGTTGTGTGCGTAAGCCGTGCATCAGAAAAAAGCCGCGTAACTGGAAAGTCCTACAACTGTGTTTTCAGCTTTTTTCTTGACAGGTGAACTTTTGTGCTTTCACTCCATACTATGTTTTATCTTTCTTTTTGATTCCGGTTCATAACAGCAAATCTATGTCTCATCGTAGATCAAATATTGGACAAAAAAGCATCATATTCCTGCTGATATCGTTGTTTCTGTTTTATGTACATTCGAAGTCATACACCTTATGGTGATCTGTCAATTCTCTTGGAACCCACCTTGCATTTATTTTACGGTACTTGAATTGGTTAGTAATGTTTGGAGTGTTCCGAGATTTACTTGTAATTTTTCAGCTTTAATCTTAACTGTAATGCGTCAATCTTCTTGGATGAGTGAGGATTTAAGCACGGGAGTTAAAAACTTCAATTGAACGTCTGGAACGGTGCTTATCAATACACTAAAGTTTGACCGCTTAAAACATTTCTGTGATTCATACTTCTGTACGTTTTATTTGGTCATACGGGAATAAATGTTAATCGGGTCTTTAGCTTAGAAAAGAAAAAAAAAACACGCATCTCTGCAAGCTGTTCAACTAATTTGAAGACTTCAATAGGACTCGCTATCGTAAATTGAGATTTTGAGGTTTAAAAAAACAGTTTTACTCGGCTGATAAAAATCATCACAGAGTTTCCGACTTACTGCCTAAAAGTATTATAACCCTCTTTTCAACTTCTTTTGCATCAACAGCTATTTGTGTATTTAAATATTGATTAACTCTTGTATATTTAATATATAGTACGTAATCGTAATATAATAAAATCGTCAATTAATTTGCTGATAGATTGAAAAAAATTTACAGTTTCATTTTGATAAAAGTGAAATACTAACAGTACACTTGTTTTTTTTGTTTTTTTTATTATAGTCGCATATATTATATATTGCAACTACTAAAATCAACTATAAATGTAACGGAAAATGTGTAGTCTTGGAACAGACCCAGGCCAAACATCCTGAGACGTTAGGTTCATTGAACCCTAATCACCAAAAAACACGATCCTGGATTCAAATCCGAAAAAAAACAACTACTTTTACTAGGGTTTGAATCTAAGAACCCTCAGCTTTGAAATTTTTGATGACGAGTTTTACCACTAAACCAACCTAGTTGGTTTAGAACACTCTTTTTTTACATTTCACTTAGCGGGAACCATATAGCTAAACCTGCAGAACGGATTTAGTCCGCGTATAAAAATACAATTAACGAAAAATGACGTTATAAAAATGATATCTTTTTTCGATTAAGGTTTATCGTTAATGGAGTTATTTGAATAAATTTACGACTAAAAAATTGTTTTCAAAATTTAATGAAATTTTTATTGGTAAAAAGCACTTACAGCGAGCTCTCAGTGGTTTTTAAATTTTAATCGGATGAAATTTCAAGTAATCATGAAATATTGTGATTTATTTATGAAGATAAATTTGTTGTTTGTATTGTTTTTTCTCAAGATTTTAAAAACAACTTAAAAATTGTAATTTAGTGTTACTATAACGCGCTTCTATCCTTTATCTTATCACCGGACTAAAAGAAATCCGACATTAGAATAATAGTTGCACTTTTTTTTTCTCATACAAGCAAATTATTTATTTTCTCTTACAATAGATGTGTTGACATAATTATAATACCAACCGGCATTGTGTACTATACCCTTTTGCCATGTGTAAGAGGAACAAAAAAAAGTAAAGTACTGTAAACGTTTTTGGAAAAAAAGGACTAAAACTTTTATGAAGATCAGATTACGTTCTAATTAAAATCCTAACACGGGCGATTTATGTGTAACAGGAAAAAATAAAATAGTATGGCTTCATTCTGTATTCGGAATGGAACCAGAGACCATTAAATAAATTAATCTGAGAAAAAAATTTTAACCTAAACCTGAGGTTTAATAAATTTTAGTTCGGTTAATAATCCATATCTCTCCTACACTTTTCATACAAAAAATTTGGAAGAATTATTGTAATTCTGTAAATGTGTGATAATAGTGAGTACAAAAATTCAGAGAATAGTTTATTTTTTTCTAACCAATTATCTGTATAAATAAAAATGTAAATGTTTATTTGTTCGAAATCTTAAATCTCTGAAAGTTTTTCACAGATTGCTTTGAAATTTTGACTCAACGTTGCATTCGAATACGCGCGTGATTTTATATAACTACTGTTATATAGATGTCACACTTGACAGGTAAAAACATGCTTTTTATGAAAAACAGCGATATCTGTTAGACGTAAAAGCAACACACGCTTTTACGATTCCATTTCAATGTTTCCGATATGCGTGTCCGCTATAGACTAAAAAACTACTGAACCGATTTACGCGCGGGGGAAAAGGGGAAAATTGGAAAGGCAAATCGAAAAAGGTAAAAGGAAAGAAGGGGAAAATTGAAAAAAGAAAAACTGAGAAAAGGAAATTGAAAGGGGAAGGAGACAAAAGAAAGGGGGAAACGGAAGGGGAAAATGGAAATAAGGAAAAGAGGAATGCGGAGAACGGGTGAAATGGGAGAAAGGGAAAGGGAAATAGGGGAAAAGGAAAAGGGGAAGAAAAAAATGAAACGGAAAGGTTAAATTTTGCGAAGTTCCATAATGTTCATTTTGTTAATGTTTTACATACTTCCATATTACGCATTAAACATTTTCCAGTGATATAGTTTTAAAACATCTATATACATCTGTGAAGAGATTATCTCAATAATTCACAATGATTAAAATTCACACTACTAATTTGATGATTTATTTGCCGAGTTATGAATTCCACAAACAGTTGAATCTAATACAACTTTTAGTTTTATTATAGTACAATTCGTTGTGAGTTCATAGCTTATGTATGCTTAATATCAGTAATTATTCATTCTGTATTTTAAAAGAAAAAAAAGAAAATTATATACTGAAATACGAATTAATTTATGTTATTGTTTTTCAATTTAAATCACGTAAAAAATAAACTTTCATTTTGTCTTATTTTGTGTGGTTTATTAAAATAAGAGTATTTTATTTTTCTTTTTAGAACTTTCGAATCTTGAAAAAAAGGTTTTTTTAAGGTAGGTGTTTAATAATTAGGATTCGTTGATTACATGAATAATAGAGAAAGTAAGGATTCGCATGCACAAATCCTGACCGGCATTCGAACCCAGACCTTCAAATGAAACACTTGCTATTCCAAGAGGTTGATAAATATATATTCCTATTATAAATATATAACTCCCCAAATTTATATATATATAATATTATATATATAAATATTATATTCTATATAAATGTAGTTAGTTCCTTTTAATTAAAGCAATGAAAATTGAAAGTTTTTAATTTTTATTCAAAAAATATATGTTCAAACCGAGCATATTGTTTAATGAAATAATTTAAAAAATATATATCAATAAATACCGTATTTACTCGCGTAATTTACGCACCTGAATTTTTAAAACTATTCAAAGATAAAATGTTTAGTCAAATATCATTTCTCACTGATTTTAATATTTTAGATTCGTTATAAACCTATGTAAAATCGCTTCCTCACGTAAATCACGCGCCTACTTTTAAATAAAAAATGTTGGTGTGCGTGAATTACGCGAGTAAATACGATGTAAATTTAATACTATTATTTACTTTACTGTGAAAACAAATTTAAAAAAATTGTTACAAGGAATAGGTACAGATGTTAGACTACCGAAATGCGTTAAAAGGTAGTCGCATCAATCTGGAGGTGGGTTTTTAAAAAGGCTATTTTTTTTAGTAAAGTAATATTCAAACGAGAAAAAAATTAACAAAATAGGCATTACATTTTTTTAAAATTAACAAATAGCGAAATGTTATTCCTGACTAAGAGGAGTATGTTCCGACTCAACAAAATAGAGACGTTTTTCACTTCCTTGTACAAATTAAAGGAAGTATTGTGATCGCGAAAAATTTCGGTTTTCAAATTTCAACAGAAATACCCATTTTGACAATCCTGAATCCATTTTGACTAGTTTAGGCGTGACGTCTGTATGTACATTACGTATGTATCTCGCATAACTGGTAGCCGTAGGATGTTGAAATATTGGATTTAGGAGAGTTATAACCCCTAATTTTGCATCTCCCTTTTTGATTGCAATCGACTGGACCAAAATTGTCGGGAAAAACTAAAAAAAAAAAAAAAATTGAATTTTGTACTTTTTCTTAACAGCAGTAATAAGCCCTCATTGAGAGATTTTCAACGATATATCATAAGCGGTACTTATTTTCATTGGTTCCAGAGTTATAGCCAAATAAAATTTTAATTAATGAAATATTTCGATCTTATAAGGGGGAAGGAACATCGGTTCGAATCTGACTTCATCTCCTTTTTTTTAATTTAAATATATTGATTTATTAATAATTATTAACCTCTGATTGTAAAAAAAGAATTACAATAAATAATAACAATAAAGAAAAATAAAAAATGAAAAAATATCAGAAGTTATTAATGAAATAAAATTTTATGTACTTTTCAGTTTAAAAAAATATCTATATATAATTTAATAGACGTACAAGGAGGTCGTGTGGAGTCCACATCAGAATTTTTAAAATTTAAATATAAGCAATACTTTTTTTTTTAAATAGTTGATTTTAATTACCATTAATTAGTGGAAAATTTCAATACAAGGAACAAGTTTTTGGATGTAATACAATATAATTTTTCAACTGTTTAATTGTATTTATGGACTCTATAATAAAAACAGTAGATATAGAATTAAACTTTGATGTTATAAATACGAAATAATAAATGTTTTAAAAAGGGCTGAAACATATAATATAAAAAGGCAGGCAAAAAAAAAAAAAAATCAGGACCACCTGGTAATAGGTCGATATAATAAACGAACGACCGACCGAAGTATTATATATACTCTAGTAAATACAATACGGAAAGCTAACGTTAAGCGGGAATAAGCAATGAAACATTGGCCAGAAGTCAGTCGACTGCCTCCGGCTGGTATGTCCATCGGAGGTGCTCGGTTGATTTGTGGTCCTAAGTAACTCCATTCATCAACGCCTTTTCAGAGTGTAATTAAATTTCGCCCGCTTACCTCGCGTCGTTCAACTGTAATTGAATATCTGCCTTTTGTTTAACAGTTTAACATTTATTTTAAACTGTCTGACTTCACTCGGAAACACATTAAAGAATCATTTAAATTTTTATTTATTTTTGTACAGCTACGATATAGTAATCATTATTTAAGACGTAAAACGGCACGCAGAACAAATCTTTTTCATTCTTAGTTTATCATTCTGATGCCTGTTTATTTATTACGATTTTCAACAACGTTTTGGTGAGTATACGGGATGTTTGTTAAAACATTATGTTAAATTTCTTTTTTATTAGTATATTTCTTATTGAAATACGTTTGAATTTATAGTTACGAATTTAGGTCGTTTATAATTTAGTGTATAAAAAAATGCATGCTATAAGTTAAGATGTAGTTTTGCTATGAGCATGAACTACATTTTTCATTATTGTAAAAAACTACATTAAAAAATTTTAAATATAAAAAAAAAAAAAAACTGACAAAGCAGAATTTTTCCAGTCGTAATTCTATAACAGATATTCATAAATCGATCGGTGATTTTTCTTTCCTGGCAATATGTCTCTAGAGCAGTGATCTCTAAACATTTATATGTGTGTGTGTGTGTGTGTAGTCAAAAATAAAACTACTTATTTGGTGTATCACATTACCCCAAGCATCACATTGCGTACCCCACTTTGGAGACCGCTGCTCTAGAGCTATAATGTAAGAAGGAAAGTAGTATTTAGTCAAAAAAGGGGTGGGTTTTCTTTTCTCTTCTCGACGTTTCATGACCCGGGAACCCCAAAAAACAAAAAAAGTGAGAAGTAACATTCGTACGTACATATAACCTTTAACTGGATAAACAGATTTCGTTGAAATTTTGTATAGAGTGTCGCCGAATGGCTTCGACGGCACGTAATTCATAACTTTGTGGTAGCCCTGAAAACGGCCGTTTTTTGTGTTAGCTCTGAGAAGAACTGTTGGGTCCGGAAGCTGGTCTCTGGAGAAGTCGGGAAGTTGCGGCTCGGCTATTGAAATCCGACCGGGCTTTCCCTCGGCGGCAGTTGGGTTCCCATTACAGCGTGGTAGTGATGGCCCCCAGAGCCCCGCAGTGTCGGGTTGACGTCGGCCGAGGCGGTACTCCCCGAGCGATTCCACGTTGGGCCGGCTGCTGCTGCTGAGTCCGCCGCGGCCAGGGCGATTGAAGTCCGGCGAACTGGAGTTGGAGTGGGAAGGTAGCGTCCGCGTTCAGCGGCTCCCTCGGCGAGCCGGCCAGGCCTGCTGCTTCGGCGGGGATGTTAGCATCCGTCGGGGGTTCCATGTTGAGCCAGCCGGGGAACTTCTGTCTTCTTCCAGCTTCTTCTTCTTGGTCTTCTGCAGGTGGTGGTGGACGATGAATTGCTTCACTGGAATGGAATGGAATGCAAAGTTGGTGGGAGTTTATAGATTCTCCCTACGGATCGCAGAACCTGGACAGTGTCCCTTGCTGCTGGATGATTCTATCGGACGTGTTTTTAAAGGTTCTCCCGAGGAGTCGCAATTGCTGATTTAAGTTAATTTAAATGTAAGTTTTAAAAGGAGAGGTTGAGTAGAAGCTGCAGCCACTTCTGTGATGGCTGCCTTTCGGGACGCATCTCTGCTGGGCTCTTTTCCGGACTACTGTCCGTGATGTTGGGTCGAGTAGAAGGTTCTTCTTCTTCATCTTCTTCCTCTTCTTCTTCCGATGACCTCTTCATTCTTCTTTGGCCTACACCTTCCGAGAATTGGCAGTAACCGAAGTTACATACCATTAACCTTAGTGTTCCCGTGGCCCCGAAGGGCTGAACGGCTGAAAGTGCAGGTTTCTTCTTTCTTCCATGCTGTCAGTGGCTGCTGGGCAGGTGGCTGCTGGACAGGTGACTGCTGGGCTGATGGCTGCTGGACAGGTGACTGCTGGGCTGATGGCTGCTGGGCTCGTTCCCTCATTCTTCTTCCTTGAAAGGAAAGGGAATAGGGAACTTACAAATTTAGTGATTTAGCGGTTTTGGGCGGCGATCGACTTTTCAGAAGAAGTAAATAGAAGTTCTTTACGCTACATAATATTAATCTCCAGACACACGTGTGTCTGGGAAGGGTTTGGGTGGACCACGTGGCCGCAGTGAAGAAACCATGTTTGTTTGTTGTGGTGGCTGCTGTGAGTATCTGTAACAAAAGAAACAGAACACACACACACACGAAAAAAAAAGAAAAAAAAGGAATTTATATTTTCTTTCTATTTTGGGATGACGGGATTAAAGGAAAGGCGTTTCCCTCTCTATTTCGGCGAGTGCTTAGCCAAAGACCAAGACGGCACGACGAGTCGCTCCACACCTACGTCTCTCACGTTTCTGAAACAAGAGAAACAAAACACACGCACGAAAAAAAAAATGGCGTTTTTGCTCTTACCCTCAATATTGTTGTGGCAGAGTTCCACGTTTGCAGAGCGAAAGTTGTGTCTGAAAAAAAAACACAACTTACCGCATTTTGTTGTCCTGAGACCGTATAACTCGCTGACTTGTACAGTTTACACTTGAAAAACATTCACTCGCGACCCCGGAAACGTTTCTGACGCGTTTTTCCGTTTGTGGCTCATGCGATATGGAGGCCCCTAAGCCTGGTTTGTCGATTTTCGGCTCCCGCACCGCACCATCACGGTGGTTCGTCCAGTACGGCGTGAGGCCGCTTTCTTACGGGGTTGGGTCCTCTCGGCATATGTCCCGAAGATGACTGTGTTCGGACACAGCCGCTCTCCCGAACAGTCTGCGCGCCTGCGCCACCCCCACCTCATACACGGATTGCAATCTCGCATCGGATCGGAGAGTGGCGTTCAATTGCTTCACTCTCGTGGTGCACGCTCTTTTATTGGAGCTTGTGAGTGGTGGGACTGCAGCGCCGCTATGGTGGGAGATCTGCGCGGCGGTAGTGATGCTGGTAGCAGCAGTGCGTCCGTATACTGTGCGGCAGTTCACATCTGAGTTACTATACCGTTTGCCAGCCGATATTAAATTAGGCATCTATGAGGCTCGTGTATATGGGGAAATTTGTTGGTAAAATTTTGGGGTCAATATCTCCAGTGGTTTTTAGAGTAAATTTTCTCAAACTTTTGCAAATATAACATTACTTTATATTAAGCACTTTTATCAGTACATTCAAGCACGCTTATCTCACCATTTAAAAAAAAAAAAATTTTCCCCATAATTACCCCTTCCCCAAAATCGAAAAAAGCTATATTTTTATGTATCGCATATCTTTTACAAAATTTTTGTATTTCTTCCTAGGCATAGTAGTTGTGCAAGTAACTCCAAAAAAATACTTTAGGGACAATACTGGGATGGAGAAGCCGATCAAAGTTTAAAAATATAGATTTTTTAAAACTTTTTTTGGTTTATTTAAACTTTTAATATTATTAAGAGTTATTTTACTATAAGGTTAAGGAACTTTTAATATTATTAAAACTTTAAATAGTAAACATTTAATAACAAAATTTCGTCATAATTCAACTCCTATCCCCAAAAAAATAAGTCTTGGGTAACTTTGTTGGGGTGTATATTTTTTAGTGGATTTTTTTAGTTTCTCCATTAAAGATGGTAAACGTAGAAAAATCAAAAAGTATTCTTGGAATGTGATTTTGGTGGCGGGGAGCATAAAAAATCGATTTTACTTTATATTTTTTACTTTATTTAAACTTATAACGATAATTTTATAATAAAACTTCTACATAAATTACCAATAACAAAAAAAAAATTAGGTTACTTTTTTCATGTATCAAAAACATCTATCCACTACATAAGAATAAATAACCAAACCCAGGAAAGTATTTTAACTTTACATTTTTTTTCTATGTTTAAATTAAAAAATCCCTTTCGGCACGTCGGAAGGGGGAGATAGATTTCACCAGTGCTAAGTAGGGGATAAAAAAGATTTTCATCTAAAAGTTAAGAAAAACTACGCCTATTCGATTTCGTACACACATTTTTTTAAAATGAAACGTACATAATATTTTATTTTATTAATAACTTCTGATATTTTTTTTCATTTTTTATTTTTATTTATTATTATTATTATTGTAATTTTGTACAATAAGCGGTTAATAATTATAAATAAATCAATATATTTAAATTTAAAAAATGAGATGAAGTCGGATTCAAACCGATGTGCCTTCCTCTTGTAAGATTCAAATATTTCATTAATTAAAATTTCATTTGGATATAACTGGAACCAATGAAAATAATTACCACTTATATTTATCGTTGAAAAGCTCTCAATGAGGGCTTATTACTGGAGTTAAGAAAAAGAAAAAAAAAATTTTTTTCGGATTTTGGACTTTTTTGGACACTTGGGATTCAGTTAATTGCAATCGAAAGGCGTGGTGCACAACTGGATTTTTCAACAGTTCTAAATCCAACATTTCAACCCTACGCCTAATCGTTTTTGAGTTATGCGAAGATACATACATACGTACGTACAGACGTTACGCCGAAACCAGTCAAAATGGATTCAGGGATAGTCAAAATGGATATTTCCATTGAAATTTGTAAACCGAAATTTTTCACCATCACAATATTTCCTTTACTTCGTACAAGGATTTAAAAATTATCCTTGAAATAAATATCGCGTCAGAACTTAGATAGAGGGCCTTATTACATCTATAATCTCATTATCTGAAAAGGATTTTAAAAACGTAATTTTATATATGGATGGCCCTCTCTCTTTTCTTCTGTAAGAATAATTTTTCGGCCCGTAATTGAAATTGTCATCACTAAACCGTATTTTATTAATTTCTATTTTATTAATTTTCTAGATCATTATAATTAAATGTCAAACGAATAAAGAGGTCGAATATCTTTTTTTTATACAAGAATATTACTGTTTTTTTCGCTTAACTAGCAACGGTATCTTTTTTTGTGATTTAAAGTAGTCGACTAGTATTAAAAGAATTTCTACCTCACAATTTAAAAAAAAATAACTTTCTTTACAGCACCTGAATTAATATTATCCCAATGAATAAGTTGGCATACCGACAAGTATTGCACGTGAATTCTGTTGTATAGTTACTGCTATACTGTTGTATATTACTGCTATACTCACGCCTTTTTCACACGTATCATTTTGAATAACATAATACGAGTATTATAATTGAAGCGGCCGGCTAATAAACAAGCCGCCCCGCATTATACGGTAATAATATACTTCATCTTACTCCCACTAATTTCATTTCTTCTGTTCCTCTTTTTCGTTTTCCATTAAACCAAAACCAAGAGTCGATCCGATCGTGCTTCCCATTTAATTTTGATACGACCTCGTCATGTCTCATGTAGTAGAAAAATATATTCATAAATTACATTGTCAAGTTTTGCGGAAACGACTAAAACTATTAAACTAGCGGTATCTTATACCGTAGATCGTTTATTATTAATCGTGAATACTTCCTAATATTATTTTTTTATTAATTATTTAAGAGATTATTGTTTTTATTAGTTTTAAAGATGTAATATAATAATCAAGTTTTTTTCACTCTTCCAACAGACTGAAGAAAGTTTTTCAGTTTTGAATTGTATTAAGCACGTTAGTTTTATGAATTGTATGTTTTAGTTGGTTAATTTTTAAATAATAAATGTGAGCAACAGTAACAATTGTAAAAAAAAAATAGAAATGAATGTATATTATAAATCCATTATACGAAAAACGATACTGCAAATAACACTCTCTCTTTACATTTTACTGTTTTATAATAATGAAGTAATTCGGATAAATTTAAGCCTATAACTCTCATGAAAGTTCAATAACATACTTTCAATGAAAATAATAAGAGGTTTTAAGAGAATAATATTAAGAGATTTAAAATAATAATTGAATAATAAGAGGCATTTCAGCTTTCGTCTCGTTCATCACGACAGTTGTATTTTGTGTATTGTCTTTTTTTTTTAGTAGGTAAGTCATACGTCACTTAGTAATTTATTTCTGTTAATCGTAACTAAAATTAAGTGATGTACGAAATTTATTTAAATCTCGCGACCCAATAAGTACTGATTATTTAACCCATTAATTACCTGATTTTTTGATGATTGACTCATCATTGTGCCGGATTTTTTTTGAAGAATTTTTTTGCAAACTTTTTTACGCTATATGTATTAAAATTAATTTAAAGAAATAAAAAACTCAACTGATATCCATAAGTAATAAAAATAATATATAAAAAATAATACGAGAGGTTACCTCTAAAGTAAAGACCCTTTCATTATAAAAAAGTTTATTTTGAAAACTTTATAAATATTTTTTGTTTCTCTTAAACTACGTACCTTATACTTTTCTATATAATCGCCACATGAATTAAGATATTTATCGTAGCGATACACCAGCTTCAATATACCGTCGTCGTATTCTTCTGCCACCAGTCTGTTTAGCCACTGATTAACAGCATTTTTAAGTTCATCGTCACCCGCTAATGGCTTTCCGCTGAAAAATTGTTTTAATTTCCTAAAAAAACGGTAATCAGAAGAAGCTTAGTTTAGCTTAAAATATTACCGACATTACGAGTGATTCTTTTTTTTTATTGTAAGAATTTTATATTTAGAACTGTATCGTAAATCAACATACACGGAAATATTAATTGACATTCTATTTTGTTATTATTTTATATATGTTTTCTTTAAAGTTAGGATTAGGTTTAGTATAATAGAATGGAAACAGAATAGGATGTTCATTGTAGGCGGAATTAAATAAGGATAACAGTCAATTTTATTATCAACCCCATGCACTTTATGCGTATGTGTGTCTGTATGTATGTTTGTGTGTGTGTGTGTGTGTGTGTGTGTGTGTGTGTGTGTTTTTTATTACTACGGCGTGGATGATGATAGTAACGTTAATAATTGTAATTAGGGGGTTAGAAGAGGGTGAGTATCCTATTCAAAAAGCACCCGGTAACCACCCCTCAATTTAATTCCCCAACATATATATTTACTGCTTGGAGTTGAATGATGCTAGTTTATATGTTAAAATTATTTAATTTTTCTAACTTCCATTTTGTTTCTTTTATGTTTTTTTCTTTTCTTTTTTTTGTAATAACAATAATAAAATAATATTCATTCGGAATTAATCATTTTCATATTTCTTGATACCTCTATTTATGGTAATTGTTATTTAAATTTATTGAGTTATTAACAATAATAACATAGTACAGAAAAAATAACATGTAAATGTTATGTGCACAATGATATGTTTTATACCTGAACATAATAGTAGATTACGATCTATTTATTTTCTCTCCGGTAACTCCAAGATCACCCCTTATTAGAGGTTTCATATTCACTCTTTCTTTATAATAATAAATTAATATTTTGTAACTTGTAAAAAAAATGCCAAGTGTGAGCGGAATTCGAACCCAAAATTTTCCGGATGGAAGGTAAAATCTCCGTCACGGAAATCATCGCATTGATGATATAATTTCAGTGTTTATTTAAAATTGTTATATTATTTAAATCGATGATTCAAGGAAAAACTGTTGTAAAAACCTTAATCCAGTGTTTCTCAACCTGTGGGGTGCGCCCCCCTGGCTGGGCGCAATAACACTAAATGGGGGGGCGCGAGAATATCGAAAGAAAAATATTGAAAATTTATTAATTTACTGAAAGGAAAGCAAAACAAAATACATTCTGACATAAATAATAAATTACAACTGATATAATACAGTTATAAATAGGATTGTATCAGTACTGCACAATGTGATTAAGAGTTAACTTATCAATACTAAACTAAAAACAAATTTAATAATTATTAGACACTCTTGGGCCTGTCTTGTAGAGCAAGGTTTTTCGAAAGAAGGTTTAATATTAGAAATAGACGCTCTGAATTATTTTTCTATATTTCGCTGAGATCTATATTTTGTCTTCAAAGCAATCACCGCAGAAAATTCAGTTTCGCAAAGGTAGGACGTTAAAAACGGTAATAGTTCACGAAAATGTGAACTATTAAAATGTGAAACAAGATACCTGCATTTTTTCAATAAATTTGAGAACGCTTTGTTCTTTTTAATAGCATCCTACACAGATAAATTAAGAGAATGAGCCACATACGGATGGTAATGCAAATTTAAATGTTAATTAATCGAATTTTTTATATTACTTCCATTGTCTGCAACTACTGTCGTCACTATTTTGTAGGCGATATTCCATTCTTCGAAAATTGTTTTTAAGATAGAGCCGATTGTCATTCCCGTATGAGCAACTAATATTTCGCGAGTTGCGAATACGGTCAAATGCAGTTTGTTATTGTGTATAAAATGCATTTGCATTTTCAATGTAAAAATTCATTATCCTCCTCTGCCCAAAATTCATAAGAGTGATTTTTTACTAAATTGTCGTTTGATTTCGCCACTTACCGTGAAGTCTATGAAGATTTCTTCTTGGCAGTTGAGAGTCCTTCGAGAATATTTTGAAATGGATCCCTAACCTACTCGTAACTTGCTACCAAGTTATCGTCAGCAAGAAAATACCTTTTAAAATTTTTTGCCAGCATGGCTACATGATTTTCCATGTTTACAAAAACAACTTTCAAATGTTGTTCTTCAGCCTTGTAAGTTTATCACATTCATACACATTTGCAAACATTGTTAGGTATTTTGCTTTAAATATCTGCACCACAATTACATTTTTTTTACAAAAAGAATTAACTTTATCACTCGTATTCGACATATGTGTATTTTCTGCTTCGAGTTGAAGATTCAAGAGCATTTTAATTTCTCGAATATGTCGAACAAGTAGCTCAATTCCAACACAAATAAATCATTTCGAAACTTCTCGGCTTCCGGTCGGTTTTCCTCTTCTAGAAAAATGGCGATTTCTCTTAATTCATAAACATGTTGCAAAGATTTCCCATGTGATAACTATATTGCTTCGCAATAAAATAATAACGCTGAATGTACTGCACTCATGTATTTACAAAGTGTAGAAAAGATTTTTGATTTAGGGATTCTCATTTTTATATAATTTACTACGGTTGCAACCATTGTTAGCACAATATTCAGACCAGGACTCATTTCTTTGAAAGCCAGCTCTATGCTCTATGGATCACGCAATGTGTCCAGACATACTGAGGAGATTTTTGTTTCAGAAGTGCTTGTATACTTTGAAGAAGTACTTGTAAGAGGCATGTAAAACTTTCTCATTCACAGTTTTAATTTTTTTAATTATGTTTACTTTTCATATGATTTTAATTTTAATTCGAAGAATTCTCGGGGTTTGTTAACGTACTCACTATGTAGCGTTTCCAAATGTCGTTTACTTTAATTAGATTTTATGTTGTCTGCTGCCAACAGTTTTGAGCAAATGACACACAGGAGCTTTCTTCATTTACTTCAGTACTGGTAAACCCAAAATTTAAGTATTCTTGGAAATATTTTATTGATTTTATTTTCAGAACCACACTCGTCTGTGCTCTTCTTCATGCATCACTATCATCTAATTGTCGCCTACGCCCAATTAAAAATTTATCCATGATTCTGTATAAATCTACTGCCGTGAATATTTATACCGTGAATTGCAATTAACACGAAAATTACGACATAAATGTTCGCGATAAATTAGATAGCGATAGAAGGATCGACTCGACTGAGACTGAGAGGGGAACGTGATGAAAATTGAGTTGTAAATACTGAGAGGTTGAGAAACGCTGCCTTAATCAGTGCCTTACAAAAAATGATATCTTTATTTA
This sequence comes from Lycorma delicatula, assembly GCF_047948215.1. Taxonomy (NCBI): domain Eukaryota; kingdom Metazoa; phylum Arthropoda; class Insecta; order Hemiptera; family Fulgoridae; genus Lycorma; species Lycorma delicatula. The sequence continues at coordinate 144,708,235 of NC_134459.1, read as the reverse complement.
TAAAATCAAAAATAGGAACGGTTAAAGATCATTTTACTAATTAAAAATAAATAAATTAAATAATATGAAATTAAACATGTGAACAGATAAAATAATTACAAAAAATAACCGTTTAAATGTGCTAATGAAAATGATTTTAGCATATATTTACATACAGTTAAACGACGATACAAAAAATTCAGGCTATTTTAAATTTGGTATTATTTAAAAACTCATCAATAAAATAATATTGTTTCTGTAAGAGAAAATTTTTAAAGTTTATCTAAAATAGTCTGGTAGAAACATCTTTTAGATGAGTCGATATTTTATTAAAAATATCAATCAAACATAATTTAATTGACCCTTCTCGTAAATTGTATTGCATCGTAATAGTATTGTGGTGCATTACATAAAATCAATTCCCTTGATAGTTAGAATTTTTTTAAATAAAATTCATATTTGTACATTCATATTTAAATGCGCACGAGTAAGATAATATTTTTAATTTACTATGCAAGTCATGTGAGGTCGGCTCGTTTGAATGCCAAACAGTGATCCATTTTTGTATCTATAAACGTCGTTTTCACTTTTTAAGGGAACCCAAAGAAATCACGTGTTTCAGACGGGAATATATACATAAAAAATAAATATTTATATATATATATATATGAATAGATTAAATGAACACAATTGAAAGTTTGATATAACGAACATTACTGAACTTCACAAAATTTAATCTTTTCCTGATTCCCTCTTATCCTTTTACCCTTTCTCCCTTTTTTCCCGTTCACTTTAACCTTTTCACTTTTCCCATTTTCGTTTTTACAGTATTCCCGTTCCCATTTTCCCCTTTTCATCCCACTTTTCTTCTCCTTCCACATTCTTTTTTCACTTATTTCCCTTTTTCCCTTCCTCTTTCTCCCTAACCCCTTTTCTTTTTTCTCCTTTCCCCTTTCCATTTCCTTTTTCCGTTTTTCCTTTTCTCCGTTTTCTCCTTTTTTCTTTTCTATTTTTCCCCTTTTACCTTCTTCGATTTTTCCCTTATCGGATTTTCCCTTTCTCTTTTTTCCCCCGCGCGTAAATCGGTCCAGTAGTTATGTCTATAGCGGACACACATCGGAAACATTGAAATGGAATCTTGTTGCTTTAACGTCCAATTGATAGCGCTGTTTTTTTCCCAAAAAAGCGCTGTTTTTTTTATGGGAGTAAGTTATTTTTATTGTTTGTTTTTGTCTAAATTGACGGAAATGAATATTATGTTTAATAGAAAGACAATCTTCACCCGATTACCTCTTAAATCATCGGCTTATTGTTCGGCTAATAAACAGATAAATGGAATACAAAATACTTGCGTAAGTTCATAGAAAATCATTTCCATCATATTACACCATTGATTTCACAATTCTCTGCAATCTATATATGGATCTAGTCGGTGAGATAGTGAAAAGGAATCATGGGCAGTAAAAATAGAGAAAATGACAAAAAATCATCAGTATAACTTCAAAGTTCAGCAATAGCTCGTACTGTCTACAACTCTGCCAACGGTAATTTTTACATAAGATAAAAAAAATTATTGTAGATCGAAAATGATCTATTCAACTTAAATATATATTTATTTTATTAATCTTGGTCCATTGGTATTGATAAAACTTATAATAATAATAATAATAATATATATATATATATATATATATATATATATTAATATATACATACAATCTTTAATAGTATGTTCGAGCACTTTCGGAATAGTAATCCATCCTCAGGAACATTGATGTGTTATAATTATAATTATTTAATTTTTGTTTTTAAAATTCAAGTTAGTATAATTAATGATATGTGAAGTAAATAATTATAATTATAACACATCAATGTTCCTGAGGATGGATTACTAATTCGAAAGCGCTCGAACATACTATTAACTATTGTTGGTAAGTAACTATTATATAAATAGAATATACGAGGGCTATTCAGAAAGTAAGGAACATTTTGGAATTTTAAAAAACCAAGTACAAGAAAAACTTTTTATTTATTATATACATGTGAAAGAGGGACTAAAATAGTACTTTTCAACAAAATCACCATACAAATTCAGACACTTATCATAGCGTTGGACAAGCTTTGAAATTCCTGTGTCATAGAATTCTGCCGCCTGTGATATCAACTACTCAGTGACGCACCCATCTTGCAGAAAATTTGTGGTAGCCTAGCTTCTGTCAAACAATTTCAAACAATAAAGTCCGTGAAACTTGTGGGAAACATACAGAAAGCTCAGTTATTGTGAATCGGCGGTTTTCACGAACTTTCGTCAACTTTGGAGACCAGATCGTCAGTCACAATACTCGGACGTCCACTCTTCTCTTTATCGTGAACGTTTGTTCGGCCATTTTTTGAAAAGTTAATAGTTTATCCACTCAATGGATTATCAGTCCTATTAGATTTTACTCAAGTCAAAAGATAACGGCTCTGCGCCGTTAAAATTACACGTGTATGATTCGTGCTTATATTAATTTTTATTTCTTTGTAAATTTATTAACTCCAATAAATAAATATTTACAATAAATAATTTACATATCATGTAAAATACATCAACTTCCATATCATATAGATATTATGTTTTATGAATTGATTAAATTTATTTGAAATTCGCACAAAATTATTAAAAATCTGGAAAAAATTAGATAAATTTTTCCGGTGATAAGGCACATCACGAAATAAAATTATATAACCTTTCAAGAGATATTGAATGTAAAAAAATTATTCTACTCTCCGAGTAAAATTTTGAGATACGAGACCCATGGTAATCGCAATTCCCCATTTTCAGGACGAATTGTAAGCAAAGTTAAAATAACATATATGATTCGTGTTCAGAAGTTTAAATCTCATAAAAATCGGTTAATCTAGTTTGAGGATATTATGTAAAACGATAATAGATGAAAAAAGTAAAATAAATTAGGCTTATTATCCCTAAAATTGCCTAAATACATAACAAAAGTGACATACTAATGTAACGGAATCATTTACTCGGTATAAGAATGTGACTTGAGTTCAGAAAGGATCAGATACAATGTCCAAAAAATGATGCAACTTTATGGGAAAATGAGTAACTTACAGCAGTTGTTGACAGTAGCCAACATTATGCGATTGACATAATGTACTTCGACGTCGCATGCTCTTAAACATATGCTGTACCGTTTGTTGAGGAATTTCAGCGACACATCGTACAATTTCCCTCTGGAATTCGGGATTAGTGTGAGAATGAGTTTTGTAAGCAGCATGCTTAAGGTATCTCCACAAGAAAAAGTCAGGAAGGCCGATGGGTTCACAACCCTTTCGAATTCACTTATCCATGAAAACACTGATCCAAGAAAGTCATACTGTTTCTGGCTGTATGAGCCATAGCATTGTCCTGCTGAAATCACGTATACTCTAGCTGTTCTGCTGGTATAGTGGTTAAAAATTGTTGCACCATGTATATGTAGCGCTCACCTTTCAATGCGCCGTAAAAGAATGTCATGAAGATTCACCTACGTGAAATTGCACACGAAACACCCACTTTTTGTCCGTGCAGAGGAGATTCGCACAGGGCTGATGTGGATTTTTCGTACACCAAACGCGTGAATTCTGTTCATTACGTATCCATCAAGGTGGAACCATGCCTCGTCAGACCAAACCGGTCATCGAGTTCTTCCCCATGTGGTGTTACAGATGACATGAACCGCTGACGAAAAGCTACATGTTTTCCATTGTTTGCAGGTAACAACTCGCCAGTAACACGAATTCTGTGCGTATGCATTCTTAAACGCTTGCGTGATGTCGTGTGGGCTTTACCAATGGAGATTTTTCTGGTGTTAGCTTTTTCGGTCGACCACTTTTGGCTGCATCTGTCACATTCCCTGTCTCTTGGAATCTGTCTTACTGCCGCTTGATGGAAGACTTGTTTGGTGTATCCACACGGTACTTTTCTGTGAAGGCATTCTAGGTCTGTGAATAGCTGGTACATCTAATGTATTGGAAAACAATGAATATTCTCTGCTGCATTGTGTAACCCATTTTCTTCTGTTAAATCTGCAACAAAAGAAGGAAACATTCTTTCATAAGGTTGCGTCACTTTTTGAACACCCGTTAGAGAAACACCTCTTTGTTCTTAGCTACCAAAGGGATATCAAATTATGTGAAAATATTTATCTACTCGTTTAATAAAATTTTTATGTATGAGGTCCATATCTCCCTGCCCTTCCCCCCTTAGCCTATTGTGACCAAAATTAAATTGCATCAATGCTCTTTTATACAAAAATCATTGTCATATCAATTGTGTCAAATCATTAGTAATAAAAATAAATACCGAGTAAAAGATTATAAAATCGGAAATGACTAGTAATGAAAATATAACATGCAAAAAATTCTATTAGTATATTTATTACGAGGATATAATGTACTAGAGACGTCAGATACGTATATAAATAAGTTTAATTTTCCAAATAACCATTTTTTCAGACAAATTTGTCAAGCAATAAATATGAATTTATTTAAATTCTTTAACTTTCCCGACTGTTATAGTACGTAACAGAGGAAACGCAGTACAATAATTCAAAACAATGACCCCCTTTCAAACATTTTATCGACATTCTGAAATCTCCGAAGTCCAGAACTATTTGAAATTTTGGTTAAGATTTGTGTGTATTGTATGTTTTAGTCATACATTTGCATATAAATAAATGAGTAAAACGCAGATATCTTGCCGAGCAAGACAATTTAACTTTCTTTAAGACATTTAGAGTGGTAGCTTTTGTTTCTTTGACATGAATCTCTAAAAATAAAAATTGGTAAAAAACACCGGTTTTCGAACCCTGGACCTGCGAATGAAAGGCCGAGACGCTACCACTTGTACCACGGAGAGTTTTTATATGGAAAGTAATCAGAGTTAATAGAAATTTTAACGACTCGACTATAAAAATTTAATTTTTATAAATCGTTTAAAATTTTGAATACTTTAACCTATCTACAAAAATAAATAAATTTTCGCTAAACGAGGTGTTGTCTGGGAAGGAATAGAGTTTTAGTTTAAATAAATTTCCAATCCTAACAACGAGATTTCAATTAATATTTTAGATAGTTTTTTCTTGTTGATATACAATTTTATTATTATTTTTTATTAATGAGATGTGCGGGCATCGACTGCTAGGATCATTTAGCCCGAGTGGAAATTTTTAGCGTATGAAAAATGCCTTGCCTGACCAGGATTCTAACCCAGGACCTCCAGGTAAAAGGGGGAGACGCTACCACTCGCGCCACGGAGGCCGACATTATCATCATTTTCTTCTTAATGAGTTGGTATCAGAATGAGTACAGTTTTATTCATGACGAAGGTAGAGGTAAAACTTATTTCTGTTTTCCCTCTTATCTAATAACATCCGAATAACTTTCATTTTTAAAGGTATTTTTAACATAACAAGATTCCATAAGACAGTGTTGAATTTTGTCAGATTTTCATAATATTTTTAATCGGTTTAAAGAGTTATTGTCAAAATATTTTTTAAATAATTTTTTATTTTTATCATAAAATATATAATCGTATACGTAATAAAAATTAAAAGTAAGCCAATAACCGTAATAGTAATAGTTTAAAATGCTATTACTTCCAGGTATTAAATTTTTTCTTTTGTAGTCGAATTAACAAGTCATTAGCGACTTACTAGTGCAATGAAACTGTTCCGGTAAATGTTTAATCTTGAACAAACTCAACCCGACCATTCCTGAGACGTGTGTTAATTGAAACTCAACCACCAATGATGAGGGTATCTCGGTGATTGGATTCTCCGATTACGTGTCGTTGGTCAAAATGGGCAAGACAGAGGAGGAAGTTAGAAAAGGAAACGAGGCAATCACCCTCTTCAGTTGGCTGTCTCGACATGGCTTGAGCGTTGCAGCGGAAAAAATTAGTTACTTTTATAAGGATTTGAATGCTAGATCGTGAATAACAGTGTTCTTTGGTGGTTGGATTTCAATTAATCACACATCTCAGGAGTGATCGACCTGAGACTGAACAAGACCACATTTCATACCTTATGATCATTCCGGAGGTTAAACAGAAAAAAGAGAGAGAGTAGGGCCCAATACCTCGGGGTTTGGCTAGATAATAGAAGATCATTTCAGGACAGTCGACAAAGCTAGTAGAACCGTGTCAGCTGTCTCTCGACTTACGAGCAGGATTGTCGGGCCGAGCGCATCCAAGCGGAGGATGTTGGCGGTTGTAGCTCGATCCGTCGCCCTGTATGCCATATCCGTTTGGAAGAGGGCTCTATGCGAGAAGACTGCGCTACGGAGACTGGAGGGTCTGCAGCGTCGTTTGGCAATTGGGGTTGCGGACACCTTTAGAACTATCTCCACGGAGGCGATACTGGTGATTACGTCTTTCCCCCTTATGGAGCTATTGATGGATGAAAGGGTGAGGAGGGATGGTGGTATGGAGACCCAAATAGTGGTGGAGAGAGACCTTGTAGAAAGTTGGCTGACCAGATGGGTTTGTGTGGAGGTTACACAGTGGACTTAAAGGTAAAACCCGGATATTAGACCTTGGGCACGGAGGAGCCATGGAGAGGTTAATTTTTAATTAACGCAATTTTTATCCAGATACGGATGCTTTACTGACTTGACTACCTGTGCAAAATAGAAAGAAGGAGGTCGGATGGGTGTCTCTACTGCTCAGAGAGAGATTCGGTGGAGCACACTATCTTTCTGTGCCCTAGATGGGAGGAAGGTAGGAGAGTGATGATAGCACAACTCGGGGACTCCGATAATACTATTCCGGATAATTCGGAGATTACTCCGGATAATACTATTGAGGCTATGCTCCACTCGGTTAGGAACTGGAAAATCATAGCCGGTATGATCGCAACAGAGATTAGGAAGAAATTTTTAGAAGAGGTGGAGGACGAGAAAGAGGACGACACGTAGTGCGGTGGACTCAGTAGTAGGGCCGGGCGGACAGCCCCGTTCAGGAGGTCTGGGATGATCCTTCACCTTTGATGATTGAACGAGGACTGCTGGAGTCCTTAGGTAGTGAAATAAAAGACCGCAAACCTAGTTTGGGGACTCCTTCGGGGACCCTAAATTAGAGGCAAAGGCAATAAAAATGATCGCGTTCCGGCTTCTGGATGCTACTGTCAGGCTCGGCTATGCCGTTCCTGGCTTCCGAGAGGTTTGAGACAACTGGTACCCCCATGGCTGCTTTATACGGAAACGTAGGTCCGGCCTTGGGGAAAGGGTTTATAAAAAAAATAAAACCGCCGGTATCCATGATCTAGTATTTAAATTCCAATTTTGAGGTTTTAATCCTGGAACCTCCCACTTTCAATTTTTTTTTGGTGTAATCTCTTGAAAAAAAGAACTTTACGATTTTACGCATTTTTGTGTTGAATTAGAAAATTATAAACTAAGATGTGACGATAAATCGTTTCGCGTTCCAGTTACTACGATAATGTCTTAAAATATCTTGTGAATTTTTGTTAAAATTATGTGTAAAATATAATTAAAATAATAGCAAATTTTGAATACATGTGGAAATCCTGAATACTAATTAAGATAACAAACAGAGTAAAAATTAATTAAGGTGAGGAACCATATAGGTTGGACATTATGACGGATTCTTCATGTTTTAATGCCATTAAAGTAAGAAAAAATTAAATATAAGTTATATATTTAAGCATATTAGATTAGAAAAAAATAGTAATTATTTTCTTTTATTTTATAAATCTTATTGGTTTTAATAGTCGACTATAAATCTATTATTTTCTTTTTATATTTAATCTGATGACGTAAATTTTATCGCTAGGTATCTTTTTTATGTAATTTATAAAAAAAATAAAAAAAATATAAAATAAAAAAAATTTATAAATAAAATAAAAAGTTTCAGAAGGGATAACATAGCTTTATTTGGACAACGGTTCCGAAAATTGTTAAGCATGTCCTAACAGAAGATTTCTTCAAATTTTAATTTTGAGGTCTCCTTATAATTGCCCTGCATATCTTTAGGAACTGTTCTTCCTGGAGAAATCACATTCTAAATGCTTAAATTTTTATGTCAACTTTAGCAAGAACAAGAAAACGTATTATTTTTTCCTTTTAAACTTCTTTACGGGTTAGAATTTATGCCAACGACCGAGTGAATTATATTTAAGATATAAGAGGATGTTATATTTAACATGATTTTGAAGGTGGAAGATGTGTCCGATCCGATTTTAAAAAAAAATGATTTAGCGAGAAAACTTTCAATTTTACTTTTTACGGAATATATTATTTTGTTATGGGGTTTGTAAATTAACGAGTAATGCCCGGTAATTAATTAACAACAGCAGAAGGATTTACAGAAAAGGAAGTACAGTATTTAATTATAGAGAAATAATTTAGATAGATTCCAACAAATAACTGTGTGATTATTTATTTTTACACTATAGACTACATTATTACGTCGTTAGGTGTTAGTAAAAATTACTAGTGTGAAATAATAATTAAAGCTTGTAGTAACGTTATACATTATTAATAATTACTATTATCTTTGATAATTGCATGTTCGTGTTAATCTGCCATTTAATCATATTCAACTTGTAATTACGATTATCTTTGTATATCTAGGCTATTTGACGAAATATTATGCTGCACTTGGTTTTATTGTTTTATTTTTTTATATAAAATTATACTTAACAGGCTTGAAAATTCATGTAAGGTAATGAAAATTATTATATCTAATTTATTATTATGTACCGGTGGAATTGTAGCCTGCTTTCATTCCGTTTTTTAATTATGAAACAGGAAACGGTTCATCTTTACCGTCATTTTCTTGTACTACAATTTACAGTGTTTAAATTTATTGCTGTTTTATCTGTTTAGAATTTAGTTTTTTCTTTAATTTTTTTAAGGAATAATAAATTGCAACAATACTAATTAATTTAGAACACACAATTTAATTTTATAATGGAAAATACATTGTATAAGGAGTAGTTATTATTCATTACAATTTATATTTATTCGTTTTTTTTTATTTTTCCTTTCTTTACATCATGTTTTTTTTTTTTCAATATTTATTAAAATTTTAAAAAAATAATCGCATTTTTTAATAATTTAACTTTTTTTTTAATTTTTTTTCTGGAGAGTATCTTTTTTTATTTAGGTTTTCTATGGACCACGTTAAAGAAACTTCACTTTGAATTTTGTTTTTGGCTTTGATATTTTGTCAATATTATTTTTCATTTTTTATATTTGTTTTTCCTTTTTTGGATTATCTGTATTTATTCTTAATTTTTCTTGGAAACTGTACATTTTTTATTTTGTTTTTAGATATTTCTCTATCATACATTTCAACGAAATTCACCATTATCATTCATGAAGAGTCTTTGGAGGACGGGAGATTGTGTCGTAATTCTACAACTTCAAATATTCCTTATCGTTGTTTCAAAATGGTAATATATTTATATAAACAATAGAAATATTGAAAATATTCAAACAACTCATAATAGAGAACCGTTTACAGAGTAGTTAATTTATTGTGTGTCTGTTAACAGGAAAAATGGAATGATTTATAATATTATATTCATTTTATATTTTTATTTTAACTTAAAATTTTTTAATTTTTTTTTTGAGAGGATGGGATTCGACTGCTTTGGTCATTTTGCTCTAGATAATGGAAATTGTAGTGCATGAAAAATGCCATGCCCGACCGGAATTCGAACCCAGGATCTCCAGATGAAAGGCTGAGACGCTACCACTCTGCCACGAGATCGACTCTTAGTTGTCAGTTAAAACATCAATAAAGGGAAGAAATTATTGATTTTACTCGTTTTTCTTACTTTTAATCGATCATGTAAACCCGATTTGAATGGTTATATTTTATAGAATGTTTCTGTAGCGTTTTAAGTTTTTTCAGATAACAGAATTTTTTGAACGAAGAATATTATCTATAAAGAGAATGGAATGAAGTAATATATTTTTATTTTTTAATTTCGATATCATTCCTTAGTATTTGTATATTACGACGATGTATAAATCGATATCGATCTGATACTTGGACAATTTATTGGCGAAAATTTAAGAAAGTAATCGGAAAATTTTGGACACAATTTTAACACATAATCACGCATTTCAGGGAGTCTTAGCTGAAAGTAACAACCTCTTTATGTCATTTCTCCGTATTCATTTTATTACTTTATATTAAGGCGCATATTCCTCGCTTTACGTTTCCTGCAAAATCTATTTTTCATACGAGTAACTTTTTTGTCGGTCTAACGTAAATAATAAAAAAAAAAATTGGGGAAAGAAATTGACAAAACGATTAAAAATAATAATTTATCTACTTCATTATTACTCTTCCTTAATTTTTGATTTTAGAAGGCGGTGTGGAATTAAAAAAAAAAAAAAAAAAAATTAGTTTAGTCTTTTTAAATCAAAAACAAAATTGTTTAGTTTTAGTTTTATTTAAAATTTGGATAGACCTATAAAAAAAAAACATTGGATCTCTGATTAAAGCCGATCGCAAGAAACGCATAGGCAATAACCCTAAATGTCGAAAAAATTCGGAAAAGTCCAAAAAGCAAATAATTTCTATAACAGCATAGTTAAGAATTTCTGGAATCTTGTAAGTCGGTATTTTTTTACCATTAGTATTGCAATGAGTTTTCTGATAAAGATAGTTTTAATATCAGGAATATAAGATCTTGTGAGGGCGACAAAAGAATTACATTTTTTTATTTTCTAGATTACAAATATTCTATTTTTTTTAATTTAAACAATTTGCAGCTTAACTTATGTGAAAATATCCTTCAACGGGACCGCAAGAAGATACGCTCTACAAAATAAGAACGAAAAACATTGAAATTATTTAATTTAATCCAAGTGTAGCTTCGACTTGAGATTATCTTATTTTATCGAAATCGATTAAAGAAACCTAGAAAATATTAAAATCGGCTTAAAAAGGTTATTTATCATAAGAAAAAAATGATTAATTATTCAGTTCTATTTATCTGGATTTTTTAAAGCCAAAATTTCATTAGGGATCGGAACAAATTATTTTTTATTTAAACATTCTGCCATCAAAATTAAAATTTAAAGAATAATTGAAAAATATTTGTACAACTTTTTAAAAATTTATTGTATTACCCTTGTTTCTTAACAACCGATTTATAGTACTGATCAAATTATTTAGTTTTAACGGTTTTTTTTTTTGCTATCCGTAATGAAACAACGGCCAAGAAGTCATTCTTGCATTATTCGGATTAAGAAGAAAATGGTATACACAAATGTTACGCGATCTGACATTCAGTCTTGTGTCTGTAACGCGTATAAAACATGTGAGTGCGAGAGGTACTATTCAGAATCGCTTTTTCTAAGAGTTATGTCCGCTGTACATTTCGTCTATGGTAAAGAGAGTGATGGCGTTACTTGTACAGCCGAGTATCACCTGTATTTTGAAAGCTTACCCCCAAGCTAATAGGCAATTATATATTTGGCTGATTGAGAACGCAACGGAAATCATTTTACTCTTCACAGGTCCTTAGTTATTTTAGGTAAGAAACTTTTTATTCTTGACATTATGGTGAGTTACAGGTCATCTAAGCCCGCTGCGGTTGTGACTCTTCAGAATTGTATACGTTCCTTAATATGTGTATATATATATATACACACATATACGTGTATATATATATACATAGAGTAAATGAACACAATTGAAAGTGATAAAACATTAACAAAATGAACATTAAGAAACTTCACAAAATTTAACATTTCCCTTTTACCCTTTCTCCTTTTTCCCCCTTTCACCATTTTCCTTTTCCCGTTTTCATTTTTACTATATTCCCTTTCCCCAAATATTCTCTTTTCTTTCCCTCATTTTCCTTTTTTCTCCCTTTTTTCTTTCCTTTCCCCATTTCTCCTATTTCCTTATTCCCCTTATTCCTTTCCTTATTTCCCTTTTTCCCTTCCTTTTTCATCCCCTTCCCATTTTATTTTTTCTCCTTTTCCCTTTTCCCCGTTTTCCGTTTTTTATTTTTTTATTTTCCCCTTCTTCCCTTATCCCTTTTCCGATTTTTCCCTTTTACCCTTTTTCTCCGCGCGTAAATAGGTTCAGAAGTTTTTTAGTTTACAGCGGACACACATATCGGAAACACTGAAATGGAATCGTAAAATATTTAGTATAGCGTGTGTTGCTTTTACGTCCAACAGATAGCGCTGTTTTTTAAAAAAAGCATGTTTTTACCTGTCACAGGTGTGGCATGTATATAATAGTAGGTATATAAAAACACAAGCGTATTCGAACGCAACGTTGTGTCAAAATTTCAAAGCAATCGGTGAAGAACTTTCAGAGATTTAAGATTCTGAACAAACGAACATTTACATTTTTATTTATATAGATATATATATTTACCGGTATACCGTTTTTATTTTTGTTATTATGTATATATTTTTAATTATTTAAGTAAAATTTTATACGTACTCAGTATTAACATAAAATTTCATCGCTGTGCAACTACCCGGTCTAAAATTCTCCACCTACCGTTATTTTACTTTATTATCTATCGGTTTATGGAATACAGTTTTTACCTTGGAAATGTTTTCCGAATTTTAAAACGCGAATAAAATTTTCAAAACGATACTTTTAAAAGAATATAAAAAATGTGTACGATCGGTAGATCGTATACATCTAATGCATCTGAGATAAATGTTTTCTATCCGATACATCGTAGTTTTCAGTTCTATTTCCTTTGCGGGTTCATTTTATTTTTTTGTTTGTTTTCAATTTCGTTCCTAATTAAGATATCTTGTAACATCCTATAGTTTTTTTTGAACTTTAAAGATCTCTTCTATAATATTATCACGTCAGTAAAAATTAAAAAAAAAAATAATAATTTCTTCGTTAACGAATTATAAGGATAAAATGCGCGATATCGAACATTATTATTTTCTTTTTCGTAATTACAGGCAACTTTTTTGGTTGAAGTTAATCTTTACGTATAGAATTACACACAGGCACGCGAGTTTATAATATCTTTCATTTTAATAAAAATACAAATCATATACGTGAGGAATAAAGAGAAGAATAAGCGGTAGATTGAGGTAGTAAGAAGAAGAGAGAAAAATAAATTTCTTTTAAGCTAGAAAGATGACATGTAATGTAGATCGATAAAGTGAGTAATGTGATAATGCGAGTATCTTTTCTTATGATTAATTATTTTTAAAGTAGTGGTTTTTTTATAGTTTGTTATATTGAAAAAAAAAAAAAAACTGTTTACGAAAGGAGATAAAAGTTAATATTAAAAATAAATCGATAATCATCATTAAAAAAAACAAAATAAAAATAAGAACTAGTTCGATTAAAATTTATTAACGTATTAATATTTTTAACATCGATATTTTGTGTAATTTTTTCTTTTAATTTCCTCGAGTTAATATTTTTACGGTCTCGTTGTCGTAGTGTGATAACAAGGAAGAAAATGAGGGGGTTAAAGAAAGATATAAAAAAAGGAATAAAGAGCGAGAGAGACGGGAATAAAATAGAATATGGTAAAAAGGTGAGACGGTATGATGTTTAATCTCAGATGTAGGCTAAGTATACATTAAGGGCATAACCGGGCTAGAGATACGATATGGTATCCCATCACGTTCCGGCCGTGTAAAAAACACGCGAGAAGATAGTATTAGGAAAGGGGGGATGGATTTAGGAAGACTATATAGTAAAAGAGAAAGAAAGAGAGAGAGTGACTGCGGATACTTGTAGGTAGGTACATCTGATTAATCGTGTACGTGGCGTGGCGGACTGTAATTGAAAAGTCCAGCCCTCCTCGGTTAGGTTCTACACCGTATTAATAACGCAGGCCTATAATCAAGGGACCCGGTGTGAAACTCAAATTGCCTGCTCTACAGAAACACTAATACCCGCCATTACATTACAGTATACCGGCTTCGGCTATATCTTGTACCCGTAGTATTAAACTAGTATACGCGGAACACTATACTACCTACACATACTTCTTACGTGCCGTTCTATTTCTGAACGCCGTCACCCCTGACCCCTTCAAATTTCACTCGATTTGAATTCGATCGACTATCTTTAATTTTTTTATTTTTATATAAAATATATATTTTATTTTTTTGGAACCGTTAATCGATTACTTCGTTGCTGTACATCGCCGATTATTATAATCATATTTTCTTTAATTTCTAATCTATAAAATTATTATTGATATTATTAGATCAATAACGGCTTCTTTCACTAAAAAAATAGTAATAATTCACTCGTTATTTTATTTTATTGTCTAAATTATGGCAGTAATTCTCTTTTTCTTCTTTCAAGCCGATTTATACAATAAGTTAGTAAACTCTGAAGTATAATAATGAAAATAATTAAGTAGATGCCAGGCATAAAGTATAAATAAGTACGTTAGATAAAATTAAATTCAATAAGAAATTAAATTTTTAATGATTTAGTAAATATATTGGTAGAATTTTGAAAGGAGAATGATTAGAAATTCTTTAAGAAAATCCGCGATCAATAAAACAGGTGATTTTAGAAATTTAATGATTTATGTATTTAAAAAAAAATAGCTTATTGAAAATTAAAATTTATTTTAATCGAATTTAACTGTATTTAAAGATTCTAAAGTAGAAGGAAAAAATTGTGCAGGTAGGCAACGTTTGGAATATGTAAAACAAACTGTTAACGATGTAGGATGTAAGGGACAAACCGAAATGAAACGACTAGAACTGGATAGGGAATCTTGGAGAGCTGCATCAAACCAGTCAAATGACTGAAGACAAAAAAAAAGAAAAGATCTAAGTTGAATATTACTTCCCGAAGGTGGTCACCGATTCGATTCTTACATTTATCGAGTCAAATATTTGTGTTTTCCTCAACGATGTAACTTATCGTAGAAATTATGGTAAGTTTGTGAAAAATTTATTTTTATTCTTCATGAAGGTGGATCGCCAAGTATTTTACTTTAAATAGCTCCGCAAGAAAATATCGTATGCTACGAGAAATATGCGACCTCGTGCGAATTAAATATCGCTTTTTTTTAAAGTTAATCTGATCTGGAAACAATCGATTAACTTAAGTGATTATTAAGCTGTACGACAGGTCGTCCGATCCTATTTAAATATATCTAGATTAATATCAGTTTTCTTTGGTATTTGAAGAGAGGTATTTGGTATTTAAGTATGTTTAAAGCATACCTATTATTTTCCTTAAAAAAGTTGTGATAGACTATTCTGAGAATGTCTTCGTACGCCTTACGATGATTTAATTGTTTGATATTGCTTATGATATATTTCATTAGGATTGTTTGTTTTCCGATACCAGAAGTTTTGTCTATTCACGTAAATGTGATTCATCTCTTATTAGCATATATGAACAAAATCTTAGTTAAAACTTTAAAAAATGTTTCAAAAAAAGTTTAACAAATTGACGGTAGAAAATCGGACGATTGACCTGATTAGCCATCATTTAATTCGTGAACTACTTAAATGTTTTACGGAAAAACGAATAATGCTTATAAAGAATCCTTCGAACTAGTTCGACAAATAGAATAAAAATGAATGAAGTTTGGAAGATCGTTTAATATTTCGTAGAACTGCGACTCATATTTTTTCAGATTAAATGAACCAATTTTTTGAATCGGCTTCGAGACTACTTCCATGGAGTCGTAAAAGATCGAAATCTTTATAGAACGCTTTAACCGCAACTGCATACTGATCAAAAGTTGGGTCGTAAAGTCCGAAAATTTGGATTTTCTTTGTTTTTTCATTTAGCTGGAGTTAATGTTTTAAAATTAAATTCATATCTCAAGAACGGGTTAATATACTTTACTAAATGAAAACAACTGCATAACTTTAACGGTTGTAGACAGCCTAATATGTCATAAATCATTTTCTGAAATGACATAGTTATTCTTAAGAGTAACAATTACCCGTACAATGTTTTTAATGGAAAGTGAAAAGTAAAGTAGCCTCTCGTTGCTTTCTACAATGAACCGATTGAAATAACGGTTGCATTTCAGCATGCAAAGCTCTTCAATATTTCGATCTACAAGTGGCATTCGTGTTCATTTTTTCCGCTATAATTATTCTCAGAGAAAACAACTTTGACTGGGGCAGATGAAATATACACGCTTAATCTAATAGGTTTTACGAAATACTTAAATTGTTTTTATTTTTACAATAAAAAATGTTAAATAGCAACTATAATTTTTGAAATTGTTGATATTTCCGTTGATACAAGTTCATCCAAATTATTATTTTTTTATTAGTTATAATATGAAGTATTTCATTTTGAAAAATGGCCCTTGGAACGAAACTGAACGCAAGGATATAGCGGAAGATTTATATCTTTCTAATAAACCTGGACAACACCCTTGCTTGGTATTTCTTGTAATCGGGGTTGTATTTGTTTATTTAATGTCGGTTATATATTAGTTTTTTTTTTATGGACAGATTTGAGATTGTGTTCCGATCCTTAACGGTCAAATTAAAATATCGTTACTTGGGTTGACCTTGGGAGACTAGCAATGTATTTTTGTTTTTTTCCCGGCACGATTCCCTTTCAGTCGGTCCATTTAAGGTCTGTCGGTGCTAGTGGCTTTCGGTCTAACAGGAATGCGCCTGATGGGACTCTAGTTGTTGAAGGATGCAATACACACTCCCTTTATCGGGAAATAGTAACATGTATTAACGATGGGTCTAAATTGAAAGGTAGAGGAAAGAAGGATGTTTAGTGAATTCAGGTTTTAAAGACGCTTCTTCCCATCTTCTTTTCTTGCATCGGCCGGATCAGGGTTGGACCGGGTTCAAATTCTTAGAAATTCTCCGGGTTCTTTTTCTTCTTTAGCCTGCTTTTCCATATTTCCGGTAATAAATAATTACTACAATAACCTCAGGAAGACCTTATGAGCCCTGAAAAGGACAAGCGCAGGTCTCTTCGCTTTCCCGTCGGGCGACTGCTGGGGTTCTTCCATCATCGTTGCTATCTTCCGGCGGTCTTCATCATCTTCTCAAAATGGGATAAGATGTTGGGGTGGCTTTCAGTTTGTACAGTAAAACATTTGCGTACGCGTGGGAGCAGCGATCGCCATATGTCGTTTATGGCGAGAACTAAAAACAACAGTTTATTTCTTTTACAGTTTGTCTTTGGCAGACGAGTATCTAGAACCGCGAGACCGAAAAAGGTATCCTTGTCGGTCTATCGCTGTAGCCAGTCTGTTACAGACTGGCTACAGCGATAAAAACAGAAGAAAAAAACAATCTGGGGAAAAATGCTGGGGAGGGAGGTAGATAGACTAACCGACCGTGATGCAGACCTCATCATTTTCTGGAGTGAAAGAATGCAGAATGCGTTATGTGTCATCACTTCGATGGATTACTTATTGATTTCATGTGGTTTGTTTTACGAGTTACGGCAAACCGTTCAAAATTTACCTTCTTAACTCACCATCCGAGTTCAAGTTCTCTGGAATTTAACAAACTCACTTAGACATTGAAGTTTTTCGATGTTGTGCGATGTCATTCTCGTACCTCACCTAAAAAACATCTGATGTGAACACCACAAGATTTCCTTGAATGCCTATTAAATTACATATACATATTTTTGTTTAAAATAAAAATTTAATTCATTAATAACTTCTGATATTTTTCATATTCTCTTTTATTGTATTATTAAATTATTATTAATTGTAAACTTTTCTTACAATCCGAGGTTAATAATTAATTATTATTAAGTCAATATATTTAAATTAAAAAAGAAAAAATTAAAAAAAAGGAGATTAAGTCCGATTCCAACCGATGTGCGTTCCCCTTGTATTCAAATATTTCATTAATTAAAATTTTATTTGGCTGTAACTCTGGAACCAATGAAAAGAAGCACCATTTATGGTATATCGTTGAAAAGCTCTCAATGAGGGCTTATTACTCCAGTTAAGAAAAAGTCCAAAATTGAAATTTTTCGGTAAGGGGAGGTGCGCAGATAGATGTTACAACAGTTAAATCCAAAATTTCAACATCCTACCGCTAATAGTTTTTGAGTTATGCGAGACACATATGTAGATACGTACGTACAAACGTCATGCCGAAACTAGTCCAAATGGATTCAGGGATAGTCAAAATGTATATTTCCGTTGAAATTTGAAAATCGAAATTTTTTGCGATCACAATACTTTTTTTACTTCGTACAAGGAAGTAAAAAATGGTGGAAATCACCCGATAGAGAGGCTTCCCGTCTGGAAATCTGATTTGTCGTCCTGCCAATCAAGGTGGTTCGTCAAGGACAGCGTAAGGAAAATGGTACTCTTACTTATTCAATCGTGATTTCAAATAACTTATATACGGTTGAAATAGTATCTACTATTCTAAAACATTTAAAAGAATTTTGAATTTTGTGCTTGTTTTTGTTTCCTTCATCAAGAAAAAGAGATAAATGTTTATTATCAGATGAGATGTAAACACTTATTATTGTAATAAAATAAAAATGTATTTAAAAATTAAATCCACCAAAATATTGCGTACACGTGCGCATATCTTAAGAGAAATAAAATAATCGTTTGTAATAATAAAATAAGTAATGACTAATAAAAAACATCTTGTCGACATTATTTTCAGGCAAATTGTAAAGTCTAAACTATAATTTATATACGTGTTTCTTTTAATTTTTATGGGATGTATTATCCGAGCCGAGAGATAAACTTGTGCTTTGTTAATTTATGCATTTGTATTCCGTCACCCTGTCTGTCTTTGTTTTAAAGCAGATTTATATTTAAGGATCGTACAACTAAGTACATAGCTGTTGTTTAATTAACTGCATAATTAATTCGTTTTTCTTCTTTTTTTACAATAAAAGTTAATTTGTGTAGCCTTATAAATCGTATTACTGTCTTTATTTTCAACAACATTATTTACAAAGCTCAGTTTTTGTTTATAAAATTATTTGTCGGGATAATAAAATTAAAACAAAATTATTTTATTTTAATGAAATTTTATACAAAAGTGTACTTTGTAATAGACCCGAATAAAAAAAAGTTGTCAAATCGATCCGTACGTGTATTTTTTATAAATGTCTTCATGACCAAACGGATTACTGAGATGATTTTTTTATTTTTGTAGTAAATTCCTTTAGTGGTTTTACGGTTAACTTTCTGGCAGATACATCTTTCTTATTTTTTTTTTTATTTTTATTTACAATTTAAAACTTACATGGTCATCCGTCAGACCTAAGTCTGTCGACAGATATACTAATGAGTATTATTACATTATTAAGTGGTTAATGTAATAACCAATTTTATGTAACAACTAAAGATATTATTAGTTTTATAATACTTATAATAGTAGTACAATTATAAAATTAATTTTACAAAATTAGACTAAATATTTAAAAACTAATGAACAAATTATTTCTTTAATAATTGTAATGTATTAGATTTAGTAACTAAAATTATATTCAAGAAACAAAATATACTTATACAAAATATATACTTAATTACAACAACGAATTACACAATTAATATCTTGTTGCAACAATTACTTAAAGAAAATAAATAACTAAGCTTTAACCATTCAACAATACATTATTTATTGATTTACAATAATTATCAACATTAAAATAATAACTATAATCATGTTATAATTGTCTGGACTGCCAGTATAAATCCAACATGAATCCTGTTAGTACCTATTACGTTATAAGTAATGCCCACTCAATGAGAAGTTTTTTTAAATCATTTTTTTTTATTTTTACATTATTGAGGTGATTCGGTAAAGAATTAAGTAATGCAGGAACAACGTACTTCTTTAATCGTTTACCGTAAGTATTATTATATCTATCTGTGATAAAGCTCATTGCTCTCAAATTGTATCCACTTTCTATATTTACCCTGTATTCACTGTTGTAAAAGTTCTTAAAAATAATTAAGAATTTAAATAGACCTCTAACTGACAGAAACCTTGTAAGATTATTTAAATTAGTGTCATAATTGTTATCAGAATCATAAAGAGCAATATCTTTGAGGACCCTATTTTGTATTAAATTTATTTTATTTATGAGATAGTCTGCGGCTGATCCCCATGTTGTCAAGCCGTATCGAATAACAGATTCAAACAAGGATGAATAGAGTAAGCGTTTACAGTGAATTGGTAATAGGGGTGAGATGTGGTGGAATTTCATAGCAACCACTCTTAAATTTTTACATATATGTTTTATATGGTGATCCCATCTAAAAAAAGAGTCAAAATGTACACCCAAATATTTGTATTTGTCAGCATTCTGGAGATGTTCACAATTACAATTTATGTGGTAATTTTTTATACAGTCACATGTATGACAAATAATTTTTATTGGTCTTTGGGATTGAAGATATACAATTATATTTTTACAATCTGTTCCCTCGGAACAATAAATAGATGTGTTGAATGTCTATAATTGATAAAGCCCAGTAGCACTTAAATCCTTTACATTCTGTTTAGAATTCTGGTTGATACCGATGGATGATGATAATGAAATTTATTTATATAATAGTTTCCACTTACCAACAATCTTTAATAGTATGTTCGAGCTCTTTCAGATTAGTAATCCATCCTCAGGGACATTGATGTTTTGTAATTAAAACTATTTATTTCACATGTCATTAATTATACTAACTTTAATTTTAAAAACAAAGATTATAAATATAACAATTGATTGTCAAAAGGTAAAATAATGTCAACTTTATCCGGCATGTCAATTATTATGCTCATTAGTATGAAACAGTAACCAACCTAAGAATAAAAATTATTGTTTAATATTTGTTTGAATAAACATCATTTTCAAATTCGTTGGCTCATTTATACAATTTTTATTATTTAAGTGTATATAATATTTCTTTTATGAAGGTTATTCGAATATTCAAGAATAAAATTATGTGGGTTGTAATTATGATTATTTTCTAAGATATGTGTAGCAAAATTGGATCGTTCTTTATTTCCCTTATTTATATAATTAATGTGTTCATTAATTCTAATCGAAAAAGATTGGTCAGATCGCAACTATAAACTATATACTCTCTGTTTATGTAAATTAAATTTATTGTTATGTTTTATTATTCTACTAGGATCTCTGTTATTTATATAGTTAATTATTTTATTATTCGTTGTGTACGCAGTTTTTAATTCAAAAGATTTAAATATTTTATTGAATTTTTGTAATTTATATTCCATTCAGATTTAGCATATTTTTATCCGTTATTATTATTTGTTAGTTTTATATTACCTTTTGATATATATATATATATATATATTTTTTTGTTAGGGTGGTTTACTAATCCGAAAGCGCCCGAACATACTATTAAAGATTGTTGGTAAGAGAAAACTATTATATAAATAAATTATATATCAGTACCCACGGGCCATGATTAATAAAATTAATTTCATGCAAATGATAATAAAATGTTTTTTTTTTTTGTACCGTATGAAACGATGCCAAGTCTTACCGGAGATCGAATCCAGAAGTACCGGGAGAAAGACAGAGATGTCACCACTCCTCCACGGAGATCTACTGAGAAGAATTTCAAAGAAAACTAAATGACAACATAGATCATTTGAAAATATTTTTATTTGCTTTTTTGTTATTATTTTCTATTTGATTATTTCACCGCGCAGTGATAATAACCGTGGACTGATTGTTATATCCTAATGTTATCCTGATATTCAAAGTATTTTCACCCAAAACTCCAAAAGAATTAGTCGGAAAATATGAGGAATTAGTCAGAATATGAGAAAGTACGAGGTACGTATTCCCACATTCCAGATCAACTTAGCTCACGTTCAGTAATAATCATTACCGAACTATTCCCTTGGAATCCCTTTTTTCCCTTTTTTAAAAGGTAAGTTTTTCAACTTTTCAGGTTCTTACGAACGGATTTTTGTTAAACAGGAAGCAATATTTCTTTAAACTTAAAGATTTAAAATGAGTTTTTAAATGAGATTTAAAGTAAGATTTAATAAAACGGACTTAAAATATAAAATAGATAAGAATACTTCAGTTCTCTTTAAATTTTGAAGTCGTTACCAAATTAGGTTGTCGGTAACAGTTTTTACCGACAAAATTAGAAATTTAGTTCCAACTTTCAAATTTTAAAAAAGAACTGAAGGGTATTATTTTTCATTTTACTTCTTTAATATCGTTAATTTAAAATTATTATTTTAGTTTCAACTATAAAACTAATGATACACTACTTTAATTACCAATTTTTTACTATTTTCATTTAAAAAAAGTTTATTTAATAATTTGTTAGATTTAATATAAAGTAATATTCATTAACCCATAATGTTTTTATGTTTCATACAAAATTAAAGCAAATTATCACAATTTCATTATCTTTGTTCATTTTGGTTCGTGCATTAAACAAAAGTAACCGAACTGATTTTTTTAATTATTTTAATCTAACCAAATTTTTGCTACAGAATCCAGTTCTTAATAAAAAGTAGTTTTTTATTTTTATTTTATTTATTAATTTAAGGTGAAGCTTGTTACACAAGAAAAAAATGACTGAGACTAAAATTTTCAACTTTGGTGGTAAACATTATTTTCTCTTTAATATTCATCGGAATTATTTTTTATTTAAATTTTTAATAAAAAGATATGAAGGAGAAAACTGGAAAAGAGTATACCTTATATTATTTTTATATAATAAATTTTTTAAGTTTAAAAAAAAAACGGGTTGAGTCACTTCTTGGAGAAATTTGGGTCGGATGATTTGTAGCTAATTAAAATTTATTCCTTGAAGGTGTGATTTAGCGAAAAAATAAAGGAATTAAAAGGATAAGAATATTTTTTAATGAAATACTTTTTTTTTAAAAAAAAAAGGGTTGCAATAAAATATTTACCTTAAAAATAGATAATTTAGCTTTTCTAAATTGAATTCGAAAGCGATTCGAATGAAATTAATAATTGTGATGTGAACTTTTAGTCTAGTTTATTGTTTTTAATTTGGTAATTCATTTCAGTTCTTTGGCAGGTAGTACCTCCCAAAGAAATGGAATAATTATTTCAAATAATGAAAAGAAGGAAAAATTTTAAATGAAGTTAAATATTTAAGTTGATATATAAAATATAATAATTATAAATTAATTAAAATTCTAAAAGGACACAAAAATAACCGTATTACATAAAAGTTGATCAATTTGATTATTATCTCATTTTACTATTAACATTCTTCAGATTTTTTTTCAGATTCAGTTTTGAATCCTTTTTTGAACGAAAGCATCCTTTGTATTCTAAAAATCCTTTGAAATTTCATGATTTTCATTTTAAAAGAAAATTAAAAATGTTAAATTGTGCAGAAGGAAAAAGTGTAATATATATATATATAGAGAGAGAGAGAGTGTGTGTGTGTGTGAGCGCGCGCGCGTGTGTGGGTGAAGCTCTTCAAGGATATATATATATATATATATATATAGATCTATGTATATTTAATTAATATTAACTGAGTTTACTTGAGAATTTTATTAACAGATCTAACGTATTATGTTAATATTTTTTCATACCAATATCAAACAAAAAAAAGCTACGAGTTGAGTTACGATTTGTCAACAGAGCGCGCTCAAGTCACAAATCAAAGGTAATGCAGTCCGGTTCGTTCATCGTAAATCCTACTGGCCTCTAATTGACCCGAGTTGCCTCCTGCACAGCCAATTTGTAATTCTGATTTGTGTAATTTGCTTTACGTTTGTTTACTCTTCTATTTATAATCTTGTCTGCGATACAGCGGCCGTTTTACAAATGTAACATTGCGGGTTCGGCCGACAGACAACGCGAGTCGTGGAGCAGCCCAAGGCTTTAAGACATATCAACTCTTTCTCGGTCGGATTTATATCTCCTGTTAAACGAATTGAATATTTCAAATTCATTATCGCTTTTTGAATTCACTATAGTAAATTCAGCCGTTCACATGGTATATCGTACTAGTAAACAAACGCGGTCTCTTGTCTTATCGTTGTATTTCTCCCCGTGTAGCCCTATTATATTTTATTTATGGTCGACTAAGAGCGCTGTGAACTCATATAGTCAGAAACATTCATAGTACCGGTGCTATGTTCCGGACAGGGGCCTATATCTTTCTTTTTCTTTGTGGGTGGGCAGTAAACCCACTTGACTTCTTTGTGTTGCGCAAATACTGTTGTTTGTCATTTCTAAACGGATTTAATGTTATGTGCTCCGTTTTGAAATACAAAATATTATGATCATTATTATATATTTTTTCAAATATCGTATTATTTTAATTTATCTGGCAATATTTTACACATTTATTGGTTTTTATTTCGTTTCGATACGTATTTAAAAAAATCATTTTAATTATACTAAATAACTTATAAAAAGAATAAAATATAAAAATAAAGTTTTGTTATAACGTACTTATTGAAAGAATATTGAAATACTGTATTTAATTGTACAATGATTGCACTTCTTACGACCTTTTTTTTATTGAAAAAATAGGATAAGACAATAGTGTGAGTATTTCTTAAAGAATAATATTCATAATTTTAATTCCTAACTGCTTAAAATTGCAATTCAGTAGAAAAAAAAAACAGTAATAGATTCGTATAAAGCTTTGGTTTTAAAAACTCAAAAAAAAAGATGTTCCATTATTTACGTGGATGATTTTAAGATTTTTTCTCTAATTTTAGCTGAGTATTAAATTTTTGTACCGTGATTATGATATACAGAGATATTCACAAAACATTCACGCAAAGATTATCTGGAAAATTTTTAATATAAAAAAATAATATGACCCTACATTTTGAGAACTTAAGCCGTACTCGATATCATAAATTTCTGGTCTAAAATCTCATTTCTTGAGTATTTTATAATTTTTTTTACATTTTTACATTACTTGAGAAAGGCCATTATTTTACATAGGCAGCGTTTTTTTTTGTTTTTTTTTTTTGTAGACCTTAAGCGTATTTTAAATGCAAGTAAAACTAACAAAATGTAAAATAAAACAAATTTTTAAATAAGCCAATTCTAGATTAATCTCTCTAAAAAGGTAAAAAAAATAATATTTTTACCATTCTTTAGATTGCAAATTAAGGATTAGTAAATCTGTAGTTGTTTATAATTTACTGTCGGCTTCTACAAGTTGAACTCTAACGAATCGATGTACTAATTTTCTACATTATATGTTTCTTGAAATCAGTTTTATATTTAAGTTTATTTCATATATAATTATCTCGAAATTGAGACCATCCTAGTCCTTTGTGGTTGAAATCAAAAATAAAATAACTGTTTAAAATACATAAAGTGATAATCCACGAATTGCAAAATATGCATAAATATTTTTTTCGTTAATTTTAGTTAAGTTACATAAAGATAAGATATTTACAGGTGAACTCGCTTATCTTTTTTTTACGTAGATTTCATAAGAAAGCTGCCTATTGTAATGGGTACCAAGATTCCACATCCGGAAAATTTCGACATATCTTCGCCTTTCACATCCCCAGACCCCAAAACCAGCGTCAGTCCAAACGTTTATTTATACATATATATATTTCACTTTCTTGTGGACACGATAACTGCCGTAATTTTGTGCCAATCTCTTTCAAATTGATACATAAAATATAACGACCAAATATCTCGGTCGAGTTCATTAATGGGAAAAATCGGATCATTGGGGTGGAAATGGAAGAGCTTTTTAAAAAAAAACGAATTATTCCTATAACTTTCTTATTAAGTAAAATACCGAATTCCTTTAAAGTTCCCACTATTCTCTGGATAAGGGTTTAAAACTTATCTAGGTAAAGTTTTTTGATATTGCCAACCACTGGCCCAGGGGGTGAAAAAATTGGGGTTTCAAAGACAAAAAAGCCATATTTACCTTAATAGACACAGTATCAAATCGGTTTAAAATGGTCGTTAGTTCTCCAGACATTACTTAAAGCGTTTGTTTGAAACAATTCTTCATGTGTCCAGCCCTTTCGGGAAGATGACTAAAACCAAAAAAACAACGAAAAAACAAAATATCGCTATAACTTTCTTATTAAGAAAAAATATATCGAATTCGTTTAAACTTCTTACAATTCATTGGATAAAGGCCTAAAACCTATCTAAGTAAAGTTTTTTGATATAACCAATCACTGTCCCAGGGGGTGGAAAAAATGGGGTTTCGAAGACAAAAAATTTTAATAGGTACAGTATCGAATCGGTTTAAGGTGATTGTTAGTCCTCTATACAATACCTAAAACCTTTGTCTGAAACAATTTTTGATATGACCAATCCTTACGGCAAGAAATGTTCAAAATGTTGCTGGAATTGTAAGATGGGGTTCGTCGTATGCTAAACATGTGAAATTTTTTTCACATGCAACCATTGTAGTATTGAGTAAATTTGAAGTTCTTCTTAACTTTAAGGTGGAAATATTTTTTTCCCCTACTTAGCACCGGTGAATTCTACCTCCGCCTTCCGGCGTGCCAATAGGGATTTTTTTTTTAGTAGTTTTCTTACGTTAAAATTTTCCATCGTTCAGTTTTTTGGTTTTATTTTCTCTTCGGCTAAATGCTTCCACAATACCGTCTTAATTTCCTACACCGTGTGATTGCGAAAAAAATTCATAAATAAATATCTTTACATAAATAGTTTCTTTTGTACCTATAAAGCAACTTGTCCTGACTGACTGATTTATCAACGACCAGCAAAAGCTACTGAAGACAAATTGAGAAAAAATTGTGTACATGCTCTTATGGTATAAGTGCATACTAGGAAGGATTTCTTGAAATTCCGAGTTTAAAGTGTTAAAATAGAGTAACAATAACATTTAATTGTTTCTGTTTTTAATTTCTCGGTAAACAATGAAGGTATTAACTTGATTTTTTGTGTGTAATCTTCATATGAATATCTAAAATCTTATTTATAAATTTTGAAATTCCAATTTTAAAGGGTTAAAATGGATTTAGAATTTTTTTAAAACCTTCCTATTTTTTTTTAATTTCTCGGTAACAAATGAAGATATCAACTTGATTTTTGGTGTGTGTAGTTTCCATGTAAATATCTAATTTATAGATTATTTGAAATTGGATCTTGAAAGGGATGAAAAAGGTAAAAACACATTGAATAATGATTGAAATTTTCCCCATTTCCGACTTCACTAAATGAGATATTCACTAGACTGGGGCTTGCAAATACTCTTCAGATAGATATCTAAAAACTATTTTAGGATTTTTATTGAAATTCAATTTTTAAGGGGTGCGATGGTGTACTCAACCAAACTGTTACTGTATATGCAACGCGACTGGTTGTACCTGCCTCCGGTTACTTGACTAAAAAATATAAAATAAAAGTTATTAAAATTAAAAAAAAAAATATGAAACACGAAATACGATTACCTCCTATTGGTGTGTGTCGGGTACCGCTAAGAACTGGGAAAAATACAGTTTTATCCGTACGAAATACTAGGTAACCAGTTACGACTAATATTTTTAAGAAGGAGATCGACTGTAACTGAAACACAAATTTTTATATTAAACTTTCGGGTCCTTTATTGACCAAACTAATCGGAAACAGCTCACAAAATTTAAACGGAAAGAATAGGATTGTATGTACCATTTTAAAGAGCATTAAAAAATTTAAAAAAAAGTTAAAATACTTAGAAGTAAGACAACCATAAACAAAACGATTAGTTTTAATGTTTATCACAACTAATTTCAAAAGGGTTCTAGAGTACCTGTTAAATATGTCCTCTACAATAAACACAAATCCTTTCCTTGGAAGTTTGAGAGTGAGGTGGTCACATACCGAAAAATAGATTTTTGTAGGAAAGAGTTTTGCTAAATTATTTTTTGTTTAACGTTTAAATAGTTGTTTAAGGGTTGTCTTACTTTATGAATACTCTGTGTATAAAATAAGAATACCTTTCGTTTTATAATATGTATGTTTTTTCCATTTTTAAGTTTTTTTACTATTTAATGATTATTAAGACAACTTAAAGTATTAAAAATTTGTTTAATTAGATTTTTAATAAAAGATGAATAGTAAAAATTTCTTCCATGGATCTTGTGTAAGTTCACCTCCCATCCGGAAAGTAAAATTTTTAAACACCCTTCCCTTTATGCTTACATAAATAATGACCCACTATGTTTAAATATTTGATTTGTATGGTATTAAGAAGCGTAACTTTTATTTATTAGAAAACAATTTTTTTTTTTAATTTTGTTATTGTGATCGCGAAAAATTTCTCTTTTCAATGGGATACCCATTTTGACCATCCTTGAATCCATTTTGACTAGTTTCGGCGTGATGTCTTTATGTACGTACGTATGCATCTCGCATAACTCAAAAACGGTTAGCCGTAGAATGTTGAAATTTTGGTTTTAGAACTGTCGTAACATCTAGTTGTGCACCTACCCTTTTGATTGCAATCGACTGGACAAAATTGTCCAAAAAACCCAAAATTCGACAAACATGGATTTTTTATTTTTTTCATAACTAAAGTAATCAGCCCTCATTGAGAGATTTTCAAAGATATAAGTGGTACTTATTTTCATTGGTTCCAGATTTATAGCCAAATAATTTTAATTAATGAAATATTTGGATCTTACACGAGGCACATCGGTTCGAATCCGACTTCATTTCCTTCTTTTTTTTTTTAACTTCTTTCTTATATTTAAATAATTGATTTATTAATAATTATTAACCTCCGACTGTAAATAAATGTATATATGTAATTTAGTAGGCGTGCAAGGAAGTCATGTTGTATACACATCATTTTTTTACCTTGTAGTGGTCCTCCGGTAGCCTCTAGGTAAGTTTTCTTGATAAACTTTCAAATGAAAAATTACACTATCTGCATAAACGACTGGAATTAATTTTCATTTTTCTTTCAACGTTTAGTACTGGATTTTTATACGGCAATGACAAATAGATTGACGGCTTCCTGATATTCAACGGGTTTTCCTGGGAAAACTCCCAGTTTTTTTTTTCAAAAAACTTAGGATAAAAAATAACCGTGGATTCAAAAGACCTTCACTTCATGCCATTTACTTTTCTTCAGTTTTTCTTTTTTGTTAAGATGTGAGGAACCTTGGCCTTGGCGTTTCTTGGAATTTTCTGTTTTTACACGTACAACATTTTTTTATAACTTTCCCACATTTTAAATAAAAGTAAAATTAAAAATGTGAAATAAAATCATGCTTAAAAAAAGTTTTAAATTGATTTCAAGGAAAATTCCCTAAAAGTAGGAAATTTTCAATCCTTTAAATTTCGATTTTTTAAAGTCGGGGCTATAATAAAGATTGTTTGTTTATTGGTGGTTTAATTCCATTAAGAGATCTAAATGCAACCCACCAGGTTGGTCTATTAGTGGACGCGAAGTCGAGAGTTCTAAGGTTTGAATCCTAGTAATGGCAATCACCTTTATACGGATTTGAATACTAGATCGTGGATACCGGTGTTACTTGGTGGTTGGGTTTCAATTAACCACACGTCTCAGAAATGTCCTGAGACTGTAATAGACTTACTTTACTTCATTTATACTCATACATATCATCCTCTGAAGTAGTCCTAACGGTGGTTCCGACGGCTCAACAGAAAAAGAAATCTAAATGCTGAAATTAAAAAAAAAATGGCCGTGTATATTTTTGTAATTATTATTTTAATTGGTTTTTTGTGTTCTTTTCCATGATCGGTCTTGCTGTTAATTATAACGGTACTTCGAATCAAATTTATTTAAACATTTTCTTCTAAACGTTTCGTTATATTTGCGACTATCTTCAGTTATTCACTTAAAATTTTTTTTAAAAACGTTTAATTATACAATTTGGTTCTAAAGAAAGGTTTTTTTATAATTCGTAACTATATTTATGTGTACATAAACAATACAATAATGATATTAAGCTAGCCCACCAGGTTGGTCTAGTGGTGAACTCGTCGTCGCAAATCAGCTTCGCAAATCATTTCTTCGGAGTCGAGAGTTCTAAGGTTGAAATCCTAGTAAAGGCAGTTACTTTTATACGGATTTGAATACTAGATCGTGGATACCGGTGTTGTGTGGTGGTTGGGTTTCAGTTAACCACACATCTCAGGAATGGTCGATCTGAGACTGTACAAGAAGACTACACTTCATTTACATTCATAAATATCATCCTCTGAAGTAATATTCACTAATATTCTCCGGAAGTGGTTCCGGAGGCTAAACAGAAAAAGAAAGAACGAATATTAAGCTATAATTTTAATTTTAAGATTTTTCTTTTATTTCGGCAATAGCGGTCAATTATGAAATAACATCAGCCATTTTTCTAATATTGCTATAAGAGCATTGAACTATTTATTAATTTTTAATCGGTTTATGGAAAACCATCTTTCACTTATATAATTTGGCTAAAGGCTCTATTAAATAATTTAAGCTATAAGTTAGCTTTAATTTTAATATTTTATTACTTATTACGCGTATTAAAATCAAATTTTGAAAGCTATGTGTAATATTCAGTATTCTTATTTGAAAGTTTTATTTATGTTCGTGCTATGTATTTAGCAGTAGATATTAATTACTTAACTGACGTATTATTTATAAAATTACAATGCACGAGAACTAACAATGAGCGTATTGTACAGCAGCTTACATATGTGAGATAATAATGTACGTGATACTACAGTAATGATGATATCCAGTCTTGTATAAATGGAAACAAAGGGAATGAATAGCTGTCCGTCCATCTATATATGTCTACTTGTCTATCTTTGTATTTGTTGGTCGGGCCAGGTGTAATTAGAATATGAGTCTACCTACTGGATTTCGCACCGTAGTCTGCTCTGCTGCGGCCGGACCCATTAGCGGCACGTGAGGTACACGTGGCTATATATATTCTATATATACGTGGCTATTGTTACTGTTGTTCTCCACCTATATAGAGTATTATGCGGCCTGGCTTTTTTGTCGAAATTTGAGATAGATGTACCGACACACGCGTAAAAGATTATTGGCACCATTAATGTATAAACCCTATCTATCGTAAAATGGAATCCGGAGTGTTCCTTTCAGATTAGATAATTTAATACATTTCGATGACATCCGTCGAAGGTATTGTCGGTAACATAATATTTTTAATTATTTTAACAATAAGGCTTTCAGGTGGAAAAAAATAACTCTCTATCTTTTAACATTATTTAAATTATAATTTTCCGTAAGAAATCATAGATGGGTTTACGTGATAAATCAAAAATCTGATGTGGACGCCACATGACTTCCTTGTAGGCCTATTAAATTACATATATACATTTTTTTTTAAATGAAAAGTACATAAAATTTTATTTCCTTTATAACTTCTGATATTTTTTCATAATTTTTTTATATTTTTATTGAATTTTTATTTATTGTAAAATTTTTTTTACAATCAGAGGTTAATAATTATTAATAAATCAGTATATTTAAATTAAAAAAGAAAAAAAGTTAAAAAAAAGGAGATGAAGTCGGATTCGAACCGATGTGCCTTCCCCTTGTAGGATCCAAATATTTCATTAATTACAATTTTATTTGGCTATAATTCTGGAACAAATAGAAATAAGTACTACGTATGATAGATATATCGTTGAAAAGCTCTTAATGAAGGCTTATTACTGCAGTTAAAGAAAAGTCCAAAATCCAAATTGTTTGAATTTTACTAGATGTTACAACAGTTCTAAATCCAAAATTTCAACATTCTACGGCTAATGGTTTTTGAATTATGATAAATTCTTACGTACGTACGTACAGAATAACACCGAAACTAGTCAAAATTGATTCAGGGACGATCAAATTGGAAATTTCCGCTGAAATCTAAAAACCGAAATATTTTGCGATCACAATAGTTACTGCCTTTACTTCGTGCAAGTAAGTAAAAAGAAAAAAGATTAATGCTTTTTATGGATATTTAACTTTTTATATTATACACATTATACAGAATGTATCACGAACTCTTCGGGACTTTCATAACCTATTCTACTCGTAAAAATAATGGAAAATATTCACATAAAATTAAGTCCCAAAATTGTTCGTTTGCGAGTCATTGCTAGAGAAAGATTTCGCTCGGATTTCAGCTCTTCTAATAGAATGTAATTTGAGCTGGGGAAATACAATAAAACAGGTTTTAGAACTGTAACTCCAGTAGTTTTTAACATAACCGACGAAAATGAAAAATACGGTGGTGAAAAAATGTTTTTTAGGTTTGTAGTACAATAGTTTTGTTAGATGACTAATTAACACGAATGATTCAGTAAAAAAACTGGTAAGCAATCTAATTCTGAGAAAATTAATGTAAATACAGCCAGTAAAAAGTAAACAGACTTTTAAAATCGGGTTTTTATTGAAAAATAGAAAAAAAATCGTATCATTCAGAAACCTTAATATCGATAGGATAACAAAAAAATAAATAAAATACATGAGATGACAGATGGCAACAGAATAACAATCCTCAGTTATAAGAATTGTTTGAATTCCCTCCTTCACAATGTACACATTACTCTGACCGACGTAAAATATTTCCGGTGGCTTTCCGTACCGTCTCAGGATCGTCTCGCACAAAATCAATAATATTTCGTATTTTAATGAGTAATTTTTCTTTAGTATTAATTTTTTGTCGGTATACTATCGTTTTCATCTGGCTTCAGATGAAGTAATCTAGTGGCGTTAACTTAGGTAATCGTGGTGGCCAGTCGACTGCTCCACCACCTTCCAATCAAGTTTAAGAAATTAGGATTCAAGGATTATCTACTTTCTAAAGAAAAATATGGCGTTGCGCTATCGTACTGAAAAATCATTTGCATTCTAATTTCTAAAGGTATATCCTTTAAAGGTTTATCCTATGATAATTTTATCATAAATAATTAATCTTTACCACATCAAACATTAATTTTGATTGATTTTGTCCCACCAAACAATGTGAAATTTATGGTTTTGACAAACCAGTGCGACATGAAATTCGTCTTGTACTAATGCCTGGGCTACGCTGAGTATGCTGAATCAAACGATATTCATAATTTACACGATGAATTACTTGGCTTTCAACAGAAAACGAACAGGTTGGAAATTATTTTTTCGTTCGTAAATGCTGATAGGCCCAAGAATATTTAAAAAATGCTCTAAATAGAATCTTTATTCGGTACAGAAGGAATAATACGATTTTTTTGTCTATTTTTGACTGCTTTGCTTCATTAAAGACGGATTTTAACGTTTTTATACTTTTTATTAGCTATATTTAAACTAAATTTAAAAAAATTAAATTCTATACAATTTTTGTTCTAAAAAT
This sequence comes from Lycorma delicatula, assembly GCF_047948215.1. Classification (NCBI taxonomy): domain Eukaryota; kingdom Metazoa; phylum Arthropoda; class Insecta; order Hemiptera; family Fulgoridae; genus Lycorma; species Lycorma delicatula. Next base: position 144,674,986 of record NC_134459.1, on the reverse strand, counting down.
TTTGTATTTATTAGTCATTTAACAAAGCTATTTTATTGCAAACCTAAAAAAATTGTTTTTCGACACCATATTTTGCGTTTTATGTCGATCTTAAAAACTATAGAGTTACAGTTCTGGGTAACTGTTTTATCTTATTTCCCATCTCAAATTACATGAGAAACTAGCAAATTTACTTCTTAATTTGGGTCCCAAATTAAGTATAAAATATTACAGTATTAAGTATAACAGAAGGGTTTTTTTATTAGAAGAGCTGAAATCCGAGCGAAATCTTTCGCTAGACGTAACTCGAAAACAAAGCGTTTCCAGAACTATGTATATGGGAACGTTTTTCATTATTTTCACCAGTAGAACATGTCCTGAAGGTTTCTCCATTTGTTTGAGAGACAATATGAATAGTAAATTTTTCATAAATGACGGAAATACAATATATTATTTGGAAATTTCAATGTTGGCAATAAAATAAGAGCTAATTAACAATGGGGAATACTGTATTAGTGATTAAATCATTCTGAAAGGAACATTAAGTTTTTCGGGTACTGTGAGCTATGCTGTCGTTAACGAAGTTTTTCTATGAACTTTAGTTTGAACGCGATCGGTTTGCCATTGAAGTAATTCCGTACTTATTTACAACATAGAAATACGCTAATCCGGTATTCATTTTGGGTGTGTGTAATGGTAATGATGCAGATTCTGCAGTAGATTATGAAATACGTGTTCTACTGCAGGATTCCAGATCGCAAAACAATTAGCGCGACTTTTCGCAGTCTTCGGGAAACAGGTTCACTACCTTCTATTCGTAGCAGCTACGAACTATCTTTCCAACAAGACGCTATTATTGATGAAATTATTATCGATATAATTAAACGCAGTCCAGGCGTCAGTACACGACGTCTTTCTTAGCAGATCGGAGTTTCGCATTTAATGGTTTGGAGGACACTTAAACAAAACAAGATTTATTCTTATCATAAACAGCCATTCAGTATATCCAGGAGACGGTCTGCTTCGCATGGAGTTCTGCAACTGGTAAAATACATCACCGACAACTCTGCAAGTATATTTTGTTTATCGACGAGGCGAATTTCAGTCGAGATAGCGTCAACAACTTACGCAATTAGAGTATATGGGCAGAAGTAAATCCTCATGAAACTGTGGAAGGCAGATTTTAACACCGATTTAAATCAATATATAATGCCTTCTCACAATCACCTGATTGGACCGTTCATATTACCTGGCCGCTTAAATACTGATGACTACTTGCACTTTATTCAAGAATAATTGACGCAGTTTGAATACGTTCTTCTAGCGCTGACACGCAAAGTAAATTTCTAGCACGATGGCGCGCCTCCCCACTTCTCTTGTGCCGTTTCCACTCACCTACATCATCATTTCCCTGAGAAACGGATCTTTCGTGACATATTCATACATATAAATATTTAATTCAAAATTCTTTATATAAAAAAAAATATTTAGGTAGTTAAATAACTAAATAAAATTTTTAATTTATTTAATTCTACTATGCTCTACTATTCTCATATCCTAAGAGTTTCAAAGTCATAGCACAAACCGGAGTACCATTAAATCAAATGATATTCTATAGTATAGTCTGTTGAGATCAATACAAATTAAATATGGAAAGTTTGTAATGAAATTTAACCTGATGATAAATGTTTAACATAAATATAATTTATAATGAAAAACTAACAATATATAATTTTACAATGAATTAACCCATTAGTGTCAAATTTACTTTTTTTTTTGCTTACATCATTTCGTTTTCGGTTACTTTTCATCAACCTTCAGTTTTATTGATTTATTGCCATATGTAACTGAGCCACTTAAAATCAGTGTTGCGGCTATCATGAGAGACTTTTATTACGTTATTTAAAACGAATTTAGTCTTGTTTGCAATTAGCCCGGCAGTGGTGTGTGGAGTTTTACACATCCCATTTTTCTTTTATTAATAATTTCATGGACATTTTGCTTTAGGTTCATGGATCAGTGTACTTTCGCATAACTTCTGCCAGAGTGTGTCAGTAGTGTTAGTTTGTGTCCAGTTGTTGTCGGACGTCTTGTGTTGAGCGATTGAAGTTATCTGGAGTGTGGTACACCCCAGCACACCAGTCATGTTATAGAATTAATGAAGGTAAGTAAAGTTATATTTTCATACTGTGCGAGATTTTTAAATAAAATAAATAGGAAGAATTATTTTTTCTTTTACTTTCCATTTTTTATGCTGTTCTGTATTAGAGTTTAATAATGAGTTTAACACATATCAAACTGTCCTATTGCTTTTACTTTTTCAAACCTTATTTTTTATATAATTTTGTTCGGTTTTTTAAATTTTACAGATGGATCTGTCTGAACCTGAACAAGAGAGATTAAGGTTACTTGTTGACGATGTATTTAATGAAGAGCCTGTAGATTCAGATTGTGAGGATGAACCTTACTTATTACTAGAAAGCGACCATGATACTTCTGAACAGGAAGTAGAGGATTCTGTCAATGAGACAATTAAGATTGTTCGCATGATATTTCTAAAGGATTTAGAATTTATTCAGATACATGAGCGACAATCTTTAAATCTTCTATGGCAATTGGCAACTGCTGTCAAGCGTTTTGCATCACCTACCTTGTCAAAAGTCAGTTTGAACTTAAGTCAAGTTAGTTTATATTTTTCTAATTATAAAATTTATTCTTTCTGAGATGCTTTAATTACGTAGATTCAACCTAGTTTTTGCTGTTACAACAATCTTTATTTGGAACTTATGCAAACCTTTTACAATATTCTTCTGTAAACAGTTTTTCAAAAGACTCCACCGTTTGTTGTTCTTCGTCCTGGCTTACGTATTAGTTATACAGAGTTATCATAAAAGAATGGTGCGGTTTCAGTAATTCATAGGAAGATTGTAGGGAAATTTCTAGGTGTTATATTGGTATCTCTGAAAACCTCCAACCCAAAAGTTTGTTTATCAGCAGTTGTAACCACAACGTCAGTTGTTGAATTGTTGTTGGGGTGAGTTTAGTGAGTTACTATGTTCTCGGATAAAGACAAAGCAAAATGTGTTTTATTGATATCTGAATTAAAATCCGTAATTTTAGTTCAACGAGCGTTTCAACATGAATTCGGATGAGATCTACCACACTAAAATAACATAACACGTTGGTTCAAACAATTCGAAGAAACCGGATCAGTTAAGAAACAGAAATCAACCGCCAGACCAAGTGTACCAGACGAAACGGTTGAACTAATTAGACGATCGGCAATTAGAAGCCCTGGGAAGTCCATCTCCCGTCGAAGCGTCGAATTAGGTATTCCAAAATCAACAGTTCACAAAGTTTTACATAAAAAACTGAAATTACACGCTTATAAAATCCAGATACTGCAGGAATTGAAACCCGATGATGTTGTAAAACGTTACAATTTCGCTGTTGAAATGTTGGACAGAATAAGTGAAAACGAATCATTTTTACATGATATAATTTTTACAGACGAAGCTACATTCCATGTGAATGGATGTGTTAACAGACACAATTCACGAATATGGGGCTCTGAAAACCCACACGCAATTATTGAGAAACAACGCGATTCGCCTAAAGTTAATGTTTGGTGTGGTGCGATGAAAAATCGTGTAATAGGGCCTTTCTTCTTCGCCGAAAAAACAATTAATGGAGTTGTGTATCTTGACATGTTAACCAATTATTGCTTTCCTCAGCCGGATGAACTCGAAAACATTCATCAACTTCATTTCCAACAAGATGGTGCTCCCCCGCACTTCATTGCGTTGTTCACGGACGCTTTGAACGAAGAATTTGGTGATCGATGGATAGGCCGGCAAGAACCCATACTTTCGCCTCCAAGGAGTCCAGACCTAGACCTTTTCTTGTGGGGGTACATCAAAAGCGTTGTTTATACACAAAAAATCGCGACCTAAACAACTTAAAAACAGGATTAATGAAGTCATGACAACCATTAACGAAGAAATGTTAACCAGTGTTTGGAGGGAAGTTGAGTATTGTTTGGACATTTGTCGAGCGACTAAAAGGGCACATATTGAAATTTATTAATTTAGTAAAAAAATGTTTGAGACGATAAATTTGAAAAATAAAAAACATAAACTGTAAGTAATTCTGTTTTAATTTAAACCATGTTCAAAACCGCACCATTCTTTTATGATAACCCTGTATTTTGCTGCATAAAGAGTCATAATTCATAAAATGCTTTTCAAAATTTCTGTTTGATGTCTGAATTGTCTTTTAGCATAAAATTTTGAATCGTTTTTTAGTGTAAGCTTTCTTTGTTCGAGCAAAGACATCTTCCTGATATCCTTGAAAAATTTCAACCTCTAATATCTTAAGATTTTTTAACATTTAACAACCCACATTATTTTTATTTTTGTTTTATTGTGATTAAATTATTATTTTCTATATATATATATATATATATATATATATATATATATATGAGCGCGCACAAATACAATATCATTCACATTTTCTTTGGTTTAATTATTAATTTCAGCAGCTAATAGAAGAAACCATTTTACAAATCTTTATTTTTTCTCGTACAGCGGTTACCGATTGTTCAACCAAACAATCCGATTGTTTAAAGGAAAAATTCCTTTAAATTCTACCCTGCATCTTGTATGCACGATTTAAAGACGGCAAGGAAAAGAAACGACTTAGTTCTTAATTCGTTCCCATCTATAATTTTATTTTACTATAATTATTCACATCTTTTTTTTACAAATTATGAGATTTATTTTTTACTATGTTGAAGATTGTTTCAGACCAGATAGGATTCCCAACGCAGACATCTATTCAGAACTTCAGTCTCGAGTCTGACTGTTCAGTCACTGTCAAGCACTACACTATGCAGTAGAAAGAACACGTAGAAAGGATTCTACGTGGAAGACGTCCTTCAAAAGTCACGATATGTAAATAAACCACAAGGTCTTACAGTTTTTGATAGGCGGAGAAGATGATGAATCGAAGTATTTCGTGAAGTAATAATTATGACCGAAACAGGTTAAATGCCTAAACCTTGTTGGTAGGAAAAATTAAGACATTTAGAATCCCTTTTTTTTAAATATTAAATATTTTTATGGCATACAATAAAAATTGCAATGACGTACAGTAAAGATTATGGAATATATATATACTTTCTCTAAAACTATGAACGTACTTTTTTTGTTTTACTGCAGACTAAATTTTCGAGATTAATTTCAGAAGTAAATTGGCTTTCGATGTATTTTTTTCTGAAACCGGACTGATTTCATTTATTTGTCCTTGCGCTTAATATTCATCTAGAAATTATATTTTTGGCAATACATGTTATATGATGCCAGGACATTCATTGTTTTCTTTGAAACTGAAATTATGTGTTTTTGAAGTCGAGAAATTTCAGTTATCTTATTGAAATTTTAGGGAATTTTAGCAATTTCGTATTATTTTCATACTTACTGAACCTGTTTAGTCTTAATTTTTCTGAAAAGCACAGGAATACATCTGATAAAAACGTTTAGAGATGAAAAGTAGGCAAAACAATCGTCAAGAGAATTAAAAATATAGAACTTATTGAAGTTCTGGGAGGGAACAAGGAATTATTTTTTAATCGTAGCCAGTTAAGCTTAATATTAATTTATTATTTAAAAAAAATAAATCAACTAAAATAACTGCAACTAATGTGAAACTAGGTCAATGTAAAGGGTAACTGAGCGTGAAAAGTATGTTTGGATAAACTAGACATTTGCTCATAATGTAAAACCAATGTAAAGTAAGTATTTTAGATATTTTTTATAAAAATAACAATTACATAAAATTTATTTTATGTAAATTTTATTTATTTTTTATGTTAATTATTCATTTAATAAGAATCCTCATTAAATCTAATAAGGAATTCGTATTCCTTATTGGTTTATCATCAATTCTAATTATAAACAACCATATTTGGAATACGAGTAGTAACAAATGTTTTTTTTTTGTTTACATAAAATGTTCGTTGAATATTTTAAATGTTTAAGGTATTGTTGTTTAAAATTATAAGTAATTCACTTATCTTTGTTTACCTTGTTTTTCTATAAATGATTCTGCATATTCAATTTTCTTTAAAAAAAACTATGTATTAAATCTCTACGCGTAAAACGGCAAGACTATTTCTTGCGTAGTTTTTAAATACCTAGTTTTTTAATAACCTAATTTACCTAGTTTTACCTAGTTACCTAGTTTTTTAATAACGTTGGTAATAATTGCAAGTTTTGTGGCAGAATCTTGGACTGCAAGGAAATCTCATAAATGAATGTGACGTTTGAATGTATTATTACAAAAAATATATCGATTGGTAATATGAGGAAATTTTAAAACCAAAATAGTCGCAGACCTCTTGTAAAAGAGTCGTAAATTTAATAGACCTAACATGAAGGTATCTATGATTATTGAATACAGTTCAAATATTACAAATCCGTTACAGATGGATTTGTGATGGGAAGTCGAATTGAGGACAAAAACAGTAAAAAGAGAGAAAGATTGGAACTTGTTGAAACAAAGGGGGAAATCATTGAGGATTTATAGTGCACTGACAGTAAAAGATTGACGAAGAATGCAAATAATAAGGACGTACATGAAACCAGACAAGAGACATGATCCCAAAATGTTTGCAGTTTTCTTACCCGCTAAGCATTAAACCAACTTTTAATTTCTTAAAACCTAATTTCCATCCATTTATTTATTCTACTCTACTCGAAAAAGCAATTACTGATATTTATGACTGAACGTGGAGTTGAAAAGACGCTGACCACTGGTGGTAGATATGAAAGTGCAAAGTGTATTAAGGCTACTCCAGTAATACTCCAAGGTCGCCATTGTTCACAAAACTACATTTATTTAAAGGTGAATAAGAAAATGGATATCAGTAAAAAAATGTAGGTTCGTTATTCCCTCCCACACATTTTTCTTTTTTTCAAGCCATCTCGGCTATTGTAATATGCGAGCTGGCAATTCTATATTTGCATTCTATAGTTTCGGTGTGACGTCTGTATGTATCTCGCATAACTCACAAAACGATCAGCCGTAGAATGTTGAAATTTTGAACTTAGGACTGTTGTAACATCTAGTTGTGCATCTCCCTTTTGATTGTAATCAACTGGACCAAAAGTGTCAAAAAAAGCCCGAAATCCAAACAAATTTGGATTTTGGACATTTTCTTAACTGCAGTAATAAGCCCTCATTGAGATCTTTTCATCGATATATATATCATAAGTGGTACTTATTTTCATTGGTTCCAGAGTTATAGCCAAATTAAATTTTAATTAATGAAATATTTGTATCTTACATGGTGAAGGCACATCGGTTTAAATCCGACTTCATATACATGTATATAAAAAAAAAAAAAATTAATTTAATTTTACTGATTTATTGATAAAACCTCTGATTGTAAAAAAAATGTATACAATAAATAATTCGACAATAACAATAATAAAAAAAAGTATGAAAAAACCAAAAGTTATTAGTGAACTAAGATTTTATGTACTTTTCATTTTAATTAAATATTTTTACAGAGGTTAATAATTATTAATAAATAAATATATTTAAATTAAATAATAAAGTTAAAAAAAATATATACATATGAAGTCGGATTCGAATCAATTTAGTGCGTGGTTACGGATCTGACATGTTCTCACTTATACCACGTAACTACTTAAGCAACGTGAAACAAAATTAATATATAAACTAATATAAAATGTTAATACGGACACCTCAAAAAAATGTTATGCAATGCGGTGTCCACAATGCAATTGTGTAACTGTCCACTTTATTAAAGAATTGGAGGGTGGTATCTCACTTTCAAATGAAAAAAGTTTAAATGAAGTGCAGCAAAAAATGTATATATGTAATTTAATAGGCGTACAAGGAAGTCATGTGGTGTCCACATAAGATTTTGTTATTCAAGTAATAAGATAATCTTTTTGTTTCGAACAGATATTGCGTATAAGAAACGATATCAGATGTAATACAACAGCTGATTGTTTAATTAAATGAGATACCATGGAAAGACAAAATTTAACCTATGTTTGATATAAAACAGTTTTGAGAAGGTTTTTTAATCTTTAAAAAGCTTTTTTAGAAGGTAAGTTTTTAAAAGGTATACTAAAAGAAGGCATTTTAAATGAAAACCAATAAAAACTACTTTAAAATTTTATTGTGTATTTTGGCTATAGGCCTACATTTTTAAGCGACTTTTGTTATACCTTAATTTAAAGTAAAGTATAAATTCGATTTTCCATATTTCTTTGCATTTAGAAATTATAATTTGTTGTTTGAAGTTCTCCACTAATGTTACACGATGTGAAAATACTCGTAGACGTTTCCAGTTTTTTATTTTTTACATTTAACTGCAGCTCACCTACGCCGAGTCCATTTAACAGAGATTTAAAATTAATAGCCTAACAATTGACAAGACCAATGGCTGTTCTATAATCGGGTGTTACCTTATTTTAAATAATACCAAATGCAAATAATACTGAAATAAAAATAAAGTAATCAAAATTAAAAAAAAAAAAACAAAAAAAAACAAGTGGTTCGTCACTTCCATAATTATTAAATATTCTTTATAAAACGTGTGGAGTAAGTTAAGTGTCATATCCAAACCTGCATCGGTAACTTGTTATTGGTCATCAGTCACAATTGATGACTCGACATTTCTCGAAAATAACAAACATCTTATGCCAAGATTACTAAGAAAATTAAGGAGTAAAGTGGTTTCCCTTATATTCTTCACCGAACCAAATATATTGTTACACATTAGTATGCCAAGACCACCGAAATGAAAATGATATATACCCAACGAGTAACACCTTTCTTTTGTTCGGCACAGGAACTGATCGTATAGGAAATATAATTACCCTTAGAAATAAAAATTGTTAGAGAGAAATAGTGATTCTAATTTCGTCTAATATACCAGGTTTATTTTTTAATGCAAACCTTATTTTTTAGGTATTCTTGGAGGAAGTAAAGATGTGTTACTGCGTTTGCAGATAACAAGAAAAAATACACCCGGAAAATATTTTGCTAATAACAGCCCTTGAATTTCTTGTAATGCACGACCTCACAATGTATTGTTGAAACCACCTTATGCCTGCATCAACCTCACGTTTGGCGTATTCCGAAGCAAGAAGTTAGCACAATCGATTAACTGTTATTGATTTTCTATTTTGTTCGAAGAAATAAATCCTTATGACATCAAAAGATTTAGTGTTACAATAATCACAATGAAGAGAACGTTTGTGAAAGCAAACAAGGATTTTAAATAGCCCAATAACGAAAATTCCGCTTTTGATTTATCGAGGCATATGAAAATCAATCCACCTTCACTCGTGAGTTTAGTCCAACTAATTGTTCGATTCGTAATTCTAATTTTCAGTTAAGCGATGAATAGTCATAAAGATGGAAATTTAAAATTCGTCGGAAAGTGGGATCAGAAATATCTAACTCGGTGATATGACGTGTTGCAGACGATGCTGATTTTCAATGAAAACTTATCTGAAAATCACAATATATTCTTTGTAATTTTTCAGTCTATGACGCACAGACTGCACGTATCCTGCCTGAGGTTTTCATTTATTGAACCGGTTGTAAGTTGTTTTCCTACTGCAAAATCGCCTTCAAAAAGTAAACTTAGCCTGACGATCTGCGCCAGAGATGTAATAATTGTTTTAATCGCAGAGTCGCCATTTTTAATAAAACATGGTGTTGCGCTTCCTACTGCTTAGTGGAGTTGAAATAGCAAAGGGCGGACTACTGAAGGCCACGTACCCCAACTCCCTCATGCAAACCATGCTAGAACACCCGTTTAAAAAATATTCCGTCTCCCTACCGGACCCTGTACTTGTTCTTTGGAACATTTTACACGCATCACGACATAAAATGTCTGGCATACATACTCAACCAACTCATTAATATAACCCTTTCTGTCGGAAATAATCCATTATAAAAGTTTATGTACTCGATAAGGGTACAATCTTACTAATTTTACAAAACTTACAAATTGTAACTTTTTTATCATGATGTAAATAATATATAACAAAAAAATCTGTTTAAGAAATAATACGTATTTTTGAATTTTTTATTTTGTCCTGTATATTTTTATATTGACAATTTTTTACATATAAATTGTCAAGTAATTCTGAAAATAAACGAATTTACCCATTTAAAATCTGCAGTAAATGATTTATTATTGATTTCTAATTCAAAAAATTTCATTCAATTGTAACTGTTATTTATTTAACGTGTTTGGGGCTCGGAGTCCCGGAACGTAGAGCCTTCTCGAAATATGACTTATGTTTAGCTTTTTCCTCATAAAAAAACTGAACGCATTCATAGTTTTCCATAAATTTATAAAAAAAAAAAATATATATATATATATTAAAATAAAATTAATAGGTAATTCAGTGTAATTTTACAACAATGAAAAATGAGTCTATGCTTTTTATTTTTTTTTTTGTTCGCCTGAATCAATAAGGATCACGTTTGGATAATAGTCTGGAACTTCTTTTTTTCCCAACATTTTTTCACTATGTTGTTTTTCTTTTTCGGTCCATTTTCTTCTTATATTCCTCTTATCCTTCTTCTCTGGAAACTTTGTTTTTTCACTAATTTTCTAAATTAGTTTCTATTTAAACAAATTTCTTTGGAGATCTTTAAAGTTTTATTATCGTTTTCTACTTTTTTAAACTTGCTAGTTTTAAAATTTCTACTGTTATAAAAAATAAATATATATATTTTTTTAATCTGTTTTCGTCCATTCTGTTTAAATGCATATATATAAAATTGTAATCTTCTCCGGATGGTGTCTTATTTTTTCTGTTTTTTATAAATTTTTGTTTCACTTTTTAGTTTATAAATTCCGTTCCGGTAATCCGGTCCATATATGTTTCTTAAAATTCTTTTTTCTATTTTAAAAAGGTCTTTATCCGAAGAATTTTGCAAACCTACGGGGCCGTATAACACCTCCGGAAGAATTACTGTTTTGTAATGTTGGAGTTTAGCATTATGTGAAACCGATTTCTTATTATATAAATTTCGTGTTAAACGCTAAAGCCATTTTCTGCGTTCGTTTTTTCAGCGCTTTATTTTTATTTAGAGTGTTTGGCGTTATTGCTAACCGAGTGATTTAAATTTTAGTGCTCTTTTAATTTCCTGATTTTCGAGAATTTTTAGTGTGTAATTTTTTTTTTTATTGTTGGAGAACCAGTTTGTTTTTACTTCCTTGTATGAAGTAAAGGAAATATTATGATCGCGAAAAATTTCGGTTTTCACATTTCAACGGAAATATCCATTTTTAACATCCTGAATCCATTTTGACGAGTTTCAGCGTGACGCTGTATGTACGTATGTATCTCACATAACCCAAAAACGATTAGCCATAGGATGTTGGAATTTTTGATTTAGGACTGTTGTAACGTCTAGTTGTGCACCTCCCCTTTTGATTGCAATCGACTGAACCAACAGTGTTCAATAAAGCCCAAAATCCAAAAACATCTGGATTCTGGACTTTTTCTTAACTGTATTAATAAGCCTTCATTAAGAGCTTTTCAATCATATATCATAAGTGGTACTTATTTTCATTGGTTCCAGAGGTATAGCCAAATAAATTTTAATTGTTAATGGATTAATGGAATTTTAATTTGGATCTTAAAAGGGCAAACATTGGTTCGAATCAGATTTCATTTCCTTTTTTTTTAACTTTATTTTTTATTTAATTATTTAGATTTATTAATAATTACTAACTTTTGAATGAAAAAAAAAATTACAATAAATAATAATTCAATAATTACAATTAAAAAAAAATATCAGAGGTTATTAATGAAATAAAATTTTATGTACTTTAAATTTTTAAAAAAATTGTGTATATGTAATTTAATAGGTGTACAAGGAAGTCATGTAGTGTCCACATCAGATTTTTTGGAATGAAATCTGTAAAGAAGAAATTTGTCCTTTATTAGCACATTCGTTTAATTTCTGGGCTTTAATTTGAGACTCATCCTTGTCTTTTGAAAATATTGCGATATAATCTGCGGAGGCTAATAAGGTTGTGTTTATAAATTTGATTTTATATCCTATTTAAACATTTTCTGTAATATTAAGTTTTTCGAGGATTTTCTTCTATTCTCTAATTATTTTTACTAGATTGCAGTTAAAAAGGATCGGAGAAATTTTATCTTCTTGTTTGAAGTCTGTTTTTATTTAAAACGGTTCAGGCGGATGTCCAAAAAATTTAACTTTGGATTTTATATTTGTAAGTGTTTCAATAATGTTAATTGTTTTTGTGTTTATTTTAAATTTTCCTCTAAGTTTAATGTATATTTTGCAGTTTGCACAATTTTTCCAAAATTCACATTTTATCAACCGTAAAGTGTTAGGCGACACTAAGATTCCCTTTCAACTTTAGGTAATATGATAAACATAGATTACGTGAGTTCAATGAATTTGTTTACCATTAATTTCAGAGAGACGAATGTTAAAAAGAGACATTTTATTATAAATTATTTATTATTCCGTTTTTTTAAAAGTTTTTTATTTTAATTCTGTATTCAAAATATAATTATCAAAAAGTTATGATTAATTGAACACTTCACTGCCTTTCCGATTTTCAAATCGTCTTATCATAATACACAAGTAATCATAAAAATATTTTTAGAAATTTCGTTTTTATTCTTCTAAAACAGGCATATACAATTTAAACCTATACAAAAGAAAAAAATCTGATGTGGGCACCACATGACTTCCTTACATTTTTTTAAAATGAAAAGTACATAAAATTTTATTTCACTTATAACTTTTGATACTTTTTCATATTTCTTTTTTTTATTGTTCTTATTGAATTATTATTTATTGTAATTTTTTTTTACAATCAGAGGTTAATAAAATTATTAATGAATCAATATATTTAAATTAAAAAAAAAAGTTAAAAAAAGGAAATGAAGTCGGGTTCGAACCGATGTGCCTTACACATGTAGATCTAAATATTTCATTAATTAAATTTTTATTTGGGTATAACGGTGAAGCTAACGGAAATAAGTACCACTTATGATATATCGTTGAAAATCTCTCAATGAGGTCTTATTACTGCAGTTAAGAAAAAATCCAAAATCCAAATGTTTTGGATTTTGGGCTTTTTTGGACACTTTTGGTCCAGTCGATTGCAATCAAAAGGTGGAGGTGCACAACTAGATGTTACAAAAGTACTAAATCCAAAATTTTAATACCCTACGGCTAATCGTTTTTGAATTATGCGAAAGACATTTGTACATACGTAACGCCAAAACTAGTAAAAATGGATATTTCCCTTGACTTCTGAAAACCGAAATTTTTCCCGATTACAATAGGTTTTATATTCGTATTATGCATTTATTAAACTTTGAGTTGGAGAATTAGAAAATTTATCCACGTAATTACGTGATTGGTAAACCTTAAACAGCCTCATTTAAAGAGCATCATTTTCAATGTATTAATATTTTCAGTGACTGTAAATCACTTTCTATAAAAAGTAATTATTCAGTTTCCGGGACTGAAATTTAAAAAAAAAACTATTTTGATATTTCATAAGTAAAAAGAATCTAGTTAACTATTGCAGAGATAGTTGTACTTTTTTTAAGTAGGGAATGATTTATTCTTTCTTAGAGAGCGCTATCAGTATATTACGAACATAATTAAATTTACCGATAATTGTTAATAAACATTTTATTTTCAAATTATCTTTGCGTTTCGTTAAAAACAAAACCAAAATAATTTTTATCTTTTTAAAATAATTTATGTATTTTTTATTTTATCTCAATTTCTGTCTGTTTTTCTGCTCATACTGTTTTTACACAAAACATGTTTCAAAGAAAACTTGAAGAATCTACTATTATTATTAAAGTGGAACATTAAACAGTTGAAATTCATAAAATTCTGTTATTTATTCATTCGGAATAATTACCAGAGCGCCCTCTCTTTTGATAAAAAAATTCTTTTTTTTATTTATTTTCTCAGAATGTTATTTTGTAAAGAAAAAAATAAGATAAAAAATTTTAATCAACTGTATTTTACGTTTTTAATTTACACTCATCCACCATTTTACAAATAAAAAAAAAAAAAAAAAAAAAAAAAACTGAAAAGATGTATATTAAATACATTGTGTATACTTTTAATGGAAACTTTTTTTAAATTTCAAACGGGAGTTTATTTTCCCACCGGTAGTAAACGTTTTTAATGTGTAACTTATACTCTGGATGATTTATAGTAAAATATTTTTAGGTTTATACTAAAACGAATTAGATTAAATAATATTTGAAATAATTTTCGCAGAAAATATTTTTTTCACTTTTGATTGAGGGTTTCCTTTCAAAGACTGGCTGTATACTGAAGATACTCTCATCACAGAAAACAATTCTGACTAGTGCCTCATGTCTTTATATGCATCACAGCCATAAGAAAACTCACACAAATAGTATTCACCAACAGATTAATATAATCATTCTTTTGAAAAAGAATTAATTATAAACATTGCCATCTTCAGTAAGGAAAAATACTGTATACAAAATACGGAAGTATAAAGTTGCTAAGTGTACCATTTTTATTAACCCGCCGGATTAGTCTAGTGGTTAAACTCGTCACAAAATCAGCTCAACTGAGTTCTAAGGTTTGAGGCTTTGTAAAGTCAACTGCCTTTACAAGTACTCGAACCAACATATCAAATCAATATAAAAGCAAGAATGCTAGACTTTGGACACTTTCTCTTTGGTAGTTGGGTTTAAATTAACCACACATCTCGGGGATGGTCGACTTAACTCTGTTCCAGATTAAATGTTTACCGGTACATTTACACTTAACCCACAGGGTTAGTCTTGTGGTTAAACTTGTATTGCAAATCGGCTGATTTCGAAGTCGAGAGTTCTAAGGTTCAAATCCTAATAAAGGCAGCTACGTTTATATGGATTTGAGTACTAGACCGTGGATACCGGTATTCTTTAGTGATTGGGTTTCAGTTAATCACACATCTTCAGGAATGGTCGACCTGAGACTGTACAAGACTACATTTCATTTGCATTCATACATATAATCCTCACTCATCCTCTGAAGTAATACCTTACGGTGTTTCCGGAGGCTAATCAGAAAAAAAGAGAGATGTACATTTACATTGTAGCTACGTCAATCCTGGCAAGCCAGTAGCGGTAATTTCATTTGCCTATACACAGACACCCTGACCCGGTAGTAGCTGGAAAATTGGTTGGAGAGAAACATATATGTACAGAAGGTTCGATGTTACAGAGTGTCAAATGCGCATAGTCGTACAGTTTTATGGAAACATTATTGATAAAGGTTTCTTTATAGGCAAGATTTAACTAACTTAAGATATATGTACGTAAAATTGCTAAACTTTTGCTGTATATGCAAAATTTTCTAAAATTTTCGCTCAAATCAATATTTGTTTCATTCCAAAATATGTATAGAATGCATTTTGACTGGTTTCTCATTTCAGCGTTCTCTATTTCTAATAAATAATAAATATTTTTTTTTTTATTTTTTTTTTGGATTAACCTACGTTCAAAATTAATTTTATTTTTACTATCATTTTTTAATGTTAAGTAAATAAAATTTTATAAAATTTAATAATTTTAAACATTTAAAAGCATAATTGATTGTTTATATAAAGTAGCATTTATGATAAATAAAAAAAGTGAAGAATATTGTATAGCGTGAGTTAGAATTTGTTAGGTGTGAATGCAGGTGAGTGTGCGTGTAAATGTCTCGTAGATCAGGCAATTAGGTGGGCTATAACTCTGGTGGGCCCACCCAGGGGGGGCGTACTCACGTGGCAGATTTACACTTTATATCCAAACGGTTCATTTATATTGTATTTACCTCTGCAACGCTACTATGATATCTTCTTGGCATGATACAAAACGGAAACTAGATTCAATTCTAACTTCTTCCCTTTCAGTTTTTATTGGTTTCAGGTCCAGTTTATTTAACTGATTTACTAGTAGGGGACGGTTTTCTTACGACGGAAAAGATAAGATTTATATCCGTAGTCTGTCTGCATGTAAAATAAAATAATAACAAAAATGAATAATGTTTTATTAATATAAGTAATAATCTTTAATGAAACTTTTGTACGCAAAACAGCCATTCTAATGTTACGTAGTCAAATTTCTGTCATTTACGTTTCTAAAACTGCAGAAAAAAATCGTCAGAAATTCTCGATACTTCTTCCCCGCCTCAGCTATCCGTCAAACCAAGCTCTTCTAATTTAGTATACGATGTATTATTTATTGATTTTGCCCTTCTATTTATTATACTCGTTCACATAGTATTGAACTTTATTTTTTTTGTTAAATTTCTTCATTTTGTTATCCTGTCCCTCAACTAATTTTTAGCATCCTTTTACAGTTCCATTGTTCACTTGGAGTTAGCCTATTTTAATAAATCGATAAAAAAGATGGTTCTATTCGACCGTTTCCGGATATTATATTCGGTACATATTCTCGCGATTCAGAGATCACCTCCGGTAATAATCTCTTTACGTCGCTTTATCCCATCTTTCTACTAAGAATCAGGTTTTCTCTCTTTTCTTTCGAAATTTTTTCATATACGAAGTGATTTTTTATATACAAACCCACCATACCTTTAACAAGAATGTATACTTTAATTTATATTTTAAAATTTTATATATATATATATATATATAAATAATGAATTATTTATACAGTTTAAATATAAATGTAAAAAAAAATTAACAAAGCTTTAAAAAAGTTCTAAGAAGTAAAACAAAATACGTAATCAGTTCCTATGTAAATTACGAATTTTAAAAATCGGCGCTTAATTTAGTTGATTGTTTTTTATGTCGTTGACTTCTTATAGTTGAAAAAAATATAAATTTTTTACCGTTTTCCACACTACTTTTCTTATTTATTTATTTTACCATTCCTTAGTAAAGTAACAGTTATTTGAAAAATATATCATTACTAGAAAACTGTCGATCACAAAGTACCCGAATTGAGTGATGACATTAAAAAAAATCATTAAGGTAAGAAGCTATTTATTTATTAATGTACATTTTAGAGTTTACTTGTGTTCCACATCAAAGTAAAGTTAGAATTAGATTAAAAATCAGTAAAACACGTTTCTTTTCTTTAAAGTTTTTTCCTTTTTTTTATAGAAAACTATTACTAATGAAATGAAGTTGTAGTATAGATTAACGGAAGAGAATTATAGAGAATAAAATAAAGAACATATTGACCTTTTCCCTTTTTATGAAGACAGTAATTAAGTTTCGTTTTCATCGATAAAGATTCAACGTGCCAAATACACGACATACAATTTGCTTTTAGAAATCAATA
Source organism: Lycorma delicatula (assembly GCF_047948215.1). Classification (NCBI taxonomy): domain Eukaryota; kingdom Metazoa; phylum Arthropoda; class Insecta; order Hemiptera; family Fulgoridae; genus Lycorma; species Lycorma delicatula. The sequence goes on along the minus strand of NC_134459.1, from coordinate 144,657,611 downwards.
AGTATTTTTATTTTTCTTACAAAAATGCTAACCTCATTGGTTGAGTAGGTAGCGTATTGGCATTTCGTGTGGAGGTCCCCGGTTCGAATCCCGATCAGAGATGGTACCTTTTCATACGCTACCAATTTTCACCGAGCTAATTATCATAACGTTGATACCCCTCTTTCATAACAAAAAAATAAAAATAAATTACGAATATGGTGCAAATATTTATAGGAAATAACTTTCTTGCAAATTAAAAAAAGTTTTAATTTTATTAAAAAAAAAAAGTTTAAAAGTTTAATTTTTAAAGGTTGAAGTTTAGTTTTCAAAGGTTCAAAAATATTAATTTTAGTATACTTTTCTACGTATAATTATGCAAAACGGTTATTTAAATTAACAACCTTAATCACATATTGTTCGTCCAGACACCATCTTTATCTATTTCCCGATTCTTATTTAAATCATCAGCTATATTTTCACAAAAAAAAAAATGTCCACACACAATTGCGTTGTATTTTATTTTATTTTGTTCTCCATTTGAAAACTTTACACAATGCATTGCGAGTAAGCCAAAACAACCTTCCGCAAGATAACGGAAGGAACTACGGCTTGAAATATCAAAGAAGTTTCTACGACAGCTTAAAATTATGTTTCGTGTAATTTTCATCGATTGATACCCCGCCAAAAAGTGCATCCTTAGTTGGTAAATTATGAATGTTATTTTGCTAAAAGGAGACCTCAGTAACTCACTGAAAATGGAAAACAAAAAAATTTCAAGTAAAGTAGTTTAAAATTTTATTTTTACCGAAACTTTTATAATTCCCATATTATACCGGGAGTATCACAAAGTATTCCGATGATTTTCATTGCAATTTTATTCCTTAAAAATAATGGAAAGTACTTAAAAATTAAAAAAATTACAACTTATATTTTAAGATAAAAAGAAAGAAAATGAACTACACCGATATCGTGAAGAAAGTAACTCACGGAGGTCTCTTATCGGAAGTAAAATCAAATTTTAACAAAACAAATTTACTAGCAAATGAGCATTTGCTAGTACATTTGTTTACTAGAAGTATAAGCCGAGTGAGATTTTAAGTGAGCGTCTATTTGTGCAAAATCATTGTCAATAATTCACCCATTAAAGCAACGGCTAGATGAAACCGAAAAAGTTCTTTATCTGTAAAATTTAAAAGAGGAGTTGTTGCCATATTTACTAGAAGATTAACAAACGCGATATTTCAACTCCTGAAAATCTTTCTAATATTTAGCTAAACTAATATAGGAAGATGAATTTTCACATCTCAAATCAGCTGATAAAATATTAATTAAATCTCGATTAAATTTGTCGTTACTGAAATAGTATACCATCGCGGATCATATTCAAACAAACTAAAAATACAAAATATATCCTTGATTTCAACGTCGTTAAAGTCTATTTAACAGTGTTTAACGTAATACATATTTAATTATTTAATAAAAAATTGTAGATTAACCTAAAAAATATTGAGTGAGATAGGAATTTTCTGCAGTCCGGAATAACAATTTGGCTGTGGCATGTTTAAAGTTTGATTTACGACCGTCCAAAACAAATTACATTAAAGTTACAAAGTGTATAGTAAAAATAAGTTTTTATTATTTAAGTATGTGGTGGTGATAAAGGAGTCCATATGACTTCCGTAATGTAATTTAGAAAAATACTAAATTTCTTCTTTATTTCTTTCTCAAATATCATAAAATCTTCCCGAGATATTACAGATTTATCAAAAATTTTAATATTTCACAATATTTTCTTATGTAGTGACGCAATTTTTTGTGTTATCTATTCACATGATAATTTTTTAAATATCTAAATGATAAGATTTTGTTTTATTTTCATGTAACCTTTGTGTTTATAGACTTGAAGCGAAACCTCATTATTTCAATTTATTAATTGTTTTGTTAAAATTTGATTTTACTTCCGATAAGAGACCTCCGTGAGTTACTTTCTTCACGATATCGGTGTAGTTCATTTTCTTTCTTTTTTTCTTAAAATATAAGTTGTTTATAAAAAAACTTATATTTTAAGTTTTGGGTTATCTTAAGTTACTCTCAAATCCGATTCAGTTAGTTTTAAAAACTTACGAAAATTAAAACTAAAACTCCGTTTCATTGTTTTTTCTTGTATAGTTTTAGCATTTCGTGGGTTTTTAAAGAGATTATTGTTCTCTTTTTTCCAAACTACCAAAATTTATACGCCTACGAACACGCATTAATTATCCTGATTATACCGATTTATTCGACGAAGATTAATTACAAGGAACATAGGAGTTACGTAAACAAAAGTTGTAAAACAATAATTGCACACCATATAAGATGAATTAAAATTATTGTAAAAGAAATTTTTAACTAAAATGTGGAGATACGAGTTTAAGATATAAAAACGGTTCTACAGGCCAGTAAAGGTAAGAAAACAAATATTTAATAAGTTTTAAATCCTCAGTGAAATTCTTTATTCATGTTTAAAAAAAAAAGTATAAAATACAGTAAAAATGAATTTGTTAAAGCAGCGCTGGAATGCATTTAGTGAGAAGGAAAAAACGAGTTTTAGATGGAGGGAGTAATTGAAACCGATGTGTTGTTCTACTAATTGCAAGGATAAGCATATAGACAGTAATAAATATCCTTTTTCTTTGTGCAAACCGTCGGTCTCTGAATTTTAGTAAATTAAGGAAACCGTTTTAAATCGGTCGTTATAGAAAGCGGTCGTAAATTGGGGTCTTTTAAACCTCAATTTACGACCAATTCTTACAAAACGTGATTAAGATATCGACTATTAAATATTACTTTACAAACAGTAACTGTCCATTGTATAATATGTTTATATTTCATATTACTGATAACACAATAATAAAGTTATCGGGATGGATTAATACATTAAATTTTTGTCAGAGTTCAATTAATTAAATGATAAAAGACTCATTCAGACGGCCAAGCGGTTCCTGTATTTTACATATTATTAGAACATACACGTAGGTATTGTGACACGTATGAAGATATTAAATTGTTTTAAGAATGAGCAATATCAACGATAAATGCAGAAAATAATATTTATTTTTCTATAAATAAAAGTTCATCGAAATTCTTTGAAAGTATTGGATCTATATTTTCAAAAAAAATTAAATTCAAAAAATCGGATAAATTTCTTGCAAAATTTACTCTTGCTTGATGGAATGTTCACTCACTCCTTTCTTTACCAATATATATTTCTTTCTTTCTTTCTTTATCAGATGGTAAACGAGTAAAAGTAATCTGATATTTTTTCCCCCTAATTACCGTAATTATTTGAATTTCGATTTTTTTTACAATTTCTTCTATCCTCCAGTTCGTAACGCAATCATTTCAAATCATAAAAGTCAAATTACTAGTTACAATTAAAAAATTTATTTTGAACAATTCCTTTTTTCCTTACAAATTATGTATTTTCAAACGGTTCCGAGTAAGAAACCACAAGTAAATCGTATTACACAACGCATTTGGTAAGGGGTTTCCAACAAATACAATCAATAAAACGTACATATGCATAAGGATATAAATAAATAAATAATATCTCTCTCTCTCTCTCTCTCTCTCTATATATATATATATATATATATATATATATATATTTAAACATACTCGAACTGAATAAGACATGTAGGTACAAGAATTCACAAAGATCTAATGAAAAAAAAGAAAAAACAAATTTATAACATCATTAAACAATAGACAAAGACAATCAAATAGCAACATAACAAGCTTATTCCAAATAAATGGAAAAAGGCTAATCTCCTCATCAAAGTATAGTAAGATGCTCATCACTACGTTACTGAACCAGCTTAAGAGTCACTCAGATTCCCACAAGTTCATCACATGTAGGTGTTTAAGTCGCCGGACACCCTCTATGTTGTCTAGATTAACTGCTAGAAAGTTCACGTGATTATCTAACCGCTGTCTATAATTTGAACCGAACCGTTCGACTTTTGCGCGAACGTAAGGTAGTCGTGAATTTCTTCGTTCCGTGCGAACCATTGTGCCTCTGCAATGGATCTCGCCAACTTATTCTGTTGTATAATCTCATCGTTACCGATAGCTGTCAGGCACGCTGGAATCCGATCAATCGACTTCGTCTCCAGCGTAATTAATTTCGTAAGAAGTCGTTATCCATGATATTGTTTTTGATGGTATACAGTCCAATGTAATACAACTAAGGTTGTTTGCCTCAGAGGGTTTCGTTTTTAAGAGAATTTCACGTGTTAAGTCGAGATGCTTGTGTATGATGTTTTTTTCATTATTACATTAAAAATTTTGTTAAAACGTTAAACTAGATTAATGAAAGAATAAAATTTTCCTATGAAATTGAAAGTAAAAAGTTGCTACTATTTTTTACCTTTAAAACCGGTTTGTAAAGATAATAAAAAATATATTTTATAATTACAGAAAAAGTATTCACACCGCTAGATGTATAACAAATTATTCTTTTCGTCCTATTCAGCATATATGGCAGAACTTTCAACGCGATAGTTTACTGAATATTTTGGGTGTCGGTTGGTCTGGAAACATATCGCAAAGGAAGGAATTTTATTAAAGGGGTTAGTTCTAAAGATTCTATAGAAAATATAGAATATTATATTTTATGTTTTTATTTTATTTTATATTTTCTATATAAAATATATAATATTCTAAGAAAATATAGAAAAACAGCCGACAAAAATCTGTGAAAAATCAACAAGATTTTTCTTTTCGTTCAGTATAGCAGCAAGGTTAAAATGTTTTTGAAAAAGCACCAGAATATTCTGAAAACTTTACTACTTTCCCCGGTAAATCTATAGCTGAAACTAAAAAATCGAACTAGCAGGAATTTATCAATTAATTTTTATAGACGGTAACCGCACGTTGAATAATACACGATACATAGTTAATTTGAAACGAAAGTTACAAACATATTCCAAAATCAAGAGGAATTAGATAATCGGTAAACTTATTTTATGAACAAGATGCAGAAACTTCATTATTGAATAATGACAGGAAACCGATCGATATCTATAATAGCCTTTGAAATTAATTTAAAATACTTTTTGTGAAAGTTTTTATCAAAAGAACATTAAAATGTTATCTCCTTTCTTCAATTTCTTTCACGGGAGGTGTTGTATTTTCGTTTTGTGGATCATATCTTTATTTTATTCAATTCTTTTCAGGAGAATGCAATTTAACTGGTGGGCAATCTGAGTTGAAGTTTTCAATTAACTTTACGCTTTTTATTGAGATTGTCAAAAAGGGTACTTTTATAGAATAATTATTTTTATGTATTTCTGTTTTGTTTTTTTTATACTGTAGTAGGAATATTCGATTTGGTATTTTCGTCAACTTGTTTTCTATTTAAGTAATTTTATTTGTAAATGGCTTTTGAGTGATCTCTTATTTTCCAGTATATTTATAATCCACGATTAATTACTGATCCGATAGAGATTTTCTCAGTGATTTCTTTGATTCTTCTAGTCGAATGCTGAACTTTTTATTTTAATCCTTGATATTGCAACATCTACCTTCCCAGACTCGATTTATGAGTTATAATACGTAATAATGCCTTAATTTTTAAAAAAAATCTTTATATTATGTTATATCTATCGTTGAAGAATTTATTTTATTTACAAGTTCTATAAAAAATAAAATCTAATCATATGATATTTCCAGAAGTATTATGACATTCTTAGAGAGTCTTTAAATCTTCTTAAATATAATTTTCTTTTAAAGGGGAAAAAATAATAGTTTCTTCCAATTACGTGATAATTTAAAAAAAAACTATTTTACTAAAATAAAGTTAAAATAAAAAACTACTATATTTTTATATAAATGCATGTTCTGCAGATTTCTCATATTTAGTTTTGTTTAATGATATAAAGAAAATAAAAGGCTTAAATATGTATTCTTTACCAATTATTCATGTATTTCGGAATTTTTAGCTTAGCCCAACAGGTTGTACAATAGTTTTATTAAAGTAATATATCGATTTTTTAATCGGATCTTTTCCATTAATAAAAGTAATTTTCTATCGATTAGTGTCAGCATCCATTTACTTGGAATTCTGTGAATTATGCGTCACACAAAGTTAATTGCAATCGCAGGTCGAGTTCAAGAGAACTTTCGTTTTCTTCAGTCTGTTTTTGATTTCATTTATCTGTTTTGTTTCAATAAAATTAATTTTTAATTTTACTAATGAATTAATATTTTGCCAGCTTATTTTTTATTTTAACATTTTATTATGTATACAATTAATAATTTAATGGGCTGAAGGTATTACATTTACTATAAAACTAACACAAGTTTTGGTTTGCATAAATTCACCAAGGACATTGAATTGTAAAATGTTGTGTAATAGAAAAAAAAATTATTTCAGCACGCCTGAAGGCGGAGGTAGATTTCACCTGTGCTTAGTAGGGGATAAAAAAGATTTCCGCCTTAAAGTTAAGGAAAACTTTAAATTTACTCAATACGACAATGGTTGCAGGTGAAAAAAAGTTTCACTGTTTAGCACACGACAAGCCCCATCTTCTAAAAATGTTTCCACCCATTGGCCTTTATTCAAAGAATAGTAGGAAATTTAAACGAAATCGATGTTTTACTTAATAAAAAAGTTAAATTAATATTTTGTTTTTTCTGTTTTGTTTTTTTTTTATTTTGGCCATCCCTAGCTGTAAGGGTTGGTCGTATCAAAAATTGTTTCAGACAAACGTTTTAGGTAATGTTTAGAGGATTAACAATCACTTTAAACCGATTCGAATGTGCTATTAAGGGAGGTATGACTTTTTTGTCTTCGAAACCCCACTTTTTCCACCCACTGGGCCAATGGTGTGTGACATCAAAATTTTACTTAGATAAGTTTTAGGCCCTTTTCCGAAGAATAGTAGGAACTTTAAACAAATTCGATATTTTATTTAATAAGAAAATTATAGCGATATTTTGCTAAATATTTTCGAAAAACTCCCCCATGGTCTGATTTTGCTCATTAACGAACTCGAACGAGATTTCTGGTCGTTATATATTATGTATCAATTTGAAAGTGATTGGCGCAAAATTACAGCAGTTATCGTGTCCACAACAAACTGAAATTTATATATATATAAACTTTGAACTGACGGTGGTTATGGGGTCTGGGGGATGTGAAACGCGAAGATATGTCGAGATTTTCCGGAAGTCGAATCATGGTACCCATTACAATAGGTAGCTTCTTATGAAATCTATTTAAAAGAAGCGCATGACATTTTTGTGGCCACATTAGTTCAACCGATGAGCAGTCAGTCAGCTATTTACCAACATTTGAATTAACAATATTGCTTTACATACGATTTTTGAATATGTATTATGTTTTAAATAAGATTAAGTTTTTTGAAATTTTTATGTACTTTATAGTGGCAATAAAACTTATATTAGATATCTGGAACTGGTGATTATGTGGTCAAACAAATGAGTTTAATATTTTTCATAGTATTAGAATCCCGCCTTTTAAAGTAAACGAACCATAATTTGTTTTTTAACTTGTACAGTTTAATTTTAATGCTTATAATACTTAAGTCATAGTTAGCTTCAATTAACTGTTAGTGTATTTCTTTCAGAGAAGACAAAGTCGTAACAACTGTTGTAAAATTTAATGATGTACGATTTGAAATGTTGTTAAAAAAGTTTTTGATAAATATAATATTTTTCATTATTGGAAGATTAGAATTCATGGAATCTATTGCGATATCCGGATCGATTAAGATTCAAAACGAGTCGTTCGTAAACGTTTGTAAATGTATTCGATAAATTAGTCACGTTAATAAAGTAAATGCGGTATTACAAAATGATTATTTATATTTTATAAAATGTTGTTTTAAAGTATACAAATAGGCGCAAGAAAGTCAGTTATATGGAAGTAAGGAACAATGTTGCGACAAGAATGTTTAGGCAGAAGTTAAAAAGGTGGCAATTTGCCAGTGAAGTGACTATACTTGAGGTAGAGGACTCCGAGGTGGCCGCCGTGGCTCATTATATAAAACAATTAGATAAATCATGAGCAGTCGCCTAGCCAGCTCGCTAGCTAACACTCACAAGTCTCAACCCCACGCCACGAGCTTATTATTTGATGATATATGGATGCCCTTCCCGGCCAGATATACGGTCCTTATTCACACACGAACACACACTTCTTTCAGTTCTTCCTCGGTCCTCCTCGACTGCTCACAATTTACCTTTAAACTGTTGACCTGATTGTACATCTAGCACCTACAATTTTAACAATAGTCGGTAATGATAGTCTTATAATTCTATGAAAATTAAACCGAATGAAACCTATAATTTGGAATCATATTTTATTTTCACACATTTCATTAGGTTAATTATTATAATTGTCGCTACGCGATGTATTACCGTCAAAATTATTTAGCTACTGTTCTTCAAAACAATAGTTTTAACATTTTCTGAAATGTAAATACATTAGTTTCAAGCGAAACGTTTTAATAATTTAAATAGTTTGATTTATTAAAAGCACTTCAATTTTAGTTTAGAATTCCTATGTTACTAATGGACTCACTCGGTCGTTGGGATTCAATGAACAGCAAACGACTTATAGGAACGGTAGACTAAAAACTGAGTAAACAACTTGTTGCAGTTTTATAGGTCATGACCTATTGTGTAATAATATAAATTAAATTAAAAAGAGATAAGTTCATTATCAAACAAAGGACTTATCAAATATTACCCATGACTTTTGTGGAAACTCAGATTTTCAGTTCTTCCTCAAAAAAAAATAAAAAAATTAAACGTTTTCACCTTAATTTTATATGTTGTCAAGTTATTAGACCGGTTTATTTTAAATAAGAACACATGAAATTTTCAGGTTTTTTAAGATGAAAAATATTTGTGTATCATAATCTTGAAATTAAGTTTATACAAATTTTAAAATTAAATTTAAATTATTTTATTTTTAATTAATTTTTTACTCTATGTACCGTAATAGAAAATTCAAATTCAGTGTTTTAATGTTATTAAAGTAAGGAAGTATATTTCCCACAATTTCATTCTGAAGATTTTCTCTTCGTTTTGAGCTTTAATATATGTTTTTTTTTTAATCGATATTAATTAAATATTCATTATATAGATTGAATAGTCTGAATGTCAGTATTTAGGAATGATGTTGAACCGAGAACATTAATAGACGAATAGAAACAACAAGATGAGCATATCATATCTCGGCAACAAAATTTTGCATTTAAACATAAGAATTTATATGGTACGCGGTTACGTCTTTTCAATCTTACATTACGCTACAGAATCTTGCACGCTTAGAAAACATAATATAAAGGATTTCGAGTCATTTGAGTTACGGATATATTTCAGGATGTAAAAATATCATGGATGGCAAAACAATCAATCGACATAGTTCTAGAAATAATAAAGAAATGGAACTTGCGTTCGAGATTGGAAAGAGAAAGCTGGAGTACTTTGGATGTCTCATCATAGGACCGAAAATAAAATACTACATTTTATGCGGGATAAACTCTATGGTAAAATATTCATAGAAAGAAGATGAAGAATGGTAAAAATTCTTAGGAAACTGTTCTGCTGCTCATCGATAGATCTATCCAGAGCAGAAATATAAAAATAACTGTGTTATTTTTATACACAGTTGTGATAACCGTGTTTATCATTTCATCGTTATCCGGTGTTCTGCCTTGCGGCAGATCCCTTCCGCCACTGCTATCTCCAACCACCCCCGATACAAATTTTCTTTTTCCCTTTGTTATTTCCGATCTTAACCTCATCTATTAACTTCCCATTCCAGTTCTCAAAATTCCGTAACATTTAGTAGTGCCTGTAAGTTAGAATCGTGTAGACCAAATTAAATATTTTAAATTCTTCATACGGTATATTTAGGACCTTCTATCTCTGTTATTTTAGCACATCATAGTATAAATATATCGGCTTATGAAAAATATCCTAATTATAGTTCATTTGAAACATTTTATGTTTTATCGATCAGATTAATAGATTTTCACGCCAATTAAAAAAAAATTAAATTAAATTAATTGATTTTACAATTAATCATCTTTGTTTAATATATATATATATATAAAACAATTCTGGTGTGTGTGTGTGTGTGTGTGTGTGTGTGTGTGTGTGTGTGTGTGTGTGTGTGTGTGTGTGTGTGTGTACTTCTTATTACTTTTACTTTTGTGATATTTTATTAGTTTAGCCTAAATTGTACATTATTTTTTTAGCTGAGAAGTTATACGAATAGAAGATTTGTTATATGATAGATTTAAATAATGGCGCAAACAAAATTAATTAAGAATTTGTTTTAAGATAAAAAATGTCAGCCCTCTTGGAAATCGTTCTAATTCTTATTGCTGTTTAAAATAATGACATTCAGTTGTTATAAGTAAAAGAAAAAACAAAAAAAAATAGTTTTCATTTCGAAAATACGTGTAATAAATATATATATATATATATATATATATATATATATATATATAAAAGAAGATTAATATTTGTTACTCCTAATATAATTTATATTAAAGTGTAAATTGTTAAGCTACTTGATTTATAATGATAAATTTTACACGTATAATGTAATGTAAAAACAATAATTTCTTAAACGTATTTCAAAAAATACAAAATATTTCCTTTTTTTAATACGTTAATTTTAAATTTGTAGAAAACTTTTGTCCTTCGGATTCGATTATTTTAAAGCGATATTGCTATCACAGTAGGCTACAGTCACGAACCGTTGTTATATCTTGTGATCATTAAAAATAAAATTACCGAGATAATTATGAAAAAATACAAATTGGTTTTAGTTTTATTTTTTTGGTAAGATCTTGTCTTAAAATGAAAATAAATACTATAAATTTTCCTTAAGCATTTTATCATCGGATGGAGTACCAGAATTTTTCTATCTGCATCAGTATAGTTATAAATACATACGAGTCGTTGCATAGTTCATAAATTTAATTTTATACAGTTAAATTAATTTCAAATATATTGCAGCCAATTATTCAAATTTTGTTATCTTATACAATACTTTTTTATGTTACAGCGCATCGATCATTCGGTACATTCATTCATTTCCACCTCAAAAAATATTTTTCTATATCAGCTACATTTCGCATTGAGATTTATTGAGACTAAACCACTGCAGGATGTGTGTTGATATGACAGGTATTATGATTTATGTGAGTTGCTTTATTATACACCGAAATGTGTTTATAAGTATGTACATTCAGTATTCAATTCTTTAGCTAAAGATTCAGATAAATCATAGAAATACTAATTATTTTATAATTAGTAATATATAAAATAAAATTATTTTAAATTAATTGGATTAATAGATTATTAAATTTTCTATTTAAATCTTTTAATTTTCTACTATAAGTTATTTAAAAGTTATTTTAATTTTATAATTCATCATGAATTAATGGACAGTTTAATCCATTTATTTTCAGTTACATGCTTTTTTTATTAATTAGTCTTTTATTATTACTTCCAAACTGAGGAAGTTTAATCGATGTTATACTTGGCTAGAAACGTGTCTTGACAGACAATGCTGTGTGAGCCGGTGCGTTGTCCTGATGAAGAACCCATAACTTGTTCTTCTACAATTCGGGTCGTTTTTTTTTTATTTTTTCAAGGAGTTGAGCAAGGACCTCAAGTAATGCTGATTAATAGTTTGACCATCAGTTACCCAGTAGAGTTCACAATTCCATGAATATCTAAAAAAACAATCATCATCGCTAAATTTTGATTATCATCTTCAACGTCTTCTCGGCCTTCTTGGAAACGCTTAAACCACTTAAATATCCGCGCACGTGATAAAAAATTTATTACGATATACTTTTTCTTAATAAAATTTAAGTTTCAGTAGCGGTTTTTCCAAGTTTCATATGAAATTTCACGACAGTTCTTTGCTCTAATAAAACACTTATTTTTTTCGGCAAAACAAAAAAAAACAGATGTTGTCCAAACGTAGGCCACGGCCAGACTAATATGTCTACGGAAACTGGAGTGGCAACAATCGAAAGAGAATGTTTCACGCTACACAGCCGACGGTCGTATCAATTTGGCGCATGCGCAGTTCTGTAGCAACATTAGTCTCGTTATTTAATAGCCACATCTCGTATAAGTTGGCTAGTTTTTTGGAACATATTAAAACTTCGTTTTAAACTCTGAAATAAAAATATGATGTAGACAGTGTTATAAATTTTCTTTATAATATTTGAATATTTACGGGTATTATTTAAACTTATTTAAATATTTGTATAATGACATGAATATAAAATAAGCGGCAACTACTCTGACATTTATCTGTACATGTAAATCTGTACAATTAATCCGTGATTAATGTATGTTTATTTGTTTTTACCTTTTTTTAAATTAAAACTTCATAACCGCTGGGCTAAAAAAATGATACTTTTACCCAATTTTTCAAAGAACTATCGAAGTTTGAACTTGGATGAAAATTTTTTTAAGTGAAAATTTGCCTAGGTAACTCCATAGTTGGGAGAATAATAAAGTCTAAGCAGAGAGAGTATCATATTTTAGTGCAATACACGAGTGCAGAGATATATAGAGTTACTGATTAAATCACTTTCGTTTAGAAAACTTTTATTATCATTTCCCTACTTAAAATTTAGATAATAGGCCGAATTTTATTCGCGGTAAATTTTACCATTTACCAAATTTGGGTAACTTGTTTTTGAGATATTAGAGTTAAAATAGAAAATTCAACTTTATCAAAATTTTCGTGGATATTTGTAGATATTTGGTAATATAATTCACCATCTAAGAATGTACTTAACTCACCGAAATTTTTTTATTATAATTCGTATTCATTATCTCTTTTTTATTTCATTTTGTATGATAAAGGATTACGGTTGAATAGCATAATCCATTTAAACCAAATTTTCCGAATGAAGTATTATTAAATAGACGTAATCTCCACGATTGAAATCTTAATAATGTTTGTTTCTATTACAGAAGTAATATTTTTGAAATTTACTGATGTAATAAGATTCATTTAAAAAATTAAGTAAAAGCAAAAAATTAAATCAGCTCCCCTTTTACTAAAACGTTTTTTTTTTTTTTTTTTTAATTTACGCGCAAAAAATGTTAGCAAACATTTCTTGCTACAAAAATTAAAATAAACAGAATTGCTTACAACTTTTATCAAAAAAATTATTGAAATTTTTAACGTGGTTTTTGCATTCTATCTTGTTTATGATTAACATGCTCGGATGAATTTTTGGAAAAAAATTTCAAGGGACAAAAAATGAAACGATATAAATTGAAAAAAAAATTTCCAACTTAATTTCATATTTCAGTTTTAAGTTTTAATTCCGTTCCAGATAATAAATAATATCTAATACTCAGATGAACATCGTGTAGCAACTCTACTCTTTTAAACTATACTTTGTCTTTAGCTTTATCATAAAATAATGAGAACGATAAAATGGACTCTTTTGCTCTCTCATATAAACGTAAAATTTATGTATTATAGAAATTAAAAAAATAAATAAATTGGATGTAAATTTTATATTATTTTATTTTCATAATGATATACAAATAAATAATGCTAAAAATAGTAAATACATTTTAATACATTTTATTTACGTGTGATTTTTATATTGTAAATCATAATAATTGCCCGTGACATTGACTTAATATTTACCGGTACCATGCTGGTGGTCTGAGAGATTATAAAATTAGCGTGATCAGTGATATGATTCCTACCTCTGTAGAAAATTGCGAACCGTATAAAAAGAAAGAAGAGAGAAGGTGACGCGTGATTAACTAACGTTTAATTTGCCTAGTTTGGTTTATACGTAAATATTTTATTACGACAGAAAAACGTAGTAAGAAGGAGAATTGGAGCTCGCTCGAGGTGTGAAAAATAACGACTTTCCTTCAGTCATAATTATTCTATGTATGTGTACATGTGTGCGTGTGTTTTGTATGTTTTATGTGTGTGTGTGTTTGTGTATATATATGTTTATATGTGTGTTTCAATTGGACTATTCGGAATGTGAGCTCGTGAGGGACATAAACAATACCAGTTGTCTGGGAGAGCTCTGAGATTTGTGAACACGTTCACTATACACACACTGATTACCATCAGCTCGTAAACTTTATCTGGGCATTTCATCTCTCCTCGTCTTCACTTCTATCCGCACTGCTCTTTCTTTTCTTTTTCTTTTTCACCTCTCTTTTTCTATCGTTCTCCCACTCTCTTAAAACATTTTCTCTATAAGAAGTCAAATATATCCTGTATATCCTACAGGATTTACCTCCCATCATGATCTCTATGTAGTAATGGTTAATATAATTTCTTGTAGAGTTACTTTTTATAATAGGTTTAGAAACCGTGTAGTTATATGTTAAACAAATACATTTTATTTATTACATATTTATTTGTTTACTAAATACCTATAAAAGTATTTATCTATCCAGTACTTTTACTTGGTGTTCTCAAAATTTAACACAGCCTTTTATTTTGTTTATGCACCCATTAAAGTTTTGTACATATATATATATAATATATATATATATATATTATACTCTCTTTTGATTTATAGACATGTAAGTATATAAATACATATATGAAATATATATATATATATATATATATATATATATATATATATATATATATATATATTTCCAGTTATTTGTTGCAAATATCAAAACAAATATTAATGCAGCAATTTTAACAAACTTGTAGTTTTTCTATAACGTCGTTTTGATTTTAGACGATCCTGCTGTAACGTCATACATTAATTGATAATAATCTTTTGCATTCCCTTATATTGTGATAATTATTATTAGTACTAGTTCATTATATTTGTCGATATCATTTTTTAGCGTATTGTCAAACGTGGCTAAACAAAATAATATTTACAATTATTTAAAAAAAAAATACTGAAATAGTTATTATTATACATTTAAGATTTAAATAAAAAGAGATTTGAAAGAGTTAGAATAAAAATCGTAACGAAAAGGAAACGTTTTAGTAAAAATGAATTGCCTATTTCTTTTTATCTCAGAGATAAATCATTGTGTATTTTAGCAAAAGAATACCCTATAAAAAACGAAACTAAACTAAAACGGGCTGTCAAAGAAAACTTATTAAATATTACTATAAAAAAAAGAAAAATCAAATGAACAAGATTGTTAATTTTTGAGTTATTTAATTCATGTAACGTTTTAATTACAAAATAAAATCCATTTTAAAATCTCATTAAAAATAAAACTAATCTTCAGTTTGATACCGATTTCAAAAATCGAAATCTAAAAAATTGAGCAGTTTTGATTTTTCATCAATTTTTTGAGGTCGGTTTATTTAAAAACGAAATCTTTATGAAACGAAATAGTTTACAGGAAATTCAAAAAAGCGATTAATTTACTTAATATTAGTAAAAAACAAAGAAAGGAGTGTAGAGTAAGTGATCTTAAAAATCAATTACAACGAGATATATCCTTACCTACATTATTTCATTAAGAAAGGAATTAAAATAAAAATATTAAAATAGATATAAGAATCTGATCAACATTATCCGACCTCTTGACTGACTCTTTGAATCTGCCTATTTTGATTTTAAATTATGAATAAAATATTATAGTTATGCTTTTTTCAAATAGTGAGCTCTACAACTTCCTTTACTTGTAGTTTTATAAATCGTTGACCTCCCTTATTTCATACTGAATTTAACAAACTTGATAAATCAAACTACAAAAAATAATGTAGTAAAAAATAAAGAAAAGCGAAACAAAATTGATTATGATAAATTTATTTGGTATGAAAATAATTTTAATATATTAGTGATATCATAATCATAGTTTTTAATTAGTAGAATTAGACAATACTGAACGTCACTGACTGATGACTGTCGAGGAGATACTAACATTACAACCAAATTAAAAAAAAAAAAAGTTTTGCTAAATAGGGTGTTTGAAAAGAAAATAAAGTAATATTAAATATTTAATAGGTACTAATACAGAAAGGATGCTCTACAGCGGTAGGAGATTGGTCTCAGATACAAAAATTAAGATAAAAGATGGAATAAGACGTGAAAATATGAAGTATCTAACGCGTTACCGCTTGAAACAGACTGGAACTGATAAGTGACGTCAGGTGTAGTTCACAACAGGAGCGGTGGGATATTCCTATATTGAATGTTGGTGTACAACGGGATGATAACTTATTCAGTCTGTTAGCAACGGTTGCTTGGTAGCGGAAACTTTAACCTTTACGCAAATATCCTTAACGCCTAAGATAGTAACCGCCGTTTGAAACGGACAGTTTTATGAAAAATAGATATCTCTCTCGCTTTATTCGTCGTCAGTCTGCTATTTATTAGACGGTCAGAGGAAATTACTGTTAATACTAAACGGATAACTTAACTTATATTGTACGCACATATATGTATATATATTTTTATATGATTAAATTCACTACATATGATAAATTCATGGATCATGCGAATTTGATTTTCTGTACGTAATAGTTTTATAAAAAAAATCCAAGACTTCCAGCATTTGAAATCCGAACTTTCTAGATGAAACGTGTAACTTTTCTGTTTTGCCACATCGAAGAAATATAGTTCATATTATATAAACGTATAAAAAATTTGATTAATTTTTCGTTATATTAAGATTCTCTTAAATTTTCATTCATTTAAGATTCTCTTAAAAATTCAACCTGATAATATCATATTCCATATTCATTTAAAAAGATTCTATCACTTTTTATCCAAGTATTTTAAAAATTTTCGTTTAACACAGCTTTCATATAAGTTAAGTAAGCAAATCAGGCTTAGGTGTTAGTTTTTGACAGGTATATATCACTCATAAGGAGAATAATTTGTTTACTATTTAATGTAATGTAATATAATTTACTACAGTCACGATTTTTTTTTAAATTTTACTAAGTAAACTTTTATTTAATAAATAATTTTTTTTTATGAAATGACATCTACCTAAAAAAAATAATAAATGAAACTAATATGATCATAAAAGATTCTTTGGAAAATTTGTTAAATTGTAATGAAACTTATAGTTAAACATGAATGACTTCTGAAATCTCTGTTTTATTTCTATCTCTTTTAAGAGTGAGTGAAAGGGAGTGGGAGAGAGAGGGAAGAGAGAGAGAGAGAGAGAGAATTCTTTCCCTTTCTTTATCACCGTAGAATGAAGTGAGTGAAATTTGATAGCATTTTTCATTGATATATTCTATTCCTAACTCTCCTATATACGTACAATGTATGTTAATTTCATTCTCGGATTGAAGCTTAATATTGAAAAATCGATGGATGAAGTCATTATTTGATAAAAAACTATTTTAAAAAAAACATATTATAATATAACATTATTAATAATTTGTAATTTGTTATTATTTTAATAACGTATTTATTTTCTTTCACTGAAAAATCGATACTAAGTTAGAATATATCTTAACCGACTAATGAATGTTATTTTATTTTACATAATATAAGTTTTCTTTACAAATAAAAAAAGGTTTTCTTGTTTTATTAAAATGTAAATAATTTTCATAAAATTGCATATCGAGGTTTTGTCTTAAAAGTAGGACTCGGTTTAACAAATATGCTAATATGTAAAAAAAATAATTAAAAATTTATTTAACCACCTTACTAGATAAAAAGAAGTTTTTCTGAAGATCTTTCGGTTTTTTAAAAAAAAAACTATCATCAGGAGTTTAAAAAAATATTATAATAAGTCAAAAGTTAAAATGATAATACAGTCATGACTGAATGTCAACAGTATATTCTATTTTATACACACCATATAGTCAAAAAATTGACAATATTTACCAAAAAAATTAACGTAACACCGGCTTATTCTACAAATAATAAATTAATTAAATATATTAATAATAATAATTATAATAAAATATTAAATAATAAGAAATAAACAAGGTGTACATAATCTAAGCTGTAAAGATTTTAATATGATATATATCGGTATGACCAACCGTAAATTTTTCATACGCGTAAAAGAACACATTGATAGTATTAAAAACAACTAATCCGAAAATTCTAATTTTGCTAAACACATCTTAGATAATGATCATACATACAATCAAATTACCTTTATAAAATTTTTAGATATTTCCTATAATTATTTTAATACGCATAACTTAGAAAAATTTCACATATATAGAACCATAAAAATTTAATTAATGAACAAAAATTTTTTAAAGAAGATAAATAATTTTAATATGTCTCAAATACAAACATAAAGAGACAACAATCATAAACAACTAAATTATAATACTTATTGTTTCCTTTAATTACATTTTGTTCAAAAATAAAAAAAATATACTGTTGACATTCAAACAGTCATGACTGCATATCATTTTAATTTTTGACTTACGATAGTTTTTTTATTCTCCTGATGATGGTTTCAAAAATAAGGAAAGATCTTTAGAATATATATATATTTTTGCTGGTATGGTTGGTAAAAATATTTGTTAATTATTTTTATTATTAAAATAATATGTCAGCAGGAAACAATGTTTAAGAGATTTATGCTAATACGTAGCAGTTGTAAAAGTGGATCGTAATGTATCACATCCGGTGTTGGACTTACAGACTTGATATTTCATTTTATTATTTAATTAAATCGAGTATCAAAATAAAATTATAAAAATAAAATTTAAATAATACATTTGATGTTTTGTAATTCTTAAAAGTATAAAATCGTTTTGATTTTTCAAAAAGATAATCCGATATTTGATTTGTTGTTCTCCAACAATTATATTCAATAATACACGAATAATTATAGAGTATAATGTTCAACGTTGTCATTTTTCTCCTCTTCAGTTGTTTTCTTTTATTTTATTATTTTTTTTTTTTTTTGAAATCATTTATACCTTTTAAACCCCAACTGGAATGGGCACCTGTCATACAAGTAGAGTTATAAATCTGCACTAGAAGCCGATGTTCTCTCATCGTTTTGTTGTTAATAGCCGAGAAGCAGCCGCGAGGCCATATGTATTTAATTTACACTGTCAGGGTGTGTACGGTTGTAATTAGAGGGAGATATATTGGCTTGATGTGATGAAACCCGCCTATTATTACGACTGTAGTTTAAGTCCGACTGACCAATGTGTTCTTCCCCTATCTTACTCTCTCTCGTGTCCTTTTTTACATTTTCTTCTCTGTCGACTAGTTTTTTATTCGTCTTCCCTCTTTCTCTCTTACATATTCATGTAATTGTATACTTTTTTGTAACCAAATGGTATATATTTTTTATGATTTTCAAATATGCACTATTATTGATACTTACATATCAATAAATCAACTTTATTCAGAATTTTTCTTATGATTTCCTTATATACAAATTTTTTAGTTTATGTCACGAAATAATTGATAAATTATCGGAAAAGAAATTATAATCGTATAGATTAGACGAGATAATCTACATTATAGATATAAATTATTAACCGTATATCCAAACTGAATGCGTTTTCATTAAATTTTTTAACCGAAATCATTGTAGAATCTTTTTACGACTAATTTCCTAAACATAGTTATATCAGTCGTAATGAGTTGCTTGCGATAATATAGAAAAAGGAAGATTATCGGATATTCAGATTCATTTTTAGATTAAAACTATAGATATTCAGTTAGAGCTGCATTTGTGTAATCCACAAAGAACAGGATATTAAAACCAGAATAGTTATCAAGATTTTTTACAAAATAAGAAGAATCGAATGATCAAAACAAGGTTATTATCGATAGCCTAAGATATATTAAGTGTGTAGCGAGTAGAAAAAAAGTCAAAGTAGCAGGTGCTAATTTTTTGAAAAGAAATCGCTTGAAACTTAATTCAAGTATTTTATAATAATTAATGTTTTAAAAGAGATTTTTTTGTATAACTTCTTCACAGAGTTCTTGTAATTTTTTCTCTAATTAAAACATTAAAATAATTTGCTGAGTTTTCAACGGTGCATAACATTTGAATGTCAAATTAAAAAATAATTTTAAAAAATTATTTAAAATCAAACTTTCTCTTCGATTATCAATTAATTTTATAAAAAGTGTTTAATTTTTATAATTATTTTTTATTATTACTTTAAAACCAATATTTTACATTTCTTCTTCTTCTTCTTCTTTTGATTAGATCTTAATTTTTCTTAATATGGTAGTTTCTAAATTTAGAAATTATTCACTGCAGGATCTTTCTGAACGAAAATTACCCTGATGGGGTGTAAAATAATTTTACATTAATAATAATAATTGTAAAATAATTTTACATTTATTTAAACAAAAAATTCCTTTGGTCTCAGCATTAAGTAACGGATGAATTAACTTGTTTTTGATTTAGGAGATAAAGGAATTTTCCAATGGTTTAAACATTTTATAATTAAAAAATGCTTTTTAATTCAATTTTTTAATTTTTCTATCATTATTACAATAATATGGTAATATCTCCGTATATTTTGGCCCTAAATAAATTTAATTCTATTCAAATATCGTTATCTATGAACATCTACAAATCTACTTGTTTAATTTATTTTATCGCATTAAATTATCAGTGAATAAATAAATTCGTTTTAAAAACTGTCCATTTGGAATCCAGTATTGCTTTGTAAATAAATATTGTAAGAACCATCATTAATTGCAGATCTTTAAAAGATTGTTCATATTTTCTTTATATTTAATCGTTCTTTTTGTATCTTAAATCTCTTTTTAATATTTCTTTGATTGATTACCCCGATATAGTATTAGGTATTGTATATGAGCAATTATATGAGAGATATAAATCTGATAATCTTCTATTTCATATTTTATGATAAATTATATTATCAATATTTGTCTTAGAGAAAATATGTTTGAACTTATTTTTTCTTTTTTTTTTTGAAAATACGAGTGTAATCTGTATATTCTATTGAAGAGAGGTTATACCAGTAACTTAAGTGATTGAATTAGTCTTCCTTGTTAATAGTTGTATAGTATTGATACTTAGTGACATTTAATATAATTATCTTCTTTGCTATATTTACTTGAAATAATTGATTATGTCGAACACACATTAAGATGGATTTTATTTAATTAAAAAATACACATACATGAAATGCAAATATCAATAATAATATCTATTTTAAGTAATTTAATAGTAAGTAACAAAGAGCTTCTGAAAATTAATCTCGAATATTTGATATTTAGGTAAGTTTTTATTCTATAAAACTGGAAAGTATATTTTAAGCGCAATAAGTCACAGTTTTAGCTATATAACGTTACAGTTCCGGTACAATATTAGAGTTAATTTCTGACTGGTGAAGTATTATTAAATGTTTAAAATAAGTTTACCAATAATTTGTTATACGCTGTTTACTATCTTGAAATTCTACGACACAATTTCATAAATATTTTGGACAAGTTGTAATGCACTTATCTATTAAATCTATGTCAAGTCTACACTTGAATTTAATACTACATACAAATAAAAATTCGTAATAATGGTAGCTGAGTAGCTTTCCTTGTAATAATAACAGGTTTTTCAACACTTAAAGGTATACAATTTCACTCACTGTTTCTTAATATAACAATGAAATAATGGATAATTAGAGAAATAACAATTTTACGCAAAAATTCTTAATATCATACATATTGTATTCTATTTTATTTACCAAATCTATAATAGAAATAGTAAAAAAAAAGTAGTTCATGATCATTAGGGATAAATAATGGTAATAAAAGCTTAATTTAACGGTTAAGAAAATGTTTCACTGTCATTTATTTTTTAAGTCAAATTTGTTTATTAATTTTATAGAACTTGGTTCAAGTAGAAAAAACTTAATATTTTGTAGAATTATTTTATTTGTCATATAGTTTTTATATTTTTCTTATATTTGTTTTTTCAGAAACTTCAGGTTATGCCGTATATTTAAATCGTTCAAATTATCCGTAAATGATTAGGATTTTTGTTCTATAACAAAAAAACTTTTATTTATCCTTTTTTTTACTTTTTTACTCTATGGGTTCAAGAGACTTTTTTTACCTGCAAATCAATATGAAACTTGTATAAAGAAAACTGATATATGAAATTCGATAAGTCAAAGGAACGAATAACAGATATCTTATTTTAAAGTTTAGAACTTTATCCCTACAATTTCAGCTTCTGTCTAACTAAAAAAAAAATATTAGTATAGTGTTTAACTCGTTAGGAATTGTAAATTAAATTTAGTATATAATTATATTTTAATAAGAATCTGAGGAAATACCACTTAAAATTTAAGTTTCACTCGTTAGAAATATTAAGAATTTTTAAGGGAATTTCACGGAATTATAATCAAGCTGTGTTAGATGAAAAGTTTTGAATGCCTTAAGTAGAGGTTATACATTTTTTTTTTAATGAATATGGACTATGATATTATCAGGTTCATTTTTTTAATATTCTCTTAATGTAATTGAAAAATTATTCAAATTTTGTAAACGTTTATATGAACTATATTTCTTCGATGTTTCAAAATGAAACGTTTCATCTTTTATGTAGAAATTTCCGACTTCAAATGCTGGTAAGTTTTGGATTTTTTTTTATAAAACTATTACGTACAGTATCATATTCTCATGATCTATGAATTTATCATATGTACAGAATTTTATCATCTAAAATATATATATATTTAGATATATACGTACAATGTAAGTTAAGTTATTACGTAATAGTAATTTCCCTTACCGACTAATAAATAGCAGTTTTCATTGGCGACGAATAAAGTGAGAGAGATATGAAACTGTCAGTTTCAAATGGCGGTTACTCTCTTTCTTAAGCGTTAAGAAAATCCGCGTAAAGGTAAAAGTTTCCGCTACCAAGCGATCGTTGCTAACAGACTGAATAAGCAATCATCCCGTTTTACACCGACATACAAATTTTCGCTTAAAATCACTTTACTATAATTATTGTAAATTTCAGCCTTCTGACTATTTTAGAGTATTAGAGAATCAGTGAAGAGTCCAATTTGTTACTTCGGTGCATATTCCTGGTAAATTTAAAGTGTAGTTCTTCTAATATTACTTTCTCTTAATTATTTAATCTTTTGGGAGTTCTTGAAATCAAAATAATTTTTTTTTTAGTTCTCTTTAAGAGCCAATTAGGGATAACTGACAAATTTCAGATTTCTAGCCATTCACCAGTAGTATTTAGTTTTAGCGAGACTTGTTTAAAATTTTTATTTCTATAATTTAATGGAATATTATAAATAGAGCTGTTTGATACTATTTTTTATTCTCCAATGGTATAAAAATATTTTATCGATTTTCAAATCCGATAGGAAAACAACAGAGCATTAATTGGAATTTACAAAATTTGCCACGTACACTATTTATCTTTTTATATGCGATTAAATTAAACTATTCTACTTAATAGGCAAAGTTTAAAAACAAATTTTTATTAAAATCGATACTTAAGATTAATTGATTGATTTGATGTTTTCTCAGTTACTTTCTATTCTGCGATAACTTTTTTAAGTCAAAAATTTTTTTTACATAAATCTCAATTTTTTCTTCAAACATTCTAAACTTGAACTTCCTTTAAAAATATTACTTTAAAATATGATTAATATTACTTTAAAAATATTACTCTAAAATTATTTAGCTAACCCCGATGACATAATATGTCTGCTAACAACTGTGTTATTTTTGTTTTCTAGATTCTATCAGAACAGACTTCCTTCTTCAGTTAACTCGACATATTTTATCTCTATTAGATATCTATATAATTAAAATAGGTAAGGAAATTTTCTACAAAAAGTTTGAATGGAAATTCGAGGTTCAAAAATTTATAAAAATAAAAAACGAACTTTATTTGAATATCTGTTCCATAAAAAGAAAATGATAAAGGATTCAAAATTACTTTCTCTAACAAAATTAAAAAAAACTCTTGTTCAGTTCCACGCAAGAAAACCAACTTTTCGATTCTAACACCATCACTATCTCGCAGTCAAAAACGCACTGATTTTCAGACTACAACGCACTGCATACGTTCGATTAACGAATATACACAAGTATCAAGTTTAAACTCGCTCACCACTATGACTCACTGCATAAGGGTGTAGGAAAAATACAAAAATACTAAAACACAAAGTAAACAAAACCTTAAAGTGAGGGAGTGTTGTCTGTTGCCAACCTTAAATTGAGTTGAAGAACGACTCAATGAATCTTCATCAAATTTTCACTTGCACAACTTCAGATACACTACTACAGCATATCTAAATTTCAGTGAAATTGATCAAATAGTTTTGGAAATTTTCGAGTCAAAATTTGATACAGAGGCCTATATAGTCATATATATGCAAGGAAAATAAATTTTAATTGAATATTGTTTTCGTACTCCTTATATTTCAAAACTTAAAGAAAAATCAATTTCATCCTCCAATTCCACAGTGCAATTGAAAGTACCGTATTTTTCGTTGAAAATTCGGTAAAAAAAAATTTTAATTAATTTATAAACAACTTGAGGTAGCGTTCGTACATGCACAGAATCTCTCACACTGAAACGTTTAGGGTTTCCGTATTGTTCTTCACGGAATAGATACATGGAAAAGTGAATGTTTGTTTAATATATTTGTGGGGATTCTATCAGAAGAAACAGCTAATAAATGAGTTGTGGTGGTTCGATTCCCATTGCTAATAATTACAAAAAATATATTTTTTTCTTTCTGAACTCATAATCATATAAGGTATTTCATTTAATAAATAGATGAAGGAATTAAAAAAAACAGTTTTGGAAATTACATTATAAACCTGACAAGCATGATATGGTTGTGGCACAAATTTTACTATTTATTTTTTACTATAAATTAACAAAAATATCATTCTGAAAGAATTATTTATTAGAATGTGTGCGAGCATTTATACGAATTCTTAATAATACTCATTTTTCATTTGTGCTACTAATTTTTTTATCAGTAACGTTTTACTCTAATATAACTATCAGAATAATTTATTTACCCAAATTTTCTTCCTCGTCATTAAATAATAATAAAAAGTAAATAAAAATAAATTTATAAATGTCTTCTTACGTGATTGAGAGTTTTTTTTTAATTCACCTGATACGTGCGTGTTTTAATAAATAGAAAAATAAGTTGGATAATGTTTTATGTAATATTGGAATGTATCTTTTTGTATAAATAAGGTACTATTTTACCTTTATAGCGTATAGTATAGCGTGCATAAAGACATCGTATCAAGGAAATGCCGATCCCGTATCGGGGTGGGGACATTTCTGTTGAGATGTGTCCTGGCTTGTGGCTGGCACCATTTCTGTTATAATACTATTATAAAAGCAGTTCCTATAATTTCCCACACCGGTAATGTTAAATAAGTAAGTAAAAGTGGACTTAAAAACCAAGCCGGCTTAATTTCGAAAATAACCATTATAAGCGCAATGCGCCACAATTGTTCCCACGCGACATTAATCTTACAATGGCATGTTAACTTAAAAAAAAGAGAGAAAACAAAAAAAAACAAGACTATTCCTTAGTAAACTAAGATAATGGTTTCAAAAAAATATATATTCTAAATTATTTAACTTGATATTCCATAAATTTTAACAAATTACCATCAGATCACAAGATTATCTAATAACTATGTTGCATTAATTAACATTATAATAAATGATACTCCTATGCTATAAAAAATAAAATATTTCGCTCATTATTTCTAATTATAAATAACTTATTACATATCGTATTTTTAATTATACAGAAAATCAAGTTATTACCTAGTCTTACATAGATTGCATATTTTAAGTTATTAATCCAGTCTCCAAAGAATAATTTCGTGTAAAATAAAAAAAAAAGCCAAACGACTGAATTTATACTTTCACTTGGTAATTTTTTGGGGATTAATACAAAAAGATATTCAGGGATCGTAGTAGACAAATTTTTTAAATAGCCGCTGTTTCAGGAGTTGAAAAAGCGTTGTTAAACTCGAAAAAAATTACACAAACAACTTCAAAGAATGAAATAGAGTATGATCCTTCTCAGGAAAAATTAAAGACCATTTCTTTTCATTGAATAATATATTTTACTACTACTTTTGTCACATAATGATGCTGGGGGGGGGGGGGTGAACTTTCATTACGTTTTGCGGTATGAGAAGTACGAAAATACTATTCACTTAATTCCTATATATATATATATATATATATATATATATATATATATATATATTACACAGGATTATGTTTAAAATCTTACCATCAATTTCATTGAAATTTAGATAAGCTGTAGTAGAGTATTTAAAATTCTGCATGTGAAAATTTGATGAAGATTGGCTGAATTTAAAGTCGAAAAAATTTGAGCGAGCCAAATTAGAAGCGTGGTTCCATATGATGCTATGCTACAAGTTGGGACGTGGAAACAAAAAATAAAGAAATGACAGTCTTCTTGTGCAGAACTGCGCAAGAATGTTTTTGTTTTCTTATTGACAATTAATGTAGATTTAAGAAAACGGCAGGTATTGAAATACACAATTGTGGAATACAATTGAGCACGGCAACTTTTTTTATAATTTTTTTACAATACATATTAAATGCGTCATAAAAATTAAAAGCTAAATAGAGTTAGGGATTGAACTTTACGAAGCTACAGAAAACTTTGTGAGAACTTACAAGTTACTAAATAAATCAAGTATCAAAGAACAACATTTCTACGTTATATTGATACTTCTGCTAATCTATATAAATAAAAATGTAAATGTTCCTTGTTCAAAATCTTAAATCTCCAAAACTTCTTCACCGATTCTTTGAAATTTTGACACAACGTTGCATTCGAATACGCGCGTCTTTTTATATACCTACTATTTATGATACCTGACAGGTAAAAACATGATTTTTTTTTAAAACAGCGCTATTTGTTGTTGTGTATTGTAAAAGCAACACACGCTATACTAAATATTTTATGATTCCATTTCAATGTTTCCGATATGTATGTCCGCTATAGACTAAAAAACTACTGGACCGATTTACGCGCGGGGAAAAAGGGCGAAAGGGAAAAATCGAAAAGGGAAGAAGGGGAAAAATTGAAAAGTAAAATAGGGGAAAAGTGAAAAGGAAATGAAAAGGGGAAATGGAAAAGGGGAAAGGGAAAACAGAGATACTGGGGAATGAAGGGAAAATGGGAGGAAATGGGGAAAGGGAATATTTAAAAATGACAATGGGGTGTGGGGAAAGGGAGAAAAGAAAGAAAGGGTAAAAGAGAAAGGTTACATTTTGTGAAGTTCCTTAATGTTCATTTTGTTAATGCTTTATCAAACTTTCAATTGTGTTCATTTAATCTTTATATATATATACTCAAATCTAGGTATAGAGAAGCATTGCCGGGACTGCTAGGTTATACATATATATCTGCTTCAGTAATAATATGAAAATGCAATATTTAGTATTGTAAAATAAAATCATCACAAAAAACATAAATCATCCTTAGGTCAATCGATATGACAAGTAAAATGTTGATAATATAATTTATGAATAAATTACGCTAATAAAATTTTTAGCGTGCAACGTTCAACAATTTAAAAACAGGAAAGCTACATTAGGTTAAAAAAATAATTGAATAAGGTTCTTAATCAGATCTTGCACGTCAACAAAATCAATTCCTGTAACAGGATAAGCTTGGCATTATGAACAAAGTCACTTTTAATAAGTATTATTAAAAGTATTTCCTTACAAATAAAACCCTAATCAATATTTCGTTTTCGACGATAATCTTCTTTCTACAATACCGTTTTACTTTTTAATGACATTGTTTTGGTCCTGGGAAGAAATATTTACATACACTGACGCCCACGGATACAGAACTGGTGTAGATTATTTGTATCCACGCTCCGTGTACTCGCAGAATCAGGAGAACGGAGGATATTAATTTATATATTTGGTAAAATTACAATGAACGATAAACATAAAGGCGTATATAAATATACCAGTAAGGAGTGAGGGCGCTGTTGCCAAATGTTGTCAACATGTGCACGTTCCCGGACGAACATCACACAGCACTTCACGGTCTAGTCGATCTGGAAATACGTTCATTATTATTAATTTCAGACTAAATTTGCATATTATCTTTTAATTAAAATGTTTTAATTATTCTTTATTAAATAATGAATTATTTATAATTCCTTTATTATTGTAGAAGAACTTTATTATCGAACAACTTATTCCACCGGCTGCTGTTTATATGGCGAACATTATGATCGATGAGTCTCTTGGACAGCTACTTTTAAAAGTCCGATAACATCACAGCCGTAGAATGCAGTTCATATTAGAGAACCTCAGTGGTTAACTAACTTTAATTTTCAAACGTTTATTTTCAGTTAATTAACTGAAAATTTAAAAGAGAAGGAGTTTGGATCGCAGCTGGTTAGGCCACAGATTGCAGAAGACCTTTTCTTCTATAAAACTATTACTGTTAATGCAAAACGTCATGACCTGTCCGAGATCCTTGATACTTTTATATCTGTAAACAGTTTGGAGTGCGCCAAGTGCAACGTTGTCTGTACTGATGGTGCCCGTTCTGTGCCTGGCTGTTATAGAGGATTGCAGGATTTTATTAGAAACGAAGCCCAAGGCCCTTCAAGTATTATGGACCCACTGCGTTATTGATAGGAAAGCACACGCGTCAAAAATTTGAGTCCTGTGTTGATCCAGGTCTTAGAATATGTAGTGAATGCGGTAAACTTTTTAAAAACTCGGCCGTTGAAGGCAAGATTTTTCAAAAAACTATGTGAGAATATGGGATCCGAACACATGCCTTTGTTGTTCAGTACTGTAATTGCTTTCTCGTGATAATCTACTGTCTCGTACATTTGACTGCGACAAGAAATTTATATTTTTTTTTTTAAAAGGAGGAACACAAGTAAACCAAATATTCTGTGAATGTAAAGAATTTTTAGTAAAACTAGCATATTAGTGTGCCATTTTTGAAAAGCTGAATGATCTAAAACTTTCCGTGCAGGAAAGTAACGAGCACTTTTTAAGTCAATTGAGAAAATTCTAGTTTTTCTAAAAAACTAAAGCCACCGAAAAGACAAATTAATGAAAACGAAGCCAAGGAATGTTTACCCTTGCTGCAATACCTTTTTACTTTCAATGGAAATTGCCTTTCAGGTATAAAATCCATTTTTGAAAAACACTTTAACATAGCTTCCACCTACCAATTATTATAATAGTTGAATTTGTTACATTACATTTTTTGTGATTTGAAATGGATTTTATTGATTTTTGCCTAACCCTTGAAAAACATTGTTGACTATTTAGCAAAGTGCACTTCATAAAATTTGACATGGACACCTTTGGAAAATCTAGATTCAGCAAGGGCGCCGAGAATCAGAAATTTTTGGAAATCACTGATCTAACCGTTGGTAAATTCATGTTAGTTTTTACCGTAATCTCACAATTGGTCAGTTTTATCATAATTTTTGTAAATTTCGTAAAGTAAATTTTTTACAGTTGGGATAATCGCCTTGTGTCCAGAATTTTATATACTAAGATTACTTTTTTATACGTTCAAAAATAAAAATAAAAAACGTAAAGATTTATCGATTTATCACATTCGGTAAATGTTTTTACAATACATAATTCTCAGTTTTAACAATGGAAGTAAAACTAAAAGAAAGAAATTGATTTATATAATTTCATAACTGTTGTGTACTTTTTCAAATTTTGTTACAAATATTAATAATAGTTATTAGTTACTTATAACTTATATTTTCAGTATCGTGCTTTAATAATTGTTGTGAAATAAAAATCTGTTTTTCCTTTTTTTTAAATAAATGGCCTAAGATACAGAAGTATCCTTAAGTAGCTGTGAGGTCGGAATAGATTTTCGGCTTTTATTAAAAATACTAAAAAATTAGTGGAAATTCAAAAGATGAGGAAGAGCAGTTTCTTTCAAAAAGCAGTTGATGCCTGTAAAACTAAAAAAAAAATACTGTCTGTAGAAATACAATTTTTATACCAACTTCTGAGTGCGAAATGAATTATATCGGAAGATATATGCATATATTTTTTTAACATCAAAATTTTCAACAAATTCATCGTTGTTTCACGTGACATATCTTGAAAAAAAAAAAAATTTAAACTCATATATATATATATATATATATCAGTTTGAATCTATGTTTTTGCAGGTAATTTTTAGTTTAAAAATATTTCCCCCATTCCCCGATACTTAAAATGAGACGATCTGATAAAACTCCTCTGAAAAATAAATAAGAATTAACGAAATCAATATACTTGGTCGTCAGTAAACCGGTTAATTTATTACTTTTTGTCTGGATTTTTTACTTTCCGTTTTCTCTGCGTTATGACAAATACCGAGAAATCTACCAATCCAGTTAGGATGAATCCAGACTATTTTCTGTCTGGGATTTGAGACTTGATTTGGGTTCTTCATCAAAAATCAGCGTGAACATCTTATGGAAAATTTCGATTGAGTCATCGGGAGGCTCTTTAGAGGGGGTCGAAGTTTAAAAATGGCATATTTAACGCCTAAATTATGTATATTAGTACATGCCCTTATATATTTGTAGAGGAGATCGGGCTTTGTCGATTCACGCAACTTGAAAAAGATAGAACTGAGTGAAAGGGAAGAAGGAAAAGGAAAGAGAGATAAAAATACGCCACTCTAAACTGGTAGATATTACATCGCCCATCCACTCGTACAAATAACCTTTTAATTATTAAAAAAATATTATATATTTAATTTTTATAAATTATTAGCAGGATCTTTTGTTTCAAAGAAGTAATTTTTTAATTTTAACAAATAAAACTTGAAATTATGCAATTAAATATCTTTTTGTTAAACAACCTACGAAAATAAAATATTTCTGAATTTTAGAGCAGCAACAATAAATTAGCAACATGAATATTATTAATGAAAAAGTAAAAATAAAAAGAATTCAGCTATAATTAGAATAAAATTTGTTAACTTTGATTTTGAATCGTATTTTTTATAATTTATAATCAATTGTATAATGAAAAATTTATTTAATATTATTAATGTGGTCAATGTTTTCCGGTGGTTTCCTTAGATTTCTTTTAGGTTAACGTCTAAGAGTAGTTAATTTACGTCTGTGATAATTTATAAGCGATTTAATTAACACAATTTAAGTGATAGAAAGGAATTAAAAAATATTAAGAAAAAATCCAGTAAGTTATAAATATTTATTTTTATGATTTAATGAAAATAAGTTTACAAAGAAAGGTAATATTAATAGTAATAAAATAAAAATAAAAAAATTATTCTTTCAAAATTTTCAATATTTTTGTAGTTTTTTAAATTTCGATTTTTACAGTTTGTGCCAATTAAAAACACTTTTTAATTTGATTCCGACTTCAAAAAACAGAAATTTAAAGAAGGAAAGAAAAGGTTACTTTTACTTAGTAGCGTTGCTAGTCGGTTGTAATATATTTTTTTAATATAAGTTATTTTCCATTTTTTCGTTTTGTTTTAATTTTGTAACAAACACTCATAGGCTTATAAAAATATCTACCGTTATGAAAAAAACTGTTTGTAAGAAATAAAAAGTCGAAAAACACTCTTCTTGATAAAAATAAGAAATAGAATGTGAAGAAATAACGTAAAAATATTGCTATTGAGGGCGGGCAAAAGTTGAAAAACTAACTCCAAAGAGATATGTACATTTTTTTAAATGTTTTATTTTTTACCCTAAGTTTTTCAGTTACACTTATTGTATTTTTAATTAAAAATACTTTGAATATCAAAATAACATTACGGTATAAATCATTATGCAATAACCGACATCTAATCCTAGGCAATAATATCAACAAACAATTGAAAATTATCTGACGATCGTGTACGAAATGAATTTAATTATTTATTTAAATTTCTTCCACTTCTGTTATCTAAAAGGTTTTTTGAATGTTTTAGTAATTTGAGGCAGTGTGGCATTTTAAAGAGGTACTTCATCTGTTTGACCGGCAGTAAGCCTTGGACATACGTCAAACTAATATATGTAATATATATATATGTGTGTGTGTGTGTGTGCGTGTGTGTGTAGGTTCGAATTGAGAATCCCTTCTTTTTCCTTTATCGGTTTAAAAATCCAGTTGATCTAAAATGTTAGATATGGTGGAGTTTTATTCTTTAATTAATAAAATATTTTATACTACAGTTAACTATTTTTGATGGTATTATTTCTGGTATAAGAATTTGCAATTTTTTTTTTATACTACATTTCCTACAGTACATGCTTTAGGATTGTGTGATGCATTCTATTTTTCGGCGTTAGGTTATTTGCTTTGTGAGTCCGTTGCTCAATAATGAATCAAGATGTCAGTTTTCAATTGTGATTGTACTTGTTTCGTTTATCGGAATCAGAAGTTGCAAGAAACGTATGGTTCTTTCGATAGAGAAACGCATTTTTCTTGTTGAACACATGTTACTGACATAATGAAGCACAAGTTTCCTGAAAAGTTTTCAAATACTCTTGTTTCTCATCTCAATGCAGTTTGAACTCTTATCGAAAAACTTTGGGCAACAGGCTCTTTTGAACACGCTGAACGAAGTGAAAGACCTCCTAAACTAAACGAACTTGCTTGATATTTCGTATGGTATAGCCAAAAGTCCATCAAAGTCAATGCGTAATTTTTTCTATGTTGAGTACTGTTTACCTTTCTTTACTTCATTCTTTTATTATATGTTGCGTTTCGGAACCACTCCATTGTCAAAACTTATTTTACTGGTACTTTTAAATTTCTGTTAATCTTTATACAGCGTATAAATATATTTTTTATGTTATGTATATAACATAACAAATAAAATATATTATATTATGTACATAATATAACATAATATACATATATAAATATGTATATTTATATATACATAATATATATAAATTTAACATAATATATAATACATAATATACATAATATAACATATGTAAATAACCAATGTAATAATGGTATATACAAAATAAAATGAAACTGCAATGCAACATACATTGGACAAACGGGAAGAAAATTAAAACTAAAACGAACACATAACATCTTTTAAAAATCAAAAACGAGATTCTAATTATGCAACGCATTTAATAAAAGAAGGACATAAACCAGTGAAAATGGAAGAATCAATGATATTATTTCACAAATGTGTTAAAGAAAGAAGAATGAAAATTTTACAAAATTTAGAAATCTTTAAATTAAAAAGTAACAATAAAACGATCATAAATGAACAGATCAACAATCAAGTTGATGTCCTTTTCTAGAATCTCAATTTATTGAAAACAGGAAATAGATAAATAGAATTAAAGTCACCCCGTTATCCTTCTGACAGGCTGTCAGGATGACTGTCAAAATGTGACAGCCTGTTCCTTCAGAAAAGTTTGTCACATTTGCACAGGCTGAACGACTTAAAAAATCTCATCCTCTCATCACACATTCCGAAAAGTTCCAGAAAATATACCTTGGAGGAGCTAGAAGTGACAACCCCCAATCTAGCAAACGGGAAAGCTTCCGGATTCTGATAGTTTTTCATACTATATTAGCCAGTGGCGAGTTACCTAAGATTTTTAAAACATTCATGGTAGTAGCTGTTCTGAAGCTAGGTAAAAAATCAGAACTTATGGAAAAATTAGTTAACCTTTTTTAAGTATTTGTAATACTTAATTTTAGAACTTGGAAGTTCAAACCCAACCCAATCCATCAAAGACGTAAGTAGAGCCTGATTTCACTTGAGCAGTCGACTAGTCATTTATAAATGTAATATCCGTTTTGCTGGTGTAAGGCTTAAACATAACGAACACCCCAAACACCCGCAGTATCTGGGAGTTACTCTAGATCGCTCTCTAACATTCAGAGGACAGCTTCTAAAATCGAAGGTAAGAAAGAGGACTAACATTGTACAGCACCTCGCTGGATTAACTTGGGGAGCTAGTTCTAAAGTCCTGAGTACCACAACTTTTTTCCTTGGTTTATTACTGCGCCGAATACTGCGACCGTGTGGTTAAAAAGTGCTCATGTTGGAGAGGTTGACCTCCCTTCAGAATTCCTTCTCCGAGAAGGACTGCTCCGGTCAAGTAACCCTCTCTTGAGGTCAGCTTCCCAGTTGATTGAAACTGATTTTTCGTCTAACACCAGCTGGACGACATCCTGGAATATGTTTGATGGACGGAATAGCCTTTTAGTCTCTGTTCCGAGGGACGAAATAGGTGGATTGAACGAACCTTCCTCGATAGGAATGGACTTCCTTGAATCGTTTCCGTACCGGAGTGGGCAGGTGTAGTTAAAGTTTTAATAGCAACTTACTTGTGATCAGTTATATGATTGTAGAGTTGATACTCAAACTATGGAATTGTAGTTAATGATTGCCCTTCGCGAGACTTTTCTGGGAGACTGGCTGGTCTGAACAGTGTAAGTGAACCAAACCGTGAATGGTTTAAGGAATTGGATTTAGCTTTGTAACAGACGATCATCCTTCTCTTTAGATTTTAATTTTTTTGTGTTAGTATTATTTACTGACGGGGGTACCTGCTACCCAAGAGATTTTGTAATCAATTTACAGCAGGTAGCTGATACGAGTATATACCATACGATATATATGTAATATTATTACATATATATGATATGTATCATATTATATATTATATTACACATGATATGTATGTAATTGTTATTCATTTGATTTTTCCATTTTATATGTTTGAAATAAATAAACAACAAATTTACTTTCTTGCAT
The DNA here is from genome assembly GCF_047948215.1 of Lycorma delicatula. Classification (NCBI taxonomy): domain Eukaryota; kingdom Metazoa; phylum Arthropoda; class Insecta; order Hemiptera; family Fulgoridae; genus Lycorma; species Lycorma delicatula. The sequence continues at coordinate 144,622,858 of NC_134459.1, read as the reverse complement.
GTAGTAATTAATCAATCAGTTTTATTATAAATTATTTTGTGACCTTCATCGAAGTCACCAAATTTTTTTTATCGAATGCAAGGTTAAGATTTAACATACATCTAATTAAAAAATTTACATATTATTATGAATTAAAAAAAAAAACGATTTTCCCCGGATATAAAAAATAATAATTTCTCCCTTGACAACCATATAGTAAAATATATGTAATATATTGATTATTTAAGTATATAATATAAATATTAAGGGATGCGAGAACAGACCCCTGAGAAAGGCCATCGTTGAGCTGTCTAAACGAGCTTTCCTTTTGACTCAGGTAGACTTTGATTAACCTGTTACTTATAGAATTTAGAAGTTGTAGAAGGAAGGGACACCAAATAAGACTGTAGAATTTAACCAACTGGCCTTTTCTCCAGATTGTATCGTACTGAAGTTTTCTTCTTGTTGTCTAATCCATTCTCAGTAAAAAAATGTAAGAACTATAACATGGTCACAAGAGTTAAGATAATCTAGTAGAATGAATTATTAAAAAATTGTACGTTTATTAAATCTCACAATATTAATTTAGAAGACGATTCGATGTGAGACAGGAAACACTCTTTAAAAATAAGATAGCTATTTTCTAGAATAACAAGCATTGCGTTCCAGTTACTGGGTTTTCTGTCATCTTCTTCAATTAACCGATTATACTGTTTCTATATCATAAAACCAAGCCGATAGAAATTTAGATAGTAGTCACCTCTATAAGTGATACTTTCACTCTGTTTATTATATGAAACTGATGTAGAATAAACATCATTACTCTCAAAGGAAGTAATCGATTAGCGCCGCTTTCAACCCAAATTCTTACAATGCTACAGACATTAAAAAGCAAGTTAACGTGTACATGAATGTGGTTTCGCTCGCATAAGTAAAGTCTTATATGAAGCTAGTTTAGAAGTTAGACCGGTAGAAATTGTAATGATTTGCTCTATTGAAGTTACCTCAAGTACCTAACTGCTTACTTATAAAAAAAGGAAAGCGAATCCCGTCACGTTAGATAAATCGAATAAGTCGTATGTAAAGCGAGTCCGAAGAACCACTTAGGACAAGTTTTTAAATTCGATGCGTCGACTATATCAGTCCTATTAAAGATTAATATTCTTAGTTGGAAATCAATGATCCCAAAATAAACAGCGTTGTTATTATAGTTTTTAATATTGTTCCACCCATTTTTAATTTATCAGATTACAGTTAGATAGGATTTCTTCTAGTGGTTTAATTATGAACCGATAAAATATTTAAAACAGATTTTATAACATATTTAAAACAGATCTTTGTAACAGATTTTATTGCGACAGTGGCGGGTAGCAAATTTCATACACTAGTGGAGGGGGTAATATGATATAGGGTGGAGCGAAGTATCCGGTATCATTGGTTTATTGGGCGCGTGCGCAATGATATCAGGAAGTAAATTGATATGAGAAAATATGACGGTTATCATAACTGTTTATTGATTTGTTTTGTAGTCGGTTACAAATAACGGAATCTTATACTTAATCTTCCATCGCTAATTTATTATATTTTAAAATGATTGTTTTTTCGAATCCATCCGTTAATATTTTAACTAAGAACAAGATTTCGGTGTGATATAATTATCCCGATTGTTTATCATCGACTTCCAAATAAAAGAGAAGGTAATTCTTGGATCCGAAGGATATATAATGTAATATCTTTATATTACTATTCAACAAACGGACAGCTTTAAATAATTTCTTATTTTTTGCATAAAAAATCGCTTTGGAGGTAGTCTTTGCCCCTCTTCTTCTTCTTCTTGAATTGGCCACTTGAGGAGCATAATAAATATCTTAAACATTTTTTCTCCTTTGACTTCATTTCTTTCAAATGTTTCCATGTTTTTTCTCTATACTTTCACTTTCTCTCTTCACTCCATCTGTAGTCATATTTCTTCATCGGTTTTTCCTACAATCCCTTATTTTCTAAAATAATATTTCTAAATTTATTTCTGTTTAAAATTATTTTTTCTGTGATATTTAGTTGTCTAATATCCTTTAAATCTTCATTAAACAAGGTATTCTTTTGTTTTTTTTTAATAGACAAAATTAAAAATTCTTTTAGTCAGTTCATTTTTTTTCCATTCTGAAAAGATGTCCAAAAATATCAATCTTCTTTTTCTTAAAACATCTGAAAGACTGTCATTAAATTTATAAAGCTCTTCATTTTATTTAATCCTGCATTTATTCTCTTTAATTTTAACTGGCCCTAATATTCTTATTATTATTTTCCACTCACTAGCTCTTCATTGTCACTTATCTTAATCATACATAAACACTCCAAAGCGTACAAACATTCAGGTCTAATAATTGTTTCATAATGCCTAATTTTTGTTATTGATATTCAAAATACCTTGATATCATTATACCCGTTTTTCCAAAGTTTATTCGGTTTTATATTTAATAAACGTTTTCTGTATTTAATAAAAAAAAAGTACATTAGATGGTAAGAAAACTTTCAACTTGAAACGGAATAGACAGAGATATTTTACGGAATAACATGTATTATTCGATTATCTATTTCAGTTAGTCGAAATGATGTTTTTTTTTCTGGGTTAATTATGTATAATTCAAATTCTACTTCTTTTTTGTCTGAGTATTCATAAGATCAGTATTACTGATGTCAGTAGAGTAATTGCTGGTATTGTGGTTTCTGTAATTTGTTCTTAAGTTAATATATTATTTGATATTTTTTTATTTTTCTGGAAATTGTTTTTCCATTGTACTCTTCCGTGTTCTCGATTCAACAAGGATATTGAGGGACTAACTTAAACATTTCTTATAAATATAATTTATTACTCTAAAGACAAATAAAAAAATAAATAATAATAATAATAATAATAATGCCCTGAGGTAGGTAATCCCCACGTCCGAAACACAACATCTATGTTCCACGTCCAGAACGGTAACAGCTGTACTTATGTACAATACTTATAGCTGGCTAACGGGGCTCCGAGTAATTCCTCGGTTATATTACTCTTTTTGACCTGTTTCCATCTTCAGGTCACCAGATGGATGGGGCATTTTAGCTACCTGCAGGATATGAACAATTAAATGATTAGGAAGCGGACACATACCAAATTTAGAGCTGGCGATGTGGCGGCCAGGGTCAATGTTATTGCAGGTGTAACAGAGACCCTTCCGTTGTCCACATGCCCCCTGCGATGTCAAGCATGTAATGCTTGCTATCGCTAAAAAATGTTCGATTTGTTTAATGACAGTTAAATTAATAAATACCAAAATACCGTCAAATTTACAAAACACTTTAAAGAAGCGTTGGAAACTTACATTGCATTAACTACAAGATAACAGTAAAAAATCTAAAGTTCATACAGTTCAATTTTCTGCGAATATTATTCCTTTGACTGTTTACAATAACTACCCTACTCTTTATGAACGGGTAGAATACTATCATTTTCACTACTGTTTATCAATAACTCACCAAACAAATACTTGTGTTCACCCACTGCCCACATTAGAATGCTCACGACGTACTCTGGACTCATTGTTACCACATTCTTACAATATCGCTGTTATCGCTACTGCATTGAACAAGTCCTCGCAGCTATTTTTCCTTTTGACGAGAGATAAAATTTCGACTCCTTCTTAGCTTCCTAGCGGTTGTTACTCAAACATTTTAAATGGTAACATCCTTTGTATGATACATCATTTTAAGGTCTCTTTAAGACAATAAAAATGGATACGATGTCTGTATCCAAAATGGCGACGGGTTAATATTAGATTTTGAAAAAAATATATTGATAATTTAAGGAAATGATATCGCAAATAAATTTGATTAAATGGATATTATCGAATTAATTTATTTAAAAAGAAATTATTTATGAAGCATAACGTTGGCTTATTTACTTACATTTCATTTTAATAAATGTTTGACATCTCCATCTGTTATTTGAGAGTGTGCTGTCGGTTGTAAAAGGATGATATCGCATTATTCAGTCATTCTCTATTAATATTTCGTGCTGATTCTGAATGATTGATTCTGAAACTGAATCTGATATATTGGTAGTTTTAAATAATTTACTTTATTAAATAAAGATTAGTCTGTATTCGTAACATATTGATAAAATACCAGCTTAATAAACACGACATTCTAAATGATTTATTAAGATACTACTGAAATTTTCTTTCAAGTCTATTGAAGTGTCAGTAGTTTTGTAACAGTGAAGTTGTATGAAAAGTATTCTATATTTGAAATCATATATGTAAACTAATGTATGTACGAGTATATATGTGCATATTTAACTAAAACATATTTTATTTAAGAAGAATGTGAAATTAACAACACAAGGGCCTTATTATACTCGTATGTTGTTTTGTTTTCAAGAAACGACTCCCTGTGGATAAAAGATAAATAAAATATTACTTTCGTAGTAGGATAATCATACACTTTCTAAAAAGGAAACAATAATTTTTAATTACTTCGTACTCCTACGTCTGTTTATATAAATACAAAATAACCGATGGGCTGGGTGGATCTATATATATCTACCTCAGTAATATAAAATGATTGTAACGTTTTCTCGAGAAATTACTTATTTCCTTTTTTTATTTTTATTGAAAGTTTATTTTTTACACATTTCACGTTCATAATTTTATTTTAAGTGACAGAAATATTTTCTTTATGAATTTAGTTCTGAAAATTTATCATAAGTATGAAAAATTATTTTATATAGTGAAAAATAAAAAACATTTTCTTGAATAATAAATTAAAAAAATTTCATTTCATTATCTTTTGTAGATTCTTAGAAAAAGTGCATTATTATGTTTAAAAACCTAAGAAAATCGAGTTTGAATACAGTTTTACTCAACTAAGCATTAAGAAAACAATAATCTTTCAAAATTCAAAATATTGAATTTATATTCAAAATACTTAAAATATTTAGCAGTTACGGTCAACAAGGCCAACAGCCAGTCTCATATTTCAATTGATGACAACCTATTAGCAATTGAAATTTTCAGTTTTTAAATAAATTAATAAACAAACCGTAATTTATACTAACAAAAAACAAGTATAAAACCTGGAAGAATAACGAGGACAAGCAAATAGAAAAAAGTAGAAGAAGATCACTAAAAATCAGTCCACCGTGAACAGAATTTAACACGTTTTTAACCAGCGTCCTGCTATTTTCATGAAGGTTGACGACCAGACAATTTGGATGATCATAGAGTTATTTTGATGTCTGCTGTTGTAATCAGCGATCCCCAGATTGACTGAACGAAGCTTTAGATCTTGGTACGTGAACCTGTTGGTTTGTCTTGCATATCTCCCACTACCACCCCAATCGATCAACCTAAAGCATAAGACCGAATGTCCGTGCCACAGACGGCTACTGTGCCTCAAAACGGTTTAGCGATCAATATCCTAGTTAGCTCCTAGAACTTACCTAACTGCGTGAGCAAAATAAGCGTAGTGCCCTACACCACTCGCTTGCGTGTCCCACTGCTCACTTGTCATATTTTACTAAAATAGGTGGGTGCACCCCGTCTACATACTAAAATATATGACTTGTCAATAAATTAAAATGTATTCCGTGAAGGACAGCAATTTGCTCCCATTCCTAGGTCGCTAAATGCCAGCAAGTACCTGTACACAATATTATAGCGCTTGGAGCTATATTTGAGCGATGGCCAGCCATTTCTCGAGGGTAGCTTCCTACAGCAAACAATAGGAATCTTATATCTCTTAAACTACTGATACCGGTTGAATAAAGCAACGGCATCAAGGAACTCCCCTGGTCCGACAGTGTGGCTCACGCCATGTTGCCTCGCCGCTTATGAGTGGCCAATTTTTCCCTTGACTTCTAAGTTCCAGGGTGGCCTGAGTTCTGGCCTCCACAGGAGCTGGACAGTCAAGCATCATGTGTTTATTCAACTGGACCTCTCCGCAGATGCACAGCTCATTAGCTGCTAGACGGAATTGAAACAAATATTGGTTCAAATTCGCGTGGATGAAGAGCACTTGGGCTCCGGTGCCCTTAAAAACGAACTAGAGGCGTACTATCCCCCCAAATTCTGTGTAAATCTATACAAGGATCTATCCTTAGTAGTGGCGTGCCATTTTTTCCATGCTTTCATCGCGAGGCTGTAAAGCCTCCTCCGCAGACGGAAGATGGGCAATTGTTCGAAATTTAGAACCGGTGCATTGCGATCTCTGTTCCGCTCCGATACAGGACCGGTTCGAAGCCGCATCCCAAATACCTTGGCCTCCTACCGCTTCGCAATTTCTACATGGCCGCCATAACTTTTATCACTAAATCGATTAGGAAAGCCTTTCCAAATACGGTGGTAGTCTCGTAGGAGGGCATTCCCCAGTGGCGCAATTGGTTAGCGCACGGTACTTATATCTCGTAGGAGGTTGGTTTAAACATACCAGTGCATACAATTAGACCTACGTGAAGGTAAATTTTGATTTGTATTTTACTGATGCAAATGTATGCCGAGGCATTTACACCAGTAGTATCCCGACCGAGGCCGTACTGATGACTGTGAGATATAATCAGTTAGAGGGTTTAAAGACGACTTCCGGTAAAGCACCTCAGGGCTCAGAACGGAGGGGGTGGTGTCTGATAATGATAAAAATTACTCTCACCTTATGATTGGTTAAAAAACAAAGAATTCGATTGATTGGAATTTTGTTCCCGATAATGATAAGAATTACTCTCACCTTATGATTGGTTAAAAAACAACGAATACGATTGGTTGGAATTTTGTGCCTGATAATGATAAGAATTACTCTCAACTTATGATTGGTTAAATAACAAAGAATACGATTGGGTGGAATTTTGTGCCTGATAATGATAGAATTACGCTCACCTTATGATTGGTTAAATAACAAAGAATACGATTGGGCGGAATTTTGTGCCCGATAATGATAAGAATTAGCAGGGTTATTTTTTTCAAGGTCTGATCGGTCACGGTAAAAAACCACAGTGAAAATAAAATATTTTTGTATTTTTAAGAAGTACTTACATATTTACGCTATTTCTCTACATAATCGCCACTCTGATTTAGACATTTGTCGTAGCGTGGTACCAACTTTCCAATACCCTCGTTATAGAGCCGCCTGTGTTTTCAGCCATGTTTCTACGATGGTCTGCAGCTCGATGTTTGTTCCAAAATGTTATCCTCCTAGCCAGTGTTTCATGTGAGCAAAGAGGTGAATATCGGATGGAACCAATTCCGGACTGTATGGTGGGTGAATAAGAATAAGCGGAGAGCAATGTTGTCATCAGGTATTGTCTTTCTCGATTACAATCGTCGGCCGCACACTGCAGCTGTAACAAAGAAGCTCCTGCAGCGTTTTCGTTGGGAAATGTTTGATCACCCACCATACAGCAAGGACTTGACTCCATCCGATTTTCACCTCTTTGATTATATGAAACGCTGGCTAGTAGAACAATATTTTGGCACAGACATCGAGTTGCAGACCAGCGTAGAAACATGGCTGAAAACACAGGCGGCTTCGTTCTATGACGAGGGTACTGGAAAGTTGGTACCACGCTACGACAAATGTCTAGATCGGAGCGGCGACTATGTAGAGAAATAGCATAACTATATAAGTACTTGTCACAAATAAAAAATTTGTTATTTTCACTGTGGTTTTCATTTCGTGACCGATCGGACCTTGAAAAAAAAATAACCCTCATATATTTATTATATTGGACAAATAATTCTAAGTGCTAAAACAATGAAATCTATGGTATCAACAAGCACTGTCATGAGCTTTAAGAAACCGACTTTAAATAATCGAACGGAAAATTAACTTTGTTTCTTAATGAAATTTTAGAAATAACTTTTAATCTCTTTATTTGTTTTTTTAATCTGTTGTTTTTATTTTATTTTTTTTAACTTGGCAATACAATTAAGGTAAAAAATTGGCATGTAAACAAAAATAAGAAAAGTTGTGCAGAGAAATGATATAGACTGCTAATGAACTTAGACTAATATGAGTATATGCATGGATCTGTATTATTTTTTAACCTAACTTATCAAACTAATTTACTTGATTTTGCGATAAAATAGTTTGTCACGATATAAACTGTTTTACATTCTAATTGTTAGTTAGTTACAATTTTTACGATTTTAATTGAATTCTTGCCCCTATTTTTTACCTTTGAGAAAATAACTAAAACAAAAAAAATTAAGTTAATTTTTCGACAATGAATTAAAAGAAATAATGTGTATAAACATAGGCTGATTTAATAAGTAAGCGGTTATCGTATAGAACAAAATTCCTTTTTTGCACATCTTTCACGTATTCATTGAAGATAATATGCAGTTAAATATCAAGAAGTCAAATCCAAACATTTGCTAATTTACTATAAAGTTATCTATCCTGAATTAGATCCATTGCATCATCCCTGTCTCCATTCTCTTCTATTTCCAGCAACATTTTTGATGGTAATTTTTAGTATTTTCCTTCCTCTCATTGAATCTTTTACTGATCCGGTAATACTGTTTTAATAAATCTTTTCTCCTCTTATATGAATTAGCCTAAATCTATTACGATATTTTATTCTGAATTTTTCTGATTAAACTTCTACTCTCATTCATTTTCCTAATTACCACTTCATTTTACGCTCATATTACCTTATTTGAAATATTACTTTATTTTACTAAATTGTGTTTTCCAGTCTCCTTCTCCATGCCGATATTTTGATTGCATCCAGACTTTCTTTTCTGTTTTTCTTTGTTCATGTTTCTCTTTCGTACAGGAAAACATTCCAAAAAAATGTTAACTTTCACAAGACCCTTTCTCAAATCTAACCCTCCTTTTTTATTTTCTGTTTAGCCTCCGGGAATCACTGTCAAATATTATTTCAGAGAATGAATGAGGATGATATGTATGAATGTAAAGTAAGTGTAATCTTGTACAGTCTCAGGTCGAGAATTTCTGAGATGTGTGGTTAATTGAAACCCAACCACCTAACAACACCGGTATCCACGATCTAGGATTTCAACGTTGGAACTCTCGACTTCGAAATCAGCTGATTTGCGAAGATGCGTTCACCACTATGCTGACCCGGTGGGTCAACCCTCCTTAAAATAAAATAACTGTTTCTTTTTCTATTAAACCCACCCTTAAAAGTTATTATTACAGCTTTTACTTAATTTTCTGTTAACATTGTACCTAAGTACCTGTTTTAATTGTACAATTCTTCTTTCATTTATGCAGACTTTTATTAGCTTTTGCCCATATCCTCATTACATTTTTGTTTCCTTAATATCTCTTGTTATAATGTTTTCTAATTTTGAAATTATTCCCTTGGAAATCCAGTGCATCATCTTCTAACAACACTACCTCATCTTTTCTCATCTTTTTTTTAATGCCGATTCTTTCATTCGCTTTTAGAGAATTGTTATCTATTATATCTTTAATATAACATATTAAATAAAGTTAGGAATAAGCAGGATTTCTTGATTATTCCTCTTTTTAGATTAAATTATTACGCTTGTATATTTCTTGTCTTCATGACTTTTCTGATCAGATACAACCAATGCACCATGATAGTGATGGTTAGGCTTATGATCACAATTTTAAAAAGGGAAGATTTCCTTTTTTCTTTTTTCCCTTTTTCTTAAATTCCCTTTCTTTCTTAAATTATAAGTAGTACTTCGATAAATAAGAACAATCCATATAAATGAATTCAGTTTTACTAGCGGTTCTTAAACGTAGTGAACCGAGGGGAGATTACCAAAATTTATACCCTCGTCATGATGAAGCGACCTTGAAACCTAACGGTACTATTAATCGATATAACTGTGTATTAGGACAAGTAAAAATCCGCCCGTATTTTAAAAATGAAACTTATTCTATCAGTACGGTGTGGTCTGTTTCTCATAAGAATGATTAGGTCGTTTTTCATCGTTGCTAATGATACTGTTACTCTTAGTGACCTTTTTTTTTTCATTGAAGATGGATATTACATTCCATAAAGTGGTGTGCTACTAGACTTTTAAACTTTTGACAGCACTTTATATGAGAGATATAAAGGATTAAGGAGAACTGTAAAGCACTACATCGATCTCCGGATTTAACAGATGATTTTTCCTTCGGCTCTAAAAAACATGGGATATTCCAAGACTGGAATCAAACACGACTCTGCAACTAATCGACTAGAAAAGATACATACAGTCGCTCTGTTGTACGTCGTTTACTGCAGTGCATTACTGCTCACGGTAGTCAATAATGTGAAAAGAGTAAAAAAAAATTGTACCTATGTTTTCTTTATTAAAATATAAACGTTCGAATAGTGAGTACATTATTTTTAAACGTTCTGTATTACCATATGTAAATATATGAATTTAATTTACTGTGCTATTTAAAGGCCTGCATTTTGTTCGAAATTTCTTAGAATTTGTTGAAAATTAATCGTTTAAAAGTAGATTTTTATTGTGTTAGATAGTAAACTTTTGTTTAAATATTTTCTTTTTTAAATTAATTTATTAATTAATCAGTTGTTCCCTGTCTCCATTACATTTTAATCTTTACATGGAACTAGCAGTTAATGATGTTAAAGAACAATTTAGATTCGGAGTAACAGTACAAGGTGAAAAGATAAAGATACTACGATTTGCTGATGATATAGTAATTCTAGCCGAGAGTAAAAAGGATTTAGAAGAAACAATGAACGGCATAGATGAAGTCCTACGCAAGAACTATCGCATGAAAATAAACAAGAACAAAACAAAAGTAATGAAATGTAGTAGAAATAACAAAGATGGACCACTGAATGTGAAAATAGGAGGAGAAAAGATTATGGGGGTAGAAGAATTTTGTTATTTGGGAAGTAGAATTACTAAAGATGGACGAAGCAGGAGCGATATAAAATGCAGAACAGCACAAGCGAAACGAGCCTTCAGTCAGAAATATAATTTGTTTACATCAAAAATTAATTTAAATGTCAGGAAAAGATTTTTGAAAGTGTATGTTTGGAGTGTCGCTTTATATAGAAGTGAAACTTGGACGATCAGAGTATCTGAGAAGAAAAGATTAGAAGCTTTTGAAATGTGGTGCTATAGGAGAATGTTAAAAATCAGATGGGTGGATAAAGTGACAAATGAAGAGGTATTGCGGCAAATAGATGAAGAAAGAAGCATTTGGAAAAATATAGTTAAAAGAAGAGACAGACTTATAGGCCACATACTAAGACATCCTGGAATAGTCGCTTTAATGTTGGAAGGACAGGTAGAAGGAAAAAATTGTGTAGGCAGGCCACGTTTGGAATATGTAAAACTAATTGTTAGGGATGTAGGATGTAGAGGGTATACTGAAATGAAACGACTAGCACTAGATAGGGAATCTTGGAGAGCTGCATCAAACCAGTCAAATGACTGAAGACAAAAAAAAATTATTCAGTAGTAACTATTATTAATTATTATTGTTTAAACAGAGTTAGATAATAGTTTTTATTTTTATTATACATTTTTTTTTAATGATCATTGTAACAAAAATTTAATCGTGTGTAGCAATAATAATTATAACTAAACGAGTTGCTACTTATTAATAAAGGTTTATTATATATCCGATTACAATTATTTTTAAAAATTATGAATATAATTTTTGTATTTTATTGTTTGACCTGTGACCTGACTATTATACCAGTGAATGAGGAGACTAGCAACTCCGCGGCTGACGTAGACCGCGAAATATGAGATGACCGTGGTCACGCCAGCCTCCGTCCGCTTCGTATCTATTTCAGTGCAAAAACTGGTCCACGTCTTCTACTGCTCCCTCCTCGGTCTTATTGTTGTTGTTGTTGTTGTTACAGCACAGAACTACATTTTAGTTACACTGTAGTTTTTGCTCCTGTCATTGCCTTATATTAAAGATTATTAAAAATTAATATATTAACTTAATTTGTTACATTTATAATTTATTACATGAATTTAATAAAATTAAACATTTAAAATATACAATTTTTTTAGGTAATGATAATTATATAGAATTGTTATGAAAAGCTAAAATTTAATGATATATTTTATACTTAAAAAAAATAAATAATTCTTTAAAGATTGGTCGATCATAAGGCCTGATAAATCAAGTCAACGGTCGAAGTGATAAGTTCACAGCCTGCTTTTTAATGGTAAAGTATTTAGTTTATGTAGGATGTTAAAAATTTATAAAAATAACCTGAATGAAAATTCGACATTACAGCCAACGTTTATAAAATATTATTAAAAATTCTGTGGGAAGAATAATAAATTACTTTTTTTTATTTTAAAGAAGTAAAAAAAGAAAACATGATTTTTAATTCAAGATACTCGAGTCTAGAAACGGTTTAGGTAACTTAACAGTATTTTATATTTTGAACTTTTTTTTGTAAACAGCCAGCATTTTCTATTTTTGAAGGTTATCCCCCCTTTTAGTCGGGATTCTTTTAACTAATGAGTTATACAAATTTCAACATGATTCCGCCTGATCTAGGCAATACTTGACTTTGTATTTTATCTTTAATTTTATTAATATTTTTTTATTTTATAAAATTAACTTTTTAGATATGTTTTAATGATTATGCGACGTGTAGCGAGCGACAAATATATTATTTTAAATCAGATCTTCAAAATTTTTATTCAATATACCACTTTATGAGGTTTATACAATTTTATTTTTTCGAGTTTGAGAAAACTATGTCCCCAGTCCATAGTTTTGTTTTTTTTTTTTCGGTGGTAATCGCTTGCAGTCGCAAGTAGTTGCTTGATAGTAGCAATTTATTCGCTAGTCGTTGGTCGTTGCTAACAGTCGCAGTTGCTATTCGCTAATAGTCGTATGTACTCGTTTCGTTTCATGTGAAAACGTGATAAATCGTTTGATATCTATTTAATGAAAATTATTTTAGCCCTTTCAGATTAATACAAAGAGACAAACAACCATCCTCTTCCTACAATAATAGGGTATTTTCTTTTACAGATAAGTAGAGTTTTGTTTTAATATAAGTTGAAAAAGCATTGAAAATATTTTTTTTTAGAAAGTTGAACTTTATATTACAATTTTATTATGATTTTTATATCGTTTTAAATTAAAATGGAATATATAAATAATGCGATATAGTAAGTGCACGTAATAAAAAACTTCTTTACAGTAAATAAAAAATTTTTTTGTCGATTTAATGCAAACATAATTCAAAACTTTTTCCAAAATTATAGCAGAACTATCGTGCTGTAGTCTGCAATATATATTTTTCTCCTTGTTTTATTTAAATAACTACTAAAAACAATTTTTTTTTTTACCATAAAACTTTTGATTTTACCTTTAATAAATACATTATATCCTTTTAAGTAAGAAAAAAAAAATATATTAGGAAGTTTAAAGTAATAACTTTAAAATAAATATCATTGTAATAACATTGATATTTATTTTTAAAGTTATGATGTGTTTTTGTTTTAATGTTTGCAATAATAACTTCTTTAATTGTATTCATTAAAAAATAAAACAAAAAATATTCAATCCGAAATTTTGCTGCTGGAATCGGTATAGTTAAAATAAATTCGTTTTCTAAAACTGTGTCTTTTATTAGATATAAATCCCTCCGGATACATCTGTATTATTTTAAGTACCATAATCTCTACGTAATTTTTAAGGCGATTACAATAGGTTAATTAAATAAACTAGGTTACAAATCGCTCCCGAAAGTGACATAGCTAGTCGTAAGAAAGCCAAATATATATTTTTGCACGTACATTTTTCAGCCCAAAAAGTGAATTTTTCATTATGTTCATCACAGGAAGTCGGTGTAAAATGAGCATTTTTACTATCAGAGAAAGCAACATATTACTTGCACCTCTTGTTCCTCAAATATTCTACATGAATCGTAGTACCATGAAAGACCGGGAAAAATTGAGTAAAGCATTAAATTAACATACACCTTCCTGTTGTCTGTTGTAAGCAATATGGTGCATTCATTACTTCAGTTTAGCAGAGAAAAAATGTCTTTAAATAAAATGATGAAAATAATGAAGACAGAATAATCAGAATAACTTCTGATAGTTTTTCATATTTTCTTCTTTTTTTGTTATTGAATTATTATTTATAATAATAATTATTAAGCGGTAAAAATTTCCTTACCTTTTTAATTATTTACCTATCGTTGAACTGAAATTGAACTGAAAATCTCAGTATTCGGAGTTTCACAACATTGTAAAATAAGTACCTAATATTAATTCGTAGAGTGTAAAACTCATATTAATTTCACTTATTTATTTTACATTAAAATTCATATTCTTAACGTTACTTAAAAAAATTAATAAAGAAGTAGGATAATTTACATTCCGTAATAATAACCTATAATTTACTACCCCGATTAACTAAATATGTAAAAAAATAAATAAAATTATTAGGTAAAGATGACATACGATGAAGAAGGGTTCGTTTTCCATTTGTAACACACAAATTACTGTCAAATGTTATCCGGGTGTTATATTTGTACTATATTAAATAGAATTGACATCGTGAGAGGCGATCCCTAATGCTTTTTATCTCATAACGGTTCCCTCAAGTCCCTCGGGATATATAGCAACTGGTCCGCATTCAATTAACACTACATAACTATACCGTAACATTCCTCCCTATCTTTAACACCACATCCTAATTTGTCTATTGGGATTTCTCATATCTATGAATATTTCATTTACTTACTTCCTTAACCGTGTTTTGTTCAGTTTAAAATGTGTTCAAGCTTGTATACACGTTATTTATTTCTAATTTAAAATTATTTATGTAAAAAAAAATAATGAAAAAAAGGACGTTCAAGCTTCGTTATACACTACTATTTTCTTTTATTAAAAACAGATTACGAACTTCATAATGTTCTGCGTCACATTTTTATCTATAAACTGATATCTGATACATCCTCTTAGATACATTAAAATATAATTAAAAAATATTCAATATTATGAGTGTAAAAGTATTGATTTTTTTTTTTCAGAATTTGGCGAATCGAGTTCTATAAGGAAAAAAATATTTGTCAATTAAAATATTTCTTTTACTCCTCCTGCTATATAACAGTCAAATTATTTAAATACAGTATTTTTATTGTTATTATAAAAATTATAAAGGAAAAGAAAAACCTTTTACTTTAGTTTTCTCACCGGAATAAGAATATACGTTTTCAGTTTTTTTGTTTGTTATCATTTTGTTAAGCAATAGATGAAGCAATTTGAATGTCGTTTGTTTTTAAATATTCAAATTTATTTTCTCACAGTCGCATTTAATATTATTTACGTAATTTAGAGAATTCTGAGTTGAGAAATTAAATGATTTTCTTCTCTTATTGTTTTTTATCTATTTAACTATTTTTTTTACAGATTTCTAATATAGTAAATTATTAATATTGTTTTTTATTATTTTTTTTAAATATTCATTTTTTAAAAATTCGCTGAACTTCATCGAAAATAATTTCATCAATATCAGCCTTGTGTTGGATAGGTCGTTCTTAGCCGGTTTGAACACTAGGTAGAGTGAACCTGTTTCACGAAGATTGAGAAGAGTCGGGCTAATCGTTTTGGGTTCTGGAATCCTGCGATTCGAAAAACGTATTTCATATTCTACTGCAGCATTACAATTACACACACTCGAAATGAATATCTTATCAGCGTATCCTCTGTTGTAAATAACTACGGCATTACTTCAATGGCAAACCGATAACGTTCAAACTAAATATCACAGAAAACCTTTGCTGACTACACAGTTCTTAATACTAGATATACATAATGTACCTTACAAAAACATTTAAACTACTAACACAGTATTGCGCATTGTTGATCAGCTGTTATTTTATTGCCAATTTGAAATAATAAATTTTCAAATGGTTTATTGTATTTCTGCGATTAATAAAAAAAATTTTATCCAAATAATTTTAATTTTTATTTTACAATTGTTCTGTAATTTCCAGGTTTTTGTAAATTTTTTAACAGGAAATTTTGTTTTTACAAATTTTTCACATCATCAAAAAAGAATTTGTTTTTTTTTTACATTAAATAAATACTTTTCTGACAAATGTAGTAACGTACTGTTTCTAAATAAAATTCGAATTTTTCTATGTTTCATTCAACTTATCTTACATTATTTCATTACGAATTAAATTCTCTACAAGTTTTGTTTAAAATTTTTATTTATTACCCATAGTTATTTTATGTAAAACAAAAACGGAGTTTTTTAACCAAACTCCAGATTTCACAAATATTACTGAATACGTTTCTGGGATCTATTTTATTCGATTTTTCAGGTCAAAAACCTAAAAAAAACTCACTAATTTTCCCCCTTAATTAACTTTCTAAAAATTTTAGTACATAATTCATCGGGGTAGCTGAAATTCGAGCAAAATCTTTCACTAGCCGTAACTCGCAAACGAAGGATTTGAGGACATATGTTTATATTAACGTTTCCATTATTTTCACGAGTAGAATAGGTTATAAAAGTCTCGGGAATACTTTGTGATACACTTTCTCACTCTCTCTTTCTCTATATAGATATATACATACATAAAAATATAGATATATACATAAAAATTAATTTTAATAAAAGAACCTAAAAAATATGTATTTAATTTTTTAATTTCGCTTTTTGGAGTCCAGGACCAAATTAAAATATATTAGGTCTCCGACATTAGTTTTAATTCAGCACCAACTTCAAAAAATTAAAAATTGAAGAACAACGCGAACGTTTTTTCAACTCAATTTTTTAGTGATTTTTTTATGAATGTATATCTATTTATTTATTTTTATTTTTTTAATACTTTTATTTGTAGTCGCATGAACAAATAAAGCAACTTAGTGTGATGTAACTGAACCGGTAAATTTATAGTTTTGGTCAAACTTAGGTCGACTACTCCTGAGACGTGTGATTAATTGAAACCCAACCACCAAAGAACACCGGTATCCACGATCTATTATTCAAATCATAATACAAATAACTTTTAATGAAATTAACTTAGTTACTTTAATAAAATTAACCTTTATTAGGACTTGACCCTGAGAATTTCGACTCCAAAAAAAATCAGCCGATTTATGACGAGTTTACCCCTAGACAAATCCGGCGGTTCTTTATTTGATTTTACTCTTTTTTCGCGAAAAAAATTTCTTTATTTATTTACTCCATTTAACTAGAATGAAAAGAGATTATTTTGAAGAAAAAAATCTGATCTGGACACCACATGACTCCCTTATACGCCTATTAAATCTCATATACACATTTTTTTTTTAAATAAAAAATAAATAAAATTAATAACTTCTGATAGTTTTTCATATTTTCTTCTTTTTTTGTTATTGAATTATTATTTATAATAATAATTATTAATTATTATTTATAATTAAAATTAATTAATAAATTAAAAAAAAGCTAAAAAAAAAATTAAGTCTGATTCTAATCGATGTGCCTTCCTCTTATAAGATCCAAAAATTTCATTAATTATAATTTTATTTGGCTATAACTCTGGAACCTATGAAAATAAGTACCACATGATATATCGATGAAAAGATATCAATGAGAGCTGATTACTGCATTTAAGAAAAATTCCAAAATTCAAATTCTTTTGGGCTTTTTTGTACACTTTTACCTCAGTCGATTGCAATCAAAAGCGGAAGTGCACAACTAGATGTTACAAATAAATTCAAAATCCAAAAAGTCCTAAATCCAGAATTTCAACATTCCCTACGGCTAATTGTTTTTGAATTATGCGAGATACATACGTACAGATTTCACCCCGAAACTAGTCAAAATGATTTCAGGATGGTAAAAAATGGATATTTCCGTTGAAATCTGAAAACCGAAATTTTTCGCGAACACAATACTTTCTTTACTTTGTACAAGGAAGTAAAATATTAAAGCAATTTTTTAAAAAGTAATATTTAGTTTTATAGAACATTTTTTTTTAACAATACTGTATTCAGTTTATTCGTTATTCTGCAACAAACGTTTTTAAAAATCATTCTTCTGAGCGAAGTAACCTATATTATTATAAAATTATAAGTTAATTGTTTTTTTTAAATTGCCTAATTTAATTATACTAATTACTTATTTAATTTAAATACAACTGAATAAAACATATTTTACTGTTTTTTTATTTAATTAATTTTTATTTAATAAAATTATATCTTTTAAAGCCGATTAGCCAAATAAAAGAAAAAGTATCAGCGTGTATTTTGCATACCCGATCGTCGTAATTTATTTTATTAAATTTAAAATAAATTTTGAAAATGATAATACAGTTACTTATTTAATATTAGTTGAGTGTACAATACAAGACATTATAATAATAATGTAAGTACGTCGAGAACAAAACAGCGAGCGAGTAGAAAGAACTGGTTGTGACATAAAACATGGACACAATTAAACGTGCATTATGACGCACTGGAACGCGTCTCACTTCACAACACCTGTACTATGTTAAGATGAACCGTGTTTGATAATATACATTCAACCTACCTACCAACTATCGGATGAATAATTTTGCTTCTGCATTCACTAACTAGCAAAACTGATATACTGTTGTATTTATGACAGTTTATAATTATAATTTTTTTTAATCTAATAAATTATATTATTTCGTCTTGTGTAATTAAATAAACACATTGTAGAGATGCGGTATATAATTTTTAAATATTATTTTAAGTACCTTTAACAAATTATGAAATCAATTTGAAATCGACATTTTTGTACTTTTATAAACATAACTAATTTTTATGAATTTGTACAAAAAATCTCAAAAGAAACTTATGATAATACCGGGTTTCCGAAAAATAACTCCGCAATTTTAAATTACATTTACTTTATCACATTTGTAATTAGAGATGCATGTATCTTATTACATCAATTACAGTCTAAAATTTTTTTTATGTTTTAATGTAATTCAATGAGCTGTGTTTACAGTCCTCAAACAGATATCTACCACATTCCTAACACTGGTTAACACATCTGCAGGAATCGTTCCACAGGTGTGGTTATTTTTTGGCACAGCTGGTCGAGTGACTGGATTTTTTCTGGTACGTGATGTCTTTTACGTAATCCCAAAAAAAGGAAATCCATCGGCGTCAAATCGGACTTTGCGGTGGTCGCTTGACCACCGCAAAATCCAGTCGTTTCCAAAGCGACCACTCTGCTTATCCAGCCTTCTGAAGAAATGTCGTTGAGCACAATCCCTCCACATTTCAATCTACGGAAACAAAATTTTTGTACCATTTTCTGTTACACTATACCCGTAATAACCTTCTCGTAAAAAAAAAAAGAAATGGAACAAAAATTCAATTACGCATAATACCAGATCAAACATAAACCTCCGGATAGTTGCTGACGAATTCCACCTATTCCTGTGAATTTTCTGAGCCTTACAGATAACGTTATGGAGATTCACGACTCCATAAACATGAAATGTTGCTTCATCAGAAAATATAATGCTTTACAGATAGTTTTCATCAGCAGCAATTAATTCTAATACGGTTGTCACAGATTGAACTGGTTGTGGTTTATCGTTAGGTTTAATTTCGTTGAGTAGATGCAGTTTACAAGCACAAAGTTTCAATCACTAATACAACCAACCGAAAGTTTTGGACTTCGTTCAAAAGACAATCGAATTGTTTCTGTTGTCGGAATTTATTTTAGGCCTATCTGGTGAGTGTCGTAGGTTTTTAAAAACTGTTTAGTTTACCCTATTATGCTTTACTATTTGCTTACTATGCTTTCGTTACCCGGAGAATCTCTACGACAGACTCGCGTATAATTTCTTTGTATGTCAGTCACCGATTTTGTTTCTGCAAATCAGTATATGTTCTCTTGTGACAACGCCACGGTAATATTACGCAGGCCAAGCAGCTTGGACTGTACAACAGTCTAACGTAGTTGCTATCTGTCGCTTCAAGATTACGCATAAATATTGAGTGCTGCAAAATAAAAATATATTCGTTACCTCGGAGTCCTTTTTCGGCAACCCAATATTTAGAATTTTTAACAAATAATAAGCATCATGAGGAGGGAATGACGCTTCTGTGGTTTATGTAGAGGATCTTATATGATTTGAGATTTAAGAAACCCTTCAACCGAACAGTTAAAAATTTTAAACTCGTGTTAATTTCAGTGTAGAAATCATTGACCAGACTATATTCACCTAAGCTTTCGTGAATTTTCCCTACTTCGTTGGAATCAGGAATAAAACGTTTTTTAAATTTATTGTAATGAAAAGTATATTCCATAAAAACACAGAAATTTTTTTTAGAAAGCTTAGTTTTTTAATTGGAGAATGAATGGGTAGAGATTTTAAAAATACTTTTGAGTTTTTCCACTTAATTTATCAGATCTTCTTATACAGAAAATTATTCATTTCTTTCAAAGTCATAGATTTTACAAAAATGCAAAACTTTTCTATGACTTACGTATTGATAATACATCTAAAAATCTTTAAATATTAGATGAATTTTTCTCATTTATCTACCTGAGATTGAATTTAGTTGATTTTGAAGTCATCTTGACGGAAATAGAAAGTTTTGAGCGGATATGTCTAATAATCAAGTACGAAACTATTTCATTTTCTATAATTAAAATAATCTTAATTTTATACGATCTATAGACGGTTTTGAATTAGTAAATTTGTTTCTGATAATTTTCTCAAGTAAATCTAACACCTCATACCTTTAGAGTTTAAAGAATCCGTAACTTAAATAAGATTGATTTGAATACAAACATATGCCAATTTACTGAAAAAAAAATCGGTTTTCGCCAACTTTTAAGTAATAATAATTATAATGTAAGAAATAGCAATAATGATAATAATAATATTAAAAAAATTAATCCTTTGATAAATCTTAAAAGGTGTGTATAAAATTACTGAAATCTTTGTAGTTGTAGCCTAATAACGTACGCTTCTTGGAGCAGACAGTCGATTTACACAATAGGACTTAAATTATATATATATAGGTTTATTTAGGCTAGTCCTTATAACATATTACTTTCTAATTAGTCCCTCTAAGTTGATGCACGTAGTACTGCGCGTCCGTATACAAAAACACATATAAAACTATTTTCTTTACTTTGTATACCTACATTTTATATTAATTTTTATATCGTAGGAGGGCTGATTGTGTGATTTGGTTTAAAACCGGATGCCGCCCTGGCTTGAACATCAGTTATGCTTTCACACTGTCCTCAACAAACTATTGTGAATTCGAACGTATGAGAAACCAGCATTCAACCTCTAAGCTAACCCACCCTAAATAATACTGGGTATATAAAAACGATGTTGTAACTTACACGATAAATTATAAAAGCACTTGTATTTTTTTTAACTATGTAGTGAAAATAAAAAAAATAAAAAATTGTGTCGGTTTTGAAATGTATCAAGAATGATTGGTAAGCACTACAAAAAAGGAGCTTGAAATTAAAATTAATAAAAAAGGGAGAAATAGACCTAAGTAACTTGAAAATAAAAAACTCTGAATTCAGAATGAAAAGTTTAAATTTTGAGACAAAGACAAAACCTGGCGATTGGATATTAGAAAGGCCTACTTCAAACGATTGCTAACTGTAAATTTCTCAGTCGAAAAGTCCCCATGTAAGAAGAGGAAAATGAAAACCAAAAAATGTTGGTTTTAATAAAGTTGATTATTCTAATAATTAATTAGGCAAAAAAGTGAGTAATTAATTATAGTTATTAAGTATGTAGTACGACTTGTTTTTGCGTTTCATACTGGTCACTTTAAAGTATTGGTCGGTGTTTAAAAACAATCAAAAAACTGTATTTTTCTTCATTTTTTTATAGAAAAACTGCAGCACTAAAAAGAATCTTTGTAATATTATATATGCATTGTACAACATCATTGATTTAAAAATAAAATTAGATTACTCTTGATTTTTTTATCATTGTTATACAGAGATTTATTTATTTTCAAATTCATGAAACAGATTTAGCAGGAATGGAATAAACCATTTTGGTTATTGAAATTATTTCATAACTTTTTAAGATTTGGTGAATTTTAAGATTATAAAAAAATTAGCTTATAAAAAATCAGTTAAAATTATTAAATTGTTAACTGAAATCAAAACAATTATATATATATATATTTATACACTTTTTTTTCTGTTTAGCCTCTGGAATTCAGGTATTCAGGTATTACGTCAGAGGATGAATGAGGTTGATATGTATGATTGTAAATGAAGTGTAGTCTTGTTCAGACTCAGGTCTGTACAAGACTACACCCAACCACCAACGAACACTGGTATTCACGACCTAGTATTCAAATCCGTATAAAAGTAACTAACTGGCTTTACTAGGATTTGAACGTTGGAACTCTCGACTTCGAAATCAGCTGATTTGCGAAGACGCGTTCACCACTAGACCAACCCGGTGGGTGTGTATATATATATATATATATATACTGGCATTCTGCTTGTCCTTATATATGGTAGCGAAATTTGAACAATAACCGTTCAATCACAGACAGAAGCTCCGGTGTAGCATAAAGAAATACGATATATGCTTGAAGTTACCTGACGGAATAGGTAGACCTAAATGGATTAGAGAACAGACGAAGGTACATGTTATCATCATGAAAGTTAAAAAATTAAAATGGTGGTGGGTAGGCCATTTAGCAACAAGAATTAATGGTAGATGGAATAAATTAGCACGTGAATGGACACAACTAGATGTTAAACACCCACGAGAAAGACGAAAGTCTCGTTGGATTGATGATATTATGTACACTGGACCAAATTGGCAGAAGTCGCACAAAATTGTGTTAGTAAAAAACGTGCTGAAAGGCCTTCATCCTGAAGTGGATCGATAACAGCTGAAATGATGATGATTGTATATATACACGCGCGCGCGCACTTACACACAGTGTATATATTTAAATTTAAAAAAAGGTTTCATTGAAAAGTACGTAAAAAGGCGTACAAAATAAATGTTAAGAATTGAACCCAACCGCTACAGTAGTAAGGGAGAAACGCTAGTAGTTGAATTTTATATTTTAAAATTGCTTCCAAATGAAAAATAATTATTAAAAGTAACTTATGTGTAGTTCCAAGGTAATGTAAATAATTGGATAAATTTATTATTTTTTCGATTAAATCTGATAACATTGATTAATTATGTTTAATTTATATTTTGATAAAGATGCATATCTATAACAAACATTCGAAATCGAATTGATATAATTGATCGGATCCGTAAATACAATTTAATTAAAAACACCGGTCGAAAATTTAATTAATTGGATTTAAAGTAAAGAAATCTGTATCGGTTCATATCTTAGTTACACCTTACTTATAATGAAAATGATATAATCGATAATAATTTTTTCAGAGCTAGTCTTAAACCGACATAAAAATATTACTTTTACAATTTTTTCTTTATTAATTTAAAAGTATATGTTTAGGAGTTATGTAACAATTTATAATTTCTATTTCTATTCGTAATTAAGATCGCATGAATGGATATCAACCCGATAACCTGTTATGATATTATATTATTTAATTTTTCGAGTAACAACTGTTTTAGTACGGAATGGTTTTTAAAGCTAATAGAAAAAATATAATTTTAATTTTTAAAACTATTAATAATTTCTACTTTTCAATCCAATAGAGAAAATAGTTTATTTTTTTCGTTTTGATAACCGAAATAAAATAATTTTTATAGAACCTAAAATTAAATATCATTGTTACGGGGATAATTGCTATTTTAATTTTTTATAAAAGTTGTAAATGACAATTACATTAATAACTGTGAAGAGGAAAAAAGTACTATAATGACAATGCAATATTATAAATTACCAATTGCTTTTTCATTAGACAATTGGCAAGATATTCGTTTTCTTGCAAGATTAGCTTTTATATCGCGTGAAATATTTAATATTTTAGGTAGATTTCATAAGAAAACTACCTATTGTAATTGATACCATGATTTGAATTCCGGAAAGTTTCGACATATCTTCGCGTTTCACATCCCCCAGACCCCAAAACCACAATCAGTTCAAAAGTTAATATATATATATATATATATTTCACTTTCTTGTGGACACGATAACTGCCGTAATTTTGCGCCAGTCACTTTTAAATTGATACATAAAATGACCCGAAATTTTGGTCGAGTTTTTTAATGGTCAAAATCGGACCATTGGGGTGGAAATGGGGGGGGGGGCTTTTCCGAAGAAAAAAACAAAATATCGCTATAACTTTCTTATTAAGTAAAATATCGCATTCGTTTTAAGTTCCTACTATTCTTCGAATAAGGGCATAAAACTATTCTAAGGAAAGCTTTTGATATCACTAACCATTAGCCCAGGGGATGGAAAAAATGGAATTTCGAAAACAATAAAAATCATATCTCCCGTAATAGACAAGTATCGATTTAAAGCGGTCGTTAGTCCTCTAAACATTACCTATAAATTTTTTCTGAAACAATTTTTGATATGACTAACATGTGAAACCTTTTTTCACATGTAACCATTGTCGTATTGAGTAAATTTGAAGTTTTTCTTAACTTTTTGCCGGAAATCTTGTTTTATCCCCCTATTTAGCACCGGTGAAATCTATCTCCGCCTTCGGGCGTGCCTAAAGGAATTTATTTTTATTTATAAATATCAATTCATTCCTGATAATGTATTGCTAATGTTTTTTTTTTTTCAGTTTCTGGCTTATCTTACCAAAATAAACATACAAGATTCTTTATTAATTTAAAAAATTAATCATTCACGAGTAAAATAATTAAAATGAAAAAGTCGGTAAGTAGAAGAAAATCATTTGTCAAAAATCACCCAAATTTAGCGAGGATAATGGAGAAAGTTATTTTTAAGGAAAATTAATAAGGTATTTTTTTACTATTTCACATGGTTATTTAAGGTTAAAAAATTATCAAAAATGAGCGGTATTTTTCTTTATTATTCTTTTTTTTTAGGTATATTACAAAAATGATATGAAATTGCATGTGATACAATACATGGGATTAGTGATCGGTAAATAAAATAATTTTACTTTTGAATGTTTCGTAGTTATTAAAAAGTGAATTACTAAGCTTCAAACTTATCTGCAAAGATATAATGTGATTAGTAATTTAACTCAATCATTCAGTAGTTATTTTTCTTATCTTGTCACTAATTTCCGTTATAATATCGCAGAAAGAATATTAAATATGGAAAAAATAAATAAATACGTAAATCTTCAATGCATTTAAACAGTGATTCTCAATTTTTAGCTCCACGACCTTCAAAAGATAAAAAGGTATACAATAAATATTTCGCGACACAATACAATCGCATGTATACAATCGCAAACACAATGAAACCTGGTTAAAACTATTTAGCTGCGTTGATAGCGAAGGGTATGATCCAAGTATGAAGTGTACAAACATGAACACTTTACAGGTTGCAACTTCGTGTGCACATGCTCCTTGTAACTTGGTCTGCTTGCATGATATTCGCTGCGAGAGCGTCATGTTCGAACATGCATGTGTTACGTTTGAACATGTGCACTATCAGCAGTGTAAAAGAGGAGCAGAGAATGCAGAACATCAGTTTAGTTTCGAATGCGAAGCGTGCGTCTGGTACCGTTATTTAAGTTTTTAAAAGCGTAGTTGAAAATAATAACAATTGAAATTTCGGTTTTTTAGTGTGTGGTCAAATGGTGTAACTGTTTATTTTTTATTAAATAAGATCCTTATACAAAAAGAATGAATTTGTGAAGAAACGAAATCCGACATCTACATCCATTTAATCGATTGGTAAAAAGACAAGATTGTACAATGATAGTTATTTAAATTATGCTTCTTAATCATTGGATGGAAAGCCGCTGTGGGTTGTTTGCTTTCAAGTACTCTCCGATGAAAGCATGAAGAAGCCATCAAAATTAATTCGACTCTTGAAGATTAAACATCCGAATCATCAAAGCAAACCTTTGGAATTTTTCGAAAGAAAATTACATACTTTGAGAAATCAACAAGCTTCTATAATCAAGCCATACTGATATAAGTACACTTGAAGCGTATTATCTCATAGGATTAAAAATAACAGTACAATCGCAGAAAACCTCATATTTCCTGCTATAATTGATATGGTCAATGTTTTAATAGCCTTGAAAGAAGCAAAATGATTGGAAAAAATCCCGATTTCTAACGACACAGTATGAAGGCGAATCGATGATATGGCTGCCGATATTTGCGATCAGACAATTCATTAAGAGAGTTCAAGTGAAATTTTTAGTACTCAATTTGATGAATCAACAATGTGGTAAACATTTTTCAGTTTCTATGTTTTGTGAGATCTGAATGCGATAGGGACAAGTCAATCAAAGAAAATATGTCGTTTTGCAAAACAACACTGGTCATGCAACAGGACAATGTCTTTTTATGTTTTTATGAAGTTACTAATAACTAACTAATAACATAGATTGGATAAAATGTATTGCAGTATGTAGTGATGGTGGAAAGGTGATAATAAGAAAGAACAGTGGATTTCTGAATAAATTAAAAGATCGTCTTATACCAAGGGCGGAATGGACGCACTTCTTCCTTCACAGATATGCTCTTGCTACAAAAAATATGCCAGAAAATCTCAAACAAATTCATTGTAAAGTGTAATAAAAGTCGACCATTACAGAATAGACAGTTTTGCTAAATTATGCGATGAAACGGGTGAAAAGAAAAATAATTTCTTCTTTTTCATATAGAAGTGCGATTTTATCACGGGGGAAGTGTAACCCGATTATTGAAATTGCTAGATGAATCAATAATATTCTTCTACGATAAACAAACGCCATTCTTAATGCTTTTAAAGAATAATGAGCATATGTTGCATCGGCTTACTTAGGTGATATATTTTTGCATCTAAACAACTTGAGTTTGAATTTACAAGGACGTAATAGAAACATTTTATTAATGACAGACAAATTGCAAACTTTCATTAAGAAGCTTTATATCTGGATTATTCGCCTTCAAAGCAAAAATTTTGATATGTTTCAACTCTCTTTCGATTACTGAATGAAGAAGACATTATTATTCATCACAGTTTAATAGCATGAAGATGCATTTACGTGAGCTAAAAATTCAGTAGGTGTGGTAGAAATGAGTAATGAAACCGTTTAGTGAAAACATTGTTGCAGCTGCTAATTTACCAGTTGAGATTCACGACCAACCTAATCGTAATAATTGCCGATAAAACGTTACAACAATTCGTATCTGAAATCTAGATACGTTTTAGCTTGTTGATCGAAGTGAATATGGAAATTTATTCAAAGAAGGATTGAACATTTTAATTCCTTTTGCCACGTCTTACGTCTGTGAAAAGGGTTCTCGTCTATTATTGCTCTAAAACCTAAATACAGAAATTTTCTTTTATCACTTGAAGATAATTTGCTTTTGTGTATTTCTGACATAAGTACTACACGAATAGAGAAATATTTAAACGAAAAACAAACCCAACCATCTCATTAATTTATTTTTTGTGTAGTTATAAATGTAAGTAAAATGTTTATAATAAATTTTTTTTTCGCATAGAATTATTTCATTATTGTTTACGAGTAAAGTTGTAGGCTAATTTCGCGACCAGTATATATAAAGTATATATAAGTATATATATATATACTTGTGTGTGTGTGTGTGTGTGTGTGTGTGTGTGTGTGTGTGTGTGTGTGTGTGTGTGTGTGTGTGTGTGTGTGTGTGTGTGTGTGTGTGTGTGTGTGTGTGTGTGTGTGTGCGTGTGTGTGTGTGTGTGTGTGTGTGTGTGTGTGTGTGTGTGTGTGTGTTTATATGCAGTAAATATCGTTCATACTGACCTCCAAGGAACCGACGATTTTAGGTCATTATAACCGATAGTCACAATAACCGTTGTTTACATAACTTAATAGGGATAACTTTAATATACCTTTTACATGGATATTTTAATGGTAAAAATAATAATAATAATAGTGTATTTCCGTAATAAAATAATATAAAAAACAAAAATATGCAATAATAAATACAAACACGATAGAGTAAAAGAAAATAGAGAAAAATTGTAAAAATTACTTTTTCTGCAAAAAGTCAGTTATTTTGCTTTCTTTAGAATATTTTGTATGTAATACAGTTTTTGAAGGTTCTTTTCTAAATAAACACTCTTTTTTTCTTCATTAGAAATTTCTGTAAAACTGAGAAACCCGCAAACGGTTTTCATCGCTGCTAAAACTGCTGGAAGATTTGGTGGGGTTGTTGTCTTCGTTACCATCGTTGTCATTACCTACGTCCCCGTCTATTTCTGCCAGTACTGAAGCCAATACATCATAATCTATTATAGTTTCATGCGTTTCTAAATCTTTGTCAACCGCTTTATGATCTTCAAACAGTGGTGAATCTGGCAACGAATGGTTTTGCAGACTATTGCCCCATTCCGCTAAAGATTTTTTTCAAATGCGATATCAGTAACTTCGCCAGCCAGTGGTAAACATCCTGCATGTCGAAAACAATTTTTTACAGTTAGCCTGGAAACCTCATTCCACGATCTTATAACATAATTATAACATTCAGAATAGTTGTTTCTATTTTCTTTTTTTGATATAAATCCAGTATAATTTGTAAGATTAGGTGTTTTTTGTAGTGTGCTTTTACCGACTTGATCATGCCGTGATCTAAGGGCTGTAAGACTGCTGTTGTTTTCGGTGGTAAGAACACTAACTTATATACGAAAGATTTTCAACGTGTGGATGAGCCGGACAGTTGTCAATGAGTAGTAGTTTTTTGTCATTTTCAGTCTTTAATTCACGGTCTCATTTTCATAACCAAGAAGTAAAGATATCACTTGTTATCCAAGCTTTCTTGTTACTTTTGTACATTACAGGAAGCGATATCAAATTTTTGATCGGGATGATTTAGCACTTTTCTCTATAACCAGAAGTTTTTTCTGTCAGTTCCAGCCATATTTGTACAGATTCGATCTATGACTTAAAACCTTCCCTGGGATAACACGAATAATTTATCCTGAAAATTAAAAGCTATCGGTCAGGTGGTTCTCGCGTGATGCTGTTGCAAACAAATAGACAAACTATCGCATATATATATATATATATATATATATATATATAAATATATATATGATATGTATATATACTATATAAATTATAGAAATTGTGTATAAATAGAAATTATAGAAATGGCTATGGAAGAGCTTAATTTCTTTATTGTATAGAAAATGTTATGTATCATTCAATTATTAATTTACAGCCAATATTTAAAGCTTTACCTTGCTCGTAAATTGGTCATCTTTGCTAAAAAAGTATTTTTTTAAAAATAAATTTGTGTATATGAAAAAGTATTTAAAATAAAATACGTTCATTTATAAATTATTATTAGCCAGTAAAAAACTCTTGTATGTAATTGATAACTTTAAAAGTGGGAATTTGAAGATGCAATTTTACATTTCAATGTGATTTTTTCCAATTAAAATTTTTGTTATCATTAACTATAACTATAATTCTAAATTTATGTATTTTTCACCTTT
Organism: Lycorma delicatula; assembly: GCF_047948215.1. Taxonomy (NCBI): domain Eukaryota; kingdom Metazoa; phylum Arthropoda; class Insecta; order Hemiptera; family Fulgoridae; genus Lycorma; species Lycorma delicatula. Next base: position 144,593,342 of record NC_134459.1, on the reverse strand, counting down.
TCAGATAAATACTATGATTAGTAGAGTAATCAACAATGATAATGATCATTGTTGATTCTAACCGAGTGCTGAGTACAATTCCCAATTTGGATGAAAATTGGAAAAAATAGATTATTTATAAAAATAGGATTAATGGATTTTTTCTACTTTATAATACACTATTGTAGATGCCGATGATAAACTTTGATATTGTTCAAATTATGGTACCCAAAATTACCAGTAGGCAATTAAAAAAAAGTTGTAAAATTTAAAATTACCTACAAAATTGTCATAGTTATTCTAAATATCTTTTACATAATTTACATTTATTTGAGAAAAAATTCATTTCAATTAAATTTTAAATGTATTCAGAATAAATTTAACTTTATTATACAATAACGCTTATGTAAAATGGATATTTTTGAAACTTTTGCGTTTTATTATTACATAGGTTTGTGAAATAAATAAATTCGTTCTGTGAACGCATTTGTTGCATTTATTTTATCGTAATTCGTCTGTCTCTTTCCTTTCTGTGTCTTTTTCGCTGACTTCTCCCTTTACCTTCCATTTTCGTATAAATTTATACGCTTGCGCACAGTTATTGCCTTATACTCTTACGCAAGCGTATACTCTTCAGAGAGCAATAAGAAATTATTATTCGAAAGAATTCTGGTGACAAAAATGGAGAAAAGTAAAATAAATTTTAGTCTATAAAATAATCGTGTTAATGAGATTTAAATTTTAAATTCCAAATAAAAACAAAATGTTCTTTGAATTATTTGAAGCGGGAATTACATCTATCGTCACAAATTTAGTTATAAACGATCTGATTATTCTTTAAAAAAATAGCAGTGATTAAAATTAATTAATTTACTAATCGACTATTTAAAATAATGGATGAATAAAATAAATTAAAAATAAAAACAAAAGTAAATTTACTGTACTATGTTTATATACGCAGAATCACGAAGTTTTCCCGGGACTTTCATAACCAATTCTACTTGTGAAAATAATGGAAAAAGTTCATGTAAATATATATCCTAAAATACTTCGTTTGCGAATCACGGCTATTAAAGGTTTTGGCTTTAAAGCATTTTGTTCAGAATTAAATTCACTACAAGCTTTGTTTAAAGGTTTTTATGTGTTTATTACCCATTTAACAAGGTTATTTTACGTCAAATATAAAAAAAACAGTATTTTTTACCCAGCGTATTGATTTTTACCCAAAATTTATAAAAAAACCTACTACGGTTCTGGAATCTACTTTATTCGATTTTTCATGTCAAAACCATAAGAAATCACTAATTCTGTTCCTTAATTAACGTCCTAGAAATTTCAGTAAGACCTTACTTCACCGGCTAGCTGAAATCTGAGCGAAAATTTCAGTAGCCGTAACTAGCAAACAAAATATTTTAGGAAATATGTTTATAAAAACAACTTTCATTATTTTTACGAGTAGAATAAGTTATAAAAGTCCAGAGAGAACTTCGTGATACACATATATGTATATATACATGTTCTTATATATTATACATAAGTACTACCTGAACTTACTTCTATTGAAAAAAGTAATCATTTGCCTGAATTTTGATTTTTTTAAATTCTGACCACTTGGTTAGAAATTTGAAACACAGAAGTACAGGGTAAAAATTAGTTTTCATCTCTAAACCGTCTCAAAGTGTTTATTTTTTATTCATTATCACTTCCTATCCTTTTATTGGTTTTACAAAATAAATTTATTTAATTTAATTAATGCACATATTAGAACCTCAACGTAAATCATGTTTATTAAAAATACAATCCTAAAATATGATCACATTTCCAGTACATATCTGTCGATTTTGTATTTTATTATGTAGTTAAAATTTATGGCAATATAATTTCTTTAATCAGTAATTAATTAATTTTAGTAACGACTGAGTTAACATATTTTCACGGGAAATAACCTATATAAAAATATTCAAGCCGATTAAATAACGGGAAGAAAAGAATCAGTGAAAAATTGACTTCTATATTCGATCCAAAAGAATGTAGACCTTAAATTAAAAAAAAAAAACTTTATAATTTTTATTATAAAGTTTATTTTTTCAAAAATATAATTGAAAAAATTACAAAGAAATAAAGCAAAAGGTTTTGTTTATATAATACTCGTATTACACTGGATGATTTTAATGTGTAACAAAATCATAATAAAAAAATATATAATCTTAAATAAAATATTAAACCTTCTGAAACATAAAATACATTCGATCTTAAATTTCGTGAAAACTTCGGTACTGGCACTCATTAAAAATTTCAATATATTCGTATATACATTTTTTTTAAAATACTATTTTTATTTACAATCAGTTAAGTAAAAAGCTATCGACAAATATGAGAAAAGTTATTAACTTTCATAAGAAAGCAGTAGTGTTTCTAAAAAACAAAAACTATTTAAACAATTTAAAATATAAAAATAATGAATGATAGACAACAATAATAACAAAATAATGATAAAAAGTAACGACAGATCCTATCAATAATAAATAAGGAAAATGAACAACAAAAGTAATTGCATGCAGTAAAGTAATAGTGAAAAAAAATCAATAGCATATGATGAATTCATGAGACATTAATTTAAATAGAATGAAATTAAAGTTAGTCTTAACTTAATTAACTTCTACCTGGAACGATCTTCAAAGTCGTCTAGTGTAGAATGAGTTCTAAAATATTTGGATGACTTTCCAATTTGTATTTCATGTCGGAAATTCGATTTTTTTATTTTATCTAATTGAAATGTAACGTACCAATGGAAGTTCCTGATCATTTTCACGACTTTTGATCGGAGTCGTTGGATTATTTTATTACTTGAGTTTGCGAGTAGACCTCCCCACACTTTGTTTTCCCTAACCAGTATAATTATAATAAAGATCTGATAAAACGAACTGCTTATATTCTTTACTGATATTTATAGTATTTATCAAAATTAAGGGGTATTTATCAAAAATAAAATATGTTACAAATACAAAAAAAATTCCATTAAAAATTTTTTTTGGTGTATTTTATTCTCTGAAATTTCCTGAAAATGTTGATTTTTATTTTCTAAGTTATCTCTAAGTAAGTGGAAAATTTTAAAATTGCGTGGCATTTCATTGTGAAAATTTCCTCCGTCTTTATAAAAAGAACGCATGTTTATACATGTCAATAACTTTTGATACATTCAAGATAAACAGAGGTAATTTTTTTGTAGCTAATTTTTTGTTCTGTCGATTTATATATTTTTCTCTACGGCGGTAGCACTATTAGTTGTATACGCTTATAAGTTTATTTACCAAAAAGTGATCAAAACCTGTAAGGGACAAGACATAACAAAACATTATGGTGCCCTTACAGACACCGCAGTTAAAAAGCTAAATACTATGGAAGTTCTATTTTGGCTAACACAAATAAAAGTGCAACTGAAACGAAGCAGTCAATTTTAGCTGCACTTAGACATTGCACGTCAACTAATCGTAAGTGCCCGACTAGAGAAGAATCTTTGTGCTTTTATAATAGAGCGCAAGCACATGGTAAAACTCAAGATAATATAAAAACACGGATCAGTTTGTTTGTTTGGCAGCCTATCGCCCCTATATAAGACTAACAGACAAACGACTGCTTTCAAGATGTACTAGAGGGCTAATGAATCATTCAATAATTTCATATGACGAAGATGTAACAAAACCTGGCGTTTGTCTCGAAAAATAAACGGTTATAGCAGAAGGTATTGTGAGTATAATTTTGGATATATAAATTTTATCAGCAATGGACAGAGCTGGGGTTTTCTCAGAGCGTTCATCCAGTATTCCAGGACGAAAAATAAACAGGAGAAGAAAACGGATAGTCACTAAAATAAGTCAAACACATATCATGAAAGAAAGAGAAGGCTACATTTAAAGAATTTAAAAGATAAAGAAAAATAAGTAGAGGAAGAAGATGTAACATATGAAGCAGGGCAGTTCTGATTCAGATTGGGTTTTAATATTTAATTACTGTTTATTTAGTTAATTTTAGTTTGTTGTTTTTTGCAAATTTATCTTTTCCGTGTTTTCATTTGTAGATCAGTTTTATCTTTGGTTCTATACTAGGTAGAAATATAATTTTTTTCCAAGTATTCAGAATTCCTTGATCTATGTTCTGAAGAACCATATAGAGTGCTTTTTTATATGAGGTATTTAAAAAAAAAAAAAAATAGTTACATCAATGAACTTGACTTTTCATTAAAAAAAACAACAAACAAACAGAAATTAAATAGTTGCTTGGAAAGAATATATTTGTAATCCGTTCTTATATTTCATAAAACAAAGATAAGCCTTTCAAATGACACTAGTTTTTCTAGTATAGGTTCAATACTAATGAAATAATGATCTCTCTAGCAAATCGCTTTTTTTTCACTTCAACCCCTACGTCATAGGTTCTAAGTAACTGTTGGGGTTGAAAATTATGGTACATATTACTCATAACTGTTGTAAACGTATGTACAAAAAATTTTAATCGTAAGTCTTACATTTAAAAGAATAGCTTTTACAGTTCTCCCCCTTAACTTATTAAAATTTAGCTTTTTATGAAAACTAATGTTGTAAATTTGTACTCAAATTTAATTCGGCATCATCCTTAAGAGAACGAAATGCAAACAGAAGATAGTCGTCAGTTTTCTGTATAAAAGTAAATAAAACCTATTAAAAAGAAATTTGTATTAATTAGTTTTCCTAATTCTATGAAAGCAGATGTTATGATGTTTATTTCAATTAAATATGACGACTTTTGTAAGAGGATGAAGAACAAGGAAAGTACAAAAGATTTTATGTTTTAGGTTTAATTTTTAAAAAAAATAGTTCTAAATTTGTATTCAACAAAAAGGGAAAGAAAAAGGAACACGTGATAAATTAAATATTAATAAATACAATAAAATTGAAGAAAATCGGAATAAAATATCAGGATAAAAAAAATTACATATTCCTTCGTTCTAGTAACCGCTCATTGTTTTACGCTTAGATTTTTCTGCTTTACGTTTCCTATTTTTTCACCTTTAAATATATACTCTTTCTGAGATCAGAATTATTCTTACAATTAAGGATTGTATTTTAATTTTCCGAAGTTAAATTTGTAGGAAAATCGTATTTTTTTACAGTTTATTGTATTTTTATTGTTAATAAATTGTAGTGTACTACGGAATATAATTTAAAAATTTTTATCGCGTAATATCTAAAAGTTGCGCAAGTTATTAAAAATAAGATTAAATCAAATAAAGAGATTATTATTTACAAATTTTCTGGCAATGAAATATAAGTTTAGTATATTTTTATGGAAATCTATCCCGTTTAAAGCCATAAAAATAGAAATTAGATAAGTAGCACATCACATAAGAAAACGGTAAGCTCTGAGTCAGTCAAGTTTTACATTTCGGTGGTTTTATTTGCGGTAAGGGAGTGACGACGAGTTTGTTTATAATAGAAGTGGTGGGAAGACGAAGTTTGTGATGACGTAACGGATCAATGATGTCACCATGGTGACAAAACCACCCCTTATTCCACCCCCGTAAGACATCAAACCTCCAACCAACAACAACCTTCTGTAATGATTCCGACTTACATTGTTTTCTTTTCGTTCCTTCTGCTTCTTTAACCCCCTCCCCTCTTTCTTCTCCTATCATTCTATTTCTCTTTCCACCTTTTATTTTAGTTTCCTTTCCTCTTTTACGATATGGTCTACTTCAGAAGCTATTTATGAAAAATATGGCGCGATATATAATATAATATTACTTCTTCTAGGGAGGAAGGAAAATATAACAACAAAAGTTATACGGAAAAAGTACGGTTTATAACCGCTGTGCTTTTCGTTCAATGGACCCTGAAATAATCTTTATGCTCCATAAATAGTCTGTAATAGATAAATTTCATACAGCGAACAACTAGTTATATATATTTTAAAGCAAATTTATCTTATACTTGTTTTCTCTTAAATATGACTTTATCTTCTTTCTCATGTACCCGATTATATTTATTATTTTACTTCGTATCTTATTAAATATTATAAAACCTGTTAATCTTATAAAGCATAAGAAAAGTCAATTTCTTTAAGGAAATAACTTAAAGAGCAAGTATTTATTTTTATTACTGCAATAATAATAATTCATGTTTTTTTTTGTACTTACTATAACACAAAGCGCAGATATTTATCTTTTTCTCTGTAATTTTTCCCATAAAAATGCGACATAAATATATTCACGAATAGTTTAAGCTTATTAAATTATATATTATATGTAACATATAAAACCTACATAATGTTACATAGTGTAGCATCTTATATGATCGTGTAAATAAAATTTTTACAACCCGTTTTATGATGGAAACTAAAATAATTTTTTTTTTTAAACGTAAGATAATAGAATAATTGAGAAATTCATAACCAGTCAGACTTGTTACTCTGAATATTTAATTAGTCAATATTACATAGGTAATGCCAGTCGATAACTTAAGTGTATTTATCATCTTATTATATTATTTAACATTGTTTTTCTTATATTGAAAACGTTTTAAGATGTTTTTATAATATGATATTAATTTATTTGATATAAGTAACTTTCTGTTTAATTACATCTACACCGCATATCTACAAACATCAAAAGCATCGTATTTACCTTATTATATTGCATTTACATCATTATTTACAAATTTATCCATCTATTTACTTTGCATTCCTCGAAAGTGTCCAAGCTCGACATTAAATAGCCCGAGGCCATTTTAATAAAATTTCATTTTACTAAAATTTCCAGATTTCAGTCATTTGATGTACTCGTTTAGCGTATTTATTGTACTACCTACATTATTAGGAAATATTAGAGAAAAAAAAAATAGCTATTATTCGAGTTCTGGTTGTCGTTTTCTTACAACCAACAAATAGCAAACAAAGTCCTTAGAAACATCCATTAGCAAAGATATCTCTTCCAAACAAATCACCCAAAACTCAACAAAAAATCGGTGAGAATCATAGGATCAAAAGTAAAAGAAAATGATGGAGAGCGAGGAAACGGTTGACTTACTTAAAGAGGGATGAAAAAAATAAGTAGAATTTAAGTTATCCAGACAGTGATTGCCCAACCCACCGGGTTGGTCTAGTGATGATCGCGTTTTCGCAAATCAGCTGATTTGGAAGTCAAAAGTTTCAGCTTTCAAGTCCTAGTAAAGGCAGTTACTTTGATACGGATTTTAATACTAGATCGTGGATACCGGTGTTCTTTGGTGGTTGGATTTCAATTAACCATACATTTCAGGAATGGTCAAACTGAGACTGTACACGACTACACTTCATTTACACTCATACATATCATCCTCAGTCATCCTCTGAAGTAATACGTGAAGGTAATTCCTGGAGGTTAAACAGGAAAAAAGGAAGACACAGCCATTAACGAATAATGAATATGATGCTCACAATTACTATTCCATCCATAATTCCTCATATTTGGTTATCTTTATCTAACGCGGGAGGCATTTTATCTTAGAGCAATTTATACTAAGAAAGTGTACACTAATTTAAGCTGGGCAGTCTGAACTGGAAGTTTAAAATGTTGGATATTTTTAAACTAAATTTAGCCTTGTTATAAGGATTGCCTGGAACTAAAAAACAGTTGTTGAATTTTTACATTTTTATTTTTTATCCTTATTCTAAAATCCCAATTTAAGTATCTGTTGTATAGTATTTTAAATAATGTTTATTTGTCAATTAATTTTGTTTACTGTTATTTATTTATTTTTTTTTTACCGACTTTTCGACTTCGTTCGCTCGGTGGGATTGGGGGGTTGAAATTGTATCTTCTTTACGTTTTTAGATATGAGGAGTATGAAAATACAATTTATTTAAAATATACTTTCGTTTTATATATATATATATATATATGGGCCTATGTATAAAACTTGTGGCTCGAAAATCTCCAAAGCTACTTAATCAATTTCATTGAAATTTTGATACAGTATGTTTTAGTAGCTGAAGTTGTACATCTGTTAATTTGATGAAAATTGGTTGAGTTCTTCTTGTTTTATGGTTGTTAAATTGGTTGAGTTGCTCTCAGATTTAATGTCTACGACAGAAAACATAACTTAAATTTGAGGTTATGTTGAATTGGTGTGGTATATTTTTCATACGCGGTTATGCAGCGAGTCACAATCATGAGCGAGTTGAAATTTGTTTGTATGTTGGGTCTACTGGTTAACCGAACGTACGTAGTGCTCTGTACTCTGAAAATCAGTGCATTTCTGACTGCGAAACAGTGAGGTCGTCGGAAATGATAAGTCTGTTTTCTTCCGTAGAACTGCAAGAGTATTTTTTTAATTTTGGAGCTTAACCTGATTTTTCAATTTATTTTAATCGTTTATCGTAGTTTATTCCGTATATTTGTTACTCACTGTTGAATAGACTTTATTATTAAATATAAAAATTAATGAACAAAATGTATTTTATTCTTTTCGATCATTAAAATGGTTGTCGAAGGTAGTCAGAAGATGTTAGCGATTGGATGAAAGATTAATTCTGAATTAAAAATTCATTTTATTGTTTTAGATTAATCAGTTATTGGATCGTATGTTTCTCTTGAGTGACGACTCGTGTGTCTACTGCATAACCCTTGACCTCGAAAAACTTTTTAGTTGAAATAGAATTTGGATCTTCTTCGTTATGTGTCATTTTAACAGCTATTGCAATTGAAAATGAGTCATTAGTATATCAGTTAGAACATCATTTACTCATTAATATTTGATTATAATATTAAAACTGCAGTTCTGTTTTGCCCTGTGCGTATCGTAGGCCTACTTCTCATTTTTAGTGTTTTGTATTTTGTACTTATGCATTTCATACGTTTAATCTAACGTGTTCAAAATCAAGTCGCCGCAATACATATTCTTCTGGAACATGGTATTTTACATAATCCAAAAAGATGTGATCGTGGTCATGACATGATTTTAAAGACGGGGTACAAGATCGTTGGATTTATTAAAAAAAGACTGCAGACATTATAAGCAATTAAAAATCGATACCATTTTAACTGGTTCTAAACCCCCTTTCCGTAAAATTGTCTTATTTATTTCTTGTTGGCCTAAGGCATTGTCAACTGAAAAATTTTACGCATAGGAGTTAGAAATAAATCCACATACTATGATTAACTGGCGAATTACTTACACGAACTTTGTGCCCATAGTGTTGCAAAGTATTAGAACTAAATTAGAGGTCAAGGGTTAACAGTCGAATAGACGAAAGTTTATTCTGCCGCAGGAAATATCAAGTTGGGGGTGTGTTCTTCCACAACAATGGATCTTTGGGGGTTTTATAGAAAGACTAAGGAGTATTTTATGGTTACACGGAAAACAGGAGTGCCAAAAGTTCAATTAAAGTAATAATCAAATGAAAACGCCCGGTAATCAAATGAAAACGCCCAGGTAGAACCAAAATTTCGGTTGAATGGTGGGTCTTATAGGGACGTTCAAAATTGATCGGAAAATTTTAATCATGTGTAGAAACCATACATATATTTCGTAGAATCACAAACAGGGGCACTAATTCAGACGATTGAAAACAATGGAAACTTGGAAAGCATTGAAATAAAATATAATATGTGATAAACAGGACTCTGTTGGACATCAGTTTGGCGGAGTTAATGTGGCGACAGCGCAAAGCGGTTGTGATCTTTTCAACCACATACTTTTAGGCTGTCGGCCTTCATTATAAAGGTAATCCTTATTATTTACTGTACAAACAAATAATAAATTAATTACAATTACTACAAATGATATTAGGGTTTAGTTAATTGCATCATTTTCGATCAGTCCGTCATCAAAATGGTGACACATAACGAAGAAGATCCTAGAAGTTTTATAGCGGTTAATTATCTTAAGTATTTGTTAGGTTAATCCAAACTTTCAAGCCTATTAAAATATATATTATTTGTATTTATGCTATAATATACAATAATTTTTAATGCTATATAAATGTAATCGGTTATGTATATATTTTAAATTTTCAAATTAATAAGTACATATTAAAAAAAAAAAACTATTTAATTTTAATCTTAAGAGCCGATTAATTATTGCACCAATCCACCTTTAGTATTATTTCTATAGTCACCACGAAAGTAAAAGTTTGTCTCAGTCCTTTAACAAAAGGGTAGATAGACGGACAATTACATGGTTTGTACAGTATTGTACTCTATTAGGTGAAGAAATTATGTTCTTTTTTACTAGAAAATCGAGATTCCCACCCGTTTTAATTAAAATTCTTTACTTTTACATCTTTTTCATCTCATTATTAAATGAAGCTACTATGAACCGGTACTTTACGTACGGTTTAATAAAAAAAAGAAGAATTTTTTTATCTTTATTAAATATCGAGGTAGAATTTATTTCAAATATACATCTGTTTTTATTGAAAAAGAAAAAAGTTTTAAAAATACGAGTACTTAAATGTTAGATATTAAATGATAGATATTAATGTTAGTTAAAATTTTAACTAAATTATGAAACTACCTTGATAAATTAAATCAAGGTACTATATTTAGGTAATATTCCATTTTTTATATTTTTACAGATTTCCATCCGGTAAACTTAAACGATCAAAGATAACTAGATACGAATAAGGTTAAATATGATATAACACAATTTTTTCCGATAAGTAATTTGTATGATATAATGATAAGCTTATTCTTTTGTGAGCCGTACTCACAAAGCAACTTAGCTACCTTACATGGTGCTGTACAGTCTAACCTTAAATTAGCTTGTTCTTCGCTTCCAGTCTATATACTAATCGTTAAGAAGTATTTTAATCATGCTGTCGTCGGTAATAAAATTGTAATTTATGATAACAAGTATAATCTGAACTGATACGGTATCACTAGATAGTGGATTGTTACCTTGAGGGCTGGTTTCTACTAATAGCTTACGTAATTCTGGGTTAAAAAATATGTAGCAGTGGTCGATTATCTTTCGACCTCACTCGTTTGTAATCCCGTACAACGACCGAATAAATCAAACTTCTTAAAATGATAATTATTTTTGTTTCAAATTTAAATAAATTTTTATAATAAAAATACTTGTTTCATTAAAATGGACTTAAAAGAAATTATTTTTTAATATAATATTTCATTACGGGATGTTTTCCAGTACGCCTCTATGTATTTCATATTAATTATGTTTTGTTCGGCCAGCACGCAGAATAAGCTTATTTACGATCATACTAAATGTTTACGATAATTTTTAATTCAAACTGAAACAAAAAATATAATCACGAAGAAATACATAAATCGATTTAAATTTATCTTTTAGTTAACTACGTATGATTTAAAATTATTATGAGATATAAAAATGTTAAATTAATAAAAATAATAATAATAATAGAAAACAAATTTAAAAAAAGTATGCCTGTATTTGTATAAAAATTAAATGTTATACTTGTAACAAATGAATCATTCTTCTAAATACGGTTACTTCATTTTTATAATTTTAAAACTACGTCGTTTAAACATAATTTTTTCCACACTCAAAAACACCTTCCTATGTGTTAAACCATTTAAGGAAACTTGTACCGTTGAATGTGATTCACCATTAGTTATATGTTAAGCTATTAGCTGTTATAATCGAACGCTGGAATCTGAAAACAATCCTCGATGAATCTTTTTTTTTTTAAGAAATAAAAGTGTTTTTTTTTTTTTTATTTTATAATAAGTTATTAATTTGAAATTCTTATGTTGTTTGTATCGATCAAATAAGTATTGCGTTAAATAAACAGATAAACAATTGAAAATTTCAAGGTTTTGAAATACTTAGAAAAATATTGATTGTAAGGTATAACCTCAATTTATGATCGTTGTATTTAATATGGGTTTCTATAACATTTAGCTGAAATTTAAAAAATTAAGAAGAAAAAAATTGATTAGGAAAAAGCTTAGGAAATATTTTTTTTTTAAATCTTAATATTTTAAATGCTGTCAAAATAATATATTTGCATAGATGGAAATAACGGAAATTAACTTCAAAAATATATAGAAAATAAATTATTTGCAGTATAACTTTGCTTATATACGAGTCAACTGAAAAAAAATGGGTCCCAGAACTGCATTCCTAATTTTTTTTTGAGAAGTTTGGGATAAAGGACAAAAGATTAGAGTTCAAAAACACAGTAATTAATCTATTTCTTTTTTAACCTCCGGAACCACCGTTAGGTATTACTTCAGAGGATGAGATGAATGACAATTTTTGTATTACGTGAAAATGTCATGCCTGACCGGGACTCGAACCCGGGACCTCCGGATGATAGGCCGAGATGCTACCACTCGCGCCTCGTAGGCCGGTACACTATTTTATTTTGGCGTAAAATAAAATAAACTTTGTTAAAAGAGTAATAAACACACAAAAGTTTAAAAAACATTGTAGAGAATTTGATCCTGAGTAAAATCGTGTGAATTAAGTCTACAGAAATGAAATACATACAAAAGAACTTCAAACTTTATTAAGAACAAAACAAAAGTACAGTTCTGAGACCAATTTTTTTCTCAGTGTTTCAGGACGGAAAAGATCATAAAATTTACCCCTTCATATAAAATAACTCCCTAATATAAAAGGGGTTCATATAAAATGTACCCCTTAATTTCAGTCTCATGACTTAAAATCAGGGTTAAATCTTTCCCAGCCGGCACTGGTTAACGAAACGTTTCCGAACTTAGGTTTATATAAACTTCCTTCATCAGTAGAATATTCCTCGTAAATCAGCTGTACAAATTAGTACTGACTCGGGTATGCAACAAATTCAATGATTTTAAATAATCTTAAGAATATTTTCGTAACAAAAGATAAATATTTCAAGCGTAGTGTGTTAATTAAACTGGCATATGACATGATATGATTGTTACATGAAGAAACAGAAAAATTAATGAAAGAATGGAAAGAAAATTATTAAAAAAGATTTTTTTAAATGCAACATGAAGCAACGTACAAGATCCTTAAACATTTACATAAAAAAGTATAATTATTACCATGACAGATCATAATTTTCTGTAAATTACAAAATACTTAAAACATAATTTTATATATTGAAATTTTTCATGCAGAAATGTACGTATAAAGCTTTTTTTATGTATCGATAAAAAAATAGGAAGATTACGTAATTTTAACGATATAACCTGTACGAATTGTACAATTATTTAAATTTTGCTAATAATGATTTTTCTTAAGTTAGAGGAAGAAATTAATTAAATACATTATCTTTTCTCTGCTAATGAGTCTTGGATTTCTGATAAAATCAGAAATTAACTCTCATCGTCGAAGAGAGTTAAGGCCTTTTAGTTGTGAGTTCATCGACGGTCTTAAGATCTCTCCAATTAGACAGATAAGCTTCGTAATGAGATACTACTCAAAAGGCTAAACGATAAGCGCACAAGGATAGTTAAGATTCTTAAGAGGAAAGAGGTACAAAACTTTTCACAAGTGGTGAGATAACCAGAGGAGCTTTCAAGGTCCAGGAAGATTTCACGTGTGAAGAATTTAAGATAACGAGTTTTTTTATCCCGGTCAGCTTTATTTATCTAGAAAAACCTTGATGGTTGTCAACGTCCGATAAGAGACATAGAATTGAATAATAATAATGATAAATATACTGAAACATATATTGGTACTGAAACAAGGGAAGCTGAGAATCATCCAAGTAAATGAAAAGGTTTGATTTTTAATCTATTCATTTAACCAATTATGTTTTGGTAAGAGTTTTTACTACATTTCCCGAACTGTAATTCAAAAAAATAACGAGGTAATTTATAAAATTTTATAAAAGATGTTTTCTATTTTCTTTTAGATATTCTAAGTTTAAAAATCTGTATTTACATAATTGTAATGATTTTTTAAATATACGAATCTAAACATAAAATTACGTATTTTGTCTATTTTTTTAAATGCTATCTGCATAATGATAATTATATAAGTTTATTTACATACGCCAAAAATAAATAATATTGTCTATGTGGAATAAGGTGAAATGTAGGCAAAATAAATATGCTAATGAAGGAAAATCAATATTTTTTTCAAATTATTGCTGATCCATCCGTTCTTGGTGCAAGTGATATTGTTTTACCATATGAACATAAAATTTAAAAACGAAAAATCAAAAGTAATTTTTGATAAATAGACTAAGAATTATTTCAATTATTTAAAAAAAAAAGTTATTAATATTATTTTAAAGTGAAATAAAAGGAAGTAAGAAACTGTGTGAATTTTAACGGCCGGATCTCAAGCTCGGAAAATTGGTTAAAAAATGTAATAAAAAATTACTTATTTTTAATTCCGGCCTTGTAGATTTAAATTAGTGTATCAGTTATAGAACATGCCTTATTCATTAGAGCAAAAATTTTTTTAAACCTAAATCAGATTCTTAGACTTATGCAACAAAAAATTACAGAACGGTTAATTATTGTTCAAAATACGTTTTTTGGATCTACTTTTAAAAAATTTTGAAATTTTTTCTTTGTTTTTCCCCGAATATTTTTAAAAATAAAATAAATTTATAGAAATTAAATTTAAAGCGAAAAAGAAAATCATTTTATACAAAAACGGTCTCCTTTGCTGTTTTTGCAAAATACTTTTTGAGTAAAATGTAATAATTATAAATAACACGTTTCATAAAAAAAAAGGGTGAGGGAGAAATTACAAAATTTAGATTTTAATGAATAGTTTTATAGTTTAATATGCTTCTTTAAAAAACTGACTAAATAAATAAACCAATTTAAAGGGATAAACAGAGAGTATGAGAGAGAGAGAGAGAGAGAGACTATCGCTTTCAGTTCCATGTATCACAATTACTTTTAAAATCTTCTTAATTCAATAAAGAGATTTTTTTAATTTAAAAAACTTGGCCCTGTGACCCCCTTTTGATTTTTCATAAATACAATCCGAATAAACACAAAAAACTCCTTTCTCTAAAATTATCTATGTTTATCACTTCATGATATAATATTGCAATAAATAATGCATGTTCTAATTTTTATGAAATCATTCTTATGAAAACTATAAAAAGTGCAAACTGTTTCTTAAAGAAGTATCGACTTCAGCAATTTTCACAGATTTTCTGTCATTACATAATATAAGAAACTTTTGTTGTTTTTTTTTACCTCCAGGACCACTGTTGGGTATTGCTTCAGACGATGAGATGAAGTGACACTTTTGTACCGTGTGAAAATGCATCCCTGACCGGGATTCGAACTGCCATTTATAAAATAATTTTTATACTTTACATATAGCTTTTTCAGAAATTCCGTTTGACAGTATTTAACACTTTTTGGTACCATTAAAATTAAAAATCTAAAACCTATAAACTTAGCGGACATTAATATTTTTTTAAACACGACTATATGATATATTGCTTTTTTAGAAGACAATTAATATGAATCTCAAACTCCAAATAAAGCCAAGGACTTTAATAAATAAATAAATACCTAAGTAAATAGTTTCAAAAGATTCTGATTTTTGTCTATTCAGTATCACATGCGGCAACAGAAATAATCTTTTTATTACACGAATTTCATGAAATCGAAGAAGCATTCTAGAGTTACAGGGTCGGATAAAATAAACAAACTCATTACGTTACAACTGGTATTTCTAATCGAGTAAATAATGATTAAATTAACTGAAAATTTCGTTAAATTTTCTTTCTAATTATAAAACTTTCACTGTGTATGAAACGATGCTACGTTAATACTTTAGCTGCAATCCAGCAAAATACAATTATTGCCTTGTAAAAATCTTTCTTTATATATCTAAAATAATGTTCTTGAACTGAAATACTTTTCTATTGATGCCGGATCTTTTATTTAATTTATTTAGTATGATATATTATACACCTTATTAAACTTTATCGTACAATAATTTTATTAATTAAATTTCTTTCTTTATCTTTTAAATAACGTAAGTAAATCGAAGCCGAGCAGTCGGGTAGCCATGCCTCTTACCAAACGTATAGGTAAAAGACGAAATAAAAAAGTAAGGCGATGTGAGGGTGGCAGTCCTGATGCCACGAGCTTGGGGCTACTTGGAGGATTTCCCTGGGACCGTGAGAGCGTATCAGGTTCCCGACGGAGGAAGTGCGCGTGGCCGAACTCTCTTCTCTCCATGTGTGTGTACATAAGCGAGAACAACCGCAATAAAATTGTTAAGATGTATTTATACGTGTGTGCATGTGTATATTATATACACGGCTTATACACATGTACTGTATATAGTTCTGTAGTTATTATTTGTTTGAAAACAACAGACGCAAAATAAAAACTGGATTTATTACGTTTTAAATTTTATCTTGTGTAACTAACGCGCAAAAACTATATTTCAACATATTATTATATAATATATTTTCCAGTTTCTAAAACGTTTAAGTTTTTTCAGTTTTATAAAAAAATATTTCATTCGCAGAACTTAAAACCTTTGAACACGTAGAAAGCCGTTTCATGCTTCGTATGTCTTCGGTACAAAGATGATAGATTTTTTATCGACAGAGTAATAATGATTCAGCGATTGTAAATTAATAATCCATTCACTGCTATAGCGCAGTCAGAAGAACGGGTGTTCGCTGGAACAAAAAAAAAATGAATGATTTGAAAAGAATTTACAAAAATGTCTGTAGTCATGAAGAAATTGAATAATTTCAACTTATGTTTTTCTTTCTTTGAAGTATCGACTGGTTTAAGCTCTTCTACATTTCTACCGGTTCTGTTTGTTTCTGTTTGTCTAAAATCTAACCTGAAAGACTAAAAAATACCAGAGGATCTCAGGTAAATGAAAGATACTTTTGAATCTTTGTCTTTCTCTATATTATCATCACCTTTTACAAGTTCTTCAGTTATCAGTTTTAGTACCAGAACATGAAAACCTAGTAGATCTTATTGAAAATTCTGTATATTTTAAACGCCTTTCTTCTTTTCCTTTAAGTTTTTCCTGTTGATTATGTTTTGCTATCTTTAAGCACTACTCTTCTAGTAAATATATTTTTAGGACAACCTTCTAATGCTATTATTTATATTTTAATATTAGTCGATTTATTTTCTGCACGAAAGCTCTCGTCGGTCGAGTCAGTTTTCTTTCTGTGTCTGTATTACTTCATCATCCATCATTTTTAATTTTACTGCGTAAGTAATTTTTCTTCTTGTAACATATTTTGTTACCCTACTTTAATATTTAATTCCTCATTGTTTTCTCTTTTATCACAATTTATTATCTTTGTTTTACTAACGTTTATTTTAAATTAAAGTTCTCTCCTATAAACTCATTCAATTAATGATATCTTCTAACTCATTTTTGGTTTATGCCAAAAAAGACAATCGTCAGCAAATCTTAGGATTTTTTCCTTAGTGGATTACAAATTTTTCCTTCAATTCCTGAATCGAAAGAAAAATAAAATGCATTTGTTATATATATATATATATATATATATATATATATATAAATTTAATTTTTGAATCCTTTTAAATAAATAAAATCGGTTATTTATTTTCTCCGATAAAGGGAAGTAGTAATTCTGCATGATTTAGAGTAGTGATGATGTTATTTCTAAGTGATTAGATAGAAGATTAACAAGATAACCTTTTCGTTACTACTTCCTCATTCCGCGCGAAAATCATTATCTTATTTTGCAATACATACTTATTACATTAATGGTGTTATCTTTATGTTTTTAGGTTTATAACAGAATTTTTTTTAAACTTTAAATAAATTACTCTATAGTATTAACAATAAGAATATACGAGGCCTGTTCAGAAAATAACCGAACATTTTTAATTACGCGTCAATGGAAATATTTAGTGACATGCAGTTAGCATCATTGCGTCCCGCATAACATTCTCTGTAACCACATGTTCTTGGATTATTGATATCTAATTTGGTTTTCGTGTTATTGTTATTTGAGTGCAACTTGTTTAAGTGTTAGTAGCGATTTGGTAATGTACAATTTCGGGAACAATACAACGTAAATTTTTGAATGAAACTGGGAAAAACGTTTGCAGAAACGGTTAAACTTTTGAAAAAGCTTACGAAGATGATGCTATGGGTTGTACGCAATGTTACGAATGATTTTCACTATTTAAGAGTGGTCGTCAGTCAATTGAAGATGACCGTTGACCAGGAATGCCTTCGACTTCAACTGATGATACCCACCTTCAGATAATTAACGATCTGGTGCGTTCAAATCGCCGATTGACTGTCTGAGAACTTGCAGAAGAGGTTAGCATCTCAACTGGATCATGCCATGACATTTTGATTGAAAAATTGAACGTGCATCGAGTTGCAGCAAAGTTTGTTCCTCGTTTGATGACCGAACAGCAGAAAGAGCATAGCGTGGACAATTTCCGGCAACTCCTTGAACAAGCCGATGACGATGAAACATTCATGCAAAAAATCGTAACCGGAGACCATTGCTGGGTTTACGGCTACGACATTGAGACAAAAGTTCAATCATAAAAAAATCGCACATTCAAAAATCGCTAATAACACTTAAGCATGTTGCACTCAGATAATAATAACACAAAAACTAAACAAGATATCAACAATCCAAGAACATGTGTTTACAGAGGAGGTTATGCGGAACATAATGCTGCCAACTGCATGTCACTAAATATCTCCGTTGGCGCGTAATTAATAATGTTCTGTTATTTTCTGAACAGATCTCGTATATAGTATAAACTATATCAATATATACAGAATGTTTCTAAAATTATAGGCTGGCTATATATACCTTTTCGGATTCTACTTGTAAAATTAAACAAAAAATATTCTTAGGAAAAATGGCAATTTCTCATTCGTTCTCTCCCGTCCACAATTTTGTTATTTTTATATAAAAAATTATATCTCAAGTTTGGATAGATGAATGACATTAATATTTGGTAAGCGTCTTGGTAATAAAGTTTTAAAATTAGCAAAAAATTAGAACTTAAATACCTTCGCAGATTACAAAATGGCGGCCATGTTTATTTTTCAATCCGTTATATCTCCATAAATATTAGTTTTATCGAAATTTATGCTATTTTATAAAATATTAAGCCTTTTATTTTGAAGAAAATAACATTTTATTTTTTTTAAATCGGTTTACAACCGAGTTATGGGAGAAAACTGATGTAATTTGTGTCCGTTTTCATGTCCTCCATTTTACATTCAATTCGATTAAATATTTATTGTTTTTATTTTTTATTAATTCTAGTATTAATTTTAATTAATACTAAAAGGATATTTTTAACTATGGCGCAGCTCGTAGTAAAGGCGAAAAAATAAAATATTTTAACATTTTAAATAAATAAAATACTTTCTGAAATTAGTAATTATTATTAACCGATATTTTCGAAATTAATCAATTTTGTTTGTAATTATACAAAATAAATATACCTTATGCTTAATACGCTTATATGCTACATTCTAAACTTCTAGACCGAGTGATTTCAGATTAATTTAAATCAGCTAGGAAAATATAAAATGAAGAAAAAAATTACACCAAACGATCACCAAACGATTTTAAAGAAATTGAACAGGAAGTTAAATAAGTTATTATTTATTGAAAACAATTTATTTTTTAATTCGGTTACAAAATAAAATTTTACTCAAGATATTAACAGAGATTTAAAAAAAATTGTTTTAATTATGAAATGAAAATAATTCGGAAATTACATTTTATATTTTATTATAATTTGTATTCTACTCTATTTTTACCTTATACATAAAATACTTGCAGTAATGGTGACAATTTTTAGTTTGGTCAAAGATGTGGAGAAAGTCGAATAACCAAAAGAGTTTTTACAAACGCTGTTATGTATGAAGTAACCTGTACTTCTGCAAATAAACCGTGACTATCATTAATTCAAAGCCCATTAGTTAGTTGGTAAGACACTGTTTCTACTTTCCGTATTCATTAACTGTATTACTAAAAAGCAAATTAAGAAAGCTTAGTGGATAGTAGTTTTACCGTTAATGGAAATATTTGTGTGATAACAGCAATACATAAAACAGAATGAGTTTTAAAATGGATTTTATACATTTCCAATGTTTTACAAGTTATTCATTTATTTTGTCATTACATTTAAATAAAAATATATTCTTATTACATTCAAAACAAAATTTATTTACTGCGAAATGAAGTAAAGTTAACTTGATAAAACTAGAAAATTAAAGCCCAAACTCTATTTGCTCTTAAGTTCTCTTCGGCTATTCGGTTAATGATAAGCGGTGAAATCATCACATACCGATCTGATATAAACTAATGACCTATGGGAATAATTATATTTATGTATACAGGATTAATTTACCTACGTTTTATGTACGAAAAGTCATGTTATTACTTGATATGTACGATTAGTTTACTTTTTCTATACATTAACATTAATATTACACGTTTACTTTTCAGTCGTGCGAAGGAAAGTTGTATTCAAATAAAGCGTACACATTATTCAAGGCCGAATTATAATGGAAAAAGGAGACAAGCAGACTGGCTTGCGAGTTACCAAGGTTGCGAGCTTGCCTGTTTTGTTAAATACACTGACTGACCGAACGAAAGACAGCGACCGAGCGAGTATAAGTGTTCTAGATGTGAAACTGAGCATTCCTTATTCCTTTGGAAGCGCTATCGCTAGTCAGATGCATTTCTTTTCAGAAGCGAACCTTGTGGCTTATCTCTTCGGTATGTCGACAATGCAGTTATAAATTGAACTAACTTGTAACTAATAAAACGGTTAAATTAATTATTTGCTCGAGCGAAATCGCCAGAGAAGAGACAATAGACCGCACGTACCCAATAAGGAGGTGTTGTTTTCTCTTATCTGGTTTATTGGCTGTCTAAGCTATCTGATGACAAAGGAGGGTGTTGCTTTATTTGGACCGCATTCTGGCACAGGAGTCCCTGTAAGTTCCAATATAACTAGACACAAATCAAACGGAGTTAAAAGCGATCTCTTGTAATCGACTTGCTACCAGGCATGCTGCGCGCTTTGCCATGTTAATTCCTTGTGTGTGTTCTATATATTGTGTATGTTGAAAAAAAGTATATATATATATCGTACTGTACATACACACGCGTACGCGCGCGCACACACATACATAAACAGACGAGCACGTATGATATCACGAAACTTTGGTGTCCTTGTTTATTATTCATTATATCGACTTGGCTGTTTGTAAGCTTGTATTTGTAAAACTAAAGAGTGAATCTTTAAAAAAGATTTTGAATCATTACATAAATCTTTGCTCTAATGTTAATTTAAAACCGCGAAATTTACACTACCTTATCATTCTTATTCTTCTTCTTTACCAGTTCTTTTTTTACCAGTTAAATAAATTATAACTCTGTTTTTAAATTAGATTACTACAACGTTAAATTTATATTACCACCATCTCTGTTGACATATGAATTAAGAGAAAAGGTTTAACAATAAAATTTGTTTCTAATAATTCAAATTACTTAATATGGATTTACTTTAGACGGTTTGTTAAAGATTCGAGGTTATGTAAGTAATATTACATTAAGTAGACCAAAGAAGGTCTTACTGCGTAGTGCGTACAAAAATATTCTAAAACTGATTATTTTTTCTATTCATTTCTATTACGTAGTAAAAATATTTATTTCAAAACAGATTATTTGTTTTTTTATAACATAAGCGTCAACGCGTATATAAAAATTACAAACAACGCGTCGTAATATTGTAATTGAAAAAAATTAAATGGCATTTTACAAAACATAGCCAATCAAAATATTATTTTTACGATAAATTTCCCTTGATATTAAACCTAGGTTTTCTCCTACTATAATTACTACTATATATAACTTCTAGTATACTATATTACTACTATATACAACTCCTACTATAATTTCAATTTTTTTTTTTTTTTCTGAATTTACTTATATATTTTGCTAAGGTGTTATCTCAACAAACAAAAGTAGATTAAAGTTGTAAATACTAGTTTTTTTTTTATTAAATACTAATTATTCTCAATAATATGATTTTTTATGTAGTCCCCCCAAAAACAATTTTAAAAAATCGACTTTAACTCTTTCCGTATCATCTACTTCTAGTAGTAACAAGTTCATCTGCAGAATAATCTTGATTAGAGCATCGTTAGATAATGCAAAATTAACAGTTAAATCGGAAAAATAATTAAATACATTCGATAATAAAAAAATAAAAAAATATTAGAAGATAATAAACTAATAAATAAAAAGATAAAATAAACGTTTAGAAATCAATAATTAGCGTTTTTCTTACAGCCCAAACTATTGTGTTCTGTAGTCGAAAAGATCTTGTCTGGTTTGATTTTCTTATAGGAATAGATTTAAAAAAAAAAAAACAAAAACAAAATCCATGTTAACAATTTTTAAATAGAGGTTCCGACAATACCCTGAAAACCTGAAATTTGTTTTTAAGGTGTCCTAAAATTTAAAAGTATATTTCATTTGGGAATTTACTTAGGTATAATAAATTTTAAACGTTTATAAGCTTAATTAATGTTTTATTAAAATAATGTTTGTATGCAATTGTCTTTTAATAGCATAAAAATAAATATTTTAAATGCATTTGTGATGAGGGAAAAAGTTATTTAATCATTTCAAACTTTGATTTATTTCTTATATTCTGGTAAGGAATAAAATCTTGAAAAAAAAGGGAAATAAATAATCGGAAAGTCTCAAAATCATTTCCGTATATATTACATAAAATAATTAATAAAGATTTTTCTATCTCCAAAAGCCTCTAATAGAGAGTGTTACCGACGCTTTGTGAGCTCATTTTATTAACGAAAGTAATGAAAAAAGTTCATATAAACATGGGCTCCGTTAGCGAGTTACGTCTAGGGAAAGATTTCGCCCTGATTCCTTTGTAAAGAGTGAAATAAAACCGTACTGAAATTCTTAGAACCTAAATTAAGGGTAAACGTGATAGCGTCTTATGGGTTTTGACCTGAGAAATTAAATGATTCAGAACCCTATCTTCAGTAGTTTTCATAATACCCGACATAAAACAGAAAAATCTGAAGATTGCTGTAAGTTAAAACAAAATACCAGTTCAAGAAGTTTGATTTTATTAACACTTTTACCGTATGAAAGGGATTACACGTTCAAATCATGTTTGCTTTCCTACAAAGAACAGTAATACAAAAAATAGTGTTGTATTAAAGATAAAAATAAAATTTAAAAAAATCAATAAAATAAAAAACCAGTAATATTCAAACAATAAAGATTATCTTTCTCGAATTCACTGGCAAATTGAAAGTTTGAGAAATTATGATTTCGTAAGTTGGTATTTGGACTTTTTCATTATTTTTTCTAGTAGAATTGGCTCAGAAAGCGTCGGTTACACTACGTTAATCACTGTATATTTTAAACGCTAAACCTCTTTTTAAGCGAACATTCATCTTTTTATTCTACCGATTCGACTTTAACCAAGTTAATAGAAACGTTTTAATGGTAATATTTGAAAAACAAATGAAATAACGGTTTTTTTATATTAATCTAATTTATTTTTAAGTAAAATTAACCTGCTTAATAAAAACAAACCTTTTCTGTTAGACTTTATAACATGTACAACTGATATCACATTTCGCCAGTTTGTAACCAGTAAAATTTGTGCTATTCTAACAGAAAAAGTAGATTATGCGAGTTTCATATCAAATCAAGATTATTGAACGTTGTAAAAATTTTTATCGTATATTAATAAATCATCATTCTTATTCCCGAAAGAAATTATAGAAGTTAGAAATTCTCATCATTTCAATTTAAACTTGAACTTGAATGATTTTAAAAAATAATTTTTTTGTGGAACTTTTCAAAATTTACCGTTTATAGCTTCTAAGGTTCCGTAGGTTTTAATCGTTCCAATTAATCTCCATTAAGTCCAAATTTTTCAACCGAATTCTTCGATCTCTTAATCAAAAACTCTTAATCAAACTATTTTGGGGCCTCTTTTTTTCCTTTTCTCCGAGTTTTCCGATTATATCACCCGTGTGGCAGCCTTATCAAAATTAAATTGCATTCATGTCAATAGTAACCGTTGATAATAGTGTTCGTAAGTAAAGAATTCATTCCATTTTATTTCTTATTAATTTTTTCATCAATCTATGCATTCGTGCAATCCTACAACACGTAACTAATGAAAAAGGTCTACTACTTTAGCCATCAATCTCCTAAGTATTCCCTTACTCAAAATCATAAATTTATGCTACGTTTTCAGTTATTCTCCCAAAAATCTCCCTCTTTTAGTTTTCAAATCCGAAAATATTTTTGTATTAATAACTTTTTAAAATATTTTTTGAAAGTTTAGTAAAATTATTCATACAACATAAAAGAGAGAGTATAAACTCTAAAGGAAAGAAAAATCTGTTTAAAATTTACATTAATCTCATACATAAATAATGATGATCTAACTAACTATAAAAATATCTTTCGGCACTTATATTTAAGTATTATTGAGACTCCACTCGACAAACAGAATGTATAAAATATTGTCTTAGGCACACTTTCTATTACGCCTACAGCAATTTGTATCCCAATTTTTTATTATAATTTTCTCTATATGTGTATTATTTTTTAAGAAGCCGTTTAACACCTTACAAGAGTATAATAATGTAATTTTTTAATATCTATTAAGTATAATTCACAGTGATTTTTATAATTTTAAAATATACAAAACTAATTGGTAATGAGTTTAATGAGACTAACTCCAATAAATATTTATTACTATAATAACAGGTCTAGTATGTAAGTGTTAACTTTAAAATTACATTTAAGTACCATTTTAAAATTATGTAAATAGTTTTATTATAATTTACATAATATTTAGTTTTTAATAATAAAATAATAGAATGAATATAATCCGATTAGATATTTTTTAAATTGAATTAAATCTATTAAATAATTTGAATAATTTATTAATTTTATTAGGTATGTAATACTGTATTTTATTTAGATAAATTAAACAGAATACATGCCTACCGTAATATAAGAGTTTTCAGGAAAAAGTTGATAATTACTTTAATCTAGAAGAAACGAAGATTATCTTTTGTTGTATCAATTTTTTTTCAAATAACTAATCAAATAAACTTTTTGAAATGTGTGCCTAATTAACAAACTAAAACAATTTTAATTTTAAAAATAATGAATTAAAAACAAAAAGTATAAGATACATAAATAATCAAGAAACTAAAAAATATCTACATAAGCATTTCGATTGTTAAATAATCATTATTAGTATGTTTTAACTAATTATTAAAAAAAATCAAATAAATAAAAAAAGGACTGAATAATATATATTCACTAAGCAGGCAGATAAATAAAAACAAAAATTACATTAAAAAAATTTATAAGATTTTTTTAAATTGCAAAAAATTACTCTTTTTTTAATTTGTTTCATTTTTTAAAAATATGGGATACTTTCTTAATTATATTGGTTATTTATTTACAATTTAGATTTTTTTCAATATAGTTTTTAATGTTTTTTCTAATTACTAAAAAAACCATTATATATCTACTTATAATCAATGATTGTTTAGCATCGAAAATGAAAATTTAATGAAAGGTTTTAACTTTTTCTAAGAATTTATTTTATAATAATTTTTATTTTTATAATTTTTTTATTTTTAATAATCGTTGAGCATAGCTCATTATTTTTAAAAATAAAAAAAAATAATTAATTTCTTTTCTATTAAAAAATATATATTTTTTTAATATAAAAAGATTATACAGAAAGAACCTAACAAATTAAAAAAAGTATAAAAACTTATTTAGATAACTTACAGATTCGGTTGAGGTCTCATTTGTTAGTGAAACACGTCAAATTTTGACTCGCCTAGTTCATTAGTACCGAATTTGGCCACCAACAGTCACAATGTTGTTAATAATATTGCAAATATTTTTCAAAATTTTTAAAAACTTGCTTTAGCTTTTTAATCATACTTGGCAAAATTTCATCAATCGGCAACGTCAGGAAGTATGTTAAATTAAGGACGCAGAATTTGAGGACCAACAGGAAACCGCCAGGAGCTGTGTGACTCATACGTTTCTAAATAAATCCGTATGAAATGTACCCAAAATTTATTAAAACATGCAGAACTGAAAAAAATTTATAAAGTAAATAAATTGCTACATGTTCTAAATAAAATAGAAAAGATGGAAAAAGCCCATTATTCATTATTACACGTAAAAATAAAAACAAAAATTGTAGTTTAAAATATAAAATTATTAATAAATTACAGATTTTTAAAAGCTCAACCATATTTACTTTAAATAATAATTACGAATTTAAGAACGCATATAAACTAATAAGGCAAAATTAATTTCGGTTGTAGTCTAAAGGGATACGCGTAATTTAGTTAAAGAAAACAATTTGCAAAATATATTATAAATTTAGATATCAATCTTACAGTTTTAGAAGAAATTCTGAACTTTTCTATTCTAAAAAAACAACTTCATTTTTATTTTGTAGTTCATTTGTTGCTTTTATAGAAGAAAATCACGTGAAAAATACTACATCTATTTTCAGAAAAAAAAAAGTCTATTTTTTAAAAAGATTTTTGGTACTACAAATCAAAATTTTTAATTAGAATAAATAAACAGATATAAAATGTAATCAAATATAATAAAATTTTAAGAAGTAGTAAGAGAATGCAAAAATAAAATAAAAAATTATAAATAAATAAGAATTCATTAAAATTAGATCACATCTCATCATCATTAGATTTAGAGATAACATCTCTAAATCAAAAATTAAAAATGTTTAATTTTTATTGCAGTGCTTTTATGATCTAGTTATAAATAGTTAATAAGTTCACAATTAATGTGGTATTGTGTCGGAAGTTTAAACTAGGGCCTACCATACGAAATATTTTAGGTAACAATGAATCGATGTTGTCTAATATCTTAAGATTTCTTAAGGCCGTGCATCTGGATTCAAATATATTATAAAAACTATCATGTTTCTGCCCTTTGAAGTTCGACAATTTTAGTGTTTTATGTTAGATTTTTAATATTGTTCTTATTTCGAACTTGGTATTCCGAGTAGGGGTTTTACATCGTTCTAATGTTTAAGGTAAGTTTTCATTGTTGGTTTTTAATCATTTACTATGGTAGTATTGTGTCTGGGCGCTGAAAGACACCTCGTTATGCGCCCAGGAAAAATATTCTAATTTATAAAATTCAGCAAGTGGATTTTTATTTATTTTTTTAGTGTTTAAATGAAAACAAGTAGCGTTCGTGATTATTTAAAACGACAGAATATTTCTTATCAGTAGTATAATTTGTTAGAAAAAAATCTGGTTTCTTTTTTGCGCGATTTAAATCTGAATTAGAATATTTACTTTTTTTATATAAATCACCAATGCAATCACGCATTTTATTATAATTCACTTCTTTTATTTCTTAATAATTCGATGAGTACCTGCTTTATATTTCAAATTATTGAACAGATATAAAAGTAAAGAAAGAAATCTTAAATGAAATGAAATGAAAATCTTTTGTCACTGTGGTCATATTGCGGTAATTTAAGATCATTATATAATTTTTTTTTCGTATAATAAATTTATCTACCAGTAAATGAGACAGTACTTGTTTAATATCGGATAGACATACTGATAATTCCATATTTAATTGAATTTAAAAATAGTCGAATTTAAATCGGAATGGAATGAACAGAATATTATTTAACAAAAGTATCTATCCTAAAAAAAATGGTTTCAAATTACTAGCAACAAAAAAAGTAGATTTAAAAAAAATGGTCAAAATTCATGGATCTAGTATCAAAGCTCTAATGTCGGTACACTTTAAAGACTGTCGGTAAGTAAAGGTCTCTTGTAAAGAGTAGGAAATAAACTATACTATTGTCAAATGAACAGCAAGTGAATAAAATATATCATATTTTCAACCGAGTTATATTTCTATTTCGTTTTATTTGATACGGGGTAAATGTATAACATAACCGAACAGTTTGAAATATTTCGTACAATTCTTGTTTAAAATAAATCAACTATAAAATGATTGAATATCAAGGAACGTAATATAGCTTGTACTTTGGTTTTGAGAATAATTAAGTTTTTTATGGACTTTCTGTCCGATTATTATGCAAAAGGCATTTTCTTTTTGTTCATATTATTTTTAATTAAAGAATTAAATTAATTAGAAATTATTTTATTATAATACAAATCTATAATGTACAAATTTTAAAACTTAAAGAAATGTTTTAGTCTGACAGCTCTATATGTTCACGCATTCTCATCACATTACTGCTGAAACTTTCATTATTTTGAGCATCTGATACATGATTATTTGTGGAAAAAAGTACAAAAAGGTAGGTGGTAAAAGATGTTTTTTCAATACGGAGAATTAACATTGAAAATTAAAAAATTGCAGTTTATAAAAAAAATACTTTTTTAAAAATATATTCATTGTAAAAATTGTTATATAAATTTTAATTTATACAGTCAAAATTAATCCCCCCAAAAATATTTAAAAATATAACATTCATCAGTTTGTCAGGATTACTTTAAAAATTCGTAAATTTAACTGCTGAAGAATTTTTTGTTAATTACTCGTAAGTTAGAGTTAATTTAAAAATTTATCGGAGTGCAATTTTTGAAACTTCACTAGAGATTCGTATTAAAGAGTATTCATGCCAATATGATACAATCTTGAACGTAAATAGTAGCTTATTTTAGTATAACTTAGATTTCAATACAAGCATTTTACCAGAATCACTCTCAGCGAATTCGCTATCTTATCGTCTTGTTTAGGAAACCTCAACTGGTTTAAAAAATAAAGTTGTTGTGATAAAACAAATTATTTATTTACGATTAAAAAACGACAAATTTTCTCCACCGATTAGAACTGGATTCTAATTCTACTTATTTTAATTGGTCCTGACAACTTTACATCCGGTTAGCCTACGTCCATAATTTATTTATTTTTTTACAGTGAGAGGGTACATTTTTTAAGTCTATGTTTTATTTAAAACTAATTAAAGACTAATTCTCCAGTAATTTAATTTGTGAATTTTCATTGTAATCCTTCCATTATCTACCAAAGATCGATCGAAATGTTGAATTTTTCTTTAGTCGGGTTGCTTTGTTTTTATATTAATATCTTTCATTAAGGAGACATATTTAAATCTTTCTCGTACTGCTTTATTACTTACTACTCGCTATTGCTAAATTTGATTGTATGAATTAAATCATAAAAAAAAAATAATCTGATGTGGGCACCCATGACTTCCTTGTACGCCTATTAAATTACATATACACATTTCTTTACAATCAGAGGTTAATAATTATTAACAAATCAATTTATTTAAATTAAAAAAAAAGTTAAAAAAAGAAGATGAAATCTGATTCGAACCGATGTGCCTTCCCCCTCTAAGATCCATATATTTCATTAATTAAAACTTTATTTGGCTGTAACTCTGAAACCAATGAAAATAAGTACCGCTTATGATAAATTGTTGAAAAGCTCTCAATGACAGCTTATTACTGCAGTTAAGAAAAAGTTCAAAATTCATTTTTTTTTTTTTGGATTTCGGGATTTTTTGGACACTTTTGTTCCAATCGATTGCAATCAAGACGAGAGTGTACAACTAATGTTACAACAGTCCTAAATCAAAAATTTCAACGTCCTACGGTTAATCGGTTTTGAGTTATGTGAGATACGTACGTATATACAGACGTCACGCTGAAACTAGTCGAAATGAATTCAGGGATGGTCAAAATGGATACTTCCGTTGTAATCTGAAAACCGAGATTTCTCGCGATCACAATACTTCCTGTACTTCGAACAAGGAAGTAAACACGTATAAATAAATAACCTAAAATTTATTTTACGTGTAAGAATTTAATACACACGATATATATATATATATATATATATATATGTATCGTAAAATAACGTCTGTATCGATTATCATTGTGGATATCGATTGTTGTCTATGTCAATATTGACTTCCCTAGACAATTATTATGCGATTAAATGTTAAATTATAATAATATTATGTAACTAATAACATGTAAACTCTCCCGGAAAAAATAATAATAAATTAGGGAATTTTCAGCGAAATCGGTTAAGTAGTTTTTAGTTATTAGGGCAGACACAAAACAAAGATTGTCTTTAATTTATGGAGGGTTATTTTCTTGACTGTTGTATCGGCTCTAGTCTTGCATTTCTCGAAGTTATCAGATCTCATGACTCTAAAAGTACAAAAACCTCGGGTCCAATATATTATTGACAAAACCAGTATGTATGGATATGTATGTGTGTGCGGGCGGGCACCTGTCCACTTGTGTTCATGTGTGCTATTGATAGAATTTCTGGTTAACAACTTTAAAACGAGCGAATGTATATTCATGAAATTCGGTATGGTGAAATTAGTACTAATACATTTTTATAAAAATTAAAAAAATAATTGGAGATAGTTTCCCTTAACTCAGGTAAGAGTTACACACAATGGAAAAGTATAGTAAATAGGTTGCCTGCATTCTATGTATTCTTTTCTGCAACTTTTTATGTTAAAAGCTTTGTCAAGTTAGTATGTACGGTCCTTCCATTATTTTACCCTTGCCGTGTTTTACTCTCAATTATTAATATAGGATACTTACAGTCTAAAGTCTTTTATTCCTATATTTTAATCTAGTGATCAGCAAATATTGCTAAGTATGACAAATATACAGAGTCCGGCATATAAACCTGACGCTAGATAAAAATTAAAAATATATTTTATTGAATCTATCGTAAAAGTGTATGTAGAAATTTGCGAGATAACTATTATTCA
Source organism: Lycorma delicatula (assembly GCF_047948215.1). Lineage (NCBI taxonomy): Eukaryota > Metazoa > Arthropoda > Insecta > Hemiptera > Fulgoridae > Lycorma > Lycorma delicatula. The sequence continues at coordinate 144,562,561 of NC_134459.1, read as the reverse complement.
CGGTATTAAACATCTCTGAAGCCGAGATCATTCGAGATGGTTTACCTGTTATGGAATTGAGCTCCCATGAGCAAATACACTTATGATGGATTCGAGTGATAAATAGTCAGATTTATATGCCGGACTCTGTATAATCATATGAATGATCTCCGCATATTGTCTAATATAGTCAGTACGATTTAGGCTGGAAATTAAAATTTTACTAAGTTAAGATTTTGTTTTGCTGGACTAATTTACAAATGACAATTAAAAAAAAACCGAGTGATGAAAACGCAGATTTTTTGCAAACGTATGAAACTATATTTATTTTAGCTAAAAAATTCAAGTTCACATGAAATTTTGTTTCCTAATATGAAAGTTACAGTCTGTTCAACTAGTTCAAGCAGCTTCCCAAGGCCCAATGAGATGAGGATGATAGCTGCTATGACCTGTAAATGAGGTGTAGTCTTGTACAGACTCAGAAAAACTATTCCTGAGACGTGTGGTTAATTGAACCCCGACCACCAAAGTACATCGGTATTCACTGTCTAGTATTCAAATCTGCATAAAAGCAACTAAGTTTTAATAGGATTTGAACAAACAGAACTTTTGATTTTGAAAATCAGTTTTTAAACAACTGATTTGCAACGACGAGTTAACCACTAGATTATCCCGGTATATTAAAGCATTTAAATTTTCACAAAAGTTTTTTTTAATTTGATTTCTACTACATTGAATTCAGTCAAAAGTTTTGTGAAATAAGTCTTTTTTTAAATGTTCAACAGGGAAACAAAACACACACAAAAAGCGCAAAATATTTCGTTTTCTGTTTTAACGGTTTATGGAAAACTAAAATTCTTATACATCCTAAAAAATGAAAGATTATTTATCTTTAATTTAAGACCTATATTTTTTTTATATTTGTAATTATTAAAAAATAAATAATTAAGGATTTCTGTATAACTTTTAGAAAGACTAGCTTTTATATAAACAAAAACAATTTTTTATTCTAAAAAATAATTTATTTTTAAAATAATCTCTTATATTTCATTACGTATAAAAAATCTGAAAATAAATATTTATATCTTTTCATAAAATATATTTTATTACGACTTATTTTCAAATAAATAGCAAAAACAAAAACCACAGGACTACTTGTTAGATTTTGTGAAAAGTGATAAAAAAATGCAATCATAAAAGAAAACTTTCGTATAATTTTTTTTAAAAATGTTGCGGTGCGGATTGCCTTGAATTTTAGCCTTTCCTTTCATCTTTTGCTTTCTTTCTCTTTTATTTCTCTCCTTTATTTATTTTCCAAATGTAATCATCAAAATAGTATTGATTCCTTAACCCGTTCAAAGGGAGTCAATTATAAGATTAAGATATACTCATGAAGTAAAATTGGTATGAATTCCATGCAGTCAAAATTTTATTAAGATTTTTTGGAAAATGGTGTATTCAGTATCTTTTAATTATTATTAGTTTAAAATAATAATAAAAAATTATTTCATGTTTTCTCTTAGTTTTAAATTAAAATTCTATAAATATGTAGTAATATTTTGAACATTAGCAATTTTTTTGAACCGATAATTCAGTCAGTGTAGTCAACTTTAACCCACCGGGTTGGTCTAGTGGTGAACGGTGAACGCTTTTTTCTAAATCAGCTGATTTGGAAGTCGAGAGTTCCAGCGTTCAAGTCTTAGTAATGGCAAATACTTTTATACGGATTTGAATAATAGATCGTTGATACCGGTGTTCTTTGGTAGTTCGGTTTCAATTAACCACACATCTCAGGAATGGTCGAACTGAAACTGTACAAAACTACACTTTACTTACACTCATACGTACCATCCTCTGAAGTAATAACTGACGGTGATTCCCGGAGGCTAAACAGGAAAAAAAAAGAAAGAAAGAAAGTGTAGTCAACTTTGACAAATTAGTCTTTTTTCTTTCTTTTTATTTTACATTTTTCTTATTTTATTTTGATTTAACTTAATAGTAATTTAATTACGTACAATGACAAAAAATATTTTGAGATTTTCTGATGTTTAAGATAAAATATTAATTGTATGCGAGTATATAAATATATTTTAGTAAATATAATGGTTGAAGTTTATAATAATTAAATATCTGTTATTTTAAAATTTAGAGTATCTGTAAATGTGAATATCAGTCCTAATTTCTTAATCTAATCCACAGCCCAGCAAAATTCTCAGCACCTATCTCTGGTCTTTGTCTACTCCTACACATTAATGTTTTTTTTTTTTTTTTTTTTTTTTTTTTGTTTTTTTTTCCTACACATTAATGTGGATCATTTTAAACCAACGGAAATTAAAATTTATTAAAGAGAATAATTTTATTATTTGAAAAAAAAGAAGAACCCGTATTTTCGTTTTTTAAGCTTTTTTTTTATAGTTGTAGTACAAAATATGTTTTATCGATATTTTAGGGGGTTACATCATTTTTTTTTTTGTGGAAAAGTTAATCACGAAATAGCTACGAAATTTCTGACCATCCCAATAATAAAACGTTAATTTAATAAAATGTTTGATTCTCGTCCTCAGAATCGGGGTAATTTTAGTGAAATATTAGTTTGTTATATTAATAATTGTGATTGAAATTACAATTTTATTGAACTTAAGTATTCTACGATCGCATTAAACACGTCGATCGCTTTAAGGATAAATAATACCATTAACCTATAGGTTTAATGCTACTTTGTTTACGCTTTGTATTTTACATAGAAGTATACGAACGTTGGTTTATTATTTATTTATTCTAGTTGTGCGTGTTATATTTATTTCTATGGGGTGTGGTTTTTAGATGATCACATATCAGTTCTATAAACTATCTATATGTAGTCTATATACTGTATAACAACATGCGATAAAATCAAGTGAATTGATGTTTCGGGGCGCCTGCCTACATAGTTCCTTTTGTGAATAGGCAAGCAATTGGCACCCAGTTTGTTATTTGTTTTGTACTTTGAATACACACCTGGATCTCTCAATTGTATTCAGTAACCTACTACTGTATATTATTGAGGTTTCTTTTCTATAAGTTTAACGTATAGATATATTTTAAATGTTGTTTACTGGATTTTTACTTTAAAAGAGTCCGTATTTCAATGCTAATACAACGTTGGTCTTTGAAAGTACTTCCGTAGTTACGTCAAGGTTAACGCTGTCATCGACCTCACTTTTTTAAATATATTATTCGATTCATCGATCGCTTTATTTTACAAATAAGATCAAAATTCTTCGTTTATTCAATCTGAACTTAAAATTTATTTTGAACATCATAAATTTTCTAAAATAAGCCGATAATTATTTCTTATGGCAATATTTTTACTCTAAAAAGCATTTAAAAATGAATCTGCAGATGTAAAATCTATAAATTTTTTTTCAAATATAATTATAAGAATTAGTGTTTCAGATGCATATGTTGTTCTCGACTATGGATAATACACTGAAATTTGCTTTTATTTTTTGACAAATATTATCGATCATTTTCATTCAAACAGTATTTTTACATTCCATAGTGATTGTTTCTTATTGAATTCCGTTGTACGTATAACATTTTCAAGATTAAGAATGAAGTTACTACGTCTATCGACTTCATTTAATAAAAAAAAAAAAAAATTTGAAATACGCTTTGTGAACTCGGTAGCGGTTCTGTTAAACCCAAAACGTCATGAAGATAATTGATCACCTCATTAATCCGGTATATGATGAGCAATAGATAGATTTTAGCAATGAGTTGCTCTTCTAAATAATTAAATCGTTTTGGAATATCAGAATTTCGGCCGGGATCAATTTTATTTACAGCGGTGATAACGTTGAATCCGATTTCCAGTAACGATTTGATATTCTGTGCAACGTTCATTTTGATATTTTTAAAATGAACCGACCACGATTAAAGTACCGAAAGGTTCAAATTCGATATTATTCTGTAAATTTTGAAAGGTTATGGCATTATATTCTTTCGATACATCAATTCATTTATTGTTTCTGACAGTAGATACTTTTTCGTTTCTCTTATTCTCATCGTATCGCATTACGTTGCGAAGGATTTGGCTTGGTAATGTATGTCAATTTCAAAAATAAAAAAATTCTCTATACAGTCTTTTCTAATACTATGAAACATTTTTTCTCAAAAAAAAAAAATCTAAATAAATTTTCTATGAGAAAAATACTAATTTTCTCAATAACACACTGTTAATACTTTGCATGAAAAATTGTTAACACCCATTTAATTCTAATTTTACTTCCACTACATGTTAATGGAAGTTTGTCGGTTGCCACTCACCGACGAAATTGATTAAATTTATTAACAATAAAGATGACAACTTAGTTGTAGAACTTTCCCATCCATCGGCTAAAGTCGCGTTCCGGGAAAATCGAACAACTGTAAGTTGTTTCTGATACATGGATTAAACACACAACTTAATTAAAAATATTTGTCATTTTATCTAATTATAATATTTATTCGTTTAATTAAATCAATGATTCTAAATAAACCGCGCGCGTGCGTACTGTATTTAATCCGCACGGGTATGGCGGTACTAGCGGCGACGGTCAGAAATAATTAAACTAATGTTATTTCACAACTTACATAGAACAAATTTCGCTTGTACGGTCGGCAGGCCGGTGTTCCCGTGACGCTTAACGCACCAGGTACCGAGTCAACCGGGCGATCGTGTTCGAGACCCAGCCAGACCGAGTTACTTTTTTTACTCTTTAAATAATACCATTTATTTAATTCTACCGCACACCTGTGACGTCAAAACATAGCAGACGACTGCAACAGCATTTTCTTCGTGTGGCGGTTCGATTTTGCAAATATTGTTATTTTTTAATTGTTAACAAATGCGCCTAAGAAAATATGACCTTAGTTAGGCAAAATCTCGAGATACTGAAGGTGACCTTGCTCTACAGCCTCATCCCGTTGACCTTTTAAGTTGAAAATTTAATGGCATTAATTCTCCATATATAGAAATAATCTTATTATGTTTGGTGAAATCAGTCCAGTAGTTCTGGACATATAAGGAGATTTAGAAACCAACACCGAACACAAACACACACGTACATATAAATATTAACATCCGGAACATTTTCATCCAATTTTTTGGATTCCTTAGGAATCAAAGCGTCAAGATCCGATGAAAACGCATATGCCCAAATTGAACCGATTACAATACTTTTCCTTCTAGAGCTATAGCGCTAAGTAGACCGGAAAGTAATATACTCACCGGGCTGTTATAGTGGGTGGTACTTCGACGTCGCAGATCAATGTTTCACAGTTGATTTTCGAAATCGAACGTTCTAAGGTTCAGATATTAGTAAAAGTTAGTTGCTTTTTTATACGGATTTTATTACTTGATAGTGGATACCGCTGTGCTTTGGTGGTCGGGGTGCAATTTACCACACGTCTTAGGAATGGTCGGCCTGAGTCTGTACCAGACTGAACTTTATTTACATGTTATAGATAATATCCTCAATCATTGGGCCGTAGAGTGGGGGTTGCTAATTGTTCATTAGTTGAACAAATTGCAACATACACGTTAAGAAAATAAAATAAAATTAATATATATGAAAAAATATTTTCCCACAGAAAACATTAAAATTATACCGTACAAAAAAGAAATTACAAAAATTAATTTTATTCAGAAATACTTTATTAAAAATATTTTAATATTCCACAGTATATGAAAATCAGATTATTAGTTGCTTTAAATTCTGTCAGTTTCGTTTGCTAGTAGCTAAATGAAAGTTTAATTTATACTATGCTGGATATACAACATGTAACTTACTAAGAATATAAATGTTGTTTATTGTTTCTTTTTTTCATAAGCATAGAATGTCCCAGGAGCTGGGAGAGATTGATTCAATACATCAAAATAAAAAAGGATCATTTGGACAAATGCGATAACTCGTTTCATTTTTCCTTTATCCGCCATTCTGCGTTTTTAAAAAACATTTTCTTAAGAACGGAGAGAGATGTTTTAATGAATTTTGGGGAACTTGTTTCTCAACAACATTCTCTAAAAAATAAATAAGTTTGAATTCATTACTTATCTTATTTTAATTAAAAGGCAAATTCCTTGTCTTTGCGTTTCTTATAAGTAGTTTTTACTTCCTTGTACAAAGTAAAGGAAGTATTGCGAACGCAAAATTTTTGGTTTTTAGACTTCAACGGAAATATCCATTTTCACCATCCCTGAATCCATTTTCACTACATTCGGCGTGACATCTGTACGTCCGTCCAAACGTACTTATCGCTTAACTCAAAAACGATTAGCCGTAGTATGTTAAAATTTTGGATTTAGGACTGTTGTAAAATCTAGTTGAACACCTCCCTTTTTGACTGCAATCGACTGAACCAAAAGTGTTCTAGAAAGCCCAAAATTAAAAAAAACTATATTTTGGACTTTTTCTTAACTGCAGTAATAAGCCCTTATTGAGAGATTTTCAAGGATATATTATAAGCGGTATTTATTTTCATTGGTTGCAGAGTTATAGCCAAATGAAATTTTAATTAATTAAATATTTGAACCTTAGAAGGGGAAGGCATATCGGTTTGAATCAGACTTCATCTCCTTTTTTTTTAACTTTTTTTTTTAATTTAAATATATTGATTTATTAATAATTATTAACCTTTGATTGTAAAAAACAAACAAAAAATCGATAAATAATAATTCAATAATAACAATAAAAAAATTGTATGAAAAAATATCGGAAGTTATTAATGAAATAAAATTTTATGTAATTTTCATTTTAAAAAAATGTGTATATGTAATTTAATAGCCGTACAAGGAAGTCATATGTGTCCACATCAAATTTTTTATATCTTCAGCGGTTTTTTCTTTTACCTAACCATGTTTTTAATAAAAACATAAAATAGTATACACTTAAAATAACATTAATATTTTTTTTGAAAGTTTTATTTACAAGCTGTTACAGTTTTGTATAAAAACCTTAAGAAGTAAATTATATCACTTATATTACATTAAAAAATAATTCCCGTTAAAATTCCTCAAAAATAAGATACTAGCACTAAGAATAACTTCTGAGGGTAGAACGTAGAACATACATAAGGTTGATGTTGAAGAAGTGTAATATCAGTAGTACAGTAGAAAACAATAATAATAATCATAAAAATAACAGATTGATGAAAGACTTAGAAAATAAAAAAAATTAAAATAATAAAATCGACTGTTCTTTTTCAATTCTACTTTAAATTTAAACTTTTTATGTCAAATTAAGGAGTGGGTTTTTTTTGTTTAAAATTTGACGCCGAATTCTAAAAGTCGATATTAAAAACAATTGAATTTTTTCGTACAGTTATTTTAGATCGGTTTTATTAAATTATCTAATGTTTGTTTTTAATTAAGTCTGTGCACAATGATATTTACAGTGAGAGTTTTAAAAACCTATATCCTTGCGATGTTAAAAAAATAAACCAGGACATGACGGCAGTCTAAAAATATTAGCAGTATAAATAAATCGCATATTAAATATAAAATATAACCCATACAAACTGCACCCCTACACTGTGAAGTGTTAGAAATATCGGCAAACTCTTACTGATAAATATATTAGAAAAAGATTAAGTTTTCTTGTAAAAGCGATTGGAAGTATATTTGTTATCGGAAAGAAACTCGAGAGGTGAATGATGTGATAATAATGGTGTTGATGTGGAGAGAAGATATATCTATGTTACTGAACGCAGTAGTATAACTAGATCACCTGTGCTTTAAAAAGGCGGTGACAATGTACTGTTGATTGTGGGCACCTGGAGCACGCCCTCTTGACTTGACATACTGCACACACCGTGTATCCATCCATCCTACCCTCTTAATATAGCGAACAATGCGGGACCAGTTGACAACAGTTCACTGTGAAAAGAGATTATTCTATGTTCCCATTCACACAAAAACAACATGATCAGTTCTTGACCTACTATTATGTTTATTTTACACCCTTTATATTTCCTCTCTTTTCTACCGTTCTATCATTTTCTCGTTTTTATCTACTTTTTTAACCTAAAAATAACTCCGAACAACTTTCTATTTCGGTTTCGCGTATCTAAGCGGGGAAAAAATAGTTTTGACGGTTGAATTTATACTTCGTGATTTCATGACGAATTTTTATGATGGAATACAACGAATTATAGATTTTACATTTTCGTTTTGTTTTATCTATTTTAACTCGGACTTAAACTCGTTATTCGTGACTTTTAAACTTCTCTATTCGTTTAAAATTTTGTGCAGATCGATGTTTAATTTTTGCTTTCGATGTATTTGTTATAAAAAAAAATATATATATATAATTCCCTAGAAATTTACAAATAAAATTTTATAAGTTGTAAATTTGTAACGAATTTTGTACCGATGCATAACAATGCTACATTACGTAGATAGGTGAAATATTCTTGCGTGTCATACAAGTTTACGAAACCGCTAAACAAATTTTTAACTATGTTCCGGAGAATTTCAAAAACTATGGTATTTTTCTCCATTTTAACAACAAATATATTTGTAATTTTCTCGTAAGTAATATGAAATTGTAAAAATAAATTTAGAATATACGAGGCGTATTCATAAAGAAAGCGCCGTTTAGTCATTAAAAAAAATTAACTCGTGAGAAAAGGTTTTTACTTAGGACTTTTAGTTTAGTACATATCATATGGCTTCACTTTTCCACACAGTCACTATTCAGTTTTAAGCACGTTTCGTAACTCTGCACCAGTTTTTTAACCCCTCTGCATAAAAGTTCGTCGCCTGGGAATTGAACCGGTTGACAATGGAGTCTTGAGTTCCTCGTTATTTTCAAACTGTTGTCCACCAAGCCACTTTTTCAAATGCAAGAAGAGGAAGTAGTCGCTAGATGCAAGGTCGGGAATATATGGAGGATGGTCAAAAAGTTCCCAATGAAAATCTTGAATCTTTTTCTTGGTTAAGGCAGCGGTGTGAGGATACGCGTTGTAGTGAAGGAGGATTACGCCGGACGACAGTTTCCCGCGTCGTCGATTTCGGATCGTACGTTCCAGTTTGGTGAGCGTTTTGCAGTACACATCAGCTGTAATTTTTGATCCACTTTCCATGAAATCAACCAAAATAAAGCCCTTTTCGTCCCAAAAAACGGTAGCCAACATTTTTCGACTCGAGTTTGGAGATTGCTTAAACAGTTTCGGTTTTGGAGAACTTCAATGGGGCCACTGCATTGACTGTTGTTTAGATTGTGCGTTGGTGTAGGATATCCACGTCTCGTCGCCCGTAACAGTGAGGGAAAACAAATCAAAAATCCATCTTGTCGATAGAGGTCCAAAAACGCTCGTTCACTGCACATTCTTTGCTCTTTGTGTTGTTCGGTGAGCATTTTCGGTATCCACCTTGCATACAGTTTGTGATATCCGAGTTTTTTTGTTACAGTAGTGTAGATAGAGAGGTGCGTCCAACAAAATTCATCAACCAGAGCACTAATCGTCAATCACCGATCACATCACAGTTTTCGGTTCACTTTTTCAACGATTTTGTAAGTCTGAATTCTGGACCTGCCACTCCGCTGTTCGTCGTGCAGATTTGTGCGGCCATTTTTAAAGTCTCTAGATCATTTTCTAACCTTTCCTTCACTCATTACTGTAGGTCCATACACTAGACACAACTCCCGATGAATTTCAGCAGCTGAAGATCCTTTTGCACACAAAATTGAATCACAGCGCTCACTTCACTGGCGGGAGAAACAATTGTCGCGGAAATTGCGATCTGCATTCACCGGCAGGCAAACGACTACAAAATCAAAACAAAAACTGCAGTGGCTTGGTTCGTAAATAGCTGATAAATGGCCCTGCATGCGTGAAACTGTATTCAGACCCGCTCATATTTAAATATAAGCAGACGGTTCGTACTTTATGAATATGCCTCGTACAAATTTACCAGGTAAATCTTTATTTAGAACGGTGTGGACTCATTATTTTATCTCTTAGATTGATCTTAAAATTCATAATATATTCTTGCTACATTATCTATGTACTATTAAACTTTGAAAAACAAAGGTTGCAGACAAATCTTTAAACAATTGTTTGATTTAACTATTTTCTAGTAAATTAGTGATTTATTTATTTACAGTTTTGATTATTGTGACGGGTAAACCGTTCTAATAAAGTTATCAATTAGTTACGTACATTTTAAAACCGATTCATTGATCTGTAGTTATGAATTGTTTAAACGTAGTAAGCATACGACTACTTTTAATACTTTTCCTGGATTGCATTAAAAAATTTGTAAATTTTGTAAATTGTTATTTTTTACAAATTAAAAAATTTGTAAATTTTTTAATTCTTTTGCTAATTTGTATTGAAGTTTATTAATAAACGTACAATAAAATATTAAACAGTTCAAAATAAATTTTTTACATTTTAAAAACTAACTTACTAATTTTATCTGTAAATATTGCAGTCGCTGTGTCTTCTGAGTGAATGTTTTATGACTTCCATTTTTTTTCTTCTCGCGTTATTTATAAAAAAAAAAAATAATATTATACTTATTTAATAATGAATAATATTATTCAATAATAATTTAATAATTAATAATATTATTCATTATTAAATAAGTAGCAAGTGTGCTAATTTTATTTTTAAATAAAGATGCTTTTTAAATTAAACTTTTCCTCCTATGCTGTGGTGGTGTCTTTTTTACTTATTTGTAAAAATAATTACATTGAAAAATAAAATGTCATAAAAAAATAATAATTTTACATTTATAAAACATGTAGGACAGTTCTCCTCAAAAAAGGTTTAAAGGAACGATGAAACAAAGATTTTTGAGCCAGCAACAATAAAAATAAATTTGCAATAATTACCGTGCGGTAATTCGTCCATAATCCCTTTTAACAACACAACAAGATATTGTTGACAGTTATTATTATTTGAAGGATTATTTTGGTGACCAGTCTACTTAATGAATCCATTTTCATGCAATTCGTTTTAATTATTTATTATTATTGTTAGTTGTATTTAACGTTTAGGAATAAATAAATAATGAAGTTAAATTTATATATATTTAGTAACAATATTTTGTGTTAATCACAAACCTTTTTATTTATCTGTTCTATTTATTCATCTACATTTTGTTATCTCCTTTTTTAGTTTTTAATGAATTTTGTATCCAATAACAAAATATGTGACGTTATCATTGACGTATTAAAAAACTGTAATCAACTTGCATGGATATACGTGGTCGCTTAGGCAAATTACAAAAAGAAAATTGTACGTAAGTACATTATAAACATTCGTTGTAATCGATCTTATTTCTTTGAAGTAAAAGAAAGATATATTTAATAGTTGTATGACCAAATATAAGAACATCTATCTTACACATTTTTACACAACTTTATGAAATTTAATACAGTTTGCGGTACGAAAATACTGCCTTGTTATTTGATTCTGCTCAGTATTACAATAGTTCAGTACTTTTTTATCTTGCTGAACAAGATATGGATGAGTGTAGAAAAAATTACGTACGTAAAAATGTATTTTTATTTTATCTAGAATTTTAATCATAATACCATTTAAATATTAACGTAATTGAATGATTAACGTATAAACTTGATTACAAAACGCTTCGTTTTTGTGTTATAGTTTGCGAAAAATTTCGTCCTGATTTTTGCCCAAGGGTAAAATAAAACTAAATTTAAATTCTTGGAATTTATATTAAGGGATAAATTTGATGGTTTCAAATAGATTTTACCAGAAAATTCATTGAAATATGCTCTCGAACTGTATTTAAATCACTTTTCAGAAAACGATTGTTGAAAACAGTAAACTCGTGTAATATAAAACTACTTTTAAGTTTGACGTACAAATATTTGTTAAATTTCCTCCAATATTAGTATAATAATGTAAATAATAATTGCCGGTATATAATAATAAGTTTGCGATGCGTTTTTATTTATTTATTTTTAATAATTGATTTTGTTTTTAGATGTTTTCCAATTAAAATTATTCTTATTTCGATTTAAAATTATAATTCAATAATTTTTTGCTACATTTGGCTCTGTTTTGTTTTTAATAAAAGTCAAATTTCTTAAACTCTTCTCCATTTTCAGTTGACGATACTTAACATAGATATTCTCAGAAATAAATTTTTTACAAATCTTTGTGCAAAATTTTGTTTGTTACCTTCAATTAACAAAATTAAAAAACGTCATACCTAAAGAGTCGTATTTAATGATACCAAATTTTGTGTTTTACAATCATTTTCTCAAAAATTGCTAGAGATACAATTTTTGGAAATGCTTTATTAAATTTTTCAGATCAAAAAACCAATGAAATCATCAAATTTGTCATTAATCTAAATTACAATGATTTCAGTATGACTTCATTTCACTCTTGCTACAGAAATAAGACAGAAATTGTCCGTTAGCTACAATTCATTCAAAATGAAGTTTTTCTGGACCTATTTTTATAATATTATTTTTACTGAGATTTCCTGAAATTCTCCCCCCGTTTCTTTGAGAGACACCCTTGTATATATATATATATATATATATAGAAAGAGAGAGGATGAGAATGGATAGATCGATCGTAGGAATTAAATTAACGACACGGTTAGAATCTGTGTTCAAACAAGAAAAACGTAATTGAGCAAGACATTTATTTTTATTTGGAAACCATATGATATATATAAAATAAAATATGAATAAAAGATGCGAGAAAAAAAGTGAGAATATAGTGTTTATTAACGTACATAAATGATTGTTACTGAGCACGATTAAGATTTTTTTAGAACGCAGAAATAAACACAGTTTTTTTAATTAAGTTTATTAAATTTCTTCAATTTTTCTTCTTGAAAATATTTTGAATATGTTATGAAAATAATTTACATTATTACACAATAACCATCCATCACTAAACAATGACGATGTAATTTTTCGTTTAAAAAACATTCTCCACTAAGTTACGCAGAAGAATAGCATTTGGTATTAAAAAAAAGAAGTATACGGGTTGCATTAAAAACCTTCAGTTTTTTAAACGTGTTAAAAAAAGCATTCAATGCTTCCATGCTGTACCGTTTAAGCAAATGGTCTCTTTTAACTAGTTTGTCAATAGACATACATAAAATGAGTTTACATCACTACGGTATCTATAACAATTAAAATGTTTCATAATGATAATTAATATATTAAATTTAGTTATTCTTATTAGTATTATTTATAAATAATGAGGTATTAATTTATAATTTAATTTCAGCTTTATTAAACAAAAACTTAAGAAATAAAATGGGCAGAAAGATGGATTTGTTGCTAAAGAAAATTTTGCAACAAAATTACTTTTTACGTTTCACAATAATTTTTTCAAAAATATAGATATACAATTCTGAAACCTGTTGTATTTAATTATTCAGGTCAAAAACCATATGAAATCAACAAATTTACTTTTTGGATGAAAAAAACAACTGAACGCGAAGTACAAGGAACCGCATCGGTTGCTACGGAGAAACTCACACTTCACGTTTTCCCAATAAAGTTGTGATTTACAAAGTTATCCTACGACCGATCTGGATTTATGGCGTAGAGGTGTGGTGATAGCAAGTAATAGTAACGTAAATATCAGATAACGCTTCCAAAACAAAGTAACGAGAACAATTGCAGAGACACCGTGGTTCACACGGAATGATGAGGTTCACGAATATCTGGGGCTTCCGACTGTTCGTGAGATTGTGAGACAGCACAATGTTAAATATCAACAACCTTTAGAAAATCACTTAGCTATCAATCTGCTTGGTAACAATGGGAACGTCCGAAGGTCGAAACGTCTCCATGTGCTTGATTTTGTTTATGTCTTTATTTATTTTTTGCTTGATTATTTGTTCGTTTTTGTTTGTTTCTATTTGTTAATTTTTTTTGTGGACTATGAAGCGCTGACAGATATAAATCGTGATTATTGCTTACTGATAACTATTTTTATGGATTGGCTTATGAGAGTTCCTTAGAGCCCCCTATCATATAATTATTATCAAACGATTTAAATATAAGATAAATATACTAATTGTGGAAAAAAATTACTTCTTAATTTAATTCCAATGGTTTTGTTTTACGTTTGGAGCAGAAATCAGGAGAAAATGTTTCATAAGCCATAAATCGAAAACGAAGCTTTTCCAGACCCATTTTTACACTCCTATGAAAGTAATTCCACAAGTAGTTTGTTATTTGTATATTCGTTGTTCCATATTTCCTTCTTTTTTATGTTATATTTACTTTTTTTTAAATTTCTAGTTAGTTTTGGTTGCACAGTAATTTATGTGATTTAATTTGGTGTTAATTAAACTAACTAGTGAGGAATGAAAACCAAAATTAATGGATGAAAGTTTATTTAGCTTTATTATTTATAATTAAATTTTTTAACTTGAAGAAGAAGAAAAATATCGAAATAAATAAATTGGCTCTTATTAATCTGTTATTTTGTTTTATTATAATTTTTCTTGAAAATACTAATGATTTTTTATCTTTCAATTTTTTTTAAATACTTGACAGCTAAAATGAAGTTATAATAAGATAGGTGAAACCGTAGCCGATGCAGTAAAGGCGTGAGATTTTGTTGAAAAGAACATAAAATACAATAGTCTTGTTAGAAATACCGAATAATTCTGTAGGACGTCGTGTAGACTTTCGACCGAAGTAAGAAAATAGAGAAAAAAAGGGCTCTAGAAGTCAAAGGGAATCATCTCTTTGATTAAGTGTGAAATAGTTTTTCGATCTGTAACGACTACAAAGCCAAACATAACTCACAATATAAGCGTATAGAAGAGGGTCAAAATAGTGGTTATTTCCTCTGTAGACACGGATGACACTTAGTGATTTTTCGGTTAGGATGTTCAATGGAAGGATAGCAGCTGGCCCTCTTTTACTATTTTCTGGGCGTGCGGTTCCTCTTAACTGCTTGTCGATCATTCAACTGGAACAGGAAACCCGGAAATCCCCCTAATAAACGCGGTTCATTCTAACAATGTTATAATTTAGAGCAATAAACTTTATCACATATAATATACAGTGAACGAACTAAGATATATACGCATGCATACATCCGTCCAAATAAAATTCTTAAATTAACTAAAATATCTTAAATTAGATTTTCATTCATATAATAAAGAAACATATTGTAATGCGTTAAAATTTTGGGTCCCCGATTTTTGTATTTTGATGATTTGAGGTTCCTAGGTCCGACAAATAATCCAGGGCGTAATTCTATTTTTTTTTTTTTTTTGGATGTTTGCAGATATATATATATATATATATATATATACATATATGTTGGCGTTTATTTTACTTAATATCTCTGAAACGACGAACGTACATTCATGAAATTTGAAACAGTGAATCTCATAAATGGATCATTGATGTTATTAAAGTCTTATGAAAATCGAACAGAGGTGGTAGAATATTTCATTAATCTCTGCTTGGTTTAATTCAACCGAAAAAGTATTTTAATCACGACAACTTAGTTTACTAGTTTACTAAATAATATAATAATAATTATTCGTTTATTCTTTAAAAATTGTGGAGAGTCGGTAAAATAATCAGTTATCTCATGTCTTAATAATAATAAGCCAATCCTCTTTGTATATAAAAAATGGTACTTTTGATATTATTCAAAATTGACATTTTTCAGGTAAATTGTCTGATTTTACCATATTAGATAAAAAAGAAACGTTGATTATTTTTTTAATACCTCGCGTAAATTTGATTTCCTCAATAATTATATTCATTAAAATCAAGCTGTTTCATGCAACAAAAGTTTAAAATCTTTTAAAAAAATATTTTAATCTCCTAAAGTTAAATAAGAAATTATGTCAAATGTAGCCAATCTTAATTTGAAAAATGGAAATTTGTCAAAATTAAAAATTAGTATTAAATTTTAATCCATCGAGTTTAGACTTGTGATAAACTCATGGTCATATATCAGCTGATTTCGAAGTCGAGAGTTCTCAGGTTCAAATCCTAATAAAGATAGTTAATTTTATTCGGATTGATCGTGGATTACGATGTTCTTTGGAGGTTGAGTTTCAATTAACCACACGTCTCAAGAATGGTTGGCCTGAGTTTTTTCAAATCTACAAATTTATCGATATGATTACATTTCACTATAAGTCGCTAATAACTTTAATTGTTAATACAATTATAAATATATATATTAGAATAAAAAGTTGTTTTGTATTAACAAACTTTATTCTCTAATTAAATTTAAAAAAAAAGATAAAAAAGTTATTTTATAATTTTTTTGCACTACAGAATATGGAGACATACATAATCAATGTTTTAAATCGAAATTTTGTTTAGCAATTGTTGCTTTGTATTTCCTGTTCTAGCCTTTCCCACGGTCATGATAAATATAAAGAATATGAAGTATAAGTGACAATAATCAGTGGTGTTTACTCTGAGAGTAATGATGTAGGTTAATTGAGAGTGTAAATTACATGCCTGGATAGGAGTATCATTTGAATTTTGATAAGCTTAAAAAATTATACTGATATGCTACAATAGATTCAACTGTGGCAACGTAAAGGGCGATGGCAAACTATTTCACTCATTACTTAGGAAAAGTAATCCAAAAAATCTGGTATAAGATTCTTGTTACTTTTGAAGTTTTTTTTGCCATTTTTTGAGTGATAAAATTAAAAATAAATCTTCAAAATTAATTCATTTAAGAAAAAGCTAAACCTTGAAGAATACATACAGAATTGACATTCCGGTTGAGTTGAGAACTACTTTCTAATTTACGGTGACAAAACGGTTATATTTTTACTATATATGAAAAAATGTTAGCAAATACTGTGAAAAGTATAATAATTTATCTGTCTGAGTATGTACATATACACAAACATACGTGTATATACACGGACTGACAAAGTTTTGTTTGTTTATTCTTCCTCTTTCCATTTTTTCTGTTCAGGTAAATTTCTGGGAAAATTAACTTTTAAAAAAATACTTAATTCTTTTTTTTTATTTTTTGCAAAAGAGATTTTCAATTTGATCCATGTTTTTTTTGGTTTTTTTTACGTGAATTCAGTCGTTACTTTATATCAGACCCGTAGACTTCTTTGATTTGTTTTTTGTTTCTCTGTATGGAAAATTTTTTAAATAGAAATAGTCGTCATTACTTTTTAGTTCTGATTTGTTATAGTATAATGATGTGTAACGTGAATTGAATTTCTATATTAAGAGTATTTTACAGATAAAATTAGAGAAGATTATTAGGGAAACCTAAAATTAAAAAAAAAGTAACACATATTTCTGCATTCCAGGAAACGTTAATTCATTCCCGGTAACAGTCTCTTTTATCTTCTTCGTCTTCTTTTATCAAGAAGAAGCTTTTTCCGCTCTGAATTCCTTGCTAATTACTTTTTTCGTGAGGTTTGTGTTGTTCCAACTAAGCATGTATTTTTAATATATATATTTTTTAATTTAAATAAATTAAAAGAAATTGTATTAAGTTAAAATAAAAAGAAAAATTACAGCCAAGTTGTGATTTTTAATTACGCTTTAATTTCAAAAAAGTAGAAATATAAACAATTAAACGGTTATTTGAAGTCAGTTATATGGATTATTTATCTTGGCTCTAATCTCTTTGATTTTTTAAACCAAATTATTAAGGTAAATATAATTCAAAAAATAATTTTTTGGTAAAAAAAAAAGTTTCTAAGATTAATTAAATAATTTTTTATTTAGTTAAAAAATTTATTTAACTTTATTTAACTTTTATTTATTTAGACTTTATATCCGAAGAGAGGAGATTGGATAAAAAAATAATTAATATTTTTTGTTAAAAATGTTGAACAGGTGTGCTATCAGAACTTTTCAATCGTATGTAAACGACTGACAAAGAATTTATAAGCATTCTTTTACTTGGTTTTTTTTAACCTCCGGAAACACCGTTAGGGCTTCAGAGGATGAGATGAACGAATTGTAGCGTGTGTGAAAATGTCATGCCTGCCCGGAATTCGAACCCGGGACCTCCGGATAAAAGGCCGAGACGCTACCACTCGCGCCACAGAGGCCGGCCTTGTACTTGGTTTGACGGTTTATTTACTAACGTCTTCAAGAACCAGTGTTGGCTGAATCTTTTCAACAGTCACAGATTATATTTTTTTGATTAATTTAACATTTTATGATTTATAATTAAAACGGCTTCACCTCCATGCATAAGGCAGTTTATTCTAGTTATAATCCATAAAGAAAGATAAAATGTCAAAAAGTTATAAAGATTTTATAGAATTTAATTTTTCTACAATGTGGCTTCTTTGTTAATTTTTTTGCGTCAGTGTTTAATTTACGATTGGTTCCAATTTACCGGAAAAATAAGTATATTTTAATACCAAAAAAAAAAAAAATGACAAGCAAGGAGATAATTCGGTTGATATCCCACAAAAAACTGTATGTATGCATACATATTTAATACAGTAAGCATAAATATATAATAAAAATAAAAACATAAAAAGATAAATCCAAAGAACAGATCAAAATCCAAAATTCAGAACATAATAAGCAAGGAAATCACACAAAAAATAACTAATCAGAAACCAGTGAAACAAATCAAAGAACCAACAAAAGTAAGTAGCGAAACGAAATGAAGAATTTTGACGATGCACAACACTCTGCGGGAGCTGATTCACCATAAATCTCGGAGAACTTACTGATGTAATATATGCAGTCGGTTTAATGTCTTCGCTGTTTACCAAGAGGTAAACGGCTAGCCATTTCACATGTTTGTTCAGCCTCATTTTGTATCTTGTACTGAATCGCCGTATTTCCTCTCGAACGGTTAGCAGTTCCAGATAATTGTGTATTTCAGTGTTTTTTTTCAAATCACGGCGCTTCTGTTATATTTCTCAATAGTTTTTTCTGGATTCGTTGTACGACTTTAATATTACTTTAGCTTGTGGTATTCTACTTGGATTCCGTAAATCCAAATTGGTTTCAGAACCGCTGAGTACTGCGATAGCTTGTTAGGTAATGATAGTTGTTACTCCCGGTCTAGCAACCAGTACGTTTCCCTGAATTTAATGTTAAGCTGAGTCCTTCCCCTGTCATGTCTCTCAGATATCGAATATTAGCCTGCGCGATGAAAACACCATTAAGTTGAACTCACGGGCAGTCACCCCGCCTTATCACAAAGGTAGCATGCGTAAACTTAGCCGGATTACCCTTAATCTTCCATCTAGCTAGCCACTCATTAATTAGATCGAGTACAGTTTTTTGTTTTGCAGATGCAGGATTTTGACGCAGTTTTTTGTTTAGCATTCCGGCCAGGATCGCCATGTCATCCGCAAAGGATACATCTGTGATGTCCTTTGGAGTCGGGAAGTCCGCAGTGAAGAGCGTGTATAAAACCGGCCCCAGAACTGAGTCCTGAAGAACACTCGACCCAGTATCAAGGATTACAGACAAGCCTTGATTATACTTCACCTGAAAGAAACGTCCGTCCAGGTAGCTGTGTAGGATCAAGTGATACGGTTGAGGAAAGCACCTTTTCAATTTATATAGTAGGCCAGGAAGCCTTATCAAAGGTTTGTTGGACATCCAAAAAAAAAAACCAGTACAGCAATATATCTTATGTTTTAGGCACTTGCTGATAATGTTGACATTATGTGTGTTTGTTAAAATGAACTGAAAAATCTTAAAAATAAAAAATAAAATTTTATCAAGAAGTTACCAAACAAAATTTATATCAAAATTGATTCTATTCAAATTATTGATCGTCATGGTTTCATTGTTTTAAACTATCTGATTTTTTTTGAACCTCCAAATTCAAATATATATATATATATATATATATATAAATGAGTAGGCCCAATAGATTAATCATTTAACAATAATTAAAAGAGAACCAGAAACATAAGTAATGAATCATATCATAGTGTTTGAAATTTTTTTAATCAAACCTTATCTTTATATTATTATTAAATAAATTGTTGTTTATCTTTATATTATTATTATGCTATGTATGAGTGCAGAAGTATATAAACAATAGCAGTTGTAACAATAATTTTATGATATTAACTTCTGTCAACCGACTGGCTTGTTGCCAGGTCTGAACTTATTTTATATTATTATTATTTGGATAAATTAACTGCCGTTGGATTAAAATGAATCAGACCTTTCAGCTTTTAAATTAATTACAGCACATTTTTCATCTCTGCTAACTATCGGATCAAATGGTTAAGTAAGTTTTTTGTTTTTATTTTATTGTAAGCATTAATAGGGATTATACTGGCATTAAGACATTATTATAGATTATAAGAAAATTTTCAATTTTCTACTGCGTACAAATTGTATTATTTTACATAAAGCCAGTTTTGACAGTTTTATGAACCGTATATTAATATAAAATAAAACAATATTAAAGCCCTTTTTTACGGTCCTCTTGCGTCCAAAACACAACAATTAACATTAACAGTTAAATACGACATTTGCTTCCACGCCACCTCCAGCCACTAAGAACAACACTAAAACTTGTTTCACTCTTCTCAATTTTCTGTTGACTCTCGATAGTAATTTATATATTGAGTGTGTTTTGGGAATCCTTTTGTAATCCTCCGTTAAGATTAAATATAGGGTTTTTTATCATATTTCAACATAAAAGAATGGCATTTTATTGATATGTCGTTTCTGTGTAATGTATATGCAGAAATAATTTACAATAATAAAAATACTCATTTTAAATTACTGTTGCAATTTTATAAGTAAAACTAATGAATCGCTATCCCGGCAATAAATGCTGAAATTTATATTTTATAATTTTAGGGTCAGAGATGCATGGGTAATATTATATTCTGGATAACAATTTTTGATTAATTAATCAAGTGAGAAATTCACGAGATCTGTTTATCTTTCTTTATGGATTTTAACTAGAAGAAACTGCCTCGTACATGAAGGTTTAAGCCGATTTAATTGTAAATCATAAAGTGTTAAATTAATCAAAAAAATATAATCTGTGACTGTTCAAAAGATTCAGCCAACACTGGTCCTTGAAGACAATAAATAAACAGTCAAACCAAGCAGAAGGCCGGCTTCCGTAGCGCGAGTGGTAGCGTTTCGGCCTTTCATCCGGAGTTCCCGGGTTCGAATCCCCCGGGCAGGCATTTTCACACAAGCTACAATTCGGTCATCTCATCCTCTGAAGCCCTAACGGTGTTTCCGGAGGTTAAAAAAAAACCAAGTAGAAGAATGCTTATAAATTCTTTGCCAGTCGTTTACAAACGATTGAAAAGTTCTGATAGCGCACCTGTTCAACATTTTTAACAAAAAATATTAATTATTTTTTTATCCAATCTCCTCTCTTCAGATATAAATTTTAACAAAACTATTCTACGAAAAATAACACAAAAAATATCGCGAAATTTATACTCGTAAAGAAATCTTTTCTAAATAAAGTTAAATAAATTTTCTAAATAAATAAAAATTTATTAAAATTAACCTTAAAAACTTTTTTTTTTACCAAAAATATTTACCTTACTAATTTGGTTTAAACAAAACGATGGTCTGTACACATGTACGCCATATTTAAATATCTTAAAAATTAATTAATTTTAATCTAAATGAAATATATAACGAATTTTTTTAAAAACAAATGAATTATTTAAATTGTATCGTATAAATGAAAATACTTGTAAATATTTTTAAATGTAGAGCGTTTTATGGATAACGTAAAAGTGAAATCCCTATTTCGAAATACACATTTCCTGGTATTATAACAAAGGAATTAAAAAAAGTTATCGGTAGTGTTAGTCTGTTGAAAAATAATTGAGAAATGATAATGTTTATTATACTTGAAAACAGAATAGAGATCTTTTCATAGATAATAGCAAAAATAAAGTGATTGCAATAAATACATAAGGTAATTCTAAAACCGATTGGATGTACGCCATAGAGCTATTAGGTACGACGATCAAAAGTAACATTGAAATTAATAACATTTCCAGAATAAGTTGGCGAGATCCATTGCAAAGGCACCGTGGTTTGCACCGAACGAAAAAATTCGTGACTACCTAGATTTACCTTATGTTCGCGAAGAGATCTAAAGGTTCGGTTCAAATTATAGATATCGGTAAATTTTCTAACAGTTTATCTCATATACAGCAGGGAGGATGTCGGTGACTGAAACGCCCACATGGTGGGTGAAGGGGAATTTGAATGACTCCTAAGCCGGTTCAATACCAGATATGTCTTTGAGCATCTATCTTTGCCTTGATAAGGAGCTTAGCTTCTTTCCATTTATCTCCATGAGTTGTGTTGCTGTTGTTTGTCTTTGTTTATTGTTTAATGATGTTATAAATTTTTTTGTTTGTTTTTCATTAGACCCTTAAAAACTCTTGTATCTATGGAGTCTTATTCAATGCGAGTGTGTTTATATGTATGAACTTTATATATGTTTGTACTTTATTTATATTTTTATGTATATGTACGCTTTATTGAGGGTGTTTATTGGAAACCCCTCATCATGTGCTTATACGATTTGTATGTGGTTCCTTATTCGAATAGGTTTGAAAATAAATAAACTGTGAGGCAAAAAAATATATGATTCGGTCATTATTACGTTTATCGTAATTTCATTTAACAACAAAATAATGTTTGATATATTTATCTGAAAAATCATTACGATAGTCTATATGTTCATAATTTCATATTCACATCGATATATTTCATTTGTAATTTTTTTTATCAAATTTTTAGTTATACGTAATCTACATGAACAAACAAATTATGAAATTAAACAAAATTATGAAGCAAATTATTATGCTGCAAACTTATCGGTAAAAACGTAAGATAACTAGTGCGATAAACAGTGGCAGAATAGTGCGATAAACAGTTTACAGTTTACTACTACATCTATATATTCTCCTCTGGTCTTTTAATCTACATCAAACATTCTGCATGCTCTCTCTCTCTTTATTTATTTATTTTAATAATTTTCTTTAATGTTTTTATATTCTGTAATCAAACTAACTGAAACCTGGATGCTTTAATGTGCCATCGATCGATCATTGAAATCTTACATATCTTTTGTCAAATTTTTCAGGTATTTTCTTTCTTTTTCAATCTATTTGAAAAATCAAACATATTAGTCATGTAATCTTCAATTTTCTCATATAATAGCCAAATATAAGGACCGTGGTGATATTTGACAGTTAAAAAGAGCTAAATTTTATTCAAATATTTAGTAGATTTCTTTTCTACAATAAACTTTTACGAATATGCGTGATTCTACTTTTATATTTGTCCATACTTGATTTTAATATATTGTAATTTTACTACTTATATAATCAAATCCCATAACTTTTGACATTTTCTTTATCTCAATTAAGTATTTAACTCTTTTAAAATCTTTTCTGTATTATATAAATATGGTTACGCCACATTTAGCCGAATTAACCGATCAAATTTTCTAACGAACTATATGTCCGATCGTATGTGTTATCGAATCATACTTATATAAATAATTATTACTTTTACGTTAATATTTTTAATGTTAAATTTATTTAATTGATTTTCCAGGATCTAGAAGGCATTATTATTAAATTTGTTGAATGAGCGAACTTCTAGCCGCTTTCGAACGCGATCAATCAAAGGAGGAAAATTGAAATGATAATTTCTTTCCAAATATTCTAATAAATGTAGATAATGTATTAAATAAACCACCTAATTGAACCAGTTTAGTTCGTGCCCGTCTATCCATTTAAATTAAAAAAAATATTAGCGCTATATTTTAACCATTAATTTCTAAACATTTTCTGTTTTCGGGGATGGAATTAGTAGTTAACACAATTTGATCAAAAGAAGTTTCCATCTCTCCTCTTCAAAGATCCTTCTTTCTTTTAAACAAATATTTAAACCTTAATATTTCCACTTTTTTTCTTTTTTTTGTAATTCTTTAGTTAACGATGAATTTTAGTAAAAGTTTTATTTTAAAAAATTACTGCAGTTAAAAATGTTAATATAAATTTGCACAAAGATTTTTTAAAATTATTTTTATGGATTTTCTTTCTGTACGTAATAAAATATTTCAAGGATTTTATTTTTTAGTTTGCTGTTCGCTTGAAGTGCAGTAATTCTACGAGGAGGTTTAGTTTAGCGACCACTGAGATCATTATCCGATTTTAACTGGGTGCTGCCAATACTTGTTACTTGTATCCCAGATTTAATATAACGTTCACTCTATATTACACCTAACTGTAAATCATAACATCATTTCTGTTTTTGTTATCGTATTTTTCCCGATTCATCGGTTTACGAGTATGTTAGAATTATCCAATAATAATAAGAATAATTAAGTTAACCGAAAGGTTAAAGGTTAAACAAACTGGTTTTGCGAAATAATTATTGAAAAGAAATTAACGTTAACTTTTTAATAGTTTACTACTGTACGTTACATCAGAATTCTAAACTTTTTTTTTATTTGTTATTTTTTCGCTCCTATTAATTCTTGTTGGGAAATACAACGAGTGTATTGCGGAAAGACTAAATCTATTCTACAGGATATCTGCTATTTACGTTCGTTCGGTTTCGATGTAACTTATAAAGCGATGGAGTGTAAAAGCGATTGGACACGCCTTCCAGGAAATATTTTTTATTGTCTAGTTTGTTGTTTAAAAGAATAACCTAAGTGTAACGCACCAATGGAGGTGGTAGTAATCTTGTTCTCTGGTTCTTTGGTACGTAACTCTACTTTCATATTACAGCATAGTACACTACGCGGTAGATATAAATTAGCGGCCTACTCCTTGTCATTCCTTACCGTTCTAAAGCCGCCATCTTGTTATTTTAACCACGTTTTATTTCTTATGAACAAAACTACTCGTTTTATATGCGGTTACTTTTTCTAAAAAAATAATTATTAACATCCTTTATCTTTAATTCATTCTGTTTGTAAAATAATGCATAATAATTTATACGTATTATCTTTTTAAGTAGGCCTATAGGAGATCAAACAGTAATAATTTACTTCCTGTTTTAGTCACATGAGCCGATTTACATCCGTTTTAAAAATACCTTAATCTTTATGAACTTATTAAAATGCATTTTTATGAGCGCATCTTCATGAAATATTCATCTTCAAAGAAAGCGGTCGGCAATCATTCACAAGTTTGTAGAAAATGTTATATGATTTGTAACAACTTTTTGAAAATTATCAATTCATGCCTTACTTCACAACTTTTGTCGCTACTAATTTTATTTGTAGGGTACCTGTGAAGTTGTGCCGCAAGCATATTGTGTATACAAAAAAAGAATCTTTTTTATATTAGAAGATTAAATTCTTCTATTTTTAATAGTTTTTAAAGAGGTTTTAACAGATTTTACATAAAAATATAAATAATCTAAAAGTGTTTAAATAAATATAAAATATTAATTTTTAGTAAAAAAAAAGCATAAAAAATTATAATAAAAATAAAATTTAATAAAAAGTGACTAAGTAAGTAACTTGAGCTGAAAATTTTACCGAAAATTTTCCAACGCATCAAAAAAATTGCACTTTTAACTACATAATTCAAAATATTCCAGTTAAGTCTTCTTTATACTTTCAATGATAGAAAATTATGCCGAAAACATGCAAGAAATAGTCATTCTTCAATTTAATATTCAAATAATTTTAAGTGTAAAAAATGCTCACATCGATAAATATAGTCGATTTCTGAAGTATGAGATGTGAATACTAAATAAATATTTTTCATTTTATTTATATATGTTTTTTATAGTTATTTTATTTAAAACGTTCTTATAAAACCTATATTATTATTATTTATCCATCGTTATAAAAATAATGATATCCGTCAACGAGGAAAGGACTGATATCCAAGTTTTGGAAATATGCCTCTAATTACGTGTCCCCTAAATTTTGTTTAGTCTCTCCAGTGTGATTGATGATAAAAGCACCTCCGATCCTAAAACTTTATGTTCTCTCTTCGGCAAATATTTTCAGTATGTTTACCAGGTATTTTCTGAGAATAGCGAATTTAAGTTCCTTTCTTTCATCTATCAGTTCAGAAGTCGAGTATAGTGGGGAAGTAGACGCTGTGTATTTTGATTTCGCCATGGCTTTTGATAAGTTGCCTCAATGCTTATTACTTGGTAAGCTTCGCAACTATGATCTTAGCGAGCGATTTGTGGCTTGGTTCTCATTTTGTCTTAGAGAGGAGGCGTTTTGCAGTCCGTTACGCCGGTGAATCATCTGATGAATTTTTTCATCATCTGGAGTTCTACAGAGGTCTTCGTAAATGATATTTCCCAAGTCACCTCTGTTGATTTTCAACCGTACGCCGATGACTTAAAGATCCATCATAGTTTCTGTTCTGTTTATGATCACCATCATCTCCAGAGGAATATTGACGCTGTTCTCAGATGATCACAGCTTAATCATATGCCACTGAACATCGACAGAATTCTTTGTATTACATAATCACGAAAGATAAACCCGTCAATCTTTCATAATTCCAAAAATTCACACGTTGTAAGAAGAGAACGGCTTCTTCACAATCTCGGCATTCCTCTTTATTCCGAGCTATATATAAATAATCATATTAATAATATTGTGAATAAGGCTAAGTGAAATCTCGGACTTATAAAATGGATATCCAGACCTTTCCATGAAATCTCCATATGTTTGCTACTGTACAAAGCGCATGACAGATATCATTTGGAGGTCGCTACAACATCCCGGAACAGAACACGCGTTTACATTGCGGTTTACGTTGCGGTTATTAAGGGTGTCCAGAATAATTTTATATCATGATTGCATAAAAAATTCGAGTTAAAACACTTTGCTACTGATGATATTCGAGTCCAATATAAGTTACCGTTTTATCTGCAAGAAGAAAGTCCAACGATGTGTTATTATGTTACATCTTAAAAGGTAGTTGCGTTGTGTCGAATATCAGTCTCAAAATACCAAAAAGAAGATTGCGCAATTTTTTTCCTTTGGTAGTCCCATTGCAGAGATCGCTCACTCCAGATCCAAGATATTTTGGTACTGCGTCTCCATTGTGGAACAACATTGATTTCTTCGAAAAAAATCGAAATATTTTCGAGAATAATAATCTGAAAAAAATGTTATTCTAACTTCGACTCTGCTTGTCGGTAGACGGCGTCGCTTCGTTTTTTAGGTGAACCGTGTTCTTCTTGGGTTATTTACTATTGTTATGTAAGGCTTAACATAATTACCTATATTTTTATCTTAATGATATATGAAGAAAATTCTTAAATGTTGGACGTGATATAAAAATCTTGTTTATACAGTTTATTAGATTCTATTTTTCTTGTTAAATTATTTTTTAACATATGATTGCTTAGTTATTTACACCAATTTTTTAATGGTTACAGTATACAATTAGTAAATGCTAGATTGTTAATTAAAAGAAAAATTAGTAAATAACCGATTACTTAATGATATTTTAATTGTAACTATATTATTTGTATACAGATTTTTTTTTTTTGTAACTAAATTATTGCAGGTTCCATTCAGTCTCTGTCTCATTTTCCCTTTGTAACATTCGTATATCATTTTACAATTAGAAAATATTTCATGTATAATACAGAGGTAGTATTTTACAATTGTTGCCTACCGATCACGGAATAGCTCGCGCGCGCGCATAAACACATACATACACACACAACTATATGCACTTTTCGTCCTGCATAACCCATAGGTCATTTGATCATTTATCGACTTTTTGAAGAAAGGTACGGTATTACTTTCGGTTAGACAGAGGGATTGGGGAGATGAGATTGATTTTTCTTCACGTTTTGAAGTATGAGGAGTTCGAAAATACCACTTACTTAAGATGTAATTTCCTTATATATTTATATATATATATATAAACCTACGTTTAAAATTCGTGGCTCGAAAATCTCTAAAACTACTGGATCAATTTCACTGAAATTTCGTTATGCTCTACTAGTGTATCTGCAGTTGTGCGTGTGAAAATTTGATGAAGATTGGTCAAGTTGTTCTTTAGCTACACTCAGTTTAAGGTCGACAGCAGACAACAACCACCTCAATTTGAAATTATATCGACTTTGTATTGCTGTATTTTCAAACGCGCTTATGTAGCGAGTCACAGTGGTGAACGAATTTAAACTTATGCTTGTGTGTAAGGTTTTCTAGTTATTTCATATAATTACTGTTATAATAATTTAATTTTCTTATTAACAGAAAGTATATTTTAATATTTAATAAGTATAAAAAATTATACTTCTTTTAGTTTTCTTATTAAATTTATGTTTTATATATCTCTTGCTGTAAAAATTATACAAAATAATTATTAAAAAAAATTATACGAAATAAAATAAGGAAAAGTCAGTCTTCTTGTGTAGAACTGTGTAAAAATTATTTTTATCTTGAAATCGTTCGGTTCCGGATATCCATCAGTAGAAATATAAAAATTTTCATCTTCAAATATTATGTTAATAATTTACATTTTTTAATAAACATTAATTGGTATTTTCTTAATTGTTTTTAAATAGTAGATTCTTTATATTTGTATACCTTTTTCTCTTATTTAATGTTATCGTGTAAAATTCGTTTTACCTCCTTCTCTCAACAAAGGTACTTCTCGATTTTACGTTGTATTTTCTTTATAGTCGGCACACTTTTTATTATCCTTTTAATAATCGATCGGTGAAAATTATCTTGTAAAAATACTATTTTATTTTTTCTTATGATGTATTAAAACGTGATACGATGTTCCGTCAGCTGATTTTTTTTAAATTATTACTATTTTTATGTAGATTTCATAAGAAAGCTACCTATTGTAATGGGTACCATGATTCGACATCCGGAAAATATCTTCATATCTTCACCTTTCACACCCCCAGACCCCAAAACCACCGTCAGTCTGAACGTTTATATATATATATTTCACTTTCTTGTGGACACGATAACTGCCGTAATTTTGTTCCAATCACATTCAAATTGATACATAAAATATAAAGATCAGAAATCTCGGTCGAGTTCGTTAATGGGCAAAATCGGATCATTGGAGTGGAAATGGGGGAGCTTTTTAAAAAAAAACAAAATATCGCTATAACTTTCTTATTTAGTAAAATATCGAATTCCTTTAAACGTTTCCACTATTCTTTGGATAAGGGTTTAAAACTTATCTAGGTAAAGTTTTTTGATATCGCCAACCACTGGCCCAGGTGGGAAAAATGGTATTTTGAAGACAAAAAACCTATCATACCTACCTTAATAGGTACAGTATGGAATCGGTATAAAGTGGCCATTAGTCCTGTAAACATTACCTAAAAATTTTGTCTGAAACTATTTTTTATATGACCAACCCTTACGGCAAGGGATGACCAAAACCAAAAAAAAACCGGAAAAACTAAATATTGCTATAAATTTCTTATTAAGTAAGACATCGAATTTGTTTATTTGTTTAAAGTTCCTACTTACTATTCTTTGGATAAGGGCCAAAGGGTGGAAAAAATCGGGTTTCAAGAACGACAAAATTCTTAGCTCCCTTAATAGGCACAGAATCGAATACGTTTAAAGTGGTCGTTAGTCCTCTAAATATTACCTAAAATTTTTTTCTGAAACTATTTTTGATATGACCAATTCTTACAGCAGGGGGTGACGAAAATATTGTTGTAATTGTAAGATGAAGAGCCTTACCATATGCTAAGCATGTGAAACTTGTTTACATAAAAAACCAGTATCGTATTTAAAGAATTTGAAGTGAACGCATTTAAACTGCTGTGACTTAGTACCGTACAATATTTTATGTGGGTAATGTGAGCCTATTGTACTTTCAAATCATCTTATCAACGACACTATTATTACTTTTATACATTTTTAAAAATAAAACTTTCAATGCAACATTAAAACATTGTCTTTTTTTATCAATACAAAGAGACAAACCTAGAATCTCCCACTAATCCACAAATAGGGTGTTGTCAAGTAGTTCAGGAAAAATCATAAGGAAGTCTTGATAAATTTAGCCACACCTTGTAGTCTAATGAGAAATGAGAAAACGTAGTGTCCGTAAAACATGGAAAGTAATGTTTGATACGAGCTCGTACAATCCGAGCTCATCTACCCCTATTTTACCCCGGTGAAATCTACCTCCGCCTTCCGGCGAGCCGAAAGGAATTTTTTTTATTTAAATTTGATATTTAGCTATAAGAATGAAATAAATTTTTAATTTATTTTTTCAAAGATCTTTTTGAAATTGTAGCGTTCTGATAGGGATTAATACATTTTCCTTTTTCTGAGATGTTGTGATTTTTTGTTCATTTAAAAGCAAGAATTTTTATTTTCGTCGCGTAACTTTAATGTATTTTTATAAACTTTTCGAAAAGCCTTGAATTTCTAATCTAATAGCGTTAATTTTTTTGTAGCCCATTACATCGAACATGTTTTGAATAAATGATATCGTTAATCATTTTACAAAAGTTTTCTTCTAGGACTTAGTAAAACATCTTTAATATTATCTGAAAGACTGCATGCGTTCTACTTATTGAATTTTAGAATTTACTATTAAAAATTGCTGCTAATAATTACGTGGATTCGCTCATTTATAAACTGCATAATTTTAATTGTTTTTCGTTAAATAAAAATGTTTGTCATTATTTTTATTTAAATTTTATAAAAAATGTTATTTTTATTTCGGTTATTTTGTATAAATATATCTAAATATTTTTTCTTCGGTTCGATCCGATTTATCATAAAACTGTTCGTAAAAAATATTTTTCTTCGTGAAACGAATTAATACATTGTTATTCTTTATACTGCGGTATACATATTTAATTGTAACCAGTGTACTTATTAAAATAAATAAATAATTTTTTATCGTTATTTAGTTATGACAAATACAAATACCTGTTTGTATTTATTTAGCTATCGGGTTTTCTGCGGTTTCTCTGCAGAAGGAGAACGAGTTTATATGTAATATTATATTCGTCGCAAAGAATGAAACTCTCATTGACCGACTGAATAGAAAATATATTTAAAAAAATAAGAAAATAATAATAAAAATGATAGAATGATATTAAATTTATATTTCAGTTCGGTTATTGAATAGGTTACGAATGTTAATAAAACTAGAGAATTGTTTTTAATATATGCGACTTATAATATTAATAAATCTATTGTCAAGAATATATTTATAATGTTTTTAATTATTACAACTATTTTATATATATATTTATTATTTTCTTATCTTCCATATTAATATAGAAATACAAGAAATTTATAATTAAAACATAACATGAAAATACACATGCTTACAATGCAAGCGATTCAAGAATGAAAATTTCTAGCTTGGCAACACCAGCATAAGAAACATTTGTGCGCCAATAGCAGAGGTATTGCTATTAATTTAATCGACAGGGTCTCGATATTAAAATGAAAATAATGTAATATTATAAAATTACATTTGTATTTTATGAAATAAATGATAAGTAACTAACAAATCAAAATTTAAAAGATTAAAATAATCTTTGTAATAAATTTTATATATATATTTTTAAGTATAACGTTTTTAAACGACTTCAAAGGTTTTTCACTCCTCCGTGTGACCATCTACATCGACTAATTGTGTTATTCTCATCTTAGCGTCATCTGATATCACTGATGACTTTTGGTTTTTATTTAGGCAGACGTGGATTCGAATCCCGATCAGGCATGGCATTTTCACACGCTACAAAATTGTCATTTCATCTCATCATCTGAAGCAATAACTAAAGGTGGTCGATGGTCCCGGAGACTAAAAAAAAAAATAAAAAATAAAAAAACGTAGTATTTTTATTTTTTATTTTTTTATGCAGACGTAGTATTTTGAATCTGATTGGAAAATTATGTTGAATTTGATTGGTATTTGTTCTTTTACTTCTATTGTTTTTATTCATTCATTTATTTGTATTTATTCATTTTTCAGTGTTTGTATATTTCATAATTTTCAGTTGTATTAAGATGTATTTTTTTTTTTTTTTTGTTATAAAAACTAACGAAGAAATGGCTTCAAAAGAAGTTTAGGAACTCACTAAACGTATTTATTTTTAATTACATACTCGGTTCTAGTTCAAATAACTTTTTTCTGTGTCAACCTTAATCTTTACCAAATGAACTGATTTCGATGAGGTTTTTTTTATATTTTATAAAAGTTACTCATCTGGTGGTCCGATTGTAAGCTTCTTCCATTCAACATAAAAAAAACTTTTTGAAACAAAACCTTGAATGGTTTTATATAATTCATTTAAAAATTAAAAAAAAAAAAAATTGCCATCATCGCTTACAATTTGATTATTATTGGTTATAAAATATATGTATGTGTGTAGCCTAATATGATTCTGAAACACTAAATAGTTTAGTTAGAAAATTCAAAAATAAATAGATAAATTTGGGGTAAAAGAATATTAAATATTGCTGCATTTTAAACAGCCTTAGCACACTCTGTTTAACAGTCTCTACTTTGCTTTCTGTGTTTCTGTTGTTTTATTTTTTCAAGTTCTCAGATTTGTGCTTCTTGAAAATGGCCTGTTTTCGTACGGATGTTCTGTAGGCTTATCCGAATGTTAGTAAAATTAAATTTAAAAATTGTAATTATATATTATTATTATTATTATTATTATTATTATTATGCTTTTACGGCCAACATGGGACCACTTAAGTCAATTTTAGTTGGATCTTTTCTGAGAAAAGCGTGTTATTTTACTCTTTCGAGCTGCCCAGTATTTCTTCATCCGTTCAGATCTTGCTTTCTTTTCTTCATCCGTAAACACCCTCTTCGTTGTATTTTGTCGTTTGTCTGTCTTTTGTTTAAATCTAATGCTTTTATCTTTTAGCTTTGTAATTTTTCCAGTTTTATTCTGTAGGTCAGTCAGGGAAATTCCCAATTCTTTCATATCTTCTCTAATTTCTTTGATCCATTCTACTTCTAGCTTTTGGAACCAGAGCTTTTCAATGATATTTCTTGACAGTCTTGTTTGCGGTGTCCTTATGAGATGACCGAAGAAAGAGATTCTTTTTTTCCGCATAGTATCAGTAACAGGCTCTATTTCTCGATACACCACCTCATTTGGCACAATCCACCATTGGCCTTCTTTTTGGTGTTTTTTATTGATACACGTTCTGACAATTCTCCTCTCTATTTTCAGAATTTTTTCAATTCGGTTTTTCTGAGTGATTTTGAAAAGGGTCTCGCTTCCGTAGGTGACTTCTGGCTGTACTACAGTTTTATAATGTTTAAGTTTTGTTTTAGCAGAAAGGCATTTTTTGTTATATGTTGACCAAGTTAATTTTTGGGATTTAATCATTTTATTTGTCCTGTTTTGCCATGCCACTTTTTCATTTAAATTATAAGTTATTATTTCCCCTAGATATTTAAATTGTTTTACTATTTTAATTTTCTGATTGTTTACCGTAATGTGCTCTATTACCAGAGGATCTATGGCCATTAGTTCAGGTTTTTCGAAAGAGATATGAAGCCCTATCTTTTGTGCTAGGTTTTGAAGGCTCATGATTTGTGTTTTGGCTTCTTGAATATTATTTGCTAAAAGAGCGAGGTCATCTGCAAATCCTAGGCAATTTAGTGTGATGGAGTTTTTCTTAGTACCCATTTTTATATTTTTGGGATTTATTTCATACCATTTTCTCATGACAAATTCAAGGGCGCAGTTAAAAAGGAGTGGTGAGAGGCCGTCTCCTTGCCTCAATCCAGTTTTATGTTGAAGGGTTGAGAGAGTTCACCTCTGAATTTCACTCTGGACTGGGTATTGGTTAAAGTTAATTTTATCATGTTTACGAGTTTAGGGTGAAGGCCCAGGTTTCTCAGAATATTCAGCATGGATGGTCGGTGTATACAATCATAGGCCCTTTTAAAGTCGACGAAGGTGATTATTAGTTGTTTTTTCCGTCTTTTATATAAGTCCATCATAAGTTTTAGGAATATTATTTGCTCCGGGCAACCTCTCCATGGCCTAAATCCCCCTTGGTATTCCCCAAGTTCCAGTTCAAGTTGGTCTTTGCAAAAAAAAAAAAATTGTAATATAAAATATAAAAAATTAAATTTTTTGAAAGATTGTTTTAAAAAGAAAAATTATATTTTTTCAAACTTTTTGAATTTTGAATTTGAAAGTTTGTGCAGAATTAAGACAATAGGTGTGTTCAATTTAGTGCCGACTTCTTAAGTCGAGAATTTCAATTTTTTTCTTTTAATGTGATTTTTTAAGTTGTTTTATTTTTTCTTCAAACCTTCTAAATAAATGAATTTCGTATGCTTGTATTTCCAAAATGGCAAAATTGTGTTCATTCAAATTGCTTAATCATATCTGTATTATAACTCGGTCAAATAATATTTTTTTACGTAAAAACTTAAGGGGTTTTTAAAAAAATGACATCTCACTTATTCAGTTACGATATCAAATGAACGAGTTACAATGGAATTATTACAACACTGTACGAAGGGGGTTCGTAGTCAATTGTTTGATAACAATTGTGATTACCACACTGACACGATGCATTACGTATGACTTGATTTTAATAATTGAAGATCAGTCAGTTGTTATATTTATACACTATATTTTTTTTTTTTTTTTTTTTTTTTTTTTTTTAAATCTAACTCATTTAATACGTGAAGTACTATTATTATATTTATAATTAGTTAAGATATGTACCTGAAGATGAAACTAATTTTTCGAAAGCGCTAGGATGTAAATTTATACAAATATTTGTGGTAAGCGGATTTATATTTATAATTTTTTTAATAATATATTTACCAACGGGCCATGTTAAATAAAATTAATATATTTTTTAAATTTCAATTATTTTTAAACATCAAGTAGTACTTGAGAGAAAATAGAATGAAAAGTAGAAAAGTAGTACATACGAGGTAGAACTTAGTGACGTGAGCATTTATAATATAACCACCTCTAAAAAATTATCACCTCTTTTCGTCTAAAGTGAAAAAGTAGATTTAACCCACCGGGTTGGTCTAGTAATGAACGTGTCTTTCCAAATCACCTGATTTGGAAGTCAAGAGTTCCAGCGCTCAAGTCCTAGTAAAGTCAGTTATTTTTACACGGATTTGAATACTAGATCGTGGATACCGGTGTTATTCGGTGGTTGGGTTCCAATTAACCATACATTTCAGGAATGGTCGAACTGAGACTGTACAAGGATACACTTCATTTACACTCATACATATCATCCTCATTCATCCTCTGAAGTAACACCTGAACGGTGATTCCCGGAGGCTAAAAAGGAGAAAATAAGATTAAAGTGAAAAAATAGAACATCCATTATAGTATATAAGGTAATCTCCTACGTAATAAATCTAGTATGCCCTGTTTATATTTTCATAAATGCTCTCAAAATAAATTTACGAAATTGTTACTACTTAAATATTTTACAGTTTTTTTTTGGTATTATTTTTATAAACTATCCGTAAGTATTATTTTTAAATCTATTCTCTAATTTTACTATTATTTTTATTAATGTTTATTATATTTTTAAAGAGTAAAATATATGTTTTCTAATTATTAAATGATTTTTTTTTTTTCATTTTTTCTACATTAAATTATATTACGGATGTCTTTTCTAAACTCTCTTTAGTACAGTTTATTTTTGTTAGAGCTGCCTTATTGTAATACAAATATATTTTACTCGATTAGTTTTGAGAATTGTTTTTTAGAACTACAGTATAATTAATATACAAAAATTTACCGTATAGAATTTCTATTTTTTTAATCAATGTTGCAGAAAATGATTTTTAACAAAAAAAAATCTTACAAATTGTAATTTTAACGTATCTTTTATTTATATTATTGAATATTTCTATTAACGAAGCACAATCTGAAGTATCAGTTAATAAATTACGAAAATATTACGTTTTAGTTAAAATAAATCATCTGCTTTATTAGTGCATATCATATCTGTATTTTCTGTGTAGCAACCATTTAATTCTAAGTAACCGTTTTCATTAGTCCCAACAGTAGTCAATATTAACTGATTCCAATAACTACAGGTGTACGCCCGATTACAATTACATACCGGCTCGTTTTTTTTTTACGTAGATTTTATAAGAAAGCTACCTATTGTAATGGATACCATGATTCGACTTCCGGAAAATTTCTACATATCTTCGCGTTTCCCAACCCTCAGACACCAAAACCACCGTCAGCTCAAAAGTTTATATATATATATATATATATTTCACTTTCTTGTGGACACGATAACTGCCGTAATTTTGTGCCTATCACTTTCAAATTTTTAATTAAAAATAACTCGTCTCAAAATCTCGGTTGAGTAAGTTAACGGCCAAAATCGGACCGTGGGGGTAGAAATAGGGGGCTTTTTTGAAAAACACAAAATATTGCTATAACTTTCTGTTAAGTAAAATATAGAATTCGTTTAAAGTTCCTACTATTATTTGGATAAGGGCCTAAAACCTATCTAAGTAACTTTTTTTGATATCACCAACCATTGGCCTAGGGGATAGAAAAAATGGGGTTTCGAAGACCAAAAAACCATACTATTCTTAATAGGCATAGTATCGAATCGGTTTAAAGTGGTCGTTAGTCCTCTAAACATTATCTAAAACTTTTATCTGTAACAATTTTTTTATATGACCAACCCTTACGGCAAGAGATGACCAAGATATTACTGGAGTTGTAAGAAGATACTACTTGTCGAATGCTAAACATGTTAAACTATTTTTCACATGCAACCATTGTCGTATTGAGTAAATTTGAAGTTTTTCTTAACTTTAAGATCATAATATTTTTTATTCCCTACTTGGAACCGATGAAATCTACCTCCACCTTCCGGCGTGTCGAAAGGGATTTTTTTATATGGGGGAATTATTTTTGTTGTATATAGAGAATACCAGGCCTCACCAGAATTCAAATCTATTACCTTTTAGATAAAAGGCGTAAATGCTACCTTTACAACGCGGAGGTCGATTACAAATAGGATGTAACTCTAGATATTCTACAGCAAATTGTAATAAATATTGACAAAGTTAATATTGTTTTTTATTCTACTAGTTAAAGCAGATATTTATGACTTGCTTTTTTCTACTATATTTTAGCTTAAAATATTTTCTCATTATTTCTAGCAATGCCCAACGGCTGATCTAGTGGTTAACTCGTCGTCCAAAATCAGTTATATAACAGGTGAATTTTCGAAGTCGAAGTTCTTAGGTTCAAATCCTAGTAAATGCTAGTTGCTTTGAGTACTAGATAGTGGATACCGGTATACTTTGGTGTTTGTGGTTCAATTAGCCACACTTTTCAGAAATGACATCACATATCTGAGTCTGTATAAGACTACCCTAATTAAATGTCATACATATCATCCTCATCTCATTGGGCCGTGGGGGGTTGTTTATTGTTCATTAATTAAATAGATTGCAACGTACGCGTTAGGAAAATAAATAATTACTGTTTCTAGCAAGTGTCACTAGTTTTCTTTTATTTTATTGATATCATTAACAAAGGTACTACTTTAATAGCAGTAAGTTGTAGTATGTCTATATTAGGTGTTCCTAATTTCTATTTAAATGAATAAAATAAATAAAAATGATGTGGACATCACATGACCTCCTTGTACGCCTATTAAATTACGTATACACATTTTTTTAAATGATAAGTACGTAAAGTTTTATTTCATTAATAACTCCTGATATTTTTTCATATTTTTTTTTATTATTATTATTGAATTATTTTTTATCGTAAACTATTTTTTACAATCAGATGTTAATAATAAAATAAAATAAATCAATACATTTAAATTAAAAAAAAAAAAAAGTTAAAAAAAGGAGTTGATGTCGGAATCGAACCGATGTGCCTTTCCGTTGTGAGATCTAAATATTTCATGAATTAAAATTTATTTGGCTATAACTCTGGACCCAATGAAAATAAGTACCACTTATGATATATCATTGAAAAGCTCTCAATGAGGGTTTATTAGTGGAGTTAAGAAAAAGTTCAAAAACCAAATCTTTTTTTATTCTGGACTTTTTTTGGACACTTTTGGTCCAGTCGATTGCAATCAAAAGGGGAGGTGCACATCTAGATGTTACAGAAGTCTTAAATTCAAAATTTCAACATTCTACGGCTAATCGTTTTTGAGTTATGCGAGATACATACGTACGTACGTAAAGACATCACGCCGAAACTAGTAAAAATGGATTCAAGGATGGTCAAAATGGATATTTCCGTTGAAATCTGAAAACCGAAATTTTTTGCGATCACAATACTTCCTTTACTTTGTACAGGAAGTAAAATGGTTGAGCAGTAATCTTTTGATGTGAAAAATCTAGAGAGATTCTTTGAGTTACTCGTTGATTCACTTCGTCTTAATTTAGACTGTAGCGTTCGATTCAAAAAATAACTTCAAGTTTTTGTAGGGAAACTTTATTGAAAATTTCATAGAAAAAAATACGCTAAACAGTTATTTTAAATTATGATAATTCTAAAAATGTCTTTTAAAAAATGGAGTTATACGGAAGGGAAAATTACTTTATTCCTCAATAATGATGTACAAATTTCATTACTGAATAACAAAATTTGGATCAGTCGGTAAATTTACGTTTATAAAATATTATCTCTCTGTAGATTTTATCCAAGCACGGTTTATTTTTTTGTCTTTTTATTTATTTGATTAAGCAAAACGAAATTTTAACTTTATGCGAAAAGTATTATTTTACTTTTTAAAATTAAATCGTAATTAATATAATAAATATTTTGTTTGATTTTTACTCGTTTATAAATTGTCGTTTAAGGTTATCGTAAAAGAAATAAATTTTGATCCATGAAAGGAAATATTAGTATTTAATGATCGATCATTGATGAAAGTGCAATCACCAACTGATCTTACTAATAATCTCAGTATTTTTACGTGCTTTTCTTTAACCGTTAATTTCATTAACGTTCAATGATTCAACCGTGTCCTCGAATTTTGCGACCTTAATTTAACTCATTTCCCGAAGTGACACAATGGTGACATTTTACACAACGACGTAAATCGGGTTACAATACAACATTCCATTGTTAATTTCATTCATATATTTATATATTTTATATATATATATATATATATATATATATATATATATATATATATATATATATATGAATTTGTCTATATTTAATACACGGTTAAGATCTTGAGGAAGGAAGCTGAATCGGTAAGATGTAGTTATCGATTGATCTTGACTGTCGACTCAGAATGAGTAGATCAGTAAAAAAAATAATAATAATAGTGCTTAACACTTTACGAAGAGATTTTATAACTAAAGAAAACTTAATTTTTTCAAATATGATTTCAAACAGCTCAGTTCTGTGGAGGAAATAAAAATGGAATAATATAATTATACTGAACATATAATTCCAGCTATGCATCTTTGGTAATTGTGCATATGCAGTACTGTACACTCTGTATATAAAACTATAAAACAAATACACATACATTAATTTTATATATATATATATTTTGTCAAATGTAAACTTTGATAACAATTTCGGTACTTTTTCGGAATTCCCCCCCCAAATTTTTCTATTTTTTTTTA
Organism: Lycorma delicatula; assembly: GCF_047948215.1. NCBI lineage: Eukaryota > Metazoa > Arthropoda > Insecta > Hemiptera > Fulgoridae > Lycorma > Lycorma delicatula. The sequence continues at coordinate 144,523,023 of NC_134459.1, read as the reverse complement.
ACGTTCTATACTTGTATTATTGGCGGTACCATATAATTCATTAAAAATGCAAGTATTTTAATGATTACATAAACTTATTTTGGAGAAACAAGAATATAATTAAAAATTCATATAATATATTTTTATATATAACATTTATTATAAATCATAATTACAGTTACTTTTACAGACACAATACAATACTTATTTATTAAACGATATTTATACTACAGGATGAAACTCATTAATATGTTGAAGTATTATCAAACTGACCAAATCTTTCTCAACTTTATGTCTATGATCGGTGATACCGTAGAAATTCACATAAATAAGAATCCAACAAACTCTATTAGCCGCCATTAAAGATTGCATCATTTTTGTATATAATTTGTATATTTAATATTAATTAGACGAGGATAGCGAGCGAAGAGAGCGCAGTTTATGTAAGGTTAGGTTATGTTGCCGTACGTACGATTCATCATATATCATTAAAAAAAAGTAGAGAAATGTAGGATAGGAAATTCCGAAAGAGTACCACAATTTCATTTAAATATGACTAAAACGTAGAAAATAATTTTTTTGTTGTAATTTTAACACATGTTTTTCTTCAGTAAAAATTAATAAATAATATTAAAAACAATTTTTCAAAATTTTTAAAAACTTGCTTTATACTTTTTAGTCATACTTGAATCAAATTATTATCATACATTGCATGAGTTTAAGTAGTTGGTTAATTTGGATTTCAAAAGATAACATCTCATATTGAAATTTCTAATATATTTATAAAATATCAAACAAATTTTCAAACATTTACTGTAAAAAGTAACGAAATAGTGAAGTTTTCTCATAGTGAAGTTTTAATGCCATTTACTTAATTAAATTAGTAATTAAGGAGTTGTATCTTAACATACTGCCCGCCAAAAATCGTCTGTGTGTGTGTGTGTGTATATATATATATATATATATATATGAGTGATGAAATGTTATCAAATTGGAAACTACAAAAACTCTCGTACCAAGTTTTTGTCATTTTTTTATGTGAAACGGCTATCTGATTTGTCATCTGCGACCCCAAAAACCCCGCATAGTCGTTTAGCAGCTTTTGTATACCCGTACCCTTAATTTACCCCCGTACAGAGGAATGTTTGCAAAAGTAATGGTGGAATGTTGTATTGTCACCCTTAGTAACTGTGCAAAATTTAATCAATCGGAAATGTCAGGAAGTATGTTAAATTAAGGATGCAAGATTTGAGGACAAACCTGAAAAAAAACATTATGAGGTAAAGAAAAGCAAGTAATAACAAAACAATTCGAATTAGAAAGTAAAAAATAATTTTGTTTTCGGGAAAATTACTTTCGAAAGATTTAATTTTAAGAAAATTACTTGGAAAAAAATTTTCTATTTATGCAAGATTAAGAAGAAAAGCGTGAGGCGCGCTTTCAACACAAAGACTAATAATTAGAGCGCGCACCATGCTTTTCTTTTCAATCTTACATTGATAAAATTATTTTTTTTAAATAATTTCCTTGAAAACAAAATTACTTTTTAGAACGAAATGTTCTGTTATTATTTATTTATTTTTTTTTTTTTATGAAATAGCTATCTTAAAATAAATTAATTTTTACAAACCCTTCTAGTTATATTAAATTACGTGGTGGACTACGAGGTGTATTTATTTTTTAATAAGATAAAAAAATGCAACTTTGTTTTCTGATGAAGAATCCATTTCGAATTCGGTTTATGACTCATTGATAATATTTTAACTGAACAAAGAACTTATAATTTACTTTCGAATAATTTTCCTTCCTCATCTAAATCTAATAATCTACAGTAAATTTCTATTTCGATCATATTCAATATTTAAATATAGTATAATTGTTTATAGATTTTATTATTTGTTTCACGGCTTATTTTTATTATTAATAATAAATAATGAGTAAATAATATTTCACTGTTTGTTTTGTTTTAAAATTAATATGTTGATAGATAATTTAAATTAAAAAAAGGCTACTGCACAGGATTTTAAGATCAAAACGAAATAGAATTTTCTTGATAATTCTTCCTTATGTAAAAAAATATGCTCGATTTGAAAATATATCGTTCTAAAATTATTACACTTTTTATTTCTAATTAATAATTTAATTTATTGTTTCACACTCTCTTTTTCTTTTTTAGCCTTTACTTCCCTAGTAAATAATAATCGTAATTAGTCAGTACATTTAAAAATTCAATTCAAAAATATCTTATTTTTGTTTCGTACATTTTTTTTTGTGGCCTATCAATCGTTGTTAGCTTATTGATATAAATTTTAGTTTTGTTATATTACATTTCCTTAATATTTTAGCTTTTTTTTTTTACAGTAGAATAGTGTAATACACCGGGTTGGTCTAGTGGTGAACTCGACATCGCAAATCAGCTGATTTCGAAGTCAAGAGTTGTTAAATAAGGCCTAGTTGTTGATAAGGCCTTGTAAACTTTTGTAAGGATTTGAATACTAGACCGTGGAGATCGGTGTTGTTTGGTGGTTGGGTTTCAATTAACCACTCATCTCAGGAATTGTCGATCTGAGACTGTACAAGATTTCACTTATGTTCATACATGTCATCCTCATTCATCCTGTTAAGTAATACCTTTTGGTGATTCCAGAGGCTAAACGGAAAAAAAGAGTGTGCTTTGTGTTATTGAAATAAATAGTCTGTCATTTTCGAATTTTAATTCAGTGTATGATCCTACGTTTGTGAAGTTTTCTATTTGATCTCTTAATTTGTTAAATAATTCTACCGGATAATATTCTGGGAGCGATTGTCCATAATTGGGTTTAAATGATATATAATACCTGCTGTTTTCTCGTGTATTGTGTTTGTGTTCAATTATTTGTCTGTAATTTAGATTGTAATAATTATTTATTATTGTAGTATAAGTAGTTAAGTGTACAAAATTCAATATCCTATTGTTTTTGAGGCCGAAATCTTTGAATATGGATTTTAAAATTTTCTCGCTGTCATGAATAACGCTGCTCTAGAGTAGTCCATATCTGATGTGTGATTTAAGTTCTTGTTCATAATTTTCATTGTGTATATTGGAATATTTGGTACTGCTCTTCTACTTTATATGAAAATTTTATTTATTTTGTCGTCAAAATTGTTAATATCATTCAAACCATAACATTTTAGGTATTTGAAATTATTGACGAAATTCAAGGTGCTACAATTTGAAGATTGATTGTCTGTGAAGCATTTTGTCCTTCGGTATTTTATTTTATTTTTATTATTCATAATGTCGTATTGTATTTTATTGTTGTGTAACAGCATTACTTGCGTTTTTGTTTTGGATTTGCAGATATTTGGTTATTGTACATGTATTTGCATACGTGATTAACGTCTTTTTGAATTATTTGTATTGCATTTTCTAGTTGTTTGTGAAAAAATTTTATCACCATATCAGCAAAGCAGATTTCTTTAGAGATCATTTATCTCTGTAAAAAATGTATTGAATAGAACTGGTGATAATATTGCACCTTGGATTAAACCACATTTTTTTAACATGTTTAAACATCACAGCTTCTGTATTCCATTTTTCGCTTAGATTACTTTTGAACCAACTCAACAGCCTCCCACCAATTTCTATTTTTTTATAATTTATCAATTAATGATATTAATGATATTTATCGATTTATGATATTAAATGCTGCTGTTTGGTCCAAGAATACCGCAACTACACAATTATTCTAATCTTAAGAATACTATTATTTTAATACGTTATGTAATATGTTATTTTATGTAATACTATTATTACATAATAATAATAAAAATAATGAAATTTAATCGAATACATTTCATAATTGGAGTCAATAAAATTAGATTACACCTTTCTGGATGTCTACCTAACTCCAATTATTATACTTATGATTGATCATTGTACGACGTATCGGCTGTTACAAGGTCAAATAATTCAGTAATATTTTAACATGGTTTTTACTGAAGCAAAAAAAGTTTCCTTAATTTTTGTAATTTATTTATTCGTGGTTTTAGAGATGTATTTTAAAGCTATTATAAATTTTATAGATGAATTACGGTTTAATACGTTAATTTACGTAAGATTTGTTTTCATGACTGAAACGTAATACATAACAATGTAATTTATCCTTACTGTATATCCCTGTGATTAGAATTTTTGATTTTTATGCGATTAGGATAAGAGTGGATAAATATTTCTAATTTAATTTTTTTTCTTTTTAAAGTGAAAAAAGGGTATTTTGACTCCGAAACTTACTATAATAAATACAGTAGTATTTAGATTATTTAATTTAAAAAAAGAGAGTAAATTTCTCTTAAACTAGATTATCTATTTTTTTTTTAACCTCCGGGATCGCCGTTAGGTATTGATTCAGAGGATGGGATGAAAGAATTGTAATGTGTGTGAAAATGCCATGCCTGATCGGGATTCGAACGCGGGACCTCCGGATGAAAGGCCGAGACACTAGATTATCTATATGGACATAAACATACTATCTGTGTAAACTTAACTTCTTGTTGTGTATTCAGCTATAAAGTAGAACAAACTAAGCAAATAATCTACTCAGAGATTTAATTTTTTTGTAATTAAATAAATGTATTTATGTTAATAAATCATTATATTAACCAATAATATCTTTTTTTAAACACACACACACACACACACACACATATATATATATATATATATATAAATACACTTACTCTTGAATATGAAATACACTTCCACTGTTTATCGACTCAGTGAAAAAGTCAATGTAATGAACAATAAATAGGTACGTTAGAGATTTTAAGTATGATCTGTTTATTAAATAATTTGGATTAGCTTTTTTAATAAAATAAAAACAAAAGATTCAAAATAATAGCGAATTGTATTTTATATCATAAGTTTTCGTCGTTTTTTTTTCAAATTAATGTGTTTAATTTATAATAAATTAACATTTAAAATCTAGATTTTTTTTAGTAAAAAAAAATTATATAATTATTATAAAATAAACTAATAGACTTTTTTCTCAAAAGCTTGAAACAAAATGGTTGGTTATTGTTAACAGAATTATACCAGTTTTTATAATGGCTTTTGTCTCATGTAAGGACCATTTGATTATTGAATCTATTACACTAATATATTAATGAAAAAAAATTATTTTATTTATACTTTTAATTGTCGTATTGATAAAATATTAAATAAATATGGTATACTATAACCTAGTAAAGATAGATTGTAATAAACAGATAAATTACATTATTTATAATATAAAAATAAAATATAAAATCAAAAGAATTATCATTTTTTTATATTAACGTTGCACATTAACGTATTATCGTTTTTTTCTATATTAAAGTTTATAGTAACCCAAAACTTAGTTTTGGGTTCGAATCCTAACTTGGCTTAGCAATTTTCTTATGCTGCAAAATTTGTTTAACAATAAAATAAACTGTTACAGATGTCAGCAAATAATCATTAATAAAAATAAATAAACGAATAGAATTATTTAAAGTTAAACTGTGTTTTTCAATCGTTATCTATATCTTTACAAAAAAAATTGGTATTTATTTTTCCGCAAGATACCTGTTAAGTCAAAATTATATAAAATTAAGCTAAAATCTTTTGATTTTATTAGTAATAAATAATTGTATGAAATAAGTAAATAAAGTTAATGGACTAGTAATAAAATGCGTAGAAGTGTACGAAAATCAAACCGATTAAACCTGAAAAACTTTTGAGGTCGCTATGTAGTAAGATAAAGGTCGTAGACCATACTACTTGTTTGTTATATGAACTAGGTAGCGGTGTAGAATTACATCGACTGTGGCCTACACACTTCTTTATTCGGATGTAATATTCGGAGCACTTGTTTAGGAAACTAAAACTATTATTGTATCTCAGGAAGCTACGGATGGAAACTAACCCTTGTTTTTTTTTATTCATAGGCCTAATAAAAAAATAGTGTACTGCTTATTTAACTGATGTTTAGTCATTTACTTCCCTTAAAGCCTAATTGAGTAGAATAAATGCTAAAAACTGTCTAAAAATATTCCAAATAAACTTAAAGTTTAAGTATTTTACAATATAGGCTACTTAATTTATTTCAAACTAATCTTTTAAGAATTCAGAATAGATTTATATATTGGCTTTTAATTCACTTTCCTATTTAAATTGATGTTTTTTAACACTGTAGCCTATTAGTTTATCCTTTGAAAAGAAAATTTCATTTTTATTTAATTATGAAAAGTTTCTTGTACAAGAAAAATAGTAGAAACTTACATAAAAAAGTAAGATAATAAAGTAAGAGAAGTAAGTTAGAAAGTATACGAATTTTTTAATTATTGGTTTTAAGTTTAAAGTATTACATTTTTTTATATTATTGTTTATAAGAAATAATTATACGTTAAAAGGTTTATCTTATTGTGGTAAAAACAAACCTGAATTTATTCTATCATTCTCGACAAAAATTTTAAGTACGTTAGAGATTTTACGTATTCTCTGTTTATTAAATAGTTTGGATTAGCTTTATTTACTATGTAAAAATAAAAACAAAAGATTTAAAATAATAGCGAATTGTATTTTATATCATAAGTTTTCGTCCTTTTTTATAAATTAATGTGTTTAATTTCTAATAAATTAACATTTAAAATCTAAATTTCAGCCTTAATTTCATATATTTTACAGGTACATATTAATTATATTTTAAAATAAAATTTTGTGTTTTACCCTTTAAACACACCTTACATTATTAAAATTATATTCTACTTATATTTTCACATCGAATAAGCTTTTCTTTGTAAATAAAATTCTTTGAAGTCGGGCTCTAAATGCGTTAAGGGATTATACAGCGATTTCCCGTGACGCGATATACTGTATGTCGTAGAGGGGTAGAAATTAATTAAACAAGTTATTCTTTGTTAATAAATCGAGGCGGTCGTACGGTGGGGTTAGAAAGGGCCAATAGAATACGTACAGAGAGTCGGACTGTTAAGCCACGCCTCCGGCCAATAGGTGAAGCGGGATAGAAACGGTAGAGTCGACGGTAGACGTTCAGTGTAGTGTTGTGAGCCGTGTGGTGCGGGTGTTTAGTGTCAGTGACATGCACCACTATCAAACCCCTAGCCCGGGGACCAGCATGTCTCCGCTGCTACCCAGCTTCGGTTTTACTCAAGAACAAGTCGCTTGCGTCTGCGAAGTGCTTCAGCAATCGGGTAATATCGAACGTTTAGGTCGTTTTCTGTGGTCGTTGCCGGCCTGTGAAAAATTACATAAAAACGAGAGCGTGCTCAAAGCAAAAGCTATGGTCGCTTTTCACCGTGGAAATTTTAAGGACTTATATCGTATATTGGAAAGCCATCAGTTTTCACCGCATAACCATCCGAAATTACAAGCGTTATGGCTTAAAGCGCATTACGTAGAAGCCGAAAAACTTAGAGGTAGACCGTTAGGTGCGGTCGGTAAATACAGAGTACGTCGTAAATTTCCTTTACCCCGTACGATCTGGGACGGTGAAGAGACTAGCTATTGTTTCAAAGAAAAATCGAGATCTGTTCTTAGAGATTGGTACAGCCACAACCCTTATCCGAGTCCGAGAGAGAAAAGAGAGTTGGCGGAGGCGACAGGTCTTACGACGACACAAGTTTCTAACTGGTTCAAAAATCGCCGACAACGTGACAGAGCTGCGGAACAGAAAGACGGGTGAGTTTTATTCATATTTATATCGTTAGTGATAAACCGTTTAGAAATAAATCTGTATTCGTAAAACTAAATCTAACAAGAAAAAGAACAAAAAATTAGTTTAACTTGTCCCTAACCTAAGCCTATGTTTGTTATTCATTCATAATAACAGCTGTATTCTGAAATCGTGCTCTCATTACAGGCACATCAATGACAGCTGCGCTAAATCATTTTAATAAAAAATAACTTTTTATTGTTTATAGCGGGTTAAATCGCCAATTGATATCTGAAAGAATTTATTATTTTTTTTTTTAACAAAAACACTTTCAAATTATATTAGGTAAAATTACTTTCATAAAATTTTAATGTTATTTTTATGTTGATTAACCTAAAAAAATAATTTTTAAACGTATTGTACTTTATTATTAAACTGGTTACTAAAGAGACTGGTAATTAATTAAAGAAATATTAATCATTTTCACAGAATTTTTTAATAAAAATATTCATGATTTTATTAATTTTTTTCTGTTTAAAATAAGTTTGGAGGTATGTTTATTAATCAAAACATTTACTATATTTAATTACCTAAAATGATAGTTTTATTGTTAAACATTTAGATCTTTTATGTCAAATATTACAGCGTGTGTGATAGAATATTACACTAAAACATTTTTATATTGTTAACAATTACCTAATACCTATTAATAGCCTATCATTATTGTTGTTAAAATATGTTAGAAAAATCCGTTTAAATTAATTTTTCAGTTTTCAAAGTGTAATTAAACTATTAAAAAATTACATCAATAAATTACAAGACGCATTAATATTTAAAAATAGATAAAATCTTTATTAGTTGATAAAGAAATTTAATACAATTTTTTTTTCGTTTAGAATTTTAATAAAAAAAATTAAATCAAAACTATAAATTACTGTAATCAATTATTTGATCGATTCATTTTTATATTCGACTAATTTACAACAAGATGGATTCAAATTTAGATTTAAAAAGTTATATTTCTTTCACCAGCAAATAACCCTCATTGAAGACCTCGGTAATAATTTTAACAAAAAATTATATAATTTAACTTTTTTTAATGAAGCCAATTATTAATAATATGTATAATAATTTTTTTGCTAATATTTTTTTTTTGATTCAGATTATAATCCTAACTTCCTTTAAATAATATAAATTATTAGTAATACTTTTTTTATACAGTGCTTTTTAGAATAGCAATCTATTAAATTATTAAATCTATATTACTATATATTTATTGCACTTTTATACAGTTTTATGATAGTTTATGAGCTTAATTTGATATCGATAAAATTTTATTGCATTTACGAAATTATATTCCAGAAATTATTATCGGTTATTATGCAATAACATCTTATTTAATTGTTTTTTAATAATGATTCTTCATTTAAAAAAAAGAATCACATGATTTTAATTCATCTTCATTACAAATTGTATACCATTAACTGTGTCTTCTTTCCTCACGCCGTTCTGAAAAGGAGAACCTTTGATTTTGTACATAAGAGAAATTATAATTTGGCAAAAAAAAAATTGATTCAAATGACTGTAACAAATCAGAAAATTTCTCAAGTTTTTTCAATTGCCGGATAAAAATTACAAGTTTTCCGAAATTTAAAACTGAAGTTTATTAGTATGAAGGTAAAATTTTACCTTATTATAGAATTTACATTTGAAAAAATCAGCTGTTTTATGTAAAAAAAACTTAAAAAACAGTTCTTTTATGAAAGAAATTTTAAAATAAAATATATTACACTTTTTGGCATGGTAAAAGGAGCAATGTCAAGGATTAGAAAGAGAATTATTGATATTTCCAGAATTGAAAATATCATGGAAAATTAAAAATAATAGATTGTTTTTATTAAGAAAAAGAGATTCATTTTTTAAATCCTTTGTAACACTAAAAATATAAATATTTTATTTTTTATTTCATATTAATTAATAAATATAATGGTTTTTATTAAGAGTATATAATCTTGTGTAATATCCGCGCTAAAAATGATATCTTGCGACAAAGAAAGTTGAAATACCATGATTCATCATCGTTAAAAACGAGAGCACTTTAAACTGAAAAATTTTCGACAAGAATTTAAAAGGGGTAATTTTAAAAATTATTAATTATTTTTAAACCGGCTTCATATCGTTTTAAAATGATTAAAGTCTCTTTTCAATATACTTTTCATTCTTTAAATTAAATAAGAAACCGGATTTGAAATATAATTTTAATTTTAAAACGTCAAATTTACAATTTCAAAGAGTAAACAAAATGATATTCTTAAATTTTTCTTTTTATATAAAGTTATTATTTTTTTTGTTTAAATTTTGTCGTTAAAAGACAAATATAAAACTAAATTTGTTAATTGTTGTTGAAAAGTTTAAATCCTATAATAAGTAGTTTTTACAATTTATTTTTATGCCATTACGGATTCCGTTAAAAGTTTTATTTTACTTTATTCGCAAAGAATAATTTTTGGATTTTTCCAAAAAATTTCCTTATACCGAATTTCCTCTTTAAATATCTGTGTTTTATCAATTTTCTGGCTTCTAAGTTGATTTTATTTTTCTGTTATTAAAAAATTCGAATATTTTCTTTCTTCATTCATGAAATATACACATAAACTATTAATCTTTTCTTTCTTATGAAATTTAATTTTTTTCGTTATTTTTTGTTTCGGTGTTACTTTTTATTCTCCAGGTTTCCTTCTCTGTTTAGGTCCTAAAAATCTTTCTTAACATATTTTTTTGTAGATTATTTTAATTTTTAAACATCTCTTTGTTTATTTATGGGTATTCTTAATTATTAAAAAGTAGAGCCTTTCAATAAGTTACTATAGTTTCAGATCTTACATTTACAACAGTTTTATTTAAAATATAGGTAATTAGAATTACAAAAGAATCTTAAAGTTAATCAGAACATCTGAAAAACATATTTTAGTACTATTTACTTTATGAAACAAATGCTGGTTATTCCGTTATTGACAGAACATATCTGAAGGTTTCTCCCCCCCGTCATTAAAAAAATCTGCTACACAAATAGAATTCTTTTACGGTTTTAGTTTTTTATACCCTCATTAATAATAATTTTAAATTTAAATAATTATATCTTTCCTCAAATGCAAGGAGAATATTTTATCACAAAATTTTCTCATACCGTTTTGGCGTTAACAGTTGGATCTTTAATTTTATTTCAATTACAGTTAACATATTAACTTATAGTTTTGCGTTCTTGTATAGTTTATTGATCCCCCCCCCGATAACGCTGGGAAAGGGGGTTTGTAATGTCCTTTTAACTCCAGATCGGTTGCGTCTTTTGTTATGAAACGTTTTTTCATTATCATGCGCTGACTACGTATACGAAGATTTGTTGGGAACAAAGTGGCGGATAATAACTATCATTTCTTCGAGGCAAGAAACTAGAATCGTTTGAAATCGATCGAGTACAGTATTTAATAAAAGTGCTTCACTCTGGCGACCGTAATCGTCACAATGTGGGGGTATCTTCCGCTACGGGGGTCAGGATGTAAATATACATTATTATCGTTCCTGTAAAAATATTGGCACGAAAGGTAATTATAAAAAAAATTTCCAAGTATTTCACTTCGAGGTGATTTAATACTAATCAATTATGAAAATAATTACAAACAAATATTTAAAAATAAATTTCAATTTTATATTTTTGAGTAGAATAGTTTAATATTACTTTAAAAGGAAAAAAATTAGTATATCTGATAAATTATTAAATATTTATAATTTGATTATCGATATAATAAAATAACAAAAAAAAATGTTTAATGTTCACGAAAAAGATAGCTTCTTTTCCCTATACGATATAGCGGGCACAATTTAAATAAAAAAAGTTAATTTTAAAAATATTATTTGGTACACGATTGTGTAAATTCCCACATATATTTTGGAGCGAGAGGATTCCGCTAACAAAATTAAATTTTTCTCTTATTGTTACCAAAATTATTTTTCATCCACTCTTTCGGTAGATTTTGTGTCAACTTAATTGGGTAAAGATGAAGAGCCTAGTATTTTTCGTAGTCGTTTCCACTTTTCATATCGTTCTTGTTTCTTTCTTATGAGAAAACATTTTAATACAATTCATATTTTATTACACGGCTAACATATAAACTGCTTTTTTTCAATTTTATTTTTATTAAAAATCTTGAAAATTACCGTATTTTTACAGTTTACAGATAAAACTTCCGTAATCTATTAATTACATCTGTAAATAAATATATAGGTTATGAAAACTTCCGTCAAGGATTTTGAAAAACTGTGAAATAGAAATATTTCCTTTTTTATTGTGTGATATCATCAGAATGAATCGAAGCCAATCCGATTGTAAATAAGAATGGTTTAAGCTCCGACGTACTGGCAAGAGTACTACTGTATATTTCTTGCCAGCACGTGATTTAGTCACCCACTCAAAATATTACTGCGACGTAATAAAATTTCAACACGCATTCGGTTTAAGTCGCACTGCTCGTTCGATTACCTGATAAACTATCCAGTTAATTCTACATTTGAAATTTATACGTTTATAAATTCCATAAAATATATTAAGTACAGCGGTTGATAAATCATACTAATAGGACCGGCAGTTTTCTGAGATTTAGTGGAATGTCTGTATAAACTTCGTAGTTTCAAGGACATTCTGTGGTGTATAGAACTTTAGGTCTGTTTACTAATAAATTACTCAAATAAAATGTTACACTGTATAAAGAAAAATTTTAGAGATTTATATATTATTATAAAATACAATTAAAAATGATTCTTGCATAATTATTTAGCGGTGAGTTTATATGTTTTTGAAATTATAAAAAATAAATCGTAGAAAAAATGGATTATATCGTAAGAAAACGTCAATTCGTTACTATACTTATTAATTTGATCGTTTACCGATCGACGTATTTCCTAAGCTATACCGCGCCAAGGCTAACGATTTTTTTTAATAACAGATCATAGAGTTACAACTCTTATCTGTAAGTAGTTGTGGTCTTATTTTCACAGTTTTTTAAAATTGTACCGTTTTGATAATTTACCTTCCCGGTTTCAGGACTAATTTAATATAGAATATAAAGAAAATTTCGTATTCTGAAAGATTGAGAATTATTTTAATTTACAGTTTCAAATCCTAAAAGAGATTATTTAATAGTGATAATAAATGTTATTCATTAACCGAAAAATAAACCGACCGGTTTGTTAAAACCGGTTGGATAAAATCAACAAAAAAACAGATGAATTCAGATGATTTTTCATCACGTATAAGTTTATGATTTGTTGTAGAGTTAAACTGTTTTTAAATATACTTCTTGTAACCGTTTATTTTTTTTTATTATAGTTGGTATTTAATAATTAGAATTTTGTTTTAAACTCTGGAAAATGTTAGTTTCCTTCACTATTTTATTTAGTTTTAACTTTAAAACAAATCCCCTATCTGAACTAATCATAGTTAAGTAGAAATAAATATACCTTGGTAATAGTTTAACAGTAGAAATATACTAAAAATAGATACAAAAAAAAATTATTGCCTCTTGTTGTAAACAGTTGAAGTTCTAATTTTTGATATATTTTTTTATAAAATTAAAATTTGGTTAGGCCCGACTGAGCAAAGGGATTGGATTGTTTTGAAATTCTGTCAGATCAGAATAAACTCATTGTAAAAGATTAAACCGATGTTAATTTTTCAATAATAAAGTTCTATTTTAAAGTTGAAAAACTATGTTTGTTTTGTGAATATTTTTATTCAAGTTAACAAATTTTATCCTAATACAAGAACATAATAATTATCATATTTTTTTTTAATTTAATATTTTTATTCTAACTGATGGAATATATATCCTCCATTGAGTATTTCGCAGAAATTTCTGCTTCTTCATAAAGAAAAAAGGGTTTTATCTGAAGAATAAAAATTTGTGAAATTATTCAACGGAAGTTATCATTTTTTTTTTTTTAATTTTAACAGAATATTTTTATTATACAAATAATACATTTTTATTTACAAATATTTGCTAACTGTACGCAGTACAGTTTACAAAATATACAAAACAGTTGCATTTATTATAATATGTTTTCTCTCAATTATGGAGAATTTTCTCGGTTATCCATCTTTTATTTTTTTTTGTTTTTATTTTGTAGTTTTCTCAGATGATAGTAATTTTAATTAAGATTTTCAGTATGAAATTCCGTAAAAGGATTGTATTTTCATTAAATGATTTAAAGAATATTTACTAAAATTATTAGATCTGTCTATCTTTGTTTTATATATTTTACGGAAATAAACAGATTAATATCCATTGAATTATTCGAACGCCACTAAAACAAACGGATATAAAAGAACTGAAAATCTGAAAATGGCATACGTAAGTTACATTCGTCAGTCTTGGATAAAATTTAATGTTTTTACTGTATAATTAAAAAAAATTTGCATAAATATTCGTGATTATCTATTTAAATTATTTGTTTTTATGTGTTATTTTTTCAGTTAAGTTTTATTATTCTTACATTTTTATTTCATTAATTTATTATAACTTGGAAAAAAGTAATTCATTTCGTTTAAGTTTACGTGAGAAAGACGTAGTTTATTGAATTACCGGGGTAATTTAAAAAGCAATTAAATAATAAGCGATGTAATTATATGATTGTACTCGCTTGTGCAGTCGATTATTTAATGTTTATTTTGTAATGCTATTGTTATTATTTTCTTAATCTAATTTTAATATTACCTAATTTTTTTATTTTCTTTTTAACTTGCCTTCTTTTATTTATTTTTTATTTATAAAATATTATTATTCGAAAATAATAATAGAAGCCATCATTTCCATAAGTTATTAAATTTTTCTCCCAGAAAATAATTTTTAGTAAATTATTATGAGCGCATCTTTTTGGTTTATTGCTTCTATTAACATAATTATTTTTTTTATTTATCATACGATCTTTTAATAATATAATAATTCTTTTACTCATCGTAAACGATTTATTTTTAATATTTTAACGTAAAAAATTATATTTTTGTGGAATTAAATTTTTGTATAAAATAGAGATTTAATTAAAAATGTTTTAATTTTTTAAGGACGTATAAATAAATATTTTATTGAACTCGTAACATAATAGTATATTATTACCCCGACATTTCCTTTGACAGTTTATGAGAAAAATCATTAGAGCAACAACACAATGTATAAAATTTAATAATAGAGGTACGTGAAATCCATATTAAAAATAAATAAATTTAGGTGTCATTGGAAATTATTCTACAATATATTTGAACGCTTTTAATAAATATGCAGAAGATCTAACCTTTTTGTTTCATTTAATTTTTTTTAAATTTATGGGCTCAGTAAAGATTAGTTATATAAAAGAAAATCATTTAATTTTATTTTAAATAAATTTATAGAAAAACCTTTTAAGCGGTTCTGTAATTAATTAAAATCGAATATAACAGAAGCGTAATAAGGTTCTTTTTTCGTAAGCCCAAATTTTGTGTTGAGTTACTTAAAAACAGCTCTGTTGTTTGGTTTTGATAACGATAGATGTTAATTTTTATAAATAATTAAAACTATAGTTTTTTTTTTTTTAATAAAAATAGGCCCGTTTGTAAAAATAAAATTTTAGCCTATTACTTTAAATTATTACATTAAAATTACTAAAAATAAATTTACTGAAATATTTTTTTACATTTCTGATTGTTAAAAAAATAAAACACAATTTTTATGAAGAGATTTTCACACTTCATTATAAATATAATTTTTTTTTTAAATTTATTTATATGATGTTTAATTTTGTTTTTATGTATTTCTTCATGTTATATCGTAATACAAAGGGTGATTTAGAAATTAAAGAATATATTATTTATTAATCGATGCTTATTTTTGTTCATAAAAGTTAACAAGTCTTTGATTCGTTATGATTTGATTGAAATTACTATCAGGCCGTAGTCGTTATGAATATACGGGCTTTTAATTCAATCGTTTATGAATCTGATTTTCGGATCTGTATTCGGTTCTGGTATTTTGCATCGTCTTATTACATCATAGATTTATAGAAAGTTGCCAATTTTAATAAAATAAATTAACGATTAAATTTAAGCAGGCTTAAATTAAAAATATAGTGAGTGAATAATTTAAGACATACAGTGGCAGGTTTTTATGAACTATTCGATATTTTAGTGAGTGTTTTTTAGGTTGTGAAACTATTTTATATATGATTATAGCTCATTAAAGAATTCCATACGCGTATAATTTAAGCGATAAAATATAATATTTATGACAAAAAAATGATGTAAAATGTGGTCTCTAGAACTTGTCATTCATAAAAAAATATATTTTTTCAAAACTTGCAATTCGATGTAATTTTTTTCTTTGCAAAAAACGAATAAAATATATATCATTAAAGGCATATTTATTTGTAATAAATCTGGTCTATGTATATTAATCTTTATTTTTATAAAATGCGGTTATAATATTTGTATGATTTGATATTAAATTTTTTTTTTATTGTTCGTCTACGTCATTAGAAATTTTTGGTAAAATAAACACATTTATCCATTATAAAACCTGTTATATAACAGAAAAGAATTCTGTAACATATCAGAAAAGCTTGTATGTATACAAATAATTTGTATTTATATTATACCAATATCACTGAATCTGTCTTTTACCGAATTTGATTTAACGCATTAAATTTATCATTCTAATGCAAATAACACATGTACTTAAATCGGGGGAAAAAAAATTAAAAATAAGAGTTTATTATCTGTAACGACTTAGTACCCGTGAAATGTGTTAAAGCATTTCAGCTTTAAACAATCTCATCATCAAAAATCATACGGTTTCTTTTTTTATATAATAAATATTTTATTTGCCCTTTTTATAGTTGTATTGACGTAATTCAGTAAATATCAGTTGCGATGTTTGGGTATTTCTAACACCTGAGTTTTGTAAATTTTTTTATATAGTATTTTGTTTTTTTATTTTTAAAATGTTGCGTAAAGGATACTCTTCTCAAGATAGAAAGAAATACATCAATTTTTTTGGTCAGTACTACTAAATTTTTCTTATAGTATGGAGTTTTAAACACCTGAATTACAAAAGACACCACCGGTCAGAGTCGCTTTCACTGTAGGTAATGATGTTTAATATGCGACCGGTTTGTTTGGTGAGCAGAGTGAAGGTACTTTGTACTTTTTCGGTATCGTAAAATAAAATATACTTCGCTC
Source organism: Lycorma delicatula (assembly GCF_047948215.1). Lineage (NCBI taxonomy): Eukaryota > Metazoa > Arthropoda > Insecta > Hemiptera > Fulgoridae > Lycorma > Lycorma delicatula. Next base: position 144,506,112 of record NC_134459.1, on the reverse strand, counting down.
GGTGACGAAGGTACCAAAAACGCTTTTTTAATCGTTTTTCTAATTAAGTACGCGCTTATCTTCAGAAAAGCTCAACAATTTCTTGTAACTATTTATTTTTCTTATTTGGTAACCTAAAATAGTTCGGTAACAGAATAAACAGATGATTTAAAAAATATTTGGGAACTAGCAGACCCGGCAATGATTCGCTATTGCTAGATTTGACTATATATACATATTAAATAAACACAATTGAAATTTTGATAAAACATTAAAAAACTGAACATTACGGAACTTCGCAAAATTTAACCTTTCACTTTTTAAAAGTCAGTATGATAATAAATCCAATTTTCAAAACAGCACTATTTATCGGATTTTATTCAAACTACTCTCTAAACACAATAATCGGTTCAAAATACCCCTAACTTTCTTTCTACTGATCAGATCGAGGATTTTAATAGCTTTAAACCTTCTTCGGAAAACGTGGACCATTTTGCAAAAACCCGCGCGTAAATCGGTCCACTAATGTTTTAGTCTACAGCGGACATTGCCTTTTATACACACAGGAACATTGCCTTTTATATATGTAGAAGAAGAAAGTCTGTTTGTATATTTGTTTCGTAAATATCTTGCCACCGGGCGCTACCTACCGGGTATAGTTTTTGCAAATATTTTTCTTTTCGCATAAATAATATATATTCTGAAGTAATATAAGTCAGATCGGCACCATAAATATAATTTTTCGAAATATCTTGATCCCAGCACCACCTAGCGGGTCCATTTTTTGCAAAATATTTCTTTTCACGGATTCATTTTTGCAAAAATATTTTTTTTTCACGAAACTAATATATATTCTGCATGTGAGCCAAATCGGACCATAAATGTAATTTTTCCAAATATTTCAATCCCAGCGCCATTTAGCGGGTCCATTTTTTGCGGAGTTATTTTTTCGATGTAAGTAACTCATATTCTGAATATGAACCAGATTGGACGATAAATACAATTTTTCGAAATATCTCTACCCTAGCGCTACTTAGCGGCTCCAAACTAATTCAGAAACCTTTGCGTGCGTGCTCACAACAACTCACCAAAGTTCATCGCAATCAGATGAATGGTACAGGAACGCACACGGGGCAAACAAACAAACATTTCATTTATATATATATATATATATATATATATATATAGAAGATTTAGGCTAGCACATCGATTTTAGAAGTTCAAATTCTATTATCGTTGTTATAAGTAGTATTTTTTTTATCAAATCGATTGTAAATAATCGACCAGAAAATATTTCTAAGATGGATGCTAATTTCTTGTTATAATTATTGAAAATTTATTTAATAACTCTACAACCACAGACTAAACTCTCTAATAATGAATTTTAATCATAATAATTAATTTTTTAGCGAATAAAACTTGGCGTGCCTGACCGGGATTCGACTCGAAACTTCCGTATGAAAGACTGAGTCGCTACTACTCCGTCACGAAGATCGCGGAAGCGGTATTGTTAATGACTATAAATTAACCAGTAATATTAACTTAACGTCTATTGTGTGGAAAAAATTCCTATAATTTTCTTTTTCTAATACTGTAATTTTATGGTAAAATCTGTACGTTCAACGAATCAATCATTTTTACATATGTTGTTTTTATTATGAATTAGCTCGATAACGGATAACTTATTTTAATTAAAGTAGCAGAGTATTTTTTTTTAAATTAAAAAAAAACATTGACTTTATGCCTCTTAAAATACTGAAGAAGGTTCATCATTACCGGCCGTAATTTTTTAAACTTTTTTTTGCAAATGACTACAAATTTCCAAGAATAAATCTTTAATCAAAAATTTTTTAAATTTTTACCTAATTTTTATTTTTTGTTTTGAATAGGGATTCCGATCCTTCTTTTGGTGTAAAATTAATTATTTATACTGGGAATCAAAGAAATAGAGCCGATCATAGATAACTCAAGGGTTAAATCGGCATGATACTCGTATATAAATCCGATAACAGAATTCACTTATCCCGTCTACGCAGTTTAATTGACATTTCGGAAACTTTTTTTTAATTTTTGTATTTGTTCAGTATAAAAAATTATCCGCTTATAACGGATATAATTTTTTTTACGTATGTTCAAGCTTAATATTCATGGAATAGGTTGATTTAAATTTTGCCTCTTATAGTCCTGTTTAAGTTTTTTCAAGTGCGTTTAAAAATGTTAAACGAAAACTTTTATCTACATAAACAATTTGAAGATTTTTTTCCTCATTATTATTTAATATCGGATCGTTTTAGGGATTCTAATAAAACATAGTCTTAATATTATTGTACATTCATATGAGTTTTTACGAAAATTAATATGATAACCTAAAAAAAATAAACAAAGTTTATAAAAAATAAATAAAGTAAAATTTATTAAAATTTCTTGTATTCAAGAAAGCTTTCCTTAATGTTACGCTGTAATACCTTATGTGTATTTCTTTTTTATCGTTATCAAGGAGTTAGATTTCTGCCTAAGCATTTTTCTGGGAACGACTGTTTCCTAATGGATATAACCTTTTGTAGTCAACCGTATTTTAAATAAATTTTATAACTGAAAAATGTAAACTGATGAAATTTAAAAACAAGATAAAATCGACTATAAAAGTAACCGCATTAAAAAACAATCAAATAAGTATTCGATTCTTCTTTGAAAATTAAAAATATTTGATTTTAGATGTAAATTAGGGCTTTTTTAATCATCGGTAATTGTATTTAATTCAGTTACCAAGAAATTTAAAGAAGAATTGAAAAAAAAATATACTATTTTATTTTTTTTAAATATTAATTGTGATTATTTTGAAGATGGTTTTATTTGTTTATTTTCGTTTTTAAGTTTATTTTATCTTATTAATACTTAATTGAGGTATACTTACTTGGGAATAATACTTACTTGTTTTGATGGGAGCGTAATCCAGAGGGTGCAATGGCCTGTACAGCTTTCAAAGACCGAAAAGCCGATCTCAGTAGCTAACTATATTTATAAAACTATAAAGGCTTTTGTAAAATTTAAAGAAGTTTTCTTTTCCCTAAGAGTAATGATATTAGTTACATATACAAATCTTGTCATACAAATTGAAAGTATCGCTTGCGAAATTGAATAATTCACTCTTAATTTTGGATAGACTTGGTGTACTGATGTGCAGCCGTATGTTTTGATCAGTAAAGGCAGTAGGAAACTGTTGGTCTCTTCCATTTTTTTAATAATCCTGAAACGGGGTGCTTAGTATCTTGGATAATGTTATGAACTTGGTGATTCAAGCCATTTCATTCTTTTTCTGTTTAGCCTCCGGTAATTACCATTCAGATAACACTTCAGAGGATGAATGAGGATATGTATGAGTGTAAATGAAGTGTAGTCTTGCACAGTCTCAGTTCGATCATTCCTGAGATGTGTGGTTAATTGAAACTCAACCACGAAAGAACACTTTCGGAAAGAACAATCGGTATCCACGATCTAGTATTCAAATCCGTATAAAAGTAAATGTTTTACTAGGAATTGAACGCAGGACTTCCAAATCAACTGATTTTGGAAGACGTGTTCACCACTAGACCAACTAGGTGAATTGTGACTCAAGCCCAGCTGCCTTCCACTGTTACGGTTTTATCACATACATCATACAAAAATTATACCAAGGATAAATTATGTATTAATGGATTGAAATTAATTGAAGTATAATTTTCATTTAAAAAATGAATGGTGTATTATTGTAATACACCCATATAAATTCTTAGATTAAATTTTACTCGGTAACAATGTTGGTTTTTGTTGTTAGAGATTCATCTAAAATAAATTAAGCTGTTTTTATTATACGCGTCAGGCTTACTCTAGGAAAGATTTAGTTTCCTGGCATCAGCTCTGTTAGAAGGAAAGAATGTTAATCAGTCAAAAAATTACCTTTTTGTTTTTTTTTTCTTTTCTCGGCGGTTCATCACCCCCAGAACCCTTCAAAAATGGGGGTAATGTTCGTACGTACGTAAATATACGTATGTTGACGTGTTTAAGCTTAATAGCTTTGCACTCGAAAAACCGATTTTGATGAAATTTTGTATACAGTCTCTTGTATATGAGACACTTTTTTTGTAAAATTTTTGTCTCATCTCCAGGGGGGTTTTGGAGTAAATTTTCTCAAAATCATTAAAATATAACCCCACTTTATATTAATTTCATTTCATACAAGTATTCTTTAAAATAATCTTACTATTTTTAAAGTAATTTCCCAATACATTTACCCTTTTCCTAAAAACGTTTGACCTTTTTTTTTATATCTTCCTAGACATAGTAGTAGTAGTACAGGTGACCCAAAAATAAAATACTTTGGGTTGGGGGAGCCGATCAAAGTTTAATAAATTCGATTTTTTTAAACTTTTTTGATTTATTTAAACTTTTAATAATTTTAAACTAGCAATAAACTTTTAAAAATAATATTAAAATAAAATTCCATTGTAATTCAAACCCACCCCCAAAAAATAAATCTTAGATAACTTGTTATTGGTTCTACATGTTTCAGTGGATTTTTTGGTTTCTTTCATTTAACATAATAAACGGAGAAAAATCAAAAAATCTTCTTGGAATTTGATTTTGGAGCTGCGGAAGCATAAAACCCCGATTTTTTGAATTTTTAATACTTTTTTTGGCTTATTTAAACATATAATGATAATTTTATAATAAAGATTCATCATGAAACTACCCGTACCCCAAAAAATAAATTTTAGATAATTTTTTTCATGTATATCCACTTTAATTTCGTCTTCAGTCATTTGATTGGTTTGATGCAGCCCTCCAATATTCCCTATCTAGTGCCAGTCGTTTCATTTCGGTATATCCCTTACATCCTATATCCCTAACAATTTATCATATTCCAAACGCTACCTGCCTGTACAATTTTTCCCTTTTATCTGTCCCTTTAATATTAAAGCTACTACTCCAGGATGTCTTAATATGTGACGTATAAGTCTGTCTTGTTTTAACTATATTTTTCCAAATGCTTATTTTTTCATCAATTTGCCGCAACACCGCTTTATTTGTCACTTTACCCACCCATCGGATTTTTAACATTCTTCTATAGCACCGCATTTCAAAAGCTTCTAATCTTTTATTCCCAGGTAATCCGATCGTCAAAGTTTCACTTCCATATAAAGCTACGCTCCAAACATATACTTTCAAAAATGTTTTCCTGATGTTTAAATTAATTTTTGATGTAAACAAGTTATATTTCTGAGTAAAGGCTCTTTCGCCTGTGCTATTCTGTATTTTATATCGCCCCGTTTTCGTCCATCTTTAGTAATTCCTAAATAACAACTTCGTCTACTTCCCAAATAACAAAATTCTTCTACCTCCGTAATCTTTTCTCTTCCTAATTTTATATTCAGTGGTTCATCTACATTATTTCTAATACATTTCATTACTTTAGTTTTGTTCTTGTTATTTTTCATGAGATAGTTATTGCGTAGGACTTCATCCATGCCGTTCATTGTTTCTTCTAAATCTTTTTACTCTCGGCTAGAATTACTATATCATCACCAAACCGTAGCATGTTTTTCTTTTCACCTTGTACTGTTACTTCAGATCTACAGTGTCCTTTGACATCATTAACTGCTAGTTCTATGTAAAGATTAATAAGTAACGGGGATAGGGAACATCCTTGTCGGACTCCCTTTTTTATTAAGGCTTCTTTCTTAAGTTATTCAATTATTATTGTTGCTGTTTGGTTCCTGGTAGTAATTGTTCTTCTATCGCTTACTTGAACCCTAATTTTTTTAAAGTGCTGAACATTTTATTCCACTCTACGTTATCGAATACCTTTTCTAGGTCTATAATTTTTCTAGGTCTGTCTTTCTACTATATAAGAATAAATAACCGATGCCAGGAAATTATTACATTCAGGTTGTCAGATTTTTTGTAGCCAGTTATTTTAATTAAGTGTTTGTTCTATATTATATGCCTGTATATTAATTTAAGCAGTAATTTTATTTTATTTTACATATATAATAATTAAAATAAAAAAAATATTTTTAGTTTATTTTTTGGTGTACTCTTTTGTTATTTTAACAAGATGTAAAATAAAAATAACTATTACTAATTTCTTGTGTATGCTTTTGCAAAGTGTAAATAATTGCATACAGGTGCCAAAGTAAAACGCATTGTCAGAAAATATTAAAAAATCCTTTTTTTTAAATGTTGAAACGGTATACTTTTCATTTACGGTTTTTTGGCAACGTATTAGAGCAAGAGACTTTAGTAGTCTTAATGATTATTAATAAGGTAAATTCACAGTAATATCTTGCGAGGTGACATTTTTAAAACTGAATTATTTTTTACAAAGACATATTACATTTTAATTAAAATAATCTTTAATTGACTATTTGTTTTATAAAACCTCATAAATTTGAGTTTTATTAATTGTATAACAGTATCTGTCCTTCTTATCTCCCCATATATTTACATCGTAAATTATGGAGTTATTTGTTTTACGAGTTATTAATTACAAGTTGTTTATAATTGGAATGCATGCCCGTGGGATGATGTGGTTATTATATCAAAGACAGTTTAAACTTTAAAAATCTGTAGTGGAATTTGACATATTTATTATGTTGAAACTGACTTTCAGTTTCAGGTTGAATTAAGTCGGGAGTCAGATTCTCTGCTGAGAATTTGGTGACACTATTGTTTTGTGATTCTCTTGTTTTAATCTGACTTTAATACTTAAAATTCTACTTGGATGACTCTTTTATTTATTATTTTGTTTTGTTATTGCTTCGTTTGTGTCATGAGTGGTGAAGCATGTTATTAATATTGTATTGCAGGTGGGCTATCTTTGGATGGTCTCCTGACATGTTGCTCTTAGCCAAAAATTTTACTTATGGTGGTAATCCTTATGACCACCGATTGTAAAAATAAACTGGTCAAAAAAATGTTAATGAGTTTTTGTATTTCAAAATGAATATTACGTATTATTTTTTAATTTCATAAATTAATTTTATATTTTCTTTAAACTGTAATTTATTCATTAAGTTTCACTAAATTTTACCATCTACTTACTGTTTGATATTCCAATTTTCTTTACGTTAGACACTTTTTCCAGTCTATTTCCGTGGCGCGAATGGTAGCATCTCGGCCTTTCATCCGGGTGTCCTGGGTTCGAATCCAGGTCAGGCATGTCATTTTCACTCGCTACAAAAGTTGTCATTCATCTCATCCTCTGAAGCAATAACTAACGGTGGTCTCGCAGGTTAATAAAAAAAGATTTTTTCCAGAAATCTCTGTTTCGTCAGAACTATAAAATTATATATATTGAATTTAATATATATATTTAAAAAAATTCAATATGCAAAATTAAAATATACAGATATATATTTACCATTTCAGTCACCGTTATAAAATAAAATTATATTTAAAAGTAGTTCTGTATTTTTAATTTTTCAAGATGTATATTTTTTGACGAAGCAGAGATCTGTGCGAAAGCGCTTACCGTGAAGAAATTAAAATTAATAATATTAAATAGAAAGAAATTATAATTACTTTAAATTATAATAGGAAGAAATAAATATATATATTTAAAATAAATTTATTAAAGTAGTATTGCTTTTAATAAAAAAACCAAACAATATATTTCAAAATGGCCGATTAGTTTTAATAGAGAATATTTTAGTCTTATTTCGTTAGCTTTAAGTCAAAGATTACTTTGAGAACATCTGATAACCAGTAACCAAAACAAAAAAAGTATATGTTGTAATACACAATCAATCTTCTTAATTTTTTTTTCTTATGGGTTTCCCGCACCTCAACATTATGTGCGTAATTTTTTTCTCTAAGTTAGTCGTGTACGGCTGAAGTTTATTTTACATCCTTTTATTAAAATAGAATAATTCAATGAAAAAGTGGGTATGCAAAATTTTAAACAATAACACTAAATATTATTATAGGGGTGTTGAAATAGTAGTATTTTCTAAAATTATTATCTAGAGTAAAATAGAAAAAAAATTAATTTTATTTTTATAACTTGATATAATTCTTATATAGCTTAGTTAATAGCTAATTTTGTTATTAATTTTTATAAATTATTAAAGTTTTATGAAGTAAAAGGTTGTACATCATATAAAAACTCTCAACAATCCTTGTTAGATTTAATTTTTTCATCGATGGTGAAGAAAAATTTACAATCAGTTAAAATTTAATTTCATAAATAAGTAACTACAAGTTTTCATATCTGAAATAATTAAGTAGCAAATTCATTTCAAATATTGATTTGATTTTTTAAATATTTTTTTCGTAAAAAAATAGTTTTAAATTCATTTAAAGTGATTTAAATTCGTCCGGTGTGTATAATATATTAACATGCTAAAATGAAATATTTATCGAAATACAACAAAAAATCGATTTTTTTTTCATAAGTAATCGAAGAAAAAATATAATATTAAACAATTTGCCACGTGCCGGGTTAGTGTAGTGGTTAAACTCATTGCAAAATCAGATGATTTTTGAAGTAAAGAGTTCTAATTTTTGAATCCTTGTAAAGGCAATTCTGTTTATATGAATTTGAATACTAGACTGTGAATACCGGTGTTCTTTGGTGGTTGGGTTTCAATTAACCACACATCTCAGGAGTAGTCGACCTGAGTCTGTTCAGCACTACATATTTACAGGTACATTTACTCTTACATTTGCAGCTACAGGCCTGGCAAGCCGGTAGCAGTAATTGCATATGCTTACACATACACGCGCGCGCACACACAGAGAGAGAGAAAGAGAGAGTGATCTGGCAGGAGCTGGAAAAACTGGTTGAAAATTTGCAATTTTTAACAACTGTCCAAAAGTTTGTTCCACCGTAGCAACTCAACACCTGAACCGATTTGTATGTATGAGCCCGCGTTGGAATTCTTACGTCACCGGGAATGACATATATATATATGTTTAAATAAATTAAAACTTTTTTAAAAATATTATACTATATACAAAATTGTCACTCGCAAGCTCTATATTAGTAATTATCCTACATTAAAGAGCGATATTTTTTTTTGTCGGTCGTTTTTTTTAATATTTATCTCTTGTGTACCGCTTTGACTAAAATTTCCCTGAATATAAATTTATTCAAAAACTTCATTTATACTTAAAAAACTATATGAAATCCTCTTTTAAAAAATAATCTAACCTTTTATCATAATTTTTGTAAATTTATAGTTTTATCTGATCGATTTTTTTTGTTCTATTTATAATTAGTTCTTATAAAATTGTACTTCAGTAACTCAGTAAAAATATTTGTCTTTCTAAAACACATAGATCTTTGTTTGATATAAGTAATTTTTATATACGCTAATATTTTTATACTTATCACAAGGTATAATTCTTTTAAAATTTACTCATCAGATGAATTTAAGAAATTTATGATTCGTGTGAAACGCACTTTAAAATATAAATTTCAGCTTAGAAGCCTGTAATTTATTCTTTTATAAGTGTTAAATAAAAATAATAATTGTATGAATTTTATTTTCTTACAAAAGAAATGGCTTATATATTGTTTTGTAGAATGTTGTTTTAACCAGTGTTACAAACATATATATCACCTGTGCATTGAAAAACAAATAAATAAATAGCAACGAAAGAGTTTGGCTACTTGCCAATTTGCTATTTTTTTTTTTTTTTAAGCTTTTATGAAAAAATATATCGAATTATAAATTACAGTAAAACGAATATAGTCGTGCTTTACTAGTAACGAAACGTAAAATTTGCGTATTCTACAATAATATATTATTTCATTTTTCTTCGGTTGAGTTTTAATATACAAAATTATTATATACGGTAAAAATTTAATCTTGTAATAAATTTTATTAGGATTGTCGATTTTTTAATGATCAATTCTTCCTTAAAAAAATTAAATTAATGTAAAATTAACAAAAATGCTATAGAAGAATCTGTATTCCGGTTATCATACATCCAAAAAAATAAATATTTTACTTCAGTTCCAGAAAGAATTAAAACCCGAGAAGGAGCAAAAACGTTATAAATAAATCATATTACCGAAGCTATAACAATAAAACCAGTATAAAACTCTTCGAAATATAAAAATAAATTGTGTATGTTTGATATCAATAATTTTTATATTAAGATAATATTTTTATACTGTTGTAAGGTATAGATAGAGAAATAATTCTTTTAAAATATACTAATCAGATGAATTTAACAAATTTATGATTTATATGAAACGCATCATAATTTACCATCAATTTAGTAAATTTCTGTTGTCTTTTTGCCATTGCACGAGACTACATACTTCACGTTCACTATAACAAGTAATCTAAAATATTGCAAAAGCTCTTATATCGCTTCATCATATAGTACGTTAGAAGTAGTGAAAAGAAAGTCAAAAGAATAAGAAACAATACGCACCTAACTAAAAATTGTTATTACTATTAATAAAACCCTCATATAATACGGATATCAAAAACGTTTTCAGTTGAAAAAATACGCTAGCGCGATGAGTCTCACGTCTTCCTACTGTAATGCTACACAACGTTCTAGTTATTTAGGATTTCACGCTACCAGAATTAGTGAAAAAATACCAGTGGTGTGAAAAATTCATCTTAAGGTAAATTGTAATAGTAACACATAGGTCAAAAATATAGCATCGTCTTAATAGAATTTATTAATCAATAAATTTAAAAAAAAAAAAAAAAACATTTATAAACTTCAGGTTATTCATGCAAAGCAATAATAATAAATTTTTTTCTTGGATGATTTACCTATAAATTATGAAAAGTTTTCTTTAAAATATATTCTTGTAATTTTAACTTAATCCTCTTCGCTTTTATTTTGTATTCATCTTTGTGATGAACATATCCTTAAATTCAACAAGAACAGATAGAGAAGTAGTGAAATTATTTAAGTAAAAGTAACACATTTTCAAAAAAAAAAAAAAGTTAAAATATATACAGAGGATTCAAAATTTCATAACAATCTCTTGGAAAATGATTCTTCAGTCAAATATATATATATAAAAAAAAGTTCTTATAAATATTAATCAGAAAGGTTCGTTAGCGAATTCCGGCTCGAAAAACATTTATCCCTGCTCCCACTGTGAAATTAAACCTGCTCCCACTGCTGAAATTAAGCCGTACTAAAATTCTTTGGGTACAAATGGAAGAGTAGGTTTGGTTTTCCTTACGGTTTTTGATCTAAGAAATTGAATAGATGTGGTTCCAGTTCTCTATCTTACTTAGGTTTTAAGGAAAACGGTATAGAACACTAAAAGGTTTTGTCGGGAAATACACTTTTTTAGGTTTGGAATAAAATAACTTGGTTAATTTACTAATAAATAAAAATTTCTAGTTAACTTTCTAGAGCTGAAAAAATTGATTTAAATGACGTCTATTAAATTAAACACAAATTTGACACGTTCAACTTTTAATTAGAAATAAAACATTCAAATTGGATCGGAAAGGTGATACGAATTTAAACCTAACAATTTTCATCAATGTTTGAACATAATGTAAATGAAAACAAATAGAAAACTTATCAATGATAAAGAAAAATGAATAAAAAAATTAAAATTATATACTTTTTGCCTTTTTTCTAAAATTGATTAAATATCAAAATGGTTTTTTGATAAAGCTGCAAACAATTCTTTCATCGCATATTTTAACTCGGCGAATCCATGGTAGCCGGGCATGTCTAATAACATCATTATTATTCCTAATATTAGGTGCTGCTTCTATTATACGGTATCTCAATTCTTATTTGCCAATACGAGCGGAATAGATTAACGACTTCATCAAACCCCAAAGGAAAAAGTCCGCTGGCGTGATCGGAAGATCGAGGCGGCCATTTTATTTGTCCATTTCGACCAATCCGTTACTTACTAAATGTGTTATTTAAATCGTTCATCACATCACAGTAGTCAGCAGGTTCGCCATCATTGAACAGCCACATTTTCATATTATCTGCAAGTGGAATATCTTCCAAGAGTTCTATCAGATTTGTTCGCAAAAATTCAAGTACCGCTCTCCATTGAGCCTTGGCGGTAAGAAAAAAGGGCCTATGAGATTTTCACAAAGAATACCACACAACACTTAAACGAAAAAGCGCATTGGAAACGACCTGTAGCACTCTGATGGAGATTTTCTTCTGCTCAAGTGTGAGTGTTTCGATAATTTACTACGCAATTTTTTGTAAAACAGGATTCATCAACATTTAAAATAGTACTATGAAAATCGGGATAATGTTCGTATTTTCTAATTAAACATCGACAGAATTTCATCCGTTTATCAAAATCAGGTGGTAATAACTCTTTTACACGTATTGTATGGAATGGGTATAACTGTTGCTCTTGAAACGTGTGTAACGTTCGCCACACACTTGATTGCAAAACATGAAAGCGATGTGACTATCTTCTGATGCTTGAGGTGGGAGATAAAATTGTACCGCATTAAGTAAGTATTGCTTCTTTAGGGTTGGCATTTCTCACAAAACGTTCACGACCAGTATCGAATCGTTTTGGTTTAAACACACCTGTTTCTCGAATTCGCCTCTCCGTAGTCTCAAATGTTTTACTTAATGTTGTGTTAATCTGGATAATTTTTCTCGTATTCAAACAGCGGCCAATCATTTTTTATTTAATTTACAATGAATTAATAACATGTCAGTCAATTCTCGAAATGAAAACAAATTTGTGGTATCACCCATTGTGAATTACTGACCAAAAAATAACAGCACAAACACCGCTCAAATGAATATTCAAATGCTAGATAAACTTGCTAGGTAAACTTAATTGTTGATCAACTGTTATTGCCAACCTTCGAAAAAATAAGAATTTTTAATATTTTTTAGAAGGATGTCTTTCAATTTATTTTTAGTATTTATTTATAAATTGTTCCGTTTAAAATCGCATCACTTTTCCTATCCGGTTTGTATGTTTTGTTTTTTTATTAAAGTTGAACTTCTGGAATTTGTATTTAATTTTAATAGACGTTATTAACATCATTTTTTTCAGAATAATTTCTCTACAGAGTTAACTAGATATTTTTATTTGTCTATTAGTAAATTAACAAAATTATTTTATTCCAAACCTAAACAAGTGTATTTTTTCAAAAACGTTTTCGTGTTTTACCCCCTTTTTTAAACTAAGTGAGATAGAGGTCTGGGATCAATTAATTTTATTCAATTTCTTAGATCAAAAACCATAAGAAAATTCAAAATTTACCCCTCGATTAATACCCCAAAAATTTAATTAGGGTTAGAACGCTTTCATTTAAGGAGCACCTAATGAAAACTGCAGAGAAATTGAAAGCGAGAAACAACATTATACATAAGCTCTGTGGAACAACGTGGGGAGCATCGGCTTCCACTTTGCGCACATCGGCTGTGAACCTCGTCTTCACGGCTGCTGAATATTGTCCACCAGTGTGGCTTAACAGCCCTTATGTTCATAGAATTGATGCTCAACTTAATAACGCTATGAGAATGATTGCCGGGGTTATCAGGTCTACTCCTGTGGAATAGCTTCCGGTATTGAACCACTTACCAACCCCAAACCTACGCCGTACAAACGCTCTTGTGAGAGAGTACAAAAAGATTATGGAAAATCGAAACCTACCGATACATGAGGAGATTGAGGTTGCCAATCGTGGTCGCCTTCTATATAGAAAGCCACCTATCAAAACAGCAATTGCTGCCACAGAGAAAGGATTTAACTTAACTAACGCCTAGCGTCAAGAATGGACCGCAAATCAGAATAACCAAATCCCGTGTATTACTCAAAAGCCGCCGGGTTTTGATTTTTCACTAAGACATGGTCAACGCTAAACAGAATACGAACTCAGCATGTTAAGTGCGCCTATTTCCAGTGTAAATGGGGTAAAGCACCGACGCCCCTTTCTGATTGTGGTGAAAATCAAACTGTTAAACACATCACAGAAGTTTGCCCTAGGACAGCTTATGAAGGGACTCCTGATGGCGACTCAAGAATCAGTAGCTTATATTAATTTATTAAATGTTTGTTTGTAATTTTTGACTGTAATTGGTGTTGTGTTTTGATGCCATACGCTAAATAAATATAAAAATTTAGTAGGGTTTAATTTCACAGAGGGAGCTGAAAGCAGCAGTCAAAGTTTCGCTAGTTAAAACTGATTAACGAACCGTTTTCTGATGTATATTTTTACGATCTTTTTTTGAATATACAATCATCTCCAAAGAGATTGCCGTGCAATTTGGAATCACTCTCTCTTTCTCTCTGTGCGCGTGCGTGTGTGTGTGTGCATATATATATATATATATAGTGATCTTTTATTGGTAAATCTGAAATTATCTAAATTAACGAAAATGACCACTCCCACACGAATGAGTATTGCTAAAACTATAGACAAATGATAGACCATCATTTTTATTTTATTTTTCTAAACAAAACTATAAGAAATTTATCAACAGATGCTACTTAAATTTTTATTTTTATCTTCCGCTTCAAGGGAGATAAAGAATCTTAAAATTGTGCTTTTGGTTTAAAATATGGGTAATTTTGTTTACAAAATTGTTTTTCTTATTTTTAGAGTAGAAAATAAAAATTGAGAAAAGTAACATTTAAAAATTAAGAAGTAAGAGGAAATTCCTTAATGATGATTGGTTTATCTGAAGCGAAAAGTTATTATTTGTTCTTTATTTATAAATATTATATATGCATACACACATAGAGATTTATTAACGAAGAAATTATATATATGGTTTTTATAAAAGAAATTATTGATGTCTAAACTAAAATTTTTAATTATGGTAAACTTTTCTTTAATCTCTTTTTTTCAAATCTGTTTTTCCCTTTTCTTAAAATTGAGGAATCGGACATTACGAATCCATTTCACTAAAACAGTGAAATTTAATGGAGTTGCTTTTGGATGTAACTTTTATATAATCTATTTGAAACTACGGAGAATATATTAGAGTATTTATATGAATCTAGCGTAAGTTTGCAAATACTATTTTAATTGTACTAATTTTATTTTGTACATTAGGAATACATTGTTATACGAAAATAGATATACGTATATACAGCGTGTTACAAAGTACGGGAATCCTTAAATAATTTTTCAACAATTAAAAATAGAAATATGAACTTAGCAAATGCTTCTAACCCGAAACGATGTATTTTTTTTTTGTATTAATGTAATTCATTCCAAGCCTCCGGGACTTCCGACTAGGGAGGATTTCAGAAATTTGAAATGGTAAGTGTAGAATTGTTTCATCTCATTTTTAAAGGCAATGAAAAAAAAATTGGTATAAATTATAGGTGGCGTTAAGTTAATCTTAAACAAGATGGCGGCCATTTAATGTTTTTTCATAGTTAGCTTCTAAATCGACCTTTAATACACTTCAAATAGCGGTCTCATATCGAAAAATATACCATATTTTATTGCAGCAAAGCTTATTTAATTAATTTTGGCTGTTCTACGCCCAATTAATTTAAAAAAGGTAAAAATGAAACAAGTAATTACATAGTTATTTATTATTGTTTCCTTCATGTTTTTATTTAGATAATTGTTGTTATTATTATTACTATTATAATTGTAATTGTAGGTGTATGCTAAGTGCTGTAATTGTAATAATTACTATGCGGTGGTTGTAGAAGAGGAAGCCAATGACCATCTTATTGGTCGCATCCTCTTCACGCTGGGATCTCAGGTTTCAACCCCAGTAATATTCTCATTTGCATCCATCCAGAAAGCTTTATCGCTTTTGTTTCCTGGTTTATACTCGTATATTCTTCCGCCGCACCGTCTTTTTTTTTTATATAACATCTTTTTTTTAAATAACATTTGTTGAAATTGGATGTAATGTACTTGGCCTTAATTAATCTTATTTAGCGACAATAGTAATACAAATTTTGATACTAATAATAATAATAATAAAAGAAACGCCCTTGTTTCCATCAGTTTATTTATTCATCCCGTATATGTTTTAAATATTTTAAAAATTCAGAATCGTATTAATTTTGAAAACAATATTATTTTAACGATTAATTTATTAAAGTAGATAAGGTGTTACATATAATTTTTACCATGTCATAAATATATACTGGGATCGATTAATAAAAAATTCGATAAATAAATACTAGATTTAAGTTAAAATTAAAAAACACGACTGCCGAAAAAAACATTGCCGTTTTTGATCTGGTTTGATCCTATCGTGATTTTGTATTATACTAGCAAATCCTCCGTTTGAATTTTGAAAATCGGAAGATCGGTTGGGAAGATAAACATTTCCGAATAGCCGTGATCTGTTAGATCGAGAGTGTATCTGATGCATGCAAACGTTAGCTTTCAACCTACTAACAAATAACCCGTCTGAATTTTGATAATCGGACGATTGTTTGCAGAGATATTATAAGAGCACCCCATTGCATTTCCCAAAACAGCGCCCCAGGGGCACCCTGTTTGTTACCAGTTGATGGTGATGATTGGTCTAGCCTCGCACGAGGTGCTTGCATACCTCATCTCATCACTACCCTCACACGAATTCCCCACGGGAAGCCCATTATTATTAAACAAACGTTTTTAATTTGATTTTATTTAACGTGTACTTAATTCTATTATTTTTGTAATATTATTCATTTGATTGATACGAATCATAGTTCAAACCAAGCTAACACAGCGATAGAGGCTCGCAGTTCAATTACTCAATTCATTAAAGTTTATGCTTCTACCGGCAAATCTCCACTACTACATATATATATATATATATATATATATATAGCCTATGACACTCCGGGTAACGTAAGGATTCAAACGCGACGTGATACATCTAAATCGGTTCAGCTGTTGATCTGTTACCGTGGAACACACAAAAATACCCCCTAAATACATTACACACCTTTTTTAGGCAGTCATGTAAAGACCAAACCTGATCGATATTTTAACTTTTTGTTATGGGGGATAAAAATTACATAAATAAATAAATATATATATTTTATTATTATTATTTTTTTATACCGATGTAAATTAATAAATAATTAAGTAAGTAAGCTTTTTTTATTTAAAAAATAAAATAATTTTCGGTTACAAACGGTGGTAGTTTTCATGAATGACGCTGCGCTACTATTTTTTTTCAGTGTTATTCCTGTTAAAGTAATCGGTGGTTCTCTGGAGTCAAAAAAATCATGTATTAAGATTATAGTTAAAAATCTCCAAATCGTTTGTGTTCGTTTAGTAGCTGCATCGGTATAATATTTTTGTAACTTTAAATTTAATTATTTTGATAGTTTTAATATATACTGACTCGTCTTATTTCATACATCGACATCATCTTCAAATATCGACGTCTTTATACTTTAACAGATGTTTGAAAAGATAATTTAGAAATTCATATTGTTTTTATAAGTTTTGAAAAAAATTTTGACCGTGTAGATAGAATACTACAGTATCTTGGAATGTAGCCCTCCAGGCTGGTCTAGTGGTTAACTCGTCATCGCAAATCAGCTGATTTCGAATTCGAAAATTGTAAGGTTCAAATCCTTGTAAGGATTTGAATAATTTTTATACGGATTTCAATACTAGATCGTGGATACCGGTGTTCTTTGGCGATTGGGTTTCAATTAACCATACATCTCAGTAATTGTCGACCTGAGACTGTACAATACTACACTTCATTTACATTCGTACATATCAACTTCATTCATCCTCTGAAGTAATACCTTACGGTGGTTCCAGAGGCTAAACAAAAAAAAAGAAAGTATCTTGGAAACTGCACGAATGAAAATGAATGTCATTGTAACTGATAACTACAATATTAGTGTCCGAAGGAACGTAAAGCGTTTCGTTTAATTTAGCAGTCAGTCAAGGATTTCTTTTCTTACCTGCCCTTTTTAATATATATGTAGGATGATCTAACAGTCTTATGGAAATAATCTTATGCATCGGTTGTTGTGAATTAAGGAAATGCTAAATGTCTAAACCCTCTTCTTTTTGCAGATGATAGATTATATTGCGGAAAGAGAGGATTAATTGTACGATTAGTTTGAATTGAACTTAGGGGTGTCTAAAACCAAGATGTTGACTTCTTATCGAGATGTACCTATTAGGTATAAAATTGCAATACCTGAAAAGATATTGCAACCAGTCTATAAATGTAATTATTTCATTTGTAACTTTTATTTTATAATAGGTAAAAATATTATTGTTTTATAACTATTTTCGGAACAATTCGAAGACTCATGAAAACTAATCTCAAGCAGATATTCAAATAACGCTTTATAACATATTGGTCGTCCCTATTCTTCTGATCCAGCAGAATAGCAACGTGATGGGCAGCCACAGAAGACGAAGACGAAAAACTGCAAACCTTCAACCAAAATCCTTAAAAAACTTACAATTTAATTTAATCAACACATGCGACTCCCTCCGGAGGGGGCGCATTGCTCCCTCCAAACAACTAGGGCCCCGTTTTGGCGTATTCCTGCTGGCCCATAGAATGCTAGTACCGAAAGGACTTCAGCGGACGGCCTGAAAGGGAATCACGCCGGGGGCATCAGGCTCAAAGCTTCATCTCCCACGGTCAGACCCAGTAATAAATTGAGAATGCTGGTCCAAACGGATAAGAACGGAAACCACCAAATCCGTCCATAAAAATCGTTTAAAACCTATAACCGACATTAAAGAAATCCCTTGAAATACGCCCGATTACAGAATCACACAGCAGCAAGGGACATTGTCCAGTCTCTGCGATTCGTAGGGAGAAATGGTGATACTCCCGCCACTTTTGCGTTCCGTTTCCTTATTCTTCTGAATATTAATGAGGTGCGGATGTTTTTTGAGATTTGAGACAACAGACTACAAAAACGCTCTTTCTTAAAAGTGTCAAAAGAATCATCCTTTGAGATACCGTATGAAATGAAAAATTTAGAGGGAATTTTGAGATTTAACCCGTACAATATATAGGATGGTTCAGATGCACGATCCGAATCGGATTCAGCATCATTATTAACAGATAATAATACGAATGAATACAAGAAACTGTTTTGAATTCGTCTTTACTGTAAGGCTAAGGGTATAAAAAAAAGACTGAGTAAGAGATAAGAAGACGAAAAAGGTAAAATATCTATACCGTGAAGAAGAAAAAAAAATTATATTGGGCAGACAGGACTTAAATTTATGAAACATTAGAAAGAATTCGTAAAAATAATATAGCTTTTGTCAAGAACCCCCTATAGAAATAAATCTGAATGACCAAAGTCATAAGGAAAAATTCTATAACAGGTAACCGGTTTTTGAAAGATGCGTATTTCTTTTACTCTATAGAATCAATTTTAGTGATTCTAGCGATATTAATCCCCTGTTCACGTTGAAAAAAAAAATATATATAAAAATTATGTTTTTCTTTACCATTATTATTAATTTTGTAAAATTAGGAGATCCGTAACTAGTAAAATGTAATTCAAGGATTAAACTTTTACGTCTGTCACACCTACGTATCGACTATTTTTTTATAATTATTTGTGATCCGTCTTTTTCGAATATTTATATTTTTTATAAGAAAGTACTAATAAAATTTAAAGAACTGTGAAATGGGATTTTCTTAATTAAAATACATATGTGCATCAATAAGTAATAGAATAATAATAATAATACTTGATTGTAATAAAGTAAAATAAAATTAAACGTAATAAAGTAAAATATATGAATCGTGGATTTTTCTCATTGGTAAAAACGAATACACGCATGTTATATTAAATCCTCTGAGAATAATAATAAACCATCCGTTTAAATCTCGTAAAATAAAATTTAAGTAATAGAGTACACTTTAAAAATCTTCTATATTTAATAGCTTGAACATTTTTGAATTCGGTTCAGATTAGTTAACTAAATTATTATACATTATTAAATTACGGGTTATAATATCGATACTGCTTAACAGTGTAGGTTATCGATTCATCGATACGTATCGGCTATTCCATTTAACATAATATAATAATAATCGAAAAAATCTCTTGGTCGTACCATATTATGTAATGAGTGTATAATTTATAAATTTAAAGTAAAATAAGAGGAGATATTATTATAAATATTAAACTGTAGATTATAGAAGCTAAATAAAATTCATCTAGTTAAAGATTTTTTAACACCCGTGAAACACGCGTGGTGTATATTTAGTATATAATATTAACCTATAATATAGTACAACGTTTAAAGTTATCGAATACGTAGTTAACGCGAACTTGTTAGGTTAAAAACCGTTCTTCTTGGCTCGAGTTTTTTTCAATTCTTATTCGTTTTCTTTTACTATATTATAATACGTATTATTCTTGTCGGATCATTAGTTTTATTAATATAAGAGGAATTCATCCTTAGAGTAGGGGCGGAGGGAATAAACGAAGACAGAGATCCAATTATAAAGCTAGCGGCAAGTAGAATAGGTTTAGGCAACTGGAGATTTGTATACTCATGAAAATGATATCTTTTAACATGAGATATCTGCTATAGTTTTATATATATATATTTCACTATAGTATGGTGCTAGAGTATGCAACAACATATAGTATATATACCTTCACCAAGTATACTACACCACGCCTTCATATCACGATGAAAAGGAGTCTTATTTATTACCGACAATTCAATTTACAACCTTTTATAATTGTTTTAACGGCTACTGTTGTACCGTATATGTAGTCGTAGATTTTCTTGATGAAAGCCTTGTTATTATTATTATTCGTTTATAGTATAAGCTATTATTTATTTACCTATTTATTTATCGATCTATATATTATTATACTTTATTTATGTTAATTTTAATAACTTTAAATTATTGTTCTGACTGTTTGTTAAAGTTTAACGATCTGCATATTAGAAAAAGTCGTCTTTTATATTTCTATATAAACCGTTAACTTATAACTATTATAATCTATCTGTTAAATTCGACTTCCAGTCTTTATAACTTATATGTGGTTTACAACACCCTACATTACATTCGTTCTTATTAGCGTAGCTTCATTTATTTCTTTTCCGATATGAAAGATTATTTAAAATATTATACTTATTATGCTTTATAAAATATACAATATAATAATTTTAAATGGGTTCGCGTAACCGATTGTTTATTATAATATACTTTATTATTAGTTTGCTGTTTTATATTTTATTTATTAATAATAATAATTTTAAAATGCCAATTATCAATATACGATTAGCGTTTGATTATCTTTTTTGTTTATCGGTTAGCAGAACAGAAAAAATATATTTACTTATATGTATTATTTATTTCCCCCTTTTTTTTTATTTGTGTAACTGATTTCTCCCCCATCTTCGAAGTTATTTCCACTACAAATTAACCTAACGATTTATTTTACTGTTTAATATTTTTTTTTTTTTTTTTTAATATTATCTTCTATAATTTTTTTGCATCGATCGTTTATATTAAATATGAATTTTATGTTTAAAATTATTTAATATATATCATATAAATTGTAAATCTGTTCGAACTGAAAATCCTGACAAATTATTTATAAATAATTAAAATCTACGTAGAGATATCCATTTCGATCGATAAATAATCATAATTAGTAGATATCTGGTTGTGATGATGGTTTGATAATCGAAATCTATTTATAATTTCATTTTTTTTATTTTTTATAATTAATTATTAAACGATTTTTTTCTTGGTGTTTTTTCCTGCAACCGTTTTCCATCAATCATTCTTTGTATACATATTTATTAATTTTATCAAACACCGTTTTGAATTCTTTTAAGCGTTAGTATTATATATGTTAAGTATTATATATTTTTTATATAGTAATATAAAAAATTAATTATTTAAAGTATTTTTACCTTTCAACACCTGTTAATCAAACGTTTTAAAATAACATATGAATGGAGTTGTTTGGTTAATTTATTTTTTATTAATATTATTTAAACGTTTTAAATTTATTCCGTATTACATTTTTTTTAAATTATTTCTACCTACTTATTTTTTTATGTAACTTACTAAATAATTTTTTAATTTTATTTCACATCTAAGAATGTATAAAAAATAATGAACTCGGTAATGGGGAATGAAAGTTATAAAAAACGTTACGATCTAATATAGTTTAAAGTATTAAGAGTAATCGGTATGGCTGAACTAAAGGTCTTTTCAATTATTAAATGGGGTTATAAAATGATTGTCGTGATATTTATTCAGTTAATTTTTTAATCATTGAAGTAACTTTTAAGTGTTTTATGTAAACTCTTTCTCGGTTCGGGTGCTTTCAAAAATAATTTAAAAAATAAAATGTGGTTTAAAAAATGATTAAATAATTATAAATAATTTAATAAAATTTAAAAAAAATAAAGGCGCTTTAAAAAAAAAAATGAATCTTCTGAATTACTATTAAAATTAGAATGATATTAACAGTTGAAGGATAGAGTAATTTTGTAACTGCTGCGCTTTGCTAAAAGCCAATAACAACCTTTCTGTAAATAGTATTCATAGTAACGCATACCGTTGGCAACATTATAACATTATTAAGCGATTGATGTATGAGATGTCACCGAAGAGTTAATTGTTGATGTTCTCTTAGTTCTGTTTTAGTTTTTGATCTCGATTTGTTTTAATTAAACATTTGTTTTTCTATTGCAAAGTATTATTTGAGTAAGAACGCAATAAATAGATACTTCCCCAGTAGATTTAATACAAGATTATTATAAAGTGTGTGATACTAAGTAAAGTATCGTAACATATTATCAGATTTTAAATTAAAACGATAGGGCATACTGCGTGGCCTCATTTTTCCTATTTCATAACGAGCATCAACCTCTATGTAATTTTATTATAACCCTATATCATCCGATTTTGAAGAAACGTTGTCCGAGTTTTATTAATTCATTTACGCATAAATCTGTTCACTACTTCTGAATTATAAATATGTATCGTTAATATATTGTCGATCAGACAGAATCGTCCTATTAGAGAATTCATGTATCGATATAGTTTTATAATCCTAGAATTATGTTAATAAATGTTTTTTGTTCGACTGTATTATAACATTTGAATTAAGCGGTTGAAACCTGTGTCATAATGAGGGTCATTATGATTCAGGTCAAAAACATACTCTTTTCAACCACTGACCGATCAGAAGCGGGTATTGTTTAATTAATCAGCAGTTAGGTAGATTTCATAAGAAAGCTACCTATTGTAATGAATACTATGATTCGACTTCCGGAAAATTTCCACATATCTCCGCGTTTCACATCTACCAGACTCCAAAAACTACCGTCAGTTCAAAAGTTTATACATATATATATATATATTTCACTTTCTTGTGGACACGATAACTGCCATAATTTTCCGCTATCACTTTCAAATTGGTATATAAAATATAGCGATCCAAGATCTCGGTCGAGTTCGTTAATGGACAAAATCGGACCATGGGGGTGGAAATGGAGGAGCTTTTTCGAAAAAAAGAAAATATCGCTATAACTTTCTTATTAAGTAAAATATCGAATTTGTTTAAAGTTCCGGCTATTCTTTGGATAAGGGCTTAAAACTTATCTAAGTAAAGTTTTTTGATATCAGCAAACATTGGACCAGGAGTTGGAAAAATGGGGTTTCGAAGACAAAAAAAAATCATACCTCCCTTAATAGGCACAGTGTCGAATCAATTTAAAGCGGTCGTTAGTCCTCTGTTACCTATAACTTTTGTCTGTAACAACTTTTAATACGACCAACCCTTTTGCAACCAAAATGTTGCTGGTATTGTAAGAAGATGGGTCTTATATGCTAAACATGTGAAACTTTTTTCACATGCAACCATTGTCGTATTGAGTAAATTTGAAGTTTTTCTTAACTTTAAGGTGGAAATATTTTTTATCCCCTACTTAGCACCGGTGAAATATACCTCTGCCTTCCGGCGTGCCGAAAGGGATTTTTTTTTACTTTGATTTTAATCCGATTTAGTAGTTTGCAAGCAGAGAAGCAGAGGTTAATTTGAAAGTTCATCGATAGGTAATTAAATTTCTATATTACACTGTTTATAGTTTTTTTAATTATATCAGATTCTGAAAAAGAAATATCTTTAACACCGATAGATATTAAAGAAAATGCAGAACTTATGGCATAACTATTGCTACAGAAATGTATTTTTTTGAAAATATACAAAAACGTATTCCGTAATCAATGATTCTATCATGGATTTAAATCAATAATCCCAATATTTTCTCAGCGTAGAAAAAAACTGTATGCAACTCTCTATAATCATTAATGCATTCTTGAGAAAGGTTTAATGACAATCGCCAAGGCTTGTGTCGTAACTTACTTCGCACTCGTGCATTAATGGCTATCATTACAGGCTCTTGCATAATGTGCTATTAAAGACATTTACTAAAAAAAATTGTTTTTAAATTCATTTATTACATGAATATATACAGTATTTATACTTATTTTTGAAATGTATGTGCTATCACAACAGTTTACAAAATAAATAAAAAAACATGGAACGTGTCTGTTACATACAGTATCATATGACATGAGTTGAGAGCTCATATTGTAATTGGACTTAATATAGAATAGTGATGTGCTCGTGTCCATCACTGTCATAGGTTAATTTCATCATAATGACCTTCTCACCATCATTGTGGAATCATCATACATTTACTATATATTTAACATTATACGAAATTTAAATCATTGAACACGTTTTTTTATTTTAAATATTCCGTGTTGTACCTTCTCATTTTACTTTATTACATATACTTTGTAAATATATATTTTTTCTTTCCTCGATCATTTGACTAATTTCAAGGTATCCTTACATATTTTTTTCTTTGTAAATTTTTTGATACGAAATTTTTAATTCTATCTTACGTGCTGAGTAATGTTTTTTTCACCGTGTGTTTTAAATCTCTAATAATGTTGTATTAACATATTAATTAGTTATGATTATTTTTACTTATGTATCTCCCGCCTTATCTCTTTTTTACAAAATTTTATCTCGTTTCTCTTTTTTGTCCGATTTCAATCGATAATCGTAATTATTTAATCCATTCATAATTATTATGTAATTTATTATTATATCCTTTTGTGTCACATTCTTTTTATAATTATTTTAAATTTAATCGATTTATTGTCTGATAATGAATATATTCTACTCAATAAGTCTTCCTTCCATAAAGAAATATGTTATAAGGTATTCCTAAAATGTTCTTTGTTCCTCAATGGATTACAGTTCAATTAGGCATAATGCAATGTTAATAAATAGTTCAGCAAGATACTTCCTAGTAGCAGAATATAATTATTTTTCAAACTAATTTTTTAAATTTACTAATTTGTTTTTTTCTATGTTTAGTGCTTTCCCGGAGGTATTTGCTTCATCAATTCCTTTAAATCATAGTTAATTAAATTCCACTTATTGTTGAATATGTACACACACACACACACACACACACATATATATATATATATATATATATATATATATATATACATTTTAATCTCTGTTACTTTTATACGGATTTGAATACTAGATCGTGGATACCGGTGTTCTTTGGTAGTTGAGTTTCAATTAATCACATAATCACACATCTCAGGAATTTTCAACCTGAGACTGTACAACACTACACTTCATTTACATTTATACATATCATCCTCATTTATCCTCTGAATGAATGGTAATATTCATTCAACCGGTATTACAATCTATTGGATTCTGTATCAGTACATTTGTATAATTTTATTTTTTGAATGTGTTACTTATAATTAAATCAAAAACCAAAATTCTAATGTAGCAGATCTCTGTGAATGTGCTAATAAACATCGTAGAAAAAAAATCTGATAATTTTTTATATAATATTTTTTCGTTTATTTAATTCAATGATTGATTATAACTAAAGCACGCGCGCATACCGTATTTAATTCGTGCGGGTATGGTAGTAAGAGCGGTGACGATCGGTACTAACTAAATTAATGTAATTTCACAATTTACTTAGAATAAATTTCGCTCGTAAGTTCGGCAGACTAGTGTAGCGGCGACGCTTAAAGTACAAGGTACAGTGTCATGTCGGCGATCGAGTTCGAAACCCAGCTAGACCGAGTTACTTTTTTACCCTTTAAAAATTATTCATTTATTAAATTCTACCACTCACCTGTGACGCCACAACATAACGAATGACTACAACAGCTGTATGTCAGTGCTATCAATCTTTTAAATATTATCTAAATTAAATTAAATAAATAAAAAGTAAAGTGTAAAAAATAATTTGGTTGGCAACCCTGTGATTTTAAATTTCCCGTTCCAAGAGGACGAGGGAAAAAGGAATTTACCACAGCGAGAAAGGGAAATTCAAAGTTGGCAGACTGCGGCACTAGCTCCCCTTGTGGTGATAGGGGTTACTATTGACGCAGTATGCTCGCTTAGCCGCTAGTTTAGAGAATTTTTTGAGGAATGGGTGCGATTTTGCAAAAAACTTTTTTTTCAAATGTTATATTTTAATTGTAAACAAATGTACCTAAGAAAAATATGACCTTAATTAGGCGAAATTTCGAGACACTGGTGATCTTGCTCTACAGCCTCACTTTCTTGACCTTTTAAGTAGATAATTTAATGGCATCAATGCGCCAAATATACAACTAATCTGACCAAGTTTGGTCAACATCGGACCAGTACTTCTGGAAATATAAGATGATTTTGAGGCCAACACCGAATATACACACGTACGAACATTAACATCCGGAAAATTTCCATCCAGTTTTTTTGGATTCCTTAGGTGTCAAAAGTCAAGATCCATGAAAACCAAATATACCCAAATTCGACCGATTACAATAATTTCCCTTCTAGAGCTATAGATCTGCTGTAGAGCTATCTAGACGGGAGAATAAAAACAAACAAAAAATCAATAAATAAAAAACTAATTTTAATTTAAAAATGTATGCATATGTAATAAGTGTGTCATTAATTTAATTAACAAATTTATATAAACGGTAAAAAGGTAAAACTTATATAACGTGGAATGAATTTACTAAAACAATAAAATAACAATAGTGATTAATTCAAAAATATCCTGATTTAAGATTAACAGTTACATCTACTGTAAAGATAATAATGCGAATTATATATCTCGTACTTATATATTACTAGCTCCCCGTCGCAGCTTCGCCCGCGCTATATGGTTACAAGCCTTTCCCGTAGCGGTCAATCTTTTTATTTTATTTAGCTGAAGAGTATTTGCAACCCCAAATCTACTGATCTATCTTGTTTACTATAGTCGGGATTGGAAAAATTTACAATCATTGTTCAAAACTGTTTTTACCTTTCTTCATCCCCTTTCAAGGTCGAATTTCAAACATCTAGAAATTGGTTTATGTACATGAAGATTGCACTCACCAATAATCAGGTTGATTTCTTACTTTGTTACCGAGAAATGAAAAAATATCAGGTTTCAAAAAAAAAAAATTAAAAAAATCATTTTAACCCTTGAAACTCGGAATTTTAAAAAATATAGAAATTGTTTTTTTTGGTCCATAACCATTCAGTTTAAAACCAGCTCACGTAGAGAAACACTCACAGTTCAGAGTTCAATAATTCAATTCATTAAAGTTTGTATTTCAACCGGTAAATTTCCACTACTATATATATATATTTATTTTTTATTTTTTTCTCAAGATTTTTTGAGATGAAATATATCTAAAATCCTTCTCAGTTATGCCAAGAAACATGGGGAAAAATTTGTTTGCAATTGATCGGGTAGTTTTTTGTTTATCCCAAACAAACAGAAACCTCTTCCTCTTTATATAATAGTATAGATTGTAACCAAATAACACCAATTATAAAAAGAATCCTAACGCACATATACTTTTAAACATGTATTTGACCATAGGCTTACTCTACGCTACATAACTGACTTTGACATAAATCATGATGTCATCTTTTGTTAAGTCTTACGGTACGTTACCTTTTAATAAGTAGTTTCCATAACGATCTGTTTAAATTATTTTCACGTTTTATATTAATTTTTTTTTTTTAATTTTAATTTTTGTTGTTTAAATCTTATGTAAACTCTAATTTAAATGAAATAACTGTGGAGTAGTTTCAGTTATCATATATATTATTAGATTAAAATTATACAAATAAAAGATCGAGAATATTATTTTTGTACTAGTATGATCAAAACAAACTCCAGTAATCGTGAATTTTAAGTAAATTATTTTAATAATTGAAAATCGCATAAGTTTTTAAATGATTCTAATTTGTATCATTTAGGTGTATATAATTATTCTAAATTCCATTCTAATTTGCCTCCCGTGGCAAATTCATTAAAACTTACAGTGGATATTTTAGTCTATTAAATTGATGGATGATGTATAAATAATTTGTTACAGAATTTTATAAATTAATTAAAAAGTTATGACTAAGTTGAAGTTTAAAAACTATAAATAAATATTGTGGTCGCCTTATAACATAAATGACAATATTAGTTATATTATAATTTTTATAATAGATATTATTGGCTCTTTAATTAGAGTACTTGAAAATAAAAATTGTATAAGAAATATCTTAATTATTATATTTTAGATATTTAGTTTGCAATATATTTTGATTTCAAGTAATATTTTTATTTTAATTAATTTTATTACGATTAAGATATTAAAAAATAAGCTTTTTGAGATCTAATGTTATATGTGTGGCAGTTCGTTCGGTATGATTTTAACATCTCGGTTTCAATGTCGCATGTCTTATCTCAATTATACATACTCAAGACATTTAAAATTTTGTAATATAAAAATTTATTCGTCTATTTACCCGTTAGATGTAAAATATGTTCGTGGAATAGCATGACAAAACTTAATAACTCTTAAATATTATTAAATATTAAACGACTCGTTTTCAAAATACTGGTAGTATTTTCTTTTGAACTACTTTTTGGAACAAATTATTACTTCCTTTTTAAAGAAATTATCTATAGCGCTATTGTTAACAACATTGAAGCAAAACCACTGAAAAAGACGGTGCTAATTAGCTCCTAAAGGTCATTAATCGGTTTGTCGTTGATGATTCGAAAGTAGAATTTTATTTGTTTGTTTTCTTTTTTAAGATTTCTTGTAGTAATTTTAAGTATTATAAGATGTAAGTACTTAATCGATAATCTGTTTATTAATTATTTATCGTTACCGTGTAAAAATATTTATGAATTTACCCGTAGGAATTAATTTTTTATAATTGTTTGGGAAAACTTCAATTAATCTATACCTATTTTATTTAAATGTGTTATTCAATCGTGAATATTATATCTCTGCAATTTATATAATTTAATAGCGGTTTACACTCAATCCATCACCAGTAAAAAACATATATTACATCATATCTTACGATTCATTTAAATACCAGATTTTACAGTCTGCTTGATCGTTATATCATAGATATAATATGTAGGAGATATATGATGACATTTTTACGTACAATTATCTAAAGATTAACTTATGTATCATTATTATTCCATTTCTAATAAAATAGGGATTATTATCCCTCATATAGGGATAATATTCTCTCTGTATAACAATTTCAGCCGCGGAGCAATTCGTTGGTTGTGTAAACTGTATACATTAAGTAATGCCGGATAACCAATTATTAATAATCATTTCCTTTATTTCCTTTTTAATTTACATTAATTCATTTAAACATTATATTAAATTATGACATTTAGGTTAATTACACATTATATAGAATATTAAACATTCTAGCTAGCACAGATATACATTTTCATGTTAATTTGTTCACTTTATAAAGGAAAGTAAAATTTATACCGTTAATAATTCTAACATTAATTAAGACCAGCTGGTTCATTAACAATTAAGAAAAAATAAGATGTTTACATTAAGCAAGAGGAGAAAGAAGACAAATCTGAACAACCATGTATAACTCTTCTTGTAAATAGTGTGCTTATATCATTTCAACCCCTTTTTCATAATCATATCTCCCCTAAAATCATTTACATATAAAACTCGGGAGACTTCTATAAAACAATTCTAGATAATAAAGTAATATATAAGTTTTAGTTATGTAGTTATACTTTAACTGTGTATTATTATCACCTCATTTGGAGGTTTGACTGAACGATTCGCATTACAGTCGCGTACGGCTGAATTTGTCTCTTAGTAACCCTTTACCTCTTAGTTTATTCTTTAACTTCTGAAGAAAAATAGATTTTTTTAAAGCTGTTCAACGTAAAGTCGTTGACAGTAAATGCTATTCCCACCTAGTTAAAAATGTCATTCCAAGAGATTGTAAGCAGCACGAGAACCCCCTGCCTAGAGGGGACCTCGAACCTTTCTCTGGACTGAATTATTTGATTGATACTATGATTTCTTGGTAGACAGATCATTCTCTTTAAATCCGGTTTGGTTCATAAATGAAGGATGTAAGGTAGACTTAAATTAAAGGATTTTAATTTATACAACAATCATTACACCGATTTTGAAATTTTCAGTCACGATCAAAAGGAGCGCTAAAATCTTGCATTCAGTAAATTTGAAAATTTCTTTAAAATTATATATTAAAAAATCCCTTAGATTTCAGTTACCTTAAACATCTTTATGTTCATATGTGAAACTGTATATAGCCATTAAGTTGAGGTAAATTACCTCAACTTAAGAGGTAGTTGTTTTAGATTTATTCATAGTATTTTGTAATGTATTCTTTTAATAAAATTTAGCATTGACATAATATTTGACATTTGACATAATATTAAACCCCAACTAATATTTCTGAAATGCCGATTTTTTTAAAATTTATTAGACTTTATTCAGAACTGTAAAAATAAAACAAGTGAAATTGATAATTTTAATTACCAATAATTAAAATGGCTTTAAAAGGCTTTGAAGGACCAGTGCCTCAGCAACATCAGTCCAATCGACTGCTGTTAGTTAAAGGTTAATTAGGAAACGTGGTATCCTGAATCTTGGTAATGTTATTTTTTTCTGATTTGTTTTCAAAACTTATTCAACAAAAACTACGTTTTGTTGTTTTGGACCATAGGACATTGTTATAAATTCATTTGGATTTATGTGAGACCGGAAAGCATTTTCTTAGAAGAGTAATATCAGCAAGATATTGAAAAATTAGTTTTATTATTTTGGCAATCGGTTTATGTATAGGTGATTTATGTGATTATTGTTTTTTATTTATTTTAGCTAAGTTATATTTACACACGTATTTCCTTTTTTTTAGTTATCTGAATTTTCATCTGTATTTTTAATATATTTTATTAACATATGTATAAGATAATATTTATTCAAGAATGCGTTTTTCTTACAGATTAAAACTGTATATTTGTTTCATTTATAGGGCCCGATTAATTTTAATTTAATACGTTATTAAAATTAATAACAAGTTATATATTAAAACGTACATTTAAAGACATTATATGCATTTTATTTGAGAATTGTTTATATATTAAATTGTAACAGTTGTTTCTATTGAACAAAAAGGGATGAGCTTATTGCCTATTCTTTCTAGTTAGATCACATTTGTGCTAGATAGCGAATAAACATAAACCTTCGATTCATTTTCAGTATAGACTCTGATAGAAATTGTAATAGTGTCCGGCCCGATTAATTCACTTCGCTAGCGGGATACAGTAGTTAACAATAATACTGTGATAAAAGGAGGGGTCGTTCTGCTGTTCCGTGCACTAGTCAGCTATATAAACGGTAGTCGTAGTATATCGGGCATGCTCAGTAAAGTCACCCTCTCTCTTTCCCACCTCTTTAAAAAGAAATCTACTATCTTTTTCTATCTCGTGAACTGATTACGGAGGGTGCGCAGATGGTTTCAACCCTGCGATACATGAAATATCCAATCACAGCCCTTGTATTTTCACCCTACCCAGGTATGATTGTATATGTACGTTTCGTGTATGTATATATGCACATTCAATGTTGCCGCAACTGTCCCTCATCTTACCGCTTTCATCATCTTTGTAATTATATCAATTTTATTTTTATATTAAAATTAAAGTTTAATTTTAAATAACTTAAATGCTTTTTTGTATTCCTAATCGATCATATTTTTAAAAACGTTCGTAATATTAACATAATAATAGTCGAATAAACAGAATTTCACTTTTATTATTTCATCACTTAAAAGATTATTTTTAATAATTCTAATTGTGTCCACTAAGAACAATTTACTAGCGCGTCTCAAATATTTAAATTTCATTTCTTATACATATTATATTTAGCTGTAAGTAATGAGTTTTTCTTTTTTTGTTAATGAGTTTTATTTACAACCATAAGTAAGTCGAATGAGGTAATATGACAAACATCCGATGGCAGCCCTCGTCGTGTACAAGCATTACAGTATGTATATACGAAACCTCATAAACAGTATCACATAAAAATTATAATAATAAGACAGTCGATAGCAATTGAAATAAAATAAATAAAATAATAACAAATGATAAACAATAATAACTTACAATTAATGTTAAGAAAATATTAAAACAATAAAACTGTAATAAAGAATAAGTTAACAAATAAGATAATAATAACAGTAAGTCCTTTCCAGTTAAGTCCTTTCATCCTGTATCAGATTGTTAGAATGTCAGAATAGAAGCAATGTCAATAGAAATACGGTACAAAGCTGAATGAATAGGAGGAAGTATTATGATCCATAACCTGTATTAATAAAGATAATTAATTTATATTGTGAGTCGTTAACGATTACTCAGGTCCAGCTCATGAAGCCTCTTCAGCTGTTATGATAACATCCCTGTTGTTATCTTCTTAGATAACAAGATAAACCTGAATTTAAACCTGTATGTAAACCTGCATTTTGCTATAAACTTGTTCGTTTATAGCAAATTGGTTATAATGTACTTATCTTATTCATTGAAATGTTATGAAATACTTTCTTTATTACTTTGATTTTTCTGGTAAGTATTTTGAACCGTTTTAGTAGTAATTATCCAATAAATCTATTATTGTTAGACAATAATTCTACTACAGAGCACGGATTTTTCTTATTACAATTTATATGAAATAGAGATAAATTTTATTTAAAAATTCTAAGAACCGATCATTTTTATAATCATTATTATAATTACTATTATATTGAGTCTAAAATTATATGGAGTTTTTTAAGTCTAACATGATATTATAGCTGTAACTGAGACAAATTTTAGAGATCCCACTTTGTCAGCGGATTATCTTTTCACATAATGGGGTAGTCTATAAAACTGACAGGAACTATTCTGAAAGTAAAAAATTTTGTGGAGGAGGTTCGTTGATGGCAGTTAGCAATAAGATACAAAGTTTTAGAATAAAGGACTTGGAATTTATTACTGAACCTGTTTGGGCTGTGATACTCATGAAGGATGGTTGTAATCTTTTAATTGGAAATCATTATTTCAGCTCCGACATCCGTCCTGAAATGATGGCTACATATTTCAATCGGTTGTCTATGAAGTGGATTTTGAGGGGTACAGAATTATGATGCTAGGTGATTTCACCGTGCCAGGAATTGATTGAAATATTCCCTCCCTTAAGCCCGGTATTCATTATTTTGCAAAGAAAAAACTAAGATTCTTTTTAAGTTTAAGAATGATAATACATTACAGTGATGTAATTTTCATTTTCCGCAGAGTCGTTCTTCGATCTTAGACCTTACATTGTCTAAAAGTGTGGTGAAGGATGTAGACCGTCTTGTTTTTCCCGATATCTCTCACAACACCCTTACAGTGCGTGTTTATTTAAAAAAGCTGAACTCTAATGGGGAAGCTTATGATTATTCTAGAGGAGACTACCTTGGTCGTTATAATGCTCTTAAGGAGACAGATTGGAGTGTGGTTTACGCTTTTAAAATATTGGTGATGCTGCCAGTTCCTTTTCAAATATTCTATCCAAAAGAACAACTGAACTGTGAGGAGAACAACTGAAAGAAGAAGAACTGTGAGGAGTATAGGTCAAGGTAGTTTCCTTTCCGGCTTTCCAGCGAAATTATTAAGCGCCTTAAGTATAAGTAAATAGCTCATAAAAATTATTAAAAAATCGGATTGACTATTTTCCACGATGAGTTAAGGATTTGTTAAGGAAAGATACCTTTGAAAGAGGTAGGAAGGAAGAGAATGAACTGAAAATAAAGCCTCCAAACCTTTTTCATTATGTTAAAGTCTTTATGAAGGATCCTTTTTAATACGCCCCATTAAAATCCAGGGTAAGGTTATAACGGATGCAAAAGAACTTATTGAAAAATTTGAGAACTTTTAATAATGAAAAGGACCATCGAATTATCGAAACCGTTGGAATATCAGAAGTTACCGAAAATAAAATCTTGGAGTGTATTGCAAGGCTTAGAGGACGATCGGCGGCTGGTAGTGACGGCATCCCGCTTTTTATAATTAAAGGTATTGCAGAGCTAATTTCATCTGTTTTAACTTGGCTATTCATTCTTAGTCTACGTTCTGGTGAATTTCCTAGTATTTGGAAAAAAGCAATACTCACCTATCACTAGGACAGGAGATTTACATTTTTTCTCAAATTATCGGTACCTGTCTTTGTTTTAAAAGTAGTAGCTAAAGTTTTTGAAAGAGTTGTACACGGCCACCACTTTGAAAATCTGAATAAATTTATAGATCAACAGCAGCATGAAGTTATAACTAAAAGATCTACTGCCACAAATCTAAAGAATATTTTATTATTTGTTGTGCCGAAGGCGGAAAACCGTACACAGGTTGATGTCATCTACTTCGACCAGGAAAGCTTTTGATATCGTTTCTTACGCCATCCTATTGTACACGTTAGAAATGTATGATATTAATGGTGTTATGCTTAGATAGATCCATTCGTATTTTTATAATAGAATATTTCAAGTTAAGATGAATGGTGAGATCTCCACCGAGTATGTAGTGACTTCTGGCGTTTCGCAAGGTCAAATTTTGGTCCACTTCTATTAATCATGTTTATTAATAACATAGAGAAATATATAAATTCAAAGTTAATTAAATTTCCTCTCAATGTTAAAATGTGGCAAAGTGAACTCTTTTAAAGGTTACTCAATCCTTCAAGAAGATATCTTAAGATAAACGAATAGTCGATTGAGAATGAAATGCCTCTTAATTTTGATAAGTCTGTTATTATGACTTGCAGTAGAAAGGCTTTACCAAAGAGGTACGAATACAGAATAAGGTCACAAGTAATAGGTTGTGTACAGACAATTTGTGTTTTAGGCATTACATTTGATGCTAAGTTAATTTGTAGGCAACTTGTGGATATCACATCGAAAGCACGAAGGAATCTTGGGACTGCTATTTTGGGTGTAAGGTAATTCAAGCAAGTTAACATTATCAAGTTTCTCTACAAAACACCTGTCAGATCGATCTCGAAGTACCGTTCTGTGATTTGGAATTATTGTAGGGAAATTACCAATTTGAAGGTAGAGGTAGTAAAGAGAAAATTCGTTTGGAAATTACGTCGTAGAGGACTGCGTGCACACCAAACATCGTATGAAGTTGAATGTAAGCTCTTGCGCATCGCTGCGTTAGATTCTAGGAGAAATATACAAAAGGTTAATTTCATTTATAAAGCGATACATAGACTTGTCGATGTTGATATTTTTAGTATAGTTATCAGAATTCCAAATACGAATAATACAAGGCATAGATTATTCGAGTATTGTCAACCTAATGTATTCGGTAGCTAGATGTATAAGTAGCCGTAATTTAATTAATGAAAGCGGAGTAGATGTGTTCAATGAATATCTTTATTTTATTAAGTAAAGGACTTTTACAGATGATCCGTTTGAATTTTATTGGAGGCGTGTGATCGCTTTCCGGTTGGTCTTGTATTTATGTTCAGTATTGTATTTTATTTGAGTGCTACCTATCGCACTAGAAATTAGAATTACGATAGACGTAGAATAGCTACTATATAAATTTAATTTATTTATCTAGGTATTTTGTTTATGTACTCCTAAGAATTGACTTCGTACGAGGTCTTTTCAAAAAATAACCGAACTTTTTTAGTTATGCGTCAAGGGAGATATTTAGTGACGTGCGGTTGGCAGCATTATGTTCCGCATAACTTCTTCTGTAACCATATGTTCTTGGATTGTTTATATCTCGTTTAGTTTTCGTGTTATTGTTATTTAAGTGCAACGTGTTTAAGTATTAGTACAGATTTTTGTAATTTGCGATTTTGGGAACGGTACAACGTAAAATTTTTCGTTAAACTAGCAAAAACCTTCACAGAAACTTTCCATGTTTTGAAACAAGCTTACGGAGATAATTCTCTGGGTCGTACGCAATGTTGTGAATAGTTTTCACCATTTAAATGTGGTCGTCAGTCAACTGAAGATGACCCTCTACCAAGAAGGCCTTCGATTTATCTGATGGCACATACGTTCAGAAAATCAACGATCTAGTGCGTGAAAATAGCCAATTCAGTGTCAAAGAACTTGCAGTAAGAGATAGCATCTCGATTGGATCATGCCATGACATTTTTATTGAAAAATTGAACATGCATAGAGTTGCAGCAAAGTTTGTTCCTCGTTTGATGACCGAACAGCAGAAAGAGCATCAAGTGGACAATTCCCGGCAACTCCCTTGAACAAGCCGATGAAACATTCATGCAAAAGACGGTAACGGGAGACGAAAGCTGGGATTACGGCTACGATATTGAGACAAAAGTTCAATAATAAAAAAATTGTACATTACAAAAATCACTACTAACACTTAAACATAACAAGAATATGTGGTTACAGAGGAGGTTATGCGAAACACAATGCTGCCAACCGCACTTCACTAAATATCTCCGTTGGCGCGTAATTAAAAAAAAATCGGTTATCTTTTGAACAGACCTCGTACATTCATATATATGTTGTTTTAATTTTTAAACCTGCTGTAGACTTGTCATTATTGCATCCCCTTTTTTAAATGTGTCCTTATATGTTCGTACAGCACATTAAGGTTTTTAATACTGTTCTGCTGCACTTCTTTACCATTAGACGGGAATTTTCCACTTCCCTCTTTAGATTATTTATCTTCAATGAAGTTGGGATGGCTATAAGAGGCAACAGGAGGCCATCTAAAATAAAATAAATGAATACTATTATTATTTTTATTAATAATAATATATTTTAAGTCATTTTTTTAAATGTATTTTTTTATAATTTTTGCAATTTGTTTGTAAAATGTCATAAAAATATAATATTTGTCTAATAAAACCGTTTTATATTAATATTACTTTAATATATTTAACTAATTAATTTTCAAAATATGTAATTTAATAGCATTTTAGTATACTATTAAATTTCGAAATATTTTCATATATTCAATGTACAAGTTAAGAGTATCCGTCCATTTTAAAGAAAAAAAAAATTGTAAAATTATAATAAAAATATATTTTACTTATGTTGGATGTACTTTCTCGAACTCTTATTATTTATTAATAATAAAATTAAGGAAAAAAATTAAGGCATTTCAATTCGTTAGTGAGATTTCTGCTCAAAATATAAAGCTTGAAAAAAAATTACGCAAACGGAATACTGCATACATATATATTTTTTTAAATTAAAATAATTATTAAATTTATTTATATTCTTTATTCTTTAAGTAACAACTGGTACCTGACCCAACTACAGTTGCAGTTGATGAAAATGAATTTTTGAATGATTGCAGGATATGAAAAAAGTCCAAACGTGATAAAACGTTTTGCGCGCGCGCGCGCAAACACACACACACATATATATATATATATATATATATATATTAAACTGAAAAAAAAGATGTAATAATAATTTCCCAGTTCTTGTACAGCTTTCTTTAGACTTTCTCAAGTTGATAGTGAATTAAAAACAATTTTTCCAGTTTATCCTTTATTTGGCGCTGATTTAAAAACATCGGAATATTAAAAAACGAGAAAGTTTTTAATACTCTTTTATGAAATAGTTCTCTTTCAAACATAATAAAAATTTATTTAATAAATTTACTTTTGCAAAACGTTTTTTATTTATTTTTACTTACCAATAAGATATTGGTAAGTCTACGAAAAGCTGCCCGTAGGAAAAAATATTTTTATGTTTGCAAGAAACATATAAGAAAAGAAATCAGCATCATAATAAAAATACGAAAAAGAACTTCAGAAAATTACTATCAAGCAATGAATTAAACCTCTCTGTATGTGGGAATACGCGTTACTTTTTCTAATAAACCTAGGTTTTATATTTAGTACACTTTAACAAATATATTTCAGCAATTTTCTTAACATTCATGTGATTTCAATTTCATCAGGCTATTACAATATTAATAGCCTGCATAATTAGCATTGCTAATGAGAAATAAATAAAAAATGTTTTTTAATCGTAAATATAAATCATGTCATCTTTTTTTGTAGCAGACATTCTTCATTTAAGTGATAAAAAAACTATTACGAAAAAACTGAAGTTCCCCCATAATTTTTTTCTTTCTTAAATCGACGGAATCGGTATTTATTTTTTTTTATAATATATTCCTACCTAAATCTTCTCTAGCATTTTTCCCTTCTGAAGCACGTTCAAGGATCGACTTAACTAAGCTGTCGTGTCTTACAGTATATCCGATACATAACAGCTCTTCTTTTTCTAGTCGTTTACAACAAGCATGGCTTCTTTAATCCCATTCTCGATAAAACTTAAACACTTGTTACTTTATCAACCCAATTAATTTTAATTATCGTACGGTATCACCATAATTCAAAGGCTTCGAGCTTTTCTTTCTCTACTTTCCCAAACGTCCAAGTTTTACAACCATAGAGAAGCATATTTCACACCTGTACCGGTTCGTACAAGTCTGTACCAGTTTTTTCCTGAGTGTTATATGACATTGCTTGGCAACCAAAAAGCGGTTGACAACTTCCCTCTAGCGTTTTGTAATTGCCCAGGTAAGTAATGCAGTTTACCCTCTGAAGTTGTTCACAACCCAAAATATAGTTTGCATGAGTTCGTTGTCCGCTTATTACTATGACTTCAGTCTTTCCTTATTTATTTTTTAATTATGCCTCGATCCAAGAGTCCGATCTAACTTCTCCAGCACGTTTATTAAATCGTTTTCGTTTTCCGCAAGTATAGCTACATCATCTGCAAATCGTAACATATCGATCTTTATTCTACGTATACCTTAGACATATCCCATTTTTTTCTCACTTTTCCGAGCTTCTCTGGATGTAAACATTGAAAAAACAGGTGAGAACGCCGTTCCTTGACTCATGTCTGATGCTCGCCTCCTCTCGATGTTTACTACACCCTATCCGATTAAACATGCCACCGACCCATCCAATTAAAGTTTGCGTTATCCTATCTCTGAACTTTATTCTTGCCTGTTTCAATAAGCCGAATAGTAACTTATAATTCACTCTATGTCAACAAAGTAAGGAATATGTCCCGATACTTTGCGTTTATTATTATTATTATTATTATTAAAGTTCTTAGATGAAATTTCAAAAACTTTATTTATTTTTTAAAAAAAAACATTCTTGCAAACTACTACCAAAATAGTCAGGGTGTAAGATTTTAAATAAATAACATAATTAAAGTATTTAACATACTATATTTTATAAAATTATACGGTGTTTAAACGGTGGTGTAAAATAAAAACGTGGTGATCCTTTACGTAGGAAAATATTTAAACAATAGATTTGTCAGTTTTATCGTTAAATTATTTTACGTAGTACAACTATTTTAATAGTCGAAATTGAAACTTTATTATTTTACGAAATAATTAAAAGAACGAATTACTAACTGCTGGTATAAATCTAATTAGTATAATTCAGGGGCGGATCCAGCTACTGAATTTGGGGGAACCATTAGAGACAAGGGGTTGGTTAGAGACTCCCTTCTAACTAGGTTGGGTATATAATATTTCATACACTTTTACGGATACGTTTTGAACTATTTTTGAACACGAAAAATCGTTTTACCAATCATTATTATTGCTATAAAAGAGACAAAAAGGGACTGTTTCGGTAAAACAAAAAAATTATTATATTAAATTTATTTTATTTTACTTCGATTTATAGAAATTAAGCTGTAACTTAATCGAAATGATCTCACCGGGACTCAAGAAGCTAAATTTAAACTTAGTCAAAACTGACATACAAATCAGTCAAAATTACATAACAATATATAAGATGGGATAAAAAATAGTAAGATGAAGATCGACTTAATGGTTGATTTTTATTTGTTCATTGATTTCAATAACCTATTACAATCCAAAATTTTACGCATTTTATTTCATGCAATAATAATAATATAATAATTTATTTACAAAATAAATTCATCTCGATGATTACGCATCTTAGCATACCGATCGATAACACGACGTATATAAATTACCATGTCGTTATGAATATGCATTAGAGTAAATGAAATTCGCCTCTATTAACTGTATCTATTAAGAATAAAAGGTACATTCACATTAATTACAAAGTTGCAACTTGCAACTGGTTATTTTGACAATACAGTATTGGAAAAATTTATCCAATACTGAATTTTTTTTTTTTCAACTGGGTTTACAAAATGCAAGGCTGAGGGGCCTCTGGGATCTTCCCCTGGTATAATTTAAGTTAGTCGTTTCTCTGAATAAACAGTAGATTTTATCCATAATCGTCAATTTATATTTAATTTCCTGATACATTTACAGTAGGTCCTTAATCGGTTCTTGATTTTAAATCTTTACACGGTACACTGGAAATAGGTCACGAATGTTAAAATATTTTTCTATGAAAACTGTCCTTAAATATATGTTTAATCTTAAACTTATTTGTTGAATTATTGATCTATTTACTAAATTTTTGCCACTTTATCGAACAGTTAAAACATAAAACACAAATAATCTATTAAAATACATAACTGAAGTCGAACCACTGACCTCTTTATTTGTCGGCCAGTTTTCACGTCGTGAATTTTTTTTTCTAAATCGCTATGAATCTATATATGTCAAATAAAGCCTTTTATTGAAATAATGTAGTAAAGTTTATATTGATTGTAGGTAATAAACTGTGGCCAATTTAAAATAAGTTCTTATACAAAATTTCATTTCAATATATGAAATATATTGAAATGAAATATATATATGAAATAATATATTGAAATGAAATATTTATGATAAAATAGTTCTTAATATTAAGTAAATAAATCTTTATCATTATAATACAGCTTCTTGGAGAACCGAGAACTGTTTTAATATTCAGTAAAATATTGTGGATTTATAATTATACAAATTGAAACGTAACTATCACTTTAGTTCCCACAGAAATATATGTTTAAGTAAATTGTAACTATAAACAATTAAGTTCATAATTGTTTTGTTTGTTGTTATTTTAAATTAAATTATTTATTAACAGGTGCACCGATAGTCACGGGTTCGATTCTTTTCCTAATAAAATTTGGCATTTTTCCACGATTGGAGAGTGGTGAACTGTTATTGGCCGCGAGCCTACTGCCGTTCAAATCTTGATTTTAAAAAATGTATTACTAACAGGTGTTTTCATGAGTTATTTTAAACCTACTGATTATTATATAAATTGCATTTTGATGACTTAACCGATCGAATTTATTTCGAGCAGGAGAAAAACCTCTTGCATTTTAAAACAATACCAGGATTTTTTTTAATTTAAGGTTTTAATTTAAATCGATTTATAGTACTATTATAATTATACGTTTTTATTTATTATAATTATAATAGTATTGATCTTATATTATTAATATGACATTCATCCTCCTTTGCGGAGTCGTTAGTGCTGTCTGTCATCTTATATCCGGAAAAAATTTCTATACTACATACCCATTAAGAGCTTGATATCGGGACGGGCATATGGCTGTAAAAACCCTTTCTATTTTTGCGAAAAATCGGTTAAAGAAATTAATAAATTTATTTTTTTTTACTACAGTGCGTTCGGAAAGTTGTTGTACACTGGAATTATGGAAGTACAATGATGAAAGTTTCTTAATTATTAGTTTGTACTTTTATTTCATTATTTTATAGAAACGGATATTACAATAACTGAAATAGTTTATAAAAGGTGTTGAAAATCACCTTCTCCAACATCAATACAACACTGCACACTTTACAACGTTACAATTTGTTTTAAACATTTTTACCAGCTGATGTACTGGGTTGTCTCGTACATATGCCGTTATTGCTGTTTTTAATTCATCAATCGTGCGTGCTCTGTTGCGATACATTGCTTGTTTCGCTGCCACCTCAATGAAACTAATCTGGGGGAGTCAGATAGGGTGATCGTGCAGGCCACAAACCCCTCGAAATGATTCGTTCACCAAAGACATTTCGTTGAAAAGTCATTGACTTATTAAGCTGTGTGCGCTGTGGCGCCATCTTGTTAGAACCAACCGTGATTGATTTCCACTTTTGTTAACTAACTAATGATTAGTATGACTAATAATCACTATTAACTGATTGTCAAAAAATATTGGATCCACAATGCGCATTCTGCTCACACCGCAAATACTCCAATTTTCGCTTCGTGTAAAGATATTTTATGGTTAGTTATCGACCGCAGTCGTGTATTTTTTGAATTAAGATATACTCTCTCGGATGAAACCACGCTTCATCTGTAAAAAAAAACGTAATGTCGAGGATACCTACGGGATTTTTGTCAATAAAACGTTTAAACCATTGACAATAATTTAGTCTTTTGGCATGATCTGTAGGTTCCCGTTCTTGAACACACATTACTTTGTAGGGGAAAAGTTTCTGTTCTTTTCTTAGAGATTCACGTTCGGTAGCAAGTCCGATATCTTTTTTTTCCACCCTACCCCCGCCACGGGCCGTATCCACAACAAAGCAAAGCACAGATAAGGGAGTTGTTTACTCAAATGAGCCTCCCCGTCTACCGGTCATAAATTTAGTCCGGTAGGTCTAGGTCAGCCCCCCCGGTTAAGTCCTTTCATTGCCTGCTTCTAACCCCTAGGGCGGGGTATCCAAGCCTGACTATGTCGTTCCTGAAGTCCACCCTAAAAGCCGGGACTCGGTCTTCACGCCAATATTTCTAGTGAGAGCACCCTGTGCAGGGCGCTCCGATATCTTGCTGCTGTGCTAACTTACGCATTGACTTTGATGTACCTTCGGCCATAGTATCCGAAATATCAAGCAGCTTCTGTTCGTTTGGTTTAGGTGGTTTTTCACTTCAATCAGCGTCTTCAACAGAGCCTGTTATCCGACATTTTTCGATAAGAATTCAAACTGCATTGCAACAGCAATATTTCGGATGGTACGCCCGAATGTCCATCAAAGTCAGTGCGTAAGTCAGCAGAGTAGCAAGATATTGGAAACTTAGGAAAGGTTTTGGAATGTTTTCAGAAAACTTGTGCTTCACTAAATCAGTATATTTGCCAACTTTACGAAAGTTCAATGAGAGAAATGCTTTCCTCTATCGAAAGAACCATTACGTTTCTCGCAACTATTGATTCAGATAAACGAAACGAAACGAAGCACGCTCAATCACAACTCAAGAACTGACGTCTTGACTTATTACTGACCGATGTCCAACGAACCCTCAGGGCAACCAACCTTACGCTAAAAGAACAGAGTACACCACATAATTTTAAAAGGTACTCTGCACCGACTTTCTGAACACGCTGTATAGTAAAAAGGATAACAATTACCTCAAAAGGTAATAAAAACTAAAACTTTAGCAAATTCTTCAAAAAATTTAGATTTTTTTTAAAGGCAGCGAAATGTTAAAAACGACTTACAAAACTTATTGACTTTTAATTTGGCACCTGCTTTTAAAAAATTCAATATTTAAAGAGTTTTCAAATATAGTCAGTCCCTTT
Organism: Lycorma delicatula; assembly: GCF_047948215.1. Classification (NCBI taxonomy): domain Eukaryota; kingdom Metazoa; phylum Arthropoda; class Insecta; order Hemiptera; family Fulgoridae; genus Lycorma; species Lycorma delicatula. Next base: position 144,462,332 of record NC_134459.1, on the reverse strand, counting down.
CTTTAACTCAGTTTTATTGTGATTAGGGTGATTATCTTATTTTAAGTTTTGTAAAATACAGGAAAAAATGTTTTAATTACGCCAGGCGTATAAAACAGCAGTTTATACAAACATAAGAGGCAAGAAACCTGCGTTTTCATAAAAATAAGTAATAAATAAAGAGAGAACGATGGAAAGAGATTCCTTCCGCAAATGAGCTAAGTATTACTAGAAAACCGAGATACGAATTGTTTTTTTAATCTTAAGATTTTCTCGCAAAAAATTCAAACTTATTTCAGGGTAAATATTAATTTACTATAATCCGATATTCAGCAGTCGTGATTATAAAAAAATTTACTCATATTTTCAAATTGTCTGTCTAGATAATGTATATTTTTTCCCCTTCAAGTTATATGAAAAATATAATATATCATCAGAAAAACGTTTTTTCTAAAGTAAGGCAAGAATCAAGCAGTAAAATCGGCCCGTTTAGAGAAGAGTAACAATGGAACGTTTAGGTTGAAGGCTGAGTCCCTCTTTTTATTGAATTCGGTAAAATATTAATCAAATTCAATTTATTAATGTTCAGCTAAAAAGTTATAGTATCTAAATTATAAAAACTCAGTGAAGTTTATCGTGTTAAAGAAAGATAGTTATATAAAATAATAGTTGTATTCGTAATATTTGGTTAAACCTGTTCAAATTATGGATAATCTGAATATTAAAATACCAGTTTTTACTCAAAACCTGTTTTAGATAGTTAAACATAGGTTTCTATAATTTAAAATTACTACTGTACTTAAGTATTTTGAGAATACACTTATTAATACTACGATTTTAAGAACTTCTTTTATTTGAACTATTGCAAGATCTGACGTACCTATTTTTCATTTATTTATTTAAATATTATACCAAAATTTTTGATTCCGGGTAATTTTTTAATCTGTATCTTTTACAACCTAATGGTTCTTTTAATACAAACATTATAAGGTCTATGGCTCTAGCTGTTTCCTGGTACGAGCAGTTTTTCTATTCTACTTTTTACAATTTTCTTTAATTTTTAAATAATAAATTGTTGTTTACTGCGTAGTAATCTTTATCCCGTGATTTTCTGTTTTTAATGTTTTTTTTTTTTTTTATTTATGCGTATTTTTCGACGTTTTTCTGGTGCTAGGTGATAAAGGGATATTTTGGTAGAAATTTAAACAGTTTAATGCCTTTCTTAAAATTGAACTACAGGAAGATGACAGCAACAGGTGAACGATTACCTCTAGGTATATAAATCATCATCGATGTTTCTTAACTTTCGGATTACAAGAATTTATGCTTAAAAATTATTACAACCGTTGATTTTTTCTTTCATCTCTAACTAATCCTTCAAATAATTACATTTGATATATATATATATATATATATTTTTTTTTTTTCTTAGAAAGTTGTGTTTTCTTTTTTGCAGTCTCTTTGTATCAGATAATCGTCTGTATTCTTTCACTTTCATGAATTGTTTGCACATTTCCTCTAATTTATGTTATTTGAATTCTCTTTACGTGTTCATTTTAAATTTTTTCACTGTTTTGTTTTCGTAGTTTTCCTTTTTCAGTAAATATTTTACTCAAAAAAAAAAAAAAAATCTGAAATTGTGAGCCTAAACGTCCTCAACCTTAATCTTTTTCAAATTGAGGTATGTTGAAAAATATGTTATATAATTAATAAAAATACAATTTTCAAAAGTCGGAAGAGTGAAATTACCTTAGTATTCTTCCTCAGAATCTGTAATGGCAGTAGCGTTGTTATCAACTCCATCATATACTCAGGATAGAATGAAGCTCTCTACTGGCCACCTAAATAGGTAAAAAATATATAGTTTGTTATTTAACGTTAGTTAGATGAAGTTTGCGAGCGAAGCGGGCGTAGGTTATCTTTGGTTAGCTTATACTGTTGTAGTGCGCGCGCGATACGTCATTACCCGGAATCACATAATCTTATCAAATATAACCTACGCTCACTTCACTCACTAACCTCGTCCGATTAACGTTAAAAATAAAAATTATATACATTAAGTTATACGTATAGGTAATTTTATTTTTATATACGCAAACAGTTGGATTTTAGTAGGGGACCCGTATAACCGATTTTTTTTTGTACACCCTGTAAATCCAAATTACTGTTTCAGATTGTTTTTCCCAAATTAATTTTAATAATCTTTACTTTTAACAACATAATACCTTGTAGAGTTAGCTACACCAGCTATCACACACGTCACCTTATTGCCTATCATACAAAAATATATTCTTCCCGGTTTAATAATTGTTAGCGATTTCTGGAACACATATAATTGTTTGCAACACGTCGACTATCAACATTTAGCGATGAACCACAAATATAATTTCATACGTCCGGAAACGGGAGCTCATACACAGACAATCGAGCGTGCGTGGATAGAAGTGCGTTAAAACGTTCTTCGGTAGGAAATTTTAAGCACCACTTGCACGGCATCTCGAAGAGTTCATTTTAAAAAGAAAATATAGGGACTACAAGACCCTAGTACATCATCTATGGTCCAGTCTTACGTCAATGTATCCTGACTATATGATGGAGTTGAACAGCTGATAACAACGCTACTGCCGTTACAGATTCTTTGAAACCTGTATTTTTATTAATTATATAACGTATTTTTCAACATACTTCAATTTGAAAAAGATTAAGATTGAGAAAGTTCAGGCTCACCATTACCAATCCAATGAATTCTAAATGTTGCCGTTTAAAAGAGTATCTAGTGAATCGTCGTTATAAACCGTTACTTCTATTTTGCTCAATTTGTTTTCTTATAAATCCTAATCCGTATTTTACTATTAACATTTTAACATTTTCGTTCTGCTACTACACTTTCCGAATATCTAGTTTACCTGCTTTATTCTTCCAACTTTTGAAAATTTATCCGAGGTTTCCAAATATACTTCTTTCGTTTTATCGTTTGTGTCCTTAATCATCAGCACCTGTAGATAATTTATTAGTTTCCTTTGTCATAGAATATAGATCTAGATTTCTGATGATCGCCATTTTTTCATAAAATTTTTGAACGGTTGAACGTTCTCGTTATCGCTTTGTAAAGAAGATCGAACAGGACAGAGTGATTAATTTAATTGGAAGGTTTAAAGGCGATAAGTATAATGCATTATTTGGAGACAGAAAAGTGTATATTAATCCTTTTGTTTTACTTAATGCTGTAACGTTTGATAAACATCTGAAGTACAAGAGGAAACGAACAGATATACTTTCTCCCAGAGTAATGATGCTCATTACACAGACAGGATGATAAGTAAAGTGCTACTTTGCAGGCTGAATACAACCTCAATTTTGTACGGACTGTAAATTCTCGGTACATAAAGTTTAGTGAAGAATGCAAGGCAGAACCGTTTTACTCCTTACTTACCTGTAAGTCTGGTTAAAGACAGTTATTATTTTCATAACTGTAGCGGTTTATGCCTCCTCACAATTTACCGGAAAACAAGTAAGGTGATGAAACCTTTCATATACATATAAATTATGCTTTGATTTTTAGCTAACTGTTAAGAGGTTGAATTATTCACAAAGAGATTAAATTGTTAAAGGTGTTTCTGCAGTTTTTGTTCGGTATTTAACTCTATTATTTTATATGAACCTTTTTTTCGGTAATTAATTTATTATAAATCATTGTACAGTAATAATCTCCGTTTAAAAATCAAAATTCACATTTATTTGTAGATTTTTATTTCTTTGTAAACTGTTCTTTTCCTTTTTCTGTGTTATTTGGTTTTAATAACGGTTTAGAATATCTCATGCCTTATATTTATATTACCATGTAGGCATCTCTTGAAAATAATCTATCGGAGAAATACAGTTATCTATCGGAATAATTCTTAATTAGGCCGTGTCAGAATCGTTTACTTTTATTGTTACTTTTATAATCAGGTACTTTTACTGTTAATCTGTTATTATTAAACTATTTTACAATCTGTATTGTTTTGGAATAGGAGTGAAGCAAGAAGAGATTTTTAGGGACATATAGTCTAATCCGATTAAATCAATTTAAATTTAAAATAAAAATGAGCTGTCGTACAGCAATGAATATGGAAAATTATTTATAAAGAATACTTAATAAACTATTTCATACCGATTAAATTATACGTTTAAATAATTATAAAATACTAATATAATTTCTATTTATTTTTGTTTGCTTTGTTTTTAAAATTTAAATACAGTTGTAATTTATAATAAATTTATATATATATGATGCTTTAAAAGGAAATATTTCCTTAAAAGAGTACTCATTCCCGTTTAAGGAAGGTTTATTTAGTGTAATTTATTTAAATTATTAAAAACTGTTACAACATTAAATCGGTAAATAGGTTTTTAGTGAAGAAACAAAATAATCTATTCAAGAGTGCAAGTAATTATATTCAGAATTGACCCAAAACTAATCGATTTATTAAATAAAATTAAACAATGCAACACAGACTCATAAGTCGGTTTTCTTAGAATAACTTTAATATCTTGTAAAAATTTTAAAAACGAAAATAATTCAGCTAAAGAATAAAAGAAAACTATGCATTGAATATACAATTGTAAAATACTGCTGATGTATTATTTACTTTGCATATTCGGTATCTCGAGGAGGTAGTTATTTTTAAAAATTAGTTTGTAATATTTTTACCCATCTCAAACTGAAGATAAAATAAGCTATTAAAATGCTTAGAAGTTAAAATATATGTATAAATAAATACAAGTGTGTCTAATGAAAGAAAAATGAAATTGTATACATATACACTTTAATGGTTACAATAGCGCAGTTTATAATGGACAATTCTTAAACTGTTATAAATAAATAAATACAATTTATTTCTTTATTTATAAATTACAGTAAAAATAACATATACATATATATAGGAAATTAATATTTGCAAGTAGAATTCTGTGCGCAGGTATAAGGCATTGTATTTTGAACAGCGATGGAACAAAGACAATTATAGATATCTTGCAAATATTATAGTAAAATATTAAATATAGACTGTAAAAAATAACATTAAATAATCTTTAGACAAAAAAATACTGCAGCATTAGTATTCACAAAATACAGAAAATTATAATTTTTTAAATAAGATATATACTCACAGATTCATATTGCATATACGGTTACAGAGAGCGTACCTGATAACTAATTTACATCAAAATAGATTGTACAGAACCAAAGACTGCCTAAATACTTTTATTAAATAGAAAATTAAAATGGTTAGTATAAACCATCTATTATCTTTTGTAGCCTTCTTGGTGACATTCGCGTATTTAAAATGATGTAGAAGATAATTTTTCCAGGATATACTTGAATTGTTTTATACACACATTTAAGTCAATACGAGTATTTAAAAAAATATTAGATAATGGTTGTAGACTATAATATGAATCACGATGGATAAATGAACATGTATTTTTATTTATATATAATAGATTGTTAATACTCGTATATAATTGCCTAATTCTAACACGGAATTATTGGAATACTTGTTTAGTGAGGTAAGTTTTAATATGTTAAGATTATTAATCTTAACACGCCGTTAGACACGCAGGATCACGTGATATTCCAGTGCCCGCGTTGGGAATAGGAACGCCGCGACTGTACTGCCGTAACTGGGCATCTCGAGGTGGAGACTATCGTTGAAACGATGTTACGCAGTTCGGTAGACTTCGACACTGTGGGGTTTTGTGACGGGAATACTGCAAATGAAATATCGCGAAGCGAGGGGGTGAGGGACAACTCCGTACGGAGCTGCCGTTCGGCCGTACTTGCACGTGTGGACGGTGGTGATGAAGTGCTGGGACTCTCGAGCCCCTAAGCTAAAAGGCTGAGTCCCGGCGGGGCCGTCCCTTCGGAGGTATCCCCGTTAGAAACGACGCACAAAGGACCGAGTCGCGGTTGCTGGATGATGGAGGCCGGGAACGGCGTAGCCGGGCCTGGCGTTTCCCTCATCTGGCGGCTAGAGGCAAGGTATCTCCCGGCGGAACCGTGTTTATGCTTAATTGGGGATCTGGTTCCGGGATACAGGGTTAAAAAAACTATTAATCTTGTATGTGATTAGGAGGATAAGAAATATTTTTATTGAATATATCTCTCAATTAATGAACTTCAAGACATTAGAACTGTTTAGATTTTGATATGCACCACGTCAGGTAAATATTTTATACTGTAAAATTAAACAGATAAAAGCAATATAAATTACTTTAATTTAGATTTAATTGCATTAATTCGAATATATATAATGCACTATAAAATAAATATATAATGCGATTTAAATAAATAGCTCTATTAAAAGATTAATTTTTAACGTCGGATGTTAAATTAAAAAATTCATAGTTATTAATTTATTCAAACGTGGTATACATTATTTATATCCAAAAATATCTTTGTACATAAAAGTTAATTCAGTTCTACAGTTAATTTATTTCAATTAAAAAGAACGTTTTTAAAATAGATTAACTCTCGCATACAAATTATAATTTGTAATTTTAATAAAGCATATTTTATTTATATTTAGACGAGAAAATTAACATCTAAAATCTAATTTTCATCAGTAAATAATACATTACAATTTTTTAAATTTAGATTTCAAAGAACAATGTTTTAAATGTTAAAAACTTAATAATATCTATAAATGCCCTTTTTAGTTCATTTCTTTGTATCATCGTATTTTTTAGGAAGTAAAATAAGTAAAATAAAAATAAATTTTATATTTTTTACTGTTTTAAATAAATAGAATTTTCATTTATCCCAATATTTTCTATATTTGAATAAATTAATAATATACCTATTACAAAGGATATATCCTTAAGGAGAGAGGCACATTCATGGAGAGTACTTAGGAAATTGTAAAATAAATAGGTCTACATTCGACAGCCGTAAATGGATTTAAAATTAACATCGTTATTGCTCTAAAAGAAAGCAACTGCTATTTTAGAGTTCCTTGTTACACTCGTATGTTTAGACCACGCAATAATAGTTAAAAAATGATAAATTAAAAATATAATGTACTATTAATCGACTAAACCATTTTAATTTATTGATCAGCTAGTAAAAATCCAAAATTATGACATTTTAATTAAAACGATACCTTGTTATTTTTATTATTATTACTATTATTAGAAAATCTAATTTTATTTTTTTTTACGTACTAAAATGTTTATAATAAAATTCGTTCTTCTTATCTGACTCGTATAAAAAAATCAGTAACTATTAATGATTAAAGATAAAAATAATGCGATGAAATAATATGGAGGTAAATATTGATGTAATTAACAATGAGCAGCATAAAAGTAGGAGTAAAATTGCGGGGAGGGGTAGTTTTTTAGTCGAGTATCTTCGTGACCAAAACCACTCATCGTTGGAGTGGAGGAGTTTTAAAGAAGAGTGTAGGTCGAGGAGGCAGTGAAAACAGCTAATATAATAAGTAGGAGAGGCACTCGACAACGTTAAGTCGGTTAATTGTGCAGTAGTGAAGCCACTTTGTTATTAGGCGTAGCCTATACTGAATATAGTAGGCATTGCAAACCATCTAAACTCTCCTGTTGTGTGTGTGTCTGTATTATATCTTTTCTTATATAAAGCCTACCCTTATACCCTCAACTCGCATATATATATATATGTATACACTAGGTACTACCTCGTTCACTCACTCGAATCACTAGTATAATATACCTTGTTTATACCCATACCATACTAGAATAGTGGTGGTGGAAGAGGTAGGTCATTACTGAAGCACAATTACCATTATTATCGCTAAGGAATGACGAGATTAATCTACAGTATAATGGTACAGTTATTAACTTTCAACTTAATATTAACGTATCATTATAATAATAATAATAATAATAACATCCCTAATTCTATTATTACCACTAACCACTTAATAAAACTCTTTTCTTATAAATGAAAACAAGAAAAAGTTATAATTTTAAAAAGTTTAATCGGTAACCTTATGTTTTGCATAACATAATGACTTGTAGACTATTATTAAAATACAAATTTATATTTTTATGAATATATAATTGATTTATTCTAAATTGAAATGAACAAAAATCATCTTGGATCAGATTCAATAAAATTCTACTTTCACATATGTTTTACTTTCACAATTCTAAATATAGTATAAATAAAACTCAGTAAAAATAATTCGGCAAAAGGGGTGCATAACTTTCCCGGATTTGCCCTTGACAAAACTTTGTCAAGGGCAAATCAGAAGTTTTAGGTGAAACTAAAATTTCTTTTTTAGGTGCACCTAAAATAGAGATTTATTTAAATCATTTAGAGATTTTAAATATTAATGATTTAAATATGTAATATTTAGAGTACAATTGATAAAAATATTTAAAACATTCACTAAAAATATTTTTATCCGATCAAATCCCTTGTAATCGGGGGTTATCCCTTCATCAAATGAACCTAGATATGAAATAAAGAGTTGACCATCACTCTATAGTTTTTGAGAAGATAGCGTATAATGGTTATAACTACTAACTATGTTAGTATAATTAATTATACTAACATAGTTAGTGAAAATACTATGTTAGTGAAAATTAATTATAAATCTAAAGTTAGAGATTTAAATAATTTTTAAAATAAATAGTAAATAAAGAAATTATATTAAATTAATTATTCTAAATTAATTTAAATCTAATATTAAATGCCTAAATAATTTTCAAAATAAACACTTATATTTTCATTGAGTGATAAAAATTTGAAAATTTATTAAGTTAAAAATTAAATACAGGGTAAATATCGAAAGTGGATACAATTTGAGAGCAATGAACTTTATCACAGATAGATATAATAATACTTACGGTAAACGATTAAAGAAGTACGTTGTTCCTGCATTACTTAATTCTTTACCGAATCACCTCAATAATGTAAAAATAAAAAAAAATGATTTAAAAAAACTTCTCATTGAGTGGGCATTACTTATAACGTAATAGGTACTAACAGGATTCATGTTGGATTTATACTGGCAGTCCAGACAATTATAACATGATTATAGTTATTATTTTAATGTTGATAATTATTGTAAATCAATAAATAATGTATTGTTGAATGGTTAAAGCTTAGTTATTTATTTTCTTTAAGTAATTGTTGCAACAAGATATTAATTGTGTAATTCGTTGTTGTAATTAAGTATATATTTTGTATAAGTATATTTTGTTTCTTGAATATAATTTTAGATACTAAATCTAATACATTACAATTATTAAAGAAATAATTTGTTCATTAGTTTTTAAATATTTAGTCTAATTTTGTAAAATTAATTTTATAATTGTACTACTATTATAAGTATTATAAAACTAATAATATCTTTAGTTGTTACATAAAATTGGTTATTACATTAACCACTTAATAATGTAATAATACTCTTTAGTATATCTGTCGACAGACTTAGGTCTGACGGATGACCATGTAAGTTTTAAATTGTAAATAAATAAAAATAAAATAAATAAATAAATAATTAAAAAAAAACAAAATATTTTTAGCTAAACCAATGAATTTGAAACTTATCATAGTTAAAATATTTTTTTTATAGCAAACACTTTGATTGTAAAATAATTCTTTTGGTATAAATAAAATAATAATAAAAAAGTAGCGTAAATTTTAATTT